>NC_088396.1:20554948-21992448 GCF_034236695.1 Oncorhynchus nerka
CAAGCGGTGCACAGTTTTTTACCTTAACACTACACAGCTGATTCAAATTATCAAAGTTTGATGATTAGTTTGTTATTTGAATCAGCTGTGTAGTGCTAGGGCAAAAACCAAAACGTGCACCCCTTGAGGTTCCGAGGACCGAATTTGGGAATCCGTGGGCCAGAATGTCTCTGACGTAACCAAGAAGCTTAATCTTGACATCTAGCCGCTTAGCTAGCATGTTAGCAAACCAAATGCAAAGCTGGAGCCCTAAGCTGGATATCATTTATTTGACACATCTTAGATTTCTTATAGTTCTACTTAATGTATAGTTAGCCTAGTCATTATTCTACAGTGGAGGTATGGTAATAGTAACTAGAGGGTTCATCTTACATCAATGTCTGTCCCTTGTAAAGTCTGTCCCCATCACCAAATGACAGTATCCTCTTCCTGTCTCTCCTCTCTTCTTCACTCCTCTCTCTCCCTGTCTCTCGCTGTCATTGTAGAGGGACCTCTTTCTCTCCTTTAACATGTGAATGGACTTGACAGACTGTATT
This sequence comes from Oncorhynchus nerka, assembly GCF_034236695.1. Taxonomy (NCBI): domain Eukaryota; kingdom Metazoa; phylum Chordata; class Actinopteri; order Salmoniformes; family Salmonidae; genus Oncorhynchus; species Oncorhynchus nerka. Next base: position 20,555,485 of record NC_088396.1, read on the forward strand.
AAAGGCTTGTATTGTTTTATGTTCCTTTTAGTTCATAAACAACTTGCCCCTTTCCTGTCTCCCTTTGTAGTGAAATAAGTATTTTCTTCTGTCAATTTGAATTTCTTTCCAAACGTACTCATTTTATTGTGTGTGTGTGTGTGTGCGCGCTCCTCAGCATGGCTTAGTCAGGCTATAGCTGACTGAAACCTGACGTCTGACTGCTTCCCACCAAATCCCTCTGGATCACAGCTCAGACACACTCCTAACCAACAGCCTTTACACAATACCACTACTTACTCTATCCCTTTCACGCTCTCTCTCTTTTTATCTCTCGCTATCTCGCCTCGCCCTCGCTCTTTTTCACTTTCTTTTTCTCTTTCTCTTAATTCCCTCTCTCTCTCTCTCTCTCACTCTTGTCTCTACCTCCAGTGTTTTCTAAACGGTAGGGAGAACAAGAGGGAATTATACTATAATGCATTGAATGACACTTGAGATACACACACACACATACAGGACACAATGTTGATGCCACCACCAACAACAGGGTTAAGTCTCCTGGGCTTCTCTGTCTGTCTCTATATCCACAGAATCAGACCCTATCATAGTTGTGTAACAATATTCTCTACTTAACTTCTACATAGAATAAGTTTAACTGATGTTGGCTTTAGAAAGTAAAGAGGATCACATGGACTGTACTGGCAGAGACCATACACACGAGCTTGAATAGAAATCTATCAATTGAATTTGTATTTATTAAGGAATACAAGAATCTCTGTTAGTTCCTGCCAAGGCAGCAGCTACTCTTCCTGGGGTCCAGCAAAATTAAGGCAGTTAAATACAATTGCAAATATTACATGACATTACATTTTAATAACGCTTTTCACAACACTTGAAGTGTGTTCCCTCGCGCAACTACTCACTCTACTACTACATGTCTATCTCACACGCACGCACACACAGAGACACTTCGATAGCCCCAACCTACCATCGATCTATTATAATGTATAACTGCTCTTTATATTGATAGACTGATCCTATACTCTAAATGTCAGAGAGGGATTCAGTTGGAAGAGTTTAGCAACCGTGACTGAATGACTGCAGTATCACGGATCCACAAACACACACACACACACACGCATAATAACATGCTCATGCCGTTTATACATATTTTACCACGCACACACCCATATTGAAACAAGCTCTCTTCCACACATACACAGAGGGTCATCCTTTCCCTAGGGGTTAGCCCATTATGTGAAGTAATGAGAGTATGTGAGTGATGTTGGTCACGCTTTTGTGCATTTGAGGGTGTGTGTGTGTGTGTGTGTGTGTTGTAAAACTGCTGACATTTACGGAATGAGATCGAGTGATGGATGCACTCTGAAGTAAGTGAGGAGTACTGACTGCAAATCACCTTCACTACACGTACATACTGTACACACATGCACGCACGCACACACACAAACACGTACATACACACACACACTTGTTACTGGCTCTGTTCTGTCGTACTAGGAGTCTGTTTCCTGTCGGGTCAGGGGTCATTACAAAGGTCATCGGGAGGTTAAAGTGGGTTTTGGTTCAGCTTGTCAAACACATGTCCTGTCCCACACTACTACTTTTACATTTAAACAGACATACGCACACACTCCTCTCTGCAGCTGCACATCACCTCTCCTTTCTCTCGCTCTACTCACTCCCGCTCTTCTCCCTTCCTGTCTCCTATGTGAAGGAGGAGGAAGAGTATAATTCCATCTGATAACAGTTATACTGCATCAATTAGACCTGAGTCTGTGTGCAGCTGAACTCCATTCAGACCTCTAATGGCTGGCTCTGTACGCAGCTGCACTCTATTCAACCCCAGAGTGGTGGACTTTCTGTGCAGCTGAACCCCATTCAGACACATAATGGCGGCTTCTATGTACAGTCAGTCTCAAAGTCTCAAGGATACAGAGTTCCTGCCTCTCAATCTGTTTAAGACTCTCTTTTTCCATCTCATTCTCTTCCTCCTTCGTTTATTCCTTCTCTCTCTCTGATTTCCTCTCCACAGACCAATTTTGAAAGTTGGGCTAATCGTGTGTGAATGTGAAATGAAGATTTGAAGATTGAAATGAAGATTTGAATATCATTTTGAAGATATTTACATGAGAGGTTCTCTCAATGAATCCTCCTCTCCTCTGCTTTCACAGTTCTTCACTCAACACACACACAAACAGACACACACGGTTTACAGTTTCACTTTTCTCTCTGGGTCTGCGTGTGAACTCACTCTTATCTGTCTGTATATCACTCAGTCATCTTTGTTTTTGTCTTGCCTACTTCTCTCATGAATAAGAGATATAACGCTACTGGTGTTTTTTCCCAGAGACAATTCTATCCTTATTGGTATGCTGAGGTTTCTCTTGTGCACCCTTTCTTTTCTCTGTTGTTTTTCTGTCTAGAGTTGACATTTAGCGTGTAGCTCCAGCAGACCTCAGTCAGACAGTGAGCGAGGGACGGCGGGAGAGGGAGACTGAGACAGAGAAGGGGCGAGACGTGCCTGTAAAGGTAGACTGCATCAGATAAGGAAGGAGGACACAGCATTTGTCTTACGAAGCTGTGCCACAAATGTCCCCCCCCCCCGCTCTCTTTGTACCATTCCCTCCCTGCTGGATATGACCTGTACGATCCCAGTGAGATATCAGGAACATTGTCTGTTTTCTGTGTGTCTCAATAAAGCATGATACGAGTTACAGATTGATTGTAAAGCAGACTGACTGTATTGTTTTGTTGTTGAGAGGCCGTGTGGAGGGCTCTGTCCTTACTTATTTTCTTGATTCTTTCCTTGGTCTTTTCTTTCAATTTGTTTTTCTATGGTGGAGGGTTAAAGCACTGTTAGTTTAGCGGTACCCACAGATCTTTTTTAAGTTAGGGAGGAAGAGGACAGAGTTTTAGTTTCCTGGGGTTTGAACGGTGTGGTTGGCGCGATGGCTTCACAGCCTAGCGCGGGGGAGACGCTGTTGTTACGGCACGGATTCAGGTGTGTTCCTGAGATTGGAGTTCAGGTGGAGGAGGTTCTGCTCGCGGTCGGCAAACAGGTAGAAGCTGAATTTATACATTCCGCATCCAGAGTGAACAAAGCTGTGGTTGTGTTAATGATGGTGCCGATTTCTCCTCTTTCGACACCTTTGTCTAAGGTGGTAGTTGCAAAACTGCCTCCGTTTATTATGGTTGATCAATCCGGAAAGAGAGGAGTTGGTTTGGTAAGCGGTTTTCGTGTGCTGTCGGAAGGTTTTCAGGCAGATGCCTTTAAGCATGTTGTTTCGTTCTGGAGGCAAGTGTTCATGTTTCTGAATAACAATGACCAACAGCTAAATGTGCGTTTTAAGGTGAGGCATGGGGAGGGGCTCTGTGCGTTGTTTGCCAGCACAGATAGCCTATGGTGCTTTGAGTGTGGGGATTTGGGGCATAAATGCTTTGTGTGCCCATATAAAGGCCATAGACAAGGTGAGGATACAAGCGCCAGTGGAGGACTTCGAGGTCACCATGCAGGGGGTCATGAAATGCAGGCAGCAGAGGCTGGGCCTAGTTATGCTATAGATGGTGGTGTAGTTGAGGCTGGGTCTAGTCATACTATAGATGGTTGTGTAGATGAGGCTGGGTCTAGTCATGTTATAGATGGTGGTGTAGATGAGGCTGGGTCTAGTCCTGTTATGGATGGTGGTGTAGATGAGGCTGGTTCTAGTCAGGTTATGTATGGTGGTGTAGATGAGGCTGGGTCTAGACAGGTTATGTATGGTGGTGTAGATGAGGCTGGGTCTAGTCAGGTTATGTATGGTGGTGTAGATGAGGCTGGGTCTAGTCAGGTTATGTATGGTGGTGTAGATGAGGCTGGGTCTAGTCAGGTTATGTATGGTAGTCTAGATGAGACTGGGTCTAGTCAGGTTATGTATGGTGGTGTAGATGAGGCTGGGTCTAGTCAGGTTATGTATGGCAGTGTAGATGAGACTGGGTCTAGTCAGGTTATGTATGGTAGTGTAGATGAGGCTGGGTCTAGTCAGGTTATGTATGGTGGTGTAGATGAGGCTGGGTCTAGTCAGGTTATGTATGGTAGTGTAGATGAGGCTGGGTCTAGTCAGGTTATGTATGGTAGTGTATATGAGGCTGGGTCTAGTCAGGTTATGTATGGTGGTATAGATGAGGCTGGGTCTAGTCAGGTTATGTATGGTAGTGTAGATGAGGCTTGGTCTAGTCAGGTTATGTATGGTGGTGTAGATGAGGCTGGGTCTAGTCAGGTTATGTATGGTGGTGTAGATGAGGCTGGGTCTAGTCAGGTTATGTATGGTAGTGTAGATGAGGCTGGGTCTAGTCAGGTTATGCTAGTGGATGAGGAGAGTATAGTGGGGAAGGGCAAGTGACTAGGGGGGAGGAGGAGGGAAGAGCGGAAGAGGAAAAAGGGGAGAACAAAGTTTTATTTGTCACATGCGCCAAATACAGCAGGTGTAGTAGACCTTACAGTGAAATGCTTACTTATAAACCCTTAACCAACAATGCAGTTTTAAGAAAAATAAGTGTTAAGTAGATAAGTAACATTAAAAAAAATAAAGTAACAAATAATGATAAAGCAGCAGTGAAATAACAATAGTGAGGATATATACAGGCGGTACCAGTACAGAGTCTAAATGTGTGGGGGCACCGGTTAGTCAAGGTAATTGAGGTAATATGTAAACTCAGCAAAAAAATAAATGTCCTCTCACTGTCAACTGTGTTTACTTTCAGCAAACTTAACATGTGTAAATATTATAACTGAGACAAACTGAACAAGTTCCACAGACATAATGTGTCCCTGAACAAAGTGGGGGTCAAAATCAAAAGTACAGTGCCTTGCGAAAGTATTCGGCCCCCTTGAACTTTGCGACCTTTTGCCACATTTCAGGCTTCAAACATAAAGATATAAAACTGTATTTTTTTTGTGAAGAATCAACAACAAGTGGGACACAATCATGAAGTGGAACGACATTTATTGTATATTTCAAACTTTTTTAACAAATCAAAAACTGAAAAATTGGGCGTGCAAAATTATTCAGCCCCTTTACTTTCAGTGCAGCAAACTCTCTCCAGAAGTTCAGTGAGGATCTCTGAATGATCCAATGTTGACCTAAATGACTAATGATGATAAATACAATCCACCTGTGTGTAATCAAGTCTCCGTATAAATGCACCTGCACTGTGATAGTCTCAGAGGTCCGTTAAACGCGCAGAGAGCATCATGAAAAACAAGGAACACATCAGGCAGGTCCGAGATACTGTTGTGAAGAAGTTTAAAGCCGGATTTAGATACAAAAAGATTTCCCAAGCTTTAAACATCCCAAGGAGCACTGTGCAAGCGATAATATTGAAATGGAAGGAGTATCAGACCACTGAAAATCTACCAAGACCTGGCCATCCCTCTAAACTTTCAGCTCATACAAGGAGAAGACTGATCAGAGATGCAGCCAAGGGGCCCATGATCACTCTGGATGAACTGCAGAGATCTACAGCTGAGGTGGGAGACTCTGTCCATAGGACAACAATCAGTCGTATATTGCACAAATCTGGCCTTTATGGAAGAGTGGCAAGAAGAAAGCCATTTCTTAAAGATATCCATAAAAAGTGTTGTTTAAAGTTTGCCACAAGCCACCTGGGAGACACACCAAACATGTGGAAGAAGGTGCTCTGTTCAGATGAAACCAAAATTGAACTTTTTGGCAACAATGCAAAACGTTATGTTTGGCGTAAAAGCAACACAGCTCATCACCCTGATCACACCATCCCCACTGTCAAACATGGTGGTGGCAGCATCATGGTTTAGGCCTGCTTTTCTTCAGCAGGGACAGGGAAGATGGTTAAAATTGATGGGAAGATGGATGGAGCCAAATACAGGACCATTCTGGAAGAAAACCTGATGGAGTCTGCAAAAGACCTGAGACTGGGACGGAGATTTGTCTTCCAACAAGACAATGATCCAAAACATAAAGCAAAATCTACAATGGAATGGTTCAAAAATAAACATATCCAGGTGCTAGAATGGCCAAGTCAAAGTCCAGACCTGAATCCAATCGAGAATCTGTGGAAAGAACTGAAAACTGCTGTTCACAAATGCTCTCCATCCAACCTCACTGAGCTCGAGCTGTTTTGCAAGGAGGAATGGGAAAACATTTCAGTCTCTCGATGTGCAAAACTGATAGAGACATACCCCAAGCGACTTACAGCTGTAATCGCAGCAAAAGGTGGCGCTACAAAGTATTAACTTAAGGGGGCTGAATAATTTTGCACGCCCAATTTTTCAGTTTTTGATTTGTTAAAAAAGTTTGAAATATACAATAAATGTCGTTCCACTTCATGATTGTGTCCCACTTGTTGTTGATTCTTCACAAAAAAATACAGTTTTATATCTTTATGTTTGAAGCCTGAAATGTGGCAAAAGGTCGCAAAGTTCAAGGGGGCCGAATACTTTCGCAAGGCACTGTAACAGGCAGTATCTGGTGTGGCCACCAGCTGCATTAAGTACTGCAGTGCATCTCCTCCTCATGGACTGCACCTGTCGTGCCGTCTTCACGACTGTCTTAGTGTGTTTGGACCATCATAGTTTGTTGTTGATGTGGTGAGAATGGGGTGTGCTCGGTCCCCCTTTTCCTGTAGTCCACAATCAGTACAACACGCTATGAAAAATGAGGGGCATGGTGTCCTCTCACCCATGAAACATTTTAGGTTGAGGAAGTTGGTCACAACCTTGCGTAAGGGTCTTCCTTCAGATGCTGTTTAGATGAATGTTATTTTTTCTGGCGCTAGGGCTTTGCTATTGGTCTCTTTCCTTGATGGCTTTTCTCCCACTTCTTATGGAAACTCTTCGGGTATGCTCGCTTAATATAAATGGCACCAGAGATGTGGGAAAGAGGAGTCTGTTGGGTGAATATGTAAAACAAAAAAAGTACAGGTGTTTCTGCAAGAGACGCATAGTGATGTGGTGAATGAAGTCGTTTGGGGGCTCCGGTGGAAAGGGGAAAGTGTGCTGAGCCATGGAACAAATGTTAGTGCAGGGGTGGCAGTCCTTTTTGCACCGGGTCTGGCCGTAAAAATGTGCTCCTCAAAGGAGGTGTATGGGAGTAGACTGCTTGTAGTAAAAGCAGAAATTAACAACAGGGGTTTTGTCCTTAGAAACGTGTAGGCACCTAACACAAGGAGAGAGAGGGGTCGTCTGTTTGGGTGTATGTTAAGGGAATTTTTATCAATGATGACTAATTATGTATACATTTCAATCAGGACTGACTAATCAGAATACTATTATGTTACTGTATATGTACTAATCAGAATACTATTATGTTGCTGTATATGTATGAGTTTTCTTTCTTGATCCCAGTACTGAATATAATGTGTGTGAATGTGGTCAAGAGTTAGAACAATGACTGTCTGTTCCTTGGTAGGAATGAATGAACGATATCTTCAGACTGGCTAGAATGCTTATCTACACGAGAAGACTTTGGCTCGTAAATTATATTTAATTGGTAGGGAGACGGATGTGGGAAGGCTTGAGATACAGCCTTTGTACTGGAACGGAGATGGCACGGGTTGGTGCTGAAACTAATGACGTCATTTTCAGTTTACCTGTGGTAAACTGTATCGTATTCAGTACTCTCGTGAATAAACTCTGCTGATTGACTTTAAGACTGGGCTCTGTCCATTATTATAGAATAAGGGTCTTACAAATCCTTATGAATTGACAGAGTGTTTCATTTTAATTGGGTATTAAAACATAGAGCAATTTAATTCCTGTAACAGTGTATCAGACAGGAACTCTCACAGGTAGCGCCTGAGGAGACGCCGGTGGTCGGCGGGGACTAGAATTGTACAATGTATTTTACGAAGATTGAAATGGGGAGGAGCCTGATTCAAGCTCAGTGAGGGGTGTTAAGGGACATAATTAAGCAGTTTGACCGAGTGGATGTTTGAAGAACTAGACATCAAAAAACAGTATACATGGGTGAAGTTTTTTGGGGCTAAGGTGAGTGCAGCCAGACTAGATCGGTTTTACATGTCCAAGAATCAGAGCAATAGGCTGTTGAGCGCTACCATTCTCCCAGTGGGTTTTTCGGATCACCACATAACCATGGCTCGGCTCTCTATTTCACCAGGGCCTCGGCAGGAATCCTATTAGAAGTGTAATGTAAAGCTCTTACAAGAAGAATTTACGTAGGGACCTGGGCAGTTTTTTCCAGGTTAAAGCAAAGGCAGCACTTGTAAGAGCTAAGTTCTCCATGCTCATGGAGATAGATGCTCCCAGATCCTTCTTCTTTGGTTTGGAAAGTCAGAGCGGTGAAGCCAAGGGTATGCATTGTCTACGGCTGTTGGATGGGCGGGTGACCTCTGAGGTGGGGGAGATGCGTGATCAGACTGTGGAGTTTTATACGGAGTTGTATAGAAAATAACTGTGTGATCCGATGTGTGCTCAGGTTTTGTTTGCAGAACTCCCTAAGCTATCTCTGACACAGAGGGATGAAATGGATATTCCCCTGTTGCACCATGAACTAGCAGAGGCTGTAACCCAGATGTCCCAAGGCCGTGCACCGGGGGTCGATGGACCCCCAGTGGAGTTTTATAAAAACATCTGGGTAGGAGAGTTACCGATGAGCTGCCGTCAGGCGGCTCTGACTCTCCTGCCCAAAAAAGGGGACTTGTGTGAACTTAAGAACTGGAGTCCTGTGGCATTGAACTGAAGGCCCATCTGGACATAGTACACAAGGACCAGACATATTGTGTACTGGGACAACTTTTTCTTAATCAGGGACATGTTGGACTTGTTGAGAGTTTCTAATGTGAACTTTGGACTGGTCTCTTTAGACCAAGAGAAGACTTTTGATAGAGTGGACCGTGAGTATCTGTTTGATGTGATGTTTGGATTTGGGGAAAGGTTTTTGCCTTGTGTGAAGATGTTGTATGCTGGAGCATCATGTATGATCAAGGTGGGAGGGGGCTTAGTATTCCAGTCTGGGAGAGGCGGGGTATTAGACAAGGATGCAGTTATCTGGGCAGTTATGTACACTAGCCATTGAGCCTTTATTGGGCCACGTGATGCACAGCCTCTCTCATAACACAGAAAGGACACCCCTGTCTGACTCCCGGGTTGACCCGTACCAATCAGCTATTAGTGGCCAGGGCTCCATGTTGAACCCTCCACTGGAGGTCCCCTGACCTCTTTGGTACTGGGGCTTTGTAGAGCCCCCTCCATCTAAAACCGACCATACTCTCCTCCCCACATATCACCTACCACTGATGTGCCTTCACTCTTGTTAGGTTCCTAATGTTCCTCACCTTAATGGAAAGGTTGTAAAGGGCTTTACCTCCCACCCCCCAAACTCCCCCAGGCTCGGAGTGTAAAAGTCCAACAAGTCCTCCAGACCCCCTTGCCAGTCCCCAGTCTCTGCCGTCACCTGCAGTGGCGGAAACAGTGGTGGCCCCTCCACCTTTGGCCGCACAAACACCCCCCTTACCGGCTCAGACACTGCCTTGCCTCCTCGACCTCGCCCAGGAATCTCTCCAAAAGCCTGTTTGTTGTGCCAGGACTTCCTGGGTTTTCAACCCCTCCTTCCCCAGCAGCCGCAGGTTACCCGGCCTTAGTAAACCCGCTGCCATCAGTCGCTTCTGCAGGGGGCTGATTGAACCAATCTCAAAAGAAGGGCTGGATTGTGGAAGATTATAGGCTCCTCCCACAACCACAGCCCAGGCTCCCCCTTCTCGTGTGGGCCTTAGCATCTTCCAGGTCCTCAGCACTGCAGAGTAAAAATCAGAGAGACCTGCTGTACTCAGCCTCTCCAGCCTCATGAGGAACAACTGCCGATCCAATCCTATTCCGCCAGCTCTCCTCAGCAGCACGCATGCTGGTGAGCAGCGCGAACTACTGCTTTTAACCAGGGCAAGGTGACCGGAAACATGACCGAATAAAAACAGTGTAGCTATTCCCTCCGTAAGGCAATCAAACAAGCTAAGTGTCAGTATAGAGCAGAGGTCGACCGACTGTGATTTTTCAACGCCGATACCGATTATTGGAGGACCCAAAAAGCCGATACCGATTAATCGGCCGATTTAAAAAATAATTTAAAAAACAGCAAAAAAAACCTGTATTTGTAATAATGACAATTACAACAATACTGAATTAACACTTATTATTTTTTATTATTATTTTATTATATTAACACCATAATTTGTAAATAAATTAATAAAAAATCCTACAATGTGTTTTTCTGTATTTTTTTCCTTCTCATTTTGTCTGTCATAGTTGAAGTGTACCTATGATGAAAATTACAGGCCTCTCTCATATTTTTTAAGTGGGAAAACTTGCACAATTGGTGACTGACTAAATACTGTTTTGCCCCACTGTATTTCACACAATAGATATGGGAGTTTATCAAAATTAGATTTGTGGGTCTGTGTAACCTGAGGGAAATATGTGTCTCGATGGTCATACATTTGGAGGTTAGGATGTGCAGCTCAGTTTCCACCTCATTGTGTGGACAGTGTGGATATAGCCTGTCTTCTCTTGAGAACAAGCTCTGCCTTCTGCGGCCTTTCTCAATAGCAAGGCTATGCTTTGTACTGAGTCTGTACATAGTCAAACATTTCCTTCATTTTGGGTCAGTCACAGTGGTCAGGTATTCTGCCACTGTGTACTCTCTGTTTAGGGCCAAATAGCGTTATAGTTTGCTCAGTTTTTTTTGTCAATTCTTTCCAATGTGTCACGTAATTATCTTTTTTTTTTCTCATCATTTGGTTGGGTCTAAATGTGTTGCTGTCCTGGTGCTCTGTGGGGTCTGTTTGTGTTTGTGAACAGAGCCCCAGGACCAGCTTGCTTAGGAGGTCTTGTCCAGGTTCATTTCTCTGAAACTGATGGCTTGGGAATCGCTTCCTTTTAGGTGGTTGTCGAATTTACGTTTGTACATGGAGGATATTTTTGAAGAATTATGCATGCAGTCTCAATTTGGTGTTTGTTCTGTTTTGAGCTGAGGATGATGTTAGTTTAAGTATAGCTCTCGCTCGCTCCTCTCTCTGGCCACAACATCAGAGCACATCTGCCTGGTTTCAGATGCATGAGCTGGGCTGAGGAGGAATTTACAGTGTGTGTTTTCAGTGGCTAACACCGTTGCTAATTACCGATCAAACAACCGTTAAATCCAAATGTCTTTCATGTGACTTCAGCCGTGGAAACCTCAGAATGTTTCCTTTCGCTAAGCTGTTGACCCAGGAGCTCTGCCAGGAGTTATGCTGTGTGTGTATTTATATTCTTTATTTATTGCATTATAAATGTCCCTGTTATGCTCAGAGAGACTTCTGCAGTACCCTCGGTCTCACCAGCTCTCTCTTGCTGTCACACACACACACACACACACACACACAAATGTAGACTTCACCATCCCACTTCCTCAGAGGATGTAGGCGTTTCTGTCTCTGCTCCCTGACCAACGTCCAAAGGGAGCAATCCTATACACTAATCCTCATCTTCCCCTCTATCTCTCTCTCTCTCTCTCTCTCTGATTCTTTCTCTTCCACACACTCCTACTCTCTCTATTCCTTCCTCTCTCCTGTAGGCTATATCTCCTTTCTCTTGGAGGGGAAGCTGTGGAGTCATTGTTTATTCATTAACTGTAACTGTATGCTATTGGGTTTCGCGCTTTCAGAGAGAAGGTGCTGCCTTGTTTCTAAGGGAACTCCAGCAGAGAATAAAGAACTTGAACAAATGCACTAACTCTACTTCTCATATACAGTGTTCCTGTGTGCCTGAATGTGCACGTGTGAGTGTGTGTGTGAGTGTGTGAGCTTGGTTATTGGAATGGATTTTGACCTCGATAAAAAATGACAGGCAGCCAGGTCAAAATGATTACACTTTACTCAGCATTATTGCTATCTAAGTGTGTGTGTGTGTGTGTGTGTGTGTGTGTGTGTGTGTGTGTGTGTGTGTGTGTGTGTGTGTGTATAGCAGATGGTTGATCAGATTAACGCTGCTTAGCTTCAGAGGGGTGATGTACAGAGAAACACTGCCCAGAGATGGGAAAACACAGACACACACACACAGGCAGGCTGGAGAGCTGTTCATCGAACTAGTTTTGACTGCCACTTGGTGATGACATTGATTGTGTGTGTTTAGTAGAATATTCCCAAATGCTCAACGGGAAATATGTGTCAATAGGTTTTCTCTGTCCCCTGGTTAAAAGCTCACTAACAGTTCAGACAGATGGGGGTAGAGAGAGATGGTGAGGCATAGAGAAAGACCCCTTATTTTCCCGTTCGTTTTGCACATTGTTACATTGCACATTGTATATAGCCAATAATATACCATTTGAAACGTCTATATTATTTAAAAACGTATGTGTGTGTAATGTTTACTGTTCATTTCTGATTGTTTGTTCATTTATCTTATTTCCCTTTTGTTTTGTCGATTTCACATGCTTTGGCAATGTAAACATATGTTTCTCATGCCAACAAAGCCCTTTTAATTGAATTGAAGAGATGGGGAGGGGAGGGGAGGAGGAGAGAAGTGGGGAGAGGGAGAGAGATGGGGGAGCCGGACAGGGAGGGAATATGAAAGGAGAGCGACAGCAATACGCTCAAACTGTCCCATGCACAAACGCACCCACCCATACGCACTCACACTCATATTCAGTATCTTTGTATTCTCTGAGGGTGTGTGTGAACTGGGTCATCTTTAATCAGACGTTGTCTAGCATACACACACCTGAGGCAGGAGAGGCTCTGCTTTCCAAGGAATGTGTGTGTGTGTGTGTGTGTCTCTCTCTGTGTGTATGTGTGAGGGTGTGTGTGTGCCTTCTGCTCTGTGCCAACTGCCAAGCTACTGTGAGAGGTCTGCGAGGGCAGCGGAAACCTTGTATTCACTAAACACCTCTCACTGACTCAGGGTCAACTCCATCTGTGTTAAGGTCACTGGTGTGGTTTACATTTTCCTCATCTTAGAATGATTCAACATCAGAACTGACTGAAGCTGATGGAACTGACCTCAACTCTCTTATCTAAACTAGAGTGCTTGGGTTGTGTGTGTTTTATATAGTGTAATCATATTCAGCCTCAATGTCTTGCTTTTGGGTACTGCAGAGATGTTAAGGAACAATTGAATGAATACATTAGTCTGTTAAAGACTATACTTGTACTAGGGTCTTTCAATTCGATTTCAATCACTTTTTGACCGCACCCCTTCAAACTCAAACATTTCTCTTTTCCAGTGTTGAAGACATGGATGTCTCTTGGGGTTTGCAAAATTGGTCAGCTTTGAGCACATCTATCTCCTAATTGTTTTGGCAGTAAATGCTTCACAGAGTTCAAGTAACAGACACATCTCAAAATCAACTATTCAGAGGAGACTGCGTGAATCAGGCCTTCATGGTCGATTTGCTGCAAAGAAACCACTGCTAAAAGACACCAATAAGAAGAAGAGACTTGATTGGGCCAAGAAACACAAGCAATGGACATTAGACCGGTGGAAATCTGTCCTTTGGTCTGATGAGTCCACATTTGAGATTTTTGAGAGAGGTGAACAGATGTGAGGTTCCAACTGTGAAGCATGGAGGAGGTGTGGGGGTGCTTTGCTGGTGACACTGTCAGTGATTTATTTAGAATTGAAGGCACACTTACCCAGCATGGCTACCACAGCATTCTGCAGCGATACTCCATCCCATCTGGTTAGAGCTTAGTGGGACTATCATTTGTTTTTCAACAGGACATTGACCCAACACACCTCAAGGCTGTGTAAGGGCTATTTGACCAAGAAGGAGAGTGATGGAGTGTTGCACCAGATGACCTGGCCTCCACAATCACCTGACCTCAACCCAATTGAGATGGTTTGGGATGAGTTGGACCACAGAGTGAAGGAAAAGCAGCCAACAAGTGCTCAGCAAATGTGGGAACTCCTTCAAGATTGTTGGAAAAGCATTCCATGTGAAGCTGGTTGAGAGAATGCCAAGAGTGTGCAAAGCTGTCCTCAATGCAAAGGGTGGCTACTTTGAAGAATCTCAAATATAAAATATATTTTGATTTATTTAACACTTTTTTGGTTACTACATGATTCCATGTGTGTTGTTTCATAGTTTTAATGTGTACACTATTATTTTACAATGTAGAAAATAGTCAAAATAAAGAAAAACCCTTGAATGTGTAGGTGTGTCCCAACTTTTGACTGGTACTGTAAATCAAAAGGGGTACAGTTAAAAGGTTCTTACAATATATACAAAATGGAACAACCCACTATTTGTGTTTCTTTTGTATTTAATGATGAGATGGTAAGGTGTTCTGTCCTATGTATAAAGGTATGAGATGTTAAGGTGTTCTGTCCTATGTATAAAGGTATGAGATGTTAAGGTGTTCTGTCCTATGTATAAAGGTATGAGATGTTAAGGTGTTCTGTCCTATGTATAAAGGTATGAGCTGTTAAGGTGTTCTGTCCTATGTATAAAGGTATGATATGTTAAGGTGTTCTGTCCTATGTATAAATGTATGAGATGTTAAGGTGTTCTGTCCTATGTATAAATGTATGAGATGTTAAGGTGTTCTGTCCTATGTATAAATGTATGAGATGTTAAGGTGTTCTGTCCTATGTATGATATGTTAAGGTGTTCTGTCCTTGGTATAAATGTATGAGATGTTAAGGTGTTCTGTCCTAGGTATAAATGTATGAGATGTTAAGGTGTTCTGTCCTATGTATGAAGGTATGAGATGTTAAGGTGTTCTGTCCTAGGTATGAATGTATGAGATGTTAAGGTGTTCTGTCCTATGTATAAAGGTATGAGATGTTAAGGTGTTCTGTCCTAGGTATAAATGTATGAGATGTTAAGGTGTTCTGTCCTATGTATAAAGGTATGAGATGTTAAGGTGTTCTGTCCTAGGTATAAATGTATGAGATGTTAAGGTGTTCTGTCCTATGTATAAATGTATGAGATGTTAAGGTGTTCTGTCCTAGGTATAAATGTATGAGATGTTAAGGTGTTCTGTCCTATGTATGAGATGTTAAGGTGTTCTGTCCTAGGTATAAATGTATGAGATGTTAAGGTGTTCTGTCCTATGTATGACGGTATGAGATGTTAAGGTGTTCTGTCCTAGGTATGAGATGTTAAGGTGTTCTGTCCTATGTATGACGGTATGAGATGTTAAGGTGTTCTGTCCTTGGTATAAATGTATGAGATGTTAAGGTGTTCTGTCCTAGGTATAAATGTATGAGATGTTAAGGTGTTCTGTCCTATGTATGAGATGTTAAGGTGTTCTGTCCTTGGTATAAAGGTATGAGATGTTAAGGTGTTCTGTCCTTGGTATAAAGGTATGAGATGTTAAGGTGTTCTGTCCTTGGTATAAAGGTATGAGATGTTAAGGTGTTCTGTCCTATGTATGACGGTATGAGATGTTAAGGTGTTCTGTCCTTGGTATAAATGTATGAGATGTTAAGGTGTTCTGTCCTATGTATGAGATGTTAAGGTGTTCTGTCCTATGTATAAATGTATGAGATGTTAAGGTGTTCTGTCCTATGTATGACGGTATGAGATGTTAAGGTGTTCTGTCCTATGTATGAGATGTTAAGGTGTTCTGTCCTATGTATAAATGTATGAGATGTTAAGGTGTTCTGTCCTATGTACAAAGGTATGAGATGTTAAGGTGTTCTGTCCTATGTATAAATGTATGAGATGTTAAGGTGTTCTGTCCTATGTATGACGGTATGAGATGTTAAGGTGTTCTGTCCTATGTATGACGGTATGAGATGTTAAGGTGTTCTGTCCTATGTATGAGATGTTAAGGTGTTCTGTCCTTGGTATAAATGTATGAGATGTTAAGGTGTTCTGTCCTATGTATAAAGGTATGAGATGTTAAGGTGTTCTGTCCTATGTATAAAGGTATGAGATGTTAAGGTGTTCTGTCCTATGTATAAAGGTATGAGATGTTAAGGTGTTCTGTCCTATGTATAAATGTATGAGATGTTAAGGTGTGTGTGTTCTTTCCTGTGCAGGGGTCCGTTCAGCGTGGTGAGGAGATGTATCAACAGAGACACAGGACAGCAGTTTGCTGTGAAGATTGTAGATGTGGCCCAGTTTACCTCCAGC
This sequence comes from Oncorhynchus nerka, assembly GCF_034236695.1. NCBI lineage: Eukaryota > Metazoa > Chordata > Actinopteri > Salmoniformes > Salmonidae > Oncorhynchus > Oncorhynchus nerka. Next base: position 20,571,570 of record NC_088396.1, read on the forward strand.
CCTGGACTCAGCACAGAGGGTAAGAAAACACACGCACACACTATATCACCCTCTCTCTGTTGTGTGTGGATGCTGATGGTTATAGAGACAAATGTACACACTTATCAGCTGGGTGTAAGGTGATGTGGGAGGCCTGTGTGTGTGTGTGTGTGTGTGTGTGTGTGTTCTCACTCTGAATCTGTACTCCAAATAACCCTTTAGCCCTGCCTCTGAGGTAAAAAAAAAAATAGACATAGACATCTTGGTACTTTGTTTTGTTCAGAAAGCAAACTAATCACAAAGAGGCCAGTGAGTCATGAAATTGTCTGCACAAAACACCAGACGCAGGGCACAGGCCTCATATCAAATCTAATGTTATTTGTCACATGCTTCGTAAACAACAGGTGGAGACTAACAGAGAAATGCTTTCTTACGGGCCCTTCCCAACAACGTAGAGAGAGAAAATAGAGAAATAATAGAAAAGTAATAACCCATAATAATAAAAGTAATAATAAATACACAATGACAACTTATATACACAGGGTACCAGTACCTAGTCAATGTGCAGGGGTACGAGGTAATTCATGTAGATATGTACAGTACATATAACTATGAATAAAGTGACTAGGCAACAGGATAGATCATTAACAGTAACAGCAGAGTATGTGATGAGTAAAACAAGTTAGTGCAAAAAAGCCAATGCATATAGTCCGAGTAGCTATTTGGTTGACTGTTTTTCCAACTATTTAGCAGTATTGGGGGTTGAAGCTGTTCAGGGTCCTGTTGGTTCCAGACATGGTGCATCGGTACCGCTTGCCTTGCGGTAGGAAGGGGATCAGTCTATGACTTGGGTGGCTGGAATCTTTGACCATTTTTAAGGCCTTCCTCTGACACCGCTAGGATAGAGGTCCTGGATGGCAGGGAACTCGGGCCCCAGGATCCAGTTTCAGCAGGTGTTCAGTCCCAAAGTCCTTAGCTTAGTGATGAACTTAGAGGGCACTATGGTGTGGAACTCTGAGCTGTAGATAATGAACAACATTCTCACATAGGTGTTCCTCATGCCCAGGTGGGAGAGGGCAGTGTGGAGTGCAATAGAGATTGTGTCATCTGTGGATCTGTTGGGGCGGTATGCGAATTGGAGTGGGTCCAGGGTGTCTGGGATGATGGTGTTGATGTGAGCCATGACCGGCCTTTCAAAGCATTTCATGGCTACAGACGTAATAGTCATTTAGACAGGTTACCTTCGCATTCTTGCAGTGATGTGTCCAATAAGAAGCATTGGTGGCAAATCTGACCACCACCAGTGGTGGTCTGCTTGAAACATGTAGGTATTACAGACTGGGTCAGGGAGAGGTTGGAAATGGAATACCTGATTGTTAAATGCCGACCAGTCTACCTCCCGAGGGAGGTTTCAGCACCATTGAGAGAATCTTGACTGGCTGCATCACTAGATGTTCTTTACCAGTCAGTCATCAGATTTGCCACCAATGCTTCTTATGGGACACATCACTGCACTCTATACTCCTCTGTGAACTGGTCCTCTCTGTGTACCTGTCGCAAGTCCCACTGGTTGATGCTTACTTATAAATCCCTCTTAGGCCTCACTCCCCCCTATCTGAGATATCTACTGCAGCCTTCGTCCTCCACATAGAACATCTGTTCTGCCAGTCGCGTTCTGTTAAAGGTCCCCACAGCACACACATCCCCGGGTCGCTCCTCTTTTCAGTTCGCTTCAGTTAGCGACTGGATCGAGCTGCAGAAAACACTCAACCTGGGCAGCTTTTATCTCCCATCTTTTCATTCAAAGACTCAATTATGGACACTCTTACTGACAGTTGTGGCTGCTTCGTGTGATGTATTATTGTCTCTACCTTCTTGCCTTCGTGCTGTTGTCTGTTCCCAAAAATGTTTGCATCATGTTTTGTGCTGCTACCATGTTGTGCTGCTGCAATGTGGTGTTGCTACCACGTTGTTGTCATGTTGTGTTGCTACCATGTTGTGTTGCTACCATGTTGTGTTGCTACCACGTTGTTGTCATGTTGTGTTGCTACCATGCTGTGTTTTCTTGTGTTGCTACCATGCTATGTTGTTGTCTTATGTCTCTCTTTACCCTATAATGACAAAGCAAAAAAAGGGTTTTACGACATTTTTGCAAATGTATCAACAATAAAAAACAGAAATATTACATTTATATAAGTATTCAGACCCTTTACGCACTACTTTGCACCTTTGGCAGCGATTACAGTCTCGAGTCTTATTGGGTATGACGCTACAGGCTTGGCACACCTGTATTTGGTGAGTTTCTCCCATTCTTAACCGCAGATCCTCTCAAGCTCTGTCAGGTTGCATGGGGAGCGTTGCTGGACAGCTATTTTCAGGTCTCTTCGATCGGGTTCAAGTCCGGACTCTGGCTGGGCCACTCAAGGACATTCAGAGACTTGTCCCAAGCCACTCCTGTGTTGTCTTGGCTGTGTGCTTAGGGTCGTTGTCCTGTTGGAAGATGAACCTTCACCCCAGTCTGTGGTCCTGAGCACTCTGGAGCAGGTTTTCATCAAGGATATCTCTGTACTTTTCTCCATTCATCTTTCCCTCTATCTTGACTAGTCTCCCAGTCCCTGCCGCTGAAAAACATCCCCACAGCATGATGCTGCCATCACCATGATTCACCATAGGCATGGTATTGGCCAGGTGATGAGCGGTGCCTGGTTTCCTCCAGACGTGACATATTCAGGCCCAATAGTTCAATCTTGTGTTTCATCAGACCAGAGAATCTTGTTTCTCATGGTCTGAGAGTACTTTAGGTGCCTTTTGGAAAACTCCAAGCGGCTGTCATGTGCCTTTTACTGAGGAGTGGCTTCCGTCTGGACACTTTACCATAAAGGCCTGATTGGTGGAGAGCTGCAGAGATGGATGAGGATTGATATTTCTTTCCAATAAGTAGTTTTCAAAATGCTTGCGATTGTGATTTTTTTCCTGAAAGGGTCATAAGGGAGATAAATAACAGAAAACAGAAAAATGTAGTATTGGGGTTGATATGTACTTTTTTAAAACAGTATTACCATTTCTAAAAAATCCAGTGAGATTGTGCTTTCGTGATCCGTATGAAGTTTTACAGAGAGTTTAAAACGGCAAAGCTGACAAATTGCACTCAGTGCTTTGAGCAGCGCTCTCCATAGACAGACTGGGGAGAGCAGAGTACCGACCACCCTACTAAAGCCAAGGTTAGCAGAGTAAAAGTGATATAAATGAGCCCATTTGGGGATCTGTGTCAGATCTGTGTCACGCCCTGACCTTAGTATTCTTTGTTTTCTTTATTATTTTGGTTAGGTCAGGGTGTGACATGGGTGATATGTGTGTTTTTGTCTCATTCTAGGGTGTTTGTACTGTCTAGGAGTTTTTGTAGATTTATGGGGTTGTTTTCATCTAGGTGTTTATGTTGGTCTATGGTTGCCTAGATTGGTTCTCAATTAGAGGCAGGTGTTTATCGTTGTTTCTGATTGGGAGCCATATTTAGGCAGCCATCTTCTTTGGGTATTTCGTGGGTTATTGTCTATGTTATGTTGCACGGTAACACATTGTTTATATAACGGTCGTCTTCTTCGTTTTGTTGTTTTTGTTTAAGTGTTCTTTGTGTTCTTCATTAATAAAGAAGAATGTATTCTAACCACGCTGCGCTTTGGTCTACTCCATACGACGATCGTGACAATCTGATAGTATTTCTGATTGGCTTAATCAAGCAAACTAAGTCTGTTTTTTCCTCCTCGATGTATTTGAGAATCTTTCCAAGTCTCTGAGGGCGCAGAATATTTGATAAAATATTGCAAGTTTGCTAGTTCAAGCTTTGGGCCGGACCAATTAGTAAATAGTTTACACAATGTTTCAAGTTTGTTGCAGACAGGCCATGCAAAGCCAATGTGATTTATAGGAAATACATTTTTATCAGGATAATTTCTACCTGCAGGCTGCAATGTTTTTAACACCAGTCTCAACGTCGAAGAGGCGACTCGGGATGTTGCCTTCTAGGCAGTGTTGCAAAGAAAAAGCCACATCTCAGACTGGCCAATAAAAAGGAAAGATTAAGATGGGCAAAAGAACACAGACACTGGACAGAGGAACTCTGCCTAGAAGGCCAGCATTTCGGAGTTGCCTCTTCACTGTTGACATTGAGACTGGTATTTCGCGTGTACTATTTAATGAAGCTGCCAGTTTAGGACTTGTGAGGCGTCTGTTTCTCAAACTAGACACTCTAATGTACTTGTCCTCTTGCTCAGTTATGCAGAGGCTGTCTTTAACACAATGGACTTCTACTGTACCTGGGCTCTGGGGGACTGGCCTGGGATGGGTGAGTTGGTGTGACCACTGATGGGGCAGCTGCCATGACGGGAAAGCACTCCAGAGTAGTAAAGCGAATCATTGAGAGAGCACAAAGTGCGAAGTGGAACCACTGCTTCCTACACAGGGAGGCATTGGCAGCGAAATACATGGTGCCTGACCTCCACGCCACTCTCCAGGATGTGATCAAGTGTGTCAACTATATCAAAAACAGTTCCATGAAAAGCAGGTGTTTCCAGGCCTTCTGCAGGTATATGGGGAGCGAGCACCAGCAGGTGTTTCCAGGCCTTCTGCAGGTATATGGGGAGCGAGCACCAGCAGGTGCTTTATCATGCAGAGGTCCGCTGGCTCAGGGGTAAAGTGTTGGGTCGCTTTTATGAGCTTCCCGTGGAGATTGCTGCGTATCTTTCGGAAAACAAGTCACCTCTGGCCGAACATGTCGATTGTGAGGAATGGCTGGTGCAGGTTTCCTACCTGGCGGATATTTTTGATCATCTGAGTTCTCTCAATGTGTCAATGCAAGGGAGGGGGCACAATCCATTTGAACAGATGGATAAAGTGGATGCCTTCAAATGAAGCTTACCGTTTTGTCAAAGAATGTTCCTAACGGGAGGATTGACATGTTTCCCAATGCTGATTTTGAGATTCAGAATCTGATCAACAAGTTGCACGGCGACACACTTAAAAACAACATTAAACAGTATCTTGTCAAGCTGCAGGGAAAGTTTTGCGACTACTCCCCGGAGGAGAACAGGAGACAAGATGACTGGATACGCGACCCCATTTTGAATGGGATGCGTCATGTTGCCAAGCAATTAAGATGACAGCTGTTGGAACTGTCATTTTGATCGCGGACTGAGCATGTGCCCTGGAAATGACACTGCCACAGTTCTGGAGCAGCGTAGTGGGAGAGTATCCTGCTCTTGCCTGTCGTGCAATCAGAACCTTGCTATCGTTCAGCACTACATATCTGTGTGAAAGTGGCTTCTCTGCTATGGCCGTGCTGAAAACTAAAAGAAGAAACAAACTGGACCGCCAGAATGACCTCAAGAATGACTTCAATAAACTTATCAAACTGAAGAAACACCCCCAGCTTTCCCACTGATAGGCCCCGCACACAATAAATAAACAGGTTCATGAGTTCTTGTTCACTATGTCAATTGTTATTGTTAATTAATTATGACATTCATATGACATTTTATTGAACTGGTTAATTTACACCTTTTAAAAAAACTTCAAGGTGGTGAAACTATTCACATGGTAATTGATGATAAAAAAAATACTAAGATTGTTTCTTTTCTATTTTAAACACTTATGTGTTACTGTTCATTAACATTATTGGACTGGTGTGTGTTACTGTTCATTAACAAATTTGGGGCCCCAGGCAAAACCAGTTGAGAACCACTGGTCTACAGCTTATCTAACTCGAAGGGAGCTCGTCCAGTTCTCCAGTGATTGCACATTGGCGATTTATTTACTCGCCGACGTAGTTTCGCCTGGGTGCCCGCACGTCGGCCTCTCTTACACCATCACTTCCTGTTCCTGAGTGTCGGGGATAGTCCACCATAATTTGCAAATAAATTCATAAAAAATCCTACAATGTGATTTTCTGGATTTGTTTTTCTCATTTTGTCTGTCATAGTTGAAGTGTACCTATGATGAAAATTACAGGCCTCTCTTATCTTTTTAAGTGGGAGAACTTTCACAATTGGCGGTTGACTAAATACTTTTTTGCCCCACTGTATGTACAATTCAGACCAGTTCAGACCAGTGGGGGAAAAAAACACAACATCAGAATTGGTCAGCAGCTCATAAAACTGCAGCATCATTCATCCACTCTGAAAGAGAGAGAAATAGAGGTGTTCTATTTTTTTACCCTCTTCTCATGGTATCCGATTGTTAGTAGTTACTATCTTGTCTCATCGCTACAACTCCCATACGGGCTCGGGAGAGACGAAGGTCGAAAGTCATGCGTCCTCCAATACACAACCCAACCAAGCCGCACTGCTTTTTAAGACAGCACGCATCCAACCCAACCAATGTGTCGGAGGAAACACTGTGCACTACCGGCCAAACCCTCCCTAACCCGGACGACGCTAGGCCAATTGTGCGTCGCCCCACGGACCTCCTGGTTGCAGCCAGCTGCGACAGTGCCTGGGCGCAAACCCAGAGTCTCTGGTGGCACAGCTAGCACTGCGATGCAGACCACTGCGCCACCCGGGAGGTTCTATTTGTTTTTAAGAGGGGAAGATTGCAGGGTTCAATCTCGGTGAAGTCTAGAGGACCACATATGGACTGTAGTTACTTCAACCACCCATTATGGTATATCTTCCTTTTCTTGTCTCAGGCAAACACACACACACACACACACACACACACACACACACACTGAGCCAATTGAGGGTAAATTGGCAGCAGAGTATGTGCCTATTCTTTGCATAATTGCATAACACACACATAGGTAACTGATGGCATCTCATCTGCAATGGAGACTCAGACATCTACATTATATTACATTACCACTGTGCTCTGCCTTACCATTACCTCAACCACTGGCACGTTATACTTAGTGACCATTACAGCTCTAACGCCTACCTTCTATGAGAAGGAGAGAGAGACAGGCAGGCAGACCTGTAGAGTGAGAGATTAGGAAATGGATAAAGAGAGCGAGGGAGAAATAATGGTTTGAATTTGGAGGGCGAGAGAGAAAAGGAAAAAAAGAGGGAGGTTCTGTGAGATCGTCTTTCTGTGCTCTATGAAGGCTGTCTAATGAGACTGTTCTTTCCTGTCTGCTGAGCACATCCTCTGCTCTGTCATTAGGAACCTTCTTGAAAAATATAGGCTTTTAATGCCTGATTCTGATCTCAAAGCACATTCCACATTCATGTAGGCTATCCTGGTACTAGCTGCTATGTTTTTACATTGCTGGAAATATATCATTTTTTGCTGAACAATTGCAATGAGAAAAGTGAAACACGGTTATTGATTTATATTGCTGGGCCCTCAAGTCCCTTCAGTAATGAATCAAGTTGATCAGAACTGCCATCTCTAAGTGTGTGTGGTCTGCGAGTGTCAGGCTCAAGCTTTCATACGTGAATACTGACAACAGTAAAACAATTGCACTGTCCAATATCTCCGGAGAAAAACTGGGACGGTCCTCTTGTCTTTTGTCTGTTGTCTTGAGTGTCATACAGTTGCACAGTTTGTCACTCCACTCTCACGTTTCCATCTCCAGTCTCATTTCTTCCCACTGGGGTGTATATGGACTAGCAGGAGATTTGACAGAGAGATATGTGTGCACGTGTGTGGCTCGGTATAGTCACAGACGGGTGTTGAATGGTAGATTTCACTACAGTGAAGTATGATATGTCACTGTGTTGTTAGGTAGCTGATCTGGCCTGTTCTCCTGATGCAGGACACATCTGTGGTTTCCCCAGACAACACTGCTCCCCTCCGTGCTAGTCGGTTTGGCATAACAATTCCAATTATTATTACTAGTATTATTTATTATTTCTGTAGTAGTGTGTGTGTGTGTGCGTGCATGCGTGCTATGAAAACTCACTGTCAGGTTAAGTCCTTTTCTAAGTCTGCATGAGTATTTGAACTTAGCTTCTCTTCCTACCACACTCCACAGACAATCCCCTACAAACCCATTCTGAACGAGGGATCGTGTACCCCGCTCCGCGGAGGAGAAATATCTTTTTTTCTACCAGAGGCAGGGATTTCTGTCATCCCTCCCTTCTCATAAAGCGAGTGATGGAAACGACCGAGAAAAACACAAATGAAACGTTCACTAGGCCTCCCATTCCTCTCCATCACCCTACCACCTGTTTGTATCCAATCACAAGCCTTGGCTGGAGCTCTGAGAAATCTATCGACCGTACACACACACACACACACACACACACAAACTCTAGATGGCAGTAACACTGTTCCCTTTGTTGATTTGTCTTTTATATTTCACATTTGTTGGGTGATTGAAAATAGAACAGTTACTCTTGAACAAGCAGCTTTAATACAGGAGAGTAGTCACACACACTGCTGCACAACAACTAGGGACGGGCCTGAAGGACCCAGAAATGGTGTGGGCCGGCGATCGATTGGCCAGCAGGGGTCACACACTCACTGCTGCACAACAACTAGGGACGGGCCTGAAGGACCCGGAAATGGTGTGGGCCGGCGATCGATTGGCCAGCAGGGGTCACACACTCACTGCTGCACAACAACTAGGGACGGGCCTGAAGGACCCGGAAATGGTGTGGGCCGGCGATCGATTGGCCAGCAGGGGTCACACACACACTGCTGCACAACAACTAGGGACGGGCCTGAAGGACCCAGAAATGGTGTGGGCCGGCGATCGATTGGCCAGCAGGGGTCACACACACACTAAAGCTTTCACACACACACATGCTTGCACATTCTCTCCCTCTACAAACACACACTTGCTGAGGCCCCCTGTCCCAGTGGTGTGTGATGAATAGGTCAGACTGCAGAAGAGATAAGAGAGAAAAGCAGCCCTGAGAACCAGAGATTCATCACTTTCAGTCTCCCTACCTCCCCATCCCTTCCTCCCTCCTCATCCCTCTCCCCATCCCTCCCTACCTCCCCATCCCTCTCCCCATCCCTCTCCCCATCCCCCATCCCTCCCTCCCCATCCCTCTCCCCCCTCCCTCCCCATCCCTCCCCTACCTCCCCATTCCCTCCCCCTCCCCATCCCCTCCCTCCCCATCCCTCCCTCCCCCCTCCCCATCCCTCTCCCCATCCCTCCCTATCTCCCCATCCCTCTCCCCATCCATTCTCCCCATCCCTCCCTCCCCATCCCTCTCCCTATCCCTATCCTTCCCTCCACCATTCCTCACCATCCTTCCCTCCTCCTCCTCCCTCCTCCTCCTCTCCAGGTGGTAGCTATAGTAATGGGGCACCTGGCACCTAGAGCTCTACTACATGTACCAAGGCCTCTCTCTGCTGCCCCACACACACACACACACACACACACACACACACACACACACACACACACACACACACACAGATCAGGGCCTCCTCCAGAACAGGCTTTAACTCCCAGCTGGAGAAACTGGGACCTCTATTGAGATCTCTCTCTCTCCCCCTCTCCTCCCCTCCTCCTCCCCTCCCCTCCTAACTGCTTTATCTGTGGTGAGTCATTGAACATGGCACTGTTTGACATGCCCCCTGCAGTGTGCATGCGTGTCAAAGCCATATGGAGGTTTGTGCTTTCCTCCTATGGGTTTTGATCTGGCTTTGAAGAAAGTACAAGGCCTTGTTGTGTGTGATCTATACCCATCTCCCTCCCTCCCTCTCTCCCTCCCAATTTTCATTCATTTAATCTTTTTCATTCAACCACACTTATGCAATCTCTCTCTCTCTCACGCTCCCTCCCTCCTCATTTATTGCCTCTATTCTGAGGTCAGCTGTAATACTGATGCAGTGATCTGAGAATCATTTCCATTCAGTCACTTCCAACCCACACACACACACACACACACACACACACAGAGAGCTTCTACTGGGAGCTGAAACATAGTTTATTTTGGTATTTGTTTCATTAGTCCACGCATCATACTGTTTCTCTATATCTGGAAATCTTGATTGCTGACATGCAAAACATTTTGCGACTGTATCAACAGTGGACTAGTGAAACAAATACCAAAGGATATCTTTTGAGCTGTATTTTCCTTTAAGCACCGTTGCGGTTTCGCTATTATCTTAATCATTATCTTAGGACAAACAGTGAATTATCTTCGGACAAACACTCCCCACTAGGCTAGCGCTAATAAACGTTTTACTAAACCCACCAGGAGGCCTACAAGAGCCACGTGTCTCTCTGATTCTCACAGTGAAGCCATTTAGTGTTGTTATTCCAAGTTCTTTCTCTGATTATATAGCACGATGTAATCACGAGTCCTGTTGCTATTAAATTCCCTTCTTGTCATTAGCCTACATTTGCTGGTCAAGTGAAGTCATTTTCCTTCAGTTTGGGGATTTATTTTGAGTGCTTACTGTCTGTTTGTTCTCGTTTGTGTCCGCTTCTCACGCCCACTGACATTTAGATGTGTGGGTTTGGGTAGATGTGGGTTTGCTCAAGAGGTGGGCACCCCTTTTTCCTGCCAGTTCTGTCATTTTGTTTATCTGTTCATTGAGATCACGGCTATTGAAGATGTGGACCGGTTTGATTTGAAGGCCTATGGACAATGTGATGTTATGGTGGTCTGTTATTAGACGTTTCTATCGCCTCTGTGTTGTGTAAATACATGTTTAACCAGTTTATGTGCAGTGTGCACCCCTACTCATTGTGGCTATGGTTTAGCCTAGAACATGGCCCAAGGTATTTCTACCTGGCTTTGCCAGAGTTCTGTAAGCTTGGAAGTGGAGCGTGTCCGCGTTGGTCTTATTTGGTTTTCTCAGTACCTGTAGTCTTTTAGATAAATTACTACCACTTGAATAAAGAACAGTATCATCTGCATAAAAAGGAACATCCGCTGTTTCAATAAGATCCCCAATGTTGTTGATATACAAAATGAACAACAGTGGGCCCAAAATAGAACCTTGCAGAACACCTGAGCACACCTCTATGGACTCAGATTTACAACTATCCACCATTACACATTGTGTACGATTTGATAGGTACTTTATAAACCAATCTAGAGCATGACCAGTAATTCCACAACATTTTAACCTTTGCACTAACACAGCATGGTCCAAGGTGTCAAAAGCCTTCGACAAATCAATAAAGACAGACAACACAATGTAACTTCTAAATCAAGAGCACAGTGGATGTCATTTAAAACCTTCAATGTTGCTGAAACAGTGCTGTGGCCAGACCTAAAACCTGATTGCATTCCATTTAAGAGGTTGTTTTCTTGGAAGTAGGCCTTCAGCTGCCTACTAACTAAGGACTCCAGTACCTTTGACAGTACAGACAATTTTGATATGGGACGAATAGTTGACAAGTAGCGAAGGATCTCCATGATTATTTCTCCAGTGTACGGAATGCCACCCACACTCTCCGATATCTCCTTTCACATTGCGTCCTTTTCTTTCTTTCCTTCCTTTCCTTTCTTTCTTTCTTTCCTTCTTTCTTTCTTTCTTTCTTTCTTTCTTTCTTTCTTTCTTTCTTTCTTTCTTTCTTTCTTTCTTTCTTTCTTTCTTTCTTTCTTTCTTTCTTTCTTTCTTTCTTTCTTTCTTTCTTTCTTTCTTTCTTTCTTTCTTTCTTTCTTTCTTTTTCTTTCTTTCTTTCTTTCTTTCTTTCTTTCTTTCTTTCTTTCTTTCTTTCTTTCTTTCTTTCTTTCTTTCTTTCTTTCTTTCTTTCTTTCTTTCTCCTGGAGCTCTGACATTGGCACTGCTGATGAATGTTAAATGTCCTCCGGCTGCATCAAAATGTATTGCAGGCTGTACTGTATGAATGAGAATTTGGGTGTAGCGGTATTTGTGTGTCTGCATAGTTTGGTTTTATGTGTGTGATAGTGCAGAGAAGGATATTAAAAGTGAATGATGTTAAGAGTGAGGAGTAATGTGTTTTCCTGGAGTGTGTGCATAAAGCTGAAAAGTTAGGTACTCGTGTGTGTGTGTGTGTGTGTGTGCACAAGATTACATATGATATCTCACTCGTCTAGCTTCAATATTCCCTCCCAGAATAGCTGTTGCCTGGAGGTGGGTGGGTGTTAAGGTAAGTGCCTGCTGTAGGGGATGGATGGATGAGGAGAGGAGCTGAGACGGGGCTCTTCAGTGCGACCATTTCCACCCGCATATGTGCCTAAATATTATGCTGTGCGACCTGTCATTTTTAGTTAGGAGCACCAGAGTGACCAGCTAGAAACATTTTAAGGATTTTAGCTTTATTACCTCAAATATGTTTCATTGTGCTCCTAAATATCTTTGTGTTGCATCTACATTTTCCAATGTAGGTGCACACGTGCTCCTTGTAGAAAAAGGTTAGCGTGGAGCCCAGGGCAAGGCAAAAACAGGAGAGGGAAAGGGAGGAAAGAGGAGAGAGGAAAATGGATCAAAGCAACGCTGGTCCATTGTGTCTGTAGAACCAAGAAGTTCTACAGTCTAACAATCCAGTGCTTGATGAAGATGGTGCTGTGGTCAAAACAACATGCAGCATGTTTGTGTTGATCTATTGGTTCTCTCACTCTGTAGTATACACTGAGTGTACAAAACATTACGGACACCTTCTCTTTCCGTGACATAGGCTGACCAGGGGAATCCAGGTGAAAGCTACAGTGTGATCCCTTACTGATGTCACTTGTTAAATCCACTTCAGTCAGTGTAGTTGAAGGGGAGGAGACAGGTTAAAGAAGGATGTTTTAGCCTTGACACAATTAAGATTTGGATTATGTATGCCATTCAGAGAGTGAATATAAGAGAAAATATTTAGGTGCCTTTGAATGGGGTATGGTAGTCAGTGCCAGGCGCACCCATTTGAGTGTCAAGAACTGCAACGCTGCTGGGTCCACCACCCAAAGGACAGCCAGACAACTTGATACAACTGTGGGAAGCATTGGAGTCGACTTGGGCCAGCATCACTGTGGAACGCTTTCAACACCTTGTAGAGTCCATGCCCTGATGAATTGAGGCTGTTCTGAGGGCAAAAGGGGGAGGGGTGTGCAACTCAATATTAGGTGTGTAGTGCAGTACAGTGGGGACCAGTACTGAAAAAAAGTATGAAAATGTATGCCTTCACTGCTGTAAGTCGCTCTGGATAAGAGCGTCTGCTAAATGACTCAAATGTAAATATAAAAGGCTGGAGGTATTTCTGTTTGACAACTGGGTCACACATATAAACACAGGGAGGGAGGGGAGGATGTAGGAAGATGGCACGGTAGGACCATAATGGCACGGTAGGACAGAGGGAAGGCATGGCGAGAGTAACAGTAACACACATTGCCTGTTTGGATGAAGCTTCATGTAAGCTCCTGATAGCTCCCCTAGTGTTGGCTAGTCTTAACAGCAGACACACACACTCACTCACTCAGGCTTATTTCAGCATGGCACGAGAGGGTGTGAAATATGGCCAATATACCACAGCTAAGGGCTGTTCTTATGCACGACACAACGATGGGTGCCTGGATACAACCTTTAGCCGTGGAATATTGGCCATATACCACAACCTCCCGAGGTGCCTTATTGCTATTATAAACAGGTTACCAGTGTAATATATAAATATTTTTCATGGCTTTCAGCCAATCAGCATTCAGGGCTCGAACCACCAGGTTTATAATACCTGTTTGAGTTTATACCTTCAATTCATCTTGTTTAGGATGACAGTGTAATACCCCATTTGCATCCCTGTTGAAGACTCAGAATATTGATTTGTTCAAGCAATCAAATTTTCTCCCCATGCACATCACTCTCCCCAAAACTCAAGCTCTCACATGATCTTCACCACATTTATTTTTCAGATTGAATGGTTCTAGCGATGAGGAGGCGTGTCTACTGATCTAGCCTAACGTAGAGCATCGTTTTTCCCTCTCATTTACCGTACATGAGTTCTTCTGATGCTTTTCTCTCGAAAGCCCGAGACTGTGAATTCTAACCCCTGACCTCTCTCCTTTCCCTCTCTCCTTCACTTACCTCCACAGATCTGAAGAGAGAGGCCAGTATCTGCCACATGCTGAAGCACCCTCATATCGTAGAGCTGGTGGAGACATACAGCTCAGATGGCATGCTCTACATGGTCTTCGAGTTGTAAGTCTGTCACACACTCTATAACTTATCTCTTACACATGATCACACACACACACACACACACACACACACACACACACACACACACACACACACATTCACTTATATATTCCGCAAGCATTCTTTTTGTGATATCAAAGTATTTCATTTGGTTGCAGCGCAGTCATGCTAGAATGGTATTATTGATGTGACAGCTGGTAATGGGATTCCTACTGCTCTCTAACGCCAGCATAGTTCTGCTAGTTATCAGGCCAAAATATGGGTACAGGGTAAAGAGGTGTGTGTATCAGTCTAGGAAGTTGTTCTAGAATGTGTTGGAAGTGATAGGAGTGGAGAAAGCAGAGAGAAGGACGGAGTAAGAAGAGGGAGAAAGCGATGGTAGAGGGCTGGAAGGATGACGGAGCCCGAGCGGACAGGTGGTAGAGGAAGTGATAGAGAAAGTAAGAGAGGGAGAGATGGAGGGAAAGGGAGTGAGCATTAATGCCATAATACTGGGTTATTTCAAAATACAGACAGTATGATTTTCAATACCGTTTAAAAAAGATATATATTGTGGGTTGGGGGGTTTATACCATTTCTTAGAAGTTAAGTATAACTATAAGAAATCTAAGATGTGTCAAATAAATGATATCCAGCTTAGGGCTCCAGCTTTGCATTTGGTTTGCTAACTTGCTAGCTAAGCGGCTAGATGTCAAGATGAACCTTCTTGGTTACAGCAGAGACATTCAATCCCCTCCTGGATCTAGATCCCTGTTGCCTAAATTGTCTTGTGCTGTTTGTTTTAAATAGAACCCCTTGTGGGCACTTCCGCTAATACCGTATACCCAGGTATGGTACAGAAACAGTATGACTGCATGAACATCTGGATACCACCCAGCCCTAGTGAGAGAGGCCGGGCTGTAGAAGAGACAGTGTATGCAGAAAAATAAGAAAGAGAGAGAACAAGAGAACGAAGAAAAAAAGCACAACCAATGTGGAATATGAAGAAGCAGAGATAAGACAAAGATTCCACACCAGAGGAGCCTCCCCTTAGGTCCCTGAAGACTCCACAGACACACACACACACACACACACACACGCGTGCACGAACACACACCATGGCAAATTCCTTTACGTGAAATCAGAAATATGAAATGTCCTGTTTCACATCTCTCTCGTGTGCGTCAAAGGATTCGATTAAAAATGAACAAGTTTCATTTTGGGGAACTTCCATAGCTTTATCACACACAAATATGCAGACCCACAAACACATGCGACAGACACACAGCTTTCAAACCGGCCCATAGCAGTGGTGTCTATTGAGTATTGGATAGATAAAGTAAAGACAGTAACACACACATCAAACTGTAATAAGCCTTTTCACCTCCTGAAGTCTGGACATTTACATTGACCTTTATGCTAAACTGACCTCTCTTCTTCCCCTCTCTTGCTCTCCCTCCCTCTCCTTCCCCCTGTATCTCCCTCGACCTCTCTCGCTCTCCCTCCCTCTCCTTCCCCCTGTATCTCCCTCGGCCTCTCTCGCTCTCCCTCCCTCTCCTTCCCCCTGTATTTCCCTCGACCTCTCTCGCTCTCCCTCCCTCTCCTTCCCCCTGTATCTTCCTCTCCCTCGGCCTCTCTCGCTCTCCCCCTCTTCTTCCCCCTGTATCTCCCTCTGCCTCTCTCACTCTCCCCCTCTCCTTCCCCCTGTATCTCCCTCTGCCTCTCTCACTCTCCCCCTCTCCTTCCCCCTGTATCTCCCTCTGCCTCTCTCACTCTCCCCCTCTCCTTCCCCCTGTATCTCCCTCTGCCTCTCTCACTCTCCTTCCCCCTGTTTCTCCCTCTGCCTCTCTCACTCCCCCCCTCTCTCCTTCCCCCTGTATCTCCCTCTGCCTCTCTCACTCTCCCTCCCCCTGTATCTCCCTCTCCCTCGGCCTCTCTCGCTCCCTCCCTCCCTCTCCTTCCCCCCTGTATCTCTCTCTCCCTCGGCCTCTCTCGCTCTCCCTCCCTCTCCTTCCCCCTGTATCTCTCTCTCCCCCTCGGCCTCTCTCGCTCCCTCCCACTCTTTCCCCCTGTATCTCTCTCTCCCTCGGCCTCTCTCCTCTCCCTCCCTCTCCTTCCCCTGTATCTCTCTCTCCCTCGGCCTCTCTCCCTCCCTCCTCTCCTTCCCCCTGTATCTGGCCTCTCTCCCTCTCCCTCCTTCCCCTGGCCTCTCTCGCTCTCCCTCCCTCTCCTTCCCCCCCCTGTATCTCTCTCTCCCTCGGCCTCTCCCTCCCTCCCTCTCCTTCCCCCTGTATCTCTCTCTCTCCCTCTCCTCTCTCCCTCTCCTTCCCTCTCTCCCTTCCCCCGCTGTATCCTCTCTCTCCTTCCCCCTGTATCTCTCTCCCTCTCCCTCCCTCCCTTCCCCCTGTATCTCCTCTCTCCCTCGGCCTCTCTCCCTCTCCTCTCCTTCCCCTGTATCTCCCTCTCCCTCGGCCTCTCTCGCTCTCCCTCCCTCTCCTTCCCCCTGTATCTCTCTCTCCCCTCGGCCTCTCTCGCTCTCCCTCCCTCTCCTTCCCCCTGTATCTCTCTCTCCCTCTCCTCTCTCGCTCTCCCTCCCTCTCCTTCTCCTTCCCCTGTATCTTCCTATCCCTCGGCCTCTCTCGCTCTCCCCCCTCTTCTTCCCCCTGTATCTCCCTCTGACTCTCTCACTCTCCCCCCTCTCCTTCCCCCTGTATCTCCCTCTGCCTCTCTCACTCTCCCCCCTCTCCTCCCCCTGTATCTCCCTCTGCCTCTCTCACTCTCCCCCTCTCCTTCCCCCTGTATCTCCCTCTGCCTCTCTCACTCTCCCCCTCTCCTTCCCCTGTTTCTCCCTCTGCCTCTCTCACTCTCCCCCTCTCCTTCCCCCTGTATCTCCCTCTGCCTCTCTCGCTCTCCCTCCCTCTCCTTCCCCCTGTATCTCCCTCTGCCTCTCTCCCTCTCCCCCTCCCTCTCCTTCCCCCTGTCCTCCCTCTCCCTCGGCCTCTCTCGCTCTCCCTCTCCTTCCCCTGTATCTCCCTCTCCCTCGGCCTCTCTCGCTCTCCCTCCCTCTCCTTCCCCCACTGTATCTCCCTCTCCCTCGGCCTCTCTCGCTCTCCCTCCCTCTCCTTCCCCCTGTATCTCCCTCGGCCTCTCTCGCTCTCCCTCCCTCTCCTTCCCCTGTATCTCCCTCCCCTCTCCTCTCTCGCTCTCCCTCCCTCTCCTTCCCCCTGTATCTCCCTCTCCCTCGGCCTCTCTCGCTCTCCCTCCCTCTCCTTCCCCCTGTATCTCTCTCTCCCTCGGCCTCTCTCGCTCTCCCTCCCTCTCCTTCCCCCTGTATCTCTCTCTCCCTCGGCCTCTCTCCCTCTCCCTCCCTCTCCTTCCCCTGTATCTCCCTCTCCCTCGGCCTCTCTCACTCTCCCCCCCTCTCCTTCCCCCTGTATCTCCCTCGGCCTCTCTCGCTCTCCCTCCCTCTCCTTCCCCCTGTATCTCCCTCGGCCTCTCTTGCTCTCCCTCCCTCTCCTTCCCCCTGTATCTCCCTCGGCCTCTCTCACTCTCCCCCCTCTCCTTCCCCCTGTATCTCCCTCTCCCTCGGCCTCTCTCACTCTCCCCCCCTCTCCTTCCCCCTCTATCTCCCTCTCCCTCGGCCTCTCTCGCTCTCCCCCCTCTCCTTCCCCCTGTATCTCCCTCTGCCTCTCTCGCTCTCCCTCCCTCTCCTTCCTCCTGTATCTCCCTCGACCTCTCTCGCTCTCCCTCCCTCTCCTTCCCCCTGTATCTCCCTCTCCCTCGGCCTCTCTCGCTCTCCCTCCCTCTCCTTCCCCCTGTATCTCCGTCTCCCTCGGCCTCTCTCACTCTCCCCCTCTCCTTCCCCCTGTATCTCCCTCTCCCTCGGCCTTTCTCCCTCCCTCCCTCCCTCTCCTTCCCCCTGTATCTCCCTCGGCCTCTCTCCCTCCCTCTCCCTCTCCTTCCTCCTGTATCTCCCTCTCCCTCGGCCTATCTCCTCCCTCTCCTTCCCCCTGTATCTCCTTCTCCCTCGGCCTCTCTCCCTCCCTCTCCCTCTCCTTCCTCCTGTATCTCCCTCTCCCTCTGCCTCTCTCCCTCCCTCTCCCTCTCCTTCCCCCTGTATCTCCCTCTCCCTCGGCCTCTCTCGCTCTCCCTTCCTCTCCTTCCCCCTGTATCTCCCTCTCCCTCGGCCTCTCTCGCTCTCCTACAGTATGGATGGAGCGGACCTGTGTTTTGAGATCGTGAAGAGGGCAGATGCTGGCTTTGTGTACAGTGAAGCAGTGGCCAGGTAAGACCACTTCCCATGATTCTCTGTCTGAAGAGTTCCGCGTCTCAAGGCCATACTTCGATGTGGCATTCAGCATTTCAAAACACAACACTAGTGAAAAAGAAATTCAGAGAAGAATAGAAAAACACACGATACTAAAAACAACAGTATCCACTTGTTGCTATTACAGTGTTGACATTATAACCAGTGGTGGAAAAAGTACCCCATTTTCAAACTTGATTAAAAGTAAAGATACCTTAATAGAAAATGACGAAAGTGAAAGTCACCCAGTAAAATTATACTTGAGTAAAAGTTTAAAAAAATATATATATACTTAAGTATCAAAAGTATAAATAATTTAATATTCCTTATATTAACGGCACAATTTTATTGTTTTTTTTATTTACAGATAGCCAGGGGCACTCTCCAACACTCAGACATAATTTACAAATGAAGCATTTATGTTTAGTGAGTCTGCCAGATCAGAGGCAGTAGGGACGATCAGGGATGTTCTCTTGATAAGTGTGTGAATTGGACCAGTTTCCTGTCCTGCTAAGCATTCAAAATGTAACGAGTACTTTTGGGTGTCATGGAAAATGTAAGGAGTAGAAAGTACATTATTTTCTTTAGGAAGGTAGTGGAATAAAAGTCAAACTTGTCTAAAATATGAATAGTAAATTACAGATACCCCAAAAAACAACTTAAGTAGTACTTTGGAGTATTTTTACTTACTTTAAGTACTATACACCAGTGATTACAACAATGTTGTATCGAATCAACAGTCATGGTGTTTTATTGCTCTCATCCCTCTCCAGTCACTACATGAGACAGATCCTAGAGGCACTACGGTATTGTCATGACAACAACGTCATCCATCGAGACGTGAAGGTAAGCCGGAGTGTCTCTTTGATAGTGTGTGTGTGTTTACTCTGAGTTGGGAACTTGCTCTGATTTTACCGACAGTGCTAAGCTCACCCCTGTCCTCTCCTCAGCCATCATGGCCCAGACTACAACAGCTAAGGAGGGAATTCTCTCTGTTTTCCCGTCTTGGCCCAGACTTTTGAGTCTCTGTCTGAACAATGAATAAGTAATAAGTTGTGCTTCTTGTCTTCTCGATATTTTGTCTTCTGTCTGTCTGGCGGCCTTGTTCTGGGTCTGTGATGTGCCGGGCAGATTATTTTATTTTTCAGGGATTCTCCACTCCTGGAGACCTAAAGCAAATATACCTAAGCCAAAAACACCAGTGCAGTTCCTACCCTCACAGCTATTGCCAGTATCACTACTGTTTCATACAGTTAGTTGTTTTTGTATTCCATAAAAAACCTATAAAAAATATTCCTGTTATTACAGAAATGAATATAAGTGTTAATTTGATCAGGCTCGTACAGCTGGTGTTATCTGGTCAGGATGGAAGCAGAGAAACCAGGCAGCTAGCTGGCACCCTGGGTGAGAACGTGAAGGCGCAGTGGTTTTATTAGGGTTGAAATGTAGCTGCTAAAAACCACTGCATCCTTTCCGTCTCGTGTGAGCTGATGATATGGTGGAGGTTTTGTCGTTATTGTTGTCCTGGCAGTGGTTACACCATGAACTTTTCAACCTTGACTATATTGCTCCATAACCATGAGTCGACGTCAGACATTTTATCTTTGGAGATAAATTGCAATAACTATGAGTAGTGTGTAGTAGTTGTACGAGCTTCCTGAGTTGAAGCTAGTGTAGTTATGTTTGAAACCCCAAACAGTCTTATCATATACACTGAGTATGCAAAACATTAGGAACACCTTCCTAATATTGAGTTCCACCCACCTCTACAAGGTGTATAAAGTGTTCCACAGGGATGCTGGCCCATGTTGACTCCAATGCTTCCCACAGTTGTCATGTTGGCTGGATGTCCTTTGGGTGGTGGAACGCTCTTGATACACACGGGAAACTGTTGTGCGGGAAAAACCCAGCAGCGTTGCAGTTCTTGACACAAACCAGTGCGCCTGGCACCTACCATACCCCATTCAAAAGCACTTAAATATTTTCTCTTGCCAATTCACCCTCTGAATGGCACAGATACACAATCCATGTCTCAAGGCTTAATACTTCTTTAACCTGTCTCCTCCCCTTCATCTACACTGATTTGAAGTGGGTTTAACAAGTAACATCGATAACAGATCATAGATTTCACCTGGATTCACCTGGTCAGTCTAATTCATGGAAAAGAAAGTGTTATTAATGTTTTGTATACTCGGTGTATATCCCTTTCAGAGAAAGAAGTAGTTTTCTCAGCAGGCACAGACAGAGTGAGACGGAAATAGCCTAAAGCACAGGCTGTTAAAACACTGCTGACAGTTTCCACACCAGACACTGCTGGGTACTGATATAGATCCCCCCTACTATCTCTCTCTCTCCCCTTCCTCCTCATCTCTCTCTCTCTCTCAATCTCTGTTAAAAAGCTTGACAAACACTGTTCTCTATCACACATTGGCCATTATATATCAGCACTGATAAAACATTGGGGTTTACAAGATCACAGCATAGTCTTAGTCAGCTACGTCTGTACCCACTCTGCATGAAGATGCTCAGATATGTTATATACATACATTTCTTTGTTTGTAACTATGTTTTGAGGGTGACCCAGCTTTTGGCTCGATGGCTATGGGTTGTGATTAATGCCAGACGAGCACAGATCAGAGACCTAGACCTATCTCTGGTTTCTCATTGGTGGAGATTGGTATCGAGTAGCTCTTACTTTATCATATGTAGCTTACTCTCTGATTAAGGGTAAACTCAACAGGGGTCACACACACGGGTTGTATGGCAACGCTGTCCTTGTTGAATAGGGAGCAGCCTGTGCGCCTCAGTGTATCGTGTGTGTCCCCCATGTGTGAAAGTCAAAAGTCATTGAATTCATTTCAATCCCAAGAAGCATAAATCACAGAGCCTCTCTTTTTATCTCCTATTATTCACAATAACCCCTTCTACTCATCACGCTGCGTGTGTGCGCGAGTGAGAGATTGGAACCACAGACGAGCAGTCACATGCCTGATTACAAAGAATAAGGCATTCTGAAAAGGAATGTTGACAAAATGATGGGAATGTGAATTTTGTGGAGAGAATCCGGAATCTTGATGTTTACATTCTAGTTCCGGAATGTTGATGTTTTCATTCTAGTTCTGGAAGCAGAGATAATAAGGCAGTTTGGAATGTCAGATTGATAACCTTGTGATAATGGACTAGACTACAGGCTATTAACACTTGTGGACCTACTCAGATAAATGTCTACCTGTTTCAGGTAGGTGCAGTCGATGGAGGGATGCCTTACTGTATATTTACTGTGGAAGCGTTCCAAAAACATTATCAGACACAGTGTCTTCAATTAATAAAACATGAAAAGCTGAAATGTCTTGCGTCAATAAGTATTCAACCTCTTTGTTATGGCCAGACTAAATAAGTTCAGGTGTAGAAATGTGCCTAACAAGTCACGTAATAAGTTGCATGGACTCACTCCTTGTGCAATAATAGTGTTTAACATGATTTTTGAATGACAACCTCATCTCTGTACCCCACACAATGAATTTGAAACACTGATTCAACCACAAAGACTGGGGAGGTTTTCCAATGCCTCGCAAAGAAGGTCAACTATCTGGAGATAAAACGTCTTCTTTTTTTTAAAGCAGACATTGAATATCCCTTTGAGCATGGTGAAGTTATGAATTACATTTTGGATGGTGTATCAATACACCCAGTCACTACAAAGATACAGGCATCCTTCCTAACTTAGTTGCTGGAGATTAAGGAAACGGCTCAGGGATTTCACAATGGTGACTTTTAAACAGTTACAGATTTGAATGGCTTTGATAAGAGAAAACTGATTATGGATCAACAACATTGTAGTTACTCCACAATACCTAAATGACAGAAGGAAGGAAGGAAGCCTGTACAGAATTAAAAAGAAAGATGCATCCTTTTTGCAAAAGGCACTAAATTAAAACTGCAAAAAAATTATGCTAAGAAATTATCTGTCCTGAATACAAAGCATTAAGTTTGGGGCAAATCCAACACATCACTGAGTACCACTCTTCATGTGTTCAAGCATGGTGGGGCTGCATCATGTTATGGGTATGCTTGTCATAGAGTTAAGCACACTGGGAGATAAATTCCCCTTTCAGCAGGGCAATAACCTCAAACATGAGGCCAAATTTTGCAGGAAATGCTTACCAACACGGCATTGAATGTTCCTGAGTGGTATAATAACTGTTTTGACTTAAATCGTTTTGAAAATCTATGGCAAGACTTGAAAATGGCTGTCTAGCAATGATCAACAACCAACTTGACAGAGCTTGAAAAAAATGTCAAATTCAATCCAGGTCTGAAAAGCTCTTAGAGATTTACCCAGAAAGACTCACAGCTGTAATTGATCACTGCCAAAGGTGATTCTAATATGTATTGACTCAGGTGTGAATATTTAAGTACATTTTGCTTTCACTTTGTCATTATGGGTTTTGAATTCGGGTTGTAACAAAATGTGGACTAAGTTAAGGGGTATGAATACTTTCTGAAAGCATTGTATCTCTTGCAATCAAAACAGTAGCTACGTCTGCGTTCCGTGTGCACTCTAGGCTATAGAGAGAAATAGTAACGGCGTCTTTTTTGTGGGCACAAACTCCGCCATGGTTCGTTGGACAAAGTCTATAGGGAAATGAATGCCGTTTTTGAGTAAACGCCGAAATAAGGTTAATGGTAAACACAGGCTTAGGAGATCTTATATGTTTTGTTCTACGAGATAATCTTCATCAGCTAATGTATTTTCTTTGTGCATTTTGAAGCATTTATATAATTTAAAAAAGCACAAAAAGGCTCATGTTAATTAACTGATATTATCGCATAGAACAAAACGTATTAGATCTCCTTGTCCTTGTGTGACTAGGGAGGGCGTTCTATGATCTTTTTTCTATGTTTTTGTATTTCTTTGTTTTTGGCCGGGTATGGGTCTCAATCAGGGACAGCTATCAGTTGTTGCCTCTGGTTGAGAACCATACTCAGGTAGCTCTTGCCTACATGGGTTTTGTGGGTAGTTATTTTCTGTTTCGTATCTGTACCAGAGAGAACTGTTTCAGTTTCATTTCGTTCTCTTGTTATTTTTGTTTTAGTGTTCTGTGTTTAATAAATTCATCATGAACACGTACCATGCTGCACATTGGTCCTCCGATCCTTCCTACTACTCCTCCTCAGAAGAGGAGGAAGACGAGCGTTACAGAATCACCCACCACCAAAGGACCAAGCAGCGTGGTGAGGAGCAGCAGAGCTATCTGGAGAAATGGACATGGAAGGAGATACTGGAAGGAAAGGGACCCTGGGCACAGGCTAGGGAGTATCGCCGTCCACAGGAGGAACTGGAGGCAGCTTAAGGCTGAGAGTTGGCACGGCTGGCAAGGAAGCCCGAGAGGCAGCCCCAAAAATGTATTGGGGGGAGGCACACGAGGAGTGTGGCAGAGTCAGGAGTCAGACCTGAGCCAACTCCCCGTGCTTATCGTAAGGAGCAAAGGATGGAACCAGAGCCGGTCAGGGCGAAATTGGAGGTGAGCGACGGAAGCGAAGAAGAGACAGTGAAGGAGTTAATGGGGAGATTGGAGGAGATAGTAATGAGGGAGTTGCTGTGTTGGTTATGAGGCACGGCATCCGCCCGATGGAGCGGGTCTGGGATTTGATGTCACCTGAGTCAGCTCTCCATACTCGTCCTGAGGTAAGTGCTAGCCGTCTGGTGACGACTGTGCCAGCCCCACACACCAGGCCTCCTGTGCACCTCCCTAGCCCTGCACATCCTGTGCCAGCTCGGCGCTACAGCTCTCCAAGACGTGCTTACCATGGCTGGCATCATACTGGTCAAGCACCGTGTTATGCGGTGGAGCGCACGGTGTCTCCAGTACGTGTTCTTAGCCCGGTGCGCTACATCCCAGCTCCCCGCATCTGCCGGGCTAGGGTGAGGATCCAGCCAGGATGGATGGTGCCAGCCCTGCTCTCCAGACCTCCAGTACGTCTTCTCTCCATGAACACGTACCACGCTGCGCATTGGTCCTCCGATCCTTCCTACTACTCCTCCTCAGAAGAGGAGGAAGACGGGCGTTACACTCCTAAGCCTGTGTTAACCTCAGACCTGATTTTCAGCATTTATCCCAAAACTTTCCACAATCATTTTCCCCATAGGGATGGCTGAACAAACCAGAGGTAACTCTGGTAACTCAAGCCATATGCATTGTTCCATGGCAAGCGCTGTCTCTTTCCCTTCAAATACTGCATACTCCACTGAACTGAATAGTTTATTGTCGAAGCTGTAACTGTATGTTGTCTCTGATTTGTGTTCTTTGTGTGTGTGGTGTTATCTCTTAACAAAGACCAAACACACGCACGCACACACATAACAAAGCCTTCACCTCGCTATGTGTGGTGTCAGCACTGTGGGCAGTGAGCCACTGAGACATAGACTATACACGTCATTACTGGATCAGCAATCCAGTGGTAGGCACACAAGCTCTGTTGATATACATAACAAAACTGAACTCTACTCTTCAAACTGTAGCAACAGAGAGAAGTGAATGTTTGCTGCTTCCGAAAGTTATGTTATTTCTATTCACTAGGCTGTAAGAGGGGCCAGTGGGACTAATCTACACTCTGATAAACAACCAGACAGTGAATTGAAGAGAGATGGGTCTTATCTGTAACGGCTGATAGCTCAATGTGGAGGAAATGTCACATTCTCCATATGAATGGAGAGAAGAAAGAGACCGTGAGAGGGATGGAGGGACGAAAGAGAACGAGGGAAGGACGAAAGAGAACGAGGGAAGGACGAAAGAGAACGAGGGAAGGACGAAAGCGGCAGCACTAGCAGAGCGATCTTAATAGGCTTTTCCTTTTCCTACTGTATACATTAGCTGGTAGAGTGACATTGACCCTCTCAGGTCTATGAGTGTTAGTGGCCACAGAAGCTTCTTAAAAGTATGATTCATGTTGTTTATGACTGGGTGGAATGGGGTGTGTCTACAGATCACTATCATGTAATGGGAACCAAGGGATCCTGGCATTTGGATATAGACAATCCAGCTCTGAAAATGTGCAACAGCCACTGTAGTGGCGCACACTAGGGCTGGGCAATATGGCCAAAATATCATATCATATGTTAATTTTTGACTGTATTTGGCGGTATTTTATGTTTTTGATTAATTCAAGTTCTACATTTGCTTTATGAGTAGTGTGTGACTCTAGGGTGGTATCACATATATTCTAAATTATTTCAATGGGTCTTTCTTCATTCTGAATGTTTTATACTGTTCAATTCAACTTCAACATAAAATCATTTCCTGCATTTCCATCAGTGTCACGGCACTCGTCGTAACGAGGAACGGACCAAAGCGCAGCGTCGTAAGTGTTCATGATTTTATTTGATCACAAAACACTCAAACAAAATAAACGAGGGAAAACCGAAACAGTTCTGTAAGGAGCTTAAACTATACAGAAAACAACTACCCACAAAACACAGGTGGGGAAAAGGCTGCATAAGTATGATTCCCAATCAGAGACAACGATTGACAGCTGTCCCTGATTGAGAACCATACCCGGCCAAAACAAATAAATAAAGAAACTAGAATGCCCCCCAAAGGTGCGGACTCCGGCTGCAAAACCTGACTCTATAGGGGAGGGTCCGGGTGGGCATCTACTTCGGTGGCGGCTCCGGTGCGGGACGCGGACCCCGTTCCACCTCTGGCTCCCCCCACTTTGGTGGCGCCTCTGGACTGGGTGCCCTCGCTGCAGGCCCCGCACTGGGGACCCTCGCTGCAGGCCCCGCACTGGGGACCCTCGCTGCAGGCCCCGGACTGGGGACCCTCGCTGCAGGCCCCGGACTGGGGACCCTCGTTGCAAGCCCCGGACTGGGGACCCTCGCTGCAGGCCCCAGACTGGGGACCCTCGCTGCAGGCTCCGGACCGGGGACGGTCGCTGGAGGCTCTGAACCGGGGACGGTCGCTGGAGGCTCCGGACTGGGGACGGTCGCTGGAGGCTCCAGACCGCGGATCAAAGCTGGAGGCTTCGTGCCATGGATCCTCACTGGAGGCTTCGTGCCATGGATCATCACTGGACCCTCGCTGCAGGCCCCGGACTGGGGACCCTCGCTGCAGGCCCCAGACTGGGGACCCTCGCTGCAGGCCCCGGACTGGGGACCTTCGCTGCAGGCCTCGGACTGGGGACCCTCGCTGGAGGCTCCGGGCGGAGACCGTCGCTGGAGGCTCCGGACCGGGGACGGTCGCTGGAGGCTCCGGACCGGGGACGGTCGCTGGAGGCTCCGGACCGGGGACGGTCGCTGGAGGCTCCGGACCGGGGACGGTCGCTGGAGGCTCCGGACCGGGGACGGTCGCTGGAGGCTCCGGACCGGGGACGGTCGCTGGAGGCTCCGGACCGGGGACGGTCGCTGGAGGCTCCGGACCGGGGACGGTCGCTGGAGGCTCCGGACCGCAGATCAAAGCTGGAGGCTTCGTGCCATGGATCCTCACTGGAGGCTTCGTGCCATGGATCATCACTGGAGTGAGGAGACGTATAGGCAGCCTGGTGCGTGGAGCTGCCACAGGACTCACCAGGCTGGGGAGACATACTGGAGGCTTGGTTCTTGAAGCAGGCACCGGATACACTGGGCCGTGGAGGCGCACTGGAGGTCTCGAGCGTAGAGCCGCCACAACCCGTCCTGGCTGGATGGTTACTTTCGCCCGGCAAATGCGGGGCGCTGGCACAGGACACACTGGGCTGTGTAGACGCACCGGAGACACAGTGCGCAGAGCCGGCGCAGGATATCCTGGGCCGAAGAGACGCACTGGAGGCCAGGTGCGCTGAGCCGGCACCATCCGACCTGGCTGGATGCCCACTCTAGCCCGTCCAATGCGGGGAGCTGGAATGTATCGCACCGGGCTGTGAACGCGCACTGGAAACACCGTGCTCTCCACCGCATAACACGGTGCCTGACCAGTACCACGCTCCCTACCGTAAGCACGAAGAGTTGGCTCAGGTCTGAACCCTGACTCTGCCACACTCCCCGTGTGCCCCCCCCAAACATTCTTTGGAGCTGCCTCTCGTAAATCAAATCAAATCAAATCACATTTTATTTGTCACATACACATGGTTAGCAGATGTTAGTGCGAGTGTAGCGAAATGCTTGTGCTTCTAGTTCCGACAATGCAGTAATAACCAACAAGTAATCTAGCTAACAATTCCAAAACTACTACCTTATAGACACAAGTGTAAGGGGATAAAGAATATGTACATAAAGATATATGAATGAGTGATGGTACAGAGCGGCATAGGCAAGATACAGTAGATGGTATTGAGTGCAGTATATACATATGAGATGAGTATGTAAACAAAGTGGCATAGTTAAAGTGGCTAGTGATACATGTATTACATGAGAATGCAGTAGATGATATAGAGTACAGTATATACGTATACATATGAGATGAATAATGTAGGGTATGTAAACATTATATTAGGTAGCATTGTTTAAAGTGGCTAGTGATATATTTTACATAATTTCCCATCAATTCCCATTATTAAAGTGGCTGGAGTTGAGTCAGTGTGTTGGCAGCAGCCACTCAATGTTAGTGGTGGCTGTTTAACAGTCTGATGGCCTTGAGATAGAAGCTGTTTTTCAGTCTCTCGGTCCCAGCTTTGATGCACCTGTACTGACCTCGCCTTCTGGATGATAGCGGGGTGAACGGGCAGTGGCTCGGGTGGTTGTTGTCCTTGATGATCTTTATGGCCTTCCTGTGACATCGGGTGGTGTAGGTGTCCTGGAGGGCAGGTAGTTTGCCCCCGGTGATGCGTTGTGCAGACCTCACTACCCTATGGAGAGCCTTACGGTTGTGGGCGGAGCAGTTGCCGTACCAGGCGGTGATACAGCCCGACAGGATGCTCTCGGTTGTGCATCTGTAGAAGTTCGTGAGTGCTTTTGGTGACAAGCCAAATTTCTTCAGCCTCCTGAGGTTGAAGAGGCGCTGCTGCGCCTTCTTCACGATGCTATCTGTGTGGGTGGACCAATTCAGTTTGGCTGTGATGTGCACGCCGAGGAACTTAAAACTTACTACCCTCTCCACTACTGTTCCATCGATGTGGATAGGGGGGTGTTCCCTCTGCTGTTTCCTGAAGTCCACAATCATCTCCTTAGTTTTGTTGGCGTTGAGTGTGAGGTTATTTTCCTGACACCACACTCCGAGGGCCCTCACCTCCTCCCTGTAGGCCGTCTGGTCGTTGTTGGTAATCAAGCCTACCACTATTGTGTCGTCCGCAACTTGATGATTGAGTTGGAGGCGTGCGTGGCCATGCAGTCGTGGGTGAACAGGGAGTACAGGAGAGGGCTCAGAACGCACCCTTGTGGGGCCCCAGTGTTGAGGATCAGCGGGGTGGAGATGTTGTTGCCTACCCTCACCACCTGGGGGCGGCCCGTCAGGAAGTCCAGTACCCAGTTGCACAGGGCGGGGTCGAGATCCAGGGTCTCGAGCTTGATGACGAGCTTGGAGGGCACTATGGTGTTAAATGCCGAGCTGTAGTCGATGAACAGCATTCTCACATAGGTATTCCTCTTGTCCAGATGGGTTAGGGCAGTGTGCAGTGTGGTTGAGATTGCATCGTCTGTGGACCTATTTGGGGGGTAAGCAAATTGGAGTGGGTCTAGGGTGTCAGGTAGGGTGGAGGTGATATGGTCCTTGACTAGTCTCTCAAAGCACTTCATGATGACGGAAGTGAGTGCTACGGGGCGGTAGTCGTTTAGTTCAGTTACCTTAGCTTTCTTGGGAACAGGAACAATGGTGGCCCTCTTGAAGCATGTGGGAACAACAGACTGGGATAGGGATTGATTGAATATGTCCGTAAACACACCAGCCAGCTGGTCTGCGCATGCTCTGAGGGCGCGGCTGGGGATGCCGTCTGGGCCTGCAGCCTTGCGAGTGTTGACACGTTTAAATGTTTTCCTCACGTCGGCTGCAGTGAAGGAGAGGCCGCATGTTTTAGTTGCGGGCAGTGTCAGTGGCACTGTATTGTCCTCAAAGCGGGCAAAAAAGTTATTTAGTCTGCCTGGGAGCAAGACATCCTGGTCCGTGACGGTGCTGGTTTTCTTTTTGTAATCCGTGATTGACTGTAGACCCTGCCACATACCTCTTGTGTCTGAGCCGTTGAATTGAGATTCTACTTTGTCTCTATACTGACTCTTAGCTTGTTTGATTGCCTTGCGGAGGGAATAGTTACACTGTTTGTATTCCTTGCACCTTGCCCTTGCCCTGATTAAAAGCAGTGGTTCGCGCGTTCAGTTTCACGCGAATGCTGCCATCAATCCACGGTTTCTGGTTTGGGAATGTTTTAATCGTTGCTATGGGAACGACATCTTCAACGCACGTTCTAATGAACTCGCACACCGAATCAGCGTATTCGTCAATGTTGTTGTCTGGCGCAATACGGAACATATCCCAGTCCACGTGATGGAAGTATTTACCTCGTTGCCGTGACTCCTGGTATCGCCGCCGCCATTCCTCCCTTGCTGTTTCCGCCTGTTTCCATGGCAGGGTCTTGTCCCCTGCCATAACCTCCTCCCATGTCCATGAGGTCCTCCACTCCCTCTTCTCCCGGGCCCAGGATCCCTGCTCCTCCTGACCACGCTGCTTGGTCCTTTGGTGGTGGGTAGTTCTGTCACGGCTCTCGTCGTAATGAGGATTGCACCAAAGCGCAGCGTGCTAAGTGTTCATGATTTTATTTGATCACAAAACACTCAAACAAAATAAACAAGAGGGAAAACCGAAACAGTTCTGTAAGGAGCTTAAACTATACAGAAAACAACTACCCACAAAACACAGGTGAGAAAAAGGCTGCCTAAGTATGATTCCCAATCAGAGACAACGATAGACAGCTGTCCCTGATTGAGAACCATACCCGGCCCAAACATAGAAATAAAGAAACTAGAATGTCCACCCTAGTCACACCCTGGCCTAACCAAAATACAGAATAAAAGCCTCTCTATGGCCAGGGCGTGACAATCAGTTTCTGCATTTCCTGCACTCGTTTGAGATCATTTCCACACTGCCACGATATGGGCAAAAATACTAGGCCTTGTTTTTTAACCAAATGTTGCAATTGCGATTTAGATCAAAACACTTGCGTGAACTTTTGGAATCATGGCAGTATAATGTTTATTCTAATTCTCTAGTTAATAGTGGGCACTTTGAATACGGTGTTGTTTGACATGATAACGAATGAAAATTCCATGGGCGAGTTATTGTGACACGGTAAGAACCAAAGTGATGTTCAGTGTTTTCCTAGGGGACCCTATAATCTTTGGCTACATTAAATCTTAATTCATGTAGCCAAAATATTCATGCTTCGCCTATTCCTCTTTGATTTAGAAGACACTGTTGCACCGTGCTGATTTAGGCCTCCACCAGCACTGGTATCAGGTTGTATTAAGCCCCCACCCCACCCCCCCAACCCCTCTTTTTACACTGCTGCTACTCTCTGTTGATCATATATGCATAGTCACTTTAACTATACATTCATGTACATACTACCTCAATTGGGCCGACCAACCAGTGCTCCCGCACATTGGCTAATCGGGCTATCTTCATTGTGTCCCACCCACCACCCGCCAACCCCTCTTTTACGCTACTGCTACTCTCTGTTCATCATATATGCCTTGAGTGAGAGATGACTCAAGTAGCAGAGTAAACTATAGAAATGGACGTTACACCCGGCGTATCACATTTAACAAACCAAACACTGTTATAGAAGGTAAAGTAAAAACCCAAACCGGTCCTTACATCAATACCGGTATATAGTAAAATACGGTACACCACCCAGTCCTAGCGCACACTCACTCTCTCTCTCTTTCTCTCTCTCTCTCCCCCCCGTGGACCACTGGCATAGTTAATGAGTGTGAGCCATGGTAGAGATATTGTGAATTACAGCCCTAATCTGCTATAAACAGCCAGGATAAATCAGGTTTAAAGTGGAGCCAAAATAAATGCATTTGATTAAAATGCTGTGTTGGTTACCTTAATTGAGCTTAATATGTGTGAAAGTGTATATGCTTGACTGAAGGACACGTTTCTATTTTTAAAAAATCACACGCTTGTATGCACACACATACACACTCACGCGTGCGACCGTACACATTCTGTAAGCAGCTCTGGATGTACAGAAGTGTCTGCTGAATGACTCAAATGTAATTGTGGTAGTCACTCTTTTTAGCATAAACTCAGAGACATGATTATTGTTGTTTGAAAAGGTAGCACTTTGACTATTATATTCAGACAAGGAAATACAAACAGTGTGCACTCTGCATAAAGGGTACAGGTTAAAGTCTTCTGCTGAAGCTAGTGTAGGTTAGCAATAATTGCTGCCTCTGGGCAATACCAGTGGGGATTTTTTCCTCCCTTCCTCTCTCGATCTCTCTTTCTGTGTGTGTGTGTACAGTGGAGTGTGGCAGATTCTCTCGCCTGTCTGCCTTTGTCTAGTCCTCCCAGGGCACAGCCATCTGCAAGACCCACACTTCACAGAACAATACACACACACATCCCGCAGGATTAAACACATACCGCTTTACACCTATAACATTTATAATACACATTTTTACATATGTATTACACAAGCACACCGCATACTGTATAAGTCACTCCTGCTCCCCCTCCCTGGCACTCGAGGGCACCAGGCTACCCGTCATCATACACACCTGTTACCATCAGTACGCGCAGTTGCACTCATTGGACTCACCTGGACTCCCTCACTTTGTTGATTGCCCCTGCATCGATGTCTGCTCCTCTGGGTTGTTCCCTGTAGTAGCATTGTTTGCCGTCTCGTGTTTATGTCCAGACGCTGTTCCTGTTTCGCTGCATGTCCGTCTGTATTAAATGTTTCACTCCCTGTACCTGCTTCTCATCTCCTGTGTTGGGCCTTACAGAATATTACTACCACTACAAGAAGCATCAGGGAGTTTTTTGTGGTTTTGTTTTGTTGGTGACGTCGGACTTGGGGGCTGCCGCCGATGGAACTGGGGGTGCCAAAGATGGCTCGTCGGGCTGTCGTGCCCTAGCTGTTTCAAGATGTTTCCTTGACCCGATTGGCTCGGCAGGTTCCCATGCCATGTCATGCTTCAGCCGGCTCATCGGGCTCCTATGCCTCAGCCGGCCATGAGTTTTTTTTTCTTGTTTTGTTTGTTGACTTCTGGCTTGGATTCCGCCGCCAATGGAACTGGGGGTGCCTAAGCTGACTCGTCTGGCTGTCACGCCCTAGCTGGCTCGAGAGGTTTCCTTGCCTCGTTTGGCTCGGCAGGTTCCCATCCCACGTCATGCTTCAGCCGACCCATGGGGCTTCTACGCCGCAGCTGGCCCTTCCGGCTCGCACCGGTGGGACGTCGGGTGGCGCCCCTAGAACGGGGGGGTACTGTCACGCCTGCTCCCGCTCACCCACTCTGGCGCTCGAGGGCTACCCGTCATCATACGCACGCACTTGTTACCATCAGTATGCGCAGCTGTGCTCATTAGACTCACCTGGACTCCCTCACTTTGTTGATTGCCCCTGCATCGATGTCTGCTCCTCTGGGTTGTTCCCTGTAGTAGCATTGTTTGCCGTGTCGTGTTTATGTCCAGACGCTGTTCCTGTTCCGCTGCATGTCCGTCTGTATTAACTGTTTCACTCCCTGTACCTGCTTCTCATCTCCTATGTTGGGCCTTACAGTATCAGTTCCACATTTATTCTCCCTAATAAATATACAAGGTTCTCTTTGAATAAAGTAGGAAAAAAAAAACAGCAGCACATGGTAAAAACATTGGTCTCACTTCTCCTGAAGTGATGAAAGTGGTCAATGTAACAAGTCTTTACAGAGCACTGCCCAGACTCCAGTTCCCCCTGGGTGACTCTTTCCATGGCCCCTGACCCTTATGACACAGTCACCTCCAACCTCCCACAATTCGGATTGACTCTGGTGGTGGCCTGCATGGTAGGCCCGTCTGATGATTGTTTTCTGGGCTTCTGTGGGCGGGTCTTGTCCAACAGGAAATACATTTACGAGTTGGTGGCACTCCGCAGCGCAGCGAGACAAAGCAGGAAGTTCTTGACCTGAATCAAAAATCAACATACTGTTTCGATGTTTGACGGCTTCAAACTTTCCTTCATGTATACCTATGACTGATGATAACTCCACAAAACATGATGTTCTTCTGGAAGTGCTCTTGAACCGAAAATAAAATGTGACAAATATTGCCTATAGTTATCTAATAGTCTATTGAAAATGCTGCGTAGTGCACCTTTCATTTAAAGGATAAAAGATGATGGCAGAGAGAGGATGGCAGGGCCCCCTGGTGGCGGTGGTGGCTGGGTCAACTTTGTGCTGGACCATAGAGATAAAGATTAACTTGTGATGAGGAAGCAGGCACTCTATCAGAACCACCTGAGAGGAGGAAAGGAGAAAAGGGTTTAGATGAGACGTAAAAACCCTGGATAAAACCGGTCATAAACTAAACAACTACATCAGTGAATTGAAGTCTACTTCATTTGTAAAAAATTTAAACCAAAACAAACAGAAAACAGAACTCCCACCTGGATCACTACAATGTTCCGGAACACTTTTCCCAGCAGCCTCTGGGAGTCGTTGACGATGGTGCACCGCCGCGACCTCCATATGCTTGGCCACGTACAAAGTCAGCACCAGCAGGAAACACACAAAGAAGATCACAATGGCCGCCACCATTGTCCCCATCGACAGGCTGCCCCGCACCTCCACCGCCACACTGGAGCATATTCCCCTCCCCTCCTCCTCTCCCTTCATCCTCGCCCCCTCCCCCCCACCTCTGTCTCTCTCACTAAATAGTAAACTGCCACGGGTACTCTGGCCAGCACCACCACCCGGGCGCACACGGCCTTGGTGAAGCCCACCCTCCTCAGTCTGGTGAAGAAGGTGTGGGGAAGCAGGGTCGGCGCTGGGGCGGGTGGCATATGTGTGCTAGATGAGGGTGGCGAAGCGGGTGAGCGGCACCCAGGTCAGGATTAAGACACTGACGTAGATATTGATATTCTGGACAAGTGTGACCCCGTGGAGGACTAGGCAGACCAGGCTCTGGGAAGGAATTGACGAGGGATCTTTTGGTGCTTTTCTTCCCTTTAAAAACATTTTAAGATTATTATTATTTTTGTGTCTTGTCACATATATGACCAATCCCCTTTGAGAAAAATAAGAATCAATCCAAATGTCAGTAAAAGATGGATGTACCTGTGAGCAGTAGTTGGCCAGGAAAGAGGTGGTGAGGGAGAAGAGTAAGTTGGACAGGTAGACGTGGGTTGAAGTCTGGGTCGGGATACACCTCAGGAACACCCAGTGAGAGAGAGCATTGCCCAGGAGACCTGTGGGGAAGAGGAGGGCGTAGAGGGAGGCGCGGACGAAGCTTGGGAGGGGAGGATTAAGTGTGTAGCGGGAGGAGGGAGAAATGGAGGTGGGAAAGAGGTAGGAGGTGTTGGACACAGATGGGAAGGGTGGGGATGTGTTCTCCATCGATCTGTGAGACTAACTGAGACTGGAAGCATTATATACGAATGTTGCACCAGAGCTAGACAAGATAACCAATATGGCTATAAACACAGTGCCACTTCTTGTATCACTAAGATAATAGATTGCTGCGGGGACTTTCTTCTATTTAGCCATGAGCATTAATGAGGTCGGGCACAGACGTTGGGCGATTAGGCCTGGTTCACAGTCGTCGTTCCAATTAATCCCAAAGGTGTTTGATGGGTGTTCGATGTAATTTTATGCTGTGGAGTTAAGATTTCCCTTCCCTGGAATTAAGGGGCCTAGTTCGAACCATGGAAAATAGCCCCAGACAATTATTCCTTCTCCACCAAACTTTACAGTTTGCACTATTCATTCGGGAAGGTAGCGTTTTCCTGGCATCCGCCAAACCCAGATTTGTCCGTCGGATTGCCAGATGGTGAAGCATAATTCATCACTGTATAGATTGATGAGGGATTGTTTTACTTTTTTTTAATCCATTTTAGAATAAAGCTGTAACGTAACAAAAAGGTCTGAATAATTTCCAAACGCACTGTATTTCACATTTCGTTGTGTTACAGCCTGAATTCAAAATATAAATACATTTAGTTTTCTCTCCCACATCTACACACAACACCCCATACTCACAAAGTGAAAACGTGTTTTTAGACATTTTTGCAAATGTATTGAAAATTAAATACAGATATATCTCATTTACATAAGTATTCACACCCCTGAGTCATTACGTTGTAGAGGCACCTTTGGCGGTGATTACAGCTGTGAGTGTTTTTGAGTAAGTCTCTAAGAGCTTTGCACACCTGGATTGTACAATATTTGCCCATTATTCTTTTTAAAATTCTTCAAGCTGTGTCAAGTTGATTGTTCATCATTTCTAGACATCAATTTTCAGGTCTCGCCATAGATTTTCAAGCCGATTTAAGTCAAAACTGTAACTAGGCCACTCGGCTAACACAATCACATTCAGTGTCGTCTTGGTAAGCAACTTGTGTATATTTGGCCTTGTATTTTAGATTATTCTCCTGCTGAAAGGTGAATTCATCTCCCAGTGTCACGTGGAAAGCAGACTGAACCAAGTTTTCTTCTATGATTATGCCTGTGCTTAGCTCCGTTCTGTTTCTTTTTTATCCTGAAAAACACCCCACTCAGTAATGATTACAAGCATTTCAATAACATGGTGCAGCCACCACCATGCTTGAAAATATGAAGCTGTACTCCATGATGTGTTGGATTTGCCCCAAACATAATGCTTTGTATTCATGACATAGTTCATTTCTTTGCCAATTGTTTTGCAGTTTTACTTTAGTCCTTTATTGCAAACAGGATGCATGTTTTGGAATATTTTTATACTGTACAGTCTTTCTTCTGTCATTTAGGTTAGTATTGTGGAGTAAATACACTGTTGTTGATCCATCCTGAATGTTCTCCTATCACAGCCATTAAACTCTATAACTGTTTTAAAGTCACCATTGGCATGATGGTGAAATCCCTGAGCGGTTTCCTTCCTCTCTGGCAACTGAGTTAGGAAGTCGCCTGTAAAGTGTAATTAATAACTTCACCATATTCAATATCTGCTTTCTTTATTTGAATAATCTACCAACAGGTGCCATTCTTTGCGAGGTATTGGGAAATCTCCCTGGTCTTTGTGGTTGCATCTGTGTTTGAAATTCACTGCTTGACTAAGGGGCCTTAATTGTATAATTGTATGTGTCGGGTACAGAGATGAGGTAGTCATTCAAAAATCATGTTAAACACTATTATTGCACACAGAGTGAGTCCATGCATGGGGTATTGTGTGTAGGCCAGTGACACACAATCTCAATTTAGTCCATTTAAAATTGAGGCTGTGACATTACAAATTGTGGAAAAATGTCAAGTGGAGTGAGTACTTTCTGAAGGCACTGTAGTTGTATCATATGTTGAAATGAGGAAGGTGTATGTGTAGCATCCATTTTCCTGTTTGTCGCTTTTGCGTTTGTACTATTGACTGTGTTTCTATGGTATTACATTTGAGGAGGGGAAGTGTGTGAGAGAGTTGGTGTGTTTGAGTTTGTGACTGAGTGTTTCTGACGCTGTTTGCATGCGTGGTTTGTGCGAGTTATTTTCAGTTGTCTGGGTGAGAGGTGGTGAGAGGAAGACCGTAGGGAACCAAGTTACAGGCTGAGGGCCACCGACGTCTGCTGAGAAACACTCATGTAGCTGAAGAGAAAATATAGCCAAATAATGCATGTTGTTGTTGTGTTGAAAATGTATATATTGTTAAAAGATCCGTGTTACATTCTAATGTGTTTTTGTGATGTGACAGCTATTATCAGCTGTGTTTGTGCTGTAAATCAGTCAGAGGCAGTACTCCCAGCCAGCACATAACGTTCTGAGAACCATATGTTTCTTAGAGCTAGGTTAGAGTGTGGTTGTCCTATGGTTATTTTGCATAGAACCTTCCTACAACTTTCTGGGAATGGTGCAGGATAGTTGCTTGCGGTGGTGATTTTAGCATGTAAATCTTGATTGGCCAGACTTCCCCAATTTGTTTTCGATGCATGCCAGCAAAGCCACAACACAACACTTAACAAAACACGAATTGCACTATAGCGGACCATGTTTGTATGTGGCTTTGTTAACCTGTTGCGACGAGCAATCCCGTATCCGGGATCCTATTTATAGCCTCAAGCTCATTACCATAACGCAACGTTAACTATTCATGAAAATCGCAAATTAAACGAAATAAATATATTTGCTCTCAAGCTTAGCCTTTTGTTAACAACACTGTCATCTCAGATTTTCAAAATATGCTTTTGAACCATAGCTAAACAAGCATTTGTGTAAGAGTATTGATAGTAAGTCGCTCTGGATAAGAGCGTCTGCTAAATGACTTAAATGTTAAATGTGATAGCCTAGCATAGCATTAAGCCTGGCATTCAGCATGCAACATTCCAAAAAGATTATTTGTGTAGGACAAAACTTTTTTCCAAATTAACTCCATAATATCGACAGAAACATGGCAAACGTTGTTTAGAATCAATCCTCAAGGTGTTTTTCACATATCTATCGATGATAAATCATTCGTGGCAGTTTGGTTTCTCCTCTGAAGAAATGGAACGCGCATGGACCTGGAGATTACGCAATAATTTCGACGCAGGACACCGGGCGGACACCTGGTAAATGTAGTCTCTTATGGTCAATCTTCCAATGATATGCCTACAAATACGTCACAATGCTGCAGACACCTTGGGGAAACGACAGAAAGTGCAGGCTCATTCCTGGCGCATTCACATAAGGAGACATTGGAACACAGCGCCTTTAGAATCTGGGGCATTTCCTGTATGAAATTTCATCTTGGTTTCGCCTGTAGCATTAGTTCTGGGGCACTCACACTCATATCTTTGCAGTTTTGGAAACGTCAGAGTTTTTTCTTTCCAAAACTGTCAATTAAATGCATAGTCGAGCATCTTTTCGTGACAAAATATCTTGTTTAAAACGGGAACGTTTTTTATCCAAAAATTAAAAGAGCGCCCCCTATCTCGAAGAAGTTAACTTAATTATTATTATTTTTTACAATGTTTGCAAATTGATGTGTGGCACGTATTAATGACAAAATAACACGCAGAACAGGCAAAACATTTTTAAATAGTAATAATTACATGTACAGGGCGTTTAGAACGTATTCAGACGCCTTCACTTTTTCCACATTTTGTTACTTTACAGCCTTATTCTAAAAGGGATTATATAGCTTTTTTCCCCTCAATCTACACACAATACCCCATATTGGCAAAGGAAAAACAGGTTTCTATAAATGTTTTTTTTTTTAAATGACAAAGTATTACGACTTTTTACTCAGTACTTTGTTGAAACACCTTTTGGCAGCGATTACAGCCTTGAGTCATCTTGGGTATGACACTACAAACTTGGCACACCTGTATTTGGGGAGTTTCTCCCATTCTTCTCTGCAGATCCTCTCAAGCTCTGTCAGGTTGGATGGGGAGCGTTGCTGCACAGATATTTTCAGGTCTCTCCAGAGATGTTCGATCAGGTTCAAGTCCGGGCTCTGGCTGGGCCACTCAAGGACATTCAGAGACTTGTCCCAAAGCCACTCCTGCGTTGTCTTGGCTGTGTGCTTAAGGCCATTGTCCTGTTGGAAGGTGAACCTTCACCCCAGTCTGAGGTCCTGAGCACTCTAGAGCGGTTTTTTATCAAGGATTTTTCTATACTTTGCTCCATTCATCTTTCCCTCAATCCTGACTATTCTCGCAGTCCCTGACGCTGACAAACATCCTCACAGCATGATGCTGCCACCACCATGCTTCACTATAGGGATGGTGCCAGGTTTCCTCCAGGCATGACGTTTGGCATTCAGGCCAAAGAGTTCAATCTTGGTTTCATCAGACCAGAGAATCTTGTAGAAAATACTGTTCTTTTTGCAAACTCCAAGTGGGCTGTCATGTGCCTTTTACTGAGGAATGGCTTCAGTCTGGCCACTCTACCATAAAGGCCTGATTGGTGAAGTGCTGCAGAGATGGGTTGTCCTTCTGAAAGGTTCTCCCATCTCCACAGAGGAACTCTGGAGCTCTGTCAGAGTGACCATTGGGTTCTTGTCTCCTCCCTGACCAAGGCCATTCTCCCTCAATTGCTCAGTTTGGCCGGGTGGCCAGTTCTAGGAAGAGTCTTGTTGGTTCCAAACTTCTTCCATTAAGGATGATGGAGGTCACTGTGTTCTTGGTGACCTTCAATGCTGAATAATTTTTTAAGCACCCTTCCCCAGATCTGTACCTCAACACAATCCTGTCTCGGAGCTCTATGGACAATTCCTTCAACTTCATGGCTTGGTTTTTGCTCTGACATGCACTGTCAACTGTGGGACCTTAAAAAGACAAGTGTGTGCCTTTCCAAATCATGTCCAATCAATTGATTTTAACACAGGTGGACTCCAATCAAGTTGTAGAAACATCTCAAGGATGATCAATGGAAACAGGATACATCTGAGCTCAATTTCGAGTCTCATAGTAAAGGGTTTGAATGTAAATAAGGTATTAATTTTATTTTATATAAATTTGCTATAAAAAAAAAATTAAGTTTTCGCTTTGTCATCATGGGGTATTGAGTGTAGATTGATGAGGATTTTTTTTTATTTCATACATTTTAGAATAAGGTTGTAACGTAACAAAATAAGTCAAGGGGTCTGAATACTTTCCGAATGCACTGTGTATATATACAGTACCAATCAAAAGTTTGGACACACCTACTCATTCAATGGTTTTTCTTTATTTTTACTATTTTCTACATTGTAGAATAATACTGAAGACACCAAAAATATGAAATGACACATAGAATCATGTAGTAACCAAAAAAGTGTTAAACAAATCAAATATATATTTTAGATTTTAGATTCTTCAAAGTAGCCACCCTATGCCTTGATGACAGCTTTGCACACTCTTGGCATTCTCTCAACCAGCTAGGCCTCTTACAGTTGCCCACAGCAGTGAGTGGCTGGGTGGGTTCGGTCTGTATCTTTTACTGTAGTCTCCTGCAGCAGGGCAGATGGCGCAAGGCCAGATGGAGTAAGGGATGTACAATGCAGCTCAGAGCTGCTATGGTTATAGTTGCATTCTTCGCCTTCCATTGTGTTCTCAACTTCTCACAGTCTCCCCCATGTGGTGAGAGCAGGGTCAATGCACGCTGGACATGGTAGGGCAGGAAACATGCCACAAACACCACAACCACAGCTAGGATCTTCCTTCGTACTCTCAGACTACCACTCTTCATCCTCTGCCTCTCTCCTGCCCCTGAATGCACCTCCAAGTTTACACCCTGTATGTTCTCCCCCCTGCCCCCCGTCTCCCCTAAACTCACCCCACACCCCTCTTCCACCTCACAACTCACCCTCCTATCCCCTGCGGCCACCCCTGTACTCACCCCACGCCACTCCCTTGCCCCTCCTTCACTTGTGTTTGTGTTGTTGGACCCCCTGACCTTCTGCAGATACAACACTAATCCCCCATAGTTGACCAGAATAAAGGTGAGAATCACAAAAAACAGGGCCACCCCCAGGCAGTGTTGGTTGTTTAACGCTTCTCTGTGGTGATTCTCCAACATGTCAAAGCAGCTGTCTACTCCTCTTCCTTTTCCTCGTCCGAACTGAAATACCACATTGGCACTCACCACCGTTACCACAGTTACCCAGGTGACGAGGCAGAGTACCCAGCATTCTCTGGGCCTAGTGAAGGGCACGAGAAGAGCAGGGCAAGGCCGCACCTACAACCAGGGAAAGATTTGAGAGCAAAATTGAGTGGTTGATTGAGAAACGTATTATTAAAAAATGTATTTTAAATATTAAAAACAACCTAATTCAAAATCAATCCATTTAAGTTTGAAGACTTGTAGGTATCCATACCACGGTGGCGTAGCGCGTCACACTGGTCCAGAGAAGCAGCATTATGTTACAGTAGAGGTTGACGTAGAAGACTGTTATCATGGTTAGCATGGCGGCCTGACACATCGTGTCCCCTCCAGACCAGATGTGACCCCTCCGGTAGTATACCACCCGGAACAGAAAGCTGGCGCACAGCAAGAGGTCAGAGGTCACCATGTTGAGGGTCAGGATGACGGTAGGGGTCCTCCCCAACCTCATGAATTCACGCAGGGTCAGGCCGTTGGCTACGAAACCCAGGAGTGACAGGGCCAGGTAGAGCCAGGGTTTGACTTGTGTGTCGATGGGGTCAGGGTGTAACCAGCACTGTCTGGAAGAGGAGAGAGAGGAAGGGAGGAGGATTTGGGAGAGAGGAGAGAAGGGAATGAGCGACGGGAGATGGGGGCATAAACAGTAATGATAACTTTGTGTGTGTGTGCTAATGAGTTCTTACATCACATTTTCTAAGACATGAAGCCACAAAAACATACAAATGAAAGCCAGTTAGAGTTTCCATTCATTTCTGCAGTTATTATGAAGATCTGGTGAAAACACCCAGGATAGGTTTCTTTAGAATTAACATTAATTTAATAATATCAAGGAATGAAGGAAGCAGATATACAGTAACCTTTATTTAACTTGGCAAGTGAGTGCATACAATGCAATATCAGACTAGATAACTTCCACATGGGAAACTTAATCTTGTTATTAACAAACAACCACACCTACCTTGGGCACATGTCCCCTCAGATTTGTCCTGTTTTTAACAATTACATGTGTTAAATTAATTAATTAATGTTTTAAATAATTATTAATAAAAAGATCTGTCAGCTGTATTTTGCAGAGGGGGCACACTGACTGGACAAAGCAAAGAGTACAACCCCCCCATTTTCCCTAGTAAGTGGTTCCTTCCAAGGTGCACCATGGAATAAAGATATGCTAGGCAGGATGCTATATACTCTAGTCAGTGCATGCAGACAGTATTGTCAGTGGAGGACAAGAGAGAGAGTGTCGAGTGACACAGCATTTTAATTGATTTTAGCTGCCGGTGATGGGCAGGACTTGCAGGAGGAATGTTTGTAAATTAATTTGATCAAGCTGTGTAGCCTATTGATTCCTTTATTGATGAATAAATAAAATACAAAATGTTTTTTTTTGTTTCTCTGTAATACTAGCCACCTAGCAATTATATGAAGTTGGCTTTAGCTAGTCAGCTAGATAGGTTTGTATTTATTTTCCAAAGCAGCAGCTACTCTTCCTGGGCTCCAGCAAAATGAAGGCAGTTTATACAATTTTGAAACTTTACAATACATTCACAGATTTTACAACACACTGTGTGCTCTCAGGCCCCTGTTCCACCACTACCACATACAGTTGAAGTTGGAAGTTTACATACAATCAGGTTGGAGTTATCAACCACTCCACAAATTTCTTGTTAACAAGCTATTGTTTTGGCAAGTCGGTTAGGATATCTACTTTGTGCATGACACAAGTAATTTTTCCAACAATGGTTTACAGACAGATTATTTCACTTATAATTCACTGTATCACAATTCCAGTGGGTCAGAAGTTTACATACACTAAGTTGACTGTGCCTTTAAACAGCTTGGAAAATTCCAGAAAATTATGCCATGGCTTTAGAAGCTTCTGTTAGGCTAATTGACATCATCATTTGAGTCAATTGGAGGTGTACCTGTGGATGTATTTCAAGGCCTACCTTCAAACTGAGTGCCTCTTTGCTTGACATCATGGGAAAATCAGAAGAAATCCTCAGAAAAAAATTGTAGACCTCCACAAGTCTAGTTCATCCTTGGGAGCAATTTCCAAACCCCTGAAGGAACCACGTTCATCTGTACAAACAATAGTACACAATATAACAATAAATATATAACAATATAACAATAACAATAAACAATATAAACACCATGGGACCACGCAGCCGTCATACCGGTCAGGAAGGAGACACGTTCTGTCTCCTAGAGATGAACGTACTTTGGTGCGAAAAGTGCAAATCAATCCCAGAACAACAGCAAAGGATATTGTGAAGATGCTGGAGGAAACAAGTACAAAAGTAAATATATCCACAGTAAAACGAGTCATATATCGACATAACCTGAAAGGCCGCTCAGCAAGGAAGAAGCCACTGCTCCAAAACAGCTATAAAAAAGCCAGACTACGGTTTGCAACTGTACATGGGGACAAAGATCATACTTTTTGGAGAAATGTCCTCTGGTCTGATGAAACAAAAATAGAATGACCATTGTTATGTTTGGAGGAAAAAGGGGAAGGCTTGCAAGTTGAAGAACACCATTCCAACCGTGAAGCACGGGGGTGGCAGCATCATGTTGTGAGGGTGCTTTGCTGCAGGAGGGACTGGTGCACTTCACAAAATAGATGGCTTCATGAGGAAGTT
The DNA here is from genome assembly GCF_034236695.1 of Oncorhynchus nerka. Taxonomy (NCBI): domain Eukaryota; kingdom Metazoa; phylum Chordata; class Actinopteri; order Salmoniformes; family Salmonidae; genus Oncorhynchus; species Oncorhynchus nerka. Next base: position 20,615,209 of record NC_088396.1, read on the forward strand.
AAAATTATGTGGATTTATTGAAGCAACATCTTAAGACATCAGTCAGGAAGTTAAAGCTTGGTCTCAAATGGGTCTTCCAAATGGACAATGACCCCAAGCACTTCCAATGTTGTGGCAAAATGGCTTAAGGACAACAAAGTTAAGGTATTGGAGTGGCCATCACAGCGTCCTGACCTCAATCCGATAGAACATTTGTGGACAGAACTGAACGTGTGTGCGAGCAAGGAGGCCTACAAACCTGACTCAGTTACACCAGCTCTAGCTCTGTCAGGAGGAATGGGCCAAAATTCACCCAACTTTTTGTGGGAAGCTTGTGGAACGCCACCCAAAATGTTTGACCCAGGTTAAACAATTTAAAGGCAATGCTACCAAATACTAATTGAATGTATGTAACATTCTGGCCCACTGGGAATGTGATGAAAGAAATCAAAGATGAATTAAATAATTCTCTCTTCTATTATTCTGACATTTCACATTCTTAAAATAAAGTGGGGATCCTAACTGACCTAAGACAGGGCATTTTTACTAGGATTAAATGTCAGGAATTGTGAAAAATTGAGTTTAAATGTATTTGGCTAAGGTGTATGTAAACTTCCGACTTCAACTGTATCTACAGTACTAAATCCCTGTGTATATAGTTCGAATGTTATCGGGTGTGTGTGCTGATGTTTGTAAGGTGTTGTTCCACAAGGTGTTTTTTTATCTGTTTTTTAAAATCTAATTTTACTGCTTGCATCAGTTACTGGATGTGGAATAGAGTTCCATGTATTCATGGCTCTATGTAGTACTGTGTGCCTCCCATAATCTGATCTGGACTTGGGGACTGTGAAGAGACCTCTTGTGGCATGTCTTATAGGGTAATCATAGGTGTCCGAGCTGTGTGCCAGTAGTTTAGACAGACAGTTCGGTGCTTTCAACATGTCAATACCTCTCATAAATAAAAGTAGTGATGAAGTCAATCTCTCCTCCACTTTCAGCTGGAGAGATTGACATGCATATTATTAATGTTAGCTCTCTGTGTATATCCAAGGGCCGTGCTACCCTGTTCTGAGTCAATTGCAATTTTCCTAAGTCCTTTTTTATGGCACCTGACCACACGACTGAACAGTTGTGCGACAAAACTAGGGCCTATAGTACCTGCCTTGTTGATAGTGTTGTTAAGAAGGCAGAGCATCGCTTTATTATAGACAGACTTCTCCCCATCTTGGCTACTACTGCATCAATATGTTTTGACCATGACAGTTTACAATCTAGTTTTTCTCCAAGCAGTTTAGTCATCTCAACTTGCTCAATTTCCACATAATTTATTACAATATTTAGTTGATGTTTAGGGTTTAGTGAGTGTTTTGTTCCTAATACATTGCTTTTAGTTTTAGAAATATTTAGGGCTAACTTATTCCTTGCCACCCACTCTGAAACTAACTGCAGCTCTTTATTGAGTGTTACAGTAATTTCAGTCGCTGTATTTGCTGACGTGTATAGTGTTGAGTCATCCACATACATATAAAATCTGGCTTTACTCAAAGTCAGTGGCATGTCGTTAGTAAAAAATTTAAAAAGCAAGGGGCCTAAACAGCTACCCTGGGGAATTCCTGATTCTACCTGAATTATGTTTGAGGCTTCCATTAAAGAACACTGTTCTGTTAGACAAGTAACTCTTTATCAACATTATAGCAGGGGGTGTAAAGCCATAACACATCAGTTTTTCCAGCAGCAGTCTATGATCGATAATGTCAAAAGCTGCACTGAAGTCTAACAAGACAGCCCCCACAATCATTTTATCATCAATTTCTCTCAGCCAATCATCAGTCATTTGTGTAAGAGCTGTTCTTGTTGAGTGTCCTTCCCTATAAGCATGCTGAAATTCTGTTGTCAATTTATTTACTGTAAAATAGCATTGTATCTGGTCAAACATAATTTTACTAAGGGTTGGTGACAGGCTGATTGGTCAGCTATTTGAGCCAGTAAAGGGGGCTTTACTATTCTTGGGTAGCGGAATGACTTTAGCTTCCCTCCAGGCCTGAGGTCAGACATTTTCCTGTAGACTTTGAAGAGGTGACAAATAGGAGTGGCAATATTGTCTGCTATCATCCTCAGTCATTTTCCATCTAAGTTGTCAGACCCTGGTGGCTTGTCATTGTTGATAGAAAACAATACTTTTTTCACCTCTTCCACACTGACTTTATGGAATTCAAATGTTATTTAAGGTGCCACAAAGCTAGGTGCCACATAGTGTAGTTTCTTTTTATTTAGTTCAGTCACATGATTTCTTAATTTGCAGTACGTTTGCCAAACAGTTGGGCTGTCAGATTTAATTGCCATACCTTTTTCCTCATCCCTCTCAACCATACCATTTTTCAATTCCTCATCAGTCCAAGGGGATTTAACAGTTTTTACAGTAATTTTTTTAATGGGTGCGTGCTTGTTAGTAACTGGAATAAGTAGTTTCATAAATGCGTCAAGTGCAGCGTCTGGTTGCTCCTCATTAAACACCACAGACCAGCAAATATTCTTTACATCATCAACATATGAATCACAACAACACTTCTTGTATGATTTCTTATACATTATATTAGGCCCAGTCTTTGGAACTTTGGTTTTCCTAGATAAGGCTATTATATTGTGATCACTACATCCTATGGATTTGGATACTGCTTTAAAGCAAATATCTGCAGTGTTAGTAAAAATGTGATCAATACATGTTGATGATTTAATTCCTGTGCTGTTTGTAACTACCCTGGTAGGTTGACTGACAACCCGATTCAGGTTGCAGGCACTGGTTACAGTTGGACGTTTTTTCCTGAGTGGGCAGCTTGATGATAGCCAGTCAATATTTAAATCACCCAGAAAATATTATTCTCTGTTGATATCACATACATTATCAAGCATTTCACACACATTATCCAGATACTGACTGTTAGCACTTGGTGGTCTATAGCAGCTTCCCACAAGAATGGGCTTTAGGTGAGGCAGATGAACCTGTAGCCATATTACTTCAACAGTATTTAACATTCTATCGTCTCTAAGCTTTACAGGAATGTTGTTCTGAATATAGACCGCAACACGGCCTCCGTTGGCATATCTGTCTTTTCGGTAGATGTTATAACCATGTATTGCTACCACTGTATCATCAAAGGTATTATCTAAGTGAGTTATAGAGATAGTCAGAATATGAATCTGTTACAAGCAAGTTGACTTCATGGACCTTGTTTCTTAGGCTACATATGTTAATATTGACTATTTTTTGGCACTTTTCTGGGTTGCTTGATTGTTTTTAATGCTTTACTGGGAAGCTTATCAGAGGTACACTTACTTCTGTTATTTACATTGGAGCTGATAGTGTAGGGTGAGCTGCATGAAGTGGTCTTCCTACTATTGCACACCGCCTCAGTGCTAACAGTGTAACTCTGTTTTATAGGCTCATAATTACTGTTTACAATAGCTGGAGGATAAACAGATGTATTCGGTGCAATTAGGAGTACATAAATTAAATGTGTTTACCAATGCCCTTAAGATCATGTACATTTGGTGCAGCATTATGACGACTCATTGTCGCAATGGTATGGATTAACTGAGCTGGTCTTGGATCATTTACCAGTCATTGTTTCAACGCAGCCTTGAAATGCGTGGACAGAGTCCAGGAGGCCAGATGATTTGGATGGACTCCATCAATCATGTAGAGTATCTTCTGTTTCCAGAAGGTGTCATAGTTATCAATAAAAGTGAATCCAGCAGAGATACAGTAGTCTTTAGCCAGATGTGTAATACCAGTAGTCTGCTGAATCTTTCACACCCACGAGGGTACTGGACCTAAAATGATGGGCAGTTTTTGTTCCGAGCTAGCCCCCCTGATGTCGTTTGACCCCACATGGACTACGCAGTGTCAGGTCAGTCGAAAGCAGCCTTGTTATGTCCTGTACTCTTGCTCTTAGGTAGCACAGGGTTTTTTCCTTGGGGACCGAGATGTTTCTATCACCATAGAGCTGCCTATGATGACAGCTGGTGATGTTGAATTGGGCCGGTCTCTCAGGCAGCCTCGCAGTCTGGTGAGGCTTGAAGCTCCGGGGATCTGAACCCGAGGAAGAAGCCACCGGAGAGGGAGACAGAGCCGAGGACGAAGACACAGGTACCTCCGGATCCGATCTTGATTGGGAAGCCACCACTGACTAGGACGCCGGAACCTCTGGATCCAGGGCGGCAAAGCTGTTTCTGGTCTGTGTCAGTTCCGGGCTCAACATCTCCATGGAGACCCCCGTTGCCAGATGACGCCTTCTTTGACTTCCACGGTGAGTGATGTACCTCCATGGCTGGTTGGTTGGATCGAGATCAGATCCGTTCTCCAGGGAAGGGGGAGACCGCGTCGGGATGGAACCCTGCCTAGCACCGGCCAGTCTGCTGTGGAGAGCCGACGCGACGGTGAAACTTCCACCAGACCAGAGCGGCATCCGGCTCCTGGGTTGGAAGAAAAATAAAAAGTAGGTGGGCGTGGGTTCCCCAGTAGCTTATGTAGGTTAACTACTTGCTTGCTAAGAGTAGCTCATTCGCTCCTGTAGTCCTCCACAAGCAAGCAGTTGCTACATTGAAAGTCAACGAGGTCCAAATGAGGTCCAAAAAGCAAAGTAAACAGCTCCTGCAACGCTGGAAACGTTCAATAGCGGCCTCCATTTGAGACCGCCGAGCCAGCTAGGCTAGCTGGGCTTTCGCGTCTCTCCCCCTATATGGAATCTGGTAGGATCCCAGGACAGATAGCAGCGCTCACAGCAATTTAGCCCAACAGAGCCGCAGGATTCCAAATAAAATAAAATTATATAAAAACACTGTCAGCTTTTAAACCGAGGTCTTTAATTCAGGTTTCAGCGTTCAACAGCAAACATACGTCGCGCTCTGATGTCAGATGATTGTTACTGCTGTTGAACAGGTTCCCAACCTCAACTACAGTGTATCTTTGCTGGCATGCCTGTTGGCAAGGTTTATAGACTTTAGAAAATACAAAAATTGCTTCAATTATTGGGTTTTGATACTATATTCCAGTTGTACTAAACTCCTAACAGTTCTTAAAGAATCGATGTGCATGTCCTAAATTGTCCTAAATGTCCTAAATTCAAATGACAAATTAACAGGTTAAAAGGTATGCTTAGATATCATGCAGAAAAATGTACATATTTATTTACATAGAATCAGGCATAAGGATGATGGCTCTAGGTTGCAGGAAAGGTTGTTTCAGGTGCATGACACCCTGGTACCATAGGCAGGGAAAGCTAAACTTTCCTTAAGTAAATTTAATTGCCAAAATTATATAGCCTAATTAGCCTACTCCTGTCTATACAGAAATAATTACAATTATTAAAATAGGCTAGAAAAGCATGATTTGGCCACAGAGAATCATTAGCTTCTTTAAAATAATAATAATAATTTGGTTACAGTCGGAATGGAAAGGCAGCGCTCGCAATTTGGGCAGCACGCGCAGCAAATACCAAATACATGATTGTTAAGTTGCGACTATTAGTGAAAAGTAGAGGGCCAGCCAGGAATGTCACAATATTTCAAAATGCAATCGCGGGTAAACATAGTTTGAAAAGCAAATGGTTATTGCTGTAAATAGAAGAAAATTGCACCAGCGGAGAGCATCGGCTAGGGTCACTCTTTATCATTGACTGGTTAGTGCCACGTAAGTTTTTGTCCAATAATTTCCTTCTCTAGTTTAGATGGACGTCATATTCTATTTGTGTCTCCCCTTCTCGTGGGCCTATTATATGGGCAATGTTTTGTTTTATTGATATGTTTGTAATTGTCAGCAGAGTTGGCTACCCAGTCATTTGTCGTATAAAAAACTGTCTGCTAAGGTCTCCGATCATACACTGCTCAAGGGAACACTAAAATAACACATCCTAGATCAGAATGAATGAAATATTCTTATTAAATACCTTTTTCTTTACATAGTTGAATGTGCTGACAACAAAACCACACAAAAATTATCAATGGAAATCAAATGTATCAACCCATGGATGTCTGGATTTGGAGTCACACTCAAAATTAAAGTGGAAAACCATACTACAGGCTGATCCGACTTTGATGTAATGTCCTTAAAACAAGTCAAAATGAGGCTCAGTAGTGTGTGTGGCCTCCATGTGCCTGTATGACCTCCCTACAACGCCTGGGCATGCTCCTAATGAGGTGGCGGATGGTCTCCTGAGGGATCTCCACCCAGACCTGGACTAAAGCATCCGCCAACTCCTGGACAGTCTGTGGTGCAACGTGGCGTTGGTGGGTGGAGCGAGACATGATGTCCCAGATGTGCTCAATTGGATTCAGATCTGGGGAACGGGCGGGCCAGTCCATAGCATCAATGCCTTCCTCTTGCAGGAACTGCTGACACACTCCAGCCACATGAGGTCATTGTCTTGCATTAGGAGGAACCCAGGGCCAACCGCACCAGCATATGGTCTCACAAGGGGGTCTGAGGATTTCATCTCGGTACCTAATGGCAGTCAGGCTACCTCTGACGAGCACATGGAGGGCTGTGCGGCCCCCCCAAAGAAATGCCACCCCACACCATGACTGACTCACCGCCAAACCGGTCATGCTGGGGGATGTTGCAGGCAGCAGAATGTTCTCCACGGCGTCTCCAGACTGTCACGTCTGTCACATGTGCTCAGTGTGAACCTGCTTTCATCTGTGAAGAGCACAGGGCGCCAGTGGCGAATTTGCCAATCTTGGTGTTCTTTGGCAAATGCCAAACGTGTTGGACTGTAAGCACAACCCCCACCTGTGGACGTCGGGCCCTCATACCACCCTCACGGAGTCTGTTTCTGACCGTTTGAGCAGACACATGCACATTTGTGGCCTGCTGGAGGTCATTTTGCAGGGCTCTGGCAGTGCTCCTCCTGCTCCTCCTTGCACAAAGGCGGAGGTAGCGGACCTGCTGCTGGGTTGTTGCCGTCCTACGGCCTCCTCCACATCTCCTGATGTACTGGCCTGTCTCCTGGTAGCGCCTCCATGCTCTGGACACTATGCTGACAGACACAGCAAACCTACTTGCCACAGCTCGCATTGATGTACCATCCTGGATGAGCTGCACTACCTGAGCCACTTGTGTGGGTTGTAGACTCCGTCTCATGCTACCACTAGTGTGAAAGCACCGCCAGCATTCAAAAGTGACCAAAACATCAGCCAGGAAGCATAGGAACTGAGAAGTGGTCTGTGATTACCACCTGCAGAACCACTCCTTTATTGGGGGTGTCTTGCTAATTGCGTATAATTTCCACCTGTTGTCTATTCCATTTTCACAACAGCATGTGAAATTTATTGTCAATCAGCGTTGCTTCCTAAGTGGACAGTTTGATTTCACAGAAGTGTGATTGACTTGGAGTTACATTGTGTTGTTTAAGTGTTCCCTTTATTTTTTTGAGCAGTGTATAAAGTGAAGTAGAATTGCATGAAATGTGTTTTTAAAATGCCACATTTTTCCTGCACAAAGAAAGAAGAGACATATCTGGTATAGCCTATACTAGCCTAGGCCTACTCTACACGTGCTCAGTTATGCATTGAAATGTATTTTTTTGCAAACAGTGTTTGAGTTATATTATTAGCCTAAATGATGACTATCCAATTTACTCATCATATTACAAATAGTAGGCTATCTTGCAGTCTGAAAATGCAATGATGCATGGAAAGCATGGTGAAAATGAAGGTCCCCAAACTTGACACTCATGCGCCTCCTATGCCTGATACCAACTGTAGATGTGTTGAATATAGAAATCTTACCTTTGTGAATCGTTGCTGGTTCCGTTGAGCCAGTGAACAGATGGGTTGACTGAAGACATTTGTTGTATATCATGTGTTGTTATATTCATCTTTCACTAGTATCAGACATGAACACTTCCTTTTAACTTTGTCTATCTCTCTTCCTGTTACGACCTCTCTCTCTCTCTCTCTCTCGCATCCTGTGTTGATAATAATAATTTGTTGCATTTATGTAGTGCCGCTCCAGATTCTCAAAGCTCTGTTAGGGGAGGAAAATCACCTCATCCACCACAAATGTGCACCCACTACACTCAAAATAATGCTAGGTTAAAAAGCAACCCAGTGCTGGGTAAATAGTGGACAGAACACATTTTGGGTTATTCTTGACCCAGCAGTTGGGTCACTTAGTTGGGTTATTGAGCTATGACCATATGGACAGTATTTCTGTTGCATGTATTGGAAATACATGTTTTAATTACTTCTAATGTATTTTGTAACAAGATCATTTCGAAAGCTGTAATTTATATTTTCAGAATGCAAAATACTTTTCTATACCATTTCTTTATAGTGGTTCACAATGTTGTGGCCCCCTTTCACTACATTGGTATCAAAGTCTGATGGCACTATGGTGTGGTAAGAGTGTCTGTAAAAATGAACAATTGCAAAGCGTGTGGAGTTTTATTCTAATGAGCTCCACCCTGAAACAAGGCAAATGACAGTACTAGTGTTAGCGCAAGTATTAGAAGTCTATGGGTATCTACTAGAATGCTAGTAGATACCCATAGACTTCCAGTCATTGCGCTAACCCTAGTTAGCACTGGCTCGTGAAACTACCTCTATCTTCCTTCATACTGGACACAGAGACATAAAACATATCCACAAGTTTGTCTGACTCTGGGAAGTAGATAAAGGGACTAATTGTCAAAATCCAGAAGTATTGCTACTGCTACAGCACTTTGCTTCAGTGTCTACTTATTGTATTCTCATTCTATGATGTAACAGGTCGTGTGTGTCAATGTGCAGGTCTTTGTGTGTGTGTGTGTGTGTGTGTGTGTGTGTGCTTGCATTCATTGGTTGACCACCTTACAAGCTGAATACTCACCCACTGACTTCTGCTGAGAAACACTCATGTAGCTGAAGAGAAAATAAAGCGTATTGTTGTGTTGAAAATGTATTTATTGGTAGATCAGTACAACACAGCTCAGCGCTGCTATGGTTATGGTTGCGTTTGTCACACTCCATCATGTTTTCCCCTTCTCACAGTCGCCCCCGTGTGGTGAGAGCAGGGTCACTGCACGCTGGACATGGTAGGGAAGGAAACACGCCACAAACACCACAACCGCTGCCAGGATCTTCCTTCGTACCCTCAGGCTACCACCCTTCACCCCCTGCCTCTCTTCTGCCCCTGAATGCACCCCCAAGTCTACACCCCGTCTGTTCTCCCCCTGCCCTCCCCCTCCCCTAAACACACCACACACCCCTCTTCCACCCCGCAACTCAACCACCTCCGTCACCCCTCCTTCACTGGTGTGTTTGTTCCTGGCCCCCCTGACACTCTGTAGATGCAACACTAGTCCCCCATAGCCGACCAGAATAAAGGTGAGAATCGTGAAAAACAGCACCACCCTCAGGCAGTGTTGGTTGTTGAACTCTTCTCTGTGGTGATTCTCCAACATGTCAAAGAAGCTGTCTCCTCCTCTTCCGATCTGAAGTACCACACTGGCACTCACCACCGTTGCCACAGTTACCCAGGTGATGAGGCAGAGTACCCAGCATCCTCTGGACCTGGTGAGGAGAGTAAGGAGGGCAGGGCGAGGCCGCACCTACAACCAGGGAAACATTTTAGAGCAAAATTGAGTGGTTGAGTAATTTATTAATTTAAAAATGTATTTTAAAACAAGAGGTCAATTAAAATAACCTCATTAAAAATCTATCAATTTAAGTTTGAAGACTTGTTGTTGTAGGCATCCATACGACGGTGGCGTAGCGCGTCACACTGGTCCAGGGAAGCAGCATTATGTTACAGTAGAGGTTGACGTAGAAGACTGTTATCATGGTTAGCATGGCGGCCTGACACACCTTGTCCCCTCCAGACCAGATGTGACCCCTCCGGTAGTATACCACCCGGAACAGGAAGCTGGTGCACAGCAAGAGGTCAGAGGTCACCATGTTGAGGGTCAGGATGATGGTGGGGGTCCACACCGACCTCCAGAGTTCATGCAGGGTCAGGCTGTTGGCTAGGAAACCCAGGAGTGACAGGGCCAGGTAGAGCCAGGGTTTGACTTGTGTGACAACAAAATCAGGGTATAGCCAACACTGTCTGGAAGAGGAGAGAGAGGAAGGGAGGAGGAGGATTTGAGAGAGAGGAGAAGAGGAGGATGTAGTTGGAGGGAGGGGATAGAGTAGGGAGGTAGATGAGCAAAAGGTGTGTGTGCGTGCGTGCTAATGCTTGTCTGAGTTCTCACATCACATTTTTATCTGACATGGCGCCACAAACAAAACCAAGTAGAGTTCAAACACAAACAAAACCAAGTAGAGTTCAAATAAATTTCTCCACTTATTAAGGTCTGGAGAAAACACCCAGGATAGGTTTCTTTGGAATTATCATTCATTTAATAATATCAAGGAATAAAGTTTGCAGATGTACAGTAAACAATGCATCCAGTACAATATCACACTGCATGTAGATAACTTCCACATGGGGAACTCTGTATTTTTATGGAAAAACAACAACACACAAAAAACTATTCTCACGTTTCATAGATTTGTAAGATCACACAGAAATATCAGCATCAAAAGTATCATAGCTCAAAAACTATTGATGGCAGGATTATTTTGTCACTGGTCTGCACAAAATACTCTATAATGTCAAATTAATTAAAAATGAAAAGCTGAAATATCTTGAGTCAATAAGTATTCAGCCCCTTTGTTATAGCAAGCCTAAATAAGTTCAGGAGTAAAAATGTGCTTAACAAGTCACATAATACATTGCATGGACTCACTCTGTGTGCAGTAAGTGTTTAACATGATTTTTGAATGACTATGAATGAATCTCTGTACCCCACACATACTGTCACGTGTGCTCCCTCTCCGGTCTCTAGGTCACCTGTCTGCTCGTCATGGCGCACACCTGTCACCATTGTTACGTGTAGTTGCGCAATATGACACACACCTGGAGGCCATCACCTCCTTGATTAAAACACACTCCCTGAACTTGCTTCCCGACTCTCAGCTCACTCGTTACACATCTGTAAGGTCCCTCAGTCAAACAGTGAATTTCAAACCAATTTAACCACAAAGACCAAGGAGGTTTTCCAGTGCCTCGTAAAGAAGGGCAGCTATTGGTAGATGGGTAAAAATAAATACTTTGAATATCCCTTTGAGCACGGTAAAGTTATTAATTACACCGCAGGGATTTCACCATGAGACCAACGGTGACTTTAAAACAGTTCGAATTTAATGGCTGTGATAGGAGAAAACTGAGCATGGATCAACATTGTAGTTACTCAACAATAGTAACTAAATTGACAGAGTGAAAAGAAGGAAGCCTGTACAGAATACAGGGCACTAAAGTAATAATGCAAATAATGTGATAAAGCAGTTGACTTTTTGTCCTGAATATAAAGTGTTTGGGGCAAATCCAATACAACACATTTCTGAGTACCACTCTCCATATTTTCAAGCATGTTTACTTTGTCATTATGGGTTATTGTGTGTAGATGGGTGAGAAAACAAATCAATGTAATCAATTTTCAATTCAGCCTGTAAGACAAAATGTGTAATAAGTCGAGGGGTATCAATACTTTCTGAAGGCACTGTAGAAATCATACCTGTGTGGATGATTGCTGGTTCCATTGAGCCTGTGAACAGATAGATTGACAGAGGACATATGTTGGGTATTATCTATTGTTAGATCCATCTTTCACTATTATCAGACATAAACACTTCCCTTTAACTTGGTCACCCTCTCTCAATGCTTATATCTCATTTCCTGTTACTAACTTCAGATTCTCACCTAAAACTCAGTCACTCAGTCTCTCTCTCTAATTCAGTTCGAGGGATTTATTGGCATAGGAAACGTATGTTTACAATGCCAAAGCAAGTGAAATAGATAAACAAACGTGGAAAAAACAAAACAAAATGTACAGTAAACATTACACTTCAAAAAGTTCAAAATATTTTGTATACATACAGTGATGTAATGATGTGCAAATAGTTAAAGTACGAAAGGGAAAATAAATAAACATAAATGCAAGTTGTATTTACAATGGTGTTTGTTCTTCACTGGTTGCCCTTTTCTCGTGGCAACAGGTCGCAAATATTGATGCTGTGATTGCACACTAGTATTTCACCCAATAGATATGGGAGTTTATCAAAATTGGATTTGTTTTTGAATTCTTTGTGGGTCTGCGTAATCTGATAGAAATATGTGTCTCTAATATGGTCCTACATTTGGCAGGAGGTTAGGAAGTGCAGCTCAGATTCCACCTCATTTTGAGAGCCAGGTCTGCTTTCGGTGGCCTTTCTCAATAGCAAGGCTATGCTCACGGTGTCTGTACATAGTCAAAGATTTCCTTAATTTTGGAGTGGTTCCTACTTTAAAAGTTGCGAGCTTGCACCGTGGGACTTAGAGGTAAGGTTACATTGCTCCAGACCACCACAAGGGGGAGTTCGCTAATCGCTATTTAGCAAGTTATGACTAGCTAACATTTGCCAGCTAGCTAGATAGTATTATGACAGGAGAATGAATTTGTAATTTGTCTTGTTTAATGTTTTAGGGACTCTTGAGAAAACCAGCAAACCAGGCCGTCATCTTGTGAAACAGTGGAGAATCAAACTAGCTAAAGCATTTACTGCAAATTGAATGCACAATTGTGTAAGCTTGCCTTGCAATGCAGCTGAAGTAACATAGCTAGCTAACTATTTGCATGCTTATTGTGTAGTGGAGGATAAAATATAACTGAATGCCAATGGATGTGTAGCTAGCTACAGTATGTAGCCAATCTGTGTATGGACCCTAAAACGTTAGGTTCTGAACTAATATTCATACAAAACTATGAACCTCAGCTATCATAGTTGTTGTATCAACTTCATGTCCGAATGACATTAATGAAGCCTATGGATTGAGTAGAATGTAATAACTTTATTGTGCCAAGGATGCAAGTCCTATATACTGTAGTTATTACCACACATGGGATTCCCACATTGTAGCCTGTACATTTGAATGTATTCACTGATTATGTACTCTTCCTTGGTGCGGTTCAGGTATGAATCTCTGAGACATTGTTTTTCAGTCATATCAAACTCCATTATTTGAAAAAAAGACCGTCATCTTGTGAAACAGTGGAGAATCAAACTAGCTAAAGCATTTACTGCAAATTGAATGCACAATTGTGTAAGCTTGCCTTGCAATGCAGCTGAAGTAACATAGCTAGCTAACTATTTGCATGCTTATTGTGTAGTGGAGGATAAAATATAACTGAATGCCAATGGATGTGTAGCTAGCTACAGTATGTAGCCGATCTGTGTATGGACCCTAAAACGTTAGGTTCTGAACTAATATTCATACAAAACTATGAACCTCAGCTATCAATGAAGCTTCCACGGCCTGTTCCTCGGACAGTGAACATCTGGCAATATCTACATTTTCAACCCATTGATCAGCTCGCTCTCTGAAAGTAAAGAAAATAGCTTATTTTTTGTAGACAATAACTGAGACAATAAACAATAACTGAGATATTACTTGTGTAGAAAGTAAACTTCCGCACCTCGATGGTGTCAACTGTGCTTATGTCTGCGTAATGAGAAAGTAGGGAAAAAATATAAATAGACTATTTCTGGTCTAGCAATCGATGACAAATGAGCTCGCTGCCCAAACGTACATAATTACAGAGTAGATTATCCTGATTAAAATGGTGCCCGACCTAAAAAATCTAAATATACACAGTGAGATATTTGACGAAATAGACCAGAATGCCTCTCCATAGGAAATCAATGGGGGCCGCTCAGCGTTCCAAGGGCAAAAAGTATTTTAGGGCTAGAATTTGATGACAACCAAGCTAGCTGCCCAGGCTTACATAATTAGATTAATTAATTAGAAAGAAGAGATTCTCATGGTTAAAATGGCGTCCGACTTGAACAAAAATATAAATATACACATTACGGGATATTTGGCGGAATAGACAGACATGCCTATATTTCCCCCTTAGGAAACAATGGAAAGACCGCAGATCAAATGTTCCAATCAAATGTTTTTTGAAAGATTATTTGTGCAGGAGAAATCGGTCCGTTTTCTGCGTCATGTTTGGCTACCAAAAAAAAACGAAAATTCATTCATCCAAACGCCAAACTTTCTTCCACATTAACTCCATAATATCGACTGAAACATGGTAAACGTTGTTTAGAATCAATCCTCAAGGTGTTTTTCACATATCTCTTCATGATATATCATTCCTGGAAGTCTCCTCTCTGTCTCAATCACATGGATGAATGCGAGCAGCTTGGAGATTACAATTTCAACAAAGGACACCGGGCGGACCCCTGGTAAATGTAGTCTCTTATGGCCAATCTTCCAATGATATGCCTACAAATACGTCACAATGCTGCCTACAACTTGGAGAAACGATAGAAAGGGCAGGCTAATTCGTGGCACTTTCACAGCCATATAAGGAGACAACAAAAAACAGAGCGTCAAAAATCCTGCTCATTTCCTGTTTGAAGTTTCATCTTGGTTTCGCCTGTAGCATCAGTTCTGGGGCACACGCAGATAATATCTTTGCAGTTTTGGAAACGTCAGAGTGTTTTCTTTCCAAAGCTGCCAATTATATGCATAGTCGAGCATCTTTTCGTGACAAAATATTACGCTTAAAACGGGCACGTTTTTTTATCCAATAATGACATAGCGCCCCCATAGGTTGAAGAGGTTAACACAAAAACTGCCTTACCAGCTCTGCTAGGCCGAGTAAAATGGTCAGAGTGGTCTCATTTGTGTCTGGAAGTAGCTAGCCAAGCTTGGGTGCTTGACTGCCGTTGTAAGGCCAGAACGCTCAAATCAACCCTACTCCTCAGCTCGAACGTCCAGTGTGCGCTCCGAGAGCGAAACGGTCTGAATTTACAAATTGACAATGCTCTGAATTTATGAGCCTCACGTTGTACAGCGCCATATTTTCTGTTCCATCCTAACAGAAACCCAGAGGATTTTTCATGGAATAGAAACACCATAATATTAATCAAATTAATTAAGCAAGTACCAGTCAAAAGTTTGGACACACCTACTCATTCCAGGATTTTTCTTTATTTGTACTATTTTCAACATTGTAGAATAATAGTGAAGACATCACAACTATGAAATTACACCGGTCTCCTGCGTGCCCTGCATTCTGTAGTACAGACATGGCCTGCTCTCCCTTATGTAAGGAATTAGACACTTTCCCATGTTTACTACAGTATGTATTGTAGACTGTACAGTCTAAAAAACAAAGAAACACATTTAGTTAATAAAATAATGATATAATGAGGAACCACTATAGCATTCTCTCTCTCTCTCTCTCTCTCTCTCTCTCATGCATCCTATGTTACTGTGGGCAAAGAACACAATCTGTCTTACTGTGGTCAAAGACTTTACATCTTCTTATCATCGTTGGTAATACCATCGCTACACACTCCACCTTAATGAATAATAAAGTGGAGGGCGCCTTATAGTGGCCTCATACAGAGGTTGTTGTACTCTTCCCTGTCCATAGACCTGCCTGAACTTGGGATATTGCTATTCAGCACTTTGAGTGTCTACTTGTTGTAGTCTGTCATTCGCATTGTCTGATGTAACAAGTCTTTATAAATCCATTCATATGAGTATATGACAAATCGATGCTTTGGTTTTTACTGAGGGCCAACCAAGGCCCAATGTTGCAATATGTACAGTATACCAGTAGTATAACAACAATGCCATTTTCATTACATTGTTCAGTTTATTCATTTTTTCATGTTAATTATTCAATATAGTTTCTAATGTCTCAAAATGTATCTGTTACAGGCAATATATGAAACATTAAAACAGGCAAAAAGCTGTTACAAAACCACTCAACAACCATCCAGTAGCCTCTTCACAATGAATAGTAATATTTGATGTTTTGTCATCATAGTCCCACATATTTTATTTTAGCATAGCGTGTCTTCATGCCTTTTATAAGTGAGATTGGGTATTGTCTTTGTTGTTTTCCACCAGCATGTCATGACCAAGTGATTCAATTTCCTCATTTATAAAAGTCCCATTATGCTCTCAGTAATGTCACTGTGGTGTCTGTATGGTCCTCTCAATGTCTGTGCAGTCCTTTAACATGACATATACCCTGCAAAAACTGTCATCTGACTGGATGCTAATGCTTCCTTTATGATAAAGACTCTAATAGTTAATGCTCCATGGAGTCGTGTTCATGCTCTCCCGGACTGTCCCTCTTCAAGTTGTTCTTGGCACAAAATGGCTTATGCTGGCTGGTCCTGATACCTGAAGGAGGATGGACTTTGCTGCTATTTTGTGGCCCAACAAAGTCCAAAACTGACCTCGGATCAGTGTCTAGTGACAACTTCCATCTTATTTATATCTGAAGGAGGGAGGGCTGGACAGTTATTTTTCTCCTCAGATTACTGATGAAACTAACGGTTGGCTGCTCCTCAAGACTCCTCCCACAATCCACACTGGAGCCACTCCCACTGCCACCCGAGTCACTCAGTCGGAATATGTTATTGACCAATCGGAGTGTCTCTTTCCTCACGGACTCCGACAACAGGAAGTACATCACGGGGTCTAGGCAACTGTTGAGGGCAGAGAGTAGCAACACCACTTCGTTGGCTTGGTCTACCACACCCCTCCAGAAGCAGGAAGTTTCGCTGATCTGGGAGACCACGTAGAACACCCGAACCATGTGATAGGGTACGAAGCAGATGGTAAACAGAAAGAGGACGAAGAAGGACTTCCTGGCAGTACGGTTGTAGCGGGTCGCGTTGGGGAGGTCCGGTTTATCTCTCGACGCCCTCAGCAGTTTGAGTGCAATTTTCCCATAAGACACCACAAGGCAGACAAACACAAACCAGAACACAGCAACCAGGAAGAGGTTGAAATAGGCCTTCCCCTGCGCATGCTTTCGCTGTTTATACTGGAAACACCTGGGGGATTGGGAGAAAATAAAATTACTATTAGTGTAATTGTTCAAAATGTTGGACCCTACTCAAATAAAGCATATCAACAAAGTTCTCCTCGAAAAATTTGTAAATTCATTTTTCTTGAAAAATAAAACCCACTTGTTCAACTCCTCGTTGCCCTCGGAGAGGAGGATCATGGGTATGACGGAGGCGAGGGCCAGGATCCAGATGGTCCCACAGACGGTGGAGCTCCATCTGGTGGCCTTGAGGCGATACTGCCCCACGACGCTACGCTGGATCTTCAGATAGCGATCCACACTGATCAACCCTAATAAGGTGATACTGATATACATGTTCATATAAAAGAGGTTTCCCACGACCTTACAGAGGGTGGGGCCCATGTCCCAGTGGTTCCCTTTACTGTGGTAGAGGACTCTGAATGGGAGACAGATGACCAGTAGCAGGTCGGCTAACGCTACGTTGATGAGGAATACTCGGACAGAGTTCTTCTTGGAGTGGACGTATAGAAAGACCCAGAGAGCCAGTATGTTGCCGGCCAGGCCCAAGACGAATAGGACAGAGTAGAGGACTGCTAGAGGGATCTGAAGGGAGCTGTCGTCAAGTTGACAGTGTTCCCTGGGGTCAGGGGTTGTGGCGGTCAAGAGGTTCTTGAAGGTAGTCTCCGTGGCGATGAGTGAGTGGGAGGACTTGGGAAAGGGAAAGAATGTGACGTTGGTAGGGAAGTTGGTTGTCATAGCATCGGTTTCCCTCTTCAATCCTGAGTCCTGCATAGGGGAGAAAGTCAGGGAAAATAACATTTCATCCAAAAACTGTCTACTTCCTCGAATCATAAACCATCATAATAAAGTCAGACACATTCCATATAGCGCACAAGCTCGTTTTTTTTTTTTATCTACTTCCTTAATCAACCAAAAGTGTTTCTTGGTTCTTACAGAATGTTCTCTTGGGAAAGTTATTCGCTCTAATTAGTTCTGGTCTGTTTTGATGGCAGGAGGCCAAGCTGGATGATTTAGGTCCAGATCAGCACCTAATCCACTAATAATTAATTATACTGTACATTACTCAGGTCCTGTACAAATCTCTGGCCAGCTGATTGACCACCTGACAAACAACTACAGACTACACTACCTGGCCTACCTTATAGAGGAACATGCAGGGAATAACAGATTTGACTTTACTTTTCAAATTAACTCAGTGATACTTTTCCCCTTTGCAAAATACTTCAGAGACCTGCCAGTTAAACCTTGATTGGAAATGTTGCGGGTGATATTTTGTAATTCCATCACTCAGGACTCTATCCAGTATATGGAAATAATTGTTTTTGCACTGTGAGAATATGATTTAGAATTTACATAATCAATGCGTTCGGTTTGAAACAAAAATGGCAACACAAGAATTCACAACACAATCACTCACAGCACATAAAATGATTTTGCCTTACCCTTAATCTGGAAACAGCTTTTCATTGAATACACACTGTACTCACCCAGTGAATTGTGACCATTGTAGATGTTGTTTCTCTTCACTCTTTGTGAATGTGCTTGTGTGGCACATTCATGTGTGGCACATTCTCTCCCTCTCTTTCAGATTTGTAGTTCTGTTTTTAGCATTAATTGTATTTTCTTAATCCAGTCTGTTTTGCTCCAGCTTTTCTCCCCGTTTCATAGAAAGTTGGAGCTGCCCTAAATAGATGCCTGTAGATGAAGGTTCCAGGTCTCTAGGTTCTCAGTATCTGCCTTTCTACGACTTCAACTATTCTCTGGAGAACTGTGACTAACAGGTCGTAAAAGCCTCAGGATCCCCAGAATCTCTCTCCCCTCTTCCTCTCTCACTTTCTCTCTATTTCCTCTCCTTCTCTGCATTCCCTTCAGCTGCGATCTACTCTCGAAAGCTGTGAAATGCCAAAGTACAGAGTCTTAACTGAGAAAACTTCAAGGAAAAAGGGGGGGGGGTTGACTACAGCTTTAAACCACAGAGACCGAGATACAGAGCAGAGCGCGCGCTCACTTTTGCTCACACACACACACACACACACACATACACACACACACACAGGGCAGGGCCCAGCCCACTGCTGATGACACATGCTAGAGCAACCGCTAGGACCACAGAGCATAGACACCCTATGTATAAACACAATTTATAAAATGTATACACTGATTATATAGCATACCTGAAGTATACATGTTACTTAAATAGGACAGCGGTTGACCCACGTACAGGCTTTCTCGTTTTTATTAGGTTGTCAAAAAAAAAAATCTGTAGCCACTATGGTTCAAGCTTCAACCTGATTTGAATTTACCACTCAGGAGAACTATCTTCGCCTAACCCTTGGCCCAACCCAGCATTTTGGGAAAAACTGAAAACTAGTAATAGATGGAGACAAAAGTAACTTCAGAATGTGTTCAGAATGAGACAGGAACTTGTCTTTTAAAGAGAAAAATACAAGAGTCTGTGGTGGTGGCGTCATGTACAACTCTTGTTAACAGATTTACACATGTATGTGTCAGCGATTCATTGGAGCAAGTCTTCAAACTGTCTTTGATGTGTAGGTTTCTGTAATGATGTTTTCATGGCTGTAGCCCTACTCAGACCATAGTAAATTAGACACACACACACACATACACTATATATACAAAAGTATGTGGACACCCCTAATTTGAGAAGTAGAGGGAAATCTGTTCTTCCCCCCATGTTGCTGACAGGTGTATAAAATCGAGCACACAGCCACGCAGTCTCCATAGACAAACATTGGCAGTAGAATGGCCTTACCGAAGAGTTCAGTGACTTTCAACAATTGCACAGTTATAGGATGCCACCTTTCCAACAAGTCAGTTTGTCAAATTTCTGCCCCGCTAGAGCTGTCCCGGTCAACCGTAAATTCTGTTATTGTGAAGTGGAAACGTCTAGGAGCAACAACGGCTCAGCCGCGAAGTGGTAGGCCACACAAACTCACAGAAAGGGACCACTGAGCGCTGAAGAACGTAGCGCGTAAAAATCGTCATCCCTTGGTTGCAACACTGACTGAGTTCCAAACTGCATCTGGAAGCAAGAAGAACTGTGTCATTAAATGGGTTTCCATGGCCGAGCAGCCTCACACAAGCCTAAGATCACCATGCGCAATGCCAAGCGTTGGCTGGAGTGGTGTAAAGCTCGCCGCCATTGGAACAGTGGAAACGCGCTCTCTGGAGTGATAAATCACGCTTCACCATTTGGCAGATCCTGACTGACGAATTCAAGTTTGGTGGATGCCAGGGGAACGCTACCTGCCCCAATGCATAGTGCAAACTGTAAAGTTTGGTGGAGGTGGAATAATGGTTGGAGCCTGGCCTGGGCCTTAGTTCCAGTGGAGGGAAATCTTAACACTACAGCATACAATGACATTCTAGACGATTCTGTGCTTCCAACTTTGTGGCAACAGTTTGTAGAAGGCCCTTTCCTGTTTCTGCATGATAATGCCCCTGTGCACAAAGGAAGGCTGGCATTTTCGAGATCGGTGTGGAAGAACTTGACTGGCCTGCACAGAGCCCTGAGCTCAACCCCATCGAACACCTTTGGGATGAATTGGAACACCGACTGCGAGCCAGGCCTAATCGCCCAACATCAGTGCCCGACCTCACTAATGCTCGTGGCTGAATGGAAGCAGGTCCCCACACGAACAGCAGTTGTCCACATACTTCTGGTCATGTAGTGTACATACTCAAAGGATTTAGTTAGGTAGCCAAACACCCACACACACACACACACCACAGAACAGCACAGGAGTCAGTAGTCTGTCAGACACAGGGTGGAGGGATAATGGATTTACCAGGGTGTTTTGCAGTGTTTATGATTATGTTGTTGTTTTAATATGCTCATATTAAAAGAGCCTATTTTATTGGAAGTAAAATGTTAACCCTACAGATACACTTGCAGATTGCGCTTACAGCTTGACAAGAGCTGATGGAATTCTTAGCTAGATCCTATACCTAGATCCTATACCTAGATCCTATACCTAGATCCTATACCTAGATCCTATACCTAGATCCTATACCTAGATCCTATACCTAGATCCTATACCTAGATCCTATACCTAGATCCTATACCTAGATCCTATACCTAGATCCTATACCTAGATCCTATACCTAGATCCTATACCTAGATCCTATACCTAGATCCTATACCTAGATCCTATACCTAGATCCTATACCTAGATCCTATACCTAGATCCTATACCTAGATCCTATACCTAGATCCTATACCTAGATCCTATGCCTAGATCCTATACCTAGATCCTATACCTAGATCCTATACCTAGATCCTATACCTAGATCCTATACCTAGATCCTATGCCTAGATCCTATGCCTATATCCTATACCTAGATCCTATACCTAGATCCTATGCCTATACCTAGATCCTATACCTAGATCCTATACCTACCTCCCCTAGATCCTATACCTAGATCCTATACCTAGATCCTAGATCCTATACCTAGATCCTATACCTAGATCCTATACCTAGATCCTATACCTAGATCCTAGATCCTATACCTGATCCTATACCTAGATCCTATGCCTAGATCCTATACCTAGATCCTATACCTAGATCCTATGCCTAGATCCTATACCTAGATCCTATACCTAGATCCTATGCCTAGATCCTATACCTAGATCCTATACCTAGATCCTATACCTAGATCCTATACCTAGACAGCTTCTCATTTGCTCAAACTTTTTTCTTTGCTTCCCGATGTACAATATTATGTCTGACTTTCCACTGTAGTGGGATACTTCTGGGTTTCAGGGTGGGTGTGAGGGTGTGTCTTGTATTTAGATTATATTTTATTGGTGGGTGTCTCCTTTAATGGTTTAAAATAGAACATCCTTCTGAGGTCGCTATGTGTGTCTTTAAGCGTCATTGTGAAGTCAACGGCAATTTTCGGGATTGTGTGAACAATTACTTATTTTATTTGACCAAGGCCTCTTTTTCAAGAGAACCCTTCATGAACACAATGTATAAAAAATGTACAACATGCAGCACAATACAAACATACCATACTACAAGCCGTTTCAGAACAAACACATTCTTCAACAATGAGGTCCTTCATTAACAACTTGAACTGCCCTTTGAGGCGCCAGAGCATCTGTAGATCATTCCATTTACGGAGCGATTTCCCTAATTCTGTAGTGGTCAACAGGACCTCTAGAGTTATAGCCATCCCTGTGATCAGGTCTGGTGGCTCGTATGTCTGTAATTTTAAAGTAAAGTCAAATATGGCGGAAGTTTGCACAATTGGGCTTTATGAACCAAAAAGAGAGCCGTGCATGATCTGCGAGACTTAAGCGAGGGCCAGCCTACTTTCTGATACAGAATGCAATGATGTGTACTGAACCTATTGCCAATAATGAAGCGTAGATCACTATGATAAGCCATTGGATGCAGTTTAAATATCATACTGGCTATTTCATCAAAAATGTAATATATTGTTCTCTCTCTCTCTCTTCTCCACTCTTTCTTTCTTTCCATTTGCCCTCCAGCCCCACTGTGTCCTCCTGGCGTCTAAAGAGAACAGCGCTCCAGTGAAGCTGGGAGGGTTCGGCGTGGCCATCCAACTGGGAGAGTCAGGACTGGTGGCTGGAGGTACACAACACATTGCATGCTGGGAATGTCCCTGTGCATCACTCAGATGTTTGCAGATCTGAATTGGGACTGGCTGTCAGGCTCCGTCCAATATCCATACTAAAATACCACATGGAACGAAGCAGAATGTACCGGCCATGCATTCTACATGGTTATCCTACTATGGATATTGGAAAAGAGGCTATATCTAGTTAATGTTCCAATATCTACACTAGTATACCATTTAGAATGCATGGCCAGTACATTCTGCTTCATTCCATGTGGTATGCTAGTATGGCTATTGGAGCGTAGCCGCTCTCTTCTCACTTTGCTCTCTCACACAGGAAGGACACAACTTTTATCAACGTACTGTAGTCGGTACTTGTAACTAGTACCTGCAATCAGCTTGTTTCTGCTATTTGTACATTCATATAGTTAATTAATAATACAATCAAATAATTGGGAAAGATTGGCACCATTTAATTGGACAGACTTAGATTTCTGGGGTCAACTATCCCCTTAAAGTGCAACTGAAGGCAATAAACAACTGATTTGATAGGCTGTTTTCTATGTGGCAATGTTATTAGTCAGAAACATTTATTCTAGTGTCAACATTTACTGTAGTGTAAATAGGTTAATTTTGTTCATAAAGTCAGTTTTTCCCCCCAAAACTGTCTTTTGTAAGTGAGTTTGTCATGACTTGAAGGTTTGATTTTGATTTCGACAATGCTCTCTTACCCACTAACACAGGATACACAGCTGCAGTTGTTGCGCTGTATCCAATCCTACCGCAGAACACACAGACAGTGAGACAAACCTGCCCATCAGCGCAGAGGATCAGACTTTGTTTACGTAAGACAACAGGTCTCACATTTTTTCGTTGAGAAATACTGCACCAAACACCTTAGCTAGATGTACAATTGCATGACTTAAACCTCCTTGGCGAAAACGTTAAAATGAATTACAAGATTTCTTAAATTAGATTCATTCAGAATATTTTGAGGAAGTAATACTGGCTTTGTTCCTATGGTGTCTCATGGGGGACAGATATCAGTAACTGCCACATTGAACCACACCAAGACTTTAAATCAAGTTGTTCTTAATGAGCAACAGAGAAACACATGCGTAATCAGTGTGTTCAGTCGCTCCAAGGGTAACGCCACATGTAGTGTACCAGATGTATGAATGAATTGTTAGGTTAACATTTCATTTGAATGAGTGTTTTCACAGCAGACAAGATAAACCAACAAACTATGCTCCCCGGTGCCTGAATCAGGGAGGAAAATATATTTATCTTCATCCCTGATGCATTGTAATGCATTACTCATGTTTTTGACACATCAGCCATCAGCTTTCGTCACACATTGGTTTGACCCAATAATCAAATTTCCTCTTACTAACAAATCAAATTGTATTTTTCACATGAGCCAAATACAACAGGTTCCCTAGACCTTACAGTGAAATGCTTACTTACAAGCCCTTAACCAACAATGCTGACACGTGTGTTTTAACAGGACGTTGAAACTACACACCTGTGTACGTGGCCTGACCTTAAAATAGGATTTAGACCTGACTGTGTCTGGTCAATCATGTTAGCACACACAAAAAAATTGCCAAAGACTCCAGGCACCCAAGACTGTTCACCATGTTCCCGTCCAGCAGGCAGTACCGGTGCATCAAGGCTCAGTCCAACAGACTCCTAAACAACTTCTATCCCCTGGCCATAAGGCTGTTAAATGGCTAATAACTACTGCTCTCCCTCTCCCACAGACTATCCACACGGACTCTATGCCCATCCACAGGCTCTACCCACTCACTGCCACTCTTACTCACACGCACACACACCTACTCACATACACACACCCTCACTCACAGACTCATTACTAATTACCACATGCTTACACCCAGTATGCAGGACAGGAAAATGGTACAATTCACACACAAAATAGTACAATTCACACACTTGTCAAGAGAACATCCCTGGTCATCCCTACTGCCTCTGATCTGGCAGACTCACTAAACACAAATGCTCCGATTGTAGATTAAGTTTCACTGTTGAAGTGTGCCTCTGACTATCCATCAATTTAAAAAACAAGAAAACCATTCCGTCTGGGTTGCTTAAAAGGATCGGACCCTTTGTTTCAATTTTCACCTAAAATAACATACCCAAATCTAACTGCCTGTAGCTCAGGACATAATGCAAGGATATGCATATTCTTGATACCATTTGAAAGGAAACACTTTTACATTTGTGGAAATGAGAAATGAATGTAGGAGAATATAACACATTAGATCTGGTAAAATATAATACAAAGAAAAAAACATGCTTTTTTTAATCATCATCATCTTTTTTAATCAAACTTAACATGTGTAAATATTTGTATGAACATTAGATTCAACAACTGAGACATAAACTGAACAAGTTCCACAGACATGTGACTAACAGAAATGGAATAATGTGTCCCTGAACAAAGGGGGGGGTCAAAATCAAAAGTAACAGTCAGTATCTGATGTGGCCACCGCATTAAGTACAGCAGTGCATCTCCTCCTCATGGACTTCACCAGATTTGCCAGTTCTTGCTGAGATGTTACCCCACTCTTCCACAAAGGCACCTGCAAGTTCCCAGACATTTCTGGGGGGGATGGCCCTAGCCCTCACCCTCCGATCCAACAGGTCCCAGAAGCGCTCAATGGGATTGAGATTCGGCTCTTCGCTGGCCATGGCAGAACACTGACATTCCTGTCTTGCAGGAAATCACGCACAGAACGAGCAGTATGGCTGGTGGCATTGTCATGCTCGAGGGTCATGTCAGGATGAGCCTGCAGGAGGGGTACCACATGAGGGAGGAGGATATCTTCCCTGTAACGCACAGCGTTGAGATTGCCTGCAATGACAACAAGCTCAATCTGATGATGCTGTGCCACACCGCCCCAGACCATGAAGGACCATGAAGGACCCTCCACCTCCAAATCGATCCCGCTCCAGAGTACAGGCCTCGGGGTAACGCTCATTCCTTTGACGATAAACGCGAATCCGACCATCACCCCTGATGAGACAAAACTGCGACTCGTCAGTGAAGAGCACTTTTTGCCAGTCCTGTCTGGTCCAGCGACAGTGGGTTTGTGCCCATAGGCAACGTTGTTGCCGGTGATGTCTGTTGAGGATCTGCCTTATAACAGGCCTACAAGCCCTCAGTCCATCCTGTCTCATTCTATTGCGTACAGTCTGAGCGCTGATGGAGGGATTGTGCGTTCCTGGTGTAACTCGGGCAGTTGTTGTTGCCATCCTGTACCTGTCCCGCAGGTGTGATGTTCGGATGTACCGATCCTGTGCAGGTGTTGTACACGTGGTCTTCCACTGCGAGGATGATCAGCTGTCCGTCCTGTCTCCCTGTAGCGATATCTTAGGCGTCTCACAGTACGGACATTGCAATTTATTGCCCTGGACACAATTTATTGCCCTGGACACAATTTATTGCCCTGGACACAATTTATTGCCCATGCCTCCTCGCATGCCTAAGGCACGTTCACGAAGATGAGCAGGGAACCTGGGCATCTTTCTTTTGGTGTTTTTCAGAGTCAGTAGAAAGGCTTCTTTAGTGTCCCTAATGTTTTCATAACTGTGACCTTAATTGCCTACCGTCTGTAATTTGAAGGAGTTTGAAATGATTTATACTTTTACTTTAGATACTTAAGTAGATTTTAGTGATTACATTTACTTTTCATACTTAAGTAGGGTTTAAAATCAAATAGTTTATACTTTTACTCAAGTAGTATTTTAATGGATGACTTTTGCTTGAGTCAATTTCTTTTAAGGTATCTTTACTTTTACTCAAGTATGACAATTGAGTACTTTTTCCACCACTGCTTACACCACCACACGCACACAACCCCTCACACCTACACTGCTGCTAAAATTATTATTGATTAGATGTATTACTACCATTACGCTGCTGTTAATTGATTATTGATTGCCATTTACAATTGTTTCTATCTATTTATCCTGCTCCTGGTCACTATTATTCCTGTTTAATTATTAGTATCTACTGTATCTACCTCAACTACTCCAGTGTCCTTGCACACTGTACCTTTGGTACTGGTACTCACCCTGTATATAACTTACACTGTCTTTATTCTTCCTTTCTTATCTCCTTTTTTGGGGGGGAGGTGCAAGTAAAGCATTTCACTGTACTTCAAATCAAACTTTATTTGCCACATGCGCCGAATACAAGTGTAGACTTTACCGTGGAATGCTTACTTACAAGTCCTTAACCAACAGCTCAGTTCAAGAAGAAAATATTTACCAAGTAGGCTGAAATAAAAAGTAATAAGAAAAAGTTACACATTAAGAATATAAATAATGAGGCTATATACAGGGGGCAGTGATAACGAGTCAGTGTGCAGGGGTACAGGCTAGTTGAGGTGATCTTGTAGGTGGGGGCGAAGTGACTGCATAGGTAACAAACAAACAGCGAGAGGCAGCAGTGTACGGGGGGGTGTCTATGTAAATTGTCCGGTGGCGATTTTTATGAATTGTTCAGCAGTCTAATGGCTTGGGGGTAGAAGCTGTTGAGGAGCCTTTTGATCCTAGACTAGGCGCTCCAGTACTGCTTGCCGTGCGGTAGCAGAGAAAACAGTCTATAACTTCAGTGACTGGAGTCTCTGACAATTTTACGGTCTTTCCTCTGACACCGCCTATTATATAGGTCCTGGATGGCAGCAAGCTTGTCCTCAGTGATGTACTGGGCCGTTTGCATTACCCCGTGTAGCACCTTACAGTCAGATGCAGAGCAGTTGCCATACCAGGCGGTAATGCAACCGGTCAGGATGCTCTCGATGGTGCAGCTTTTGAGGATCTCATGACCCATGGCAATTTTTTTCAGGCTCCTGAGGGGGAAAAGGTTTTGTCATGCCCTCTTAACAACTGTCTTGGTATGTTTGGACCATGATAGTTCGTTGGTGATGTGGACACCAAGGAACTTGAAACTCTCGACCCACTCCACTACAGCCCCATCGATGTTAATGGGGGCCTGTTCGGCCCGCATTTTCCTGTAGTCCACGATCAGCTCATTTGTCTTGCTCACATTGAGGCAGAGGTTGTTGTCCTGGCACCACACTGCCTGTTCTCTGACCTCCTCCCTATAGGCCATCTCATCGATGATTGTCGATGATCAGGCCTACCACTGTTGTGCGTCAGCAAACTTAATGATGGCATTGTGTTTGGCCACGCAGTCGTGGGGGAACAGGGAATACAGGAGGGGACTAAGTACACACCCCTGAGGAGCCCCAGTGTTAAGGATCAGCGTGGCAGACGTGTTGTTGCCTACTCTTACCACCTGGGGGCGGCCCATCAGGAAGTCCAGGATCCAGTTGCAGAGGGTGGTGTTTAGTCCCAGAGTCCTTAGCTTAGTGATGAGCTTTGTGGGCACTATGGTGTTGAATGCTGAGCTATAGTCGATGAACAGCATTCTCACATAGGTGTACATGTTGTCCAGGTGAGAAAGGGCGGTGTGGAGTGCGATTGAGATTGCGTCATCTGTGGATCTGTTGGAGTGGGTCTAGGGTGTCCAGGAGGATGCTGTTGATGACCAGCCTTTCAAAGCACTTCATTGCTACCGACGTGAGTGCCACGGGGCGGTAATCATTTAGGCAGGTTACCTTCACTTTCTTGGGCACAGGGACTATGGTGGTCTGCTTGAAACATGGAGGTATTACAGACTCGGTCAGGGAGAGGATGAAAATGTCAGTGAAGACCCGCTGACATTGGTCCGCGCATGCTTTGATTACACGTCCTGGTAATCCATGTGGCCCAGCGGCTTTGTGAATGTTGACCTGTTTAAAGGTTTTGTTCACATCGGCTACCAAGAGCGTTATCACATAGTCATCCAGAACAGCTGGTGCTCTTGTGCATGCTTCAGTGTTTCTTGCCTCGAAGCGAGCATAAAAGGCATTTAGCTCGTCTGGTAGGCTCGCATCACTGGCCAGCTCACGTCTGGGTTTCCCTTTGTAGTCCATAATAGTTTAAGCCCTGCCACATCCGACGAACGTCAGAGCCGGTGTAGTAGAATTCAATCTCAATCCTGTATTGACGCTTTGCTTGTTTGATGGTTCATCTGAGGGCATAGCGGGATTTCTTATAAGCGTCCGGACTAGACTACAACTCCTTGAAAGCGGCAGCTCTTGCCTATAGCTCAATGAGGATGTTGCCTGTAATCCATGGCTTCTGGTTGGGATATGTATGTACAGTAGCTATGGGGACAACGCCATCGATGCACTTATTGATGAAGCCGATGACTGAGGTGGTGTGTTCTTCAATGCCATTGGATGAATCCCAGAACATATTCCAGTCTGTGCTAGCAAAACAGTCCTGTAGTGTAGCATCCGCGTCATCTAACCACTTCCGTTTTGAGCGAGTCACTGGTACTTCCTGGTTTAGTTTTTGCTTGTAAGCAGGAATCGGGAGGATAGAATTGTGGTCAAATTTTACAGAGGGAGGGAGACAGCTTTATATGCGTCTCTGTGTGTGGAGTAAAGGTGGACTAGGATTATTTTTCCCTGCCTGCACATGTGACATGCTGGTAAAATTTGGTAAAACTGATTTAAGTTTGCCTGCATCAAAGTTCCCTGCAACTAGGAACACCACTTCTGGGTGAGCATTTTCTTCTTTGCTTATGGCCTTATAGAGTTGGTTGAGAGCGGTCTTGTTTGAGAGTGCCAGCTTCACTTTGTGTCGGTAAATAGACGGATACGAATAATACAGATGAGTATTATATGATGGCAATTTGCATATACTCCAGAATGTTATGAAGAGTGATCAGATGAATTGCAATTAATTGCAAAGTCCTTCTTTGCCATGCAAATGAACTGAATCCCCCCAAAACATTTCCACTGCATTTCAGCCCTGCCACAAAAGGACCAGCTGACATCAAGTGGTTCTCTTGTTAACACAGGTGTGAGTGTTGACGAGGAAAATGCTGAAGATCACTCTGTCATGCTGATTGAGTTCAAATAACAGACTGGAAGCTTCAAAAGGAGGGTGGTGCTTGGAATCATTGTTCTTCCTCTGTCAACCATGGTTACCTGCAAGGAAACACGTGCCGTCATCATTGCTTTGCACTAAAAGGGCTCCACAGGCCAGGATATTGCTGCCAGTAAGATTGCACCTAAATCAACCATTTATCGGATCATCAAGAACTTCAAGGAGAGCGGTTCAATTGTTGTGAAGAAGGCTTCAGAGCGCCCAAGAAAGTCCATCAAGCGCCAGGACCGTCTCCTAAAGGTGATTCAGCTGCGGGATTGGGGCACCACCAGTACAGAGCTTGCTCAGGAATGGCAGCAGGCAGGTGTGAGTGCATCTGCACACACAGTGAGGCAAAGACTTTTGGAGGATGGCCCAGTGTGAAGAGGGGCAGCAAAGAAGCCACTTCTCTCCAGGAAAAACATCAGGGACAGACTGATATTCTGCAAATGGG
Source organism: Oncorhynchus nerka (assembly GCF_034236695.1). Lineage (NCBI taxonomy): Eukaryota > Metazoa > Chordata > Actinopteri > Salmoniformes > Salmonidae > Oncorhynchus > Oncorhynchus nerka. The sequence continues at coordinate 20,645,182 of NC_088396.1, forward strand.
ATTGGACGGCTGAGGACTGGGGTAAAGTCATTTTCTCTGATGAATCTCCTTTCCGATTGTTTGGGGCATTCGGAAAAAAAGCTTGACCGGAAAAGACAAGGTGAGCGCTACCATCAGTCCTGTGTCATGCCAACAGTAAAGTATCTTGAGACCATTCATGTGTGGGGTTGCTTCTCAGCCAAGGGAGTGGGCTCACTCACAATTTTGCCTAAGAACACAGCCATGAATAAAGAATGGTACCAACACATCCTCAGAGAGCAACTTCTCCCAACCATCCATGAACAGTTTGGTGACGAACAATGCCTTTTCCAGCATGATGGAGCCTCTTGCCATAAGGCAAAATTGATAACTAAGTGGCTCGGGGAACAAAACATCGATATTTTGGGTCCATGGCCAGGAAACTTCCCAGACCTTAATCCCATTGAGGACTTGTGGTCAATCCTCAAGGCCGGTGGACAAACAAAAACCCACAAATTCTGACAAACTCCAAGCATTGATTATGCAAGAATGGGCTGCCATCAGTCAGGTTGTGGCCCAGAAGTTAATTGACAGCATGCCAGGGCGGATTCCAGGAGTCTTGGAAAAAGAAGGGTCAACACTGCAAATATTCACTCTTTGCATCAACTTCATGTAAATTGTCAATAAAAGCCTTTGACACTTATGAAATGGTTATAATTATACTTCAGTATTCCATAGTAACATCTGACAAAAATATCAAAAGACACTGAAGCAGCAAACTTTGTGAAAATTAATATTTGTGTCATTCTCAACATTTTTGGCCACGACTGTATATTGTCAGTTTCTTTGTTCAGCCACGTCTCGGGGAAACATAAGATGTTTTTAATGTCCTGTTGGTAGGATAATCTTAATAGTAGGTCATCAATTTTATTTTCTAACGATTGCACGTTAGCAAGAAGAATGGAAGCTATTGGGAGTTTACTCGCTTTTCTACGGATTCTCAGAAGTCCCTGCTCTGCGTCCCCATTTCCGGTGTCTTTTATTCGCGGAAAAGGTGTGGATCTGGTCCGGTTCCAGGGAAAGCAGGATATCCTTCTCATCGGACTCATTAAAGGAAAAAGTTTCTTCCAGTCCGCGGTGAGTGATCGCTTTTCTGATGTCTAGAAGTTATTGTCGGTCTCAACCCCTCTGCGCACGGAACCCGCTAGCGGGCTGAAATTCCACAACATACGGTGATCGCTACATAAATAGTCATATTAAACATTCATGAAAATACAAGTGTCTCACATGTATCGAAAGCCTAGAATCTTGCTAATCCAACTGCATTGTCAGATCTAAAAAAGGATTTACTGCGAAAGGATACGATGCGATTATCTGAGCATAGAGCCCCATAAAAAAATAAAACATTTAAACAGCACAGGCGTAACATAATCACAAACTGCATTAAAATAAATTGTTTACCTTTAATGATCTTCGTCTGTTTGCAATTCCAATGCTCATTGTTACACAATGAATGATCTTTTATTTGATCAAATTTGTTTTTATAGCCTAACACGAAACATTATGTGAACCGCTTGTGTCGTGAATTCCGTCTCATTCCATTTTTGATGACACATTCCAGGTAAATAATCCACACAGAACATGACTTTTCCAGTCATGTTTGGTTTCACTGCAATCAACTGGTTTGTTTGTAACACAATCAAACCTGATGGGCCATTTCGCGGGGCGTATTGACTGAAAGAAACCGATTTGAAGACAAGTCATGACATCATTGTGCACCAATGATTTGCCCGCTGTTTCATTGATTGACTGTCTTTTAACCCAATGACCACTGATCGTCTTGAAATCTAGCTGGGTAGATAGCCAATGAGTTGAGCTAAACGGCAATACGCCATGTTTATGTGTTGCAAGACCAACCCATGTAGTAAGCTTCAGCGTAAAGTGAGTCATTCGCTGTTGAAGTTTCATACCGGAAGAAGCTACGCATATTACGCACTGCAGTGTTTGGTGAATGCGCAGATTCAGCTGTTTATATATCAATCATTATGGCGACTAAGTCAGGGAAAGCTAAATCTAAGTCTAGCTATACAGATGTACACACAATTTTAGAATAAATTGATTGGGAAGGTGAGACAGAGATTGTTGAAGGACGCTTCATTTAGCGATTGTGGAGGAATATTTTTTGAACGGGAGAGGACATCGTTTTGGACTGGTAAGTTCTTATCATGCTAATGCCCTTGTTTGAAATTAATAATATAAAATATTATTTGTGATTTATTTTATTTTATTTAGAAGCAATATATAAACATGCAATGTCATGAAATGTGAGATGCGTGTGTCTGCCGCCCCACCCCAACCCACATGAAATAGCCTATTTGAGGCTGTTGAGGAGAGGGCAGGACCACATCAATGGCCAAAGTGAAATGGAGACAGTAGATACAGCTGGTCTGTTGTAATATAATAAAGGCAGTAGATCTAGCTGGTCTGTCATAATATAATAGAGACAGTAGATCTAGCTGAAATGTCATAATATAAAAGAGACAGTAGATCTAGCAGGTAATAATAATATTATAATATATTCAACTGTCAACCTTCAACTCTCTATATATATCTGTTTATTATACCTGTTGATACAGGGCTCATATGTGAAACTATTCTAACTGAACTTTTTCTTTCACAGTGACACTGACTCCGAATGGGAGTCTTATCCGGTGTCCTGGGTGAATTTAGGAGGACCATGCGAGGACCATGCGTCAGGACTACCTGGCATGATGACTCGACTCCTTGCTGTCCCCAGTCCACCTGGCCTTGCTGCTGTTCAAGTTTCAACTGTTCTGCCTTCGGCTATGGAACCCTAAACTGTTCATTTTTACTCTTGAGGTGCTGTCCTGTTGCACCCTCTACAACCACTGTGATCTCCACCCGGCACAGCCAGAAGAGGACTGGCCACCCCTCAGAGCCTGGTTCCTCTCTAGGTTTCTGCCTTTCTAGGGAGTTTTTCCTAGCCACCCTGCTTCTACACCTGCATTGCTTGCTGTTTGGGGTTTTAGGCTGGGGCTATATAAATAGATTTGATTTGATAGAGGACTGAGGGTCTTCCAAATATTGAAAGTGTGTAAATAGTTACCCATTTTATTTTGTAAATGTATATATATATTTTTTCATATATTTTTTAATCAATTTTTTTTTTTTTTTTCCAACAAACAAAAAAATATTTCATTTTTTTTCTCAATTCTTTGGGGGGGGGCGTGTTAGAATACCATTTTGGTATTTTGTATATAGTTATTTGTTTCAAAATGTATACCTTCACCAATTTGGCCACTTGGGTACATTTGGGCTACTTGTGTGAGTACTGTTGCCCTCTTATATTTTTCACTGAAATTGTCCCCATCTGAATGTTTGTTTTATCTTGTTCATTTTAAAGATGATGATACAAAAATAAAAAACGTATGGTTTCTTTCATTGTTTTATCTAAACCAGATGTATTGTGTGTTATTCTCCTACATTCAATTCACATTTCCACAAACTTCAGAGTGTTTTCTTTCAAATGGTACCAAGAATATGCATATCCTTGGTTCTGTGCCTGAGCTACAGGCTGTTAGATTTGGGTATGTCTTCAGGTGGAAATTGCACAAAGTAGGGGGGGAGCTGCAAGAGGTTTTAAGAGACGGTAGCAGCAACATTATGCACACAATAAGTTAAAAAATAACTTATACCAAATACTTTTTTTTTTACAAAATTGCACAATTGGTTGGGAGAATGTAGAACGTCAGCCATGTTCTTCGGCACCATCTTCCAGTGTGCATGTGACATATAACTTAAAACTTGAAAACGCACACTCAGAAGCGTAGTAAAGAGTTGTAGTAGAATATGAATATCAATGATGTTCCAATTTCTTTGGTAGTTTGTGGCTTCTGAAGCCAGAAGAAAGACCACTTCTTCTTTCCTATTCAGTAGAATTGACATTCTGTTCAGAAAAAAGAAGTGATATTCTGTGTGTGAGCATGTGTGTGCGCATTCATGTGTCCATGACTTACTTGACTTAAAGGGGAACTGCACCTGCTGATTTGGCCTAGTTTTTTTTTGCTTTCTCCTCAAGAAATGGGGGTGGCCAGCAAGAAATCCTTGCCAACACCTAGACACACCCATCTGTCAGAACCTTGCCCGCAGCTGTTTCCCCCCACTCAATCACAGCAAACAAACCTCCTGCCGATTGAGTTCATTTAGATTTTCTAAACTAAGTGTTTTGATAACTTCCTGACCAGGTTAGGTGATCTTTTTGTGATGTTCTGGGGACATCCTAGCAAATAATTGTTGTTTGCAGGGCTGTTGCTGGCACAATGTCTGTGGTTAAGTCAGGTGGAGGCTTGTTTGGAATTTCCTCAAAGTGTTATCTCCAGCACTCCATTTCTTGGGATTTTTTGGTAAGAGGGTTTCCCGTTTATCTCTAATGGGGTGGCTTCGGCTCCTGTTCTTCCCAGCCAGCTGTCCGGTGATCTTGTACAGCTCCTTGGAATTTTGTTGCTTTGGCTGCTGCCTCCACCTCGCTAGCAAGCTGTTCCTTGTGTGCTTTCTTTTCCCTCTTTCTGACCAACTTATTTCTATGTCTGTATTCCTGCTGCAGACTTCCTCTCTTGGTGTCATCCATTTCCCAGTTGAGTTTGGTCTCCCTCCTTGCCTCTATTTTTTTCCAGGTGTCATCTGACACTTGTCTTTTCCCACTAAGACTGACTTTGCATAGATCCATTGTTGAGGGAAAATGTACTTGATACGATTGGGATGTTTTGTTGTCTCACTTAGCTATCTTAAGATGAATACACTAATTGTAAGTTGCTCTGGCTAAAAGCGTCTGCTAAATGACTAAAATGTACCTGTGATTGTCTTTTCTCCTAACTTCCCTGTGGCCTTGTACTTCTTCGCCAGTTCTTGTGATGGCATTCTTGCATCTTGACCACTTGTCATCTATGTTTTCTCCCAATACTCAAAATATTTGAGATACAGTATTCCCCGTTCCTGGCGTATCTGGCTATTTTGTACTTTTCTCGTCTCAAATCGCCCCTGCGTCCAACTGCCAACCTTCCTCTTCACTGCCAACTTCATCCTGTATTATCCTATCGGGGTGATAGTCAGTCGATGTCGGGCCCCTCTTTTGACTGACATCCAGGAGCAGTCTCCTCCATTTCCTGGTTATTGTTATGTGATCAATCAGTTTTTTTGTGGGCCAGGCATACCCATGTGGCTTTGTGGGTGGGTTTTTGTGGGAAGAGACTTCCTCAAATTGTTCGTTAAAAGTAATTTCCTCACCATCTTAAATAAGCATGCCCCTTTCAATAAAATGTAGAGCTAAGAACAGATTTTGCCCTTGGTTCACTCCAGACCTGACTGCCCTCGACCAGCACAAAAACACCCTGTGGCGTACTGCACTAGCATCGAATAGTCCCCACGATATGCAACTTTTCAGGGAAGTCAGAACCAATACACACAGTCAGTTAGGAAAGCAAAGGCTAGCTTTTTCAAACAGAAATGTGGCATTCTGTAGCTCTAACTCCAAAAAGTTCTGGGACACTGTCAAGTCCATGGAGAATAAGAGCACCTCCTCCCAGCTGCCCACAGCACTAAAGCTAGGAAACACTGTCACCGCCGATAAATCCATGCTAATTGAGAATTTCAACAAGCATTTCTCTACGGCTGGCCATGCCTTCCTCCTGGCTACCCCAACAGCTCCCCCGCAGCAACTTGCCCAAGCCTCCCCAGCATCTCCTTCACCCAAATCCAGATGGCAGATGTTCTGAAAGAGCTGCAAATAATGGACCTGTACAAATCAGCCGGGCTGGACAATCTGGACCCTCTCTTTCTAAAATTATCCGCCGCCATTGTTGCAACCCCTATTACTAGTCTGTTCAACCTCTCTGTTCAACCTCGTCCAGGATTCCTAAAGATTGGAAAGTTGCTGCGGTCATCCCCCTCTTCAAAGGGGGTGACACTCTAGACCCAAACTGTTACAGACCTATATCCATCCTGCCCTACCTTTCTAAAGGCTTCGAAAGCCAAGTTAACAAACAGATCAGTGATCATTTTGAATCCCACTGTACCTTCTCCGCTGTGCAATCCGGTTTCCGAGCTGGTCACCGGTGCACCTCAGCCACGCTCAAGGTACTAAACTATATCATAACCGCCATCGATAAAAGACCATACATAACCGCCATCGATAAAAGACAATGCTGTGCTGTCAGACTTCAACAATGCTCACGTTGTATCTTCTCATCTCTCTAGCTAGTTGTGACAGCTTTCCTGTCTGGTAAAATGTTCTGACATTCCAGCATCCAATTCTCATTCTTGACTGTTCTTTCAGTTGAGTTTGGGCACCCTTTTAGAGTAGTCTGTTCGGCTAAGGTGAGGTGAGGTTGTGTTTCCGTAGTTTTGCTTTCTGAAATAGTTTTTGAACAACTGAATGGGTGACTAGACATTTTCAAACTACCAGATCTTTGGTAACTTTCAAGGATTTTATGCAATCTGTCACAAGACGGGTACTTCAGATTTTCACAGGTGTCTGTAATTACCTCTAACCCTCTGTGGCCTTTTCACATGTAAAATATAAGTAATTAAATAAGATTATCCCAAAAATTACCAGTTACAATAGATTGCCATAGATTTTCTGTTAATTACCAAAATAACCAAAGATTCCGGTAACTGTGGTAAATTACCAGTAGCTTCGCAACCCTTCCCAGGCTGCTGTGCCCACTGTTATCTTCAATGGTCATAGATCATTTTCCTTTGTAAGGCTCCATGATCAATAGGCGGACTGTGCTTCGTCTGACCCCTCACCCTAGACCTGTCCGGTTTGGTCAGAACTGCTGGGAGTTATCTCCCACCTGCATAGCTCTGAGGGGTCGTTGAGGTACATAAGCCCCTCACCACGACAAGGTGACAGTCCCAGAGGAGGGCCACTCGTCCACACGTGTGTATGACTGAATGCGTGTCTACCCTTTGTCTCTTCCCTACAGGTCGTGTAGGAACACCCCACTTCATGGCCCCAGAGGTGGTGAAGAGGGAGCCTTATGGTAAGCCAGTAGATGTGTGGGGCTGTGGCGTCATCCTCTTCATCCTGCTCTCTGGCTGCCTGCCCTTCTACGGCACAAAGGAACGCCTGTTTGAAGCCATCTGCAGAGGCAAATACAAGGTAGTAGTTGATTTACAAAACGCCACCACACAATGATGTGTACAATAATAACTCCAGTCTGTGCCTATGGTATTAGTAGCCTTACCCCACCTGAAAATGTGTGTGTGCTTTTCTCTCTCTCTGTGTGCGTGTGTCTCTCCAGTTAAACCCCAGGCAATGGGGCCATATCTCGGAGAGCGCTAAAGACCTGGTGAGACGGATGCTCATGCTGGACCCTGCAGAGAGAATCACTGTCTACGAGGCACTCAACCACCCCTGGCTCAAGGTACACACACACACACACACACACACTGTCTGCCTCAAACTCCACTGGATCACAGCATACTGTAAATGATGGTGCATTATGTGAACATTTGGGGGGGGGTGTATTTCAAATGGTACTGTAATTCCACCCCACAGAATACAGTACCGTATTTTTACAGTGGCAAACATGTTTTGACCACGAGTGGATGCATCGTATTGTTGTGTGGCTCGAGGCTGTATCTGTTGCACCCATTCGGGAAAGGGCTGTACAAAGTTAACTGGTATGTTGTATTATGGGAGCATTGATGTATTTACAGTACATTATAAGGTATTGTACTGTGCCATTACACAGTACTTGCTTTGGTACTGTAATATGGAATACAGTCACTTGCCAGTGAGCTGCCTGTAAGTTACTGTCAAATTCACTGCAACCACTTTACAGTGCACACACACACACACACAGCCTTGTACAGCTAACCTTGTGGGGACACACAATTCAGTCCCATTCAAAATCCTAACCCTAACCTGTTCTCTTACCCTAACCTTACCCCTAACACTAGATCCTAACCCTAAAACTAACCTTAGCTCCTAACCCTTAAAATAATTATAACACTAATTCTAACCTTAACCCTAAACCCACTAGAAATAGCATGTTGACCTCATGGGGACTAACAAAATGTCCGCAGTTGGTCAAATGATTGTTAGTTTACTATTCTTGTGGGGACTTCTGGTCCCCAAAATAATAGTTAAACATGTCCACACACACACACACATTGTCTTCTTGGGATACCGAAAGGCTAGTAAAGTGAGATTGTGATTGTATTGATCAGGAGAGAGACCGTTATGCCTATAAGATCCATCTGCTAGAGACGGTGGAACAGCTGAGGAAGTTCAACGCCAGGAGAAAGCTCAAGGTAAAGCTCCCCAAATTCTACTCTCCTTTTCTAGTTGGAATGACAATAGGAGTGTTCATGTTTTAAAACATTTGGTGCTGACAGGGAAGATGGTTTGTCTAACTGTCTCTGTCTCAGGGAGCCGTACTGGCAGCAGTCTCCAGCCACAAGTTTAACTCCTTCTACGGAGATCCACCAGAGGAGATGCCTGACTTCTCTGAAGACCCCACATCCTCGGGTAGGAGTAACATACACACACACACACACGTTTGCACGTGCACACACACAATTATTTACAACTCTGGGTTCCTGTTTCCCGGGCACCGATGATGTCGATTAAGGCAGTCCCCCGCACCTCTCTGATTCAGAGGGGTTGGATTAAATGCGGAAGACACATTTCAGTTGAATACATTCAGTTGTACAACTGCCGAGGTATCTACCTTTGTCTTATGTCTTTTTCAATATATTGTTTTCACAAAGAAAATATCTTCTCTAGTGCTCTAACTCTTACACCGGCTTCTGAGACGTCATCCTGGAGAGCGACTGTACTGGGCTTGCAGGCTTTTATTCCAGCCCAACACTTGATTAAACATTATCTGTAAAACATGGACTCTACTGAAGACATACACACACAGCACCTCTGAAATCTTTGGATGGGCTGCACTGTTTTCAGAGAATGTTTCAGCCACAATTCTAGTTATTCTTTACCGTTGTTGTGTCCATGTAGTCCCTGTATGAGGATGATAACTCCGTTTGTCTCAATGTAAACTCTGTATTGTTTGTGTTAATGCTGCCTTCCTGATAGGACTACTTGCAGCAGAAAGTAGGTATCCCTCCTCTAGGTATATACTGCTCTGTGTGTTCTGTATCTGTCTGTGTTGTCCCTAGTTCTCCAGCAATCAACTCTCACACACCTAGATCCTGCCTGCGTGTGCTTTGTGTCCATTTGTTTTGTCTTGCATTATTTGGCCCTTTTTTCCCATTTCCTGTTCAATGTATTCTCTTTTATTGTACTGTTGCCTACATAACTGTCTTACTGATTATGGATGGTCTGTTTTGACGTGCGTGTGTGCGTGTGTGTGTGTGTGTGTGTGTGTGTACAGGGGCTGTGTCTCAGGTGCTGGACAGTCTTGAGGAGATCCATGCGTTGACCGACTGCAGTGAGAAAGATATGGACTTCCTACACAGTGTCTTCCAAGACGAGCATCTACACACACTACTAGATGTGAGTAGACACACACACACACACACACACACAGAATGAGACCAACACATAGGCAGACATACTGCTAGTCGGGCCACTAAAATGTAAGTCAGACAGATGTGGTGTTTCTGTCATTAGATGACGATCAGCACCAGCTGTCATTGAGTCATCTTTAACCTCCTCTCTCTGACTGACTGACTCATGTCTATGGCGGAGGGGAGTTTAGCTGGAGGTCAGACACTCAGAAACTTGATCAGCTGACTCCCACGGCTGTCTGCTTCTGACAGGCTCAGTCTGCCTCTGACTGCTCCATTCCAATACTCTTAACTCTAGCTGACTACATTAACGGCTCATTTCCTTTAGCTAGCTAGCTATCTAGCCCGTTTGTAGACACCTTCCCTTGTTGACATGAAAATAAGTGAATATATGTGGGAGAAAGATTGTGCAAACCCCATATAGTTTATCAGAGGGTTATGTGGAGTTATAAGCATGTTGTCATGTTGTTCTTACAGAAAGAGAAGTGGAAGATGGACAGATTAGTCTCTCACTCACTCTCTCTGTCCCTGTCCCTCTCTCTTGCCAGTGTTTTCTGTGTTTTGTCTGTCACCCAGAACTCATAGCAGCCAGCCAAATAACAAACCTCTCTGCTCCAGAGGGCACCAGCAGCTCACTGCCAAAACACACACACACACACCCTGCAGAGGAAACTATGCTGCACTCATGATTTCATGCCACATTAGGAGAGAAGCTGTGTGTGTGTGTGTGTGTGTGTGTGTGTGTGTGTGTGTGTGTTACTGAAAGCTATCTGGCTGGGGGAAACCGGGTTTTACTAAAGGGCTTACTTTGAGGCCTGTTGACTCTAAAAACTCTTATCTTAATCCTGAAGGGGTCTTGGTAACACTTGAATCACACTCTTCATCACAAAGTATAACAGCTTATGCAACTTCTGGCAACTGACTTGACAGTCATAACACAAACTGTTATCTAGGTTGGTTGTGTGTGTGCGCGCGCATTCATGCGTTTTATGAACTTATAAGGCCTACAATATCTTAAGTTGAGGATGTGAGGTTTGGAGGGGGTTGGGAAAGGGAGTTAACAAATAGAGTGTTAGAAAAGGGTTAGTGGAAAAGGAAGGAAGGGGGAGGATGAGGCAGTTGCTTACGGACCCTGCCCCATTTGCCAGGGGCTGAATGGGTCAAGAAGAGAAAGAGAGGAAGACTTGTCTCCAACTCTCTCTCCCTAGGAAGGCCTTTCACTAGAAACCTGTTGCTGCAGATGCCCATTAGAGAGAGCAAGAGAGATCACACTGCTGCACTGAAAATTGAAAGAAAGAGGAGACCCAGACTCCATCACTGAAGAGAGAGAGAGACTTCTGCACTGAAAAGAGAGTGAACAATGGGTGCTATTGTCAGGCCTTAGCCCCTTTCACTGCTGTGTGACTCCAGACTCCTGCAGTAGGGTATCTGTGAGTACATCTGTAGGGCTGATGTTACCATCCTCTCCACTCGCACACAGAGAGGCTCAGGGAAACTACAGATCCACGGGAAACGGAATGGATGTACTGTAACAGTAGCCTAGTCTGGATGCTAAGCTAGCTTAGAGCTTGTTGTGCATATTCTCTTCTGGGTTAGGGTGTTTGGGTACTGCTTGGGACCTAGTTGGTGAGTCGGTCTTGTTGTTTCAGTGTGTGTGTGTGTGTGTGTGAGTGTGTGTCAGTGGTCCTTACTTGGGATGGAGTAAGGCTTTTATTTCACTCCTTTTAGGCAGAACATTGTTGACTGTAACTTCAGACAACAGTTTGACAGTTAGGCAAATGAGTGATATGTTAAATGACAATATTTTAAGGTATGTATATACACTTGTTTCTGAAAATGTCAAGTTTTAATAAGCAATCTGTAAGATCTTTTATAATGGTAGCATTAGTAGTTTGAAGTAAGTGCCAAGTGTAAAGTTCATCCAGTATGTCCTACAGTCTATACTTGAGGCAGTTTTATAAGACAGTCTGTATCGTCACACCTAAACATTGCAAGCAGATCTGAAAATAGAATTTCCTGTTAGCTACCGAGACTTCATACACCTACTCAAAATGAAGCAGGCACTGTGTGTGCCTTGGTGGGTGTCATTGTGTGGGTGGGTGTGGTTTCTATGACCCTGCAGATGGCTATGTCAGCAGTTGTAAAACAGCAGTTGTAAAACCACAGTGCACTCCTTTTATCATTTTATCGTTATTTGAATTGATTACTTCAGATTTTTCACCCCAGCACCCCTACTTCCCGCAGCTATGCCCCGTGTCATGACAAAAATACTCCCGAATGCATCTTTTTTTTAAATTTTTTTTTTTTTAGATTCTAGCTTTTGTTTTGGTTATTGTTAGTTCTCAAAGATCTTATTGAAAAAATATACATGATCCTTTCTACATACTTTATATCTGGGTTTTACTTGTTTAAGTTTACACTGAAAACGCTTTTCCATCACTGTACTGTTTGAACATGGGCGGCCCAAAGAAAACACTTATGCGGACCGCCAAGACTTTTCTATGCAGAAAAAACCCTGGACCCTGGTTCTCATGTCAGCCTTCCACAGTAGGAGCGGACAGAGAAAGACAGAGCCTCTGAACTTTCCCAGGAACAGCAGGTGTCTAGTGCTCAGCCTCCCCATGCACTCCCCACACATACATCACACAGGCATCTGTCCAAACATGGTTGACTCCCACTGCAGACCCAGGCACCACAGACATCTGTCCAAACATGGTTGACTCCCACTGCAGACCCAGGCACCACAGACATCTGTCCAAACATGGTTGACTCCCACTGCAGACCCAGGCACCACAGACATCTGTCCAAACATGGTTGACTCCCACTGCAGACCCAGGCACCACAGACATCTGTCCAAACATGGTTGACTCCCACTGCAGACCCAGGCACCACAGACATCTGTTCAAACATGGTTGACTCCCACTGCAGACCCAGGCACCACAGACATCTGTCCAAACATGGTTGACTCCCACTGCAGACCCAGGCACCACAGACATCTGTCCAAACATGGTTGACTCCCACTGCAGACCCAGGCACCACAGACATCTGTCCAAACATGGTTGACTCCCACTGCAGGCCCAGGCACCACAGACATCTGTCCAAACATGGTTGACTCCCACTGCAGACCCAGGCACCACAGACATCTGTCCAAACATGGTTGACTCCCACTGCAGACCCAGGCACCACAGACATCTGTCCAAACATGGTTGACTCCCACTGCAGACCCAGGCACCACAGACATCTGTCCAAACATGGTTGACTCCCACTGCAGACCCAGGCACCACAGACATCTGTCCAAACATGGTTGACTCCCACTGCAGACCCAGGCACCACAGACATCTGTCCAAACATGGTTGACTCCCACTGCAGACCCAGGCACCACAGACATCTGTCCAAACATGGTTGACTCCCACACTGCAGACCCAGGCACCACAGACATCTGTCCAAACATGGTTGACTCCCACTGCAGACCCAGGCACCACAGACATCTGTCCAAACATGGTTGACTCCCACTGCAGACCCAGGCACCACAGACATCTGTCCAAACATGGTTGACTCCCACTGCAGACCCAGGCACCACAGACATCTGTCCAAACATGGTTGACTCCCACTGCAGACCCAGGCACCACAGACATCTGTCCAAACATGGTTGACTCCCACTGCAGACCCACCACAGACATCTGCAAACATGGTTGACACAGACATCTGTCCAAACATGGTTGACTCCCACTGCAGACCCAGGCACCACAGACATCTGTCCAAACATGGTTGACTCCCTGCACTGCAGACCCAGGCACCACAGACATCTCTGTCCAAACATGGTTGACTCCCACTGCAGACCCAGGCACCACAGACATCTGTCCAAACATGGTTGACTCCCACTGCAGACCCAGGCACCACAGACATCTGTCCAAACATGGTTGACTCCCACTGCAGACCCAGGCACCACAGACATCTGTCCAAACATGGTTGACTCCCACTGCAGACCCAGGCACCACAGACATCTGTCCAAACATGGTTGACTCCCACTGCAGACCCAGGCACCACAGACATCTGTCCAAACATGGTTGACTCCCACTGCAGACCCAGGCACCACAGACATCTGTCCAAACATGGTTGACTCCCACTGCAGACCCAGGCACCACAGACATCTGTCCAAACATGGTTGACTCCCACTGCAGACCCAGGCACCACAGACATCTGTCCAAACATGGTTGACTCCCACTGCAGACCCAGGCACCACAGACATCTGTCCAAACATGGTTGACTCCCACTGCAGACCCAGGCACCACAGACATCTGTCCAAACATGGTTGACTCCCACTGCAGACCCAGGCACCACAGACATCTCAAACATTCAGAATATTCTCCTCCTTTTCCCATCACATACTCAGGAAGGACACACACAGCAGACTTAGCATGATAATACTGTCTGAATATCACTGTGTTAGTGTTCATACAAATAACACACACATTTAGTCAAATAAGTTCACGGAAGGATAGCCACAGAATGTACATTTCTAGAAAAACGGGACCGTTCCCAGCTGTAGTTTCGACTTCTAAATGAGAAATACACATTAACTAAATGTTAGCTGTTTTTGTACCATGTTTCTGATTGTTGCCTAAACCAGCGGCTGAGAACTGCTACTTGTGATAGTACTATTGGTCTGCCTTGTGTCTCTGGCCAGGAGCTATGGGGAAATGCCTCTTTTGAAAGAGAGGTGTGTGTGTGCGTGCATGCACCTGTACATGTACGTTCTGTCTTATGTCAGCTGCTCTCCTTTGATGTCCAGAAAAATGTGTACATTATCCAACACACATTCTTATGAAGATCATGAGTTACATTTTTCTATCCCAAGTTATTTTATCGCTGACTTTTCAACCGAGCTCTCTTTTTCTCCTCTCAATAGTGTGAACAATGAACCCGACTTTTATTTGTGTCTGACACACAACTCCTCTGCTTGTCTTGGTTGGTTAGTGGAGACTACTCAACTGTGTGTACATTGTGTTTACACACTGATTCATACGCACGCACACAACCTCAACAGTTGATCTTGTATAGTCCGCTGGTTCATTGCATACAGAACCAAAGTGTTGCTCCTCTTTCAGTCTGCATCATAAACTATATAATAAATGTTCCCTACATTGTAAATCTTCTGTAGTGCTTAAATGAAAGCAAGCAATTGTCCACATTGACGAGAGCCTGGCACTAAAGACAACCGGTCATTCTGAGTACAGAGAGAAGGAACAAAATGTATCATTCAGCCATTGAAATGATTCACCATGAGCCATTCATTGTTGTTCAGTGTTGTGTGTCGTGTTGTTTCAGCTTTACGACAAGATCAACACCAAGTCCTCCCCCCAGATCAGAAACCCCTCTAGCGATGCTGTGCAGAGAGCCAAAGAGGTGAGCACACACACACACTGATATAATGTTGTGTGCTTGTCACCATGCTTGTGAAGACCTATATGATTGATCACATGATCAACTCTATCTATCACATGCTGCTTCCTATGCCTCTGCCCTGATCAGTCTTCTTTACCAACACGGCTCTAATTATTAACACATCTCTCATCACCATCATTCTACTATTCATTATGTTCACATCGCAAATAACACCCTATTTTCCATATAGTGCACTCCTTGGACCACAGCCCAATGTGGCTCTGATTAGAAGTAGTCAAAAGTAGTGCCCTATATGGGGAATAGGGTGTAATTTGAGACATCCTATCTAACTCTTCAATGCTGTTATCTACTTCCTAAGCATTCTTTGGGTATCTGCTGTTTGTTTAACATTGGGTCAATCTGGCCTGGGGTCAGATTTTGAAAGAAACAGATTAAGAAGGTATTGACCAGAAGGGTTTCTCTGATCTTGAATCAGATTCTAGGGGTCAGGTGTGTTTATAAACTGGGTCTATAGTAGGTCAGCCAACATGGCTTATTTGTTAAGAAGATTGAAGGAACAACAGCTAGTCAATATCGGAGGTAGTCATTTGATCAAGACAGTTTGAAACTACTAAACTGTCAAAGAGTGAGGCCCTGTGTTTCTTTCCAAAAGGTTTCTACCCTGAAAGAAAAGTGGACAAGGGCAGTCCGAGTGGGGGATAACAGTTTTGAAATGGAATGCATTCTATTAGATATAATACAGTGCATTCGGAAAGTATTCAGACCCCTTGACTTTTTCCACATTTTGTTACGTTGCAGCTTTATTCTAAAATGGATTAAATAGTTTTTTTCCCTCGTCAATCTACAAATTTGTTTTTGCAAATGTATTACAAATACAAAACTGATATCACATTTACGTAAGTATTCAAACCCTTTATACAATACTTTGTTGAAGCACCTTTGGCAGTGATTAAAGCCTTGTCTTACATTTACATTTAAGTCATTAGGCAGTCTTCTTCTTGGGTATGAGGCTATAAGCTTGGTTCACCTGTATTTGGGGAGTTTCTCCCATTCTTCTCTGCAGATCCTCTCAAGCTCTGTCAGGTTGGATGTGGAGCGTCGCTGCACAGCAATTTTCAGGTCTCTCCACAGATGTTCAATCAGGTTGAAGTCCGGGCTCTGGCTGGGCCACTCAAGGACATTCAGAGACTTGTCCCGAAGCCACTCCTGCGTTGTCTTGGCTGTGTGCTTAGGGTCGTTGTCCTGTTGGAAGGTGAACCTTCGCCCCAGTCTGAGGTCCTGAGAGATCTGGAGCAGGTTTTCATCAATGATCTCTCTGTACTTTGCTCTATTCATCTTTCCCTCGATCCTGACTAGTCTCCGTCCCTGACGCTGAAAAACATCCCCACATCATGATGCTGCCACCACCATGCTTCACCACCAAAAATTGATTATTCCATCAACCTCATGGCTTGGTATTTTCTCTGACATGCACTGTCAACTGTGGGACCTTATATAGACAGGTGTGTGCCTTTCCAAATCATGTCCAATCAATTTAATCGACCACAGGTGGACTCCAATCAAGTTGTAGAAACATCTCAAAGATGATCAATGGAAACTGGATGCACCTGAGCTCAATTTCGTGTCTCATAGCAAAGGGTCTGAATACTTATGTAAATAAAGTGTTTTTATTTTTTTACATATTTGCAAACATTTCTAAGAAACATTTTTTTCTTTGTCATCATGGGGTATTGTGTGTAGATTGATGACGAAAATGTTTTATTTAATCCATTTTAGAATAAGGCTGTAACGGCTGCAACATAACAAAATGTGGAAAACGTCAAGGGGTCAGAATACTTTCCGAATGCACTGTATGTAGCCTTTTCCACAAACTTAAAAGACCTATTAATTTTGCGGGTTTTCCACACCCATTGTTAGTGAAGCTATTCCACAGTCTGTTTGACCATTTATAGACCGTATTCAAATAATAACGAGCTCAGAGTGCTTGCTTATTCAAAAAGACACCCACACACACATTTCCCCGTTATTTGTTGTCTATGCTGTAGTTGTTTGTGGAACAGTGGAGTGTATTGGGGTGGGCTGTTTTGTGACCTCTGGCGCCATTACTTCCTTTATACACCATTGGTACCAAACAGCCCAGTGGCCTCACATACTCTGGTGCATAGTGTTTACCTCAAGCCAACTAGCTGCACTCACACACTCTCAATGAACCAGCCTAGAGTGGAAGTAGCTACTTAACAGGAAATGGCGAGCTGGGGTGTGTGCATCATTAGCTTGTGTATGGACTTTGACAAAACAAGCGGACGTTTTGTAAGTGTGAAATGTTTGTATTGGGCTCTTTTGTATGTGGAGGGCTATTAAAATGTATGTCTGACTAAGAAGAAGAGAGAGGGAGTGGGTGGAAAAACTACCACCGCTCTATTAACACTGGAAAAGACCTTTTAGAGCAGTGTTAGGACTCTTTATGTGGCGTTGGAGTCTAAAGGAGTTCAGTAATGAACCAACTCGAGTTGACCCAGTCTGGTCCTGGAGGGGACTTAGTCATGGCCTACTTATCGTTGTGTCTGGGTCATAGTTGTCCCTTTTTGAACTAGTCTGGTTGGATTAGGTTGTACGGAGGGAGACTGAACAGATGTGTGGGCGAGTGCATGCTTGTGTGTGTCTTTTTGATGCACGTGTGCGTGTAATGTTTCTTTAGTTGCCATACTTCCTCTAGAAGTGGGTCCTTTTATTTTGTCTCTGCTGAAATCCTTACTTTTTTCCTGAGTTCTGATCTGAGTGTCTTTCTAGTCAATGTTGTACACATTGATCCAGTATTTCACCACAGAACAAAACCTCTTCTTTCTTTCCCATCGTTGACTTAAAGGGACTTCCGCTGAATTACTCTGCTTGGCTTCCTGCTACTGATCCCCACTGGGGACACTGAAATACTCTGCTTGGCTTCCTGCTACTGATCCCCACTGGGGACACTGAAATACTCTGCTTGGCTTCCTGCTACTGATCCCCACTGGGGACACTGAAATACTCTGCTTGGCTTCCTGCTACTGATCCCCACTGGGGACACTGAAATACTCTGCTTGGCTTCCAGCTACTGATCCCCACTGGGGACACTGAAATACTCTGCTTGGCTTCCTGCTACTGATCCCCACTGGGGACACTGAAATACTCTGCTTGGCTTCCTGCTACTGATCCCCACTGGGGACACTGAAATACTCTGCTTGGCTTCCTGCTACTGATCCCCACTGGCAACACTGAAATGCTTTAAAATGATACTATACTAGCACAGATTTGACCCTCGTCTCTGTGGCTCTACTACGCGTATAGACACTAACCTTTCACCCCCCCCCCCCCCCCCTCGATGCCGTCATCTTTTACCTTTATCAAACTTTACTCCCCCGACCCCCCCCTGACATCCCCTGATCTTTGACCCAATCACCCCTGACTCCTCCTATGAGGACCAACAACATCATCAGAGGTCACATGTATAACTGTCCCTCCCTGTGTCCTCCTCCTGGTCTAAAGAGCTCCACCCAAGACGACGCAAGTGCTGCTTTGAAACACCTGGAATATGTAAGCCCCCTGACGTCTTTCACAACCCAACACACACACACACAAACAAAATAGACAGGAAAACCAGTTGGTTTTGTTTTAAAGCATTTTGGTATTTGACAGAGGGAGGCAAAGCGTAGAGCTGTCTGTGACTCTGCATACGTGAGGCTGTAGCTCAACCCAAGTAGGCTGTAGTTCAGTGTGTGAGTCCATAAAGGAGTCTGTAGTGTGGCTGTGAGTGTGTTCTCTCTAAAAGAGGTTGTAAATAGTTCTGGGTCTGTTCATGTTTTAACTCAGAATGTTGGTAATAGCCTACTAGTACTGTATGTAAACTGTTTGTATCTGTTGATTTTAGGTTTGGGTCGGAGAGGTGTGAATGTCTTTACATTGATCAGAGATGATGAGTCAATGGATACAACAGTATTGAACACACACACACACTGATTGATCAATGGCGATGGCACTGGATTCATGTTTTGCGATGAATACACACGTCATACACCTTCCATTTGCCACACAAACACACACACACACACACACCTCTATGCGCCAGGCCTCTCCGTCACCTCATTCAGCAGGCAGATGGGCCATAGCAGATGCCAAATCAAATCACTCAGAGAAGCAGGGGGCGTGATGAAGCCCTAAGGTGGACTCTGATTGGTTAAGAGAAGTCATGAGGGGGGAGTTCATGGACTGACCGATTTCAAAGTGACGATTTTACTGGTTGAAGTGATTCTAAAGGGGTGTGTTTTAGGAACTGTTGAGAGGGTATGTATGTGTGTATAATCAGGTCAGAGGTTGATGTACTGTGTCACTCAATAGTCCACACATATACTCTCCTGCGTTTGTGTGGTTGGAACAGGCATTGAGCAGGACTACTTTAACTCTACAGAAAGGCCACCTGACTGACGCCCTGCGCTGTTGTCTCTACCTTACAGGTATTGGAAGAGATCTCTTGTTACCCGGAGAACCACGACGTCAAGGAGCTCAGACGGATACTGACCCAGCCGCACTTTATGGTCAGTGAAACCACACACACACACACACCTCGACTTGGCTGTGTTTAGGCGCCATGACTGAAGATATAGCAGAGAGGGGGGAGCAGATGAAGGAAGATGGACAGAGTGGGAGGGTGGTAGAGTAAGAGAAAATATAAAAGGAAGAGGAAGGTTTATTTATGTCAATCCCCCTGTGGGATGCCGTAGGCAAGACTGAAACTCCATGCAGACAGACAGAGAGAATAGTGTGCTAAATCAGGTCCTTTACATCTCTAGAGACCCTCACAGAGAAAGAGGGGAACAGAAGAGATGGGAAGACTCCATAGGGACGTGTGTGTGTGTGTGTGTGTGTGTGTGTGTATATATGTGTGACATCAGTGACCTCCCTGGTCTTTTGTTCCCAGTGTTAAAGACAGAAAAACAGTCTCACTTCTCAAGGTGCTTTAAAAGCTTCACTGTTAATCTCATCACGTCACTGTGTCTTATCCTCCCCTCTGATCAATGAAGAGGTCAATACTACAAAGAGAGAAGGGGGGTGGGGGAAGCGGAGGAGGGAGGAGTCATCCTCTTATCACTGAGGCATTATTAATCACACACTTCCACAGGATGGATAGAGAAAGGAGAGAGAAAGAGAGAGAGAGAGCGGTGTATATGTTGGAGTTGAATTGGGACATTTGGAGGAGAAGAACATTAGATTGCAGTTGGAACGGGGGTAGAGTGAGTGATTAGTCAGGAGAGAGCGTGAGAGAAAGAAATTAGGAGAAATAGGGGTGGAGATTTTGGGGGAGAATGTGTCTGATGTAATGTGTCCATGTAGAGCGGAGCCTGTCTTGGAGGCAGGAAGAGAGAAAGTTGGGGCCTAGCACTACAGGCTGTAGTGTGGAGGGAGAGATGGAAGGGACGTTTTGGAAAGAGGGAGAGATTATGTGAGGAACAGAGCGGTCAGTGAGTCGTATCTGATTTGGGGCCAAGCTTTACCCAGTCTGACAAGAAGGGAGAGGGGATGGAGAGAGGTGGGGGTGGGGGGGGCAGAGGAGGTGAGACGAGGGAGGGAGGCACCATTAGGTACAAGCAGCCACATTCCTAGAGACACACACACACACACACACAAATGGAAAGGTATGTGTGTCCCCAGCCTGCCACCAGTCTCTCAGGAGCATGCTACAGACAGCCCAGCTTTTTCACTTCGTCTACCAGCTATTAAGACTGGTGAGGAACTAACATTCTCATTCTAACTGTTGAATTACATTTTTCTATTTTCCTCAAACTCTACTGTTGACCAGATATTCTAGAACTCTGGGTTTGACTTCAGAAATGCTTTTGTTTGGGAATTCAGTTTTTTTCTCTTGTAACTTGAGTACAGGAGTGTCTAGCTTTTAAGTACCTGTTGTAGTAGCGTAGTTTGCTGAAGGTATAATCATTTTCTGCTAACCTGAATCCTGCCTAATATAAAGTAGTTATGACACTGTTACAGCACTCGTCTATGTTGTGTCCATAGCGTTGTTCGACTGAAGTTAGCATGCACTTTATAACTGTGCTGAAATCACCTCTGACCTGGGTGTTGAGAAAGTTAGTGGTGGAATGTCACTTTAAAGCCTCTATCTGCGGGTGGGGGGGGATTAATTCTCTTCAAACCCATGAGCCTGCTCTCATTAGTGGGCTCTTGTGGTAAAGTGT
Source organism: Oncorhynchus nerka (assembly GCF_034236695.1). Taxonomy (NCBI): domain Eukaryota; kingdom Metazoa; phylum Chordata; class Actinopteri; order Salmoniformes; family Salmonidae; genus Oncorhynchus; species Oncorhynchus nerka. The sequence goes on from NC_088396.1 coordinate 20,666,325, forward strand.
GTGTGTGTGCGCACGTGCATGTGTGTGTTTTTTAACTTTCGATGAGTGTATGCACTAGGGGAAGCCAGAGGCAGGTTAGTCTTTGTTGGGGTTTTATGCTTGCATGTCTTATGACGTTCCTAGTTTTTTGGTAAAGTACCTCTCAGAAATTCTCTCTGTCATTGAATAAAGCTAGCAGTCTGTGATGGGTGTCTGTATGTAGGTTTTTAGGAGGCGGTAGGGGTGGCTTCTCCTGTCTGTGGTATGTTATGAAGCCTTCAAGAATATACCGTTTGTGTGCGAGAATCTATTACTTGCTGGGTGTCTAGGTGAGCCTTGCTGCAGACCCTTGATGACGTTCTGTCTTGCTCCCACTCCCTCCCTCCATCTCCCAATCCCCCTTCTTCTGTTCCCCTGCCTCTAGGCCTTGCTCCAGACCCATGACGTGGTGGCCCATGAGGTGTACAGTGATGAGGCTCTGAGGGTCACGCCCCCGCCCACCTCGCCCTACCTGAACGGAGAATCGCCCGAGAGCACCAACGGGGACATGGACCTGGAGAACGTGACTCGAGTACGACTGGTGCAGTTCCAGAAGAACACTGACGAACCTATGGTATGACACGAACACGGGCTATATACACACACATTGGGTCATTTGGGTTGACGTGCTCAGTGAGTAGATATATTTACTAGTCTTGATGATCCACTGATGAAAGCTCCATATCATATAAAATATTCAAGTAGATTTACCAAATATACACGGAGAACAGCCCAAAAGAAAAAAAGTCTCTATATCAGACTTAACCTGTCCTATCTGAACGGACACAGGTAGAGGACAAGACTGTAGTCTCCCCTTGAGAAACCATATTGAAGCTATCTAACAACTTGCTCAGTTGTGCACCTGGGCCTCCCACTCCTCTTTCTATTACGGCTAGTGCCAGTTTGCGCTGTTCTGTGAAGGGAGTAGTACCCAGCGTTGTACGAGATCTTTAGTTTCTTGGCAATTTCTCCGATGGAATAGCCTTCATTTCTCAGAACAAGAATAAACGAACGAGATTCAGAAGAAAGTGCTTTGTTTCTGGCCATTTTGAGCCTGTAATCGAAACCACAAATGCTGATGCTCCAGATACTCAACTAGTCTAAAGAAGGCCAGTTTTATTGCTTCTTTAATCAGAACAGTGTTCAGCTGTGCTAACATAATTGCAAATGGGTTTTCTAATGATCAGTTAGCCTTTTCAAATGATAAACTTGGATTAGTTAACACAACGTGCCACTGGAACACAGGAGTGATGATTGCTGATAGTGGGCCTCTGTACGCCTATATAGATATTCTATTTATTTTTTTATCAGCTGTTTCCAGCTACAATAGTCATTTTCAACATTAACAATGTCTACACTGTGTTTCTGATAAATTTTATGTTATTTTAATGCACAAAAAATGTGCTTTTCTATCAAAAACAAGGACATTTCTAAGTGACCCCAAACTTTTGTGTCTGTGTTTACAGCAAATCAGCAATCTGTTCGCTAGCTTACCTGACCTGTGTTGATTGACAATTTGCAATGAGAGAGCCAAGTGTGCGTTTCGCTAGCCAATCTGTTGTTGAATTACACATTTTTTGGCACGGGCGATTTTGAGACTACTATCTCTGGCTGCGTGGAGAGTAATCCACGGATTCTGTGCCACAAAATGAGTGACAAAACATTACAAAATATGGCCAGACAATTTCAAGTCAAAGTCGAGACTTGCGGCTCCAAGTCCTAGTCAATTCTCAAGTTATTTTCTATCAAGTCGAGTCTCAATCATCAAATTGTGACTTGAGTCCACAACTCTGCTCTACTCATGGACAATATGAACACATCTATAAACAAGTAATACTATATATGAAAACCTTTTTTAAGTTATTCAAGTACAAATGACCAAAGTTACCATATTACAATAGATTTTCTGTTCATTACCAAAATTACAGAAGATTCTGGTAACTTTGGTAAATTACCGGTAGCTTTGCAACCTTAGACACTGCAATTACATGCTCAAAAGCTGACTGTATTTATTATCCCGCACAGCAGTCCCACAAGCATAGTCATACACAGTCTGTTCTTATACACACATTCTATCGACTCTAGCTTTTTCTCCCTTCTCTGTCTGTGTGAGATCAGCCTAGCGCCTCAGTCCCTGAACCTGAGCTTAACCCTATACGACCTTTCCATGACCTCGATGTTTGCTGACCTCTGACCCCTGTCCTCTCTCTCCAGGGCATCACGCTGAAGATGAACGATCTGAACCACTGTATCGTAGCCAGGATAATGCACGGAGGAATGATCCACAGACAAGGTAGCGAGCCATCTCTTTCTATTACACTAGCAGCTATTACTGGTTATCAGACTATACTATTATACATTATTACTGCATATTATCACACACACGGTTCAGAACGTCTCCCCAATATGTGCACGTAGCAGGGGATATCTGGACATTACGTTAGAGCTGGGACGGTAAACCGAAAATAATGGACACCAAAATGACCACTTATCGTGAACATTTCGCTGATATCGTTCACCACGATAAATAGACTTTAGGGCCCTACTAGAGGAATGTGTTTACATGAAATAAGGTTGCTAATATGGGGATTGTTAATGGGACAATTGATAGTGTCATCAGTCCAGAGAAGTTCCGATCTGTGCAGTAGCGAGGTGTGTGGCGTAAGCAGAGGAAGAGTCATCTTTTTTAAGTTGTAAAAATTATATATTTACTGTTCACAGAATGGCACTCGGTCAGTTCAAGAAAGGAGAAACAAAATCCTAGCTTGGTTTCGAGCACTTCACTTATATACCAAAGAGTCTTTAGATAACAAATTAAAATACTATTTTGTGGCTAGGCTAGGCTAGGCGTTGGCTCTTCGCTACGGGCATTTTCTTTTTCTTGTTCCATATTCCTCCGTGTTTCTTTGTCCATGTGTTTCTCTCCTCCCGCGTCTCCCTTCTGTCCCTTCTGTCTGTGCGTAATTGCCCTGTTCCTTTTTTAGTAAGGTGTGTGTTTGGGGTGTCCTGTGACGTCGGCCAGGATTCCCTACACCCCTCTGACTCCCATTGATTACCGCCCCTCGGGTTGGTTCACAATAGCTACAACATTCAAAGTAGTAGATTTAAAGGTGATATAAAAAAACAACTGTGGTGCACATTAATGTTATAAACGTACCGTTATCGCGATAATTCAGTCAATTTATTGTGATAAGTTTTTTTTGTCCATATTGCCCAGCTATACATTGCATTGTCCCAATACTGAAGCATTAGCACCAGTCTACCTCACACACACATACATTTGAAGTCGGAAGTTTACATACATCTTAGCCAAATACATTTACAATCAGTTTTTCACAATTCCTGAAATTTAATCCTAGTAAAAATTCCCTGTCTTAGGTCAGTTAGGATCGCCACTTTATTTTAAGAATGTGAAATGTCAGAATAATAGTAGAGTGATTTATTTCAGCTTTTAATTATTTTATCACACTCCCAGTGGGTCAGAAGTTTATATACACTCAATTAGTATTTGGTATCGGTGCCTTTAAATTGTTTAACTTGGGTCAAATGTTTTGGGTAGCCTTCCACACGCTTCCCACAATAAGTTGGGAGAATTTTGGCCCAATCCTCCTGACAGACTGGTGTAACTGAGTCAGGTTTATAGGCCTCCTTGCTCAAACACACTTTTTCAGTTCTGCCCACAAATGTTATATAGGATTAAGGTCAGGGCTTTGTGATGGCCACTCCAATACCTTGACTTTTTTGTCCTTAAGCCATTTTGCCACAACTTTGTAAGGATGCTTGGGGTCATTGTCCATTTGGAAGACCCATTTGCGACCAAGCTTTAACTTCCTGACTGATGTCTTGAGATGTTGCTTCAATGTATCCACATAATTTTACTTCCTCAGGATGCCATCTATTTTGTGAATTGCACCAGTCCCTCCTGCAGCAAAGCACCCCCACAACATGATGCTGCCACCCCCGTGCTTCACTGTTGGGATGGTGTTCTTCGGCTTGCAAGCCTCCCCCTTTTTCCTCCAAACATAATGATGGTCATTGTGGCCAAACATTTCTATTTTTGTTTCATCAAAGCAGAGGACATTTCTCCAAAAAGTATGATCTTTGTCCCCATGTGCAGTTCCAAACCGTAGCCTGGCATTTTATTGGCGGCTTTGGAGCAGTGGCTTCTTCCTTGCTGAGTGGCCTTTCAGGTTATGTCGATATAGGACTCATTTTACTATAGATATAGACACTTTTGTACCTGTTTCCTCCAGCATCTTCACAAGGTCTTTTGCTGTTGTTCTGGGATTGATTTGCACTCTTTGCACCAAAGTACGTTCATCTCTAGGAGACAGAACGCGTCTCCTTCCTGACCGGTATGACGGCTGCGTGGTCCCATGGTGTTTATACTTGTGTACTATTGTTTGTAAGATGAACGTGGTACCTTCAGGCGTTTGGAAATTGCTTCCAAGGATGAACCAGACTTGTGGTCTACATTTTTTTTTCTGATGTCTTGGCCGATATCTTTTTATTTTCCCATGATGTCAAGCAAAGAGGCACTGAGTTTGAAGGTAGGCCTTGCAACACATCCATAGGTACACCTCCAATTGACTCAAATGATCAATTAGCCTATCAGAAGCTTCTAAAGCCATGACATAATTTTCTGGAATTTTCCTAGCTGTTTAAAGGCACAGTCAACTTACTGTATGTAAACTTCTGACCCACTGGAATTGTAATACAGTGAATTATAAATGAAATAATCTGTCTGTGTCATGCACAAAGTAGATGTCCTAACCGACTTGCCAAAACTCAAATCAAATCAAATGTATTTATATATCCCTTCGTACATCAGCTGATGTCTCAAAGTGCTGTACAGAAACCCAGCCTAAAACCCCAAACAGCAAACAATGCAGGTGTGGAAGCACGGTGGCTAGGAAAAACTCCCTATAAAGGCCAAAACCTAGGAAGAAACCTAGAGAGGAACCAGGCTATGAGGGGTGGCCAGTCCTCTTCTGGCTGTGCCGGGTGGCGATTATAACAGAACATGGCCAAGATGCTCAAATATTCATAAATGACCAGCATGGTCAAATAATAATAATCACAGTAGTTGTCGAGGTTGCAGCAAGTCAGCACCTCAGGTCAGTTTGCTTTTCATAGCCGATCATTAAGAGTACTCTACCACTCCTGCTGTCTCTAGAGAGTTGAAAACAGCAGGTCTGGGACAGGTAGCACGTCCGGTGAACAGGTCAGGATTCCATAGCCGCAGACAGAACAGTTGAAACTTGAGCAGCAGCACGGCCAGGTGGACTGGGGACAGCGAGGAGTCATCATGCCAGGAAGTCCTGAGGCATGGTCCTAGGGACCAGGTCCTCAGAGCGAGAGAGAGAATTAGAGAGAGCATACTTAAATTCACATAGGACACCGGATAAGACAGGAGAAGTACTCCAGATATAACAAACTGACCCGAGCCCCCCGACACACAAACTACTGCCGCATAAATACTGGAGGCTGAGACAGGAGGGGTCAGGAGACACTGTGTACCAATCCGATGATACCCCCGGACAGGGCCAAACGGGAAGGATATAACAAAACTATAGTTTGTTAACAAAACATTTGTGGAGTGGTTGAAAAACGAGTTTTATTGACACCAACCTATATGTAAACTACCGACTTCAACTGTACCTCACAAACACGTTATACACAGGAAACAAGCCACGTCTGTATCAAACACTCGCTTAGAGCAAGGCAGTTAACCCCTCCGGGTCTCTAGACCTACAGACGAGAGTTAGTGTGGGTTTTCATTATCAGCTCTGTACAAAAAAATAGAAACATGTCGTCAGACATGACACCTTGGACACTGTGCCACTGTCCACATATCACAGAGGGTTAGTTGGAAGTAGTGTCACTGGAGTTGTTCCAGGTCATCGGCATGGCGGTCTCTGTAGATTGCTAGATCATACTAATGTGGCTCTTGAGCAGTCAAACACTTCTCCAGACTTTGTGAAATCTGGGCCTACTGTGCATTCGGGAAGTATTCAGACCACTTGACTTTTTCCACATTTTACTACATTACAGTCTTATTCTAAAATTGATTAAATTGTTTTATTCCGTCATCATTCTACACACAATACCCCATAACTACAAAGCCAAAACAAGTTTAGACATTTTTGCAAATTTGTTAAAAATAAAAAGCTGAAATATCCGTATATTCTTATCTAAAAAGGCAGAACTGATCCTAGATCAGCACTCCTACATGTACTCTGAATACAGTCAGTTTTGAGAATGACACAAATATTAATTTTCACAAAGTCTGCTGCTTCAGTGTCTTTAGATATTTTTGTCAGATGTTACTATGGAATACTGAAGTATAATTACAAGCATTTCATAAGTGTCAAAGGCTTTGGTTGAAAACTACATGAAGTTGATGCAAAGAGTCAATATTTGCAGTGTTGGCCCTTCTTTTTCAAGACCTCTGCAATCCGCCCTGGCATGTTGGTGGTGCCACATCCTGACTGATGGCAGCCCATTCTTGCATAATCGATGCTTGGAGTTTGTCAGAATTTGTGGGTTTTTGTTTGTCCACCTGCCTCTTGAGGATTGACCATCAGTTCTCAATGGGATTAAGGTCTGGGGAGTTTCCTGGCCATGGATCCAAAATATCGATGTTTGTTCCCCTAGCCATCATACAAACTGAGGCAACAGACTTTGAAAATTAATATTTGTGTCATTCTCAAAACTTTTGGCCACGACTGTATTCAGAGTACATGTAGGAGTGCTGATCTAGGATCAGTTCTGCCTTTTTAGATAAGAATATACGGACAGTGGGAACCTGATCCTAGATCAGCACCCTGAGACACGTAATGAATACTGCAATAAGGACAAACTGTCTACCGTGTGTGTTGTAGGAACACTGCATGTAGGAGATGAGATCAGAGAGATCAACAGCATCAGTGTGGCCAACCAGACCGTAGAGCAACTCCAGAGGATGTTGGTGAGTGGACATTGTGTATGTACGTGTGTGTGTGTGCTGCGTGCCTGTCTACTTAAATGCTGAGTATGTGTGTTTGTGTCCACAGAAAGAGATGCGAGGCAGCATCACCTTTAAGATAGTGCCAAGCTACCGGACACAAGGATCCTCCTGTGAGGTAACGCACCGCCATTTCCCCCTCCCTTCTCTCTTTACCCACATCCTCTGTTGATGTTGTGAATGTTTCAATTCCTGACCCTTTGACTAACCAACCGCCTGCCTGGTGGCTGTGTGTGTGTGTGTTAACGCTTTCTCTCGGGTGAGGTTCTGTGTGTTCTGCTCAAGGCTGGGTCAGACGTGCTGCACACCAATTTCACAACCAAGATACCGGAACTCCCCATAATGCCCCCCACCCTGACCCCTGAACCCTGGAACTCTGTGATCTGGCACCGACCACGCACACACACAGACCCCGCACCGCTGGCCAGTCAGTCACACAGAGACCAGAATTCCCTGTTGATACTCTGTAATGCCAAGTGGGAGCTAGTGATGATTTAGCCTGGCAAATAACATTCCAGCCTGACCTTGATGAGCCAGTCTTTGTGAGTCTACTGCCCCTCTGTGGCGAGATAGGGATGTGCAGGGATCATTGCTATTACGATTAGTAAGTAGGATAATCATGTTGATTTGATTGCACAGTCTATGAGCTCATTGAAGACATTGATGACGGTAATTTGGACTTGTTTATTGTGGAGTGTGAAATGTGATTTTTGTTGTATTGGTGTTACTAGACGGTAACTAGATGATGTATAACCCCATCTCTAATGTAAGGCTGTTGTCGATGTGTAGTACTTTTGACCCCACACTCCTCTCCTGAAATAGCAACAGTTATGTTATGGTGGCTTTGGTGTCTGTCTGTGTGTCTGTCTGTGTGTGTGTGTGTGTGTCTGTCTGTGTGTGTCGGTCGTATATTTACGAAATGCGCGCGCAGATGCCTCGTGCCCATAGGGGGCACAAGGGCACGTGCTCCCTCAGATTTGTCCTGTTTTTACATTTTTCAGACATAAAATGAATTACTAAATTCAATTTTAAGGCCAAGTTTTATCATAATTTTTGAGAAAAAGTTGTTTTGCGGAGGGAGCACACTGACTACAAGACCAGGCAAGCAGAGTACCCTCCTAGTGCTGTGACTATTACCACACCGGCAGTCATGAGTCATGACCGCAGAACAATTCCACATGATGTAATCTCCTTTTATATCTTCTGGACATACCTTTGTAACTAGCTAACTACCATCAGCTCCTAATGGCCTGCTACTCAGGGCTCTATTCTTCCTCGAACCACTCTGACATCAATGCAAAGGCCATTGAAAATCACATCAAACACTTATCAAAACAGTAGGCATATCATACTTTTAAAACTCACCTCACTGTGATGATAACATTTAAGAAAGAACTTCAACAGCAGGTTGAAACAGTGTAAAACATAGGCTTTGAAACAACATCCACAACCACTAACACAACGAAATGGACTGAGCTTTCTAAGGGGATGATGATGACTCATCAAATGACTCAACATTTAAAATTGTGATTTTGCTGTTACACAATACAGAGCATACTACCGCATATTAGGCATGGCATAAAAACATAAAACAAAATGTATGTAAGATGTGGTACATAATTGGTCTAGCCTATACTTAAAAATTAAAGAAATTTGAGTAATCGACGGTTGAGTGTGGGGTTGTATAATTATTCATACTGGATGGACTGGTTATCTTATGCTGTATCACATCCGGCCATGATTGGGAGTCCCAAAGGGCGGTGCACAATTGGCCCAGCGTCCTCCGGGGTAGGTCGTCATTGTAAATAAGAATTTGTTCTTAACTGACTTGCCTAGTTAAATAAAATAAAATGAATATGCTATGCTACAAAATGTCTATCCATGAGTCTGGGAGAAAACGTTTAGCCCTAGGCGATGCTGTTGGTTCATTGATTGTGCAGGGCGGCTTACAGTTAGCCTACAATTATACTACATTTGTATTTGATTTTGAATAGCCTAGTAATAGGACATTTTTTGTATTTTCAGAATTAAGTGAGTGACACATTACATTCAGCTATACAGACCACCATGCGTTTCCATCTCCTCTCTCTCCTTTACTCCTTTCTGGAGCGTGCAGAGGGGCTGTCAACAGTTTAGTGAAATATGTTTCGTTGTTACATGTTACTATTGATGTTACCGCACAGATTTCACTTGGTTTCCCATTTTTTAAATTTTATTTAACCTTTATTTAACTAGGCAAGTCAGTTAATAACAAATTATTATTTACAATTACGACCTACCTTGGTTAAGCCCAAACCCGGACGACGCTGGGCCAATTGTGCGCCGCCGTATGGGACTCCCAATCACTGCCGATTGTGATACAGCCTGGAATCGAATCTGGGTCTGTAGTGACGCCTCTAGCACTGAGATTCAGTGCCTTAGACCACTGGGCCACTCGGGAGCCCACTCGGGAGCCCACTCGGGGAGCTGAAGGAACAAGGTTGGGAGAGCCCATGGCACACAGAGTTTGGGCGGAATATCACCAGTCGGACAGCGAGCGCATGCTCCTCAAACAGTGGTTGATGCGTGGAGTGAAACAAGTATTATATTTATACAGAGCCTTCAGAAAGTATTCCGACCCTTTGACTTTATCCACGTTTTGTTACGTTACAGCCTTATTCTAAAATTGATTGAATAGGTTTTTTTCCCTCATTAATCTAAACACAATACCCCATAATGACAAAGCAAAAACAGGTTTTTAGAAAATAAAATTAATCTATTTAATCCATTTTAGAATTAGGCTGTAGCGTGACAAAATGTGGAAAAGGGGAAGGGGTCTGAATACTTTCCGAATGCACTGTATATGTTTTGATTTTCTAAGGTTTGTATCATTCACAACTAAAGTTGCTAAAAAAAATCAATCTAGCAAATAGGACCTGTTTCAAATGATCACTTTTATGCTCAACATAGCCACTTCATATGTGCACTCGCTTAAAAATTAAAAATAAATAAAACTTTTATTCAGCTAAATTCAATTATATTCTTCTTACTAAAATCAGATATAATCAAATTAATGGCATGGGACTTCTTCTTGTCAACTAAATGAACAAGCCTAGGCCCATGCGACTTCCACAGAGTTGGGTATGGCTGCCTTTTCCTGTTACACTCCTTGCCTATGGAAGAGCCTGCAGACTAAACTTAAACTTGAGACTCTTGTCGCCCATTTTAAACATTTATTGGAGGATTTTTATTTTTGTATTTCTTGTAACTTTTTCGGGTAATGCAAGTTATTGTGCTGTTAGGGGAATAACCTGATAGGTTATTCCACTAACAGGTTATTCCACTGTGTAAATGTAACAATCTGTTGCTGTATTTTTTGTGTTATCTGTGATGGTTTTGTTTGTCTTCTATAGTTTCTTAATCATTGTACCTAAACTATACGTGTAAACATGTGTACGCAGGGCCCAGCTGTAAAAGAGACCTTGGTCTCAGTCTGTGTTCCTTGTTGACATAAAGGTGTAATAATAGCATGGAGCCAGGTAACATGGGCCTACAGTAGGCCAACTTATATTCTGTTCTTCTGGAATACATTCTCTTCATATCAAAATGTTTCTTAAGACCTGACTAAAACACATCATGGATTTATTGTGACTGTGTAAATTAAACTGATTTTATTAGACTTTTTTTTTAAATGTAGATGTCCCAAAGGCGTGCCTCAGCGGCTTGTATCCATGGAGCTCTGGAGATACTAAACCCGTTTATGTTAATTAAAGGTCCATTACTGTGAGACACGCCTTTATGTGACGACAAACGTCTGGCAAAATGTCATGACTGCCACAGCCCTATCCCAAGTTAGAGTAGCTTGTCTAGCTTTCTTAGCTGGCATGCCTGCTGGAAAATGGCTTTACTTCTTGGGTTATGACACCCTATACCAGTGTGGTAGGGATGTAAAGATTTATTGATACACATTGGTCTCCATTTTCAAATGTTTAAGAGAAAAGTACTACGGTCCGTGGACGCCAGACCGATCCAAGTGGAGCATCGGTCAGAAAATCTATTCAAACGTTATGAATTGTCGGTGCACAAATATTACATTATTTTTACCTTCCGAAAACACCTCATCTTTTGTGACAACTGATGCGTCCTCTCTCCTTCAGTGTCGAAATGCATTTGTTGACAGTCATTGCTCCACAAGTCATCTTGCATGCCAAACAACATAAGGCAATATCAGTAGCCTAGTCAAACTGCTCACTGTGCCCAGCTTCGCACGCTGACCAACGAGCTGTTCCTGATGTTGCACATCTGCATGACAACTTCAGCATTCAAATACTAAAATGGCTAGCGTGATATTAGGCTTTATTAGTCGAGTTCCGGTTCACCATCAGCAAAAGTCTTGGTAGTTTGGCTTGATAATTTCACAACGAGGACAGCAATCACTTTTACAATGCCAAAATCATTCGATTTTTGATATTCAAAGTTGTACTTTGAGTATCAGGTTACATCCCCCCAAGTCTGATTGTGGTAGTGGGTTGGTTGATGCCGAGTCTTCCTCATGGTTCAGCTCAGGTGCCTACATAGTACATGCACCATAGACATGCATCATTTAGTCTACTACACCTGTTATTTATGAAGCATGTGTCAAATATGTTAAGTTTATTTGAAACTCCTAAGGCATAACAGTTCTTAAAGAATCAGTGTACATCATTAATGTGACAATTGAACAGGTCAAGAGATGACCTATGTAGAGAAATATACCTGCTAAATCTGGACCCCCCCCTTATCCCCACATACTTCTTGTCCCCTCTAAAATAATGGGTGCATGTAGCCCCTGTGCGCGCACGTGCACACACGCGTGTGTGTGCTTAAGTTTGTGAGTGTGTGTCTGACCTGTGTGTCTTGTTACAGAGAGAGTCCCCCTCCACCTCCAGGCAATCCCCTGCCAATGGCACTGGCCACTCCAGTGTTAACAGTTCTATCTTGGTAAGGACCCCCACCCCTAAACACAGTTCTATCTTGGTAAGGACCCCCACCCCTAAACACCCAAGCAAACACCGAAACTGTCCCCTTCTCCCTCAAGTCGACCAACCCAGACCTTTCACTCTCTCCCCCAGCTGTTGTCTGTTATCATTGTCCTGTATATCTTTTTTCAGTTTGATGAAACCCCTCTCCCATATTTTATGTATTTTTCTTTTCAGTTGTATATCACATTAAGTTATGATGCTGGTTGTTCAGACCAACCTTTGACTATGACCACATTTCCGATATCTCTGTTTACAAATTGGTGTGCTGTAAAATGCTGCCATGTGCTGTAAAAATGCTGCTGTGTGCTGTGCCTTTCTGCTGGCAGCCTTTTAGTATGCAGAGGAACTGGGAATCCTCAGTCAGTCACAGAAAAGGCTCCGGTCCTTTACAACTCTGTTCCTATACAACTACCTCCAACCTTATCCACTGCTAGACCTACTTACCTAACTACCTACCCCTTACCTACCTACTTCTTACTTACCTACCTCTTACCTACTTCTTTCTTACTTACCTACCTACCTACCTTCCTACCTATTTACGAACCTACCTCTTACCTATCTAACTGCGAACTTACCTACCTACCTACTAGCTGTACACCTTGGTATTGAAGCTGCTTTGCTTGCTTTCTGCTTCCTCTCTCTTTGAGAGTGTGAGAGAGAGAGAGACTGCCGATGCTCTTCTCGAACACTCATTAAAGTGCAACTCTGTTTGACTGTACCCTCTCTCTCTCTTTAAAACGTTGACAGGAGTGGAGGGAATGTTTGTCTGTGTGTGTGTGTTGTGTTCCGTATACAGTGTTATGGTTGTCTACATGCCTGTCTCTGGTGTAAACTCTCTCTCTGTCACTGGTGGGCTTTTCTCTACAGGATCTGCCGTCTACCATCCAACCCAAAGGTCGACAGGTGAATACCAGTGCTCTCTACCCCGTAAAACAAACACAAACACACACACTCACACACACACACACTGAACTGTAACTCACAACCCCTCCATCCCTTCCCTAACATTTAACTTCTACACTTGTGTGTGTGTGTGTGTGTGTGTGTGTGTGTGTGTGTGTGTGTGTGTGTGTGTGTGTGTGTGTGTTGCCCAGATCAACCCATATGAGTACACTCCGTTCACTTACAATGTTGTTCATATTCTGTGGCTCCAGATCTCCAAGCTGTTCCTGCATGTGTTTAGAGCAGGATAGTGCCTGCTGTGTCGGAGTCTGGCTTAGTGGTTAGCCCACCAGACTCCGGACCATATATATACACCCGGCGACATGGGTACGAATCCCGTCTATGCCCTTTATCTCTGTCTCCCTCTGTATCTGTCTACATTCCAACTTTCACTGTCTGTAAAACAATAAAATACCCTCCAATATATATTTTTAAAGAATAGTGTCTGTTAGACTGGATAGTGGAAAGTATGTAGAACTACTGTAAGCTATGACCTCACCCGAAGACTACTGGATATTGGCCTCAATCCAAAACACATTAGACTCTGAATCTGCTCCAGCTGCTCAGACATGTGTGACCTAAAAAGAGCACAGGCTGAATTCAAATTGATTCAATCCGATCCGATGCTTTTTGCCGAGTTATTATTAAGATTTTGAAAGATTCCACCTGGTCCCATAACTCTGAGTTGAACTCCCCTGTGGTAGAGAAAATGTTCTGTCTGGAAAGGCTGATATATTTCAATGAAACTAGACTTCAAATATACAGTCAGGTCCATAATTATTGTCACCCTTGATAAAGATTAGCAAAAATCTTTGTTAAATAACATTATGTGGCACTTAATTCACTGGTCGTATGGCAAATACAGCTATTTGCCGCGACCATAAATAATACAATGCTGAGCTATATTGTACGCTACAAAATATATATAATATCATTAAATACTAATACAATTGCTCAAAGTAATTTTTTTTTCCTCAAAATTATTGGAACCCCTCAAGTTTCTTATTAATAAAAACACACATCTATGTTAACATTCTACTTTTTAAAATGAATCTCAGTTTATGGAACTGTATAATGTCCTTCCATGGCTTCTTGTGTCACTGGGGTATAAAAATGAGGTAACATGCATGTAAAAATCCCCTTTTCATCCATCACCATGGGAAAAGGCAAAAAACAGAGAGACAAATGCTTGTTGACCTTCATAAATCAGGCAATGGGTACAAACAAATATACCACTTACCGTTATTATGGCAACAATTAAGAAGTTTAAAACCACTGGGACATGGGTAAACTTGCCTGGTATTGGACGCATGTTTATCTTGTCTCCACAGTGAGGAATATGGTTTGCGAGGCAAAGAACAGTTCAAGGGCCATAGCTGGAGAATTAGAGCACTTAGTAACATCTTCGGGTCACCAAGTCTCCAAATCTACAATTAGATGCCACCTCTATGCCAATTCTGTTCATATTCTCCTAGATATTTTTTTATCTTCCAATTAAATCATAATATAGTCGCATGGAGGAGTGAGTTGTGTCCCCCCCCCCCGCCACCCTGGTTCCTCTCGTTCCCCAGCTCCCCTGCCTAGCCCAGGGACTCAGTGGCGTGTCACCAACACCCAGATCCTCCCCTTAAGAGATAACAGATTGTGATTGGGCATCCCAAAATCAGATCACTTAGTAGACTGGTGATCACCAGCCCTGGTCCTTGATGGCTATAGGGTAGTACAGGCTTGTGTTCCAGCCCAGCAATAACACTCCTGACTCTACTTATCAAGGTGTCTATGATTATTGTTGATGGCTAGTAGATATAGTACATGCTGGTTTGAGATTTAAGTCTGCTCACCCTGTGGGCCTATAGGACCATAGCTGGTGACTAACTGTAACTGTGTAACCCAAGAGTATATACCCAGTTAGTAAGGGCAATCCTAGCTGTAAACTAAGGACAGAGGCATTGTTAAAACAGTGGTCATAACCCTCCATCACCCTCTATTGTCATCTTTGTGAACCCCAAACCAAAAGAAACACCATCACTGTCAAACACCCATCCTAAACCCATAAACCAACGGAAACCCAACAAATAACTTGACTTTAGCTTAATCTAATAAGGCTGAACCTAACCAAGGATAGTGACATTGCGTACATGCAGTGTGTAGATTCCACCGGTAGAGGCCGCCCACAGTAGCACTATCTCACAGAGACATGGCTGCAGTTACAGCACTGGACTGCACAGTCACACATTAAACAGCATTGCACAGTCATTCTCTACTCAGATAACTAAGATGCATGCATAGGTGGGATTGGGGGTACTGACCCCCCCCCCACCCCAGCAAACCTCCTATAATCTCACCCATCACCATGTAATATAATCATCAATTATGACCATTATGTTTGAAAAACCCATAACATAGATCACTGATCTCCGTGTTGGATAGGTTAAAGCTCTTCCATGTCTTTCACCAATCCAGTCATTCCAGATCTTTTCAAATCAAGCCAGGAAGAAATGCGTGTTTAAAAGCATTCTAACGGACCTGTCTTGTCGTCATAACCAGGGTTGGGGTCAATTCCATTTCATGAATTGAACTTTTTATTTGCGAATTGTACAATTCTCATCGACAGCAATAGCCTATTCATGAAATGAAAACTTCAATTCATCGCAATGAACTGAAGTAAAGTTGAATTGACCTCCAACACTGAAGTGGCATCATCCATGTCAATCCCCTCCCATCACCATCACAAAAGTAGAGTTGACGCTTAAGTCTCCATCTCCCCCGCGCTCTGCTCACCATACTGTGTGTGTAGACACTCTGTAGTCGTTTTACTGCATGATGTGTGTGATGCTTTCACATCCTAGATGGTCGTACCCAGACCTCCAATCAAGGATAAAATGTCCATCAAGGTAAGATATAATGTAGCCTCCATAGTGCTAAACCATAGAGATAAAAACAGCAGACATCCTAGGAAATGTTTATCTCTATGGCTAAACCATAGATATTCCCTTTAGATGACCTGTAATAGCAATAGTTGGTAACCAAAACACCATCCCATACAGTACAATCTAACTTAGACTAAGACCACTAAAACTACAATGCAAAAACCATAGTGTTTGGATTGTTGTAAAAAGTCTAGTCAAACTGTATTCAAAATGCATTATCATACAATTCTCTGAGAAAATGAATGAAATCAACATATTGCCTCATACATTATTTTATCAGACATACTTACTTTATCAGACAAGAATGGTAGCACAAGACTGGTTGTCAGTTCGTAAAGGTGTGCTAAATCAGTCAGTGATACAGAAAATGTAGATTGTGATTTAACAAGACCTATGGCAGATTCTGAAGTGTAACCTATGGCTAATTCTGAAGTGTAACCTATGGCTAATTCTAAAGTGTAACCTATGGCTAATTCTAAAGAGTAACCTATGGCTAATTCTAAAGAGTAACCTATGGCTAATTCTAAAGAGTAACCTATGGCTAATTCTAAAGAGTAACCTATGGCTAATTCTAAAGAGTAACCTATGGCTAATTCTAAAGAGTAACCTATGGCTAATTCTAAAGAGTAACCTATGGCTAATTCTAAAGAGTAACCTATGGCTAATTCTAAAGAGTAACCTATGGCTAATTCTAAAGAGTAACCTATGAGTAACCTAAATTCTAAAGAGTAACCTATGGCTAATTCTAAAGAGTAACCTATGGCTAATTCTAAAGAGTAACCTATGGCTAATTCTAAAGAGTAACCTATGGCTAATTCTAAAGAGTAACCTATGGCTAATTCTAAAGAGTAACCTATGGCTAATTCTAAAGAGTAACCTATGGCTAATTCTAAAGAGTAACCTATGGCTAATTCTAAAGAGTAACCTATGGCTAATTCTAAAGAGTAACCTATGGCTAATTCTAAAGAGACAACCCTGTGTTAACGATCCCTGTGCCATTTACAGTGCCTTCGGAAAGTATTCATACCCCTTGACTTATTTCACATTTTGTTGTGTTACAGCCTGAATTCAAAATGGATTAAATAGATTTATTACCAATCTACACACAATACCTCATACTGACAAATGAAAAGATGTTTTTAGACATTTTTGCAAATGTATTGAAAGTTAAATACATAAATATCTCATTTACATGAGTATTCACAATACTTTGTAGAAGCACCTTTGGCAGCGATTACAGCTGTGAGTCTTTCTGCTTTCCACACCTGGATTGTACAACATTTGGCCATTTATTATTTTCAAAAATCATCAAATTGGTTGTTGATCATTGCTAGACAAGCATTTTCAGGTCTTGCCATACAGTTTTGATCAAATCTACTTGAAAATGTAACTCAGGAACATTCACTGTCTTCTTGGTAAGCAACTCCAGTGTAGATTTGGCTACAAGGTGAATGTGTCTGGTGGAAAGCAGATTGAACCCGGTTTTCCTCTAGGATTTTGCCTGTGCTTAGCTCCATTCCATTTTACCTGGAAAAACTCCTCAGTCTTTAACGATTACAAGCATACCCATAACATGATGCAGCCACCACTATGCTTGAAAATATGGAGAGTGGTACTCGGTAATGTGTTAGATTGGATTTGACCCAAACATAACATTTTGCATTCAGGACAAAAAGTGAATTGCTTTGCAAAATGTTTTGCATTATTACTTTAGTGCCTTGTTCCAAACAGGATGCATGTTTGGTATATTTGAGTTCTGTACAGTCTTCCTTCTTTTCACTCAGTCAATTAGTTTAGTATTGTGGAGTAACTACAATGTTGTTGATCCATCCTCAATTTTCACCTATCACAGCCATTAAACTCTAACTGTTTTAAAGTCACCATTGTCCTTATGGTAAAATCCCTGAACGGTTTCCTTCCTCTCTGGCAACTGAGTTAGGAAGGACACCTGTATCTTTGTAGTGACTGGGTGTACTGATACAACATACACAGTGTTATTAATAACTGCACCATGCGCAAAGGAATAATCAATGTCTGATTTTTATTTTATTTATGTTTTACCTCCCTGGTCTTTGTGGTTGAATCTGTTTTAAATTCACTCCTCGACTGAGGGACCTTACAGGTATATGTGTGGAGTGTGTGGAGTACAGAGATGAGGTAGTCATTCAAAAATCATGTTAAATACTGTTATTGCACACACAGTCCATGGAAGTTATCATGTGACCTGTTAAGCAAATGTTTACTCCTGAACTTATTTTGTCCATAACAAAGGGTTTGAATAATTATTGACTCAAGACATTTCAGCTTTTCATTTTTAATTAATTAGTAAACATTTCGAAAAACATTATTCCACGTTGACATTATTAGGTATGGTGTCGGCCAGTGACACAATCTCAATTGAATCAATTTTAAGTTCCGTCTGTAACACAACAAAATGTGGAAAAGGTCAAGGGGTGTGAATACCTTCTGAAGGCACTGTATATCAGTATACTGCCTCAGAAAAGAGAGGCTCATTTATACCACAACTTATGTTTTGTATTATTCCCCTGTGAGATACGAACAGGCAGCGACATACGCACACTACTGCCCACAGCCCATAGGGACAGGTGTCCAACCTGGCAACCCGGAGAGAGAGGCTCATTTATAGCACTCAGCTATTTATATATTTTGTCGCCTGTGAGGTAGAACTACCCATAAGGAAAGGTCTTCAATCTGGCAACACATTAGTCTATATAGCCACATGCCACTCCTCCGTCTCCAGGTCTCCAACCTGGCGACCGGGCGTCATAGGAAATAATGCCCATCCCATCTCAACACAACTGCTCTCTCTCGCTGTCTCTCTCTAGCCCTCTCTACCTCCCTCTTTTTCTCTACCTCCCCCTCACCCCTACCTCATCAGTGGCTAATTTACCCCATTCCGTCATGAACTTTAACCTCTTACCCCTGTCTGTGTGTCACAGATCTATGTGAGGGCCCAGTTTGAGTATGACCCCTCCAGAGATGACCTCATCCCATGCAAGGAGGCCGGGATTCCCTTCCGGGTCGGTGACATCATCCAGATCATCAGTAAAGACGACCACAACTGGTGGCAGGGCAAACTGGAGAACACCAAAAATGGAACTGCAGGGCTCATACCCTCACCAGAACTCCAGGAGTGGTGAGGAGACACACGACGTGATATAACCCAGATCTCCATCTAGAGAATCATTCAGACTTACAAACAAGCTCCAGAACTGACAGGCTAGAGCCTTTTAGGATGTAGGGTAATTCAACACACATAACCCATATTTAGAGAGAACCTGATCTAAGCTCCCAGAATGCACCCTCGAAGAACCCAAAGAAAAGCTTGAATGTTTGAGCAGATTGAGTTTTAATGGGTGTATTTCCTGCCGTGTTTACAGGCGCGTGGCGTGTATAGCCATGGAGAAGACTAAGCAGGAGCAGCAGGCCAGCTGTACCTGGTTTGGCAAGAAGAAGAAGCAGTACAAAGACAAGTACCTGGCCAAGCACAACGCAGGTACACACACACACACACACACACACACACACTCTCTCTCTCTCTCACAAGTACCTGACCAAGCACAAAGAAGGTACATACTCACTCACATGCATTCAAAATGTTCCTCAGCTGTTACTGCATGAATTGTGAGAGTCTCACGTGTGTGAGAAGGTGGCATGCGGGTCTGAGGGAGGGAATCTGGGGGCAGGGAGAGCAGGGAATTCAGGTAACAGAACCGTGTAACCTCTGCTGGCTCCAATGACATAGTCATAGCAGTGAGAACTGGTGCTAGGGCACAAGGGCAAGCTTAAATATGAGGGTGAGTGTGCAGTTATCAAGTTGGCATGTACAGTACAAGTGTGTGTGCTGCACGTGAGTGTGCATCACAGGAGGTTGGTGGCACCTGAATATGGTTTCCATGTGTTTGATGCCATTCGATTTTTCCCGTCCCGGCCATTATTATGAGCCGTGTGGTTGTGTGTGAGAGGGTTTGTGATTGAGAGTGTGTTCCAAAGTGCCTTAGACACTCCCCACATTAAAGACAGTATCCCACATTGAATGCCTCAAACCTACTTTGTGTCTCCACCAAAGCCTCTTGTTTCCTATGGATAGTTGAACACAGTGTGCGAGATATAGAGGGCAGCAAACATTGTGTCTGTGGATCTCGGGTGTCCGTGATCGCAAGGTGGCTGTCTCAACAGACCAGGCCAAGGCCAATGTGCAGGAGAAACTGACACTGCCATGTGTGTCTGTGTTAGGACTGCAGCGGCTCAAGTGACACCAGTAACCAGTAAAAGGGGGAGGGAGGGAAGGGGCCATGGAGAGGACTTGCAGAGTTAAGAGGGGTTGGGAGAAGGAAAGAGAGGGTTAGGGGAGGTACTGGGGAAGATGGGAGCCGAGCTATAGAGCTGGAATGAGATGGGGGAGAGAGAGGAAGGAGTATCAGGCCACTGGCGTATTTGGCAGCATGAACTGTCTGTTGCATATAGACACAGCCCTGACCTGCCTGCCCCACATTAAGTTTCATGACTGCTCAATCTTTGCCCTTTAACTGGGTTTCAACTGATGGTGAAGCCTGGGCACTCAACTCAGGCTTACACAGATGAATGTAGCTGGGAACCTGGATGAGTGTGTCAGGTCCAGATCTAGATAAAGCCCACTTCTCTTGACTAACTTCCCTACGTATTTATTTGGACAGTGAAGCTAAACCTTTTAATATTCGGTCCCGTATTCCTAGCACGCAATGACTACATCAAGCTTGTGACTACACACTTGTTAGATTCATTTGCTGTTTGTTTTGGTTATGTTTCGGATTATGTTGTGCCCAATAGAAATGAAGGGTAAATCATGTATTGTCATATTGTAGGCACTTTTGTTGTAAATAAGAATAGAATATGTTTCTGAACCCTTTTACATTAATATGGATGCTACCATAATTTAATGAATGAATGGTGAATAATGAGTGAGAAAGAGAAAATATCAACTCCCTCCCCCCCAAAAAGATTCTAACCTCCCGGTAATGGTGAGAGGTTAGCCTGTTTTGAGGGCATGATCTTTGTGCATCTGTAACTTACAAGTGCATGATACTAGAAATGCATGCAAGCTGTATGTGTAAAGAACCAACTGTGACTGTTCATATTGCTTCTCCGAGTAACAGCAAAGCATGCTATAATTTTGCTTTACATTTTGTGCTTGCTCTCTAAGCATTCAAATCGGAGTCTCTCATATAGTTTGTTTTGCATGAACTATAGTCTGATTTTGAATGTAGTGTCATTCTCCTCAGGTACAGTTAGTGTGAGGATGAGAAGTGATGTGGTGGATAGCTAGCAGCATGTTCCTGGTACAAGGCCTATGACTCTAGGCCCATTCTAATTTTTGAAAGATGCATCTTTCCTACTTTCCCTCCTCAAGAGGCCAGTGTGGTGCTCTGGGTAGAAGTTGCCCTTTAGACACAGACCTCAGGTCAATATGTCCTGCCCAAATCCGAACCTTAACCATTAAGGGGAGAAATACAATACTGACCCTAGATCGTCGTCTATGAGCAACTTCATCCTACTCTGTTGGGTGACTAATTTAAAGTAGTCCGTGCGTCAGCGCTTCGCTGCTGCAGTGTTGTATTGTTGTATTGTTGTATGTGTAGTAACTACTGTATTGTTGTGTAACTGAACCATGTTATGACCCTGTCCATCTCTCACGCTGTCCCCCTCAAAATGGCCTCTCTGCATGTAAGTAACAACCAGTGACGGTATCTGTGGCTAGCTAACGCCTCCTTTGGTTTGGTCTGATTCTCTTTCACTCTGTTTCTCTTTTTCCATTTGCGTTGTTATTAACCCTTTAGTTCACCAGGTGTCAGTCCCAGCGTTTCCGTTTTGTTTCTGTTTTCTCGCTCAGAGCAACGAGATCCAGCACAAAACGGAAAGAGCATAGATCGTTTTTATTTTGTTGGTTTTCTTCCTCACCCATATATTTTGTTTACTTTCGTGTTGTGTGTTTCAGATGTAGTCAGTTGTATTTTAAAATGGTACATTTGCCCCAGGGAAGAGTCCCCATTTGATCCCCCAGAATATCTTTCTCGGAATGTGACACATGGCGCACAAGGTTATAGGTATAAGAGAAAAAGGAGTGGAGAGAAAGCAGGAGAGACCATTCTATTCCAGAGAGAATACATGGTACTCCTGGTGTTGTATTTCCCATGTCACACACACACACACACACACACACACACACACCACACACCCACAGCTGTTAGGTTCATGTCACCGTAGAGGTGACATTAGCAGTACCCTGTGTGCAGTACTCTCCACTGTAGGTAGGTTAAGGACACATGCTAATGCTGTACAGACTCCCAAGAGTGTCCAGTACTGTGTCCTACTGTGCTTTGTTCTCTCCTCCATCTTATTCAGCTCACCCCCTTCCATCTGTCCATCCATCTATCCCATTGTTTATTTCCAAAAATGTAAAAACTTTACACACACATACATTGTGGCATCACTGCGTTATTCACTTCAACATAATGGTCGTTCACCAGCTCTGCAGTTTTACCCTAACAGCTACAAAGTCTGTGTAGCCTCAGAGTAGAAGCAAAACAATGAGAATATTCTCCCTCCCTGTTTGCCAAATGTAAACAGTCTTATCCCAAATCTCATTCGATTAGGGCATTCGCCTGGGTTAGGATAAATTACTCCTCAGATTTAGCTATTTGATTTAATGGTGTCAGGTTTAAGGACAATGACACGCCATTGAACTTATACGACTCCGAGGAGAGGTTCAGACTCTATCTATCCTTGTAACATCATAGTTCATTATCTCCCAACTGTCAGAGACAATATGTCTACTCCTTCATCTCATGGCTAGCCTGGGTGCTAGTCTGTTCCTCTTTTAGCCACCTTGTCCTTGTCATTCCCAGATGTTGATATAGTGTTATTGAAACAGTACCCAGGCTATAATTTTCCTCCATTAACAACTAACTGTCACAGACATTCTCTCTGTCCCATAGCGCCACCTCACTGTTAGGGCCCTGTGTTCTCCCAGTGTAAGTGACTACTATGGAAGTCTGTCTGCGCCTCTCCTTCACAGTATCTCACTATCCCTCTCTTTCCTCCGTCCTCTTTTTCCAGTATTCGACCAACTAGATCTCGTCACGTATGAAGAGGTTGTGAAACTGCCTGCGTTTAAGAGGAAAACACTAGTCTTGTTAGGTAAGTACAAATATCCATACTAGCATACTATAGAGGGTTGTGACGTATTGGCTAACGGTATTAGGTAGTGTGCTCGTATTGCGTTCTGACTGCTCTCTCTTCCAAAGGTGCCCATGGAGTGGGCAGAAGACACATCAAGAACACACTCATCACAAAACACCCGGACAGATTTGCCTACCCCATCCCACGTAAGACACACACACACACAGATTTGCCTACCCCATTTCACGTAAGACACACACACACACACACAGATTTGCCTACCCCATCCCACGTAAGACACACACACACACACACACAGATTTGCCTACCCCATCCCACGTAAGACACACACACACACACACACACACACAGATTTGCCTACCCCATTTCACGGACGACACAGTCACTGACTCACTTCGACCATCCATTGTGATTATCGTTCTTACTCAACCCCCCCCTACACCCTTTCATCTCTCCCTTCTTCCCTCCTCAGATACGACCAGACTTCCTAAGAAGGACGAGGAGAACGGGAAGAACTACTACTTTGTGTCACATGACCAGATGATGCAGGACATCAGTAACAATGACTACCTGGAGTACGGTAGTCACGAGGACGCCATGTACGGCACGCGGCTAGAGACCATTCGCCAGATCCACGAGCAGGGACTCATCTCCATACTGGACGTAGAGCCACAGGTGGGTGGGAGGGTGTATTTTCCACTTGTGCTTGTGAACACAGAGGGTCTTCTCAGGCATAATACACAGTCACAAACACACAGTCCAGCTGACCTGGAACCTGTTCTCCATTAGGCCTTGAAGGTCCTGCGGACAGCAGAGTTTGCTCCCTACGTTGTTTTCATCGCCGCGCCAACCATCACCCCTGGCATCAACGAGGTGAGACGTACACACACACAGATTGTCAACCTTTTTGTTGTAATATTGGAACGATCTGCAGCTGTAGCCACTTCTTTTTTCTGCACTCCTCCATTTTCTTCTCTCATCACTTTCTTCATTAATTTATTTTGCATGCTGTGTGTGAGATTCAGTTTTTCCGTTTCTCTTGCGTTCCGTTGCATGGCTCTCAGCTCCCCAGGTGGTGCAGGAAGCTGCCAGTAAGTATGAGTGGAGGAAACGCTGGCCATAGTCAGTAGTGCTCTATTGTGTTGTACAGTATATTGCCTCAGTAAACCAGCTCACTCCTTTCTCTGAGTGAGGGTTACTATTCCTTCTTTAACACCAGGCCAAGCAAATAACTGTCCTGAATCCCTACCCATCCACTCTATACCCTCCCTCGTTCTGTCAGTTTAATTTAATGGTGCTTTATTGGTAAGACATCTGTCTCTCTCATTAAGTCTCCCCCCCCCCCCCTTCTCGCTCTCTGTAGGATGAGTCATTGCAGCGTCTTCAGAAGGAGTCAGAGATTCTTCAGAAGACCTATGCCCATTACTTTGACCAGACCATAATCAACAACGAGATAGACGAGACCATCAGACACCTAGAGGAGGCTATAGACCTGGTCTGTACCACTGCACAGTGGATCCCTGTGTCCTGGGTCTACTGAGGATAGGAAGGAGCACCTTCTCTCCTCCCCTCTGTGTCTTTCTGGGTCCACTGTACCTGTATAGATACCACCCCTCCCTCTCCCCTCCAATGACTCTCTTTCTCTCCTCCCTCCGCCCTTTATCACTGGGGATGCATCTCTGCGATAACTCCCATCATTCCTTCGGAAAAGAAAAGCACCTCAACCAATCAGAAACCTCTGTGTACTGCACATGACCTTCAGCAGCCAATGAAACTCTGCCCTTACAGACTACCTAGCCGTAGTGTTGTATAAACAAATAAGTATTGTCATGTCTGTATTATCTAGGAGGCAACATTTTTGCAGATGTTTGTTTTAAAGAGACAGTACTGTATCTCCTCCCCGGTAGTGCACTGCAGCCTTCTACATCATGTGACTGTCTGTGCCCCCATCAGCCCATCCATCATGGATGTTGTAGTGCTTAGCTGTCCCTCTGTTGTAGTTTTTCCCCTAATCTACAATTGCTGTTTGTGGGTATTCTCTTCCTCTCTCTCTGGACAGACTGAAGAAAATCACCACAGCCTCCCTTTATCTGGATCTCATCCTCAACTCCTTTTATTTATCTGCTCATTAACTCCTCTCCATTATTAGCCATTATCGTCTACTTCGTTCACATAATCTTTCTGTCACTCTCTTATTGTTCATGTAGTTCAGTTTCATCTTGGTTCATTTCGACTGTACATGTTATTACACCCGAGTGGCTCAAGCTACTGCATCTCAGTGCTAGAGACGTCACTACAGACCCTGGTTCGATTTCCGGCCTGTGATTGGGAGTCCCATAGGGTGGCCCACATTTGGCCCAGCATCGTCCGGGTTAGGCTGTCATTGTAAATAAGAAATTGTTCTTAACTGACTTGCCTTAAAAAATATATATATAAAAACCCTAGCCACCCCCTTCTCCCCTTCATACACACACTCAGGGGTACTGTCTCTTCTAAATGAATCCATAAATGTTTTAGACATTTCAATGAGGTCCCATGCATGTTGGACATTCGCAAGCTACCATGCCGTCTGTCCGTGTTCCCCCAGTGTCCTGCTGTAACATCCTCCCAACTGAAAACCAACATTCCACACATCTGGAAGACTCCACTTGACCAAGGGAGGAAGCAAGGGGAACAGGAAATAACCAACAAAAAGAACCTTGACACCTATGCACATACCTTGACATTTCTAAAACCAGATTTTTCCAAATCGACCATGGTATCAATGTGTTTGTAAAAACAAATGTGTGGTAGAACTTTATAATTACTCCACATAATAAACATTTAATGGATTAGTAAATAGTATACAAAGGTGGGAGTAATGATTCACAAATGAATAAATGTAAGTAACCTAGTTATTCATACACAACTTTTAAGTATTTAATGATTCATAAGATCATACGTTGTTTAAAATAGGACCTTATAAACCATTTACTAATTATTAGTAACTCTTTTTGCGTGGCCTCATCTAAAGTGTGGGCTATTGATACTTCATAAATACTTTAATGTTTTGAGTGCAGTATAATTTCTCACAAGAAGATGGACATTGGTAGAGACATTCCAGCAGTATCTGATGCTTCTTAAGGCCTTAAAATGGCCCCTATAACATATCAATGGTTAAACAATAAGCACACAATAGAGATCAAATATATTGAACATTTTATTCCATCTATTTATCCATCCACGTATTAAATATTGCGTAATTTCGTCAGCTGTGTGAATAAGTTCTGGGTTTATATGTATTAGAAATTGGGAGTACCGGTTTGCAAAGTCTCCACCCTGGCAAATATAAACTTGGTTTGCATTCGCAAGCTTAACAACAATAGCAAAATATTCACAATACAACTCTTCCTCAAGTCCTTGCAACGGTTGTGTGACAACAGTTCTTGTGAATAATGTTCAATATAGTTATTTTAACATCCCTTTGTTTTATGCCTATTCTTTTACCATTGATATGTTCTAGGCTATTTTGAGGCCTTAAGAAGCATCAGATACTGCTGGAATGTCTCTACCAATGTCCATCTTCTTGTGAGATATTATACTGCACTCAAAACATTAAAGTATTTATAAAGTACAAATAGCCCACACATTAGATGAGGCCACGCAAAAAGACAAATTATAATTAAAGAGTTCATAAGGACCTATATTAAACAGCTTATGAATGGATTAATGATGTATAAACTTAACTAATCCATTAAATGCTTTATCACGTGTAGATATAAGGTTCCACCAAAATTGTCTGTGATTTGTTGTATAAGATAATCAAGAGGGGAGGGGATGAAATTACAACTGATTGCTGATTTGCCATTTCAGAAATGTGTTGTCTGAGAGTATTTCAATTAAGTTTAATCAATGAAAGATGAATGCTGATTTGTATTCTGCAACTGTATAACTATATGGAAAGGATATTTACACTACGTTTTGCAAGGTGAAGTCTTTGCAACGGAATAGGAGGTAGTTTGTGCATCTGAATAACCGTGTATATGAAATATGACTGATGATATGATTGCCCCAGTGTAAAATAGTCTACAATGATAAAGTTCTTCAGTATGAACAGTTTTTTTCACATATATTTCCTTTTATGTGTTGGAAAAAGTAACCTGTGTCTGGCTCTTGTCTTTGCACGCACACACTCAAGTAGTCTCAAAACATGTTTATTCAGCCAGAAGAAGTTCAGGTTCATAAGCGGCATCTCTCCGTAATGTCATTCATATTACTGTAATCCCCACAGTGCATTTCTAGTCACACTCCAGTGGCATAGCGCAGTTTCGCGGGGCCCCTTGCAAGGGCCCCTTGGTCCGTAAGTGCTCTGACATTTTGCAATGAGGCTGAGAGAAAATGTTGCTGTTATAGAGTTTCAGGATTCCTGAAAGCCGGGACAAATATGTCTTAATATGAATCATTTTCTGTGTATTTTGATAGACCAAGGTATAGTGCATACAGAAAGTATTCAGACCCCTCGACTTTTTCCACATTTTGTTACGTTACAGCCTTATTCTAAAATGGATTACATGCATTTATTTCCTTATCAATCTACACACAGTACCTCATAATGACAAAGTGAAAACAGGTTTTTAGAAATGTTTGCAAACAGATGAAAAACAGAAATACCTTATTTACATAAGTATTCAGCCCCTTTTCTATGAGACTCAAAATTGAGCTCAGGTGCATTCTGTTTCCATTGATCATCCTTGAGATGTTTCTACAAGTTGATTGGAGTCCACCTGTGGTAAATTCAATTGATTAGACATGATTTGGAAAGGCATACACCTGTCTATATAAGGTCCCACAGTTGACAGTGCATGGCAGAGCAAAAACCAAGCCACGAGGTCGAAGGAATTGTCCATAGAGCTCCGAGACAGGATTGTGTCGAAGCAGAGATCTGATGAAGGATACCAAAACATTTCTGCAGCATTGAAGGTCCCTAAGAACACAGTGGCCTACATCATTCTTAAATGGAAGAAGTTTAGAACCCACAAGTCTCTTCCTACAGCTGGAAGCCCGGCCAAACTGAGTAATCTGGGGAGAAGGGCCTTGGTTAGGGAGGTGACCAAGAACCCAATGGTCATGACAATGCTCCTGAGTTCCTCTGTGGAGATGGGAGAACTTTCCAGAAGGACAACCATCTCTGCAGCACTCCACCAGTCAGGCCTTTATGGTAGAGTGGCCAGATGGAAGCCACTCCTCAGTAAAAGGCACATTACAGCCCGCTTGGTGTTGCCAAAAGGCACCTAAAGACTCAGACCATGAGAAACAAGATTCACTGGTCTGATGAAACTAAGATTGAACTCTGGGCTGAATGCCAAGCGTCATGTCTGGAGGAAACCTGTCACTATCGCTATGGTGAAGTATGGTGAGACTAGTCAGGACTGAGGGAAAGATGAACGGAGCAAAGCACAGAGAGATCCTTGATGAAAACCTGCTCCAGAGCGCTCAGGAACTCCGACTGGGGCAAAGGTTCACCTTCCAACAGGACAACGACTCTAAGCACACAGCCAAGACAACGCAGGGGAGGCTTCGGGATAAGTTTCTGTATGTCCTTGAGGTGCCCAGCCAGATCCCAGACATGAACCCGATCTAACATCTCTGGAGAGACTTGAAAATAGCTGTGCAGCGACGCTCTCCATCCAACCTGACAGAGCTTGAGAGGATCTGCAGAGAAGAATTGGAGAAGCTCCCCAAATACAGGTGTGCCAAGCTTTATAGCATCATACCCAAGAAGACTTGAGGCTGTAATCGCTGCCGAAGGTGCTTCGACAAAGTAGAGTTAAGAGTGAATATTTATGTAAATGTGGAATGTCTTTTTTTTATTATAAATTTGCAAAAATATCTAAACCGGTTTTTGCTTTGTCTTTATGGGGTATTGTGTCTAGATCGATGAAGGGGAAAAAACTATTGAATCCATTTTAGAATAAGGTTGTAACAAGATGTGGAAAAAGTAAATGGGTCTGAATACTTCCGAATGCACTGTATCGGCTATCACACCATGTAAAGGAACAACAACCTCTTATTTGTTTTCTATAAAACGCAACTAACTGGATTTGTCAACTTCTTCAGACACCATAAAAGGCATTTCATTTTTCCAATTATTGTCCAAGTGTTAAGGCCTCAGTTGTTTAAATCTAACATTAGATTATTCAAATTTGTAATACAATTCTCCAAACATGCACTATTAAATTTCTCCAGGGCTAATTTCCTTAGAATTTGGCATGTTTTCTAGATTTAGACCATAACATTTATAAAGCAAACATTATCCCTTAGGTCTAGCATAGCAAATACTGACATTATCCCTTAGGTCTAGCATAGCAAATACTGACATTTGTTTAAAGCTGCAATATGTAACTTTTTGGGCGACCTGACCTAATTCACATAATGTGAGTTATAGATCTGTCACTCATTGAAAGCAAGTCTAACAAGTGATAAATCTGTTCTATGCATGCTATTTCTATGCTTCCTGTTCATAAGTTTCATTTTTGAGTCTTTTACTTTCGGTTTTGTACACCAGCTGAAAATACTATTTTTGGTTATTGAAAATATTTCACAGCAGTTTAGATGGTACAATGAATGATTCTCTACACTCGCATTGCTTGTTTGTTACAAACTGAAATTAGATCAACTATTTGACAAATGGCGGAGAAATTTCTGCATATTGCACCTTTAAGCACATGTTGCAGAAGAGTGATTTCAATGTTTTCAGAATATTGACACAAGTATTGATCTTAAGGGGGTTAAACATCAATGGTGGAGTTGACAAATACTCAAATCAGTTAAGTACAAATATTTGTAAAATATGGAAAATTACTCATTTAAAAATCCCCAATAGAAAAAAACCATTCTATCAAGATCTTTCGGAGTTGACAAATTGCATTTTTCTGCATACAAGTGGTATACACAGAAGCAATTTTAGTTTTGTCCTCAGTTGCTTTATGGCTCTAAAACCGAATTAAATGTAACATATTTGAACCAAAATGTATTTTAATCTATCAGGTAGATACTTGACAGTTTATGGTTGTGACCATGGTGACTTCGATATTGTTTGTTTAAATCTATCAAAATAGAGAACTTTACAGACCATGAGTGGTCTTGTTGTAAATGAGGACATGAATAAGAGGGTATTATTGTCACACGGGACTAGGTGGATGCAGGAATCAGATGCAGAGAGAGAGAGAGTAACTGAAGTGTGTTTACTCTTGCACACCAAAATAATGAGCCCAACAAAATACAGGGCGACAAGACGACCCAAAAAACCACAGGGTGTCAAGTAAAGAAAATACACCACTACCTAACATGCACACACGTAACATAAAGACAATCCCGCTCAAAATAAACACAGGTGAAACTAATAAGACAAAACCAACAGACAAACGAAAAAGAGATCGGTAGCGGCTAGTAGGACGGCGACGACGACCGCCGAGCACCGCCCGAACATGCAGGGGAGCCAACTTCGGCGGAAGTCGTGACAATTATGGTATAGCTGACCCTGCTTATTCCTGATTTTAAACAAATCTGACAGAGTTGACCAAATCTCCGGACACAAGTTTGAGAGAAATATTCTTTAAAATCAAGAAATTACATATGAAAAGTTCAGTTAATATCCATTATTGCCCATTTTTTGAATTTTAAACACTTTTTTGGAGAGTTTTAAATTGGGATCCTTTGCGCCGGACAAAGGTATTTCCAAGCATAGAGAACCTACATGGAAATTGATAATATTGAAGCTATTTAGTAAAATCCAAAACAAATATTTTACCTTATAAATGTACATTTTAAGCTCAAGTAATACGTAAAAATAAAGTTTCCCTGCTGGACAAGGATTGTCCTGACTTTCAAGAATCCCTGAGCTAATATCCTGCTATTCTACACATTTTGCCATGAGGCTGAGGTTTTTGCCATTTTAAAGCTAATTTCCTGTCATTCTAAACATCCTAGCCACCGTGCTTCTACACCTGCATTGCTTGCTGTTTGGGGTTTTAGGCTGGGTTTCTGTACAGCACTTTGATATATCAGCTGATGTACGAAGGGCTATATAAATACATTTGATTTGATTTGATCTGGGGGGCCCGACCTCCGGGGGGACCCCAACCCCCCAAAAATCTAACACTTCCTCTGGGCCCCCCCTGCCTTCCAGGAGCTGTGGGGTGTGTGATAAGCCAGTGATTCACTCACACTTAACCCCTAAACACTTTCTGAAGACCCCTTAGATCAGGATCGGTAAGGGAAGACCCCCATGAAATTTACAAAAATGAATGGCAACTTATTGGCATTGGGCGAACCGTATACACAATCACAAATTCCACTCAAATGGACGGCAGTTCATCAAAACCATATTGCAAGCGGAACATGGCAAATTCCAAGTATCATACTGAAAAAAGCCTAAAAATGGCGAGCGTGCTCCTCCGCAGATTTTCATATGGCAAATGGTCACAAAGTCAGGTCCCAAGGGTGAGAAAATGTTTTTTTTCTTCTAAATTGTAAAACCTCATAAAGTGCTTTATGGACCGTTTTTTGAAATTCTTTAGATTTTATTTGGTCAATTATAAATATGTAAAAACCGCATGGACATACATTTGTCTTATTTTATTGAGTTTGTCCATTTGCCAAATATGATCATAGGAAGTCCACTTCCGAACCCAAAAGTCAGTGAACCACATCCAAATATATGTGGTCAGTATATATGCCATATATATATATATGTTAAAACCTGTTGGGGATACACGTTCCCATTTAGGAACCCCCCCCCACCCCCTCAGCTGGAATGTGGCGCATGGAACGCAAGAAATATTCCTAAAAATATTTAACCTCCACACATTAACAAGTAAAATAGCTCAAATGAAAGATAAACAAGTTGTTTATCTACCCAGCAAGTCAGATTTCTAAAATGTTTTACGGCGAAAACATAGCACATATTTATGTCAAACCACCACCGCAGACATAGCTCATTAGCATAGCCAAGTAGGAAAAAATATGCAATCAACAAACGCAGGATTAAAAGAAAAATCATTCCACTAACATTTTGAAATCTTCATCAGATGACAGTAATATAACATGTTACACAGTACATTCATTTTTTTTTCAATAATCTGCAATATATATCCATAAATCTCTGTTTACAATGACGCATCGTTCAAAAAATGCTACTAAAATGTCAGGAGAAATGAAATAGCTCCGGCAGATAACGTCAGCTAACAAGGAATACACATCATAAACTTTGACTAAATATGCATGTTTTACATATGTATAGGAAGATACACTTTTTCTAAATGCAATCGCTGTGTTACATTTATTTTTAACGTTACAGGTTGCGTTCACTAGGCTATACTAGGAGTCGGCGCTCCAAAATTAGCATTATGGCTCCTCTATCTTGGAGTCGACAGAAACCCAAATTTACCACATAAATATTCCCTTACCTTTGCTGTTCTTCCATCAGAAGACCTGGAAGGGATTATACTTACCAAAACAGCGTTTAGTTTTCAAGTCTGTGTCTTTCGGTTCTCAAAAACGACACATTTCGGTCGAAATGTAGCCAAAATTCAAGTGGATGCGCACCAAAACGTTGAAATTACATATTATATGTCGAGTAAACTTGTCAAACTATGTTCATAATTAAGCTTTAACATGTTATAAAGGTGCACAGAAATCGTGAGGACGAACAGAAACACACACGTCGTTTAATCGATCCTGAGGAAAAGACATCACCCGACCAGAGCGCGCATAAGCGTATCCTTTTTTTTCGCGTGACCGAGACCTTTCGGCCCGCTCAAACTCTCGTGAGCGCGCGATTCTCACAATGAGAAGCCCCATTGAAAGCAGGCTTCGCGCTGAACACGTACAGACTGTTCCCAGAGCTGTAACTGTTTGGGAAGTGCATATACGATGACGTCAAAGTTGGGCCAACTTTTTCCATGACAAGAGAGACTTTGGGAGAATGCATGCCCTGAGACTTCTGCTTTACATAGAGACGACAAAATTTAAACGGTTTTAGAAGCTTTAGAGTGTTTTCTATTCGATATATTAGCAACTTTTGACAAAAATTTATCCTGTTTTATATGGGTACCCAATTCCTCCAGAAGGGGCAGTAAACAGGGCTAGCCTTAAGAGGTTTTTAAGCTCTGAATCAACCTAGAAGGTCTACATGTTTGATCATAGGAAGTAAGAATTTCTCGTTGATGTTGGTTCAGCATGTCCATTTCGTAATGGAAAGTCCTTATGGATATATATTGGCAATGGACACTGTCAACTTGCAGAAGAGAATGTTCACACTGACAATATAGTATGTGTGTGATGGACACTGTCCAATCGCTTGTTGGTGTTCATTTCAGCCTGTCCATTTGATGATGGAAAGTGTAAACTGTCCATTTGCAATGTCTTACAATGGGCATTTACCATCACGAATTGGACATGGTCTAATATACTGCCCAATTGACTGGCCTGTTGAACTCGGGATGGTCGAGCAATGATAGTTGTTCTTCTCCATCGCTCTGTGTTGATTTCAGCATGTCCTTTTGGTGATGGTATTTCCCTCATTACACTGTCCATTTGTACACTGTCCATTTGCAATATAAAATGCCAATATATTATACTGCCATCAGTCAATAAGATATCATACTGACACCAAAATTATACAAACTGACACCAAACTCACTTGGTCCAACTCTTTTAGAAGCCAACTATCACATATTTCAGACCTGGCCCACAATTCATAGCGCCTTCTGTTATAACCATAAAAAAATCAAAAACATAGTTACATTCGAGCTGCGGGTCCAGTTCTGACATGTGTAGGCATGGCTGAGGCAACCCCGAATCCTGAGTTGAGTCGATAGGTCATTCGGAGACCGAGCAGCGACCTGAATTAGTTCTGAAAACTCACTTTTTCCCAGGCGTTGGTTTGGGGTCCCTGAAAGAGCTATCGGAAAGATACTTCCGGTTGTCACTAGAAGCTAAAAGTAAAACACATATCCTCATTGGGGCAGGCTATTACAGAATCCTGAGTTTCAAGTCTTTATGTTAAGAACTGACTGGTTGAATGCAGTGTTTTTCACTAACTGCAGGTTGTGAAATCAAAACCACTTTTAGGGTCAATTTAACCACTTCCGGTTGCTCCAGGAAGCTTAGAATCAGCACAGGTAATCCTCAGAGGCCTGATGGATTGTCATCGAAGACAGTTTGATTTGGCAATCAAAACCCACATAGGCATCAGGTTGAAGTTAGGAATGCATTGCCTGCTCCCCTATGGGAAACTATTAGAAGGAAACACCCTGTTTTCACTGTTAAGGGTTAATTCCACACAGTCAAGGTTAGGCTTGCACAGATCGGGAGGACCTTAGGAACGTTCCTGTGGTGGAATTATGCTTCTAGAATTAATAGTTCTGCCGCTGTCACCCAAAAGCACCATAAATTTAGGTCAGGCTTCATTCCGGGCCTGCTACGAGCTGCGGTCAAGTGGGGGCATCTCCTTGAACTCAGCACGGCCTAGAGACTACAGTGACACCATTTGTTAACACTTTTAGTGTTGATTTCTGTCTGTCCATTTGGTAATGGTTCACTGTTTAAACTTATTGGAAACGGACAAAAGTCAGTGTCCATCAGTCACAAAGATATCATTCTGACACCAAACTGATACATACGGACACAAAACCCACTTTGTCCAAATCGTTTAGAAGCCAACTATCACATATTGCAGAGCAGGCCCAAAATTCACAGCGCCTTCTGTTAAAACCATGACAAAAAACTGAAAACACGTAAACGTCCGTTTTTCAGGACCCAGTCTTTCGAAGATGGGGTCCTAGGACAGCGCTACAGGGAGGCAGGACGGACAGCTGATCGTCCTCGCAGTGGCAGATCACGTGTAACAACACCTGCACAGAATCGGTACATCCGAACATCACACCTGTGGGAAAGGTACAGGATGGAACGCACAATCCCTCCATCAGTGCTCAGACTGTCCGCAATAGGCCGAGAGAGGCTGGACTGAGGACTTGTTGGCCTGTTGTAAGGCAGACATCACCGGCAACAACGTCGCCTATGGGCACAAACCCACCATCGCTGGACCAGACAGGACTGGCAAAAAGTGCTCTTCACTGACGAGTAGCGGTTTTGTCTCATCAGGGGTGATGGTCGGATTCGCATTTATCATCAAAGGAATCAGCGTTACACCGAGGCCTGTACTCTGGAGCAGGATTGATTTGGAAGTGGAGAGTCCATCATGGTCTGGGGCGGTGTGTCACAGCATCATCGGACTGAGATTGTTGTCATTGCAGGCAATCTCAATGCTGTGCGTTACAGGGAAGACATCCTACTCCATCAGGTTGTACCCTTCCTGCTGGCTCATGTCCCTCCAGCATGACAATGCCACCAGCCATACTGCTCATTATGTGAGTCATTTCCTGCAAGACAGGAATGTCAGTGTTCTGCCATGGCCAGCGAAGAGCCCAGATCCCATTGAGCATGTCTGGGACCTGTTGGATCGGAGGGTGAGGGCTAGGGCCAGTGCCATTCCTCCCAGAAATGTCAAAAGTAACAGTCAGTATCTGGTGTGGCCACAAGCTGCATTAAGTACTGCATCTCCTCATGGACTGCACCAGATTTGCCAGTTCTTGCTGTGAGATGTTACCCCACTCTTCCACCATTTCTGTTAGTCACAAGTCTGTGGAACTTGTTCAATTTATGTCTCAGTTGTTGAATCTTGTTCACACATATTTACACACGTTAAATTGGCTGAAAATAAACGCAGTTGACAGTGAGAGGACGTTTCTTTTTTTGCTAAGTTTAGTTACGTTCTAGCTGCGGGTCCAGTTCTGACATTGTGTAGGCCTAGCTGAGGCGACCCCGAATTTTGGCTTGATAGGTCATTCGAAGCTCGAGCAACGACCTTAATTAGTGCTAAAACTTTTTCCGGGCGTTGCTAAGGGGTCCCTGAAAGAGCTATCAGGACAGAAACATTAGGATCTGTCACTATGGGCCGAGGCGGTTACAATGCACTTAATCTTGTGATTCTGTGACTTTTCTAAATGTCGTAATTTTCGCGACGTTAAAAATGATTTGAAGTTATTGCAAATTGACGAGGCTGTTTCTTGGCCTGAGAACATTCTAGAGCCACATAACTCACCGTGCACTATTGAGTCAAGCTCTAGAAGCTCTAGAAAGTTTCAGAGCTCTAGGGCTGATGGTTCTTTGATAGTTCGAACGCAGGTAACTATTGCCGGCTCTGTGTGTCTGTAAGCCTCTCACTGTGTCACTCCCCATTGTGTGTGTGTGTTTGTGAGTGAGTACAGAAAAATCACAGAAATCACGTAGAGCTCCGAAATCCGCCTTAACGGATTCGCCTGAACACGCCGCAACTGGATCGATAACTTTTTTGGGAAAAAAAACATTTCTTTAACCATCACCAAATGGACGTTGTACGATTTCTCTTAAATTACGATAGATAAATGGCTGGTTCTTTTTTTTCTTACGCTGTAGGTTTATGTAGTTTGACGTGACGCGGTCAAATTAGCGCTGTATTACCGTTTTTTACCTTTAATCCCAGAAAATGGGCATTAAGTGAAAGAGCGTTGAGGCCTTGACACCATCTTTTTTTCTGGACTAAAAGCACATTTGGCCAAACCAGTGCTCATCCAGTTGTCTTCGAAGTCTTTTCCATTTACGAGAAACGGCCATGTCCATTTGGTGATGTTTTGTCCATTTTCAATGTAGCCAGTCGCCATCTAGTGGAATTTTCCAGTACAGATGAAAAATGTCAAAAAAATGTTACATTTTGTAACGCGGAAATCAAATGTCCGAGAGACTTTATTTGATGACTTCCCGGAACACCGGGCCTTGGGTGACAACCTGAGGCCATCGGCCTATTTTAATAACACCCGCGGACGTCTAATAAGGGACTGTACATTTGCAATATGGAGATCCTCATCAACCATACGGGAAATGCCACTCGCATCCCTTATGTAGGAAAGAGCTGGATGGGTGCAAGTAAAATGGGAAAAGCTCCTAGCTCATTATCACGGTCAGGCCATAGCATCATTCAGTTATTTCAGATCAGTAGTGGTGCAATCCAAAAGGAAATTATAATCCCTAATTCTTAGTTTATGTATATATTTTTGATCAACCAACATAAATACATTAAATAATACATTAAATACATGATAGTAATACATAATATAAATCACAGTTATGTAATATGACACCATGGCCTTGCAGCCTCTATCCCAGCCCAGGGGTTTGTCACCCCTAGTCCGCCTCCTAATCTCACATTAAAAAGTTAACAGCAGGCTCAATTCAATCCGTATCTGGAAAGAGCCACATTATAGTTTGATTGAAATGTAAAGGCAATGTTCCCACGTTCGCAGAGACTGCAATGCAAATGTCGGCTCATGTCTGTGTGGTTGATCCCGATGGTCTCTAGCAATAATGGATCATATTTAATTTATCACGTTGCTTAATCATTTTGGACATCTAGCCCACTTCATGGAATCATCATGGAACGCAGACTAAGTCTGGCAGTTTAAACCTGGAGCATGGTTTACATTTATGATGACTGGACCATTGTCATATCAGTTCCATGATTAGGGAAGATTTATAGGACAATTGGTCAACCCTTAGTTACAGTTTTCTGCCCTTTCAAAATTGAATGGAAATTGAACTGAAAACCCTTTTGAATGAAAACAGCCAGCGCAATCCTAGGATCCTTGGGACGTCCCTACCCTAAACCCTAACATGAAACAAACCTTTTAAAATGTCAACTTCAATGGGGTAGGGATGTCCCAAGGATCCCGGATTGCTCGGACTGAATGAAAGTCCGTAAGGAAATATGTTGGCCAGCAAGTGTGAGGGTCCATTACATTAGACAAGAGAGAGGTGTACAGGGTGAAGAGGCACACACGAGCTGCATGTCGTATGTCCGGCCATCCAGATAGCTTGGTCCAGACGGCCTGAAGGCCAGACAGGTAGGTTGGTCCGGCCGACCAAGGACATTCAGAGACTTGTCCCGAAGCCACTCCTGCGTTATCTTGGCTGTGTGTTTGGGTCGTTGTACTGTTGGAAGGCGAACCTTCGCCCCAGTCCGAGGTCATTCCTGAGCAGGTTTTCATCAAGGATCTCTCTGTACTTTGCTCCGTTCAGCTTTCCCTCGATTCGGACTAGTCTCCCAGTCCCTACCGCTGAAAAACATCCCCACAGGATGATACTTCCACAAACATGCTTCACCATAGGGATAGAGCCAGGTTTCCTCCAGACATGACGCTTGGCATTCAGGCCAAAGAGTTCAATCTTGCATTCATCAGACCAGGGAATTTTGTTTCTCATGTTTTGAGAGTCTTTAGGTGCCTTTTGGCAAACTCCAAGTGGGCTGTCATGAGTGTTTTACTGAGGAGTGGCTTCTGTACACAGCCAAGAAAACACAGGAGTGGCATCGGGACAAGTCTCTGAATGTCCTTGAGTGGCCCAGCCAGAGCCCAGACTTGAACCCGCTGAAACATCTCTGGTGAGACCTAAAACTAGCGGTGCAGCAATGCTCCCCATCCACCGTGAGAGAGCTTGAGCGGATCTAGAGAAGAATGGGAGAAACTCCCCAAATACATGTGCCAAGCTTGTAGCGTCATACCCAAGAACACTTGAGTAATGATTAAAGTTTCTGTATAAATTTGGAAAATGTTCTAAAACCCCATAATGACAAAGTAAAAACAGGTTATTGTGTGTAGATCAACGAGGGGGGGGGACAAATCAATCAAATTAAGAATAACACGGAACCCAAACCGGCTGCGCGCGTGCGCCATCGTGCCTACATGTATTTTGTCCCCTCACACCAAACGCGATCACGACACGCAGGTTAAAATATCAAAACAAACTCTGAATCAATTACATTAATTTAGGAACAGGTCAAAAAGCTTGCACTTACTAGCTATTTTGTCCTGGGATATAAACATTGAGTTGTTATTTTACCTGAAATGCACTAGGACCTCTACTCTGACAATTAATCCACACATAAAAAGGTCAACCAAAACGTTTCTAGTCATCTCTCCTCCTTCCAGGCTTTTTCTTTTTTGGACTTCCTATTGCCATTGGCAACTTCAATAATTAGGTGCATACCACCACCGACCTCGTCACCCACGTGGGTATAACCAATGAGGAGATGGACGTGGGTACCTGCTTCTATAAACCAATGAGATGGGAGAGGCAGGACTTGCAGCATGATCTGCATCAGAAATAGAAAGGCGTTCTATTTTAGCCCTTGGCATCGCAGACGCTCGTTGACGCGCTTGAGCAGTGGGTGCAATAATTGAATAACAAATGTCTAAATGTATTTTGCAACGCAAGCGGTGTGGTCAGTCTGTTTAAGGCTGTAACGTAACAAAATGTGGAAAAAGTCAAATGGGTCTGAATACTATTCGAATTCACTGAATATTGGCTACTGCCTAAAATTAGGTGACTCGTTTTATAGTGTTTGCTAGTGCTGTCTGCATTTCGTTTTGCGGGCTAACAAGTAATCTAGCTACGTTTAGCAGGTAGATTCCACTCAACGGAAGGTATAGTATACCTATTGTAATTTTTACCCCAATTAATTTTGTTATCAAGCTGCTGTGTCTAAAATCGTTCGGCGATTACTGATCAACCCGGCTAGCTAGCTAAACAGACCACTATGCAGCGCATCGCTAACAGAAGGCTCATTATAGCCAATCACAACACTGGATTGGCCTATGGCAGGAATTTGTTAGGGCGCCCGTCACTCCAGTGAATGTTCCCAAACCAAGGTTTGTAGACTTGGTTTTGACACCAGACATTTTAAAGATCTGAAACCATGCAGGATATGTCTGTTTATAAACGGTTCAGACCGCGTATAAATGTTAATAGCGTTATATACATGGAGCTTGTTAATCATAAAAGTCATGTTTTTCATTGACATGACTACAGGCACCTTACTGGATAATTTAGTATTAAGTGTGAATAAATACATGAACTATTGATATACAAGGATTCAGTTTCACGAATGGTTAACAAAATACCTAGTAATGTATTTGCAGTTTATAAGTAGTGTTCTGAAAACTGTTTTGAATTTTAGTCATGGGCAACAAAAAAAAAGCATTAAAATAGGTAACAAGCACAAGACCCTTCAAAATCAACACTATGTAAACGAGGAAATGTTGCATTATAACATCACCATGGAGCCAACACTAAAATGCCATTTAGGAATTCTGAGAATAAAAGTCTGACAGTCATAATTATAACTGGACATATATATTTTTTATATCATAAAACACAGTAAACAGACGCTGTGTTCTTACCTGTCAATCATGTATGACATGTCCATGTGTCTGTCCTGCCTGTTAGTCAGCAGAGCACACTCACATATAGGACTGAACAGGCTAATAGGTTGTCAGAGGCAGTGTGTGCATATCTGGTAGAACAAGTGTGCAAGTACATTTGCATGAATAATGTGTTAGTGTGTCAGTGCACCAGTGTGTGTTCCAACCCCCACTAAAACCTGTATGTGCGTGCAGGGATCATCAAGCATGCTCTTAACCTCAACCACTGATTTGTGGTCAGATAATCCTAAATGCTTCTGGTATTCAACTCAATAACCAGTGACTTGATCACAACAGGGTTGTGTTCAGTAGGAATGTTGAAACAGAGCACAGGTGTACTACCCAAACTTGCCCATTAAGAATGTGCATCTTCATTTTAAATTGCAAAACATTTGGCGAAATTGTGCACTATTGAACACAACACAACCCTGATATGATAACAGAAGAATTCCATAAATGAGACAAGTGAAACATGGTGTTAACAATGAAATCTCTCAAATGAACTGAAGCCCATCAAATCAACGCCAACTTCGCTGCGCCTCTCCACACCCACTCCAGGATATAGTCTGTCCTAGATTTATAACACAAGTCTTAAGACATGCTTGATTTTTATAATATGGTACTTTTGCATTCAAACTTTATTTAGGTAAAATCATACAATAATTACACAGCTGAGTCTTTTCCCATGCTGTGCATTAGCCTCTAAGCTAGTACAGAAAGCAAAGTCTAAGTCTAAAGAGCTCTGGGTTGTTCTTCCTCAGGGCACTGAGCAAGTGGTGCTTGTAGCCTATTCTTCCTGTGGTCAGGCTAGCAGTTAATGTGCTGCTACTGTGGGCAACACTACTGCAGCTGAGACCTGCTCAATACTCGGAGGGAACAATCCCCAGAGGTGCCATATGCAAATGCAACAATAGAGAATAAACCACATTGTTTTTTAAGATTGTCAAGTGCCAGACATACACTGGATATTTTTATAAATATAAATCAGGTCAAATTAGAATAAAGAGTTATAAACAATGCATACAATTTGAGAATCCTGAACAGTTCTGCACTGATAGATTTAGGAAAATTAGATTTTGCTCTTTTAACAACTTTAATTCCAAACCTTGGCATGTTTGATTAATTCCATTTCTCTTTTTGAAGGCCAATTTGACTATATAATATTTAGAGATGTTTCAAGGCCTCAGGCCCTGACGTCTCTTTTTGACCGAGTCCAATATGTCTTAAACATTAAAAAGCTCACACTACCCCGAAATATATAATTTTTTTCACGCATACAGGTGACATTCAACATTCAAGTGCCAGTGTTTTTGTTACCGTCTTTTGGTCAAGTTTCTTGTAACTTTCAAAGAATCACTTTGAGGCTTACAAAAATAAATATCTCTCAGAAATGCTTAATAAATTACACAAAACTAGCAGCAAAAGTAGAATCTAGAAATCTGTGTGCAAATGGCTAAATTCCCAACTGCTAAATCCCCTGGTCCCAAATAAATCCTGTTTAAATGTTGAGAACCCTTCCCCTTTGTAAACAAGCTGCGTTTTTTTCCACAATCTCCTCACACACAATATTTGGAAGCTTAAGGACATGTATTCAAGACATTTATATAAAACTCTAGATGTGCAATAAAATAACTTTTGTAAAACTTGATGGGCACGACAACAAACAAGGGCCTACACAAACTCAAGTAGCACCTTTCAATCCAAGTTCTCACTGTCAGTGCATCCGCTTTTAAAGTGAATACATTTAAAAAGTTCAAAAGGCACAATACACTTAAGAAACGTAGTGCACTTAGAGATACTCCAATGCCCCATCTCTCCTCCTCTTGTTGGCTGCTGCTCTTTGAGGGGAAAAGCCTTGTCTGGCCAGTCAGAACCAGAGCTTCATACACATCTAAAGCTGACTACCTCCCAGAGTTGACAGTACACATGTACCATAAGGAAGGGGACAACAGTCCCCAGTCTTTGGCCACCTTCACAGCAAGGAGCAATGGAAACC
This sequence comes from Oncorhynchus nerka, assembly GCF_034236695.1. Classification (NCBI taxonomy): domain Eukaryota; kingdom Metazoa; phylum Chordata; class Actinopteri; order Salmoniformes; family Salmonidae; genus Oncorhynchus; species Oncorhynchus nerka. The sequence continues at coordinate 20,708,750 of NC_088396.1, forward strand.
AAAGCGATGGCGGTACACTGATAACCCTTGACCTTCACCCCATAACCCCGGCGACAACTGTCCTGCTGTCCAGTCCCTTTGCTTTCTGACTGGTTAACCCTTAGTGATGGACCTCCTACTGCTTGTCTCGGATAGATGAACCATGCCCCTCCAACACAGCTTGAAAAGAGAAAACGTTTGTAATTAAGTTAAGCCTGCGACTCGGTTCATTTGTCTTATATCTCCTTGACCAAAAAACAAAACACTAGCATGCGTAGAATACCGGCTCGGCGGTCAACGGTAAGACTGTTTAATGTTAACGCTGCACCACACCGTGCCTCCCCGACGCCATCGTTCCCCCCTGCCCCCCCCCCCGACGCTGTGGTCCTTGTGCAGCCATTTTGAACTTCACTTCCAAGATGGCGGGCATTTTTTGTTTTGACACATGTTTATAGAAGAAACATTTCACTCAAAACTGCCAATTTTACAATACCACGCGCCATGCGCCCGCTCTTCAAATGTAAACAAACCAAAAAACACTGCCCAGTTAATGTAGCTAGTGGCAGGTAACTTACTAGCTGCCATAACACTGTCAAGTCAAGTCATTGAGTGTTTGTTTGAATTAAACCCTAGTGTGTGTTCGTTAGCATTGATTTTAACGACTTTCCGTGTTAAGAGATCACAACTGGAATGGCTATTGGAAAGACTACCGTATCTTTAGAGGAGCCTATCCAGGATAGAGTGAGCGAAAAAATTAAAAAGTAATCGAACTCTTCGTCCTTTAAAGATTAGAATACAGTTATTGGCCAAACTAGGAGTACGGCCCAGTGAGGTCGGACGCTACAGTGAAGTTAGCTGTTTGAACTCGATAAAAGGCTACATGATGACCCTGCGACAATTTTGAAAGGTTCAAATGGATTCATGACTCGAGCGAGTCACAATGCCCCCAGTGTTTGCCAAGGTTTGATTAAGTACAAGCTTCTTTTTTTTTCTGTTTCTTTTTTCACCCCCAAAATAAAATACAATTTAGAGCTCTTGGCCACATTCATTTGGTGAAATGACAACAGAATTAGTCCTGTCTAAATTCAAAAGGCACAGTACATTAACATACAAATGATCCTCAGGTTATTCTTTTAGGTTCTTATTTTTGTTTATACAAAGAAAAAAGGATGTGCTGTTTTGAACAACGAAAGTCTAGAGTTGCTATATCAGACAATACATGTCAGCATCCTTACATGCGCACTCTTAATCTTAAGTGTGCAAATCTCTGCTCTTCTCCAGTGGATTGGCATCACGCTGGTTATATCTTCGCGTTGCGTCGTTCTCCATGTGAGAGAAGCGAAGGGGCAGAGAATCGCAATGTGTGTAATGTACTGTGTGTCAGTGAAAACTACACAGGGTTGAGTGAGCGGGGGTATTTTAGTCTGGCGTAGTCAACATGTGGTTTCCGTGAGGGGATCGGTTTGGTTGGCGTGGCAACCGGGTTTCTATGACTAGTTGCCCCACCAGTCTGTTCCACTACCGGAGTGGCTGTAGTTGCCACCGTAGCCTGCATCGTTGCCACCATAGGAGTTCCCGCCTCCAAAGCCACCTGGGAAGGACAGAGGTCAAGGGTCAGTAGATTGTTATGATAGCTGTATGTGAGTTACTGAATTAATCTATATGGATGACCCCTCACACATGATTGAGTCAGGAATTCCAAATCATCATGGATAAAAACTAAGGGACATTTAGAGTGGCTCTTCAAATGGTTCTGAAAAGGGCCTAGCGCTTACCTCCACCAAAGCCGCCACGGCTTCCGCCTCCTCCGTAACCCCCGGTGCGTGGGCCTCCGCGCCCACCACCACCGCCAAAGCCGCCACCACCGGGTGTCTGACGGTAGTCCCTGGCACCAAATCCACCAGAGGAGAACCTAGCGGAGCGAGAGAACAAAAGTTGATACACACAGAACATGTAGCTCTTCTCCTTTCTTGAGAAGCTCCTTTCTGATCTAAAACCATTGGTGGGACATTAACATCCCTGAAAAAGTTGTGCGTGCACCTCTTGGAGCGTCCGCGTCCTGTGTTGCCCTTGTGCTGGTTCTCATAACCCAGGCTCTCCAGCCAGGATGGTACCTCCTGCTTGGCCTCCACCAGGATGTCCAGCAGGTCTTTGGTGATGTTGCTGTTCTTGTCGTTGAAGAACGACGTGGCCAGACCTACAAAACGCAGACAGCTCTCAATACGCTACACACATATCATGCAGCGCAACTCTCCAGGGCATGCGGTGGAATGAGCAACTTCAGTTCTTGAAAGACTTAAGGCTTCTTAAAAAGACAATTCATGCAGTGTGAGATCTTAAGTAATATAATAGTGTAGTTTTACTGTTTATCCTCAGTTATTCTCTTGTTTCTACAACATGTTGCTGAGTCTGTTCGGACTAGCTACCATCCCAGTCGTATCAGATGTAATAAACAGAGGCGCATGGCCAACACAAACACCGTTATTCACCGGCACCAGTGTGGTAATGCACTCTCCAACACAACGGGACAATCTACTGTTGTGCAGAGCTAAGCACACCATTCTAATTATACAACTAACCGAATGTCAGACTGACAACAGAACCTGATACACAAGGTGAGTGACGCATGTGACCTAGCTATCACTAACAATATGTGAATCCAAGAATAATTTGGTGATTTATCTGTTTAGTCTGAGTCATGTTAATTATGCAGCAAACAAGAAAAAAGCTCATTCTTGTTTTGGTAGCAAAATGTTCTAAAACGTTTTCCTTCGCATGACCTCGAACACAATCTTGGTGTGTTAGAGCTGGGTCAAAATCCCACACACACATAATGGGTCATGATAGGAGAACCCCCCTCAAACACTAGTCCCACTCACCCAGGTTCCCCACGCGGCCTGTACGACCGATACGGTGGACATACTCCTCTATGTCGCTGGGCAGGTCAAAGTTGATGACGTGCTTGACGTTAGAGATGTCCAGACCCCGCGCAGCCACCTGGAGGAGAAGACAGAGGGAAACATGATGCAACCAGCAATGGCGAAAACCTTTCAGGTGGTGATCATCGTTACGGTTGTAGTAGCTTCAATACAAATCCCGATACGTTTTAATGCATGTAGGATAAAAAGGGGGAAATGACATCACTGTCTTGACAGAAGGGGTGTGTGTGTTGCCGTACCGCAGTGGCCACCAGGATGGGGCAGCGGCCAGAGCGGAACTGGTTCAGCGCCTCTTCTCGGTCTCTCTGGGAGCGATCACCGTGGATACTGGTGCAGGCGTAGCCCTCACGATACAGGAAGTCCTCCAGGGCGTCTGCTCCCTTTTTGGTCTCCACAAACACCAATGTCAGAGACTCCTTACCTAGACAGAGTGAGGAAGAGAGACGTAGCGAGAGCGTGCAAAAGAGATGAAAAGAAAATCAAGCAAACGTCGAGTACTTAGCGCACAGGCTATGAGCAGGATAAAGACTTTAGACAATGAGAGGGGCGATGGGATCAGAAACAAAAAAAATGGTGCTGCGCTAACAGAGCAGGTGCTGATAGGGTGACCACATGTCCCAGATGGTGCAGGACAGCCCTGCATTATGGCCCTTGTCAGACATTCCAACACGTCTCTTTTACAGTCACATTGCACTTATTACAATATATATATATATCAAAGATGTGGTACTGGTGATGTTAAACACTTCAATTGTTGAGATCTGATATTCTGATGTAGGCCTACGTCATCTTCAACCAATCACATTTATCAGAACCTTTCGTGCTAAATTGCAGCTAATCTTTGAGTGGACAGTTTAACTTGTGCTTCTAATGAAGAGCTACAAAAGGAGGTGGGCCAAGGCCTAAATAGCCGTATTATACTGAAAGGTAATTTTGTCAAACCTGTGAGCGTCTCAATTCTCATAACTTGCTTATTCAGCATACAAAAGTATGTGGACACCTGTACATCGAACATCTCATTCAAAAAATAAACAGGCATAAATATGGAGTTGGTCCCTACTTTGCTGCTATAACAGCCTCCACTCTTCTGGGAAGGCTTTCCACTAGATGTTGGAACATGGCTGCCAGGAATTGCTTCCCTTCAGCCACAAGACCATCAGTGAGGTCGGGCACAGATGTTGGGCGATTAGGCCTGACTTGCAGTCGGTCGGTCGTTCCAATTCATCCCAAAGGTGTTCAAATGGGTGGTGGGGTCAGGGCTCTGTGCAGGACAGTCAAGTTCCTCCACACATATATTGACAAACCATTATGGCCCGTGCTTTGTGCACGGGGGCATTGTCATGCTGAAACAGGAAAAGGCCTAACCCAAACGGGTGCCATTGAGTTGGAAGCACTGAATCATCTAGAATGTCATTGTAGAGTCAAGATTTCCCCTCACTGGAACTAAGGGGCTTAGCCCGAACCATGAAAAACAGCCCCAGACCAATATTCCTCCTCCACCACCTAGCCTTCTCCAGATTTGTTTGTCAGACTGTCAGATGGTGAAGCTTGATTCATCACTCCAGAGAATGTGTTTCCACTGCTCCAAAGTCCAACGGTGGCAAGCTTTATGCCACTCATAGTGCATAGTGATCTTAAGCTTGTGTGTGGCTGCTCGGTCATGGAAATCCATTTCATGAAGCTCCCAACGAACAGTTCTTGTGCTAACGTTGGTTCCAGAGGCAGTTTGGAACGCTGTAGTGTTGCAACCGAGGAGACCATTTTTAAGCGCTACCCACTCAGCGGTCCCGTTCTGTGGGCTTGTGTGGCCTACCACTTTGCAGCTGAGCAGTTGTTGCTCCTAAACATTTCCACTTCACAATAAAAGCACTTAGTTGCCCATGGCAGCTCTAGCAGGGCAGAGAGTTGACAAACTGACTTGTTGGAAAGTTGGCATCCTAGGATGGTGCCACGCTGAAAGTCAGAGCTCTTCAGCACAGACCATTATACTGACAATGTTTGTCAATGAAGAGTGCATGGCTGTGTGCTCAATTTTATACACCTGTTGACTGAAATAGCCAAATCCGCCAATTTGAAGGAGAATACTTTTGGCCATGTAGTGCATTTGCACCCACGGTAAATGCCGTGAAGCCTGGCAGTGAATGCCACGGTAGATGCCGACAAAGTTCAAATATTTAAACTTTTGTCAATCAATGCTAACACTTTTTAAAACGTTTTCTACCCGATGTTCATTAGCATTTTTTGTTTACTGAAGTCACCCTAGCAACGCATACCATCCTGCTGGCTTTTGCTGTCACCATATTTTTTTTTTTTTAACTTTCTTGTCCCGCTATGCCAACTGGTATGATGGTTTTGCATCCCTCGTTTATACGCAGCATAACTGTTTTACATTCCCTGAGACCAACCAGAAATGGTTTCCTTGGCCAAATAGTGCCAGATTTTCATTAACAGCCAGTCTCTTTCTGCATCACAAAATTTTGCACAAGGCAAAAGAATAGGTGCTTCAATTAGCTTGTTCGTTGCAGCGGAAGGGGGATGTGTCAGAGGTATTTTTTGTTATTAATGTAGGCTACACTGTCCCACAAAAATCTCGTTGTCCCGCATTTGGGTATTTTAAATGTGGTCACTCTATAAAATCGATGGTGGTGTGACTGAGTTCATCACCATGGAGCAACGAAACAAACAGCAACTGAAAAATGGAAATCAGGGGAGCAGAAGCATCATCCCTTTCACTGACAAATTATTAAATGCAAATGGTTCGGTTTTGCAGAGTTATGCCAAACGTCCTCATAACAGAATTAGCCAGCTGTCCCATAACTCAAAACGTCCTCACAGCCATTTGGAATAGTACTAGTAAATGAGTACTCAGTTTTGTCAGCAGTGGACCAACACTGCATTAATGGCTATCGGCACAAACGGTCAAGTGTGAAACTGGATGGGGGCTGGATGGGGGCATGTGGTGGTGTCATTGTTGACATTCTCTGATGACCCTACGTCTAATTCAACAGCAGCAGCATTCAGTAACAGGTAGGCAGCAGGCTGCATTTGGGTAAGGTTGGCATGGAAACACTGAGCGATGAAGAGAACAGGACCAGGTTTGAGTATCTCAAAATGCATCCTGCCTTCCTTGGAATAATTGCTGATTTCACATGTTTGGATAGGTGAAGGCTAGTAGCATATGGCAAAAACATTCACCTATCCAGTCATAATATCTGTGCTAATGTCACAGAAGGCGTTATGTCTATTCTAAATATTCAAATCAGGGCTTGGATATCTACATGCAGGTCTAGCGCCTAGGGCAGTGTTCACAAAACTCAAGACCTCAAGGGGTGCACATTTTGGTTTTTACCCTAGCACTACACAGCTGAATCAAATAACCAACTAATCATCAAACTGATTAGTTGAATCAGCTGTTTCTAAAATGTTTAACTTCATATTCATCATGTTTTGTCATAAAAAAAGATAGAAGTGTTTCCAATGACAACGCCTACTCATAATTGGTTCAACACCGATGAGGTCATTGGAAACTCATCGTCTATCTTCCCCACAAAACATAGTTAATTTATATTTTTTCCCCCTTTAACATAATGGACTAAACCTACTTTTATAGGAGACATAGCTCCTTTAGACAGTTGACTAACAGAGTGTAGCTCAGTTTACAACTGCAACAGCCCAACGTGTCCTTAAAATCTCCCACACGTGTGTGTGTGTGTGTAACACCCAGACAGTAACACCAAGCCAAAAACACCAAAGCTGTGCTCCAATTAACATCCTCCTTTGAGGATGGTAAGCATTACTGCTGGTTCTAATGACAGGGTTTGCAAACCCTGGTCCTGGAGGGCTGTAATTTAGTCTTAGTGTTGGGCTGGAACAAAAGCCTGCACACCACAGCTCCCCAGGCCTCGAGTTGCCCACCCCTGACCTAAGGGTAGGATTCCCCTGGCCCTGAGACTACAACCATTATGTCTGGCCCTAAAGCTCTTTTGAGAAATTATGAAAGGAGAAATAGAGGGTTGGGGACCAGGGAAGGGAAAGGATGGAGTGGGATGTTTGCCAGTTGGGAGGGTCAGACTGGGGGTTATAGTACCATAATAATACTTACCGGGTGTCACTGCAGCCTCCTGAACATCAGGAGCATCACTGGGAATGACTAAATAAAACCAAACCGCCCAGTAGAGTAAACCAAAGGCAGTGTGGAGTAACTTAACAGTTCTTAACAGATATGTAATAACTAGCGCTTTCCCAATCATCCACCCTCCGTTTCACCCAGGGGAGAATGGTGAAGGTTCATTATGTCAACTAGTTTAGGAGACACATGTCCATGGGGCAGTTCATTTACTTTGGGCATACAGACTAACAGGTGGTTGGGGGTGGGGGCAAGGGAAAAGGCTAACAAATGTACCCTTTTAGATAAACACCGTAGCAAGTATCATCAATTAGTTTCAATACATCTGTGACTGAACCAATGATTTAGATCTACACATATACACACACTAGTTAACTGATACGGGGCACAGTGTTGAAGCCACCGTGTCTCCATCTTGGCACTGCCCCACTATTGTAAAAAAACATTTTGGAAGCTATAGAAATGCATTTCTTAATGTCTACATTTATGTTTTCCACATTTAATTTTATTACTGACCACCTTAATGCACACTTGAAATTATATTTTGAGACAAAATATATAAAAACAACTTTAAAGTAAACATTTTACTTTACTAATGTTACTGTGCCCACTACAACACAAAATAATTAAAAACATTTAATTTTGTCCTAGAAACATTAATTGAAATAGTGTAGAATTGCATTAATTCCTATGGAGGACTGCTCCTACTGGGGAGTGCCAATATGGCCGACCGGTGGCTTCAGAGCCTCTCAATGACCAATACATAACAGCAGCAATCCAGGGCTAACATACATCATTGGATTGAACGTTATACCTGTGTGAATGATGGAGTTTGGTGTGAGAACGTGAGCGTGTGTAAAAGGGTTTGAGGGTTATGGGGTAGAGTTGATGTGTGCGTTCCTTACCTGTAGCGTTGAGCAGGTCCAGGAGGAAGGATCTCTTGTCACCATCCTCCACCCACACTACTTTCTGGGTGATGTTTTCTGAGGTGGAGCCCACGCGGCCCACGGCCAGGAAGATATAGTCCTCTAGGAAATCACGCGCCAGCATCTAACAGTCAGAAATACACACAGTCAGAAACACGCACCCAGGATTTTACTCTATTTCTCAAGCTTGCGTCACTACTGGTACATGCTTGTGTACCTGGATCTCCTTGGGGAAGGTAGCACTGAACATCATGGTCTGACGGATGCCTTTAGGGGGCATGGTGTCCTGCTCCACGATGCGTCTGATCTGGGGCTCAAAACCCATGTCCAACATCCTGTCAGCCTCATCCAGCACCAGGTAGCTGACAGGGATGACAGAAACAGCTCACTTAGCCGCTTTGGTCACTCACTTATGTTAGTGTTGGACAAAACATTAGCCAACTCATTATCATTAACAGTAGCCAACTCGTCAGCACTAGTTAACCAGTGCTAATGAGTTAGCTAACAAGTTCTCTTCTCTTGTTTGGCGTTAGCCAATTTGTTAGTGTTAGCGCCTGCCCCACTCACTTGCAGTAGTCGAGGCCAATCTTGCCCCTTTCCATCATATCCACCAGGCGCCCGGGTGTGGCCACCAGAAGGTGGCAGCCTCGCTCCAGGTCTCTGATCTGCTGGCCGATGTCAGCCCCCCCGTACACCACACAGGGACGCACACGGGAGCGGTATGCAAACTAAGAGATACACAGGACAGTTCAGAACACTAGTACAGCCATAATTCAAGTTTCAACCATCACCCTTTCATTGTCTTTGGAGTATCGTTCTATAACAGATGTTACCGAGATGAACACTTATGTTACATAGAACTTGATGCGCATTCATTTTGACACGATATAAGATTGTACCAGTGATTAAAGATGGAACCAGAAGACATGGCACTGGGCATTTTGCCCCTCCATAACACACACAGTACAGGGAAAGTGTGCATGCCAAGAAAATACATTTTATTTATCTAGTTGCAACCAATCAGCCTGTTGGGAATCAGTAACATTCAGTTCACCATCTTCCTTAGCCGCAACAAGGCTACTCTACTATACTGGTGTCACTACAACACCATTCATGGTCTGTCCATCGTGTATGGTTTTGTCTGTCTGTGGGTGGAGTTTTAGCCCACACCTTTCTGGACTCTTCGTAGATCTGCAGGGCCAGTTCTCTGGTGGGAGCCAGGACCAGGGAGAGAGGATACTGCTTACGGCGCCCATATTTACCACTGTCCTGTGGAGGGAAGCAACAAGTGTTGGTCAACCTCAACACACCACATAAATAAATAGCACACCTGCAAGTCGGGAGGGGGCAATTTAATTGCTTTCATAGAAAAGCAGCGTTTCAGATTGATGGAAAAACGCAACGTTGCAGGCTGCTCGTGTATGTGAGTGTACCTGTCCGTTCTTGCCAGCCGCTGCAGCATCTCCAGGCCCCTGTGTGTAGATCTGGCTCAGCACTGGCACCAGGAAGGCTGCAGTCTTACCCGAGCCTGAGGAAAGGAACAGTCATTCATTTACTCAATACAATAATCATTCATTTTTGCTGGTCTGAAAGAAAATCCCCAAACATGTTTTAAATATTTAGCTAAATTTGTAATGCAAGAGAATCAAATTAAAGTCCCTAAACAGGCTCAATTCCATTTGATCCTCTAGCGACTCCTTCCGCTACAGTCTCCCACCTTGAAGTAAAGCTTCTTCATTCATTCTCTTACCAGTCTGAGCACAAGCCATGAGGTCTCTCTTGGACTTGATGACCGGGATAGCGTATTTCTGGACAGGGGTGGGCCGCGTGTAGTGGGTCAGGGCAATGTTGCTCATGATGATCTCACCCATGTCCACATCATGGAACTGAAATACCAAAACACAGGCTCTGTTAGTTTTGGATCACTTCTACTCTTAACTTTTACATTTACATTTAAGTCATTTAGCAGACGCTCTTATCCAGAGCGACTTACAAAACTTTTGTCAACAAGAGTTTCTTGAAAGTGTTCCATAGCGTGTTTCCCTTGATCTACAAGACAATTGTTGACTGTAAAGCTAGTGACGTGACTTACACTATCAATGTGTGGCGGGCAGTTGGATCCAGTGGCCTCCACCGGAATGTCGTCGTATTTCTCAAAGTTAATACCTGTGTTGCCGCTTGAGAACAGCTCCCTGGATGAGCGGAAAAAGATTGGGTTAGAGGACAACACCTAACATGACAACACCTAACATGACTCTTTAAAAAGTTACCCAAAATTGCTGAACACTCCTATTGCACACTCCCAGCTGTAAGAGTGAGTCTAAGATCAATATGGTTGAGTAGGCTTATATAAAATGGCACACTTAAAGTTGCAGAACTCCTAGACACACTGGTTTTGGCCAATGTAACAGTTGAGAGGAGAAGAGTGTGACTCACGCTTCCAAGCGTTCGTTGGCGGGGCTGGGTTTGGACCAGTCCTCATCGTCCCTGGAGTCTTCCTGCCAGCGGTTGTTGCCTCCACCGCCATAACCTCCACGCTGATAACTACAACAGACACACAGATACACTGCTCAACACACTTCACAATCATCAGATGTCTGAACACACACCTACTTGTATAGCAAAATACATTCCGCTGACTGGTACGTACCCTCTGCCCCCTGATGATCCACGGTCGTTGTAGAAAGAAGACTTTCCCCTCCCGCCAAAGCTGTTATAGGCTGCGTCTTGTCTGGGAGTACCTCCCCAGCCTCCACCATCCTGTCCACCACTAAACCCTAGCGGGAGAAAGTGGATAGCTTAGTGAGTACCACCATTCAAATATTGCCTGGGAAGCAAACAGCCATTTTGGTAAATGGATATGATCGAATGATTGGAGTATAGGATAGACTGAATCTGCAAGGGCGTTTTTTTTCTATATCTTTCAGGTATTGTCTGCGTATTTTATCAATAAAACATATAGCTATACGTGTCTTAAGTAAAGGAGTCTTATTTGTATTAAGTATTTTATTCTTACATTATTTCAATTACTGGTGAATCAAGGAAATTCTGCCTCTGCAGATAGTCTATTAGTAGTCATTATTAGTATTACCGAGTAAAAATGTGTCTATATGCACAGTAGGACCTAGAGGACCAGATCTAGAGCATAATACAATATCTGCTACTTGCATTAGTCTAATAGTATTGGTTATTACTGCGGAATAGATAAATACAATTTGGCACAGTAGGTTTCCCCACCTGCGATGTGCATTGGCTGATTAAACGAGGCGCCACCCATGCCGTTACCGCGGTAGCTGCCACGCCCACCTCTGTCATTTCGGGGAGGCCCGCCGCGTCCCCCGAAGCCCGTATTGCGGTTGTCATGGTAACCATTGGCAAAGCCGTTGCTGCGTCCGCTGTCCCATCCTCCTGGAGAGTCTTCATGGACAGGGTGAGGGGAATGAAAGGAAGAGGGGGATGATGAGACGGAGGTAGAGAAAGTGTACTATGGGGTTGTCATGTTCAGAGACTACGAAGGGGATAGATTGGACTCCCAAGCCCACAGACAAAGGAAAATACTCACATCACTATTAAAATATCAGTTCCCATCATCTTCCTTTCAAATGGGATTTGGCAAAGCTAGTGACTATTGATCAAAGGATTCAACCTTGTAAAAAGGGAGGCCAACTGACTGAACTTGGCAGTATGAGTTCACAACAGAACATCTGAAAACCTATACTTCCAAAGAATCCTACAATACAAGATCAGGCCCCCATCTGAGGTGGGGACATTCACTACAGCAATGTGCCCAGCTCTGCATGCTGGCTGTCTCATCTTTCCCATTGGTGGCAACACCATTATGAGTGCAGGCTAGGCAGCAGGCTGGTCAGGGGACCGTTTAGGGCTTCACCACTGCCAGACGTGACAAACAGCCCCAACCCATAGGGTTTTTCTTTCACTTCAAGGTGGTAAAAGCTTCAGATAAAAGGTAGCCTAAATATGTAGTAAGCAGCAGCTTCCACATCCATCTGTGGGTCCTCAGCGGCTCCTTCAACACCAGATTTCTCACACACAGGGCAAACCTAATGTGGTGAATACACACACCAGCTGAGGCTTCAGACCAGGCCTAGTGCTGTGCACAAACACACACTGTTCATATCCCTGTGCACTATGCAAACAGCGCTAGCCAGTAGCCACATTCTGTAGGATCAAAGACTACCATTCAGAGGCATTGCTAAGAAACTGAGTCAGCTAGTTTCATGTTGGACAAGGGGTCCAGAAATACTTGTTCATTTAGCCTAGTCCTCTATTAATGCAAACTGTGCATTAACACAAGGGATGCAATAACGTGTAATTCATATTGGTGCAGGCTGAATGAGCTACATAAATAAAAGACTATTCTGTCTAAATTACTTGAGTTGAAGACTCCAACAGTAAGCAATATACTATATGAATGTATAGAGTGGCTTAGCCAATGTTCAATCAGACAGTAATATTAGCAGGTCTGCTTACTCTTTATGGAGGGACTATTTCTGGACAGTAGAGTTAACACAGATTAAGGTGGAAGGATAGAGGAATCACATAACCAATCAGGATTCAGATCAGTCACCCCCTACAGCAGCACACTGCAAGCTCTGACATCAATACGCATGGCACAATGCTAAAGACAAGCGAAGCCCTTACATCTAAGCCGCACAATTTCAGACCCCAACAAGTTACACAAGGTTTTCCTTGGTTAATTACAGTGCCTATTGGAATGATTCCAAGTAAAGGCTAATAGCTATTTAAGCTCATCAAATGTGCAACATGTCCTTCATACAGGAGTCCCTGCTTTGATTCCATTCAATTTGTATACTCCTAGAATGACCAGAAGGCAGTAAATACTACATACCAAAGGTTTGTTTTGATACAGCTGTATTCCTACTGCAGATACACAACATAAGGATGTTAGCATTGAGCATACTGCAGCTCCCATTGGCATTAGTAATACAGCCATTCTAGCGACGCAGGACAGAATCTCACTAAAAATATCCATTTTAAACAACCATGCAACAGAGGCAAGCTACTGCATACTAGAACACACAGCTTTGATACCAGTCCATGGCTGCATATTCTCAAGTGATACCCTATTCCCGGTAGTGGGAATTGGGTGTGGTGTTCTCTTAGGGGAATAGCCTACGTGGCATGCAGGTACACAGGTACACCATTTCTGTCTGACCAGACCCCATTGTTAAAGTGGTAAAAGTCTAGCTCCTGAGAGGCCAGTCTTGGGTAACCTAAGCAAAGGTACAGGGGAAGGAGGCTATAAAAACAGGTTCTCCTTCCATAAGTTGGCTGATGCAAGAGTAGTTTGACATGACACTAATAGTTACCGGCCATACAGTTATCCCATCCAGGTGTATAGTTATTTTTGTGTCTTTGGTGGCATTGAGGGTACTGCTTAAATGAAACTTTCAGGGACACTACATATTGTAAAGGCTTACAATATGGAAAATACTGTGGGTTAGAACATGTGCAAGATGGCACACACACAAAACAAGTTCTCAATACGGATAGCTCATCATTGAAAGCAGCTATAATAAGATGTTAAAATTAGATGTGCTGCAATGTCAGCAAAAGAATTTCCAAAATCTAATGCATTGGCCTAGATGGAGCTATCATATCCTGTTCCCTCACATATAATTTGTAAGCAGCATCTGAGCAAAACCAGTTTCAGGTTTGAAGCTGGGTGTCGCATTGTTTTTCAAAAGTGTAATCCCCTTCACATTGGGTTCCATATACACAGATTCAGTTTACGTTGGTGTAATCTGTGCACCTGGAACAACCCACATTGGTGTTTCTGGTGTGTAAAAGGCCATTTCATGCAACTACAAATGCAGGGTGCCCTCAGCACAAAGGAGACGGAAGGCACTTACAGAAGTTCACTGGAGGTGGCACTGAATAACCGTACTGTCTACCAGAGGAATAAGCATTTTCTGTTGTGGGATAAAAATAAAATAAAAAACAATGTCACAAAAGTGTGAGATGAAGCTAACCCAAGAAACGCTTTACCATGATTAATGAGATGTTCATTGGGATAGACTCTGGCATTTAATATGTGTACAACTTCTCAGAGGCAAGTCAGTGCTAGCCTAGTTAGCATGAGAATGTTTTCTTAGGACACCGGCTTGTCTTTCCCTTAAGAATATTGTGATCTGTTGGACCCAGTGGCAGCGAGCAGTAAACACAACTGGTAACTTTCCAAATCCAACAATCATGCAGATTATTCAGAAATGGCAGAGAGAATGTTGATGATTTCTCTTGTGCATTAACTGGAAGTATTTTTGTTGGGCCAGGTCTAGAAAAAAAGTTGCCACGATTGAAACATTTTGTACAGTATGCTCTGCAATTTTTGGTGTATGCATCTCAAGGGTTTCCAGACTTTTGACACATGCCCCCAAAACAATCCCGGCCCCACTATGTTAAAAAAGTGATGTAATGGCCTCCCGGGTGGTGCAGTGGTCTAGGGCACTGCATCGCAGTGCTAGCTGTGCCACCAGAGACTCTGGGTTCGAGCCCAGGCTCTGCCGCAGCCGGCCGCGACCGAGAGGCCCATGGGGCGGCGCACAATCGGCCAAGCATCGTCCGGGTTAGGCCGGCAGGGATATCCTTGTCTCATCGCGCACTAGCAACTCCTGTGGTGGGCCGGGCACAGTGCAGTGTAGCTTGATTGGGTTGTGTTTCGGAGGACGCACGGCTCTCGACCTTCGCCTCTCCCGAGTCCGTACGGGAGTTGTAGCGATGAGAAAAGACAGTAACTACTAATAATTTGATATTGGGGAGAAATGAGGGGTAAAAAAAAGTTATGAAATAAACAATTAATGTTAACTTTTTTTCTTCTGATTTAAATATTATTACAAATCAGTCAATCAATTTTACTATCATAGCTCAAAGAAGGAGTTGTTATGGTTTGAAATTCATCAGAAATGTATTGGGAAGTTGAGGAAAACAGGCAATTGTGTATGATCTTCTGTGTAGAAAAGATCATAGATGTTTTTTCCACCAGTCTGGTTTACAGCCTGCTCCTGCCCAGTCTGTTCTAAGACATTGAGGGAAACAGAAGACAATGTTCCTGAGAGCCTCATCTTTCAGTCATGGGGTCACAATATTTTGTAGCTTAAACCGTCAGATCCACATTTTCTAGGAAGAAAAGAGACACCGCTCATTTTATTACAACCGCTTTTAGAAGCTAAAAGCTGTATGAACCAAGCGCAGTGAGCAATACGGACCCCATTCCAGTGTTGTGTCACCCCCAGATGGTCGGGTGACATGTAGAAAGTACTTGTCAACAAGTGGCAGCTTTCCACGACGATCAATAGGACCTCAGGCGGCACGTTTCCTTATTTGTTAAGAACGCTATTACGTTTATCGAGAGCTGTAGAAACATTGGCTTGCGGTAAACTCCTTACGCAGGTAGAAGGGCGACATTTGTACATTAAGTATTCCAGGTCATGTGAACATCATTTTATTATTTCCATGCCTGTGAGCCAAGAGTTGTTAGTCAAGAAAGACACAAATCAGGTTGTACGTCATTGTAGGGCTGGGCAATATGGCTTAATATATTTTTTGTTGTTCTCCAAATAGGCGTTGTTGTACAATTAAAAGTAAAATACACTACATTTGACAGCCCACAATAATCAAATTAATTTGAGGCTTGTGAAATTATACCAAGGCTAAATAGATGAATAAGCCTAACACAACCACAAAACCCACTAAGACTTTATTTTAGGTAAAAAAAGTTACATCTGCTTTTCTGATGGACAGCGTATTGAAAATGCAGATTTCGGAATTCTAACGCAACCCCTGGGTTTATTTTCTTTCCAAAACTTCTACACTAGGGAAGTGTATTTAACAAAATGTTTATTATTTAGTCTAAAATAGTGTGTGTGGGGGGGGGCTAAGCTGAAATATGGAATTGTTTTACGACAGCTAAATGACCCATAGTCATACTATTTGATTACGAATGTTAAGGCCCCTTTGGGTATCAAAAAAATATTGATTTTGGCCTCTATTACTAAAACCCATAGAAAACACACTCATAAAAGGACACAGAAAATGAATCACAAGATACAAGGTTGACGCGCGTCTTAAATCTAGGAGATACTTGTTTTTAAAAACTCATAAAACTTTTTTTTTTTTTTTTTTAAACACACATTTAGCCCCTTTTTTGGTGTCACAAAACTACCTGTATTATTCAATTATTATTTTAAAAAATGGTACCGGTTATCTTCAGACGAGTCCCGTGACCCTTGTGGGGGTCCTTGAGCAAAATGGAGAACGCCATCGTGTTTGTGAGAATTCCCCCTTTCCATAATGTGGTCTCATTAGTTTGTAGCCCAAACGGTTCAGAGACTTGTGGGGGTCGTAGAGCAAAACACCATCGTGTTAGTGAGTCTCCCCTTTTCATAGAGGGGTCAGAAATTTGACATGGACGTTTTTTTTAAATTTTTTTATGTAACTTAGATTGATGCAACAGTGCTTCAATTAACTTGGGGATTAACTGACAAATGCATGGATTTCTGGTCGAAGTTGTAATTTCAACATGTCCCGAACCCATTAAAACACGGGCCAAAACTTATTGCACACCTTCATTAACGACAAGTCCTTTGTTATCCATCCATGTTATCCATCCATATTTAAATGGAGAACATTGGAGTTTTTCGGGGGGTGCAAGCCTGAAACAAGCAGACAGGTAGGCCTATAGAATTGGGAACTGGTAACAATCGGCAGAAGACCTCGCTCAGAGCGAGTCTGTACCCTGGTAATACAAGTCGGGGCTGATGTCTTGTATGTGATTTATTGGGTGTCAAAGATAACGCTTACCGTTTTTGGAAACTTCTTTGTTCCTCAAGTGAGGTGGAATGTAACGCCCTAGGAAGTGGAAAATGGTAGGACTATCAATTCACACATTTAGAAACAAATAGTATGGTAAAGCCATCAATGAAGATCGCCACAATGAGCTACACTGAATGCAAATTATTGGCTGTTAATACTTACTGCCTGTGCCTCCTCCCTGTCCGTCAGAGTTCAAGTCTAGGCCAGCAAGCTGAAAACACAAATATACTGTTGGAGTGCATCAAGTGATTTTACCACAAGCATGGTCAAATACAACCACGGGGTGAATTAATGCTTCCAAATATGATGGCGCAAAGTGCCAAAAGTCTGATCCTAGCACTGATTGGACAGTTTCAAGTTCAGTATGAAGGATAATTTGTAAGTAGCTCTGGATAAGAGCGTCTGCTAAATGACTTAAATGTAAATGGATAGCCTGTACAGTGCATTCAGAAAGTGTTCAGACCCCTTACCAGGTTCCACATTGTTACGTTACAGCCTTATTCTAAATTTGATTAAATTGTTTCCCCCCCAATCTACACACAATACCCCATAATGACAAAGTGAAAACAGAAAAAAACAGAAATAATACATTTACATAAGTATGCAGACCCTTTACTCAGAGCTTTGTTGAAGCACCAATGGCAGCCCGGAGTCTTTTTGGCACCCCTGTATTTGGGGAGTTCCTCACATTCTTCTCTGCAGATCCTCTCAACCTCTGTCGGGTTGTATGGGGAATGTCGCTGCACAGCTATGTTCAGGTCTCTCCAGAGATGTTGGATCTGGTTCAAGTCCAGGCTCTGGCCGGGCCAAGGACATTCAGGAGACTTGTCACGAAGCCATTCTTGCATTGCTTTGGCTGTGTGCTAAGGGTTGTTGTCCTGTTGGAAGGGAAACCGTAATAGTATTGTCTAGGTGATGAGTTGCGTGGCACTCAGGCCATCAGACCAGTGAATCTTGTTTCTCATGGTCTGATGGTCATTTTAGGTGCCTCCAAGCAGGCTGTCATGTGCCTTTTACTGGGGAGTTGGTTCTGTCTGGTCACTACCATAAAGGCCTGATTGGTGGAGGGCTGCAGAAATGTTTGTGTCCTTCTGGAAGGTGCCCCCATCTCCACAGAAGTATTCTGGAGCTCTGTCAGTGACCATCAGGTTCTGGGTCACGGGCCCTTCTCCCCCAGCTGTTCAGTTTGGCCGGTCAGAGCTCTAGAAAGAGTTGTTGGTTCCAAACTTCTTCCATTATAAGAATGATGGAGGCTACTGTGTTCTTGGGGACCTTCAACGCTGCAGGCATTATTTGGTACCCTTCCCCAGATCTGTGCCTCGACACAATCCTGTCTTGGAGCTCTACAGACAATTCCTTAAACCTCATGGCTTAGTATTTGCTCTGACATCCACTGTCAACTGTGGGACCTTGTATAGACAGGCCTTTCCAAATCAGGTCCAATCAATTGAATTTACCACCGGTGGACTCCAAGTTGTAGAGACATCAAGGATGATAAATGGAAACAGGGTGCACCCTTGCTCAATTTCAAGTCTCATAGCAAAGAGTCTAAATACTTATGTAAATCAGTATACGTATGTAAATCTATATTTTATGAATTTGCAAAAATGTCTACAAACCTTTCCTTGCTTTGTCATTATGGGGTATTGATGAGGGGGGAAGTATTGAATCCATTTTAGATAAGTCTAAAATAAAACGTGGAAAAACTGAAGGGGTCTGAATACTTTCCAAATGCAAAAGTATACTAAGTCAGTGAATCAAATGTTTACATTAATGAAGTGATTATGTGTGTGGGGAAAGCTCAAAGTTACAGCCAACGCTCTTGGCTTACAGGACCAAATTGTTTTTGCATGTGCATGTTGATTTTGTCCATCCCCAGACGCTTTTATGACACTCCGGTTAAAATACCCAAACCAACTATATTAATTTGGGGACAGGTCGAAACACACATGAAACATGCATTGGACATTTACTTAGCTTGCTGTTGCTAGCCAATTTGTCCTTGGATATAAACATTTACGGATCAAGCATAAATTGGCCTTTAGTCTAGGCCGCCGCAAAGGATTAGTTCACTGAGATGGACACATGCATGCATGCATACATACTGGTTACTGCTCGACTAAAACAACCGTGGTCGACCAAACAATCGACTAATTGGGGTCAGCCCTATTCCCCGATCATATTTCTTCTGTTGATTTGATCAGCAGTTGGCAGCCAATTGAGATGCATTACCAGTTCTATTTTAGCGCCTAGCTACACAGACGCACGGAATGCTACAGGTTTGGTCAGCCGGTTACATGCTGACCAGACCACCCAAGTTGCTTGCGCTGCAAAATAAATGTACACAAACACATTTGTCAATCATTTCACCCGAACTGCTTGCCAAGCGCCAAAACAGAAATTGATTCTATTTTGGATGCTTTAGGCGCTGTGGGTCCCACATTTCCCATTTCCTCATTAGTTTTTAAGAGCATAACATGGGTGATTGAAAGATGAACTTGGTACACACTCCAGTCGATGGTAATGCACCTTAAAAAGTTTGCTTCCAAACGCCATATAAAATCCACAGAAAAACGAACTAGGTTTCCCCTTTATATTTATGGTTAAATTGTCAGAGTAGAGAACACACGGTTTTGTATGAACCAACATGGGTCAAGATTCTACAAAGATCCGGATAAAAAAAAGAGCCATATGCATTCCAGCTAAAATAACAACCCAATGTTTTCCCACAGCAAATTAGCTAGCAACAGCACACTAGCTAAATTTCTATCATTGTTGCATTTTGACCTGTCCCCAAAGTAATATAGTTGGTTCAGGTATTTTAATCTGCTTGCCATGATTGTGTCTCGTGGGGATAGACACATGCACTGAACAGGTCATTGCATTTTGGTACACCAGAAGTACATTAAGTTGCAGAGGCAGTGCATATGTTGGATTTATCGAATTTTCACCTTCTTTACGTTTCTGTCAAGCCCTTTATTAGATAAATCCAACATATGCACCAAATAGGAGGCACTACAACATAATGTTGCAAGGCAAACAGTGCGCTCCATTAGAATTTCATGTACTTCTGGTGTAACAAAATGTTGTGACATTAAAGGTGTGATCAAGGCTTTACCACCATAGTGAATCACGTGCAAAATATCCAAGACTAACGCTTCCAACACACCAACAGTGGTGGCATTTTGGTACACCAGAATTATATTCATGTCCGATGAAACGCTGCGTTTGCCTTGCAGCATTGCGTTGCAGCGGCAGTTGCAGTGCACAAGTTGGATTTATCGACCGTATGCGTCAAACTGTATGAGTAGGTGGCTTGACAGAAGTGGCAGCAGCATAAAATGAATGTTTAACTCTTGCTGCATACAAATCCAGATGATGCCGTCGGTGTGATCGAAGCGTTGTTCTGCTGACTAACGTTATATCCAAACACGATTATACCGGCGAAGTAACGTTATATAGACCAATATCCACTTAACATGTATTAAAATAAAGTTAACTAGCTATGTTTTACATAACAAAAACCCGACATTAACTCACTAGCTAGTCAATGGTAGATTGGCTTTGTAAACGCAGTCTGGAGTAGGTTACTTTATTCACCTACAGTACTGGCGATTGTTATTTCCTGCGCCACGTTTCAAGACTCAGCAGTTACTTTTACCGGCCGGTAAAATGTCATCAATCCAACCAGCTAAGTTAGCTAGCTAACGTAAACTAGCACGCTAAATGTATCTGAATATCAAATGTCAGCTAGGTAGTTATCTATGTTGCTAACAAGTATTGGTTCTGTAGCTAGATAGCCAACATTAACCAAGGCCTAAGCACGCCTGGTTAAGATTGCCGAGAGATCAACTACGCAATCGATACCGACCTGTTACGTGTAGCCAACTAGCCTGGCTAATTACACATTAAAACACTAAAATATTTCGACTGTCAGCTAGCTAACTACATTAACATACAGTTATTGATAGCAAGTGTTCACTATATGTAATCGTTGAAACAAATAATTGTCTAACTACCCAAAACTGAATATTGCTAGGCAGCATCCGCCATCGCCACAGTTAATGTCACCGGCGACACAACCAACCACCATTTTACCAGCCACATCCACGCAGTTAGCTTGGCTACGAACCGCTTTAGCATGGTAGCTTAGCATACGCTTCGCTAGCTGACGGAACGTTATTTTAGCTGTCCTAACTCCATATTTCCTAAGTTATAATTTTTATTAAATAAATGAAGTAAAACACTCACCTGCTGATCTAGACCGTGTTGATTATCGACGACCACATGACTCATAACTAAAGAGAATAGAGAGGGTTATTTGTCAAGAGAAAGTATTTTCTTTGTTAGCACACTAGCTAGTTTCTTTGAAGATCACAAAATTCTTCCTAGATTCCAATCCGTAATATGTTGCTAACTTTATGTCCTTTCAGTCAATAAAACAAGTGTATATAAATGTTCCTTTCTGTCAGTTTTTACGTGGTTGCAAATTAAAGTATCCACTCGAGCTGTAACCGTAACCTTCCACTGGCTTGTCCGTGGTGGAATGAAGCTAAGTTACGCGCACAGGTACCGCGAGATAACACTATTTTAGAACAGACATCGCGATGTTCTAAATTTTGTAAATTTCCGCGCGGAAATATTAATCTGCATTATTTTTGCTCAGGTGAAGTGCGTAAGATAGTAAAGTAAATAATATTGCTAATAGCAAGCATATTAAATCGTAGTAAACATCTATTATGATAGGACATAAGAAAAGGAGACAAGGTGAAGGAAAATAAGCAAAACCTTGTGCCGCGGCACTTTGGGTATTGCTTAATTGTCTGAAATGGCCTCTTCTCCTTGTATCAATCATCTGCAATTCAACACTGTAAGTGTTGGACAGGTTAAGCACACCATACTAAGTAGGTTCCACAAGGCAAAAGCGTCAATACATGACTAAGATCGAATCGTACTTCACCGGCTCCGACGCTCCTCAAATGTGGCAGGGCTTGCAAACTGTTACAGACTACAAAGGGAAGCACAGCCGAGAGCTGGAGCCTACCAGATGAGCTAAATTACTTGTGTGCTAGCTTCGAGGCAAGTAACACTGAAACATTAATGAGAGAATCAGCTGTTCCAGACGACTGTGTGATCACTAAGACCTTTATTTTAACCTGGATGATGCTGGCCAAATTGTGCTCCGCCCTATGGGGCTCCCAATCACGGCTGGATGTGATACAGCCTGGATGCGAAACCAGGTACTATAGTGATGCCTTTTGCACTGAGATGTAGTGCCTTAGACCGCTGCGCCACTCGGGAGCCCAGGTCAACATTCAGAACGTGTACTCCGAGCATGCGCTGACCAACTGGCAAGTGTTTTGTGTTGAAAGTGTTCTGACACTTTCAACCTTTCCCTGTCTCAGTCTGTAATACCAACATGTTTCAAGCAGACCACCATAGTCCCTGTGCCTGAGATCACTAAGGTAACCTGCCGAAATCACCACACACATACCCTCGTATGCTGGCCCTCGCTTCATATTCGTCGCCAAACCCACTGGCTCCAGGTCATCTATAAGTCTTTGCTAGGTAAAGCCCCGCCCTTATCTCAGCTCACTGGTCACCATAGCAGCACCCACCTGTAGCACGCGATCCAGCAGGTATATTTCACTGGTCACCCCCAAAGCCAATTCCCCCTTTGGCCGCCTTTCCTTCCAGTTCTCTGCTGCCAATGACTGGAACAAACTGCAAAAATCACTGAAGCTGGAGACTAATGTCTCCCTCACTAACTTTAAGCATCAGCTGTCAGAACAGCTGACAGATCATTGCACCTGTACATAGCCCATCTGTAAATAGCCCATCCAAATAGCTCATCCCCATATTGTTATATATATATATATTTTGCTCCTTGTCACCCCAGTATCTCTACTTGCACATTCATCTTCTGCACATCTATCACTTCAGTGTTTAATTGCTAAATTGTCATTAATTCGCCACGGCCTATTTATTGCTTTACCTCCCTAATCTTACCTCATTTGCACACACTGTATATTGATTTTTTCTATTGTGTTATTGACTGTTCATTTGTTAATTCCATGTGTAACTTTGTGTTGTTGTTTGTGTCGCACTGCTTTGCTTTATCTTGGCCAGGTCGCAGTTGTATATGAGAACTTGTTCTCAACTGGCCTACCTGGTTAAATAAAGGTGAAATATATATATTTTTTAAATAGACTGTTCTCTCTGCTACCGCATGGCAAGCGGTACCGGAGCGCCAAATCTCTGTTCAAGAGGCTTCTAAAACAGCTTCTACCTGCAAGCCATAAGACTACTGAACATCTAATCAAATGGATACCCAGACTATTTGCATTGCATTGCATCCCCCCCCTTTTTACACTGCTGCTCCTATCTGTTATTATCTATACATAAGTCACTTTAATAACTCTACTCACATGTATATATTACCTCAATTACCTCGACTAACCGGTGCCCCCGCGCATTGACTCTTTACCGGTAGCCCCTGTATATAGCCTCACTATTGTTATTTTACTGCTGTGCTGCCTTTTAATTATTTGTTACTTTTATTTATTTTATTTATTTTGTATTTTTCTTAAAACTGCATTGTTGGTTAAGGGCTTGTAAGTAAGCATTTCACTGTAAGGTCTACACCTGTTGTATTCGGCGCATGTGACAAATACAATTTGATTTGATTTCCCCCTTGCCCTGCCAGGTCAGTACAGATAAGGAGAGGACGAAACACAACAAGAGGCTATTTTCTTACATGGCCTTAATGCCTTCTTCAGACCCCTCTCTTGCTCTGCCACTCCCTCTCTATCGCTCTTTGCCTCTTCCTTCCTCCCTTCTATCTTCTAGCTCAGTGATATAAGGAAAGAACATGTCAAGAATAGTGTTATAAAACTGCACATTCTTCTCTCTGCACCATGGCGAAATATGTTGAAATTCAGGAAGTTAGCTGATTTCCAGACAAAAAAAGAGGCCGGTGCCCCGGGCCCCAAATGCGTTAGTCAGGCCCTGTGTTGAGGGGATCAGGTTAATCAGAGGTAATAGGCTGTGTGGCAGAGTTTGGCTGTGGAAGATTTGCATAATAGCAAGCCACATACAGGGATGAAGGGAAGCAGCAGGAGTTGGGAAGAAGAAATCATTGGCCGTGTTCCCTTAATCAGTCGTTGCATGCATCACCCAATGATTGCATGCCATGTCATTGACTGTGCGGTTGCGCACCAGATTGCTATACCATATGATGTGGTTTGCTGATGCGTAAAATACCTATCCAGGCATTGTAAGATATGGCATGCATCAGCAACATCTGAGCAGGAGAACGCAAACCTTGTCTGTCCCACAGGTCAATCCTCCAGACCAGGCATTAACCCTCCATCAACAACCTTATTTAACCTGGCAGTGAACTCAGTGTTAAAAAAAAGTTAAAAAAGGGCAAAAAAATGGGAAATTGTATGTGTTTAGATATTTATATTTGCTGAGGAGTGGAACATCGCTCTTTGTTATACTTTATGTTATTTTTAGTACTACATTGATATTGATTACGATATTGTTGGGTTTAGCGCTTGCAAGTAAGGCATTTCACTGTACTTCTGTACATGACATTAACACTTGAAATTGAGTGTAATTACGGAGGTGAAAAGGAATTAAATCGTGAAGTTACATGATGAGACATCCCTGGATGCGTCCTGCTCTGTACTCCGTGTGTGTAAAGCAATGGAAGCTTTATCAAACACAAATAGATGTCTGCTAATGATCTGCTGCCATCTGTTGGGCAATCTAATTCACAGCAGAAAAAAAAACACGTGCCTACTGTTCCCATCAGCCCCACGGTATATTTCACCGGAAGAAATCGTCTGACTCTTCCTCTTTCCGTCATCGGGGTTTAGGTAGGGGAATGGCGATTTTATTCTCTTCACATAATCCGAGTTAAATCTGGTTTAAAATCCTATCATCCTTTCGAAAATGTAACCAGAACATATACAATAAACACTGCTAAGTATAGTCGTTGTATTATTTAAGCGACAAAATGTGATTATTGCGTTTTAATTCTTGGATGAGTGTTGTGTGTATGGGTGTGCAGTGACATGGCCTGTCGTTTTGGTGTACCTTACAGTAGTTGGTCACTAGCCGCTGGTAGCTCGATTTTCTGGTTCGGTGATTTGTTCAGACGTTCTGTATTTATCACGACCGTAGAGCCGCCGGGCAGTTGCTGTAGAATAGTTCACAATAGCTTTTACCCAACGTTTATGTGCATGGTTTCTAGTTGGATGAACTTGTATAGTGTAGTGAGTGTTGGCGTCTTAAGTTTTAGAGGTAGCTAACTAGTGTTTGGCATGCTAGGAAAATCCGCATGATGGCTGGCTAGCAACCATACACGCAAGTGTATTGTCCATTTATATTATATAACGTTTTCAGTTATCAATTCACCTTTCTTGCAGAACAGGATCCCTACTTGATTTCAGAGTTCGTTGGTTAACTAGCTAGGTAGATACTGTACATTTCTTCAGCTAACTGCGGCAAGTGGCAGGTATTTGTTGAGCAAATAAAAAGAATAGTAGCTACATAACGTTACACATTCATGAATGTGGCGTAACTTGCTATCACGTAGGCTATTGCTAGTATATCTGTTGAACTGTAGAAATCTCTACTTTTATCCTGGCTCTAACAGAATACTCTCAATTTTTCTTTCCAGTCACGATGGGACGTGTTATCAGGGGACAGAGAAAAGGTGCCGGCTCCGTGTTCAAAGCCCACGTGAAGCACAGAAAAGGTGCTGCTAAACTCAGACACATTGACTTCGCAGAACGTCATGGTTACATCAAGGGAATCGTGAAGGTAGCGCTCTCACAATAGCTTTTGCTGTTAAAATGTTTTCTACAAGGTCCAAAGTTGCGTTTGCCGTGCATTCTTTTAGGTAGTTTATTTTGTTTTAACATCCATCTGCTTTGGACCTGACCTTTGTCTCTCTCAGGACATTATCCATGACCCTGGCCGTGGTGCTCCCCTTGCCAAGGTGGCTTTCCGTGACCCCTACCGGTTCAAGAAGAGGACTGAGCTGTTCATTGCTGCTGAGGGCATCCACACTGGACAGTTCATCTACTGTGGCAAGAAAGGTAAGGAATGGAGATTGGCACGTACTTGGCAGCTTACGGGTTAACAACCCTGTGTCTAACACATTCTATGGTATGCTGGTTAGATGGCAGTTGTCATCTCTTAGGATCTAATCTCCAACTACAATGTGAATACCTGGTACCTTAATAAATGTTCCCTTCTCAGCTCAGCTGAACATTGGTAATGTTCTGCCTGTGGGCACCATGCCTGAGGGAACCATCATCTGCTGCCTGGAGGAGAAACCTGGCGACAGGGGCAAGCTGGCCAGGGCGTCTGGGAACTACGCCACAGTCATCTCCCACAACCCAGAGACCAAGAAGTCCAGAGTCAAGCTTCCCTCTGGCTCCAAGAAGGTCATTGCTTCTGCTAACAGAGCTGTCGTTGGTAAGAACACAAAATATGACATGTTTGCTGATGCTTTCTGATTTAATAGGGAGAGGTGGATGCATGACCTACATTTTGATCTTTGACCACAAACCTTTGCCAGTGATTCAAACACACGAGCTGACATGGTACAAATCTGTCGTTCTGCCCCTGAACAGGCAGTTAACCCACTGTTCTTAACTGACTTGCCTAGTAAAATGATCATTTCTCATTAACTGGATCCAATGTCAAGTTAACGACCTTCTCTTGGATCGTTGAAGTGTAAGGAATCTGCTCTGATTTCCAGCTGCACTGTATGCAGTATTTTGGATCGATTTGGTGACTGGTCGTTTGTAGGCAGATGGTTAAGCTAGAGACCAGAAACTTAAGCGGCTACAATTCTGATTTGCTGTTAAGAATACAGGTCATCGCACGTGACATGGTTGCTTTCAGAGCATATTGCCTGGGTAGGAAATCCTGTCCAATGCTTAATGGTTCTCTCTCCTCTGGGCTTCAGGTGTGGTTGCCGGAGGTGGACGTATTGACAAGCCCATCCTGAAGGCCGGTCGTGCCTACCACAAGTACAAGGCCAAGAGGAACTCCTGGCCACGTGTCCGTGGTGTGGCCATGAATGTAAGTGGACATGAAATCTTCTGCATATTTATTTTTGGGTAGGTTCAGGCATTTTCATCCATCCCTATGTTTAAGAATCTTATGTTCTACCTCAATCTCTGGAAAAAATAATTATCTCCTCTGCACCTGATGTTTGGAAATGGCCCTTTGCTAACATGTTTCTAACTTCTTTCTAGCCTGTTGAACATCCCTTCGGTGGTGGTAACCACCAGCATATTGGAAAACCCTCAACTATCAGGAGGGATGCACCCGCTGGTCGCAAGGTCGGTCTCATTGCTGCCCGTCGTACAGGCAGACTGCGTGGAACAAAGACGGTCACGGAGAAGGAGAACTAACTCCCTTTACAATAAAATGTTCCAAGGAAGCTGATCTATGACTCCTTTTGTAGCAATGGAGTTGGATACGAGGACAACTCTGTTTTTGGTAGCACTCATCTAGCAGTGAGGGTTACATTTTATAAAAGTGTAGTAGATTTGAGTGTGGTTGATGGGGCCAGATCACCATAATTCGTCTGCTTAATGGCATTTATCCAAAGCACACATTTTGCAAATTGTTTTTCCCAACAATGAATCAAGACATGGTTAAAATAAAGGGAGCTTAATCATGGTCCGATCTATTATGCTACATTTTATAAGCCCAATACATTGCAAAGCATGTAAGATCCTGCATGTAGGTATTGGCCATATCCTGAGCACCCAGAAAGTAATTTTTCAATGTGCATATATATACAAAAGACAGTCAAGATTCCATGTTCTTTATCTGCTAAGGGCAATGCTTTTTTTATTTTATATTTCTGTGCACAAAACCTCCTGAAAGTTCACATCGCGACTGTAGCTCCAGAATTCAACGTCACACCATGGCCAAAACAAAAGTCGGCAAACTGGGCGCAGAACTCTGTTCAGTCAAAATCTCCATTAAAAATAACACGGACAAATGTTCCTCAAATCAAATATTTTTTTTTGTGAAATACAACAAAATAAATTCTATAAAATAAGAGCAAAATATTTAAATATAATACGGTGTGCAGAATATTTTCATTTGCAGGAGTATTTGGTATTTGACAAATCCAAAAAATACACGGTTAAACTTACCAATTAAATACAGTATTTACTGATGTTTACGTTTAGCTCAAGTTGCAACATGACTAACCAGCCGATATCTTCTAACCCTACTGTGTTCCCATTCTCCCTGGAGGGAGAGGTCTCCGATGCTGCCGCCCGGTGAGCTCCATGAAAGAATGGTAGCGGTCGTCTAAGACTAGGCTCTACCAAAAAGATACAGAAGCAAACCACAGTCTAGTACACATCAGGTAGCCTGGCAGAGCAAATCTGTTGCATATGTTTTTAATTTTCTCAATTCCTATAGATAAACTAAACTGACCGCCGAATGTGAAGTTGGAGGATTTTAACAATGAGCAATTGAAAAGCCACTTATTCTTACATTGGTTCAACAAGGGGTAGATGAGCATTAAAAAAGCCTAAAGGAAGTGTCCTCTAGGATTAAGGACGTCAGTTGGGATGACATTTCCCCTTGCGCTACGCTATTCTGGTGAGAAGCCATGCTAAATGTTACAGCATATTATCTATAGCTTCTGAAAGGATTGGATTACCAGAACAAAAATAAAAGGCAATGAGAGTGCCAGAACAATTTTGCATCACTTTTTCACATCAACCAAAACACAGTAAAAGTTCACCCAACCATTTCATGTCTCACACTAAAACCCCAGCACGTGAGTTGATTTGGCATGGGTCAAGAGGTTGTCAAGGAGCTTAATATGTGTCCTCCTAAAGGTGAATGACCAGTAACTGATGTCAGACCAAATCGCACTGCTGCGCATGGGTGATAAAACAAAAAGGAGTTCTCTTAAGCGTTTTATTTTTTTTGTTATCTCCCAACAGCAAACCTGACAGAGTTACGCTATTGCGGGGGATTAATTTTTTGAACAGTCAAAACATGAACATATTATGTACACCTTTCCGTCATGTAGACAAGCGCATCAGCATCGTCAGGCCTGGGTCATTATGTTTATTACCCCACTGCTATTGACAGCAGCCAGGCCCCAGTCTGCAGGGCATAAGAACCCAGGGGAGAGCACCCCCCCCCCAGACAGGCAGCACAGGAGCAGGCTGGAGGGGGAGAAACTCACAGTAGGGGCCTGGAGAGGAGCTGTGAAGCCTGGCCCTGCCCTGCCGTGCCCTTGAGGCCCCCGATCAGGAGCTCAGTCGGTCGACGAGAGGAAAGAGAGCAGAACGATGGAGGCACAGCAGAGGAGAGGGCCAGTGTTACTCCTTAGGCGGAGCAGGGGCCAAGGAGGTGGTGGAGGGGACCTCCTCAGTGCTCTCCCAGTTGTCTTGTGCTTGTGGGCCTGTGCCGGGCGCAGGGCCTGGGGCAGAGGAAGGGACAGGGCGCTGGGGGTTGTTCATGTGCTGGGCAGCTGGGCCTGTGTACGGCAGCCCGTGGGGGTGGTTGTTCTGCTGGGGAATGAGAAAACAATCCGTTTTTTGTTAAACTACTGATATGCGGTGGAACTTGACACAAAATGTCTGCCATTGGTTCTTCAATTGTTGAGAAGTCTCTGTTTACATGGCTCCTTAAAAGTCTAAATATCATGCTGCTTTTACAATATAGTGGGTGTGTACCTGCTGAAACTGTGTCGTAGTCCCCGGAGACGAATGAGGGTAGAGGGAGATGTCATCTGGAGGGGAGGTGTCCTGATCTTCCGGGGCTTCCTGGTCATCGGGCTCCTGGGAAATTAAGTCAAAGAATAGTTTTATTCCCAATGCATTTTTCTACCTAACACCAACATTCACACACAGCTCAAGTCTATGGACCCAATAGCAGACCAAAGAGTCTGTTAATATGCCTTTGCACTGGATGGGAACGTTGTCCTACTTTAGCCTATTTTAACTGAATGAGATGAAAGCGAGGCACATGCTGTGTAGGAGAGTGTGACAGCCTTGGATGTAATAATATCAACTGACAGAGGTATAAATAGAAAAGAGACTTTGTTATGTGAGTGGGTGTTATTCTCCGCTAGCGAGCTTCTCCACGGTGTGGTGGGAGACATGCTTTTAACGAGCTCATGTTTCCATAGAACACCAACGGGACTGGGGCCAGAGCTGTTCTTATAATGTTGATATGGGCTAATTTGAAGGGTCTAATACTAGATGCGAATGCACTGGATCCGAGAAAAACTGAAGGATTTAAACACTGCTTTCAGTTTGTTCAATCCATGATAGTTCTGTGGCGGTTAGGCCAGTGTTATCTTTAGACTAGCATCTTTGTGCTTGCATCAACTGGCCCTGTGTCTATCATGATTGGGTCTGCTTATAAAGACAGACTGACACACTACAACATGTGACCAGACAAACCAGGGATAGAGAACAGCTACCCCTAAGTGGGGTAGAGGTAGGTTGATGATATAACAAACTTATTGTACTGGAAATGTGCCTGAAAACATGCACTCAATACTACTACAGACCCCTATTGTAATCCTACAATAACGTGTGGGTAAAGTAGGTGCTGCCTATCGTCAATTAAACTTGTGCTCCAAAGACATGCTTTTTCTAAACTAGTGATTCCATCTGTCCAGATTTATTATAAAATTGGACATGCATATAGATGGGTTACAATTCTAACTGTATGCAAGGCAAAGTTTCCGATAAAAACAATCAACATGCGCCTCCCGAGTGGCGCAGTGGTCTAAGGCACTGCAATGCTAGCTGTGCCACTAGAGATTCTGGGTTAGAGTCCAGGCTCTGTCGCAGCCAGCCGCGCCTGGGAGACCCATGGGGCGGCGCACAATTGGCCCAGTGTCGTCCGGGTTAGGGGAGGGTTTGGCCGGCAGGGATGTCCTTGTCCCATCGCGCACTAGCGACTCCTGTGGCGGGCCGGGCACAGTGCATGCTGACATGGTTGCCAGGTGTACGGTGTTTCCTCCGACACGTTGGTGCGGCTGGCTTAAGGTTAAGTGGGCATTGTGTCAAGAAGCAGTTGAGTTGTGTTTCAGAGGACGCACGGCTCTCGACCTTCGCCTCTCCCAAGTCCGTACGGGAGTTGCAGTGATGAGACAAGACTAACTACCAATTGGATAAAACGAAATTGGGGAGAAAAAGGCGTTTAAAAAATATATATATATATTTTTTTAAATACAATCAACATTAAGACGTGAACTGTTCAATGAGTCCTGTTGATTAGGGATATATTAACACATGCCATTACATGGCTGATGCACAAACCACAGGTTGCCCCTATGTAGACCTAGTCTCAACACAAAAACAACATCACTTGAACACACAGTAAGTACACTACATGACAACAACACTAGGCTAGCACCTCATCATCCACTATAGCCAAGGCTAAGAGTTTTCGATCAGTTGTGTCATATGGCCAGTGAGTTTGCTTTGGGGAGGAGGAACAAACGGTATCGATTGGATTAACAGTGTTACGTTGAGATGGAGAACCAATAAAACGTAAGTGAAGCCAGGAAGTCAGTGCTGTTTTAGGTAACCAATGGGACACTGCTACCGGACTGGAAAGAGGAAACGTTTGCTCTCTGTTTGCTGCTCATAGTTGGTGATGGTTCAACATTAGAATTCACCTGTTGGAGTTTGGCTCTATTAATTCTCTACTAGGATACATTTATCTCCAGTCTCTGCCTACGAACCTTGAGTTGGCTGCATTGTCAGTTACTGGATACTCAGAAAGGATTTTTTGGTTGAATCATTTGAACCATCACTACATTTCAAAATCACTTTTGGGAGCAGCACGCAAACAGCCGAGCAGACATCTTGTCACTGCCATCTGTTATTGTCCTGCTCCAATACTCCAGACTGTGTGTGTGTTGTTACTGCCCAGGCTACTCTCCTCGTGTCACTGTGCTAGTGGACAGCAGTAACATCGCCCTGTATGGAACATCTAGAGAGAAGTCAGAGTGGAGGAGGAGAAGGGTGGCTGTGGCAGTTATATATGAGGGCTTACAGTGTGCTGCTGTCCTGTCCCTTCCCCTGGCAAAAGCTGCTGTGGCGAGGACGATTTCCGCATGGCAGCATCTTCTTCAGACACCGCCTCACCGTGCTTCGTTAAGTGACACTAGTTTGAAATAGCATAATTGATATCATTACATAATATATACAAGTGTCAATAAACAATGCTTTCAAGTGGATTTCTTCGTTTAAAAAAAAAAGTTTTAAAGTAGCATATCATTTCATTTCTATCATATCGCTATTTATGATAAGGATCAATTAGGCTGAACATAATGTACACCGATCTTCAGCAAATACAACTTTGTAACACAAATAAGGGAAATGATAGAAAAAAAGTATTGTAATAATGTTAGCTTACAATATACTATGGGCGTATAAACTGGAAATAAAATGTGTCAAAAACTCAAAGCCCTTACCTATAGTAAAAACATGTATAAATTCTGAAGATTACAAAAATACTTCATAATTTCCCAGCATATTACAGTTTACAGTTTCCAAAATAACCTTTGCGCTAACTTGGAACTCTCAACTGTAGCTTTAAAAACATTCAGTTCCAGTAACACTTGAAAATACTTGAGACAGAGAAGAGTAAAAAAACAGATGGTTAGCGTCAACATGTTAACAATACATCACAAAGAAAATGGTATAGTTTATGTATTGCTGCATATTGAGGTCCCACATAATCAACACTGCTCTGTTTTACAAATTCATTAACACTATTATTATAACAGGCAAGCTCCGCGTCTCCACATTACATCATTTGAACTCTGTAGGTCAAAATGATGCATCCTTCAAAAAGACACCACTTTTTTGGAAGGACTTTCCAATACGGACCTTTCTCTACTTCAACTACTACCATTTCGGCCATGCATCCATGTTAGATACTACTGTATTACCTTTGTGTTGTGTGTGTGTGTGTGTGTGCATCATTTGGTGTGAGTCTTACCTCCTCAGGGCAGAGTTCACAGGCCTTGGCCAGGGTCATGCGTGCGGAGTGCGAGCGCTCCAGGAAGTATCCGTTGGAGGTCTCGTTGCTCTGGACTGGGGGAGACCAGTTGTTGTAGGTGTACTGAGGGTTCCCTGTGTAGGGCCTCCTTTCCAGCTCGTCACCGAGCCACTCCACTGCCCACGTCCACTTACGCTTCAGGTCCCCGTTACTCTGCAGGACAGAGAAACACATACTATTACTAAGAGTGCTTATGAATTACCTTTTTCCTTCCGTTGCAATTCTGAATCCTGAAAATATGATTTCATTTTTAAAAAATAAAATAAAAAGATCAATGAAGGGCTATTTACAGAATAAAATGACTCCTAGATTCAGACTAGAGATGGGCATTTGACATTCAATAAATTAATTAAGCCCTAATCTATGGGCAGGGGCGCAGCCATGGGTGGGTCTTGTTGGGCACAGGCCCACCCCACTGGGGAGCCTGGCCCAGCCACTGGGGAGCCAGGTCCAGCCAAACAAAATGAGATTTCCCCACAAAGGGCTTTATTACAGACAGAAACACTCCTCAGTTTCTGGGCTCCCGAGTGACACAGTGGTCTAAAACACTGCATCACAGTGCAAGAGGCATCACTGCAGTCCCTGGTTCGAATCCAGGCTGCATCACATCCGGCTGTGATTGGGAGTCCCATAGGGCGATTGGCCCAGCGTCGTCCGGGTTTGGCCGGAGTAGGCCATCATTGTAAATAAGAATTTGTTCTTAAATGACTTGCCTAGTTAAATAAAGGATACATTTATTTATTTACAAAAACTCATCAGCTGTCCGGGTGGCTGGTCTCAGACGATCCAGTAGCTGAAATAGCTGGATGTGGAGGTCCAGGGCTGGCGTGGTTACACGTGGTCTGAGGTTCTGAGGCCGGTTGGACGTACTGTCAAATTCTCTAAAATGACGTTGGAGGCGGCTTATGGTAGAGAAATATAAATTATTTTCTCTGGCAACAGCTCTGATGGGCATTCCTGTAGCCAGCATGCCAATTGCACCCTCCCTCAAAACTTGAGATATCTGTGGCATTGTGTTGTGTGACAAAACTGCACATTTTAGAGTGGCCTTTTATTGTACCCCAGCACAAGGTGCACCTGTGTATTGAGCATGCTGTTTAATCAGCTTCTTCATAATCCATCCACCTGACAGGATTGGTATATCTTGGCAAAGGAGAAATGCTCACTAACAAGGATGTAAAGACATTTGTGAGAAATAAGCTTTTTGTGTGTATGGAACATTTCTGGGATATTTTACTTCAGCTCATGAAACCAACACTTCACATGTTGCGTTCATATTTTTGTTTAGTATAGAACAACAAGGCCTGTATTTTTAGAATACATGTCCCGCAATAAAAAAAAAATGAATTTAAATATATCACATTTATCTATAAGCCTATGCCAACAATGCCTAATTTGTCTAACCATTACAGATAAATCATAATTGCTCAATTGCCCCATATATACACAGTGTACAAAACAATATAAACTTTCCATGACATGGACTGTCCAGGTGAACCCAGGGGAAAGCCACGAGCACACCTTTTAAAACCACTTCAATCAATGATGGGGGGAGGAGACAGGTTGAAGAAGGCTTTTTAAGCCTCGAGACAATTGAGACGTGGATTGTGTATGTGTGCCATTCAGAGGGTGAATGGACAAGACAAAATATTTAAGTGCTTTTGAACAGGGTATTGTAGTACTTGCCAGGTGCACCGGTTTCAGTGTGTCAAGAACTGCACCGCTGCTGGGTTTTTCACGCTCAACAGTTTCCTGTGTGTATTAATAATGTTCCACCCAAAGGACATCCAGCAAACTTGACAACTGTGGGAAGCACTGGAGTCAACATGGGCCAGCATCCCTATGGAATGCTCGACACCTTGTAGAGTCCAGGCCCTGACAAATTAAGGCTGTTCTGAGGGCAAAGGGGGATGCAACTCGATATTAGGAAGGTGTTCCTAATGTTGTGTACACTCAGTGAATATTCAGTCAATAAATAAGCAAGTGCCATTTACAGATACACTATGCAGAATTCGCTACGCCATTTCATGGTTGTTAAAATTAGAATAGTTCCTAATTCGAGTTTGTGAGACAAAACAAGCAAGCATAGTGTATCAAAATGTTTACTTATTAAGTATTCAACCCCTTTGCTATGGCAAATCTAAATATGTTCAAGAGTACAAATGTGCTTAACAAGTCACAATAAGTTGCATGGACGCACTGTGTGAAATAATAGGGTTTAACATGATTTTTTTTTAAATTACCACCTCATTTTTGTACCCCACACATTCAGTGATCTGTAAGGTCCCTCAGTCGAGCAGTGAATTTCAAACACATACTCAACCACAAAGACCAGAGGTTTTCCAATGCCTTACAAAGAAGGGTACCTATTGGTAGATGGGTAAAAAAATAAAAAGCAGACATTGAATATCCCTTTGAGCATGGTAGTTATTAACTACACTTTGGATGGTGTATTAATACACCCAGTCACTACAAAGAGACAGGCATCCTTCCCAACTCAGTGGTCGTAGAGGAAGGAAACTGCTCATGGATTTCACCATAAGGCCAATGGGGACTTTAAAACAGTTAGTTTAATTACTGTGAAATTAGAAAACTGAGGATGGATCAACACCATTGTAGTTACCCCACAACAGTAACCTTATTGACAGAATGAAAAGAAGGAACCATGTGCAGAACAAAAATATTCCAAAACATGCATCCTGTTTGCAAAGTGTTATATTTGGGGCAAATCCAATAAGATATTACTGAGTACCACTCTCCATATTTTCAAGCACAGCTGTGGCTGCATCATGTTATGGGTATGCTTGTAATCGTTAAGGACTGGGGAGTTTTTCAGAACAAAAAAAAAAGAAAGACATGGAATGGAGCTATGGGGTGGAGATCTGGAGACTGGCTAGGCCACTCCAGGACCTTGAAATGCTTCTTACGAAGCCACTCCTTCATTGCCCGGGCGGTGTGTTTGGGATCATTGTCATGCTGAAAGACCCAGCCACGTTTCATCTTCAATGCCCCTGCTGATGGAAGGAGGTTTTCACTCAAAATCTCACGATACATGGCCCCATTCATTCTTTCCTTTACACGGATCAGTCGTCCTGGTCCCTTTGCAGAAAAACAGCCCCAAAGCATGATGTTTCCACCCCCATGCTTCACAGTAGGTATGGTGTTCTTTGGATGCAACTCAGCATTCTTTGTCCTCCAAGTTTTTACCAAAAAGTTATATTTTGGTTTCATCTGACCCTATGACATTCTCCCAATCTTCTTCTGGATCATCCAAATGCTCTCTAGCAAACTTCAGATGGGCCTGGACATGTACTGGCTTAAGCAGGGGGACACGTCTGGCACTGCAGGATTTGAGTCCCTGGCGGCGTAGCGTGTTACTGATGGTAGGCTTTGTTACTTTGGTCCCAGCTCTCTGCAGGTCATTCACTAGGTCCCCCCGTGTGGTTCTGGGATTTTTGCTCACCGTTCTTGTGATCATTTTGACCCCACGGGGTGAGATCTTGCGTGGAGCCCCAGATCGAGGGAGATTATCAGTGGTCTTGTATGTTTTCCATTTTCTAATAATTGCTCCCACAGTTGATTTCTTCAAACCAAACTGCTTACCTATTGCAGATTCAGTCTTCCCAGCCTGGTGC
This sequence comes from Oncorhynchus nerka, assembly GCF_034236695.1. Lineage (NCBI taxonomy): Eukaryota > Metazoa > Chordata > Actinopteri > Salmoniformes > Salmonidae > Oncorhynchus > Oncorhynchus nerka. Next base: position 20,745,303 of record NC_088396.1, read on the forward strand.
AGGTCTACAATTTTGTTTCTGGTGTCCTTTGACAGCTATTTGGTCTTGGCCATATTGGAGTTTGGAGTGTGACTGTTTGAGGTTGTGGACAGGTGTCTTTTATACTGATAACAAGTTCAAACAGGTGCCATTAATACAGGTAACGAGAGGAGGACAGAGGAGCCTCTTAAAGAAGAAGTTACAGGTCTGTGAGAGCCAGAAATCTTGCTTGTTTGTAGGTGACCAAATACTTATTTTCCACCATAATTTGCAAATAAATTCATTAAAAATGTGATTTTCTGGATTTTTTTTCTCATTTTGTCTGTCATAGTTGAAGTGTACCTATGATGAAAATTACAGGCCTCATCTTTTTAAGTGGGAGAACTTGCACAATTGGTGGCTGACTAAATACTTTTTGGTCCCACTGTATACAGACGTTCCAACTTTGCCCGTTCTTTGGAATTTTCTAAAATGGATGAATAACTCCACATTGAACACTGCATGGTGATTAATTACGGCCGCGACATCGGTTTGGTGAGTAGGCCTATGCTTAATGATTCTGATGAAAATATGCTCTTTGTCTTAATAAACAAATGTTTTAGTGTATTTTCAGTGTGGAACCTGTCTATGTTTAGGGGGGTTATAGCCTAGACTAACCAACTATATACTAGCAGTTCGCAAAGTAGCCTAAGCGGAAAATAGACGGGACGCAATTATTCCAAAACTGCTGCACGTTATTGGAACACATTTTCCTACTTCAATCAACCAGTCCATTTTGAATTTGTGATAATGCTGTAGTCATTTGGCAAGGAATGTAGCTTGTGTATCCCATCAGTTAGATATGTTTGTCATAGGCATTTATTTCTGTAAGCCAAACAGGATATTGGGTGTGCACTCAGCACGTGTGTGTGTGTGTGTGTGTGTGTGTGTGTAGGGAGCAGTCGGAACGCAATTGAGTGAATGACACACGGAGGGGAAAGGGAATTTAGGGAGAAAAATTGTGCAATGCTTGGCTTGGTCTCTTTTTTGTTATGCCCCGCAAATGCACAAATGGAACACTAGAGTCAAAGCAAATTAATGTCGTCTTCAAGACAAAATGTCATTTGCCCGTTCGGGCAGCCACAATGCACATTCCACTAAATAGTTTGTGTTTGAAAACATTTAGGTCTTTGGTTAAAGATGGAGCTTTGAAGTCGGTTTGAGTACTAGATTACTCATGCCCATCCCTAATTCAGATGGTAGCATAGTGTAGTTGTGTCTCTTATACCTGTAGTATCTGGTAGGCCACAGAGCAGTTGCTGAAGAGGGCTACCATGCACTTGATACACTGGTAGGCCCGTTTCTGGTAGTGGTTCTTGGAGCGCTGGATGGTGTCAAATAGGCCATCCCTGTCATCTGGTATACCCTTCAGCACGTTGTGGATCCTACACAACCAAGCAGGGAGAGAAAAAAACAGAGCAGGGATGATGATGTTGGCACAACAGAAAATCAACCAGAGACGAAATTCCAAACAGGGAAACCAGCCATTCCTAGAGGGCCACAGGGTGTGCCATTTTTTGTCCCAGCCCAGCACTAAGCAGTCTGATGAGTTGAATCAGACGTGTTGACATTAGAGCTGTCAAACAATTAAAATAATAAAAAATTGAGGTAATTAGTTAATCACAAATTTTGAATTTGCTCAAATTTGGCCCTAGATAAAGATTTATTCTATTTTAAAAGCAATGCATTGAATTACAGGCAAACTATGCTTAGATTGTAATGGATGGAAACACAAAATTATGTGCATTTTAACATAAACACCAAAAAAAGTCACTAACATACAATGCTCCCAATGTTTAAGTAGGCCTACTCCCTCTTATCAATGCACACACACACCCTATTATCAATGCCCACCCACACACACACCTTTAAGTACTGTTCAAGCTTCAGGCATTCTAAATGAGTGTAACTATAGGAAAAAAATAACTGTCTCTATGGATACAAAGAGATTTTAAACTTTTGTCCAACAATGTTATGAAAACCCTGTAACCATCTGTACTGTTCAGATAACTTTACACACATAGGCCTACACTCTCCCTCCCACACACCCTACTCTTGCATATGCAGCCTACCATTGAAGCATCTCTTTGAGTAGCCTATTCCTTTTCAGTTTTTCCTATGCAGCCTATCCGGTTGGTAGCTAGCTAGCTAACATGACTAGCTAGCTAAACAATGTTATAAAACCAAAAAAAATGTGTCCTGCGAGGTTAAAAAAGCCTGCGATAGGCGCACAAATCTGCAGCAGAAAGAAAAAAACTTAGCTCCGGTAATATTGTGCATAACTTCGACATGATTTTGGCTAGAGGCACACGGTCTTCATGTCACATGTTAACGCATGATAAACTTTGACAGCCCTAGTTCACACTAGGTTGGGACAGAAAATCCTGAGTCCACTGAGTGACCCTTTCCAGATCAAAGTGAGGAGCAAAGATATGATGCTGCCCCCCGGGTCTGACCTACCTGTGAGTCTGCCAGGAGTCCTCAATGAGCAGGATCTGCAGCAGCAGGTCCAGGTAAGGCCTCAGCTCGTAGGTGTACGAGTACGCCACCTGGGGGATAACAAAACACACACTATCAATAAGATCTAGCACACATCTTATTAACGGAAATATGTCCAATATGAAGACATAAAGACCAGTCGGAGAAATTGATTGTAGGAGGAGACTTGGGGCTTCTGAGATGCAATAGTTTCCCACCTCCTTATTGTATGGGACACTTCTAAATGTGACTTTAGAGGCAGCTTCACGGGCAGCTTCATTAAATAGTACCCGCAAAACACCAGTCTCAACGTCAACAGTGAAGAGGCGACTCCGGGATGCTGGCCTTCTAGGCAGAGTTCCTCTGTCCAGTGTCTGTGTTCTTTTGACCATCTTAATCTTTTATTTTTATTGGCCAGTCTGAGATATGGCTTTTTCTTTGGAACTCTGCCTAGAAGGCCAGCTTCCCGGAGTCGCCTCTTCACTTGGATCAGTTAACACAACGTGCCATTGGAACACAGTAGTGATGGTTGCTGATAAATGGGCCTCTGTACGCCTGTATGTAGATTTTCCATCTTTTTTTCTCTCCAAATCTGCCGTTTCCAGCTAGAATAGTAATTTTCAACATTAACAATGTCTACACTGTATTTCTGATCAATTTGATGTCATTTTAAAATGGACAAAAAATGTGCTTTTCTTTCAAAAACAAGGACATTTCTAAGTGACCCCAAATTTTTGAACAGTAGAGTATATATTTACAAAAAAAGATATGGGGGATTGGAAATGATGCAGACAATTACAGTGATAGAAGCCACAATCTATCTGTAATATTAAAGCTGACCTACCCCTTAAAAATATATATACTTATATCTGTATAACCTGTCTAGTTTATGTGGGGGTGTGTGTGTGTGTGTGTGTGTGGTCTTGCTCTTCTACCCTCGTGGGGACCTGAAATCCCCAAAAGTCCCCACAAGGATAGGAAAACAAGGAAAATGATCCCTTGTGGGGACTTCACACGCCTCTACGAGGACAAAAGCTAAGGGGGTAGGTTTAGGGTTAGGTGTTAAGTATAGGGAAAATAGGATTTAGAATGGAAATAAATTGTAGGTCCCCACGAGGACAGAAAAACAAGTGTGTGTGTGTGGCCATCTGTGTTTTCACCAGTTTTAACACTTACCTGCCAGAGCAGCTCTGATAGTACAGTGGAGGAGAACTGGGGGTTTTCCCAGCAGCTGAAGCGCAGCAGCTTGACCGTCTCCTCTGAGTTACTGCAGTCCTCAATGATCTTTTTCACATAGCTGGTCCTTACGAACAGGATCTCTCCCACCAGCTGCTGCACGGGCATCACCGGGGTGGTCTGGTTGGCATCACCGTACGGGTTAGGGAGAGGGGGGTTACCTGGATGTAGAGAGAAAGAGGGAGAGAGAGGACAATGAATATGACTCAGGTGTTACTGGTTCGTCTTTGTCCGTTGACCATAGGTCACGACCCCTCACCCCTGAGTGAACTCACCATTGATGGAGGACTGCATGCGCGCGGCCACGTCACAGCAGCGCACCAGTTGGGAGACTACGGTGTACAGTTTGCCTAGTTCAGCATACTGGTACTTTATGGGAGGGCCAGGCCCCTCGTCTAAAGCCACCAGCATGAAGGTAGCTGGGACACTCAGCTTCAACAACTGGGTCTTCTCTGCCAGCCCTGGAGAAGGGTGGGAGGGAGGGTATAAGGAAGAGAAGGAGAGCGAGGCAAGAAGAGAAATTAATAGCCAGTGAGCCATACTCTTCCTCAAGGGGTTGAGAGAGCAGGTGTGTATGGCAGGCTGTGTGTGTGTGTTCCTTACCCAGGTTGGCATACATAACGAAGAGGTTGAAGTACTGCTGCAGGTGTCGGCCGTGCTCTGACACCTCTCTCCTGAGCAGGTTCAATACAGTCCTCAACAGGTGGTCACTGAGACTCAGGTTATCACATGCCTGACACACACACACACAGAGAGAGAGAGAGACAGAGAGAGAGAGAGAGAGAGAGAAAGAAAGAGAGGGGGAAGTTAAAACATATTCCACAAGAACAGAGAAAAGTTGCTTTGTATGGGGTAATGCTCAGTATGCATGAAACGGGAGGGGGGGGGGGTAACATTTGAAAACAGAAGCTGAAAACAATAGTTCTTATTGGACAATTCCAGGTAGTACCTGCTCTGTTTCAAAATGTTTCACCCATTTCATGCCTACTGAACACCATCCTGATAGTTTGTGTTTTAGGAAGAGGAGAACCAGCCCATTCACCTGTGGTTGGGTGGAGGCTCCGACAGGAGAGGCAGTGGGGGAGGGGCAGGGTCCGTCTTGCAGGGAGAAGTGTGCAATGAAGACGATGAGTTTGGCAAACGCGCCCCGGACCTCGGCACTGGGGCACTCCAGCAGGTACTCGGAGAAGCGGTTGGTGTAGGCAAACAGAAAGTTGTGTGCAAACCAGTAGCGTACATTCTTACTGTGTCTCAGCAGGACGCAAAGTGCATCATACCTGGGGATGGAGAGATACACACGTGATTAGAGAAAGGGGAGAGGAGAGAGGGATGCGTCAATGGATGAAGGAAGCAGGGGTAGTTTCAGAAGGGGAGAGAATGATGCAAGGGAGAATGGAGATAAAGAGTGAGGAGGAGAAAGGGGAGACTGATGAGACAGGGATGGAAAGGAATAACAAAACAAAGAATAACAAAACAAACATCCTTCACTCAGGTCAACATATGAACACAGGTCAAAGTTGAAAGGTGAGACAGACAGTACTCACCAGTCACTGGCGGGCCCCCTCACTACTTTCTTGGTGTGGAACCCAGTGCTGAATAGGAACTTAGCAGCCAACTGAACACTAATCATAGCCATCTCCTCCGCCTCAGGCAGTAGATGGTCTTGTCCTGATTCAACCAAACAACATAAACATTGCTTCAGACTTCAGTCACAAATTAACATTAAAGTTCCAAATGACACATTTCAATGAAAAAAGGAAAGAAAATTCATGTTTCTTCTCTAAATGCAAATTAGTGAAGGATTAAGTTGGTATTGAATAATATTTAGCAAGAGACTATTCCTGAGCTTCACAGAGCAAAATATTTCAATTTCAAAGTTAATGTGTGAGTCAGTCACTGGAGCCGAATCCGAGAATCTCATCACTGTTCAAATAGAGCCGTAAGACCTAATTTGCTGCTTACTTCTAAATGAGAGGCTGAAATTGGGGACATTGACGAGAACAGTTGTCCGTTTGCACACAAGACACTAAAAAGAAACAAACACATCCTAACAAACCTCCCCCTCCTTCACACACACACGCACACACGCACTGAAGCAATTCATCCCGACCAAGTGCTTTTACACTGATGGCTAACCCTGCAGTAGTCAGTTAATTTCCCTGTGCCTGTCGTGTAACAGACAGACAGACAGCAGTACACTGTGGCCTAGCTGGCTGCATTAATAATGCAGAAGGCAGAGGAAACTGCTGCAGTTTACAGTCAGCCAACAGTTCAGCTCTGACATCCTACACGTTCCTTCTTCATACAACTCTCTACGGGGGCGGTGAAGTTGAATACATCTCCAACACAGTGTTACCAGTGGTAAGATTAAAACGAGGGGGGCTTTGTCATCTTTTTAAATATTGAGAGGAATGAAAGTATCTGCTATTAAAGCAAAAGTCATGTCGCTGTTACGGTGATTAAAAGCCATGTTATGGTACTAAGGTGAGAGGTTGGGTCATTCACAGTGCACAAATGAAAAAGGCAAATCACAGTAATATCAATCTCACTTCTTGGGTTGTACACATTAGCAGGGGAAATAACAGGGGAGAACAAAGGAGACAAACAAAACCTCAGAGTAGCAGCAACACCCACCCCGAGAAGAGCTCTAAAACTCAAAAGGAGTTATTCTGAAGCGTGTGTGTGTGTGTGTGTGTGTGTGTGTGTGTTCCAGTTACCTGGCGGAGGGTTTAAATAGACACTGTTACAGGTCAGAAGTTTCTTAACAAACTGGAAATACTCCAGGCTGTACTGCATACGGTTGTGCATGAACTGCACATTCTGCTTGCGCACACTGCACTCGATTACACCGGGCATCTTGACCTGGTGCGGCGGCTTGTTGTTGGACGAGGACGAGATGGTCAGCTCCTGAATGTACTTGACCAGCTCGCTGTCCTTGTCCAGTGAGTCCATCCGCTCGTAGAAGAGGATGTATGCGTTCCACCAGCGCTTCTGACGCCGGTACGACATCCTCTTCATCATGTGGTCAAACACCTCGCCCATGTACTCCCCTCCGAAGCACTGGTTCTTCATCTCCTCCTCGTCGTCCATCTTGCACTCCGTCACGTCGCCGTCGTCAAACTTGTACCAGCGGTTCCGCTCGCCGTCTGCCCCGCCCACGTTCCTCTGTGTGATGTAGGAGTAGTAGTGTCCGCCGCTGGCCTGGCCAGAGTGGACCAGCACCCCAACCAGGCGGTACTTGGAGCTGCCTGGGGGCTCTGGTTCAGAGGGCTCGTTCTGCTGGATCACCTGAGGGCAGGACACAATAATTGATGTTGAAGTGAACCACTTAATTGGTTAGTTTAAAGGGACAGTTCACTCCAAAGTGAGGTATGAAGACATCTGACACTGATTTTTTGGAGTGAATTGTCTTTTCAAATGGGATCCCATCTGAATTTATTTACATAAAATATTTCTCATTTCAACTATCTGAAATGTTAGAACGACAACTACAACATTATGAAATCATTAAAATAGACATTTACTCCGTATTTCTACACACAATGTAATAATCTGTGTCATCTTCATGCCATCCCTAACCTGGTTCTCTGGGTTGACGTCGTCCCCCTCCAGCTTGGCCACCCCGGCTACTGTGTAGGGCTCCATGTCTAGCTCCCTGGGGAACTCAAAGTAGTCGTTGAACTTGATAGCACACTCCCTCTCCCAGTCGTAGTCAAACCTCTTCAGCTGGATGGCCAGCACTGGGGGAAGCTTCTTGATCAGCAGCCGCTTCACTGTGTCCACCTGGAGGGTGGGGGGGGAGACGAGCAAACACGTTACTGCTACTATCCTTCTGGTCAGGGGGCCTAAGCTAACCCTCCTCCCGGAGACCTACTGGGCAAGCAGGCTTTTGCTACAACCCTGGAAAGCCTATAGGAATGTAGCTAGTTAGGGAAAAAAGGCTATTGGTCCATTTCAATTGTAAGATCTGATAAGAAAACATTATTCTCACCTTCTTGTTGCACTTCTCACAGTGGTATGCGTTAGCACCCTCCAGCAGGTCTCCTTTGACGTACTGCTCCATTGAGTCCAACAGGTTCTGGTGGTTCCTGATGTCTACATTCAGAGTGGTGAACGACTCCTCACACTCATACCTGTAGCACACACAATATCCACATTCATTTCAACCAACACTGTATAGTCTCATAAACCCGACTCTAGGCAACAGCAGTGACTAGGGTCTGGTTTCACTCGCCAGGTTTCCATCCAATTGGTGACGGATTTTCATGCAAATATTCACTTGGTGAAGGCCATAGGACTGCAAATGAAAGACTTCAACAATGTCTCTGTCACTAACAAATATAGTAATGGGGGTAACTCCATAACGCAATTGAAAAAGGCAAGGCACACTGGGAAATTATTAGAGGCGTGGACTGTGGGGGCGTTAAATTTAAGTTACCTTAATCATAACCTCTGGTCTCCATCCTGCTATCCACTTTGTATTTTAATGAAGCAGATAAGGTTGTGACGTAGGTAGTGACAAAGACATGTTATGCTGGAACATGTCAAGACGGTGAGAGGCAACCTGGATGTTTAGGGAGACTAAACACTGAAGCAGCCTCATAAAACCACTACTAACAAATCTCTCTCTCTCTCTGCAGAAATGGACATCTTCAAATCAATTACCCTGAGATGCGTGAACAATAAGCATTGGTCCATTTTGCCCCTAGACCAGATCTCAAGTCAGTTTCACATTCTCCCCCATAATGGTTGACGTTATGAATTGCCAAGATATCCCTGATCTTAGATCTGTTCCTATGGAAGTGTGTGAGTTACCTATGTGGGCACCCCTGGCAGATCTTCTGGTCAGCAAAGGATCCACCCAGCACCTTACTGAGCATGGCTGGGTGACCCAGGGCTTTCAGAGCCTCGTCCAGACTGTCCACTAGAGAGTTGAAGAACTCCAGGGCATCGTGCTGCTCTCGCAGGTTCACAGGCTCGCCCCATAACCTATAGGATGGGATGAGGCTTAATCATTAAGGGGTATTGTGTGTAGATTGATGAGGGAAAAAACGACTTAATCCATTTCAGAATAAGGCAGTAACGTAACAAAATGTGGAAAAAGTCAAGGGGTCTGAATACTTTTTGAATGCACTGTACAGTGTACATTTGTTTATTTTTGACCATTTTGATTAAAAACAAATCACAGTAAGGTACTTAATTGTTACCCAGATTATTTGATATTGAGATAAACACAGCTGCATTGGGCCTTTAAAATACTGGTATGTATGACCCATCTGGTTTTTCCAGGTAATCATTCTCTTCCCTCCACTGACCTGAACTGTTTCCAGAAGCCTCTCGGTATGTAGTACTGCAGTCTGGAGGAGGCCAGGTGGCCAAAGATGACCTGCAGGTGGCGCAGCACCCCTATGTTGTACTCCTTCCTGTCCTCCGATTTACTGAGCGATGGCTTGTCGTCAAACTGGTGGTGGTAGTTGAACACCTCATCTCGCGGGTCCACATTACTCTGTAGGGGCAGATGGTCACACAGGGTTAAGCTGGGTCCTGGTCATTAGGACACACAATGGAACAGTTTTTAAACCACATACTCTGTTACCGCAACACCTCACATCTTCAGTGCCATAGAAGTGTCTCAGCTAAAGAGCTAATATCAACTGCAGCTACCAATGGAACTAGAGCTCAGCCTTCAACACCATAGTACCCTCTAAGCTCATCATTAAGCTCTGGGCCCTGGGTTTGAACCCCGCCCTGCACAACTGGGTCCTGGACTTCGTGATGGGCCGTCCCCAGGTGGTGAAGGTAGGAAATAACACCTCCACTTCATTGATCCTCAACAATGGGGCCCCACAAGGGTGCGTGCTCAGCCCTCTCCTCTTCTCCCTGTTCACCCATGACTGCGTGGCCACGCACACCTCAAACTAAGTCATCAAGTTTGCAGACAACACAACAGTAGTAGGCCTGATTACCAAAAACAATGAGTCAGCCTACAGGGAGGAGGTGAGGGCCCTGGCGGAGTGGTGCCAGGAAAATAATCTCTCCCTCAACAAAACAAAAGGAGCTGAGGACCTGCTAACTTGTACTTCTTTAGCAGGTTGATATGATAGAGTTGGACCTTCTTCCTCCTGTCCGGTTGCTGATGAGGTAATTGACCGGTGATAGCCTTTCCGTTACCTCGTAAGGCCCCTCCACCGCGCCAGCAAGCTGTGTTTGGCCGTGGGCACAAGTACCATCACTTTCTCTCCCACGGTGAACTCCCTGGGTGTCGCTGACACCCGGCCTATGATTTGAGTCCGTGTGCCTTCTTCAAATGCAAATGTACTATGGGCCAGACTGCCGACAGGCGGTCCCTGATCAGGGTAACATGTTCTATCGTCGACTGGAATGGGCATGGTTGGGCTTCCCAGGTCTCCTTGGCTAAGTCTACAATGGGAGAGAGGAGGGTGTGGCTTTGATGGCCGTGGAGGACAAGGAAAAAGGAGGCCCTGCTACAGGTGCGCCATGGCCGAACTCTCCTGCCAGAGGACTCGAGACAGCTAGCCATGCTGATTATGCAATTCGGCAGGGTATTCTCTCCCTTAACAGGACAAACAGATGTTCTGTTTCATCATATCCACATTGAACCCGGCAAGAAGGTGCATATCCGGCCTTACGGGATTCCTGAGGCCCGCAGAGTCATCGCAAAGAATGAGGTAAGGGAGATGCTAAGGTCGAGGGTGATCGAGCCATCTACGAGTGAGTGGTCCAGTCCCATAGTCATGGTCCCCAAACCGGACGGCAGTATGGGGCTCTGCAACAACTTTAGGGGTGTAAACGCCATCTCTACATTCAACGCGTATCCCATGCCCCACGTGGATGAACTCTGAGCGCTTAGGAAAGGCCAAGTTGGGGGCGGAGCTAGCATGTTGGAGTGAACGGCTGTGCGTGAGAGGCTCCTGCAACTTTTTTGCGAAATAATCTAATTTAACCTACTTTATGGCACTTTTTACAACAAACGTTTCTTTCTAATACAAGATTGTAACTTTTTATATGAAAATGCCAAGTAATAAGCGACCAAAGGACAATAAATCCACAGCGGAGGCCTACTCCCCACTAAACAACGAGACAGACATGGCGGGAGGCACATGCAACAACGTGACACTTACAGAACTTACCCGGGCTTTGGGGGAGCTACGTGTTGCTATAGCTGAGGATCTTAAGGCCACTATTGCTGAGCTGGACACCAAAATCGAGAGCGTCATTCGAACGGTCGCTTCGCATGGCCAGAGTATTGTGGACCTTGAGAAAGCTTCTAAATTCAACGCTGGCAGGATCGACGAGTTAGAGAAGCTATGCACGTCATTGCAGGATACTGTGCAGACCTGGAGGGCCGATCCAGACGTAATAACCTTCGCGTTGTTGGTCTGGCAGAGGGGATAGAGGCGAGCTCTCGCCCTATCGACTTCTTCGCCAAGCTATTGAAGGATGCAATGGGATCGGATGTTTTGGATTCGGATCCCCAGCTGGACCGCGCACATCGCTCCCTTGTCCCAGTGCCTGGACCGGGCCAACGTCCTCGCCCAGTAATAATCTGTTGTCACAGTTTCAAGACCAAGGATCTTATCCTGCGTGAAGCTCGAATGAGGGGCAACCTGTCACATAAAGGGCATCCATTCCGTGTCTATGAGGATTATGCGCCCGATGTGGTAAAGCATCGCGCCGACTACAGAGATGTCATGACCAAACTCTACAAACTCCATCTTCGCCCAGCCTTACCCTTCCCTGCAAGACTAAGAATTACCCCGCCTTCCGGTGAGAAGATTTGGCTCTCCTCGGTTTTGGACGCAGAGAAGTTTATCCGGGGATATACACCAATCCCGTACAGGTTAGAGTGCCTTGTTAGTGCGTGTTAGGGTCTGCTCATGGACTCGAATCCATACTATACCATATTGGGTGAAAACGTATTAAACGGGCTCAACAAGGGCTACCGAGCATGTAAGACGCTGAGCAGACCAATGGATGGCGGTCAGAGCTCTCATTTAACGTTAAATTCACTTTCATCCCGGCTGTGCTCAGCGATGCATATTTTTTACTTCCAGGTTTGATCACTGACACCTTCGGACGGATATACTTATATTCCCCCACTTTTGTTTTGTTTCGTTATTTATTTTACAATCCTTACATCACTCTTACTACCATACCATTTATTTATTGCTTGCAGGGGACTGGGGGTGATGGTTGGGAGGGGGCAGACGCCTGGTTAGCAAGTTGATGTTTTGTGCCGTTCTGCCTTTGTCTGGCCGTGGGCCTCTCTCCCGACTAGAGTCCCACCAGCCCTCTGTAGTGCTTATGTATGTGTGCGTAAATATAATTACTATTTGTACTTTATTACCATTTTCTCTTAGCATTTTAGTATTATGTATGTGTATATTTTAAATCAGTGTAGATTGTTATTCTGGGGTATGAATGTTTGTATGTGTATGTGTGCATATGGATGTATATACATATTCTTTAAATATATATTTTTATATATGATTTTTTTGTGTGGGTATGTATACATACATGTATATGTATGGATGTGTGTGTGTGTGTATGTATATATATGTATATATAGGTATGTGTATGTGTGTATATATATATATATATGTATGTGTGTATGTGTATGTATGTATGTATGTATGTATGTGTATATATATATATATATATATAAGGTATATATTTTTACTTATTTTTTATTAAACATATTTTTTTTTTATGGGGGGAACGTTTAATTTAACAAATCCTTGTTCCGATCTCCTGACCCACAGTATGTAAAGGTACGGCTGACTAGGTCGGTTGCGGATGGTTTATTTTTTGACCGGCAGTGCTTAGCAATATTATCTTGAGGCTATATCTTGCTTATCTCTGGGATTGACCCAGGATGACGCTTAAATGCGCAATATGTTTAAGTTGCAACTTATTCGGTTTAGGTTTATTAGATGCTAACTGAACACTTAACTCGCGGGAGCCTCCTCAGTTCATATGTTAGTAGAAGTTCTAGGATAGTGAGAGGTGAACGTATAGTTGGGATTTTATTTTACCTCTTGTTCGAGGTCGCGCCGTGCTTTTTTGGCATCGGCCAGACAATGTGTTTATTATTTTTATTTTTCCTTTTTTTTCTCTCCTGTTTGTACATGCCTGTTAAATGTGGGTTGATGGGGGTAAGTGTTGGGGAAATTAGGGGAACAGGGTGGGAAGTAAAGGTGCTTGCAGGGGGAGGGGTGGGTTGGATACTGCTCGGGTGTAGGTGCTACATATGCTGATCGTGATGGTTTGGTGCGCTTTCTTAACTTTTTATCAAGTTACATGGTATGCAGGCCACCATAGGAACTACAAACGAGAGGAGGGCGGGGCTTACATTCACTTCCTGGAATGTCAAGGGTTTAAACGAACCAATTAAGAGGGACAAGGTCCTAGCCCACTTGAAAGCACTCTCGTCTGATATTATATTTTTGCAAGAAACCCATCTGAAGAATAACTCTCATAGCAGACTTAAGTGTAGGTGGGTGGGGCAAGTGTATCACTCTAACTTCTCTGCCAAAACGAGAGGCACAGCGATTCTGGTACGGAAAGGAATTCCCTTTCTACATAAAACCACTATTGCGGATAAAGAGGGTCGGTATGTGATCGCAATAGGAGAAATCCACTCTACCTCAGTATAACTCTACTAAATATCTATGGGCCAAACATTGACAACCCCTCTTTTTTCAAAAGAGTCCTTGCCCTGATTCCAGATATCTCCCATACTAACCTGATCATTGGAGGGGACCTTAACTGTGTGCTAGACCAATATTTGGATAGATCCTCTACCCGGCGAACCCCTACCTCCTATTCAAGCGAATTCTTGAATACCTACATAAAAAAAATTCAAACTTATTTGATATATGGAGGATCGCTAACCCTACGGGTAGGGAATACTCCTTTTACTCTCATGTTCACAAGGTTTACACTCGAATTGACTACTATTTGTTGGATGCTAGACTACTCCCCTATACCTGTAATGTGAGGTATCATGATATTATAATCTCGGACCACAGTCCACTCACCTTCTCCCTGAGATTGGGTGACATTGTACCAAACGAGAGGGTCTGGAGGTTGAATCCTCAGCTCCTCACAGAACCAACATTCTGTGAATATCTTAAAGACCAAATTAAAATTTTCTTTGATACCAACGACAACACAGAGACCTCCCCAGCATTATTGTGGGAAACACTGAAGGCTTATCTGAGAGGCTGTATCATCTCCTTTCAGGCTGCCAGGAGTAGGCAAAACAGAGGAAAACTGGAAGAACTAGAGGGACAAATTCACTTACTGGATAGGGAGAATGCTAGCCACCCATCTATGGATAAACATTAAAAAATTACCTCTTTAAAATTTGAATATAATCAGATTCTCTCAGCTAAAATTGCTATATCTTTTCTCTATGTCAAGCAAAAATATTTTGAGTTTGGTGACAAACCACACAAATTACTCGCCAGACAACTCCGAAAAAATGTGAGTGACCGAATGATTCAGTCAAGTCAAGTTAAGTCTGCATCTGGGGAATTACTCTCTTCCCCCAAAGACATCAATGACAGATTCCGGCAGTTTTATGAGACTCTATATACATCTAAAGCGGATCCTAGCCCCTTAATTATGCAAACATATTTGGAGGACTGTAATCTTCCTGCCCTGAACCAGGAAGATTCTAACTTCCTGAATAAGGAAATATCTCTTGATGAAATCCGAGAAACAATTAAATCTCTAAAGAGTGGCAAGACCCCGGGCCCAGATGGATACCCTGGTGAATTCTATAAAACATTCAGCAACATGCTCTCCCCCTATCTGCACAAAATGTTAATTCAGGCCAATGAGGATGGAGCTCTCCCTTCTACTTTGGATGAAGCGTTCATTACAGTTATACATAAGACGGGTAAAGATCCAGAAGAGGTAGGGCCATACAGACCAATATCTCTCCTTAATACAGACCAAAAGATTTTAGCAAAAACTCTGGCTAACAGGTTTAGCACTTTAATTGGCAAATTGGTCCATTCGGATCAGACCGGCTTTATCCCTAACAGAAACTCATTCTTCAATCTCAGGCGCCTCTTCAATATTATGTATTCTCAGAGGTTACCCAACGTGGACCTTGCCGTCATATCTCTTGACGCCGAAAAGGCCTTTGACCAAGTTGAGTGGCCCTATCTATTCAAGGTCCTACAGAAATGTAATATTGGAGGTTCATAAATTGGATCCAGCTTTTATATAGGAACCCCTGTGCCAGAATACTCACTAACCAATCATTGTCGCCCCGATTTAACCTCAACAGGGGGACAAGGCAGGGTTGTGCGCTGTCGCCTATGCTCTTCGCCCTAATTATCGAACCGCTTGCTCAGACGATTAGATCTCATGCAGCAATACACGGCTATAATACTAAAGATACTCTAAATAAGATCTCCCTATACGCAGATGACATCCTCCTCTATGTAACAGAACCCCAGGCTAGTATCCCAGCTATTCTTGATGTGATCAACTTGTTTGGTACCTTCTCGGGATACAGAATAAATTGGAACAAGAGTGAATTAATGCCCATACGGTCGCAAAATACCTCCTGGCTAGAACATCTCCCATTTAAGCTATCTTCAGAAAAATGTACCTACCTAGGAATTGTAGTTACCAAACAATACTCCTTACTATTTAAAGAGAATTTCCCCTCTCTGATACAAAAACTCAAAGCAAACATACTATTTTGGAGAACTCTCCCAATTTCTCTGCTCGGAAGAATTAATACCATTAAAATGGTCTTCCTCCCACAACTGCTCTACCTATATCAGAACATCCCAGTATTCATACCTAAATCTTTTCATAAACAACTGGACTCAATTATCAATCCTTTCATCTGGGATTATAAAACACACAGGATAGGTAAAAAACACCTCTGTAAATCCAAGATGGAAGGAGGATTGTCTCTCCCAAATTGTATATTTTATTACTGGGCCGCTAACCTCCGCATTGTTACGTTTCTGTTGGATGACGTACTCCCGGCATCCAGCTGGCTTAGTATGGAGCGTGAGGAGTGTCACCCCTTCTCTATTGGCGCTGTGATTTTGTCGCCTGTCAATCTGGAGATGTCACTTTATTGTAACAATCCTATAATACATAGCACAGTCCGAATCTGGAAGCAAATTAAAGTCCACTTTGAGCTCAGACCAATGTCATTCATGCTCCCTGTCGCCAAGAATCCCTCCTTTGCCCCTTCTAACCTTGATAACACCTTTGAGCGATGGGGAGAGTTGGGGATAAGTACCATAGGGGATTTATACATAGAAGGGACCTTTGCTTCCTTTGAGCTGCTGAGGGAAACTTATAATCTTCCCAGAAGTAATTTTTTCAGATACCTACAAATTAGAGACTACGTTAGAAAACACCTCCCAACATTTGGGAACCTTCCATGTTTGACGGATGCATAAAAATATGCCCCACCTCAGATAAACTGATATTGCGTCTATATGATGCTTTTCAATCTGTTAGCACACCTTCTACTGATGCCATCAAGGCAAAATGGGAGGAAGAACTAGGGACTGACATCTCAGTGGCAGACTGGGAAGAGAGCTTGGAGTATATCCACACATGCTCCATTAATTCCAGACATCGTCTCATACAATTCAAGGTATTACACAGATTACACTATTCCAAAACTAAACTGCATAGGATATTTCCTAACACATCCCCTACATGTGATAAATGTCAGGCTACGCCGGGTACACTACTCCACTGCTTTGCCCTATGCTCTAGCTTGCATGGTTATTGGTGTGGAATTTTTAGGATCCTCTCTGAAGTTTTGGAGACTTCAATAGATCCAGACCCGCTTCTGATAATCCTGGGAGTATCTGAGTCCCTAAACGGATTAACCAACCCCAAAAACAACTAATCTCGTATGGTCTCATCTCGGCAAAAAAACTAATCTTGTTGTTTTGGAAAAGGAGGGAAGCGCCCTCTACCAAATTATGGCTCAGTGAATTGGCAAACACTGTACACTTAGAAAGAATTAGATATATTCTGAACAATAAATTATCAACATTTGATCAAATCTGGCAGCCTTTCCTATCCTACTTGGACGAGTCGGCGCTGTGAATTTGTACTTATTAACGCACTCTCAATTGTAATATTTTAATCTACCTTTGGGCAGCGTGTGCTGGCCCTACCACCCGAGCAGTTGGGAGAGGGGGGGGGGGGGGATATGGGTTGGGGGGGGATAGGGGGGACATCTTCCCTCTTTCTTTCTACGTGTCCTTGTTTTGTATGTCGTGTTTTGTATTATTTGTTCTGCACCCAGAACTCTGGGTCTTGTTGTTCCTGTATGCTCTTTTATGTTTAGATAAGAATTGTATACCTGTCATGTATACCTATACACCATTCTTGTGTGTGTTTAATAAAAAATATTTGAAAAAAAAAAGGAAAGGCCAAGTTCATCACCACCCTGGATTTGACGAAGGGATATTGGCAAGTGCCGGTGGCTCCGGAGGACCGCCCAAAGACTGCCTTCGCCACATCGGAGGGACTTTTTCAGTATGTGAGGATGCCCTTCTTGCGGCAACTTTTCAACGCCTCATGGATGCCGTTCTACGGCCCCATCAAGAGTATACGGTGGTGTACATAGACGATGTGGTCATCCACAGCAAGGACTAGGATAGCCACCTCCTGTGACAACGGTTGGTGCTCGTGTGCCTGGAGGCTACAGGGCTGACGGCCAATTCCAAAAAATGCTGCCTGGGTCTGTCCGAAGCGGAATACACCGTGGGGAACGGAAAAATACGTCCACAGGCACAAAAGACCAGGGCCATTCGGGACTGGCCGCGGCCCCAGACAAAGCAGGATGTTGGAGCCTTCTTGGGGATAACGGGATATTATTGCCATATCATCCCTGGGTATTGCCAAACCCCTCACAAACCTCATCAAGAAAAGAGAGCCTGTGCGCTGATCCCGTCCTGCATGCTCCTGACTTCTCCCAAGAGTTCAATGCGCAGGTGGAAGCCTCAGATAAGGGGCGCAGAGCCGTCCTAGCTCAAGGTGAAGGCAAAGCAGAGAGGCCTACTCTCTTTATATGTAGGAAGCTCAGTGTTCGGGAACAGAGATATGCTACCATAGAGAAAGAGGCCCTAGCCATTAAGTGGGCCCTTGATTATCTCTGGTACTACTTACTCAGGCGTAGGTTTGCCCTCGTTACTGACCATGCTCCCCTCACATGGATGGCCGGTAAGAAAAACAATAACAGAATAGCCAGATGGTTTTTTGCTTTACAACGGTTCTCTTTCCATGTCATCCACAGGGCTGGATCAAGGAACGGGAATGCGGACGCGCTGTCCCGACGTGACCAAGACGGCGCGTCTGGCGCCCAGCCCTCCAGTCCGGTCCTGAGGGGGGAGGTATGTGGAAGGACCACCAGAGGGCAGGCTGCTCCCAGGGACAGTAGCCCAGTCCGGCATGGCAGTCAAGGTAATCAGAGGCAATTAAGCACAGCTGAAGGTACTAATGAGATATTCTCTTTCCCCTACAAGAGACAGGAGGGAACCGGGCAGAGAGGGGAGAAAGAAAAGAGTGTTGGCTTCTACAGAGGAGAAGACGTACCTTTCGGAAGGGAGAAGAAAAGGACACCATCTCTTGGGAATGGTCACCACGGATCCGGACGACCACCGAAGGGAGCTCTCTAAGGAAGGATTATGAAGGCGGTTCCACGATACTGCTCTCTACTGCATTACCTGCATTACCCGTGATTGTTATAGTTTAAAGATACTCACCTTGTGTTTCTTGTTCTTGTGAAGAAGAAGATTTACATTTACATTACATTTAAGTCATTTAGCAGACGCTCTTATCCAGAGCGACTTACAAATTGGTGCGTTCACCTTATGACATCCAGTGGAACAGCCACTTTACAATAGTGCATCTAAATCTTTTAAGGGGGTGAGAAGGATTACTTTATCCTATCCTAGGTATTCCTTAAAGAGGTGGGGTTTCAGGTGTCTCCGGAAGGTGGTGATTGACTCCGCTGTCTTGGCGTCGTGAGGGAGTTTGTTCCACCATTGGGGGGCCAGAGCAGCGAACAGTTTTGACTGGGCTGAGCGGGAACTGTACTTCCTCAGTGGTAGGGAGGCGAGCAGGCCAGAGGTGGATGAATGCAGTGCCCTTGTTTGGGTGTAGGGCCTGATCAGAGCCTGGAGGTACTGAGGTGCCGTTCCCCTCACAGCTCCGTAGGCAAGCACCATGGTCTTGTAGCGGATGCGAGCTTCAACTGGAAGCCAGTGGAGGGAGCGGAGGAGCGGGGTGACGTGAGAGAACTTGGGAAGGTTGAACACCAGACGGGCTGCGGCGTTCTGGATGAGTTGTAGGGGTTTAATGGCACAGGCAGGGAGCCCAGCCAACAGCGAGTTGCAGTAATCCAGACGGGAGATGACAAGTGCCTGGATTAGGACCTGCGCCGCTTCCTGTGTGAGGCAGGGTCGTACTCTGCGGATGTTGTAGAGCATGAATCTACAGGAACGGGCCACCGCCTTGATGTTAGTTGAGAACGACAGGGTGTTGTCCAGGATCATGCCAAGGTTCTTAGCGCTCTGGGAGGAGGACACAATGGAGTTGTCAACCGTGATGGCGAGATCATGGACCGAATAGAGAACTTTGTTCAATTTAGAAAACCTGCTCCTGACTCGTTTATTCCACCTTTCCGCTTTAGAGCAACCTCCAAGTACTTGGTCCGCTCACATATATTTCTTAATTTCATTCTTTTACTTTGAGATGTGTATATTGTTGTGAATTGTTAGATACTCCTGCAATGTTGGAGCTAGGAAAAATTTTCGCTACACCCACAATAACATCTGATAAATATGTGTGTGACCAATTAAATCTTATTTTAGCGAAACATGGATTAACCAACAAACGCAACATCACCATATGACTAAACCCTAGTATTTGTTTTCAGATAATTCTAAATTCCAGGGCCTCCAGAGTGGTGCAGCGGTCTATGGAACTGCATCGCAGTGCTAGAGGAATCACTACAGACCCGGTCCGATCCCGGGCTGTGTCGCAGCAGGCCACGACCGAGACACCCATGAGGTGGTTCACAATTGCCCCAGCGCCGTTCAGGTAAGGGGAGGGTTTGGCCGGCTGGGATGTCCTTTTCCCATCGTGCTCTTGTGGCGGGCCGGGCTCATGCACGCTGACTTCGGTCGCCAGCTGTACGGTGTTTCCTCCGACACATTGGTGCGGCTGGCTTCCAGGTTAAACGAGCGGTGTGTCATGAAGCAGTGCGGCTTGTCGGGGTTGTGTTTCAGAGGAAGCATGGCTCTCGACCTTCGCCTCTCCCAAGTCCGTAACGGGTTCTGCAGCAATGGGACAAGACTAACTACCAACTGGATATCATGAAATCAAATAATATCATTCTATATTCTAAAGTCGTTCCTCGATACTGCTCTCTCCTGCATTACCTCGTTCTCCTGCTTCTCATCACCGGACATGTCATCGTCCACATCGGTGCCGGTGCCCTCGATGGCCAGAATGCCGTTTCGTATGGGCGGGATCATGTAGAGCTGCTGGATGACAGAGTTCATGTAGCAGGTGGCTCCGGCGTTCTTCAGTCCCACAAAGCCTTTAGTGGGCCTCGGTCCCACCGGGGGGAGATACTCCCACTCTGTCAGAGCCTCACAACCTGGGAGATGGGGTGGGGATATCATTTGGACATACACAATAACACAGGTGGGTAGGGTCTGTGCCTCACAACCTGAAGGGAGGTAAATCTGGGAGTGAGTTCTTATCACTTTAGATTGTATCACTAAATTTAAGCATAGAGTTGCAGGGATGTGATTGCCCCAAATATAAATTGAGAAGAAAGACTAATGTAATGATGAGATACAGATCAAGAGTAAGTAATATTATTTCTGGCTTTCTGAGGTGCAAACATTGATCAGTGAAAGTTAATGGAGAACACAACTCTGTGTAGTTTTCCTCTTAGAGTTCCTACCTAGATAGTACATATCAGTGAGCGTGTCGACCATCTGCTTTAGATTCCGGACACAGCCCACAGCCAGCGCCACCAGCAGCTCGAAGCCTGCGTTAATAGAGGCGGGGCTGCTACAGACAGGGATGGCTTGCTCCGTGGGGAACTCCCCACTCTTCATGTACTGCAGGTACACGTTCGATGCTGGGAAAATGAAGTCATCTATCAACTCCTGGACAGAGGGGGAGGGAGAGTGAGTTAATACAGGGTAAGAAAGTAACATTTACTGCGTGCTGCACATTTATTACAGCCACATACAGATATGAAGGTCACTGCTCAAATTTTAAATATTTATTACCACATAAGATCATTCTAGAAGCTTCTGGTGGGCCAAATCAAATGTTGTCGAGGGCCCCACTAATGTCGATGAATAAGTAAAAAGATTAAATTCAATACAAAATGGATGCCATCATACCTTGATGAGGTTGGCCCCTCCCTTCTCACAGCCGATGTAGTACTTCTTCTCTGATGTCTGGAAGGCCAGCAGCTCCTTGGTGATCCCGATGTGGCCCTCCAGGATGGTTTCCTCTACGCCCGTCTCCCCTGTCCTCTTTACCTCATCCTGGGACACACACACACACACACAGTACTAACAACCAGGGTCCTATTCATTAAGCACCGAACAGTACACAACAGAAAAGGACTACATGGACTTGTCCAATAACAAGTGCTTGCTCGATTCCCCTCCCCGTTGATTAACATCTTGTTACGGTGTGTCCTAATGAATACAACCTAGCTCTGACTAGGGCTGTGGCAGTCAAGAAATTTCATCAGCCGGTGATTGTCAAGAAAATAACGGTCGGTCTCACGATAATTGACCATTAATTAACATACACATTTAGCATCTCCTGGCTTCCATACATAGCCTACAAGTTACTGATGCAGACATTTGGAACATCTACATTTTAACAAGTCTATTAAATCCATGTAGTAAAGCCTTCACAATGAATCCATTATTTATTTTATACACAGGTCTAAAGAAACATGATATGAAGAAAACGTAGTCTATTTCAGAATAACATAATAGGCTACTCTGAGTTGTCCTTATGTTAGGCCCTGAGCTGGCTATGCCATATGACTGTGGGCTACACTAGTTCATTTACCAGACAAGATCTGGTTGGAATTCCATGGCATTATTTTAGAGTAGAAGAATACAATTGAACAAAGCTGAATCAAACAGTAAGGATATTTTCTCCAAAAGATTTGAGGGAGTGCACACATTTGGCTATTCTGTGTTGAGTGGTTAACAAAGAAATAGTTACTCCAATATGCTTAATTTAAAGTTAATGTAACTTTAGTTGCCCTACAAACGTTGGGCTACATGTTCAGATTTGTAATACATTGTAATGCTGCATGATGCGACTCTATTGATGATTTGAAAAAAAGTATCTTGAAAGGCATGAGCTCTGCTTTGTTTTTTTGCGCAGGCTGTACACACTTCATCAGTCTCTCATTCACAATTTGACACGCACTTGATAATGCTTAGAATTTCCCGGCGTCATTCCCTTTGTTTGGCCGCAATGCACCCTAAAAAAAATCCATGCCTTTTGTGGCCATTGACCGTTGTGCCCTTCTCTCTGAGTGCTGTGCAATTCATGATCTAATCTGGTCTTCTCAGCGGCTACAAGGGAAGCCAGACTTGTCTGGGATGCAACTGCACGCGTCCTTATCCAATTCAGAAGATATTAGAAGAACTGTTCACAGCAAAACTAACAGCAAAAACACTAGCCTATGTCAATCTACGATTCCCCACAGTACAAAAGTTGAACTATTCTATTCTGTGCAAGAAATAAATATCCCAGTCTGGGACAGTTGTGGGCTGCGTTAGATCCCAAATTAATACAACCAATAGCATCAAAAACACTTTTATACACAGTGAGGCTGACGCAATAGATCAAAACGTTTAGCTTAAAATGTTGATAAACTATTAGGCCATTTTTTCACATAAGAACGCGTGCAGTTGCGTCCCCGACGTGTCTGGCTTCCCTGTGAGAAAGACCAGATTAGGTCATGAATTGCGCAGCACTCAGAGAGAAGGGCACAACAGTCACTGGCCACAAAAGGCATGGATTTTTTTAGGGTGCATTGGGCTATAAGTGTGAATGTTCCATTTAGCGAGAAAACACCATTAATCAAAAGTGACCACAAATGCAATTATCCCCAAACTTGAAACTCACACCCTGCTTGTAAAGCAGAATAATGTGCTTACATTTTAAGAAGTTATTTGGCCCCTTAAAACATATACATTTTGGGGCGGCAAGTAGCCTAGTGGTTAGAGTTGGACTTGTAACCGAAAGGTTGCAAGATCGAATCCCCGAGCTAACAAGGTAAAAATCTGTCATTCTGCCCCTGAACGAGGCAGTTAACCCACTGTTCCTAGGCCGTCATTGAAAATAAGAATTTGTTCTGAACTGACTTGCCTAGTTAAATAAAGGTCAAATTAAAATATAGGCCTATGGGCTAGGCTACAGGAGTTGACTATTATTCCAAGAATGTGCAAAGGCAAGAAGAATCTCAAATCTATTTTGATTAACACTTTTTTGGTTACTACATGATTCCAAGTGTTATTTCATCGTTTTGATGTTTTCACTATTATTCTACAATGTAGAAAATAGTCAAAATAAGGTGTGCACAGACTTGACTTGTACTGTATGTGTGAAATTTGTTTTGATTTAGAATGGACCATTATCATGCAAACAAGGGCAGGGGAAACATGTCATCTACGCATTTAAATAGCGAATGGAGGATGCTTTACCCGTGATTCATTTTCATGTCAGCCATGTAGGCTATACTCCTGTTCCTTAATATTAGGAACGTTGAGAAGCAAATATAGTAGGCCTATAGGAAGCTGATGGAATCCTTTTTTTAACATCACTCTCAGGCCATCACTCCGTTTTATCACGCAATTGCATAGCCTATAGAAATGTTGCGCAACAGGAGCTCATGAGCTCTCATGAAGAGTTTGATTAGAGTTTAGATGACATTTGCATTGATGTCAGAGTGATTAGAGGGACAAAGAGCGTTGAGTACCAGGCAGTTAGCAAGTTGGTAGGTTACTAATGACCATCAGCAGCATCAGAGCTTGGAGAAGCCTAATTACTGTGACTCAATGGTCACGTGGAATTTGACTGCCTTCATGACTCGTGACCGCCAATGTGATGGTAATACGGTCACCGCAACAGCCCTAGCTCTCACCAAGGACTAGAACCTCAGCCACGAGCTGCAATTAACTCAACACAAAGCTCAGGGGCATTATTCATGACAAGATCTGGATGAATCATGGTCATACCCTGATCCTCTTGAGCCAGTCGATTTCATTGTTGAGCAGCACCTCTGCGTTGGGCAGGTTGATGTTGCTGTTGTAGGCATAGTTCAGGAGGTGCCTAAGCAGGGTGAAGTAGTCCCCAGCATGCTTGGCCCGCTCCTTAGCGGTGCTCTGGAACACAAACAGAGAGCATGTACATTCACATTAGTACTGTATTACCTGGAGCAGCAAGAGATCAATGTTTGAATACCTAATAGGGAATGTTTTTTTTAAAAGCTGTTGAAAAGCCATGAAAACCAGTTGACAGCTTACTTAACACTGCCTACTTTAAGCAGTACATGCGTATCTTCTCCTTCCTTCCTTGAAGTTATCACTGCTCTCTCCTGGCTGGATAGCAGAAATAATATGATATGATATAATACAACCGTAGCTTATTCTGATTTGGGAGATCAGTGAGAACTTCAATGAAGGCAGGCAGTAAGAGTGCAAGTTCAATGTATTTGAACAGGGCCATGATTGCAGTGAAAGTAATGTAAAACCCAAAAGCACTCATGTATGAGAGGTGCTGTACGTACCCCCAGCACAGTGAGAGGTGCTGATATGTACCCCCAGCACAGTGAGAGGTGCTGATATGTACCCCCAGCACAGTGAAGTGAGAGGTGCTGATACGTACCCCCAGCACAGTGAAGAGAGAGGTGCTGATACGTAACCCCAGCACAGTGAAGTGAGAGGTGCTGATACGTACCCCCAGCACAGTGAAGAGAAAGGTCCTGATACGTACCCCCAGCACAGTGAAGAGAAAGGTTCTGATACGAACCCCCAGCACAGTGAAGAGGTGCTGATACGTACCCAACAACACAGTGAAGAGAAAAGTTCTGATACGTACCCCCAGCACAGTGAAGTGAAGAGAGAGGTGCTGATAGTACCCCCAGCACAGTGAAGTGAAGAGAGAGGTGCTGATACGTACCCCCAGCACAGTGAAGTGAAGAGAGAGGTGCTGATACGTACCCCCAGCACAGTGAAGTGAAGAGAGAGGTGCTGATACGTACCCCCAGCACAGTGAAGTGAAGAGAGAGGTGCTGATACGAACCCCCAGCACAGTGAAGTGAAGAGAGAGGTGCTGATACGAACCCCCAGCACAGTGAAGTGAAGAGAGAGGTGCTGATACGTACCCCCAGCACAGTGAAGAGAAAGGTTCTGATACGTACCCCCAGCATAGTGAAGAGAGAGGTGCTGATACGTACCCCCAGCACAGTGAAGTGAAGAGAGAGGTGCTGACAGTGAAGTGAAGAGAGAGGTGCTGATACGACCCCAGCACAGTGAAGTGAAGAGAGAGGTGCTGATACGTAACCCCAGCACAGTGAAGTGAAGAGAAGGTGCTGATACCAGTGAGCACAGTGAAGAGAAAGGTTCTGATACGTACCCCCAGCACAGTGAAGAGGAGGTGCTGATACCCCCAGCACAGCACAGTGAAGTGAAGGTTCTGATAGCACAGTGAAGTGAAGAGGTGCTGATACGTACCCCCAGCACAGTGAAGTGAAAGAGAAAGGTGCTGATACGTACCCCCAGCACAGTGAAGTGAAAGGTTCTGAGCAGTGAAGAGGAGGTGCTGATGAAGAGAGAGGTGCTGATACCCCCAGCACAGTGAAGTGAAGAGAGGGCACAGTGAAGTGAAAGGTTCTGATACGTACCCCCAGCACAGTGAAGTGAAGAGGTGCTGATACGTACCCCCAGCACAGTGAAGTGAAGAGAGGTGCTGATACGTACCCCCAGCACAGTGAAGTGAAGAAAGGTTCTGATACGTACCCCCAGCACAGTGAAGGTGCTGAGAGAGAGAGGTGCTGATACGACCCCACAGCACAGTGAAGTGAAGAGAGAGGTGCTGATACGGCACAGTGCTGATAGTACCCCCAGCACAGTGAAGTGAAGAGAGAGGTTCTGATACGTACCCCAGCACAGTGAAGTGAAAGGTTCTGATACCCCCCCAGCACAGTGAAGTGAAAGGTTCTGATACGAACCCCCAGCACAGTGAAGTGAGGAGGTTCTGCTGATAAGAGGAGGTGCTGATACCCAACAACACAGTGAAGAGAGAGGTGCTGATACGTACCCCCAGCACAGTGAAGTGAAGAGAGAGGTGCTGATACGTACCCCCAGCACAGTGAAGTGAAGAGAGAGGTGCTGATACGTACCCCCAGCACAGTGAAGTGAAAGGTTCTAATACGTACCCCCAGCACAGTGAAGTGAAGAGAGAGGTACTGATACGTACCCCCAGCACAGTGAAGTGAAAGGTTCTGATACGTACCCCCAGCACAGTGAAGAGGAGGTGCTGATACGTACCCAACAACACAGTGAAGAGAGAGGTGCTGATACGTACCCCCAGCACAGTGAAGTGAAGAGAGAGGTGCTGATACGTACCCCCAGCACAGTGAAGTGAAAGGTTCTGATACGTACCCCCAGCACAGTGAAGTGAAGTGAGAGGTTCTGATACGTACCCCCAGCACAGTGAAGTGAAAGGTTCTGATACGTACCCCCAGCACAGTGAAGTGAAAGGTTCTGATACGTACCCCCAGCACAGTGAAGAGGAGGTGCTGATACGTACCCAACAACACAGTGAAGAGAGAGGTGCTGATACGTACCCCCAGCACAGTGAAGTGAAGAGAGAGGTGCTGATACGTACCCCCAGCACAGTGAAGTGAAAGGTTCTGCACAGTGAAGTGACTGATACCCCAGCACAGTGAAGTGAAGAGAGAGTGTAAGAGAAAGGTTCTGATACGTACCCCCAGCACAGTGAAGTGAAAGGTTCTGATACGTACCCCCAGCACAGTGAAGTGAAAGGTGCTGATACGTACCCCCAGCACAGTGAAGTGAAAGGTGCTGATACGTACCCCCAGCACAGTGAAGTGAAGAGAGAGGTGCTGATACGTACCCCCAGCACAGTGAAGAGAAAGGTTCTGATACCTACCCCCAGCACAGTGAAGAGGAGGGTGATGAAGAAGAGAAGGGGTCGATGGCCCATGCAACACCTGGTGGCCATGAGGAAGAACTGCTCCTGGGCCATCTGACGAACTGACCTGGAAACAGATCAGAAGACAATTATACTACAGACAAACTAATCCATCAATCCACCAACTGACCTGGGGACAGATATTACCATTACCATAGACACAGACCATCCCACATCTCATCCACTACAAGAAGCAGTTACAACACAGAGACTACTGTGGTACACCAGCAGAAACCAGCCTTGAGGTGTGGCAGGCTGCTCTTCCAGCCTAACATGAAAACATCTACATCTTATTTAGAAGACTCCATTTAGAAGACGCTCTTATCCAGAGCGACTTACAGTCAAGTGCACATCTGATGCTGATAGACAGGCAAACTGGCGCACACACACACACACGCGGCAGGGGGTACATACTTGCTGTGGCAGTGCATTAGCAGGTCTATGATGAAGGTCTGCCAGGCCTTCTCCTTGCTGAGTGTGTCCAGAGCGGTGGGCAGCAGGGAGAAACACAGGGTCATGATCTCCAGGGCCTCACAACACACCTGCTCATCCTCCTCGTCCGGCTCCTTAGCCGCATTCGTCTGTAGCGGGGGAGGACACACACACCGCTGTGACTTTATAAACACACACTTCTCTGTTTTTCAGGAAGCAGGTGCACACAATTAACCAATTAGTCCCTTCGGCAAGCACCACAGAAAGACAGACATTAAACAGACGCTCAACACACACAAAAACAGATCTGTGACTGTATAGGCTAACCAATACACACTAGCCTCATCAAGGTAGAAAATATACTAACAACAAACAATTGTGAACTATTAATAGAAGGAAAATCCATGAGTGTAGTGGCCTACACAACACCCCACTATAGAGCAATGGGATCTACACAGTCTCCTAAGACTGAGACCAAAATAAAACAGATAATCAATCAATGGATAAGCGGCCATGCGTACCTTCTCGTAGATCTTGCTGATCTCTTCGTTGGAGCTAAAGACTAGCTGTACGGTGCCACAGCCCGACGCCCACACTATCTTCTGCACCGCCCGGATCACACAGATGTCTGGGATGTACTTGGACGCCTGGAAGAAGTTCTGGAAGAGACGAGAGGGAAAAGGAAGGAGGGGGAGGGAACAGTTCAATTAAAGCAGATGTCATCACAGGCATCAACATAGTTGCATACGTACAGTCTGTCCTTCTACCCCATCTCTCCCCACTTCTTTAATTCCCAAGTTCTCTTTCCTCTCTCGCTAGCTCCTTCCTCCCTCCCCATTTCTCTCCCTCCCTCTCACCTCGTCAGAGATCTGCTGAGCCAGGCGTATAGCTACGTTGCGGAGCATACACTCAGAGGCAGGGTTGGGGATGTTTTGCAGGGCACTCTGGAGGACCAGGGCTTGGTCATGAGTGGCCTGGTTGATCTGAAGAAAGAGAGAGAGGATGTTAGCATTAACATGGCCATCACAATCCTAGTTCGACTTCGCATGCACGCGTTTGTGTGTGAGTATGTGTGTGTGTGTGCGCATGTCTCAGTGTACATGCGCTTGTGTGCGTCTAACCAACGAACCGGTGAGACTGGTATGGTCCCCTCAGCATTGGGCTGGCAGGCCTCGGCCACAGCTTTAACGTGTCCGAACCCCACAGCGGTGAGCAGCAGCTTGGCGATCTTCAGAGCGTTGAGGTACGCCCCTCGCCGTGTCTCCATGTCGGCCGAAGGCAGGAAGTTGTTCCGTGTGAGCATGCTCAGTACAAGAGGCAGCCCGCCACTCTTCAGGAAGTTGTACTGGAAGTCGCTGGCATCCTCCCCCAATGTGGCGCTGGCTGGCATGAGTAGGGCATACACCACCTGAGGAAGGGAGGGGGAAAAGAGGTATACAAACACACACAGAGTGGAAGTGGTCAACAGAGAGCAAAGCGTACACCACCCAGTATGGTAATGATGAGACAGTCAGCAGTGATCACAAACAAGAGGAGACCCACCTCTATGAGGTAGAGGACTTGTGATGGCGAGGGGCCAAAGAAGCGCGAGTCCAGTGTGGGGCTGAGGCTGTTCTCTCCCAGCTTGGCATGGTCCAGACACATGGCACGCAGGATCTCCACGGTACTGTTATCTACACAAACCCAATCAACAGGCCATTTACACATCCCACATGTATGTTTCGTTTTAACCATGTTTTGATGCTATAAACCATTTTATTTTACAATTACAACCTTACATTTTGTGTTCTGAACTATACCCATGAGGCATTTATAGTTATATTCAACAAATGAATGGCATACTACACAAATTTTAAAGTAAAAAAAAAAGGATGTAGGAATTCCAGATTGCCCCTATAAAGTGAGTGAGTGCCAGAGAGAGTGAGTACCTGGAGGCATTAGCTTCATGAGTACCCTGGCTCCATCTCGTAACAGAGGCATGTTAATGCCACAGCCCAGGTCCGCTACCTGCCACAGGAAAGATATGTAGCGCAGGTGGAGAGACATGATCTGGAGACAGAGAGAGGAGCGAACAGACAAGGGGTTAACATTGTTCCATTTACTCATCTGCAGTCATGCATGAGATAGGAGTTTTTCCTACTAGCTTGATGCTTTCCTAGGCAAAGGCAACATTTTGAATGATCTTCTAGGCAAGGACCAAGAGAGCTAGGAACCCTTTCTGATGAGGTGAGAGGTGAAGCGCCACTCCGGGGAAGTTTGTGTGTGTGTGTCGCTCACCACTCCAGGGAGACAGCTCTCCACCTCTGGGTTGGGCCCGTCGCTGAAGTGGTTGCCGTGGTTACCAGGTGAGCCGGTGGAAGAGTCCGAGGAGCTGTCTGGGCTGGACGGCATGTTGGCACTCACCTGGGTCAGCTTGGCTGTGATCAACTACAGACACAACACAACGGGAGAATAGAAGACATCATACAAACCATTTCCTATAAATGACCTATACAAACAAGCTGTAAGGAACCCACCGGTGACATGAGGCTCGTCAAAACACAGCTCATCACGCTTACCGTTTTGTCTTTGAGGTTGAGCTGGCCAATCAGCTTTCTGTCATCGGCTGGGTCGACGACATCCCCGCCAATGAAGAGCTCTATCTTGGTGTGCGTGGCGTTGGCCTTGATGCGTGTGAGGATGCCACGGCGCACCGAGCCGATGGTGTCGTTGGTGTGAGACCAGATGTCCAGGTCATCTACCTGACGGCCCTGGTTAGGAAAACGCACGGTCAACGTGATGTGCTTCCCCCGGAATGCCCTGAGAGGTAGAGAGGAGAAAAGAGGAAGAGGGAGCGAGGACAGGTTAGGGTGAAGTGGTTTGGGGGAAGAAAAAGGTCAGGACAACAAGCTTAAGCTCAGTGCTTGTAGGCTCCCCTACCTGGACATGGGCAGTATGGTCCTCTCCTCGTGGTAGTCGCTGTCACACTCGTTGATGTACTCCTTGAGCACAGTGAGCACGCGGACCATGCGGATGGCTTCCTGCCGGGCCGAGTTGATGCTGTCCTTGTCCCCGTCCAGGACACGCAGCGTATCGTACGACGCCTTCAGACGGTCGAAGCACGACTGGATGAAATCCTCGTGGATCTCTACCTGCATGGGGGACAGGAGGGGTAGTGAGTTCAGGAGAAGGGCATTCATGTCTAATGGTTGACATCCTGTTTGTCTGGAACTGCAGTGTTCCAATCCATCCCTCAGATAATAGAACCAACATGTACATCAGTGATCCCAGAGAAACGGATTGGAAAACATTGTGACGGTACCGAGGTATCACATATATTTAGGTGGCCGTCTCAAAACGGCTAGATGATTTAGGTTGATCTAATATCAGATTGAGCTGTTATTGTTACCGGGACAAAGGGCACCGATGGTTACCTGATTGACTTGTAGTTTTGGTCCGAGGTTGGTGTAGATCTCTTTCAGCAGGTCTATGGCTCGACTGGCGATGTCATCGCTCCCTTGAATTACGACCTGGCAGGAGGAAATAACAGACTGATTCAATGGACGCCTACGGCCCTCTCCATCAAACAGCCCTGGAGACAACACTGAAGAGACTGTGAGTGGTATGACTCATCATCCAGACTAGAGGTTCATTAATAAGCACTCAGCGGCAGCACACAGAAACATAACCAGTCACAACCACTGGCCCTGAGCTGCCCTCACACACTAACATCAGTACATTAACCCAGACTCAAATACGGTCTGTGTGTGTGTGTTTGTACCACGCAATGCTTACCAGCCAAACCAATAACATCAGTGAATGAGCTTTACTTAGGATGCAATAAAATTAATTATTCACAACCAAACATTGCATAAAAGGAAATCATATGACCACAAATGTAGCCTCGGCCCCTACTGTGTAAACAGATCTAATACCCAAATATACAATAACAACTCCCGAATCAGCAAGTGGAAACAAGGTTTACAAATCCCACATCTAAAACAAATGAAGCAAATCATCTAATATGCCCAGAGTGTGAATAACAATGTCAGAATAACACTTGAAGCCAACGCAGGAAATGCAACAGATTCTCCCATTGAGGGATTATTGGACATGTAGGTAACTAAAACAAACAGATGCTAATTAAATGGGTCACCCCCCCCCCCCTCCATAGTCTAAATATATCAGTTCAAGCAGCCCCTGAAATAATCCCACAGAACCCAGAGGTTTATATACACATGGAAATATATGTATGGTTGAGCGTCACCTCAAATAGCAGCATTCAAGGATATGGTCTTTGAAGTTGTGCATTTTTAAACGGTGAGACAATATTTTTTCACCGATTATTTCCACGACTGATGAAAACGAGTTCTCATGGCGCTCTCTTGTCCTTCTGCATATGGTTGAGCTATATGTTTGGAACATCGAATGGCAGTATCGAATCGCTATACATATAGAGTAGAGGTCGGCCGATTAATTAGGGCCGATTTCAAGTTTTCATAACAATCGGTAATCACCGATCATGGCCGATTACATTGCACTCCACGAGGAGACTGCGTGGCAGGCTGACTACCTGTTATGCGAGTGCAGCAAGGAGCCACGGTAAGGTGCTAGCTAGCATTAAACGTATCTTATAAAAACAATCAATCTTAACATAATCACTAGTTAACTACACATGGTTGATGATATTACTAGTTTATCTAGCTTGTCCTGCGTTGCATATAATCGATGTGGTGCCTGTTAATTTATCATTGAATCATAGCCTACTCCGCCAAATGGGTGATGTAACAAGAACATTCGCGAAAAAAAGCACTGCCGTTGCACCAATGTGTACCTAACCATAAACATCAACACCTTTCTTAAAATCAATACACAAGTATATTTATTTAAACCTGCATATTTAGTTCATATTGCCTGCTAACCTGGCTCGTAGCGAACTCTGTGAAGACTATTTCTTCCTAACAAAGACGGCCAACTTCACCAAACGGGGGATGATTTAACAAAAGCACATCTGCGGAAAAAAACACAATGGTTGCACGAATGTACCTAACCATAAACATCAATGCCTTTCTTAAACTCAATACACAGAAGAGTATATTTTTTAAACCTGCATATTTAGTTAAAAGAAATCCAGGTTAGCAGGCAATATTAAACTAGGGAAATTGTGTCACCTCTCTTGCGTTCATTGCACGCAGAGTCAGGGTATATACACAACAGTTTGGGCCGCCTGGCTCGTTGCGAACTAATTTGCCAGAATTTACGTAATTATGACATAACATTGAAGATTGTGCAATGGAACAGGAATATTTAGACTTGTGGATGCCATCGTTAGATAAAATACGGAAAGTTTTTTTTTTTAAATGAGTTTCCGGATTTGACCATATTAATGACCTAAGGCTCGTATTTCTATGTGTTATTATGTTATAATTAAGTCTATGATTTGATATTTGATAGAGCAGTCTGACTGAGCGGTGGTAGGCAGCAGCAGGCTCGTAAGCATTCATTCAAACAGCACTTTCGTGCATTTACCAGCAGCTTTTCGCTGTGCTTCAAGCATTAAGCGGTTTATGACTTCAAGCCTACCGATAAATCGGTATCGGCTTTTTTTGGTCCTCCAATAAAATCGGTATTGGCGTTGAAAAATCATAATCGGTCGACCGCTAATATAGAGCATTCGGAAAGTATTCAGACCCCTTCACTTCTTCCACATTATGTTACGTTACAGCCTTATTCTACAATGGATACAATCGTTTTTTCCCTCATCAATCTACACTCAATACCCCATAATGACAAAGCAAAAAAACACAAAACTGAATTATCACATTTACATAAGTATTCAGACCTTTTACTCAGTACTTTGTTGAAGCACCTTTGGCAGCCTCAAGTCTTCTTGGGTATGATGCTACAGCTCGACGGACAATTCCTTTGACCACATGGCTTGGTTTTTGCTCTGACGTGCACTGTCAACTGTGGGACCTTACAGGTGTGTGCCTTTCCAAATCATGTCCAATCAATTTATTTTAAAACAGGTGGACTTCAATCAAGTTGTAGAAACATCAAGGATGATCAATGGAAACAGGATGCACAGGAGCTCAATTTCGAGTCTCATAGCAACGGGTCTGAATACTTATGTAAATGTAAATATTTTTATTTTTATTCTCTATAAACCTGTTTTCGCTTTGTCATTATGGGGAATTGTGTGAAGAACGATGAGGAAAAATACAAATGTAATACATTTTAGAATAAGGCTGTAACGTAACACAATGTTGAAAAAGGGAAAGAGTGAATACTATCCGAATGCACTGTATATACAGTGCCAGTCAAAAATGTGGTGACACCTACTCATTCAAGGGTTTTTATTTATTTTTACTACATTCTAGAATAATAGTGAAGACATCAAAACTATGAAATAACACATATGGAATCATGTAATAACCAAAAAAGTTAAACAAATCAAAGTATAGTTTAGATTTGAAATTCTTCAAAGTAGCCACCCTTTGCCTTGATGACAGGTAGTCACCTGGAATGAATTTCAATTAACAGGTGTGCCGCCTTAAAATTTTATTTGTGGAATTTCTTTCCTTCTTAATGCGTTTCAACCAATCAGTTGTGTTCTGACAAGGTAGGGGTGGTATACAAAAGATAGCCCTATTTGGTAAAAGACCAAGTCCATTTTATGGTAAGAACAGCTCAAATAACTAAAGAGAAACGACAGTCCATCATTACTTTAAGACATGAAGGTCAGTCAATACAAAAACATTTCAAGAACGTTGAAAGTTTCTTCAAGTGCAGTCGCAAAAACCATCAAGCACTATAATGAAACTGGCTCTCATGTGGACTGCCACAGAAAAGGAAAACCCAGAGTTACTTCTGATGCAGAAGATAAGTTCATTAGAGTTAACTGCACCTCAGATTGCAGCCCAAATAAATGCTTTACAGAGTTCAAGTCACAGGCACATTAACTGTTCAGAGGAGACTGTGTGAATCAGGCCTTGATGGTCAAATTGCTGCAAAGAAACCTCTACTAAAGGACACTAATAATAAGAAGAGACTTGCTTGGGCCAAGAGACATGAGGAATGGACATTAAACTGGTAGAAATCTGTCCTTTGGATTGATGAGTCCAAATGTGAGACTTTTGGTTCCAACCGCCGTGTCTTTGTGAGACGCAGAGTGGGTGAACGGATGATCTCTGCATGTGTGGTTCCTACCATGAAGCATGGAGGAGGTGGTGTGATGTTGTAGGGGTGCTTTGCTGGTGACACTGTCTGTGATTTATTTAGAATTCAAGGCACAGAACCAGCGAGCCTACCATATCATTCTGCAGTGATACGCCATCCCATCTGGGACTAGCATTTGTTTTTCAACAGGAAAATGACCCAACAGACCTCCAGGCTGTGTAAGGGCTATTTAACCAAGAAAGGAGAGTGATGGAGTGCTGCATCAGATGACCTGGCCCCCACAACCACCCAACCTCTACCCAAATGAGATGATTTGCAATGAATGGACCGCAGAGTGAAGGAAAAGCAGCCAACAAGTGCTCAGCATATGTGGGAACTCCTTCAAGACGGTTGGAAAAGCATTCCAGGTGAAGCTGGTTGAGAGAATACCAAGAGTGTGCAAAGCTGTCATCAAGGTAAAGGGCGGTTACTTTGAAGAATCTAAAATCTTAAATATACTTTGATTTGTTTAACACTTTTTGGGTTACTACATGATTCCATATGTGTTATTTCATAGTTTTGATGTCTTCACTATTATTCTACAATGTAGAAAATAGTAAAAATAAATAAAAACCCTTGAATGAGTAGGTGTCCAAACTTTTGACTTGTACTGTGTGTGTGTGTGTGTGTGAGATAAATATACACACACACAATTGTGTGAATCGCAATACATATCGTATCAACACCTAAGTATCGTGATAATATCGACATTGAGCTCCCTGCCAATTCCCAGCCCTACTTACGAGTAACAACAGCTGTCTGTCATAGTGAAAAAGCTAATAACTCACCCTCCAGAGGTAGTCCAGTCCTATGAGCTCCAGGTCGTCCATCATGTAGGCCCTGCGTTTGGCCACCAGCTTTCCCTCCCGACAGTTGACAGCCTTGAAGAACCTCTCGAAGCACTTCATGCCGTTCTCTGTGAGCAGAGATGGGTCCAGCTGGAGGACGTTGTTCTCAAAGAAGTCCTTGTTAATGTCTGGGTCCAGGTCTGGCTCATCTCCCATCAGCTTGGAGTACCTGGGGATGAACAACAGAGTTGAGTGGGTGTTTTTTTGTTGTTGTTGAGAACATTTAAGTTGAGAAAATGTTGAATATTTGACTTGTTCTCCATGACAGAGAGAAAGGAAATAACATAAATTGAAACATGTTGGAGCCATATTCACCCTTTCGAGGTGATAATATTGATGATGGCAGCGTACCATTTGAAGCAGGCCTCTCTATCACATAGGAAGACAGCGTTTTCGGCCAGGCACTTCCAGATCTGTTTGGCCTGAGGTGCACAGAGCCACAACTGGCCATCCTTCAGCAGGAACCTGGGGACAACACAGACACATACATTAACCATGAAGGTCAGACGACAGTGGCTTAGTTCATGGCTCAATTCCATGAAGATCAGACGACAGTGGCTTAGTTCATGGCTCAATTCCATTCATTGTATTCATGAAGATGGAGCTGGGTCGTATTCATTAGGTCACACAAAGGAAAACATTTTAAAAATGTTTTGCAAAATAAAAGAACAATTAGTGCTTCTTATTGGACAAGTACAGACAGTGACTCATGCCTGTTTCAGTGTGTTTTCTTCAGTTTGGTGCCTAATTAATACAACCCCGCAGATGTGATGTCATACCTCAGGAAGTTGAGTCTCTCCTGGACTTCCTGTACGTGGCTGTAGCGGCTCCCTGCCCTCACCGTCTGGGGGTCAAACTCTGCCTGCTCGGCTACATAACACACAGGCCCATCTACATCAGGGCTCAACGTACATCTTTATATATCACGCAAATACTGATGTTTTTCAAATGGAAAAGTAACATGCTAACTGCCCAGGGTTAGATACAGAGGGTAGAGAATGTAGAGAAACACACAGTGTACAAAACATTAGGAACACCTGCTCTTTACTTTCCATGGCAGACTGATCAGGTGAAAGCCATGGCCACTTGCAAAATCCACTTCATATCAGTGGTCACCAACCGGTCGACTGTTCGATCTTCAAGCATTCCTAGTCGATCACCAAACATTTCTGTAGAAAAGCCAATGATAAAGGCTTGCACACCTTTTTGTATTGTTTCACTTTTGTCAGTAGGTGCACTTGATTCAGAAGCCCTGCGCACCGGGGTAGGCAAAGGGTTGCCATTTTGAACAATTGAAATGTCTGAAATGACTAACTTCTCCTACCCGGCAGACCTGGAGATCTATGGTTAAATCGAGCGAGTCTACTGCGCTGGCCAATCGAATAGCTCAAATCACAGTGCCTACAGGTTGGATACTAGCCTATGTGAAATATCATAACTTTTAAAACCATGACCAGAGATACTCAAAGAATATAGCAAAGAGCTGCTGTTATGATTTAGTGTAAAAAAATATATATATATACATATATATATATATTAAAACATAAAAGCCCTTCTCCCTATTGCCACTCACGCTGCAATGAATGAGTAGCCCTGCATTTGTATTATTATTCGAAGCTCATCGTGTTCATTTTAATATCGAGGAATATTTCACTTTCACTGAAGACTGTCCCCTCTCTCTGCTCAGTCTCACCGTGAGAGGATAACCCTCTGCTGCTCTCTCCTTCCCTTCGCTGAGACTAATGCAATGTTGAAAACATCTGGGAACTCTGACATCTCCGACTTAAGTGCGTTCACTCTTCCTGGAGTCCACATAAAACACGACATAATACAGAACATTAATAGACAAGAACAGCTCAAGGACATTTTTTTTTATGTATGTAGTTATGTCCTTGAGCTGTTCTTGTCTATTAATATTCTGTATTATGTAATGTTTCATGTTTTGCGTGGACCCCAGGAAGAGTAGCTGCTGCTTTCGCAACAGCTAATGGGGATCCTAATAAAATACCAAATACCAAGACAACAGGGAATTTGAAAAAAGAAAAAAAACTAGATCCGACTGGGAAAAATAGTTTTAAATGGTCATCCAACTCGGAATTCGAACGGAGCATCACGGATGTCGTGATTTGACCTAGTTTTTTCACCCTGTGTTCCCAGTTGTCTTGAAAGTACCATGACCATGAAATGCAGGTACCATCAGTCCAGTAAAATAAAAGCGAATTATTTGATCATTATTTCAATTTATACTTCAGCTGTGCCTCATAAGTTGTACACCAACTACTGATCTATTTTGTTATCAAAGCTAGAGTTTTGAAATATAATATGGTCTGTATAGAAGAACAATATTGGCAGGACAGGCATACAGCCAATATGCTGTGATAATGTATTAGGCCTGCCTATTGCAAACTTCATTTCCTACAGAACTGTTTTTATTGGGTTAATGTTACATTTGAGTGGTAGATCTCGGCTTGCTTTTTGACTGCGAAAGTGATCTTTACTCAGAAAAGGAAGGTGACCACTGGTGTAGATAAAGGGGAGGAGAGAAGGATTTTTATGCCTCATGACAATTGAGACATGGATTGTGTATGTGTGCCATTCAGAGGATGAATGGACAAGACAAAATATTTAAGAGCCTTTGAACGGGGTTTTGGTAGTAAGTGTCAGCCACACCAGTTTGACTGTGTCAAGACCTGCAGCGCTGCTGGGTTTTTCACGCTGAACATCAAAAATTATCTACCACAAAAAGGAAGTCCAGCCAACTTGACACAACTGTGGGAAGCATTGGAGTCGACTTGGGCCAGCCTCCCTGTGGAACACTTTCGACACCTTGTAGAGTCCATGCCCCGACGAATTGAGGCAGTTCTGAGGGCACAACTCAATATTAGGAAGGTGCTCCTAATGTTTTGTACACTCAGTGTAGTATTTCTGAAGAAGTCTGAAAGTCAAGAATGAGGCAACCGTGATTAATGAGAAAATCGAATCCACTGTGTCAGGTGAGCCGTACCTTTAGAGAACTGCCTCATGGTCTCCATGTAGGCAGAGAGGTTCTCAGCCACCAGCGTGACCAGGGCATGGTTGTGTTGGAGCTGGTTGATCAGGTCATGACGATAGAACACATGAGGACTCCTCTGAGTCTGACTGTATAGCAGAGAGTGAGGTGGAGAGAGATATGAAGAGAGAAAGAGATGGAGAGAGAAAGATAGTTGGAGGGAGAGAGAGATGGAGAGAGAGGGTGGAAAAGAGAGACAAAAGTTCAGAGACTTAGCCACCATGTCTATGACAAGTAGACAACTTCAACTTATACTCCCACTCCTACTAATTAAATTATTACAATGATTTGCGTGTACAATTAGTGGAATTTTGTTGCTTATCTGCACCTGTAGCTTAAAGAAATCCATGTTGGTATATTGACTGTTCTAACCAGTAAGCCATTATCTGTGTGTGTGTGTGTGTGTGTAGCAAGAGAAATGTTGAGGAATTTCAGTCTTAAAATTACTAGGATGTCGTGTTGTTCCGGAAATGTGAGTATGCAGCACCCTCAGAAATGCCCCCCAAAATGTCACCCTGCAAACAGTCAGTGATTGGAGCTAAGAAGAGCAGGTGCAGAAAAAGACGCATTTCAGTGTGACACCCTTTTCCCTATGTATTGAAATACTTTTTCACCCAATTCCCCAAATAATGCACTACTTGACAAGAGCCCTGTGTGGCTCTGCTCAAAGGTAGTGCACTGTTTGTGGTCATTTGTGGCTCTGGTCAAAGGTAGTGCAGTAGTGTATAAGGAATAGGGCGTAATTTCAGATTTACCCTGAGAGAGGTTTGCTAAAGCAGATTAATTAATGAAAATAAACATTACAGATCTGTTGTACCATCTGAGAGAGAGTAAATTAGAAATTATTTACAATTTATACAAAATATTGCCATAATATCCCCCAAATTAGCTGTCAACTTACCCCGCTAAGTTCGTTTGTATGTTAATAGGAATTTTCTTTCTGAAAAACAACAGGCATGTGGTGTGCTACATATTTGCTGCATTTACTTGTACTATTTCAGTCAGTACAACTGCACGTTGTTATTAAAAGCAGCACCTTATTCAACAATCTCCATGCTACTTTGAGAGCTCAGCGTTTAAGAAGCAAGATACAGTCTTCAAGAATGCTCCCAGTCTAAGAGTTAGTGAAAACCTGGTCAAACTGGGTGGCAAGGTCAAGTCACAGACTGTTGACAGAAAATCCCTGTTTACAAAAGAGTTGGCATGCCTCAGCCTCTCTGGAAATGTGATTAAAATGCCAGAGACATCTGTGTCAGCTATGTGAAAAATCAAAGCCATGCTTTAAATGCGTAGAGTAAATGTATAACCAAGCATAGCATTCTGAGCACAACAAAAATTAGCCTTTTTTAAGTGGGATGAATTATTTAACTATTTAAAATGTTGCAGATAGAAACGTAAAGTATTGAGCTGACAAATCCCTTTTGTACATAACAACAAACGTCTGCTCTACACTGTGCATTTCTACCTGTTACGTCCTGAATAATACTCCATCTGTACTCATTCTGTTTCCATTCCTTTGTCAATCACTAGCACGTTCAACTATGTCCCTCCTCCAAGCCCGTAGTTGAACTCTGACCATCTTCTTACCTGAGATTCTGAGGAGCCTCTCCGAACAGGCTACAGATCTCTCGGATCTGCTTTAGTGCAGGAATCACCCATTTGTCATTGGTGCGCAACTCTTCTATGAAGCGATCGATCCACTGGATCTTCTGCGTGTCTCGATCCTGAAATGAACACGAACATTAACATCAACAGTATTCAAGGAACACACACACAGCCATAAGCCGATTCTTCTGAACACTCCAATAGACCGCTTCAAATAAATCTTAATTGATTGGTTTTCAGTACCTTGAGCCGTGTGGGAAAGCAGTTGCCTGGCTCTTGACTGGTACCTAGTATTACCTGAGAGCAACTGTAGTCCAGTATCTTGATGTGAGCACTGAGGGCCTGGTCCATGATGTCTACAGGCACGTCATCGCTGTGAGCCAGGTTCCACAACAGGTTCAGCACCTTGTGGTGAGAGGAGGAGAGGAACCTTCAGTACTTCTATCCAAACAGAGCACAAGGAGCTGGAATAAGACATCTCTTTAACCAATGCTTGACATTCAGAGCTGCCCGCTGTCTAGGGGAGGTTTAGGAAACCCCTCGGGCCAGGGGAGGTTTAGGAAACCCCCCGGGCCAGTCTATCATCCCAGTCAGTGGTCCGCTTGGGCCAGTGAAAAAAAGGTTAAGGATATATAACTGTTTAAAAAAACATGAATTCCCGAAGCTGCTAGTTCATTATGTATACTGAACAAAAATAAGTGCAGCATGTTGTGTTGGTCCCATCTTTCATAAGCTGAAAAAAAAAAATAACAGAAATGTTACATATGTACAAAAAGGTTATTTCTCTCAAATGTAGTGCACAAATTTGTTAACATCCCTGTTAGTGAGCATTTTGCCAAGATAATCCAGCCACCTGACAGGTGTGGCATATCAAGACGCTGATTAAACAGCATGATCACGGGGACAATAAAAGGTCACTCTAAAATGTGCAGTTTTGTCACAATACAATGCCACAGATGTCTCAAGTTGAGGGAGCGTGCAATTAGCGTGCTGACTGCAGGAATGTCCACCAGAGCTATTGCCAGAGAATTTAATGTTAATTTCTCTACCATAATTTCTCTACTGCCTCCAACCGTTTTAGAGAATTTGGCAGTCTAACCAGCCTCACAACCACAGACCACGTGTAACCACGCCAGCCCAGGACCTCCACATCCGGCTTCTTCACCTGCAGAATTATTTGAGGGGGGGGTATTTCTGCCTGTAATAAAGCCAATTTGTGGGGGAAAAACACATTCTGATTTGCTGGGCCTGGCTCCCCGGTGGGTGGGCCTGGCTGCCTTCCAAGGACCACCATGGCTGCACCCCTGCCCAGTCATGTGAAATCCATAGATTAGGGCCTAATGAATTGATTTCAATTGACATATTTCCTTATTAGAACTGTAAATCTTTGATATTGTTGCATGTTGCGTTAATATTTTTGTTCAGTTTAAAATGCTTAATCGCTCAGCGCCGCACACAGCCTAGTTTGAGATCATCTGTTGGGCAGAGAGAGCACACAGCCTAGTTTGAGATAATCTGTTGGGCAGAGAGAGCACACAGTCTAGTTTGAGATAATCTGTTGGGCAGAGAGAGCACACAGTCTAGTTTGAGATAATATGTTGGGCAGAGAGAGCACACAGCCTAGTTTGAGATAATCTGTTGGGCAGAGAGAGCACACAGTCTAGTTTGAGATAATCTGTTGGGCAGAGAGAGCACACAGCCTAGTTTGAGATAATCTGTTGGGCAGAGAGAGCACACAGCCTAGTTTGAGATAATCTGTTGGGCAGAGAGAGCACACAGTCTAGTTTGAGATAATCTGTTGGGCAGAGAGAGCACACAGCCTAGTTTGAGATAATCTGTTGGGCAGAGAGAGCACACAGTCTAGTTTGAGATAATCTGTTGGGCAGAGAGAGCACACAGCCTAGTTTGAGATAATCTGTTGGGCAGAGAGAGCACACAGCCTAGTTTGAGATAATCTGTTGGGCAGAGAGAGCACACAGTCTAGTTTGAGATAATCTGTTGGGCAGAGAGAGCACACAGCCTAGTTTGAGATAATCTGTTGGGCAGAGAGAGCACACAGCCTAGTTTGAGATAATCTGTTGGGCAGAGAGAGCACACAGCCTAGTTTGAGATAATCTGTTGGGCAGAGATAGGCTATTTGGTCCTTGAAAAGTCCTTGACATGCTGGTAGCCGATTTAGAAGTTCAACGGCTCCAATATAATTAGGCCGATTCACGATTTCCTTTATGATCCGTTTTTATGAGAGATGTAGCCGCTATCATTTGTTTCAAGCCATTTCAATTGATAGGTGCTGCGCTATTCGGTTGCTTTTGTTGGGGTAAAACCATGTACGGAAGGATATATTATTACAAAGGGAACCCGTTTTTTGCTCACTTTCTCGTTTTTTAAAAATGTATTTTATTCATCCGTTATTTTACCAGGTAAATTGACTTGAGAACACGTTCTCAATTACAGCAACGACCTGGGGAATAGTTACAGGGGAGAGGAGGGGGATGAAAGAGCCAATTGTAAACTGGGGATTATTAGGTGACCGTGATGGTTTGAGGGCCAGATTGGGAATTTAGCCAGGACACAAGGGTTAACACCCCTACTCTTACGATAAGTGTCATGGCATCTTTAATGACCTCAGAGAA
This sequence comes from Oncorhynchus nerka, assembly GCF_034236695.1. Lineage (NCBI taxonomy): Eukaryota > Metazoa > Chordata > Actinopteri > Salmoniformes > Salmonidae > Oncorhynchus > Oncorhynchus nerka. The sequence goes on from NC_088396.1 coordinate 20,788,109, forward strand.
TCAGGACACCCATTTAACGTCCCATTCGAAATACAGCACCCTACACATGGCAGTGTTTTTTAGACCAGAGGAAAGAGTGCCTCCTACTGGACCTCCAACACCACTTCCAGCAGCATCTGGTCTCCCATCCAGGGACTGACCAGGACCAACCCTGCTTAGCTTCAGAAGCAAGCCAGCAGTGGTATGCTGCTGGCATGCTGCTGTTTCAAGCATACAATAACTCTTCAACATCTCAAATGGCGAGACTGACTAGCTACTACATGGACGGACTTCATGTTTATGTGTTTATGTGTCAGGAACATCTATCGCTGCATGCAGTCTATTTAGTCAGGCAATGCCCACATTTTGACATATTTTAGAATAAATAAAAATACATGTCAATGTCAATGCATAATGCTGTTAGGAAGGCCTATAAAATAAAATAAATTATGCTAATGTATACTTTTTTCAAACATTTTTGGGGGTGAAGTTTTATTTCTTTCGTCTATTACAACAATAAAATATAACGGTCCTTGAAAATTACAATGAAGTGCTTGAAAAAAAGTCCTTGAAAGTCCTTGCATTTGTCTGTATGAACCGTGTATAGGATACTTGCTACAACCTAATGGAAGATAAAATCACCTGCTATTGAAATTATGCTCGCATCATTCACTTTACTGATAGATCTTGACCTGGTCAGTATTTTGTTCCATTCGGGCCAGTAGCTTTCATTTGTCACTGACCCAGTCTGGACTGGCAAATTGACCTGAATGTCGAGCCCTGATTACCTTGTGGGCCATCACTCCATCCTTGTCATCCTCCGCCAGACGACGGATCAGCTCCAGCAGCTTCTCACGCTGCTTCTTACTAGCGTTCGTCCAACTCGCCTGCAGGCCACAAACACCACCACGGGGGTTAGGAGAGCAGTGTGTGTGTGTGTGTGTGTGTGTGTGTGTGCGAACGGAGAGAAGTCTCTCACCTTGAAGCAGTCAAAAAGGTGGTCGAGCTGCTCAGGGGAGAAGTCCCAGGCCAGCTTGGCCAGGAGGTCGTGGACGTTCTTCACGATGGCCTCATGTTTACCAGCCTGCGGGTGGAACAAAGTGTCAACAAACATGTAAACAATCACATTTCCTGTTTCCAGCCTCCGATAGACAATGCAAGAGCACATAAACATAATTTAATGGACCGAGCCATGCTTAGGAAAGGGCATTTTCAGCCGATCAAACCCAATGACCTGGAAATGCCCCAGCTAAGACAAGGGATTTCCCATTCTGCTTTTAGAGCCGTTACGGGTAGAACCATGCTTTTGGTGCACTTTTTGAGGCACTGTGCTTTTACTGGTATTTCCAGCATTAACCACGAGGGTTGCTGCAGGTAAGAAATCCTAGGAACTATTTTGTAATTGACACAAGCCATCTCCAAATCAATCAATCAATGTCTGGTTGTGTGTTTGTGTTTGGCGGAGGGACCAGAAAATGCGTAGCCCTGCCACTTAAGGTGTTGGCTTGACAGTTGCTGGACCCAGGTTCGAGTTCCAGTCTGGGCTACCCCCCAAATTCATTTGAATATAATTCCATGGTAGGTTTCATTGACTTTCCCCTTTAACTGCACTGAATTTAACAGATTTTTTTGCTACAACTTCTGAGTCTGTTGGAGAGGTATAGAATCACTGATCTACAAATCGTATTCCCTCACAAATAATAGGTTTTGTGAGATTAAGATTCACAGAGCTACGCCTCCCGACTCAGCCAATCACGCAAACAAACACACACGCACAACCAGACATTGACTGGAGACAACTTGTGTCAATTACAGCACATTTCCTAGGATTTTTTACCTGCAGCAATTATTGTGGATAATGCTGGAAATACTTGCTAACAAGTACACAAAAAAGCTTTGCCCTAGTTATAGGTCATATCGCTTTCACCTGAACCATGCACGATGTGTGTGATAATCAATGGCTCTCTCTTCAAACACATACACAAACACATACACACAAACACACAGTACCTGTGCAGCCCAGATGTTGTCCAAGTCTTGCATGGTAAGAGCTTTCTCTTTGATGACGAAGCGAAGTATCTTCTCTAGTTTTTCTACGTACTGAGGCTGGTGCAGACTGTCCCTCAGCACGATGGACAGGATGTGGTTCTGCTGGATCCACTCCTGAGAGACAGAGGCATCTTTCAATCTCCACTCAAACACCAACAGTTCTGCTGACTATGCCACCAGAAACAACACCAGGGTACACTCTCTATATTACGCACTTTGTGACAAAAGCACTCGTTATAAAAATACATTTGATAGGTTGGTGGTTAACTCACCGCCATGCGCTCTGCAGTAAGCCACTCTTCTTCCTCAGGGTTGCCATGTCGATGTGTGTAGTAGGACACACTTGAGATTACCTTGTTTACTTCATTTAGTGCATTCATTTTGCCATTAAAAGAGGAAATTTGCAATAACCTGTGGATGAAAACAACCACCACAGATTACTATCAACAAATAGTTCACATTGGGGCAATCCCTAACGAAAGACTACAAAACCCTTATTGACATGAATACATGATTTGTGCACATCTCAGGTTAGCATTCAGCCAACAGTTTGAAAGGCAGGTGTTTTAAAACAAAAGCATTAAGACAGTTTGTTCTGAAGCAAACTCACCTAAGAATCATTTTTAACCTAAAAATCTCTAAACTCTTCACGGTCTCCTCCTGCCCAGGCACCCTGGAGGCCAGGTTCTTCAGGGACTTGATGATCATGGACAGGGCGTCATTTTTGGCTTCGTTCTTGGCCTCCTTCTTCAGCTCCTCATCTGTCAGGTTCTCCAGAAACTGAGGAACCATCTCGATGACGGGCAGGAAGTACTTCTTCACCGTGTGCAATGTGAGGAACTCGTAACACTGCCCAAAAGGCCTGGAGGACAACACAAAACAACACGTCCAGTAGACCAAGTCGTTCCCATAGCTCTATATAGGGTTCATACACATTTTAACCGATGGAATTCTATGAATTTTCCATTACTCTCCATGACTTTTAACCAAATTTCCATGACCAACAATTGGCGGCATCTCCACGTACGTTTAAAAAAGTATGCCTAATGTGGTATCGATACTGGGAGGATGCTCTCTGATCCCATGTACCATCTTCTGTTGTTGTGCAAGGCACTTAACCCCCCACATAGAATACCTGTTAGGCAACTGTATAAAACACATGGTCAATCCTAAATCTGGAGGGCTACTGTGTGTGCAGGCTTTTGATCAAGCCCTGCTCAAACAGTTCAAGGTCTGATTGAGCAGTTCATTTCTAAAATGTGGTTAGTTTTAAGGGGACTGCAATAAAAGTCTGCACACCCATTAGCTCTCAGGGAGGATGGTTGACCACCCTTGATGTGTAACATTGCAACATTACAACCAAATACGTTTGCCTTTTGAAAATAATTTGCTTTTTCAATATATCAAAGAGCAAATGGCCACGTTAGGCTACAAATCTTGATATTCAGTTGAAGCAAGCCCACATACTTTCTTTGACATTTTTCAAGTTTAGTCATATTTAGCCTATCTAAGTGTTTACTTTGCAACTCAATAGACGCTAGTTAGACTGCAATGTCCCATACATTGGATGCACAAATCAATTGGAAGCATCTACAAAACAAGTTGAAGCCACATAATCCTAGACTACATCAAATATTCTTTCTTAAAATTACAGTTCCCGATTCAACATTTTTTTTTGATTCACATTACTAAATTCCCCGCAATTGAACCAAATCCCAACTAATATAATGGCGGAGTGAATTGTTAGTTAAATCAAAAAGAATAATATAAATTAATCATATGAATCGTTCAAAAAAGTAAATCAACTTTGAATGGCCTTATTCGCGAGTGTTGGGGGAATGTTTTTTGGGACATGAATACATGCTAATAATAGATCAAACGGTAAACTACAGGCTACAATTAAATGTTTTGAATTGGCTACCTAGTTATTCGTCTGTTCTTTATCATATTTTATAGGCTTACCTGCTGCTGCAATGTCCTACTGTCTCTCCTTTAGTTACGGCCCACTCGTCTCGCACACATGCAGGTGATGCACGCAAACAAAGACGCGCTAAAGTGTCATTCCGATCCTGGCTGGTATGTGGATTTTTATTTGATTGACAAAATATTTTAAAACCGTGGCTAAATAACTTACATTAACCAAAATGATTAAATACATTTCAATTACTTTTCCAAAACTTTTTGAATTTGATCATTTTCCAAATATTTTCCAGGCCTGTAAAACACCATTATAAAACTCCATGAGTTTTCCAGGATTTTCATGACCATATGAACCCAGTCTATATGTTGAAGCATGTTTATAAAAAAAACAAGAGTTGTGGGTTTGATTGTTGTATGGGCCACATTAAAGCTTTTTCCACATTTTGTTAGGTTTCGTGCTTATTCTAAAATGGACTAAATCGTTTCCCCCCCCTCAATCTACCCACAATACCTCATAATGACGAAGCAAAAACAGATTTTTTCGAATGTATTAAATATAAAAAAACATAAATATCACATCTACATAAGTATCAAGACCCTTCACTCAGTACTTTGTTGAAGCACCTTTGGCAGCAATTACATCCTCGAGTCTTCTTGGGTATGACACTACAAGCTTGGCACACCTGTATTTGGGGAGTTCCTCCCATTCTTCTCTGCAGATCCTCTCAAGCTCTGTCAGGTTGGATGGGGAGCGTCGCTACACAGCTATTTTCAGGTCTTTCCAGAGATGTTAGATCGGGTTCAAGTCCGGGCTCTGGCTGGGCCACTCAAGGACATTCAGAGACTTGTACCGAAGCCTCTCCTGCGTTTTCTTGGCTGTGTGCTTAGGGTCATTGTCCTGTCGAAAGGTGAACCTTCACTTTAGGCCAAAGTGTTGAATCGTGGTTTCACCAGACCAGATAATCTTGTTTCTCATGAGAGTCTAAGTGCCTTTTGGCAAATTCCAAACAGGCTACAGAGATGGTTGTCCTTCTGGAAGGTTCTCCCATCTCAACAAAGGAACTCCGGAGCTCTGTCAGAGTGACCATCGGGTTCTTGGTCACCTGACCAAGGCCCTTCTCCCCCGATTGCTCAGTTTGGCCGGGCTGCAGGCTCTACGAAGAGACTTGGTGGTTCCAAACTTATTCCATTTAAGAATGATGGACGCCACAGTGTTATTGAGGACCTTCAATGCTGCTGACATTTTTTGGTACCCTTCCCCCTTTTCTGTGCGACACAATGTTAGCTAGCAAGTCTGTCTACACAAATAGTGAGTTAATGTTACCTAGCTAGCTAGCTAAATATCCCTTCACTGGTGGGCTAAAGCTAGCATGTCACCATGTGAAAAGGTATGACTACACAAACTGTGAGCTAACGTTAACTAACTGGTTAGCTCACGAAAGACACAGATCTGGTATCCTTCCCCAGATCTGTGCCTCTATACAATATTGTCTCGGAGCTCTATGGACAATTCCTTATGATTTGACATGCACTGTCAACTGTGGGACCTTATATAGACAGGTGTGTGCCTTTCCAAATCATGTCCAATCAATTTAATTCAACACAGGTGGACTCCAATCAAGTTGTGGAAACATCTCAAGGATGATCAATGGAAACAGGAGTGCATCCTGAGCTCAATTTCGAGTCTAGCAAAGGGTCTGAATACTTGTAAATAAGGTCTCTTATTTAATTTGAATACATTTACAAAAATATTCTAAAAACCTGTTTTCACTTTCTCATTATGGAGTACAGTGTGTAGATTGCTGAGGATTTTTTTTTAAATTGAATCCATTTTTAAATAAGGCTCTAACATAACAAAATGTGGAAAAGGTCAAGGGGGTCTGAATGTTTCATATAAAGTGAATTTGTGGAGGGACTAGATACATAAAGTGCTTTCATTTCTAAGCTGTAAAACATATGTATGAAAATACCATTGAGTAAAAGGTGAAATTATGTACTGTCGCCTCGTATATAAAATGTTCTCAAATAAAAAAAATACTGGAGTATAGAGCTACATTGAACAAATGTAGCTTCACTGTCCAAATAAATACAACGGGGAGTGTGATGTAGAAAGCACTTGGAAATGTAGTGAAACATGCTATTAAATGTAATCTATTAAAGCAGGGGTTTTCAAACTTTTCTTGACCAGGGACCCCCACCCAGGCAAACCAGGGACACCCATATATGTCAGCAACAACAACAACAAAAATAACGTCTTATTATCAGGTGGATGGTAATGGCAAGTAATCAACATTTTAAAATGAATAGATTTGGTAGACTCGTTATGTTGACCTCACTACAGCTCTAACAACTAGAAAGGTATAAGAAGATTGTGCAGTTTTGAAGCCAATTTTGCAGACCCCCTGCCCTAAGGGGCCAGTGACCAGTTTGAAAACCCCTGCATTAAAGCGTGTGTGTGTTCACAGGCCAACTCACTTGATAAGTGCGGCGATGATCTGGACGTTCAGTGCTTGGCCACCTATGAAGCGATCGTGCAGTGTTTGAAACCCATTTAACGAGCCAAATTTGTTTATTAAATCCACCAACCAGCCCTGTAAACAAAGAGCAAAAAAGAACACACATGGTAAAGACACTCACCATCCGACCACTATTCACTCAAGTTGTTGAGCTATACAAATATATCCCTCTCGTCTCGCAGCTATTACACAGAAAGGCTTGGGTTGATTGAAGAGAAAATCAGAGGAGAACTGGTTGGCTTCTGATTCAACCCACATGCCCATAGAGGCTGCAAGCAGTGTTCATATTGGGCTGCCTGCCATCTACAGCAGACAGGCAGCTGCCGCCTTGGCTTCCCTCCGCAACAATGTTCACATTGACCACCCCGGCCCACGCTCCATTCATCGCACTTTTCATAGAAGAAATCACACTCTCCCTGGCATGGCTCACTCTCATTTAAACTCGAGTGCATCCTTTTATTGTATTTTCATCCCTCTTCCATTTTCTATGCAGTGCACGGAGGGATCCTCCTCTGTTTCTGTGCGCTGGCCCTAAGGCGGCAAGCCCAGAGCAAACAATACTGCTCTGTAGATTTGTTCCAAGAAAATAAATTGCAGGCCAACAGATGACTAAAAAGACTGTTCTCTGTTCCTATGGCAATCGCAGATATCCAGAGGATATTTTATTTAGTCTCAATTCAAAAAATGTATTCGGACATTTCTCATTGTGCAGATATGAAGAGATTAAGATGGGAGAAAAAGAGACATTCACACAGTATCCCCAATATCAGTCCCAGCACATAAGTTTATTAAAAAATCCTCATCATGTATTTTAGTTGATCCACCTGGCTACAGGTAATTTATGTTTTATTTCACCTTTATTTAACCAGGTAGGCCAGTTGAGAAAAAGTTCTCATTTACAACTGCGACTTGGCCAAGATAAAGCAAATCAGTGCAACACAAACAACCCAGAGTTACACATGGGATAAACAAACGTACAGTCAATAACACAATAGAAAAATCTAAATACAGTGTGTGCAAATGTAGTGAAGTGGTGTTTATTGGTGATTTTGGAAAAAGATCTTGGCTAACAGGAGTAAGTTGTAGTGGTAACAGTCCCTGGAACCAGAGATGGGCATTTGAAATGTTTGACTGTTCCAGTACCCACGTGATATTTATTTGGAGTAATTGAATGGAGAAATATATATATTTTTTTTTAGAACAAGGGCCGCACTGGTTTTGTACTTGCAAACAAATCGCAAAAATAGCAAATGTATCATAACCATTATAGATAAATCCTAATTGATAAATTTCCCCACATATAAATTCAGTCAATAAAAAAAGCAAGTGCCATTTAAGATTCATTTATTGAAACCGTAATATCAACTGGTTATATTATATTGTGGAACTCAAGCTTAAAAAGGCAGTAACCTCAGAAGCGGCTCTTGCTTCTAGAAGCCTATGGCTGTGTAATAGCATTGCTCTGTTAATTTAGCAGACAAGACGCTCATAACAGTAGAACCGCCTGGTCTTTCATCCTGCAAGTACCCGGTAGAGAACATTGCCGGGCATCCCTTTAGCATATGCATCAGATGCATATCAAGGAGTACTATGGGAGAACAACTTGGGTGAGAAATAAGAAATCTTTGGGAGGGGCTACCTTGAATTCGGACCCTACCTTGGGGGAGCGAGGGTCAGGGGGGCGGGCGAAGAGCTCGTCATCGGCCAGCTGCACCCCGGCAGGCACCGTCTCAGAGGGCCGTGTGCCGTTGTAGATGTGGAACTTGCAGTGAGGGTTGGTGGCCATGGCCAGCAGCTCCAGCAAGGGGAACCAGTCCTGAGAAAGCTTGGCCACACACAGCTCCACCAGCCGGTGTGTGTTGTTGATGATACACCTCTGGACAGGGAGAGAGAGCGAGAGAGCGTCAACAGCAGTTAGTTTAATAATTTCAAAACAATCAGTGAGGTGATTTGCACTCTAACAGCACAAGAGGTCTATTTCAATCTTAACATACAAATGTAAGCAGTAATAGTTCTCTGATACACAGAGAACATTTTGAAAAAGCCTTGAAGTATAGTCTGGTGCCCAGACAAAACCCAATCCCTACTATAGCCCCTAACCCTTCAAGTCTTTGTAGACCTGGAGGAATCAGTGGCACAGCGGTCTAAGGCACTGCATCTCTGTGCTAGAGGCGTCACTACAGACACCCTGGTTCGAATCCAGGCTGCATCACAGCCAGCCGTGATTGCGAGTCCCGTGTGGCGGCGCACAATTGGCCCAGCGTCATCCAGGTTTGGCCGGGGTAGGCAGTCATTGTAAATAAGAATTTCTTCTTAACCGACTTGCCTAGTTAAATAAAGGTTCAATAGAAAAATTTAGCTGTCAGCAACATGGTGACGGCTCCACATAGCCTGGTTGACACTAGTTACCACAGCCATAAAGTCAAATTGGATACACCACAAAAATTCATGAAAACAAAAATTATCTTTGGTCTTAATTTAATGTTAGGCATAAGGTTAGCAGCAGGGGTTGTAACCGGTTTAAGGAACAGAAAACCAGGATCTATTTTTTTGGAGGGAAGGAAATGAACAAAAGTGATCTCTAACGTTCCGGAAGATAACCATTATTGTAAAAGCACCCCCCCCCCCGATAAAAAACATCAAAGTGCCTATGCAAAGCACTCACTCTGGCACTCAGAAACCTATCCTTCCAATGTCTGCCGGCCAGCATGATTTCTAGGTTAAGGACACTATAGTTATCATGTTTCACATTAGATTTATTAACAACAACAAAAAAGGTATGACGTGTTTTGAAGTCTGGTGTCGCTGCACACACACACGAGCTTGTTAGCTAGCTCTGGTCCAAAGCATTGAGCCAGCCTCGGTGATGAGCCAACTATCAGACGTTCAGATGTCCTCCATATTAGCCGCACCTCCTCAGGTATCTAGCTAGTACTATGTAATTGATAGGCTTACTACTAATATCCTAAAAAACAGTCAAATGCACATTATATCACGATGCCCAGTTTTTCAAGCCAAGCCTCCATGTCATGTCAACCCCGCAAAACTTCTGCCAGATCTCGCACCCTACGCTGTCCAAGCATGTAAACTAGCTTGTCCGGTCCATAGCAAGCAGCTCTATCCTCAGTGATTGGTAGAGTTAATTAATGAGCTAAATGTAAAAACTCTGTTGATTTCACAGGTTTAAAAAGGTACAATATAAACAGGTACTTTTTTTTCGTTCAAACCAGTTCAGAACTTTATAATGCTGGTTGGAACAGAACAAAACAAATGTTTTTATTTTATTTAACTAGGCAAGCCAGTTAAGAACAAACTCCTATATACAATGACAGCCTACCCTGGCCAAACCCTAACCCGGACGGCGCTGAGCCAAATTGTGCGCCACCCTATGGGACTCCAAATCATGGCCAGATGAGATACAGAATAAAATCGAACCAGGGTCTGTAGTGACGCCCCTAGCGCTGAGATGCAGTGCCTTAGACCGCTGCGGTTCTGTTCAGAACAAAAACTAATGGGAAATCATTTTGGTTCCAAACCCTGGTTAGCAGGGTGGTTAGGTTTAAAAATCAGATTTTAAGAAGAGAGATTACAGAAAAGGGCAGGGTTTAGCGATAATTATAACTTTGTGGCTATAGTAACTAGTGCCAGAAACAATGTACACTGCTCAAAAAAATAAAGGCAACACTTAAACAACAATGTAACTCCAAGTCAATCACACTTCTGTGAAATCAAACTGTCCACTTTGGAAGCAACACTGATTGACAATACATTTCACATGCTGTTGTGCAAATGGAATAGACAACAGTTGGAAATTATAGGCAATTAGCAAGACAACCCCAATAAAGGAGTGGTTCTGCAGGTGGTGACCACAGACCACTTCTCAGTTCCTATGCTTCCTGGCTGATGTTTTGGTCACTTTTGAATGCTGGCGGTGCTTTCACTCTAGTGGTAGCATGAGACGGAGTCTACAACCCACACAAGTGCCTCAGGTAGTGCAGCTCATCCAGGATGGCACATCAATGCGAGCTGTGGCAAGAAGGTTTGCTATGTCTGTCAGCGTAGTGTCCAGAGCATGGAGGTGCTTCCAAGAGACAGGCCAGTACATCAGGAGACGTGGAGGAGGCCGTAGGAGGGCAACAACCCAGCAGCAGCACCGCTACCTCCGCCTTTGTGCAAGGAGGAGCAGGAGGAGCACTGCCAGAGCCCTGCAAAATGACCTCCAGCAGGCCACAAATGTGCATGTGTCTGCTCAAACGGTCAGAAACAGACTCCATGAGGGTGGTATGAGGGCCCGACGTACACAGGTGGGGGTTGTGCTTACAGCCCAACACCGTGCAGGACGTTTGGCATTTGCCAAAGAACACCAAGATTGGCAAATTCGCCACTGGCGCCCTGTGCTCTTCACAGATTAAAGCAGGTTCACACTGAGCACATGTGACAGACGTGACAGAGTCTGGAGATGCCGTGGAGAACGTTCTGCTGCCTGCAACATCCTCCAGCATGACCGGTTTGGCGGTGGGTCAGTCATGGTGTGGGGTGGCATGCTTCTGGTGATGTCACTCCCCTTAGCAAGGCCCTGTTTGAATACTTCTAAAGAAATGCATCCTTCCCTTCTTGAGTTAATCACAATTAACACAATTGGATTCAACACAATTGGATTGGTCAAAAAACAGGATTTCCACTGGATAGGTTTCACCAATCCAATCATGTCAAATTAGTGATTACCCTAAGGAAGGGACTGTGAGGAAGAAGGGTTTTCAAAGTTTTGGAAGAGGGTCCGTGACTTCTTAAAAAACAATGACCATTATCCTGATTAAATTATATACAATAAAGAAGAAGACTCACATGGATCTCAAACTTCCACCCGCTGACGGCCTCGTCTGTAAGGATCTTGGTGAAGGAGATGGTCAGGCCATCTCGGAAAAACCTCTGGCACGCCTCACACTTCACATCAAGTCCTAAACAGAGAGAAAAGAATTAGGTGCATGGAGATATTGTACTCCCACATCAGTGAAGGCTCCTCAGGAGGAAGGGAAGGACCATCCTCCTCAGTGAATTTCAAAAATGTAAATAGTTTAACTATACTTCATATATTCACATCACAAAATAATGTATTAAAACACACTGTTTTGCAATGAAGGTCTATAGGGTAGCACAATGACACTGTTTTGCAATGAAGGTCTATAGGGTAGCACAATGGTGTAGCCGGAGGACAGCTCGCTTCCATCCTCCTCTGGATTCAATGACTTCAATACAAAACCTAGGAGGCTCATGGTTCTCACCCTCTTCCATAGACTTACACAGCAATTACGACAACTTCCGGAGGGCGGCCGCCAGCCTATCCAAGCTCTTGCAGCATGAACTGACATGTTATCCACCCAAGGATCAGAGAATGAATCTATTACTGAAAGCATAAGCTACAGCTAGCTAGCACTGCAGTGCATAAAATGTGGTGAGTAGTTGACTGCAGCTAGCTAATTTAGCCTAATCAAACACCCGGCTCAAAAGAGAGAGGGATATTATGTTAGCTAGCAAGTCAGGGTAAGCTTTTGGTTTTATTAATTTATTGCCACAGGGGCCCTCCGGTGTAACTGCTAAACTGCTTGCTGACTGTATACTGTACTGCATGATTCTAGCCAGTTTACTAACCTGTTCTAGTAGTTATGTGGTCTATGAAGTGTGCTAATATGGTGTCATGACTTTACCTCCTTGGTGAGGATCAAAGGTGCCAGATCAACTGGCAATGGCAGACAGATAGCCAAATCCCTTTGTTACCGTGAGACTTTTTCCGCCCCGAACTTCAACATCAAACAATGGACACTGGGACCACATATTTCAACATCCGAATGTTGGGAATGATGAGAGATGGAATATGGAAAATGTATGTCTATTTTGTTGTCATTAAAATAGTTATGAAGACACTATAACAAAAACATTGCAACTTGAAGAGCTTTAACACTGTGTATATCAGGTTTACATTATTTATGTTGTGTAGAAAATATCAAGGATAAAGGGAATGTTTTTGTGACGATAGGATTGTTTTTAGTTCCCTAACAAGATCATAGTAATTATGATGCCTTGCTTCGTAACTAGCCATGCCTCAGGGAGCGTGTCACGTAAACGCCCCTTTCTACCCGAGGGTATAAAACAATTAAGTTCAGAATTAATATAATCAGACTAAATGGATCAAAAGCTGCAGCTTGGTCCACATTAGTCACGAACCCGAAAACTCCAACACTAGGTTGAAGAAGACAACGGAACCTCAACTTCTTAAGGTATAGGGGGCAGCATTTTCACTTTTGGATAAATAGCGTGCCCAATTTCAACTTCCTGCTACTCATGCCAAGAATATAAGATATGCATATTATTAGTAGATTTGGATAGAAAACACTCCGAAGTTTCTAAACCTGTTTGAATCATGTCTGTGAGTATAACATAATTTATGTAGCAGGCAAAACCCTGAGGACTAACCGTTCAGAATTTTTTTATTTTAGGTCTCGGCCTGTTCAGTGGGTTCTCATTGGGAAACAATATTTCTTAAGAACTTGTTTTCAGTTCCTACCGCTTCCACTGGATGTCACTAGTCTTTGGAATTTGGTTGAGGTTATTCCTTTGTGCAATGGAAGTAGTAAGGCCATCTAGGAACTGCATAACACTGTTGAGAGTTGCGCAAGACTTGAAAAGTAGCTTGGTTTGTTGTCTTCCTGTATTGAACACAGACAGACCAGTCTTCAATTTGATCGATTATTAACGTTTAAAAATACCTAAAGTTGTATTACAAAAGTAGTTTGAAATGTTTTGGCAAAGTTTACAGGCAACATTTGAAATATTTTGTAGTGACGTTGCGCAATTTGGAAGCTGTTTTTTTCTGGATCAAACGTGCCAAATAAATTTACATTTTGGATATATATGGACGGAATTAATCGAACAAAAGGACCAATTGTGATGTTTATGGGACATATTGGAGTGCCAACAAAAGAAGCTTGTCAAAGGTAAAGCATGTTTTATATTTTATTTCTGTGTTTTGTGTCGCGCCTGCAGGGTTGAAATATGCTACCCTCTTTGTTTACTGTTGTGCTATCATCAGATAATAGCTTCTTATGCTTTAGCCGAAAAGCCTTTTTACAATCTGACATGTTGGCTGGATTCACAACGAGTGTAGCTTTAATTTAGTATCTTATGTGTGTGATTTAATGAAAGTTAGATTTTTATATCATTTTATTTGAATTTGCCGTGCTGCATTTTCCCAGGCTTTTGGCCAAGTGGGACGCAAGCTTCCCCTATACCATAAGAAGTTAACAGTTAGTTGAGTAGCTGTATCTAAGAAGGTGAATTTAACCTCTAGCGACGAGCAATCCCGTATCCGGGAGCGTAATCATAGCCTCAAGTGCATTACCATAACGCAACTTTTCCTATACATGAAAATCACAAATTAAATGAAATAAATATATTCAAACACAAGCTTAGCCTTTTGTTAACAACACTGTCATCTCAGATTTTCAAAATATGCGTTATAGCCAACGCTAGACAAGCATTTGTGTAAGTTTATCATGGCATAATGCTATGCTAGGCTCTACTGGCAGCAGGCAACATTTTCACAAAAATAAGAAAAGCAACCAAATTAAATAATTTACCTTTGAAGAACTTCAGATGCTTTCACTCAGGAGACTCCCAGTTAGATAGCAAATGTTCCTTTTTTCTAAAAATAATATTTTTGTAGGCGAAAAACATCCCGTTTCTTCACCATGCTTGGCTGAGAAATCGACTGAAAAATGCTACAACTATAACGCCAAACTTTTTTCAAAATTTGCCCCATAATATCGACAGAAACACGGCAAACGTTGTTTAGGATTCATATGTATTCGATAATATATCCGTCGAGGCAGTTGGTTTCTCATAAGAAACGATTGGAAAAATGGCTACCTCAGTATTTTACGCAAGGTTTTCTCCGGGAGACACCATGCGACCACTCACCCTATATGGTCTCTTACAGCCATTCTCCAATGGAAATGCCTAAAAAGACATCACAATGCTGTAGACACCTTGGGGAAAACGTGGAAAACGTAAGCTGACTCCTAGCTCCTTCACAGCCATATAAGGAGTCATTGGCATGAGGCGGTTTCAAAAAATGCGGCACTTCCTGATTGGATTTTTATCTGGGTTTCGCCTGTAACATCAGTTCTGTGGCACTCACAGACAATATCTTTGCAGTTTTGGAAACGTCAGAGTGTTTTCTTTCCAAAGCCGTCAATTATATGCATAGTCGAGCATCTTTTCGTGACAAAATATCTTGTTTAAAACGGGAACGTTTTTCATCCAAAAATTAAAAGAGCGCCCCCTATATCCAACTGGTTAAGTAGGACCATCCGGTTATTCTCTTCAAATCATCGTTGCCTACACTGTTTTTATCACCACTCTGGGATCCTCGACACGGCTGATTAGCCGTCCTCAGGAGACCACTTCCAGAACGAATTCAAATAAACAGACAACTAAGAAGAAGGACATTGTGACCTCTGGTGGACAATCAGAGACACCCGCGAACGAAGGAGGCCATTCGAAGAACAGGCCCCCTTCTCACCAAGCGGAACCGTGCCCACGAAGGCCTGGGCCCAACAAGAGATACCCAGCGAAGACCTTCAACACAGAAATACATACATTACCTCTTAGCCAAAAGAGCGGCAGTTCGGGCAAGGTATTAGGGCTACTGTAAGGATAGCTTCTAACTGTATCCAAGTGTTGCTTCTCTTAATCGCTCTCTCTCTCTTTAACTCTCCATCTTGTGTAACAAGTGTCATAGTGTTAGTCCGCTACGGACTTGTTGTCATCATATTAAGTTTCTTATCAATAATCTATACAGTGTGTGTGTGTGTGTCTTATGTTATCATTTAGCTAATTAGTAAGTAAATAATCAAATCAATGTGTGGTACGGTATGATCAGAGAGACACGGGTTTGTGCAGATTTGCGAAGTCTGCGACATTCAGAACGAGATTGATGAGGTAATAATTAATAATTGACTGTTATTGATGTAAGAGATATTTATATATCTTTAGAGTTTAAATCGGGAGATAATAACTCAAACACATTTTCCTGTGGTGCCCCAAATTCCAAATAAGTTAATTGCTACATGATTAATTTAATCTTGTACCAATTAAACATAGTAGGAAATTATTCAATAAATAACAGTCATCACATTAATGATAGTCACGTCAATGGTGATAACGATATAGGCTATGTGCAGCAGTTAACGGTTATGATATGGTTTGGAAGTTTTTTTTTGCCTTGTCAGACAGCTGATGTGTTGTGCACTGAAGTCCACAAGCAATGGGAAAACTCGAGAGGAGGAGAATGTGAAAATGCGAAAAGTAATTATACAATGAGCAAAGTGAACTAATGATTACAACCTAGATCTGCTAGATGCAGGAAAGAGTGTGCAAGAGTGTGATGGGTTTGGGCTTGGCGGTATAGGTATAGGTATTGGACTATATACACAACGGCTATATCGCATGGACCAGTTTAAGTTTTGACTTGACCTTTAATAACAGTAATTCAATGTTTGGTTTGTTAAATGTGATACTCAACTCCGGCTTGTATAATGTTAGTTTTAATAGTTTACTCCATTTACTACTTGAGTCATCTCTCTCCCTCTCCTCCTGCTGCTAACCACACAAAGCCCTGCCCCATCACTCAAGGAGAGAGCATTTGTTCAACCACGGAGTCACGAGCCCTTTCTTGCCATTCACTCTGCATGGTCAGATGGGCGCAACAATATTGCTGACATGCTGATTACACAAGTATTCTATAATTACACTATTAGTTTGTGCACCTTACTGTCTGCTAGTTAGTATTTTCTTAGCTAGGTGTTGCTAAAATTATTTGTTAACGCTAAATCGCATTTAGCAAGCCAGCTAACAGTCAAAGCAAACATGGCTAGTTGGCTAATACTGCCTGGTACCAGTACTGGTGTAGGCCTAGATAAGCATGTTTGTGCAATGGTATCTTATCAGAGAGGAAGAGGTGAAGAATGAATATGTTGGCTAGCTAGCTACATGAAGTAAGAAAACATGTAATGTAACGTCTAATTAGGGTGACCTGGAAACATTGACCAACGCTTTGGTTCCTACCCTGTCAATAATTCCTCACTGGCTTATTCATTTGTTCGTTACCATGTCAAACAACAATGTATTCAAGGTGCTGCCCACTATATTCCAACTATAGGATTAGAAAAAACATATTTCCATGATTCCAACAGTTAACTAGACCTAGATTTTCTTGCCCATATCATGCTGTGTGGCACAGTTTAGAAATTATAATAAAAGATGCAGAATTTGACAAAAATCATTTGTTTGATGGATTCAACAATATAAAATGGAGAAAGTCCCATTGAAATCACAATTTATTGTGATAATGGGTATAGGGAAAATTTTAGTATCATGTAGTAGCCTAAATCTATCAATTTTACATGAATGGAATATAAATGACAGTCATCCAACATGCTGTAATAGAAGTAAGCCCATGCTCATAAAAAATAAAATCACCCTCCCTCATCTTAAAAGTCAACGACCGCCACTGTACCACAGATTTTTTGGGAAGGGCTGCAAGTCAAATATCAATCTAAAGAGAAACTAAGTGGAGTCATTGACAAAGCGAAAGTAGAGTGAGTCAGCTACCAAGCAAGTCTAAACACCATACACTGTGGGTGAAATACAGTGCAGTCATAATATTTCAAATGTGTACATAGCCAAGCTTGCTATACCATCTCGCTTGCCATAGTTCAAAGTATTGAGGAGTAATTTGAGGAATAGAATGAATCAACATTCTTACCTTTTTTACTAAGCTCTATAGCAGCTTCTAGAAGAACCTCTAACTCTCCCTTTGGAAGAACTGGAACCACCCAGCGGGGTCTGGAAACAAAACATCCACATGAATACAGATACACACTCATTCCTTCTCACAACCACACACACCTCCTTATATTAACACACCCACCCACATAACTCAATGCCAAACATGCATACACCTGTTGTGTTTGTACCTGTTGATCATGTCATCCAGCTTGGCCAGGTCTGTGTGAGGGAAGGCAGGCTCCTCCTCCTCCAGCTGGGGGGGGCCATCCCCCTGACCCTGCTCATCCGGGGGGCTCACTGGAGAGTTCTCATTGGTGGAGTTAGGGGACGCCGTCTGAAACACACCATCAAAAAACAGAATTTAGGGCAGAAATTCCCCGAATCCCAATTTCGCAATAACCCGCCTCGAAACTAGGGGAAACACTGACTCATATATAACAGGAGAGCCAGAGAGCCTAGTGACAGTCATCTGGACAGAACCAGTCTATTCCCAGTTCCCACCAACATTCACTCTTCAACACAAGCTCACATCATTCAGTCCTAACTTGGGATCTGCACCAGTCACTCAGACTTTCACTCAAAATCATGCATTGATGACATTGGGAGATTTGCATTAAAAAAAGAGGTCCAGCCCATAAAGAGCTGAGAGACGATTTCACAAGGAGGCACTGCTGTGATAGAAAGATCTTATCTGAGGCCCCTGTTGCAGCCAGGTCTCAAAACCCGTGACTGTACTCGAACAATCTACAACAAATATGGGATTTTTACAAACAGTAGCACTGTAGGATAGAAATGATCAGCTATAGAACTCCATCTCCCCGAAACATACCCATGTGTTTTGTTTTCCTAATGTAGCCTAAGCTAAAGCCAATTAGCCAAACCTTGAGGTACAAACAACATTATACACAAGCGTGCACAAAATGCACATTGCACACACACTAGGGGAGGCATGGAAAATACTTGACACCATGTAAGTGTGTGTGTGTGTGTGTGTGTGTAATATATTAATGTGGAATATGCAGTTGTTAAGGAGAAATGCAGCATGTCTCTTGAATCTTAAGGCTGTGAAAATCCACAGATAAATTATTCTTTATTCCCATCATGTCTTCAAGAACTGTGTGTGTGTGTCTGACATATGTTAATGACTGTTCGTATGTATGAGCAGCAGTGGTAGCAGCAAGTGTGTGTGTCTGATGCGGGTAGCGGAGCAGCAGAACTTGGGAAATGTGGGGGTGTGTGGAGAAGGCTCTTTCTGCTTGGTTGACCTACATAGCCAGCTTGCCTCTCACGTCTGGGTGCTACTCATCCCTAGCCCACACACTCTGTCCCTAGCACACACTCTGTCTTTATCTATTACTCTGGGGCTTGTGTTCGTTGATTCCTACCTCCTCCTTCCAAGTCTCCCTGCCTTCTTTCTCTCTCCTTCTGTGTGCCTAGGTGTGAGCACTGACTGTCACCCCCCACAGTTTGATTCAATTAGATGCGTCTCTGTGCTGCTGCTGTAACAATGTGGGCCACTGGTGCAGTATTTGTAACAGAACAACACTCAAGTCTAAACAATACACCAAAACAGCATCCATCAAACACACAACTTGTGTTATGGTTTCAAAGGCCAATACAGGTTTGATTTATAGTTACCGTTAAATGAATCAGGACAGCTTTATGCCCCACAGGGCACGAGGAGGACGTTCATGTCATGCTATGTGCTTTAGCACAAAGAGGAGCAGGAGGAGAGGATGGGGGCAACGAACGGCAGAGAGGAAAGGTGAAGCGGGGAGAGTGAAAGGCGAGAGATAGAAGAGGATGTTGAGACATGAAGAAGTGAGAGGATAGAGAAGTGAGAGGATGGGGCAGAGTAGAGGTAGAAAAGGGAAAGAGGACTAGAAGAGGACGGGGCAGAGTAGAGATAGAAAAGAGAAAGAGGACTAGAAGAGAACACAAGTCAAAAACAGGATGTTGAGGTGAAGGTCAGAAATTAAAGAAGAGGATGGGACAGAGAGGCTTCTGACCTGGTTCTGTGGCAGCGGGGGCTGGCTCTGACTCTGAGCGTCGGGCGCCTGGCCTGCCTGGTTGTCGTTTCCCCCAACAGGAGAGCCACGCGTGGTGGCCGTCATGCTCGCTACGGGGCAGATCTTGGCAATCTTGGCCTCTTTTAGGGAGCACTGGCCAGGAGGGAAATCACAGGAGGCGCCTCAGCAACCTCAGAGGCAGAGCAGAGGGAGGAGAGCAGCGGCCGTGGTACGAGAGAGAGGGACAGAACCACCTGGAGATCTGGACGGGCCGCTGAGACCATTGCATAACCTGGAGAGAAGAGGGTTATAAAGTGTATGGGTTTTGTTGACTGTAGACAAAGATGGTGGGCTCACTCACAAAAAAGTACAAACACGATAGGAGACATTTCATGGGTCCATTCAATCAATGGGATCACATCTCCGTTTAAGGTCCGTTTGTGTGTTATATACAAGGTACGTTTCTTTTTTTTAAGGCCATTATGCGTTGTCAAATCGAACCACAAGTAGCTTGTTTGGGGGTCTCAGTGACCAACTCTGTCAGGTGAGCCTGATCAAGTTTTTGGTACGCAAAATAATAAACATACACCGAATTAGAAATGTGAAGACGAGCAGGTTTCAATTCTGAACGGTTCTCTGGGACCCATCAGATTGGAAGGGAACAAACTTTTGTATTTTCCCCCGACATTTGCTTGATTGGGTTCCATTTTTGCAGTTTGGAAGCTTTATTGTAGAGACAATGTGCGGAAGTAAGAAATAAACGCTAAAGCGCTGACGTAATAACAGGGAACGGTACAGAGAAACCTGTTAAGCATGCACCCTATGACTGGGCTGCTCCTGAGTCTGGGTGTATCATTTCCAGTCAGATAAGCTGAGAGCTTGGCATGGATTGGCCAGGTTGTCAGTATGACCATTAGTGAAGCATAATATGACCTAGCTGCCAATCCAGTACTTGTTAGCACCACTAGACATCTTTGCAAATCCTACTTTTCTAGCATTCTGGCCTGGTCTTGTTTCGTGTAAACACCCAGACATAGCTAGGCAGGCAGTGGAATCAAATGTTTGTCAGAGGTTAAAATAAAGTGTAGATAATTTCCTACAATGATATTGCTAGCAACAAAGAGGGGTAAGACAGTGGGAAAGATAACAATCCTCAACAGATGGAAATAATCTCTCTGTTCATCAGTGAGGCTGCCAACTAGCACGTATCAAGGGCTAAAGTCGGAGAGAGCAGGCAGCAGCATCTCCGGTTAAAACAGCATGACATTGACACCATTGGCCTGACTCTGGAGAGGAAGAAGCCTGGAAGACCTCTGACTGCTCGTACCGCATGGATCCAATTAAGGTTAGTAGTGGAAATGCCACTACTATTGCATAAGGAAATCTACAAGTGCACATTTTAGTCCCTCACTTTGTTCGCAAGCAAAGTTGTAGGCTATTTTACACAAACAAGCAAGAGAACAAGACAAACAGTTGTGGTTCAAGTCTTACTATATGACTACAATGGAGTGGAGTGTTACCTAGGGATGGCACAATTATCGTATAAATCTTGTAGCCGACAATTATGGATAACAACCGTGAACAAACCAAACAAAAAACATAATCGTCATACTGTCATTCATTTCAGGAGAAAGGGGATTCAACTTCATATTTAAGTAAACATAGTTTATCAAACAGCATTTCATTTTTGAATTTATTATAACATATGAAGTGGGTAAAGTTGGTAATCATTTTACATGCAGAATAACACTTTGGTCAGAAGTTCCAGGTGAAAATCATTCATTTTTCAACAGGGTCGCCACCAAGGCTGGTTGTATTCATTAGGTACTGTATGTCACATCCAATTTTCAAAGATTAATTTCAAGTAAAACATTTTTATTTTTATAAATAACATTTCTATGACAATTAATCATAACCCAAAATTCCATAACAGCCCTAGTGTTATATAAACGTGCTCATTCAGACAGTATAACGATCATCATGCACGCAGCATAACCGACATGCCAGCAAGAAAAACTATCAATAGTCAAGTGGATCATTAGCAAGATGGAATTGCCTGTGTTTCATAGTGCTGTTATGTCACCTATGACCCTGTCCACATTGTTCAGATGTTGGAATCAAGTGGGCTACCTTTGAGTGCACAAAACATTAAGAACATTAAGTTCCTAATGTTTGGTATACTCAGTGTATATTTCCCAGAATGAGAACGAGTTGCAAAAATCCTTATATAAATGTTTCATGCTTATTGCACATTTATAAAACAGACTAGACAGCTAGTATAACAGTCTATGGCTAAAATGCTCCAAGCAGAACGTGACGCAACAAACTGAACATTCATTTTCCAGAATCATTGGTCATTGATATTCACATTTTAGCAGTGTCTGCTCTGCGCATAATTTGTGCAGTTGAAACATTAGAAAAGATCACTTCTCTACTACAGTAAAATAATGTCTCTGTGTGTTTCGGTGTCCACCGTGCATTTGGAAAGTATCCAGACCCCTTCCATTTTACCACATTTTGTTATGTTGCAGCCTTATTCTAAAATGTATCAAATTATATTTTTTTCCTCAATCTACACACAATATCCCATAATCAGAATGCAAAAACAGGTTTTTAGAATTTAAAAACCATATTTATATAACTATTCAGACCCTTTGCAATGAGATTCGAAATTGAGCTCAAGTGAATCCTGTTTCTGTTGATCAACCTTGAGATTTTTCACAGCAAAAATTGAATGGAAGAAGTTTGGAACCACCAAGACTCTTTCTAGAGCTGGCCGCCTGGCCAAACTGAGCAATCGGTTTGAAAGGCCTTGGTCAGGGAGGATGGTTACTGACAGAGCTCCTCTGTGGAGATGGGAGAACCTTCCAGAAGGACAACCATCTCTGCACCACTCCACCAATCAGGTCTTTATGGTAGAGTGGCCAGACGGAAGCCACTCCTCAGTATGTCACGACAGCCTGCTTGGAGTTTGCCAAAGGGCACCTGAAAGGTCTCTCAGACCATGAGAAACAAGATTCTCTGGTCTGATGAAACCGAGATTGAACTCTTTGGCCTGAATGCCAAGCATCACGTCTGGAGGAAACCTGGCACCATCCTTACAGTGAAGCATGGTGGTGGCAGCATCATGCTGTGAGGATGTTTTTCAGCGGTAGGGACTGGGAAACTGGTCAGGATCGAGGCAAAGATGAACGGAGAAAAGTACAGAGAGATCCTTGATGAAAACCTGCTCAGGACCACAGACTGGGGTCCAACAGGACAATGACCCAAAGCAAACAGCCAAGACATTGCAGGAGTGGCTTTGGTACAAGTCTCAATGTCCTTGAGTGGCCCAGCCAGAACCCGGACTTGAACCCGATCTAACATCTCTGGAGACCTGAAAATAGCTGTGTAGCGACACTCCCCATCCAACCTGACAGAGCTTGAGAGGATCTGCAGAGAAGAATGGTGGCATACAGGTGGCATACATACAGGTGTGCCAAGCTTGAGTGTCATACCCAATTAGACTCAAGGCTGTAATTGCTGCCAAATGTGCATCAACAAAGTACTGAGTGAAGGGTCTGAATATTTATGTAAATGTGCTGTTTATTTTTAATAAACTTGCAAACATTTCTAAAAACCTGTTTTTGCTTTGTCATTATTGGGTATTATGTGAAGGTTGAGGGGGGAAATGATTTAATCCAGTTTAGAATTAGGCTGTAACGTAACAAGATGTGGGAAAGTTAAAGGGTCTGAATACTTTCTAAATGCACAGTATGAACAATTCTGTTGGACCAAACCTCAAATGCTAATAGCAAGTTGAAACCACTTTTCAGAGAAGAAGTAGTGATCTCTCATCTTTGTTGTGTGAGTGGCATGGTGTGTGTGTGTGCAAACAGAGAGGAAGAGGTGAAGTGAGAGGTTTCACGCTCGCCAAGAAAAGCCCAATACGTTTCTATTTGCTTATTTTGGACCTAAACTTCTTGCCTGCCTTTTCCCACCTTTGGGACAATGACTCCCATTGTTACGGTGGAGACATGAGCATCTTGCTATAATATACAGATCTCTGGTGTAAATGGGAAGGTGCAAACAGCACACTAGGAGGATAGGAGACGAAACCAAAAAGACAACATGAGAGCAAGCGGACATAAATGCTCATAAAAACGATTCTTGTGATAAAGGCATCTGGAATATCGCGCAAAACCATTCATTCAATATAGTCGCCCTACACTCCACTTGGAATAATCACTGAACAAGGAATAAACCGCTTAGTGACCAAAAGCCACACGATGGAAACTCTTACAATGTGTGCTTAGCGTGCAAGACTCATTTAGACAGGTAGCCCAATTCTGATCTGATATTTTTTTCACTAAATTGGTATTTTGACCAATCAGATCAACTCTCAAAAATATCTGAGGTGAAAAGAATCTGTGATCAATACCAATTAGGTGGAAAGAATATCAGAATTGGGCTGCCTGTCTAAACGCAGCCAAAGGGTTATTCCTACAAGACCACTGCACTCAGTATTCTCCTCCAAAATCCCATACATTGGCCATCCAGACAGACCTCTCCTAATGTTTTAGATTGAGCAACAACAAAAGCCATTGTTCAGAAAAAAAATCCAATCCTCGGTTTAATATTCATCCGATTGAGATCAGAAGGAAAACAAAGGAATAGCCTAGGCCTAAGCACTCAAAAATATTGAACAAAAATAAAAAGATTTTACTGAGTTACAGTTCATATATAAGAAATCTGTCAATTGAAATTCATAGGGGCCTTAATCTATGGAAAATAATACAGATATGCATCTGTTGGTCACAGATAACTTTTTTTTAAAGTAGGGGCGTGGCTCAGAAAACCAGCCAGTATCTGGTGTGACCATTTGCCTCATATAGTGTGACATCCACGCATAGAGTTGATCAGGCTGTTGATTGTGGCCAGTGGAATGTTGTCCCACTCCTCTTCAACGGCTGTGCAAAGTTACTGGATATTGGCGGGAACTGGAACACAACGATCCAGAGCATCCCAAACATGCTCAATTGGTGGCATGTCGGGTGAGTATGCAGGCCATGGAACTGGGAGATTTTCAGCTTCCAAGAATTTTTGTGTAAAGAACGTTGAGACATGGGGCCGTGCACTATAATTCTGAAACATAAGTTGAAGGTGGTGGATGAATGACATGACAATGGGCCAGGATCTCATCACCGTATCGCTGTGCATTAAAATTGCCATTAAAAAATGATAAAATGCAATTGTGTATGTTGTCCGTAGCTTATGCCTGCCCGAACCATAACACCACCGCCACCCTGGGGCATTCTGTTCACAACTTTGACATCTGCAAACCGCTCGCCCACACGACACCATACACGTGCTCTGCGGTTGTGAGGCTGGTTGCACGTACTTCAAAATTCTATAAAACAAGGGGGCTTATGGTTGAGAAATGAACATTACATTCTCTGGCAACAGCTCTGATGGACATTCCTGCAGTCTGCATGCCAATTTCACGTTCCCTCAACTTGAGACAAATGTGGCATTGTGTGTGTTGTATGACAAAACTGCAGATTTTACAATGGCCTTTAATTGTCTCCAGCACAAGGTGCACCTGTGTAATGATCATGCTGTTTAATCAGCTTCTTGATATGCCACACCTGTCAGGTGGATGGATTATCTTGGCAAAGGAGAACCGCTCAAACAGTTATGCAAACAAATGTGCACAACATTCAATAGAATTTTTTTTTGGGGCACATATTGAACATTTCTGGGATCTTTTACATCAGCTCATGAAACCAGAGCGTTTATATTTTTGTTACGTGTAAATAAAATAAAAGCCTGATGCTGATATCATATGAAAACATTTAGGCCTAGATTAGATTGGGAGAAGACTGAAGTTCATACAGTGCATTTGGAAAGTATTCAGAACCCTTTACTTTTTCCAAATTGTGTATAGAATAAGGCAGTAATGTAACAATCAATACACAATACCCCATAAGAACAAAGCAAAAACAAAACTGCAAAACTTTAACACAATTTCAGACCTTTTACTCATTACTTTGATGAAGCATATTTGGCAGCGATTACAGCCTGCAGTCGTATTGGGTATGACCCTACAAGCTTGGCACATCTGTATTTGGGGAGTTTCTCCCATTGTTCTCTGCAGATCCTCTCAAGCTCTGTCAGGATGGATGGGGAGCGTCGCTGCACAGCTATTTTCTGGTCTCTCCAGAGATGTTCGATCGGGTTCAAGTCCGGGCTCTGGCTGGTTCACTCAAGGACATTCAGAGAAGTCATTGCTCCCGAAGCCACTCCTACATTGTCTTGGCTGCTTACTTAGGGTCGTTGTCCTTTTGGATGGTGAACCTTCGCTCACGTCTGAGGTCCTGAGCACTGTGTAGAAGGTTTTCATCAAGGATCTCTGTACTTTGCTCAGTTCATCTTTCCCTCGATCCTGACGAGTCTCCCAGTCCTTGCCGCAGAAAAACATCTCCCACAGCATGATACTGCCACCACCATGCTTCACTGTAGGGATGGTGCCAGGTTTCCTCCAGACACGGCGTCTGGCATGCAGGCCAAAGAGTTCAATCTTGGTTTCAGACCAGAGAATCTCATTTCTCATGGTCTGAGAATCGTTTCGGTGCCTTTTGGCAAACTCCAAGCGGGCTGTCATGTGCCATTTACTGAGGAGTGGCTTCCGTTTGGCCACTCTACCATAAACGCCTGATTGGTGGAGTGCTGCAGAGATGGTTGTCCTTCTGGAAGGATCCCCCATCTCCACAGATTAACTCTGGTGCTCGGTCAGAGTGACTATCAGGTTCTTGGTCACCTCCCTGACCAAGGCCCTTCTCTGCAGTTCGGCCAGGCAGCCAGCTCTAGGAAGAGTCTTGGTGGTTCCAAACTTCCTCCATTTAAGAACGATGGAGGCCACTGTGTTCCTGGCAATGCTGCAGAAATGTTGGTACCCTTCCCCAGATCTGTGCCTCAACACTATCCTGTCTCGGAGGTCTACGGACAATTCCTTTGACCTCATGGCTTGGTTTTTGCTCTGACATGCACTGTCAACTGTGGGACCTTATATAGACAGGTGTGCCTTTCCGAACCATATCTAATCAATTGATTTTAACACAGGTAGACTCCAATCAAGTTGTAGAAACATCAAGGATGATCAATGGAACAGGATGCACCTGAGCTCAATTTCAAGTCACATAGTAGAGGGTCTGAATACATGTAAATAAGGTATCTGTTTATTTGTAATACATTTGCAACATTTTCTAAAAACCTGTTTTCACTTTGTCATTATGCGGTATTGTGTGTAGATTGATGAGGACTTTTTTTTTATTTAGTCAATTTTAGAATAAGGCTGCAACGTAACAAAATGTGGGAATGTTCAAGGGGTATGAATACTTTCTGAATGCATTGTATGTCATGGAAATGTGTGACATACTGAACTTGCTGCCTGCTTTTCCTACTGCCATAAACCCTGACCAGAGGAAAACTTGTCAATTATTCTACAAAACCACATATTCTGGAAATGAGTCGTACATCATTTCTAGTTGAGTCTTATTCTAGACATGTAGGCCTAAAGTGATGGTGGTGCACATGGTGTTGGAACTCTGGGCACCATACAGCAAAGACAACATGTCTTTCTGAGTTTCAGACAAGAGAGGAAAGGATTTCCTTAAGTAACCATGGGATTGGTTGGCCAGGAAGCCGGAGGTCTTTCATCCCTTTCGCGCTCACTCTTCAAGTCATTCCACCTCAAAAAACACAAGTAAGAGGATTTACACCCACCATCTCAGATAGTTCCTGTAGTTATAAATATAAGAATGGCATTCCTGAAACATTATTTTGTATAGGATTGACTGACTGCATTGGTTCTTTTTATAAGAAACATTGTTCTGGGGCAGATTTGTACCTTGTCAGCTCAGGGATTTGAACTTGCAACCTTTCTGTTACTAGTCCAACGCTCTAACCACTAGGCTACCTCCTGCCTGCAATGGAGCTGCTGCTTGGAGTATTGCTTTTTCAACCTTTGTAATGCATTCCTTTGAATCTGGTGATGATTTTTTTGTCTCTTGTTCAGAGAAATTAGCCATTGAAGTCACTTGCAGTTTTTAACATAAATTAGTCTGAAAGTACCAAGTTTTGCCCACCGATGCCGCTGTCCCTGCTACTGCCACCACAACCTTTTATACATTTTTCTGGTCTCATGTTTATTCAATGGATCACATAATTTTCTTTGCAACTTTGGGTAGAAAACCAACAGCTTTTGCTCATAATGAAAATAGATTGTGTGGTCAAGCCAGTCCTCCAAGGACGCAATTCAGTTTGTATTTCTCTTAGCAACCTAATGCGTCAACCCAAGTCTCATTGAATAGTCCCCCCCAAAAATGGCAGCTCTGAGAGGGCTATCCGTATGGTGAAAGTATTTTCCTACAAGCACAAAACTTTGATAGAGAAATGGACTAGTGACAAATAAAATGTGACAACCCTAATAAAATACAATGTGTTTTTCAATAAAAATTATTAGAAAACGTCTCTATACGTACTGTGGTTAGTGATATTTTCCATTAAATCCAACATCATTGCGAAACACTACACAGTGTTTTTGGGCCTTTTTTGGGATTAATGTAATAAAACACAAGACACCATTAAAATGAATAAAAGGGTGTAGTGGCAGTAGCAGGAAAAGTGGCATCTAGTGGGCAAAACTTGGTACTTTGACTACTTTATGGCTAAAAATTACAAGCGACTTCAATGTCAAATCTCTCTGAACAGAGGACAAAAACCATCACCAGATTCAAAGGGAATGCGTTAAAGGTTGAAGAAGCAATACTCCAAGCAGCAGCTCCATACTACTTGTCAGACAGAGAGCTGATACAGTATACTGGTTATTGGGGTGGGGTGATGTTGGCTTTTTACCATTTTATTGGGTTCTTCACAATTATGGTCGAAATCAGATGTTAGGTGCTATATATTTACTGAAGGTTATATGAACCCTATGAATTTAAAAAATGGCCAATTTAGGTGTAATCAATTAGCTTAATTTCTCAGAGATCAAATTATATTTCATATTTCAGGAATGCTAATCTTATGTTTCTAACTACAGAAACGATTTCTGCTGAAATGACATGGAATGACCCCTTTACGATTCTGTTCCAGACCAGCACAGAACGTCTGGACGAGATACGCCTTTTTTCTCTGTCTTTGGGAGACCTGCTCAACCACTTCGCAAATCAAAATAAACTTCCTCAAAAATAAAGCCAAACTGCAGACAAATATAATTTCAATAACCAGCCTACAGAAAGACATAACTTTATCATAGCTTCAACTTCATAGAATGTCTAGCTCCATAACTTTTATTCTCCCTCCAGCTGGACCGTACAATCTGGTTTATAACCACACACACTGACCCTGTATGAGCCAACAAAGGCCAGCCACAGCTCCAGAGGACACATAAGGCCATGAGCCATAATGATGAGTATTGTTTACTCTCTCGGTCCTCTCCGCCCAGCTGGAAGCCTGGGCACTGGCTAGTGCTGAGTCTGGCACAACTCAAATATAAATATATTGATTAGAATAGACAGACATGCCTTTCTTTGACATGTCAAATACTGAATCATGTCTGATTATCTATTCATGGCATTTCGATCTGCAAAGTCCAGTATGTTGCATCCTCCTGAACACAGGGACGACACCAGTCCTGCCTGGAAAAGATAGACAATATGACTGGAAATCCAATCCACACAAGTATTGGAACATGAGGGTTTAATCATGTATTCTAACATGATATTTCCTTCATAAAGGCCACCCCTGCTAAGTCATTGTCAACATCCCCCAAAAAATATATTGACATTTTTTGTACATTTTCTGCCAAGACACCCTTTAAAAGGGACAGTGTGAGATTTTGGCATTTCGATCCCTTTTTTCGGTTTACCCAGAGTCAGATTAACTCATGGATACAATGTATTTTTACAGTTCTAAGTTGCCAACTAGTGTTAAAGCAATTGCTAACTAGGGTTAGCGCAATGACTGGAAGTCTATGGGAACAGTTCATGTTGACTTCCAGTCAATGGAACAACTAGCATGTTGGCTGTTCCTGTAGACCAGGGGTCAACAACATAAGGCACACGAGGGAATTTGCCTTGGCACGCCAATGCTTGGCAAGTCACCCCATCCCACCCCCAAAATAATACAAATAATTAAATGATATAGGCGGCACTGACGATGAGAATAGTTTTCACATGGCTAACAGCTAGCAAACCTTAATTATTATTTTATTTTTTAAGTTCAGGGCACAAAATGTCATCAGCAAAGAAAAATAAGGCAAACGTCCGCTCATTTATTGCCTTCGATTCCTTTTACTTCAGGGCCAGGCTGTTTGCGCTCTGTTGTAAAACTGCTGTTTGTCAGACATCAAGTGCACATTGCATTTTGAAACGAGACATGCGGACCAGGCAGAAGGAATCAAGAGGTCCGTGCCCAGGTAAGAAAAGCAAGGCACTGTGTTAACAAAAGTAAAAAATATATATTTTTTAAATTGTGCAGTGCATTGCTAAACAAGGAACCATTTATTGATGGGGAATATATCAAGGAGGCTTTCCTCAGTAGTTGACAGGCTTTATTTGAAGGATTGCCTAACAGACACAATCTTCTCAAAGATAAGACATGCACGTGTCTGCCAGAACTGTTGAAAGGCATGTTCTCAAAATAGCTGAAAAGGTAAAGGAGTTGCAAACTGTAGAGTTAAAAGATGCACCTGTGTTTAGCGTGGCTCTTGATGAGAGTGTGGATGTGAATGACATTACACATCTGGTAATTGTTGCAAGATACCGTGACAGAGCAGGTACGTAAGTAGCTGCTTTGTCTAAAACCCATACATGGTAACACTAAAGGGGAAGGTGTAGCAAAAAAAGCCTTCACGGGTCATTTTGAGGAGATGTGTCAATATTAAGAACATATTCACTATTACAACTAACTGTGCCCCCGTTATGGTGGGGAAACAGGATTTGTAAAGCTGATTTAAGATATGATTGGCCACCCGTGGTTAAATTTCACTATCATTCACCAAGAGAATCTGTGTTCCAAGAATTCAAAATCCGATGTAGGTACTGTAATGGCTACTCTAATTAAAATGGTCAATTCCCTTGTGCTCGCTCATATGTCACAGTGTCAGTCACTGCTGGAAGAGCTTGAACAAATCCACAAAGACTTTCCTCTCCACTGCAGTGTCAGGTGGTTAAGTGGAGGGAAGGTTCTGGAACGGTTCGTGGAGTGTTTGGATACAGTTGAAACCTTTCTGGCTACAAAAAGGGCCAAGACTACCCAGAGCTTGAGGATTGGCTTGTAAAACTGGATGTTTCTCACTGACATAACAGGTCACCTCAATGAGCTCAACCTGTGCCTGCAGGGTGCAGTGATGGATCTGTTCCATGCACGTAAGGCATTCCCTGCCAAGCGAGACGTCTACTTGCGGAATATTCAAAGTGGAAAGTTCCGCTACTTCAAGCAACTCAAAGGGCGGTCAACGCGGCACACTATCAGTACATGGGGATGCTGTACAAGGGGGTGCTGAAGTCCGAGTTCTCTGTCCGATTTTCATTCAACATATTTTTTGATGAAGCCAGAGAACTTTGAGGAGAGCAACTTGGGTCTGTCTGTGTTTCAGTGGATAGGGACCGAGGACTCTGAAATGCAGCTGTTCAAGCTCAAGGCAACCTCCCTTTGGTCATCAAAATTCACAGTGCTGCGCAATGAACATGAAGACAGAGAAACCAAGGGGCCTCCATTATCCACTGTTGGGAGAGCCTGCCAGTGAAAGATGACAGTCTGCAGAAGGTTGCATGTGTAATGCTTTCAGTATTTGGATCCATATATCTTTGTGAACATATCTTTTCACACATTAAGTAAATCCCTTCACGCAGCCGGCTGACAACAGACCACTCGGAAGCCTGTGTGCAGCTAAGTCTCCAAATATGGTGCAGATATGTGGCTCAGCAATGGGAAGCAGAGACAAGAATCACACTATAAAATACATTTTAAAAATCGGTACGATGGGATGTTCAGTACAAAATTATATAAGCTTGTGATGTTCATTGCAGTAAATTTCAGTAAGTAGTACGTGAACGTGTGTGTGTGTCGCAGAGGATTTGGAATAAGAGACTGGGGAGACAGGAGACTGAGTAGGCTACGATTCTCAGCAGCAGATATGGACTTGATAACACGGAAATAAATCCATTTTTATTACATTCAGTTATGTTTAGGGCTGTTGGTAGGCCTAACAGTAACCTCTGTCGTTTTTGTGAACTGAACCTTGTATTTTGCAATAAATTGTTATTTTTAAATCACATTTATTACATTTACATTTACATTTAAGTCATTTAGCAGACGCTCTTATCCAGAGCGACTTACAAATTGGTGCGTTCACCTTAAGACATCCAGTGGAACAGCCACTTTACAATAGTGCATCTAAATCTTTAAAGGGTGGGGGGGGGGGGGGCGAGAAGGATTACTTTATCCTATCCTAGGTATTCCTGAAAGAGGTGGGGTTTCAGGTGTCTCCGGAAGGTGGTGATTGACTCCGCTGTCCTGGCGTCGTGAGGGAGTTTGTTCCACCATTGGGGGGCAGAGCAGCGAACAGTTTTGACTGGGCTGCGCGGGAACTGTACTTCCTCAGTGGTAGGGAGGCGAGCAGGCCAGAGGTGGATGAACGCAGTGCCCTTGTTTGGGTGTAGGGCCTGATCAGAGCCTGGAGGTACTGAGGTGCCGTTCCCCTCACAGCTCCGTAGGCAAGCACCATGGTCTTGTAGCGGATGCGAGCTTCAACTGGAAGCCAGTGGAGAGAGCGGAGGAGCGGGGTGACGTGAGAGAACTTGGGAAGGTTGAATACCAGACGGGCTGCGGCGTTCTGGATGAGTTGTAGTTGTATTATTCAGCCTTTTAGTTCTGTAGCCTGTTTTAATGGAACGGTTCTACAAAAATGCAAGTAATAAGGTTCCATTTATACACATTAACAGACGTATAACTCACATTTCCAAGTGTTGTAACAAAATTTCCATAGAAAAACAATTGAAACGTCTGATAAATGCAATTGAAAACGGCAAGGAAGAGTCCCATAACAACGAAATGATGAATCCATCTTGATGAAAACGCAAAGGAATATTGTCCAGAAATCAAGACACTAAACATATTAAAGCCACTAAATTCAGGCCATCAAGTCAAAATAAGGACAACTTCAAATGCAGATATCAAAATGACCATTGCATTAACACTGCTAGCCACAACAGCATATTTCAGGCAGATAGATATACATAATGCACGAAGAGGCATAACATCAAAGGAATTGCTTACAATCATCAAGGATGCATGCCAAACAAATTCAACCAAACAATGGCAAAAATCACTAAGTACAATACAAAGATCTATAAATGCATTTTAAAGGAGTGAAGACCACGCTGGATTCAACACCTTGGACAAAGCCTTGGTGCGGCTTTGCTCATCTGGGCTCCCGAGCAGTCTAAGACACTGCATCTCAGTGCAAGAGGCGTCACTACAGTTCCTGGTTCAAATCCAGGCTGTATCACATCCGGCCGTGATTGAGAGTCCCAAAGGGCGGCACACAATTGGCCCAGAATCGTCCGGGTTTGGCCGTCATTGTAAATAAAAATTTGTTCTGAACTGACTTGCCTAGTTAAATTTTTTTAAATCTAATGTAGGGAGGCCTATAGTTGAGCTCTGTGGTGCTAATAGAAAGCTCCTCTGTTTAACAAGCTATGGAATTCTCCCGTTTCTGGGCAATTAGACATTCAATAGACAATTAGTTGTACTGCACATATCATAACTGGAATGCATATCAGTAGAAATGGTAGGATAAATTCTAAAATTGGCACTAGACACAAGAGGTTGCTGTAGATTTAGTCATTACACCAACGCTAGATAGTAACGGGTTGCAAAACTACCTACAACTTCCTTCAATCTGCACGCAGAGACATAAAAATAGTATCCATGAGTTCATCTGACTAAGATGAAAAAGGGTTAAGTTGCCAAAATCTCTTCAAGATAGGAGTGACAAGTTGCAACTTATGTATAGCAAACAGCAAGCAGTGGCACAAATGAGAGCCAGGAGCACACAGCTGTCAGCCCAGCCAGTAAGGACATTTTGAGGATACTGAAACATTTCCTGTGCTTTCTGCAGGTGGCCACTGACGTCAGAAACATATTTTAGTAGAAGCAGTTTAATGGTATATTTCCTAGCCTAGAAAGCCCAGCTCAAAACAACATTATGTAGGCTACATTGGATTACAATCAGTAACTATGTATTGAAAATGAAACCATACTGAATGGCATTGTTAGACACGGTGGTCATCCTCTGTTCAACATCCTTCAGTCTCTCACTGGAAGGCTAATAACACAGAAATGCTGTTGCGGCCTGTCGGGCTAGCTAGCACTCTAAACATCACTGGCTGGCTATGCCATGTTATGAAATGGGCCATTAACTACAGCTATATCACAGATGACATGGGCCAAGACAAGACAGTAATGGTCAAACTGACAGTCTACTCCTAAATCAACCTCGGATATTAGCTTTGTCCATGATGACATTGGAGGTAACAAATAAATAAATAAATGCTACTGATCTAGTTAGCTAGCTGATTAGCCATGTATGTCTTCCATCATTATGGTAAGATCACTAGCTACGAAAACAATCACTGGATAGGTAGTATAACTATACTTTTTCAAGGACGTTGACCAGTAATTGATAAGCTTGTTGACGCACTCGTTTACAAGTTACACAAATAAATATCACAATTGACCCTACACGTCCATGATTATGCTGCTTCATCTTTGCTAGCTAGCTATCTAGACACATAAAATACTTATTACACGATCAACATGTCAACTTACCTAGCTAGCGTTAGGTTGGCTCTGATCGGAGTTGATTCATAAAAGAAATAAATATCTTATTCTGAAGTCAGAAATGGCATATCTTTAAACAACGCAAATCGAAAACGTTGGTAAAACACAGCTAGCTAAATTAGGAAGCTAACAACACTCTTTACGGCTAATATGACTTACAGAAAGCCTGATATCGCAGTGCGAACTGCCCCTTGAAGGCCTAGTTTCCAATCGCAGTTTTCCGGGCCTTTGGCCTGACCAACTAGCGTTAACTAACCGTTGATGCAAGTTCTCTTGGGTACGTATAGGTAGCTAGATATCTGGCTAGATTTACAGACAAATTACGAACTGCTCGTTAAGAAACATTTGCATTCAGCAGAGAAGAGGCTAGTTAGCTAACTCGATAACGTGAGCTAGCTAGCTGAGCTAACTGTAGGTATGTAGCTAACGTTAGCTACTGTGGTTGTTTTGGAGTAGGCCACGCAACCAAGTCCATAGATAAATAATTTTATGCGATACTAGCTAACGTTAACTTGTCAATGTTGGCTTGGTGAGCTATCTTATGTCACTGTGCGACATTTCACGATTGAAACCATATTAAAACTCAGACATTAGGGTTCAGGGTGAGGAAACGCCTGCCATTACCTAGATAACTTAAACGTCAACTAACTAGTAAGCAAACGAACATTATCTGGCTGATATCGACCCGGCTTTCAACAACGTTAACTATTTTGATCGCTAAACAACTAACTAACTCCACATTGAAGACCCGTTTTCCCTGCTCTGACAGTGGGTGAGTCAGTAAACTTGGCTAACTAGCTAGCCAACGTTAGCTACCTTCTGCCAGAACCAACTAACGTAGCATGTTTCCAATCCAAGTTGAATTATTCAATGATTAAAGTCGAGTATCAATGTATCAGTACAATAAAATTTCAAACAAAATAAATAACTAGCTAATGTTACTGCCATACCCACACTACACCAGTTGACACTGTTAAGAGCGCAAGCTAAGTTAGCTAGCAAACTAGCTGCTAACAACTTACCAGGAATTTGATAGGACTTCTCTATTCACGAACTACTCCAGCCTTGACGATTGTGTCGTGGTTTATGACATAAATGTGTCCTATATACTGCAATTTCATAATAAGCTCAACTGTCTGTTAGAATAGCCTGTTTTTTGGTCATATCTTGGGTGTTTTTCCTGCGTCACCAGCGCGGTAGCAGCCCCCCCGACTCTATCTAGTCGGTCCTAGCCAGTCAGTCACAACTTGCTGCTAGCAGAGAGCCGCTTCAACATGGCGGAAGCACAGCCCTGAACAACGTCGATGGTGAAACAGATGCCGAACTCCAACCGTCAACAGTAGTTAGTGAGCCAACTACTAGCTCCTCTGTGTAGAATCGCTTTGCAAATGGAACCCGTGCTGAATGGTCAAAAATCCATACAATGTAGATGGTTGACTCTAACCCCGATGTTGGATTCGCTTATCCAGGATTTTATTTAAACCCCGATTTCAACGCTTGTTGAACCAAAAAGGGGTTTTGTAGGCCTATATATCGCCTCCTACTGTCATGGATCTGTTGTTGAGTCTGTTGGTCAGATATTCAACAACAAAAATCAGCGGACATTGAAAACATATAAATTGGTCAGAGATGAATATGATCTATCATAAATTGTGTATTATTGGGCTAATAAGACATTTCAATTGGCCCAAGGAGTAAAAACTAAGGCTCTGTTCAAATACCAGTAGGACACTTTGAAATACATCCCTTCCTTTATTCTTTCATGTGGGTGATTACTGATCTGACATGATTAGTGAAATCAATGCATTCTTCAATGAAGCAATTATTTTAATTTGAACAAGGCCCCCAAAAGGTGTCCCCTTCCAGGGGCAGCGGATCCCCTTGGCCCTTCCCAAGAGTGGGTGCCAGAAGATACCAAACCTACCTTTACTATTTTTTATACTGTGTTGCACTGAGGTTGGAACGCAATCATGGTTACATTAAGACACCGTTTGTAATGGCAGTGTCAGCTAATCAGCTCCTTTGTTGTTCAACACGACGTGCCATTCCATATTTGCTGCTGTGGCTACTGCTCGTTAGCGTGAGGACGAAAAGGTCAGTTTTCTGGGGAAACTAGCCGTATTTAAATCTTCTCGGTAGAGCAAGGTGGATAAAGGTCAAATTTGGAGTCCAGTGGCATATCCCACCTCTGCATTGAGGTACATTTTCTTACCCATATCTCGTTCCAACTCCACAGTGTCTTAATGTAACCATGATTGCATTCCAACCTCAGTGCAGTTCAGTGTAAACAGTCATAAAGGTAGGTTCGTTATCTTCTGGCAACCACTCTTGGGAAGGGCCAAGGGGTCCCGCTGCCCCTGGAATCATCTGGCAACAAGAGGGCTAGCCCTTCCAACACGTATCTGCAGAATGTGAGGAGGATGCAGGTACATCAGCTCATAGACAGATGAGGAGGGGTCAGGTTACTAAACTTTGTCTCTCACTCTGTGTGAAAAAGGCAAATGTTTAGATAGTGTTCACCTCATTTGCTTGATGTATTGAGCCCCTCTAAATTGCTGAAGATCCCTAAGTTACAGTTCATATAATGAAATCAGTCAATTTAAATCAATTAGGCTCTAATCTATGAATTTCACATTAATGGGAAAACAGATATGCATCTGTTGGTCATAGATACAGTACCTAGGGCGTAGATCATAAAACCAGTCCGTGTCTGGTGTGACCACCATTTGCCTCATGCAGCGCGACACATCTCCTTCACATAGAATTGATCAGGCTGTTGATTGTGGCCTGTGGAATGGCTGTGCGAGGTTGCTGGATATTGGCGGGAACTTGAACACTCTGTCGTACATGCCAATCCAGAGCATCCCAGACAAGCTCAATGGGTGACATGTCTGGTAAGTATGCAGGCATGAAAAAAATGGAAAAAATGTTGCTTCCAGAAATTGTGTACAGATCCTTGTGACATGGGGCCTTCCATGAAACATGAGGTGATGGCGGCAGATGAATGGCACGACAATGGGCCTCAGGATCTTGTCACGGTATCTCTGTGCATTGAAATTGTCATTGATAAAATGCAATTGTGTTTGTTGTCTTATAGCTTATGCCTTCCCACACCATAACCCCACCACCTCTATGGGCACTCTGTTCACAACGTTGACATCAGCAAACCGCTCGCCCACACAACGCCATACACGTACTCTGCGGTTGTGAGGCCGGTTGGACGTCCTGCAAAATTCACTAAAACGACGTTGGAGGCAGCTTATGATAGATAAATTAACATTAAATTATCTGGCAACAGCTCTGGTGGACATTCCTGCAGTCAGCATGCCAATTGCACATTCCCTCAAAACTTGAGACATTTTGTTGTGTGACAAAACTGCACATTTTACAGTGGCCTTTTGTTGTCCCCAGCACCAACTTCTTGATATGCAACACTTGTCAGGTGGATGGATTATCTATGCAAAGGATAAATATTCACTAACAGGGATGTAAACAAATTTGTGCACAATATTTGAGAGAAATAAGCTTTTTGTGCGTGTGAAACATTTCTGTGATCTTTCATTTCAGCTCATGAAACATGGGACCAACACTTTACACGTTGCATTTTTGTTCATTGTAGAAGAAGATGAAAGGAAACACTCAAAGACTTGAAGTCCAGTGTCCAACCTTTGGTTGGGATCAGAGACCTGCACAGCATGAATGAATGAACTATGAACTACTGTTGGGAGACAACAGCTAGAGAAAGCACTCAACTGCTGACTCACTGGACAGCCATAGTCCAGCGGCTAGAGCGGGATTAACCCCTACACACACATTTTCCCTCTACAGCTGGGTGTGTGGATAATTGTTTGTGTGTGTTCCAGCACTTTCCCTTTATCTCCTCCTTTGTGCATCGACCCTCATGCCTGTCCTCTGTCATGTCAGTGGGCTGAAATTTCAGCCAGGGCACAGTTGTTCTTGAAATGTACAAGTAGGTGAAGCAATCTGGTAAATCCATAATCTGCTTTCTCTGTTCTCCTCAGAGCTTCGTCACTTTTCCAGACAAGGCAGCCATGTAATGCAAGAGACTTTGATAGTTATTTGAAGAGTTTATTTCCAAAACACTATGTCCATTTTTAGTAGGTATAAAATAGTTGATTTGGCCACATACAATGTTTTTGCTATCTCTCTGATGGGTTTGTTTATATTTTTCAGCCTAATGATGGCTTGTTTCACTGGCAGTGACAGCTCTTCAGACTTCATGTTGAGGGTTAACAGCAACAGATTCCAAATGCAAATGCCACACTTGAAATCAACTCTAGACCTTGTAACTGCTTACTTGTAAATGAACTAATGAGGGAATGATACACAACTGGTCATGGAACAACTGAGCAGCCAATTGTCCCATTACTGTTGGTCCCTTAAAAAGGGGAGATCACAAATAAAATGTGCTGTAATTCCTACAATGTTCACCCGATTTGGATGTAAAATTGAAGTTGGAAGTTTATATACACTTAGGTTGGAGTCATTAAAACTAATTTTTTAACCACTCCACACATTTCTTGTTAACAAGCTATAGTTTTGGCAATTCAGTTAGGACATCTACTTTGTGCATTACACAAGTAATTTTTCCAACAATTGTTAACAGACAGATTATTTCACTTATAATTAATTGTATCACAATTCCAGTGGGTCAGAAGTTTACATACACT
Source organism: Oncorhynchus nerka (assembly GCF_034236695.1). NCBI lineage: Eukaryota > Metazoa > Chordata > Actinopteri > Salmoniformes > Salmonidae > Oncorhynchus > Oncorhynchus nerka. The sequence continues at coordinate 20,827,007 of NC_088396.1, forward strand.
AAGTGCCTTTAAACAGCTTGGAAAATTCCAGAAAAATTATGTCATGGCTTTAGAAGCTTCTGATAGGCAAATTGACATAATTTGAGTCAATTGGAGGTGTACCTGTGGATGTATTTCAAGGCCTACCTTCAAACTTAGTGCCTCTTTGCTTGACATCATGGTAAAATCAAAATAAATCAGCCAAGACCTCAGAAAAAAACATTGTAGACCTCCACAAGTCTGGTTCATCCTTGGGAGCAATTTCCAAATACCTGAAGGTGCCACGTTCATCTGTACAAACAATAGTACGCAAGTATAAACACCATAAACACCACTCCAAAACTGTGATAAAAAAGCCAGATTACGGTTTGCAACTGCACATTGGGACAAAGATTGTACTTTTTGGAGAAATGTCCTCTGGTCTGATGAAACAAAAATAGAACTCTTTGGCCATAATGACCATCATTATGTTTGGAGGAAAAAGTGGGAAGCTTGCAAGCCGAAGAACACCATCCCAACCGTGAAGCACGGGGGTGGCAGCATCATGTTGTGGGGGTGCTTTGCTGCAGGAGGGACTGGTGCACTTCACAAAATAGATGGCATCTTGAGGAAGTAAAAGTCTGTGGATATATTGAAGCAACATCTCAAGACATAAGTCAGGAAGTTAAATCTTGGTCGCAAATGGGTCTTCCAAATGGACGATGACCCCAAGCATACTTCCAAAGTTGTGGCAAAATGGCTTAAGGACAACAATGTCAAGATATTGGAGTAGCCATCACAACGCCCTGACCTCAATCCTATAGAACATTTGTGGTCCGAGCTGAAAAAGCGCGTGCTAGCAAGGAGGCCTACTAACCTGACTCAGTTACACCAGCTCTGTCAGGAGGAGTGGGCCCAAACTCACCCAACTTATTGTGGTAAGTGGTAAGCTTGTGGAAGGCTACCCAAAATGTTTGACCCAAGTTAAACCATTTAAAGGCAATGCTACCAAATACTAATTGAGTGTATGTAAACTTCTGACCCACTGGGAGTGTGATGGAAAAATATACAATTGGAAATAAATCATTCTCTCTATTATTCTGAAATTTCATATTCTTAAAATAAAGTGGTGATCCTAACTGACCTAAGACAGTATTTTTACTAGGATTAAGTGTCAGGAATTGTGAAACTGAGTTTAAATGTATTTTGCTAAGGTTTATGTTAACTTCCAACTTCAACTGTAAATATCTTCAAATTAAACCTGAAAGTCTGCACTTTCAGCTCATATTAATTATTTAATTTGAACTCCAATATGCTGTGGTAGACAGCTAAAATGATAACTTGGTCAATGTCCAAATATTTATGGACTTGACTGTATATAGCATTTGTCAAAAAAAAAACACATTTTAATTCAACACTAAAATCAATTAATAAAGATTCTGAGAACAGTAATATTTTACACACACATGACGGTACCCATAAGAAATAGTTTCTGATGACAAAAAAACACAGAATGTTGAACAATTTGTGGATGTAGCGTTTTGGAAATAAACATATTTGTTTATGATTATCTTGTTTCACATTTAGATTGTGTTAATGTTTTGACTGCCGTGTCATTTGCAGCCATGTCATATTGACATAAAGCTATGTATCATCCTGTGAAAATGAAATGGAAGGGATTGGAAAAGTCATTCCTATTTCCTGCCTCTGGGAATTGAGGATTCAGCAGTCATTCAAATCAGAATTCAACCCTAATACCTTTACCACTGACCCTGCCACTGCCAACATAATCCATGTCTTGTCATGCTTTTCTTTATCACCAGCTAGTTTCCGGTCCATGAGGAATTGAAATTAATTGCATCACATATACATAACTTTTATTTCATTTATTTTTCATTTATTACATTTATTTTATAGGGACAATACACATCAATCTTCAAATATCTAACATTTATACCAAGTGTGTGTCTATTTGTTTTGTCCTGTATTTTGTTTTTTCTGTGTGTTCTCCTCGGGGACAAATAAGGTGTATCTGTTATATGATCTATTTTACTAAAATGTCATGCACAGTATCCAATACGAAATGACAGGGCATCTTATAAACAAACAAATACCTTAATTTTCGCTCACGAAAACACAGGCGCTGATCAGGGGCCAGTTTGATTGTTTATGGTCTAACCTAATTGACAAATCTAGTGAATGAATACTGATCTTGGAACAGCAGAGTAAACTCTTACGAGCGACTCCTTATATTGTTTCTTTAAAATCCGTATCCGGGTCTTCCTTTCCACCAAACCGTGATCACTTCCCGTCAGACTGCAAAGATGGCGGTTGAACAGCATTGAATCTGGTCTGTAATAAGCAATTAAAACGCGGGTATTTGCGACTTTTTTATGGGGCGAAGTCGCCGAGCCCCTACTAAATAACTATTTTGCGCGAAATGGTGTAGAATACGTGTAAGATTGGTACCAGTTCAAAGTTATTGCGAGTCGATAGTTTTACATTTTTTCGGTCTCCATCCGTGGAGCTTGCGTTATTTTAAAATGGCTCCGGTGCAGATTGGATCAGATGGGCAACTGGTCCCTATCGGGGGTCCCACCTCGGTCACCCAGCCGCCACCTCCCGGACCCCCGGCCACCCAAGGGGTCCGGCTGAGCCTGCTGATTGAGTTTCTCCTGCAGAGGACCTACCATGAAATCACCCTGTTGGGGGAACTGTAAGTCATGACGAGACCCCGTTCAATGCAATGGGTATTTATTAGTTGAGATTCCTTCATTTTCATAGTGATTTCATAAATTGTGGTAAAATTACGTAATACCTGAAAGTTACCAATACTGTTTCTGTCTTTCTTGCAGTCTCCCCAGAAAAACAGACATGGAAAGGTATGCTCGTCTCTTGGTTCACTGGGTGTACTCACTGATGAAATTGACTTGTCAAATTAGGAATGTTGTTGTATGTGACATCTATTTTTGCCTGTATTTTCTACTGTTTCTAACAGAAAAATCGAGATTGTCCAGTTTTCCAGTCGGACCAGACAGCTGTTTGTGCGTCTCCTTGCCCTAGTGAAATGGGCCAGCAATGCCGGGAAGGTGGAGAAGTGTGCGGTATGTGTCCTAGAATACAGTACTCTACACCAAACACTCTCAAAGTGGGCATAGACAACCAGATACTATCTTGAGTTATGCACATAACTCTTACCTTTTCACATAAAACTTTTCAGGATTTTCCACACTGACATCAGTGCAGTGTTTATGTTTATCTTTGAGTTAGGCCTTCTTGCACATAATTCAAAATCATACTGAGTACGGTCATAAGCTAACCTGACCTTTAATCCCTAACCTTCTGTTTTCACGGTCACAGATGATCTCCAGCTTTCTGGACCAGCAGGCCTTCCTATTTGTGGACACGGCTGATAGGCTGGCATCGCTAGCAAGGGACGCCCTGGTGCACGCCCGCCTGCCCAGCTTTGCCATCCCGTTCGCAATCGACGTGCTCACCACCGGGTCATACCCTCGCCTGCCCACCTGCATACGGGTAAGACACTCCTAACTGGTCTGTGTTCATTTTCATTTTTTTCTCGCAGTCTATTGTTTTGACCTCTTGACCTGGCCTCTCTTATTTTAATTGAAAGCTGGTTCTCAGTTGACTTGCCTGGTTAAATAATGGTCAAATAGAATGAGACACCTGATGCCTTTGTGTTCGTAAGCCACTAGGATTGAAGTAGCCTCGGTGCCTGTCTAGTTTGGCCAAAAATACTGTTCATGTATGTACTCTGTCAGCTATGTGCGATGTACATTATGTGCACAAACACAGAAGTATTTAGTAGTGCGTTACTGCCACCAACTGGACTGGAGTGTGGAATAGGGACGGAGAAATCTGAAGCCCTGTTTGGCCCAGTGCATTGACCGCTGTGTGTGTGTGTGTGTGTGTGTGTAGGACAAGATCATTCCTCCAGACCCCATCACTAAGGTGGAGAAGCAGACAACCCTGAACCAGCTCAATCAAATCCTTCGACATCGTCTTGTCACGACAGACCTACCACCCCAGCTAGCCAACCTCACCGTGGGTAAGGATCTCACACACACACACACATATATAATATAATATATATATATATATATATATATTAAAATAAAAGCTCGCCAACCTTACTGTGTGTCTCGTAGCTAATGGGCGTGTGAAGTTCCGTGTGGAGGGGGAGTTTGAGGCCACACTGACGGTGATGGGTGATGACCCAGATATTCCCTGGAGACTGTTGAAGCTGGAGATACTGGTGGAGGACAAGGAGACTGGAGGTAAGATACACAACACCTGCTTGACCAAACACACAGAACCCGCTACTAACGCACCAAACACACAGAACCCGCTACTAACGCACCAAACACACAGAACCCGCTACTAACGCACCAAACACACAGAACCCGCTACTAACGCACCAAACACACAGAACCCGCTACAATTAAAAAACATAATTGGGAGCACTGATACTACTAACTTAAAAAGTTACGAGCACCACATAACATTTAGCATCACCAGAAAAAAGAGAGCCTACATTGGGCATATATGAATCTTAATTATTTGAAGCACATCATCTGAGAATATATCCTTTTTTCGTTTCTTTGCCACCAAATGTTTGCATAATGGTAAAGTTACCAGGTTGTTAAGGCGATATGGGCAAAATCATAGAAATAGAATGATTATTCTAATTATGTGATTGGTGTTTGACATGACGTTAAATGATAAGCCAGGTAAGAGTTATGACATGGTAGGAACCAAAGTGCTGGTCAGTGTTTCCTAGGGGACCGTAATAGCATTTGAATAGATGCATAGAAGTTGCATTTAGAAAAATATTTTAGAGTAGGCTGATTCAGGTCATGCCGTTGCATGAACTGTAACACGGGTCAATTGTAAGGTAACTTGGGGTAAAACGCCACCATACCTCAATCTGTTTTTTGGCGTGACTTACATATTTTTGATGAGATGGATACAAATTTTAGTTGAGCAAGAGTAGTGGTAACCAGGGAACGGGTTGGGGGGGAAATTATGGCATTAAGTGGTTTCTGTGAGAAGTACAGGCAGTGTTAACCCTGGTGGCGGTTTACCACAAGTTACCCTAACATTATTTTTACTATGTTTATTCAAGTTTTTTTTAGACATAAAATTCATCAATAGGATGCTAACTAGTTAAAAGATCACATTTGGGATCTAACTAGTGATTAGCCCAACAGGGTAAATGCAGATAGGCAACTCCATGCTTCAGCTTATTTATTTATAGCCACTGTGCTGCATCAGTTGGGCTAAACACAGATCCCACTGCTGACGCGACACAAACACAGATCCCACTGCTGACGTGACACAAACACAGATCCCACTGCTGACGTGACACAAACACAGATCCCACTGCTGACGCGACACAAACACAGATCCCATTGCTGACGCGACACAAACACAGATCTCACTGCTGACGCGACACAAACACAGATCCCACTGCTGACGCGACACAAACACAGATCCCATTGCTGACGCGACACAAACATAGATCCCACTGCTGACGCGACACAAACACAGATCCCACTGCTGACGCGACACAAACACAGATCCCACTGCTGACGTGACACAAACACAGATCCCATTGCTGACGCGACACAAACACAGATCCCACTGCTGACGTGACACAAACACAGATCCCGCTGCTGACGCGACACAAACACAGATCCCATTGCTGACGCGACACAAACACAGATCCCACTGCTGACGCGACACAAACACAGATCCCATTGCTGACGCGACACAAACACAGATCCCACTGCTGACGTGACACAAACACAGATCCCGCTACTAACGCACTAAATAATCAAACGCAGATCCCGCTGCTGACGCGACACAAACGCACAGATCCCGCTGCTGACGCGACACAAACGCACAGATCCCGCTGCTGACGCGACACAAACGCACAGATCCCGCTGCTGACGCGACACAAACGCACAGATCCCGCTGCTGACGCGACACAAACGCACAGATCCCGCTGCTGACGCGACACAAACGCACAGATCCCGCTGCTGACGCGACACAAACGCACAGATCCCGCTGCTGACGCGACACAAACGCACAGATCCCGCTGCTGACGCGACACAAACGCACAGATCCCGCTGCTGACTGGTGAGATGTTTGAAAAGGAAAAGTCCAGTGTTCAATTCTTACAATATGTACAGCAAATTATAATGATTCTGGTCCTGATGCTCAGGAGTAATCCAACTTGAATGAAATACATACTAAATACTAAATTTTAAGATTGCATTATTATTATTATTATTTTTTGATAACTCCTTTTTCAATATTTTGCCCTCCGTCTTCCCCCCGCCCCCTCCTTCCAGATGGCAGAGCTCTGGTCCACAGTATGCAAGTGAACTTCATCCATGAGCTGGTGCAGTCACGCCTGTTTGCAGATGAGAAACCACTGCAGGATATGTACAGCTGCCTGCGTATCCTTTCACTGTGTGTGTGTACTGTTTCTGTGCAGACAGTGAGCTCAGGGCCATGTCTGGCTTGAGCTGCTGCAGTGAATGTAATTGTGTCTGTGTGTGGTCACATACAATATTGACCAACAGTGACCATGCGTACAGCAAGCCAAGGGACCAACAGCATTTCAATGAGTGCCACAGCCAACAGTCACACTGTCTTTCAGTTTATCAGTTTGTTTCCATGAACCAAGCAGAAATATTTACATTTCAAATAGTATTTAGTGGGAAATGAGTGATGCTACATGTATTTATAATACTGTTATGCTCAATAGAACGCCAAGGATTTGTTTCTCAGTCATTTGTTGTATGAACCTCATTGTGACTTCATAGCAAGTATAACTGCCAGGCGCAGTCTGGTTTCATGGCTGAAGTCTGTCACCACACGCCCACAGCCTGGGTGTGTATGTATCACGTGTGCCTGCATTTCTTTATCTGTGTGTATTGTGAGTAAGTGTATGCCATCTTCCTGGACCATCCCTTCCTTAACCCCGTCCCTTCTAGACTCATTCTGCCTGTCTCTTCAGCTGGAGGTCCTCCACTCCCAGACCCTCATGCTGGTCCGAGAGCGCTGGGGAGACCTGGTGCAGGTGGAGCGCTACATGCCTGCCAAGTGCCTCACACTGGCCGTCTGGAAGTAAGAAACACACAACTACTCACTAAGAAGTTACACATTAACAGGCCTGATTGATTGGTTTGTTGAATGCATATACTTTTGTCATTCATCACAAGGAAATTGGTCCATCATTTGACCTTTTTCTTTGTCTCCCCCCTCTCTCCCACTCTCCAGCCAACAGGTCCTGGGAAGGAAGACGGGCACTGCGTCGGTCCACAAAGTCACCATCAAGATTGACGAATCGGACTGCTCCAAGCCTCTGCAGATCTCCCATGATCCTCCGCTCCCTGCCTGCGACTCTAGACTGATGGAGAGAGCCATGAAGGTGTGCCAAAGTCAAGTTCCTCACAGATATGGTGCTATACAATTTTTGTTGTTGTGATGACCTAATTTCCTGTCTTTATTCCTGCCCCCTCCTGTAGATTGACCACTTGTCAGTGGAGAAGCTTTTGATTGACAGCGTGCACGCCCGCTCCCATCAGAAGCTGCAGGAGCTGAAAGCCATCTTGAAGAGCAGCAACCCCAGCGACAGCTGTGAGTCTGTCCTCTCTGACTTAGCTAGACACTGACTAATCCAACCACACTGACCCAGAATAAAATGAACAATGTTGCGGAGAGAAACAACCATGTTGTCAGTGTGTGATGTTGTTATTGTCCCTACCTGTGTTTCAGCGTTCATAGAGACAGCTCTGCCCACCCTGGTCATTCCAATCCTGGAGCCCTGTGGACGCTCCGAGTGCCTGCACATCTTTGTAGACCTGCACTCAGGGATGTTCCAGCCCATGTTGTATGGAATTGGTAAGCAGGGAGGTGCACATACACACATGTGCACACACTCATGCATACACACATACACCACATCGGTAAGCTGGGACACACATACACATACAACGTACTCACTTCCACTGTGCCTGTCTGTCTCCAGATCAGTCCATATTGGACGACATCGAGAAGACTATCAACGACGACATGAAGCGCATCATATCCTGGCTGCAGCAGCTCAAGTAAATCCACTTCCTGTCTCTGTGACAACTGCCTGTCATGTGTCACATCACTACTCCTCAGAAGGCCTTCATACCGCCAAATCCACACTAGCACACTTTAGTATGCTAAGTGCTTCACCCTAGTACCTTAGTAGTGTATACTTTGTATACTGAACAAAAATATAAATGCAACGTGTAAAATGTTGGTCCCATGTTTCATGAGCTTAAGTAAAAGATCCCAGAAATGTTCCAAATGCACAAAAGCGTATTTCTGTACAATGTTGTGCAAAAATTTGATTACATCCCTGTTAGCGAGCATTTCTCCTTTACCAAGATAATCCATCAACCTGACAGGTGTGGCATATCATGAAGCTGATTAAACGGCATGATCATTACACAGGTGCACCTTGTGCTGGGGTAAAATAAAAGGTCACTCTAAAATGTGCAGTTTTGTCACGCAACACAATGCCACAGATGTCTGAAGTTGAGGGAGCGTGTATTTAGCATGCTGATTGCAGGAATGTCCACCAGAGCTGTTGCCAGGTAATTTAATGTTAATTTCCCTACCATAAGCTGCCCCTAATGTTGTTTTAGAGTATTTGGCAGTACATCCAACTGGCCTTTCAACTGCAGACCACGTGTAACCTCGCCAGCCCATGACAACGAACACAATTACTTTTTATCAATGGCAATTTCAATGCAAAGAGACACCGTGACGAGATCCTGAGGCCCATTGTGGCGCCATTCATCCTCTGCCATCACCTTATGTTTCAGCATGATAATGCACAGCCGCATGCCTCAAGGATCTGTACACAACTGGAAGCTGAAACTGTTTTCATGACCTGTATACATACCAGACATGTCACCAATTGAGCATGTTTGGGATGGCAGCGTGTTCCAGTTCCCGCCAATATCTAGCAACTTCATACAGCCATTGAAGAGGAGTGGGACAACATTCCACAGGCCACAATCAACAGCCTGATCAACTCTATGTATGAGGCAAATGGTGATCACACCAGATACTGTCTAGTTTTCTGATCCACACCCCTACCTTTTTATTAAAGTATCTGTGACCAACAGATGCATACCTGTATTCCCAGTCATGTACATATGTTAAAATCGATAAAATTGTTGCGTGTTTATATTTATGCCCATACGGATATGAGAACAGATCTTGTGCCCTTCCATGGAAATGTGCTTCTATGCAGGTGAATCGTTTCTGAAATGGCTTAGGGTGTCTGTAAATTCCGTAGACCAGCACTCTACTGTGTGTGTGGTTGAGTATGTCATTGTCTGATATGCATAGAAATGTAATTACTGGAACAGGGATTGAAGTCAATGTTCTGTGAATTTATTTCTATGTTGTGATCTGGCCAGGAAATGGCTTGTTTGTCAGTCAGGGAAAGAGTGTTAGCAGAGTGATAATGATGTCTCACTGATGTGTGAATGTAGGACTGTGAAATAGCTGCTCATTGGCAGAGTCTGGTCTATTTGGAGAATGTCGAATTTCAGTTTACTTATGTTTTTCTCTCTCTCTCTCTCACCCCTCTCCATCTCTTTCCTCACCACTCTTCTTCCAGGTTTTGGTTAGGGGAGCAGAGGTGTAGACAGTCGGTGAAACACCTCCCCACTGTCTGCACAGACATACTACACCTCTCCAACTCCATCTCCCACCCTGCCGGCAGCCTATCAAAACACAGGCTCTTCATCCGGCTAACCCGCCTACCACAGTATTACATTGTAAGTGCCTCCCACCTTATCCCAATTATTTGTCCCCAAAAACTGTTTGTTTATTGCAAACACAAGAAAATATAAAACAATATGTTGCCCGAGATGGCATAGCAGTTCAGACGTCTTTTGTCCTCGTCTTGTCGTGTCGTGTATATATATATATTTACAACTTTTTTCACATACATTTTATTTTTATTTTCCATCAACTCATCTTCAATACACTCTCCTGCAACCTGCCTCACCAATTGATATGTATAAATACGTATTATTTACCTCAAATCTGCAATCCTCCAAGAAGCTAGCCAGAAGCTAGCCAGGAGCTAGCCAGAAGTTAATCAGAAGCTAGTTAGCTTCTTTACTGGCAACTCGTTAGTATTCAGCTAACCACGGTTTGTGGTCATCAGCTATCCTTTAACTCGAAAATCTATCGCCAGTTTTGTACGGCGCAGCGCGGCTCGGAACGGAACATACCGGACCGATTTTTCTCTCCATGTCCCTGGATTTCAACTGCTCTCTGGACATTCACTCCCGGATCTCACAGCTAGCTGGCTGCTATCCGTGTGTCTATCTGCTTTCGTCGATTCCGGAGCAAACATCAATTACTCCGGAGCTAGCCAGCTCCGTCAATCACTCCTGGGCTGCAGTCACCTATCCGGACCCGTTTTACTGCCTACGCGGAGCCCCACCAGGCCTTCACAACTGGACTGCCGACGTTATCTACCCGAAGGAGATCCGGCTGGCTCCTCCGTCGCGACGTTACCTGAACGCCCATCTGCGGCCTGCTAACCGTTAGCTGTCTTACCGGCTGCTCTCAGAATAGACAATCGGACAATTTATTTATTTTTATTATTATTATGTTTCTTCTTGGGCCTCTATAACTATATCTATTGTTTTTTTGTTGTTGTTGTTGTGTGATTTGGACTAATCCCCTCTACAACACGGAACTCCACTAATCTACTGACGGAACGCAAGAGGTGGCTAACAACAGACCTCCATCCTATGCTAGCTTGCTACCGATGTCCTGGCTAGCTGTCTAAATCGCCGTGACCCCCAAACCAACCTCTCCACTCCCTGGACCCTTTTGATCACTCGACTAAGGATGCCTCTCCTTAATGTCAATATGTCTTGTCCATTGCTGTTCTGGTTAGTGTTTATTGGCTTATTTCACTGTAGAGCCTCTAGTCCTGCTCACTATACCTTATCCAACTTATTAGTTCCACCACCCACACATGCAATGACATCTCCTGGTTTCAATGATGTTTCTAGAGACAATATATCTCTCTTCATCACTCAATACATAGGTTTACCTCCACTGTATTCACATCCTACCATACCTTTGTCTGTACATTATACCTTGATGCTATTTTATCGCCCCCAGAAACCTCCTTTTACTCTCTGTTCCAGACGTTCTAGACGACCAATTCTTATTGCTTTTAGCCGTACCCTTATTCTTCTCCTCCTATGTTCCTCTGGCGATGTAGAGGTGAATCCAGGCCCTGCAGTGCCTAGCTCCACTCCTATTCCCCAGGCGCTCTCTTTTGATGACTTCTGTAACCGTAATAGCCTTGGTTTCATGCATGTTAACATTAGAAGCCTCCTCCCTAAGTTTGTTCTTTTCACTGCTTTAGCACACTCTGCCAACCCGGATGTTCTAGCTGTGTCTGAATCCTGGCTTAGGAAGACCACCAAAAATTCAGAAATTTTAATTCCAAACTACAACATTTTCAGACAAGATAGAACTGCCAAAGGGGGCGGTGTTGCAATCTACTGCAAAGATAGCCTGCAGAGTTCTGTCCTACTATCCAGGTCTGTACCCAAACAATTTGAACTTCTACTTTTAAAAATCCACCTCTCTAAAAACAAGTCTCTCACCGTTGCCGCCTGCTATAGACCACCCTCTGCCCCCAGCTGTGCTCTGGACACCATATGTGAACTGATTGCCCCCATCTATCTTCAGAGCTCGTGCTGCTAGGCGACCTAAACTGGAACATGCTTAACACCCCAGCCATCCTACAATCTAAACTTGATGCCCTCAATCTCACACAAATTATCAATGAACCTACCAGGTACCCCCAAAGCCTTAAACACGGGCACCCTCATAGATATCATCCTAACCAACTTCCCCTCTAAATACACCTCTGCTGTCTTCAACCAAGATCTCAGCGATCACTGCCTCATTGCCTGCATCCGTAATGGGTCAGCGGTCAAACGACCTCCACTCATCACTGTAAAACGCTCCCTGAAACACTTCAGCGAGCAGGCCTTTCTAATCGACCTGGCCGGGGTGTCCTGGAAGGATATTGATCTCATCCCATCAGTAGAGGATGCCTGGATATTTTTTAAAAATGCCTTCCTAACAATCTTAAATAAACATGCCCCATTCAAGAAAATTAGAACCAGGAACAGATATAGCCCTTGGTTCTCCCCAGACCTGACTGCCCTTAACCAACACAAAAACATCCTATGGCGTTCTGCATTAGCATCGAACAGCCCCGTGATATGCAGCTGTTCAGGGAAGCTAGAAACCGTTATACACAGGCAGTTAGAAAAGCCAAGGCTAGCTTTTTCAAGCAGAAATTTGCTTCCTGCAACACTAACTCTAAAAAGTTCTGGGACACTGTAAAGTCCATGGAGAATAAGAACACCTCCTCTCAGCTGCCCACTGCACTGAAGATAGGAAACACTGTCGCCACTGATAAATCCACCATAATTGAGAATTTCAATAAGCATTTTTCTACGGCTGGCCATGCTTTCCACCTGGCAACTCCTACCCCGGTCAACAGCACTGCACCCCCAACAGCAACTCGCCCAAGCCTTCCCCATTTCTCCTTCTCCCAAATCCATTCAGCTGAAGTTCTGAAAGAGCTGAAAAATCTGGACCCCTACAAATCAGCCGGGCTAGACAATCTGGACCCTTTCTTTCTAAAATTATCTGCCGAAATTGTTGCCACCCCTATTACTAGCCTGTTCAACCTCTCTTTCGTGTCATCTGAGATTCCCAAAGATTGAAAGCAGCTGCGGTCATCCCCCTCTTCAAAGGGGGACACTCTTGACCCAAACTGCTACAGACCTATATCTATCCTACCATGCCTTTCTAAGGTCTTCAAAGCCAAGTCAACAAACAGATTACCGACCATTTCGAATCTCACCATACCTTCTCTGCTATGCAATCTGGTTTCAGAGCTGGTCATGGGTGCACCTCAGCCACGCTCAAGGTCCTAAACGATATCTTAACCGCCATTGATAAGAAACATTACTGTGCAGCCGTATTCATTGATCTGGCCAAGGCTTTCGACTCTGTCATCCACCGCATCCTCATCGGCAGACTCGACAGCCTTGGTTTCTCAAATGATTGCCTCGCCTGGTTCACCAACTACTTCTCTGATAGAGTTCAGTGTGTCAAATCGGAGGGTCTGCTGTCCGGACCTCTGGCAGTCTCTATGGGGGTGCCACAGGGTTCAATTCTTGGACCGACTCTCTTCTCTGTATACATCAATGAGGTCGCTCTTGCTGCTGGTGAGTCTCTGATCCACCTCTACGCAGACGACACCATTCTGTATACTTCCGGCCCTTCTTTGGACACTGTGTTAACAACCCTCCAGGCAAGCTTCAACGCCATACAACTCTCCTTCCGTGGCCTCCAATTGCTCTTAAATACAAGTAAAACTAAATGCATGCTCTTCAACCGATCGCTACCTGCACCTACCCGCCTGTCCAACATCACTACTCTGGACGGCTCTGACTTAGAATACGTGGACAACTACAAATACTTAGGTGTCTGGTTAGACTGTAAACTCTCCTTCCAGACCCATATCAAACATCTCCAATCCAAAGTTAAATCTAGAATTGGCTTCCTATTTCGCAACAAAGCATCCTTCACTCATGCTGCCAAACATACCCTTGTAAAATTGACCATCCTACCAATCCTCGACTTTGGCGATGTCATTTACAAAATAGCCTCCAATACCCTACTCAACAAATTGGATGCAGTCTATCACAGTGCAATCCGTTTTGTCACCAAAGCCCCATATACTACCCACCATTGCGACCTGTACGCTCTCGTTGGCTGGCCCTCGCTTCATACTCGTCGCCAAACCCACTGGCTCCATGTCATCTACAAGACCCTGCTAGGTAAAGTCCCCCTTATCTCAGCTCGCTGGTCACCATAGCATCTCCCACCTGTAGCACACGCTCCAGCAGGTATATCTCTCTAGTCACCCCCAAAACCAATTCTTTCTTTGGCCGCCTCTCCTTCCAGTTCTCTGCTGCCAATGACTGGAACGAACTACAAAAATCTCTTAAATTGGAAACACTTATCTCCCTCACTAGCTTTAAGCACCAACTGTCAGAGCATCTTACAGATTACTGCACCTGTACATAGCCCACCTATAATTTAGCCCAAACAACTACCTCTTTCCCAACTGTATTTAATTTATTTATTTATTTTGCTCCTTTGCACCCCATTATTTTTATTTCTACTTTGCACATTCTTCCATTGCAAAACTACCATTCCAGTGTTTTACTTGCTATATTGTATTTACTTTGCCACCATGGCCTTTTTTGCCTTTACCTCCCTTCTCACCTAATTTGCTCACATTGTATATAGACTTGTTTTTTTTACTGTATTATTGACTGTATGTTTGTTTTACTCCATGTGTAACTCTGTGTCGTTGTATGTGTCGAACTGCTTTGCTTTATCTTGGCCAGGTCGCAATTGTAAATGAGAACTTGTTCTCAACTTGCTTACCTGGTTAAATAAAGGTGAAATAAAAAAATAAAAAATACAGTACATTAACCATGCACAACTTTCCTACTCTTCCTCATTACTGTTTTCTCCCATCAATCTCTCTCTCCCTCCCTCTTCTCTCCCCTTCCCTGTCTCTCTAGGTGGTGGAGATGCTTGACGTGCCTGGCTGTCCCACGGAGCTCCAGTACAAGTACTCCTTCCTTTCTGTGTCTCAGTTGGAAGGTGAGGAGGGACCTCCATGCGCTCAGCTCCTTCAGCACTTCAAACCCAACCTGGAGCAGCTCGTCCTGGACAATTGCTCCAGCCGTGGGGCCCGCCATGGCTCTAAGAGAAAAGTAGGAATGGATTGCAGAACTGCTTGTACGGGTTACAATCAGGGCTGTTATGTGACCGTATTATCGCCACACCCGGCGGTCACGAGTCATGAAGGCAGTCAAATTCCACGTGACTGTTTAGTCACGGTAATTAGGCTTCTCCAAGCTCTGATGCTGCTGATGGTCATTAGTATCCTACCAAACTTGCTAACTGCCTGGTATTCAGCACTCCATTGTCCCTCTAATCACTCTGACATCTATTTAAAAAAAAAAAATAGATAATCAAATCAAAGATGTTGGTCGACATTTCAATAGGCTATGGCAGTATAATCCCGTACCTCTTCAAACATTCAACCTCCAGCTGCGTACCCCCTCTAGCACCAGGGTCAGCGCACTCTCGAATGTTGTTTTTTTCCGTCAATGTAAGCCTGCTACACTATACAATACATTGATTAAACATAAGAATGCGTGTGAGTTTTTGTCACAACCCGGCTCATGGGAAGTGACAGAGCTCCTATATGACCAGCCTGACCAGGGCACAAATAATATAATAATCAATATTTTTTTCTCTTTATTTAACCATCTTACGTATAAAACCTTATTTGTTCAGTGAAAATGGTGAATAACTCACCACAGGTTAATGAGAAGGGTGTGCTTGAAAGGATGCACATAACTCTGCAATGTTGGGTTGTAATTGGAGAGTCTCAAATCATTTTCCACACACAGTCTGTTCCTGTATTTAGTTTTTATGCTAGTGAGGGCTGAGAATCAACTCTTACATAGGTACGTGGTAGCAAAGGGCATCAGTGTTTTAACAGCGCGATATGCCAAGGCAGGATACTCTGAGCGCAGCCTAATCTGAGCGTAGCCTAATCCAGATATCTACCAGTGGCTTCTGATTAAATTACATTTTCACAGAACCGCTTTTTGCGTTTTCGATGAGGCTCAATTATTCAGATATCGGTAAGTAGACAGGAGGCAGGGCATGAAAGGGATAACGAATCCAGTTTGTGTCATCCGTTTCGGGAAAGTACCTGCGTAAATGCTCACCCAACTCACTTCGCTATATCACATTTGACATTGTCTGTAAGCTTGAGTTCATTTGCACACAAAAAAATCATACAATGATTGAAAGACCTGTGTGTTGTCCTTGTTAATGCAGACAGAAAAGCTTCAACTTCTTAATCATGGCGTCTCACACATTGAATATAGTTGCGGAGAGTTCCTATAATCCTAGATTCAGATCATTCAGGCGAGAAAAAACCATCACCCAGATAGGCCAGTCGTGTGAGAAACTCGTCATCATGCAAGCAGTCAGACAAGTGAAAATTATGGTCAGTAAAGAACTTTAAGCTCGTCTCTCAATTAAAAGAATACGTGTCAATACTTTGCCCATTGATAACCAGCGCACTTCTCTATGCTGTAAAAGCGTTACATGGTCACTGCCCATATCATTGCGTAGTGCAGAAAATACACGAGAGTTCAGGGTCCTTGCTTTAACAAAGTTAACCATTTTCACTGTAGTGTCTTTCAAGTTGTCAGGCATTCCCTTGGCAGCAAGAGCCTCTTGGTGGATGCTGTGGTGTACCCAAGTGCCGTCGGGAGCAACTGCTTACACACAAGTTACCACTCCACTATGTGTCCCTGTCATGGCTTTACAGATACCAACATGAGCAGCAGCTACATACGGTTCATTAGTGGAATTCCCGTGAGAGGGTAACAGTTAATGTGATTGGATGTTAATTATTAGACTAGGCTACCTGTATTTGACATTGTGGTGTTATTTCGCTGAACAGTAGATGGTTTAATTTTATTTTGGGCAGTAAAATGAGGGGGGAAAAACTCAAAAATGTATAGCCCCGTTGGAAAATAAAAGCGGACTGTTTGGATGTAATTTTCTTTTTTTTTACCCCTGACGGCAGGGGTACGCGCACCCCAGTTTGGGAATACCTGGGCTATGCAATTGTGAGAGAACAGAGTGATTGCCTCTACTGAAAAGAGGATGATCAGATTTCTATAGGCTAGGCCTACTATATTTATTTTTCAACTTTCCTAATATTAAGCACATTGCTACTCTTTACAACAGGGGTATAACCTACCTGTCTAGCATGAAAATAAACCATGGGGGAAAGCGTCCTCCATTTGCTATTTAAGTGCATAGATGACATGTATTTTTTCCCACTGCCCCTGTTTCGATACAGGTGCATGATAATGGTCCATTCTAAATCAAAACAAATTTCACACATTATTTAGTATATCTAAAGACTAGATTAAATCAAGAATAGTCTGATGGGTGACAATATTATTATATCATCACTTACATATATCATCACATGTGCCGGATACAACAGGTGTAGTAGACCTTACAGTGAAATTCTTACATATGAGCCCCTAACCAACAATGCAGTTTAAAAAAAATATGAATAAGAAATAAAAGTAACAAGTAATTTTAAATATCAGCAGTAAAATAATAGCGAGACTATATACAGGTGGGCACCGGTACAGAGTCACTGTGTGGGGGCACCAATGGTGTGTGGGGGCACCATCACGGGGGGTGATTTGACAAAAGCGCATTTGCGAAAAAAGCACAAACATTGCACGACTGTACCTAACCATAAACATCAATGCCTTTCTTAAAATCAATACACAGAAGTATATATTTTTAAACCTGCATATTTTGCCAAAAGAAATCCAGGTTAGCAGGCAATATTAACCAGGTGAAATTGTCACTTCTCTTGCGTTCATTGCACGCAGAGTCAGGGTACATGCAATAGTTTGGGCTGCCTAATTTGCCAGACTTTTACGGAATTATGACATAACATTGAAGGTTGTGCAATGTAACAGGAATATTTAGACTTGTGGATGCCACCCGTTAGATAAAATACGGAACCGTTCCGTATTTTATCTGAAAGAATAAATGTCTTGTTTTCAAGATAATAGTTTCCGGATTCTACCATATTAATGACCTACGGCTCGTATTTCTGTGTGTTATTATGTTATAATTAAGTCTATGATTTGATAGAGCAGTCTGACTGAGCGATGGTAGGCAGCAGCAGGCTCGTAAGCATTCATTCAAACAGCACTTTCGTGCGTTAACCAGTAGCTCTTCGCTGTGCTTCAAGCATTAAGCTGTTTATGACTTCAAGCCTATCAACTCCCGAGATTAGGCTAGTGTAACTGATGTGAAATGGCTAGCTAGTTAGTGGGGTGCGCGCTAATAGTGTTTCAATCGGTGACGTCACTTGCTCTAAGACCTTGAAGTAGTTGTTCCCCCTGCGCTGCAAGGGCTGCGGCTTTTGTGGAGCGATGGGTAAGGATGCTTCGAGGGTGGCGGTTGTCGATGTGTTCCTGGTTCGAGCACAGGTAGGGGCGAGGAGAGGGACGGAAGCTATACTGTTAAACTGGCAGGTATATGAAATACAAATTGTATTGAGAGAAATTGTCCTATAATAACTACAACCTAAAACTTCTTACCTGGGAATATTGAAGACTCATGTTAAAAGGAACCACCAGCTTTCATATGTTCTCATGTTCTGAACAAGGAACTGAAACGTTAGCTTTTTTACATAGCACATTCTTCTCCAACACTTTGTTTTTGCATTATTTAAACCAAATTGAACATGTTTCATTATTTATTTGAGGCTAAATTGATTTTTATTGATGTATTATATTAAGTTAAAATAAGTGTTCATTCAGTATTGTTGTAATTGTCATTATTACAAATTAAATAAAAATACTTTTTTTTTATTTTTATTGTCCGATTAATCGGTAGCGGCTTTTTTTTTTTGGTCCTCCAATAATCGGTATCGGCGTTGAAAAATCATAATCAGTCGACCTCTAGTATGTACGTGCGGTCACTGTGGGGACGACACCATCGATGCACATGTTGATGAAGCCAATGACTGATGTGGTGTACTCCTCAATGCCATCGGAGAAATCCCGATACATATTCCAGTCTGTGCTAGCAAAACAGTCCTGTAGCTTAGCATCTGCTTCACCTGACCACTTTTTTTTTTTTTTTTTTTGTATTTAGTTTTTCTACAAACGTTGGGCTATATGTTTTCCGATTTTTAATACATTGTAAGGCTGCACGATGCAACTAATGATGATTTTGAAAAGTTCTTTGAAGGGCTTGAGCTCTGCCTAATTATTTTGCACAGGCTGTAAACACTTCGTCAGTCTCTCATTCACCATTTGTGAAGCACTTGATAATGCCTCGAATTTCCTGGCGGCATCCCGTGTGGCCATAACGCACCCTAATATTATATATATTAATGCCAATGAATTCTAAGCTAATCTTGTCTGCTAAATGAACTAGTGTTGCCCACAGCGATATGACATTGCCAGATCAGGGCCTAACATACCGTAAGGACAACTCAGAGTATGCTTTTCTGTTCTTCTAAAATACACTACATTTTTTTCTTTAGACCTGTCTAAAATAAATAATGGACTTATTGTGAAGGTGTGTAGGCTATATTACATGGATTTATTGTGAAGGTGTGTAGGCTATATTACATGGATTTATTGTGAAGGTGTGTAGGCTATATTACATGGATTTATTGTGAAGGTGTGTAGGCTATATTACATGGATTTATTGTGAAGGTGTGTAGGCTATATTACATGGATTTATTGTGAAGGTGTGTAGGCTATATTACATGGATTTATTGTGAAGGTGTGTAGGCTATATTACATGGATTTATTGTGAAGGTGTGTAGGCTATATTACATGGATTTATTGTGAAGGTGTGTAGGCTATATTACATGGATTTATTGTGAAGGTGTGTAGGCTATATTACATGGATTTATTGTGAAGGTGTGTAGGCTATATTACATGGACTTATTGTGAAGGTGTGTAGGCTATATTACATGGACTTATTGTGAAGGTGTGTAGGCTATATTACATGGACTTATTGTGAAGGTGTGTAGGCTATATTACATGGATTTATTGTGAAGGTGTGTAGGCTATATTACATGGATTTATTGTGAAGGTGTGTAGGCTATATTACATGGATTTATTGTGAAGGTGTGTAGGCTATATTACATGGACTTATTGTGAAGGTGTGTAGGCTATATTAACATGGACTTATTGTGAAGGTGTGTAGGCTATATTACATGGATTTATTGTGAAGGTGTGTAGGCTATATTACATGGATTTATTGTGAAGGTGTGTAGGCTATATTACATGGACTTATTGTGAAGGTGTGTAGGCTATATTACATGGACTTATTGTGAAGGTGTGTAGGCTATATTACATGGACTTATTGTGAAGGTGTGTAGGCTATATTACATGGACTTATTGTGAAGGTGTGTAGGCTATATTACATGGACTTATTGTGAAGGTGTGTAGGCTATATTACATGGACTTATTGTGAAGGTGTGTAGGCTATATTACATGGATTTATTAGACGTTTTAAAATAATGTTCCAAAGGTCAGCATCAGCGTCTTGTGTGGAAGCCAGAAGATGCTACATGTGTTTGTTAATTAACGGTCAATTACCGTAAGACCGACAGTTATTTGCTTGACAATCACCGGCTGACTAAATTTTGTGACCGCCACAGTCCTAGTTGCAATGAATTCAAATATTGATGATCTGAAACCATGCCCTAAAAGGAGTAATTGAAGGAAAAATACTTACAATATACATATAAACCCTGATATTTTCCTGAATAATGAAATAAGAAGTGTTTATAAATTAAATGTATTATTTATTATCATTAGATGGTCAGTTATCTCACTGTATATCTCCTCTCTCTTCTCTGTCCTCCAGTTGTCAGGAGACCAAGGGGCTCTGGAGCCCAAGAAGCCAAAGCGCTCAGGGGAGATGTCTGCCTTCAACAAGGAGCTGGCTCACCTAGTGGCCATGTGTGACACCAACATGCCCTTCATAGGCCTCAGAGTGGAGGTATGGATGGAGGGAGTACCCACTTTTATTCTCTTTATCTTACAACTCTTACTCACTCTTTTCTACAATTTCCCATTCTACTATTAATATCTTTCTTCATCATTCCTCTTCCTATCCATCCCTCTCATCCTCCTTTCCCTCTCCTCATCTATCCTTCCACCTCTGTCCCTCCTCTATCCAGCTGTCACACATGGAGGTTCCTCACGTCTCCTCTTTTTCGTCCTCTCCTCATCCCTCGCTTTCTTCCCCTCCATTCCTCCTCTGTCTAACATGTCTCTCTCATGTCTTTCTCTAGTTATCTCAGATGGAGATTCCTCACCAGGGTGTGCAGGTGGAGGGAGACGGCTGCAGTCACGCCATCCGCATCCTCAAGTAAGGTCAAAAACTCCATCCCACCTGAACAGGCTGAAATTCCAGGCGTTTTTCTCTTTTTTTTTAAAGCTCTTGCACATAATTTTCACAATTTCAGTGTTATTTCGAATACAAAAAAACCAAGTAAATCACATTTGACCGCACTGCCCCTTTAACATTCCCATTGACTTCCATATTGTTAGACAGTGCCACTAACATAAATTGCATGCAATTATGTGCAAGAGCTTTAAAAAATGAAAAACGTCTGGAATTTCAGCCTGTTCAGGTGGGATGGAGTTTTTGGCCCACAGCATGACATCACAATCTGATCTGATTATTACCAATGACCAGTCATATTTTATTGGCTTATGTATCCTCCTACTTTAAAGGGGTTAGCAGGGTTTGCTTTAGAGTCTAGACCACACATGTCAAACTCATTCTACAGAGGGCCGAGTGTCTGCGGGTTTTCGCTCCTCCCTTGTACTTCATTGATGAATTAAGGTCACTAATTAGTAAGTAACTCTCCTCACCTGGTTGTCTATGGCTTAATTGAAAGGAAAAAAACAACCCTTAGACACCCCTGGTCTCGACGGTCCTATCCACCAAGTAGGGCTGTGTTTGTAATATATTAACATTTTATCAACATGCCCACCTGAACCGACTGAGCATTTCAATGGCAAAAGGAAGCTCAGGGGAAAAAATGATAAGAAAATATATTTGGAGTGATATTAGATACAGTGATAATATAAATGTTTTTATGAAAATGACTGCATGGGGGCTTTAAAGGTGATACTAAAGTCAGAATGTGTCTATGATTGCAATTTAGTTTCTACTGATTTGAACTGAAACGTTCTCGCAGCGCACTTGGACACATACCTACAAAAAAATATATATATAATAGATTTATTTTAAATGTTAGTTTATACCCATCATTTCAGTGATAGATATGTACCTAACCCCTTGTGGTCCTGTTCCTCTCCCTAGGATCCCTCCGAGTAAGGGTGTAGGGGAGGAGACGAGGCAGGCACTGGAGCGCTCTCTACTGGACTGCACCTTCCGTCTGCAGGGTCGGAACAACCGTACCTGGGTCGGGGAGCTGGTTCTGGCCAACTGCCCGCTCAACAGCACACACAGCAAGGAACAAGGTACATACAAACACACATGAGCACATAGAACACACACAGAAATGCACATGTTGTCACAAACACATACTACCCAAACTGAGTTTAATGTGCCCTTATCTCTCCCTTTTCTCTGTGTGTGTGTGTCCAGCCTCTACGCGCCACGTGTACCTAACCTATGAGAACCCTCTGTCTGAGCCTGTGGGAGGGAGGAAGGTGGTGGAGATGTTCCTCAACGACTGGAGCGCCATCAGCCAGCTTTACCAGTGTGTCCTGGTGTTCTCACGATCACTACCAGAGATGCCATCCTACCTGAGTCTGTTCAGTGAGATCCGTCTGTATAACTACCGCAAACTGGTTCTGTGCTACGGTAGCACCAAGGGTAGCTCGGTGAGTAACGTCTGAAATCTAACCTGCGTCTATTACCTCTCTAGACATTCCTTTCCACCTAGGGAGTGTTTGGTCCCTTGCAGGGGTTGACATTAACGGGGGAAGGTAAACTGAACAGTCGGGCAGGTGGAATCTGCTTTGTGGCTTCCTGAACAGGCAGGTGACATTCTGTCCCAAAGACAACCTTTAAGTCACGTTGACTATAGTGTTTTAATTTGTGCAAAAGTGACTCGTAACAAAAAATAAACTGAGCCAAGTGATCATAGTTATTCTCCCTACATTCTCGTTTCCCTCCGTTACGTGTCTGACTCAATTTCGCAAAACTTATTTGACACCTTTATGCTCATGAAAGAAGGCACGATTTTACATTTGTTCTGCCTGAGCAAGTCTGACCACAAATCAGAAACCACTATGATGAACCATCATATGCGTTTAATGGATTGAGGGAAAATAGCAGGAATATAGGCTTTTGTAGGCTACAGTCAAAGCTATGTCTTCCAATGATGTGACTACTATTGGCATCCAAAGATAATTCAATTTAAATAATGCTTGAAGATAAGGATGACAACAGTGGTACTGATATCACTTTTATTGAATCACACTGCTGCTCTTCCATTTATTTGAATCTTATGTCTTTGTTGTGGGTGGCTGTTTACAAATGTATATGTATTTTAACCCCATAATGGTTGAATTGAAGATGTTTAAGCTGCCTATCAATCATTGTTTCTGTGTTCAGGGCTGTGTTCATTAGAACCAAACGGACGCAAACAGAACGTTTCATTCTGTATATGAAACGTTTTAAAACAGAATTGGAGTAATGAATACGTCCTCCCTAACGGACTGACAACTACAAATATTACGCAAATTTTACACCTGTTTCAGTAGCGCGATTTGCGGGCCAAATTGTGCTTGCAGTCCATTTAGAAAATTCTCGCAACTCAAGTAGTCCTAAGTGTTTTTCAGTTTAGACAGAGAAGATAGGCTGAAACATCTGATTTAGTTGTCCCATAGTGTAGCCATTGTTAACGGTTTCATTAATTTGCCATGAGAAAAAGGCTTGTGGAAAATGCTACTCCCTTGCCGCCTCATCATTAAAAGGGAGAGTTCGTCAAAAATAAAATGTCTTCTTTGTTTTCCCCAGACATGGCTGGTTCCCCAAAAGTACTGTTCATGCCCATAAGTTACTGTTTTCTGTGATTATTACTTCCTTTCATATGTATAACTAGCGATGTGACAAATGTAATAAAAAATCTTAGGCTGACCAAAAAAAGTAACTACTGTCGACCTGTGGTATTTCGGATCCAGTAATTGCGGAATAACTGCAAAATTACTGCAGTAAAAAAAATGTTGGGACGCAGTATTTGCAATGTGCTCTGACTGCAATCTTTTTTCCTAAGGGCAACATTTAAACAACAAAAAATTCATAGTTTAAACGATACCATTTAAAAATGTTACATATAATTCAGATATGGTCCTTCATATGACTGCTAAGGAGCGATGCAGTTCAATCTACCACAGAGGTACTTGACATTTTACCATTTGTCTGTCTAACAGACCATTCCATTTCTTTTGGACGAGTGACCATGACAATTGCGCAAGAAAAACATGACATATTGATTTACAAGTGCCTTTGAGAGCTTAGTGTCAATCCCTGCCTTGTATGTTTCCTTACTGTTTGTAAAACGTACTATATAAATATATAAATATATATTATATATATTATTTATATATTATATAAATATATGTGATATGTGATTGATTGAGACTCTCTCTGCCGCCTCTCGTTCCCCTCTAGGTGACCATCCAGTGGAACAGTAGCACCCAGAGGTTTCATCTCTCTCTGGGGACAGTAGGACCCAACTCGGGCTGTAGTAACTGTCACAACATTATACTGCATCAACTGCAGGAGATGTTCAACAAGACCCCTACTGTGGTCCAGCTACTACAGGTACTGCACGCATACACACATACCTGGGCTTGAACCTAACTATGCAGGGGCAGAACACGCACATACTCTTACATACACTGGAACCCTCCACCAAAGTGGCACATTCGATTACATTTATTTTGTATTCATTGTCTAACTTCCCTCCCCCCCCAAGGTGCTGTCGGACACCCAGGCCCCTCTGAATGCCATCAACAAGCTGCCCACAGTGCCCATGCTGGGGCTAACGCAGCGCACCAACACAGCCTACCAGTGTTTCTCCATCCTACCCCAGTCACCCACACACATCCGCTTGGCCTTCCGCAACATGTACTGCATCGACATCTACTGCCGCAGCCGTGGGGTGGTGGCCATACGAGACGGGGCCTACAGCCTCTTTGACAACACCAAGATCGTGGAGGGCTTTTACCCTGCCCCGGGACTCAAGGTACAAGGGAGGAGAGGGCTTGGGTGGGTTTGTGTGATTGTATCAGGAATTTGAAAGTGCCTAGATTCTGTTGTCTAGTTCCCCTCAAGGATTCTCTCTCTCTACCAGACGTTCCTCAACATGTTTGTTGACAGTAACCAGGATGCTCGGCGACGCTCTGTCAACGAAGACGACAACCCGCCCTCGCCCGTGGGCGGTGACATAATGGACACCCTCATGAGCCAATTTCAGGCCCAGCAGCAGCAGCAGACAATGAGAGGGGGTCCTGGGGGGGTGTACCCTCCCTCACCTCCCCGCCCACCCCTTACCATCCCAACGTGGCACCCTCGCCATCCATGATGCCCACACAGTCCCCAGGTGAGAGGGATGTGTGTCCTGTGTGTTCCCTCTTTGTGCCACGTGTGCTTGGCAGCCCACTATGGAGCAGAGGAAAGAGACCAAATGCTATCTGGTCCTCTCCTCACCCATCATCCACCCGCTAAGTGATATCACTCTCTTTGTGTATGTGTTCATCCTGCCACTGCTGTCATGCACATGCTGAATGGCAAACTGTGTGTGCGAAAGTTGAGTCCAGAAGGGAGAAAGCATGCACCCAGTCCTGCTCACCCATCTCAGCCCTAGAGCCGCTGCCCAGCTTCAGCCTGTGTGTTTGCGTGTGATTGAATGTATGTGACAGGGTTTCTGTTGGGAAACCGTGGCGCCAGACAACATGACCGGGAAGATTTTAATTTACCGGCCATAAAACGTTTTTTCTTTTTGGGTGCATTGCCCGCTAGGGCGGCTACCCACGGGGCTCAGAACGAGTGAAATCACATTTAGAATGAGGTAATTCATTTTAAAACAAACTAAATGTAATCTATGTAATCTCCAAAAGTAATTATTTATCATCAACAATAACTAGTAATGCTGCATACTATAAGAAAGGTTCAAATCTCACCTTTCTGGTAAAAATAGTTATAAATTGCTGAGGTGTAATTACATTTGAGGATACAACCGGAAGTACACAGTACGAATATTATGACAATATTAAATATTTTATGATGTTCTTCCTATAAAAAAAACGATGAATAATACTTGAAATGACTTATACTTTCTAAATATAGTATAATCAAATTGTAGAATTACTAGCTATAAGAATTCACCTTCCTTATAACTGCAAAATATGCATTTGTATGTTTAGTGTGCGTATTTGCTTACGGTCTCGCTTGAGCCAAACCTCTGTCCCCATCGCTGTGAACGTCTCACAGAGCTCTAGCTTGGCTTCTTGAACACGTTAGGAACTCGCCTTTCATCTCATTCATCTTATCCGTCAATGACAGTGTTTCTTTAACATTTTAAATAAATAAATAATTTTATATGAATTGCTATAAATTGATGTCTGAATATATTAAAGAGATGAAACCACTCTCTCCTGCTACTATGTAATGATTGCAGGCATGTGCTTTGTAAGTGGCTGTTAACTGGAAATGACACAACGAGAAGGTTACAATTGAACAAAATGTACTATACTGTATGAACACAAGGTAGCCATTCCACTCAAGGCTAGGTCCATCAACAACCAAACCTCCTGCGCAGGCGCACTCTTGACAGAGTGATAGCCCCGTAATGACAGAAATATAGGGATACTTAAAACATGAACTTAACAGCTGTGACGCAGGGTTCAGCCAGGAGTTGATGGATAGTCGGAAGAGCGAAAGAAATGGTAGGAGGGACATCCCAGTGGTTTCAGATTTAACATTCTGTTACACAAATATACTACTGTTCCGTGGGAACCAGGGCTATCACTCAATGCAAGCCATTTCGATCTATGGTGTTCACAGATCGATTTATAAACAGGGGACTTTACATCTAAGAGTAAATTATTAACAGAACATGTAATGAAGCAGCCAATTAAACTTAATTTTCAAACATTTGCCAAAATGTAATTCGCGGGAACACCATTCTAAGCAGTGTCCCTGGGAAAGCACCATTCTAAGCAGTGTCCCTGGGAAAGCACCATTCTAAGCAGTGCCCCTGGGAAAACACCATTCTAAGCAGTGCCCCTGATAGCGGTTCCATATGTGACTGAGATGAAAATCTCTTTTAGACACTTAGAGGGGGGATCTAAAGATGCAACAACTAGGATGGGTTGCTAATATGATTAGGATTTACCAAAATACATTCACCAAAATTATATAATTACTCCTGTCTATACAGAAATAAATAAAATAATTCAAAATACTTCACCAGAAAGCATGACAGAGGAATCAAGGATCATTAGCTCGTAGTCTTATGCCTATTTGGGCAGCGCGCATAGCAGTAGGCCTTGTTGATTATTGACTTGCGTCTGTCAGTGAAAAGCATCTAAAATATGTATCTGAGTAAATTATTGAGTATAATTTTAAAATGTTGAGACAAGGAGAGAGGTGTGTGGCCAAGATATAGCCTAGTCTCTCTCTCTCTCCCGCTCAGCTGTCTCCCGACAATTCTTGTGCATTCATTGTGTGAATTGTTTGCCCTTGTGCGCAATGAGCATGTGTCTGGTTTAAGTTTGACGGAGTGCGTGCGACTGAGCACACATAGAAGTACCTGGCCTACTACGCAGAAATGTAGGAGTGTTTTTACTTTTTTAAACTTTTTTTTTTTTTACATCCATTGCACATGATAATTTATTAACTATAGTTCCACACAGTAAGCTATTTGAAAAATCAGTACAACAATCTCCGGTGTGAACGAGCAATGGGCCTAGAGCAATGGGCCTAGAGCAATGGGCCTAGAGCAATGGGCCTAGAGCAATGGGCCTAGAGCAATGGGCCTAGTGCTGCATTGGCCTATAGGCTCTGAGTTCCATGTGCTCATTTCTTTCGTCGCTAATGGATCACGTTGTATCAATGTGTCCGTATGGCAGGGGATGGTGATCTCCCTTTAGTTTACTTTTAACTTTGAGATTTTTATCATTTAATTCAGATTTTTATGATTAACCACGTGACAATGATTTTGAGAAATGTAAACTTGTATTTAATTAACAGTTCCATGAAAATGCTCATATGATAATCATAGATTGAAATGGTAGGATGAATTTCTAGGCTTCACCGAACTTGAAACTCACGCGCCGGCTATGAAGTCTTTATAAAATAATTGCCATTCGGGTTGTAAACAATGAAGTATGTTTTCAAAATTCATATGGCCTCCAGCTCATTTTGTGAAGTGGTGGGTGATGCGCTGATAGCATGTTGCCTGCACTTGAATGGTGAATGGGAGTCGTGCTTCAATTACCAGTTGAGAAATACAAAATAGTAGCTATTTTTAAACGTGCACCAAAACTGTTTTTAACACTCAATTACATTTAGAATTGTTGCGCAATGAATGGGTTTATTAAAGCACATGTTTTACTCCAGCAGCAACCAGCTGAGGAGCTACAGGAGAAATCTCCCTCAAAATAGGCTCTGTATGCTGCGCACATGTGATTAGTTGTGTTGGTATTTGCATAATAAGATACATGATGACTAACAAAAATGCACAGTCCAATTTAACGCCACTAAATTATGCAAATTAACCTATAGACCAGCAAGCATAACTGTCAAATGTATTTCCATCGACTTGTAATTCCATCAATGAATAAAAATAATTATTTTGTAATTGGTCATTTTGGCCGGCAACAGTTTTTTTTTAACTGGGGGGGGGGGGGGGGCAAAAGCCGGCAATTGCCGGCTAACGGAAATCCTGGTATGCGAGTGTGTGTGAGCTGATCTTATTGGCTCGTGTCTGACGAGCCTTATTGGTCGGTGTGGTGTGTGTGTGTGCGCAGGGACAATCCATGCGTCGGGCTCCCCTAGCGGAGCATTGAGGGCTCCCTCTCCCTTTGGGCCCACCCCTTCTCCCTCCTCTCTTGGCATAGCTATGGGCCCAACCAGCTTTGCCAGCCCGCATGGTAAGTGGCGCAACGCACTGACCACAGGGACAGACCGGGCTGGGTTAGAGGATGGGACTGGGCTGGGTTAGAGGATAGTAAGGATGAGGCTGGACTGGGGTAGAGGGGGCTGGGTTGTAGCAGGCTGGGCTGACTGGATGGGTCCTCCATGGAATATAACCATAGCCAGACCCTGGTGCAGGTTGAGAAAACGCTGTCTCTGGGTAGGCTGAGGATGGGACTGGGCAGGGCTGTAAAACCAACCTCCCAGCCCATGGACCGGGACTTGTCCCTGGGATGTTGCTCACCGGTCTCTCTGATAGTTCTGACACCTGTTTAGTCCGTCCCATGTTGACTGGGCAGTGGGTCACGTTGGTGGTTTAACTGTGGAGAGTTTTTAGAGTTAATGGGAGAGAGAAAGTTCTGTCAATCAGTGAGCGTTTGAGAGAGTAAAAAAATGTTGTCTGTGATTGTCTGAGTACACTGTAATGGGTTCATGACAATGAATTATAAGGATGATGATATCAGTGGACGCTACTGATGTTGATGATGTGCGTCTGGCTACGTGTCTGTTTCCCAGGTGCTCTGGACCCCAGCTCCCCTTATGCCATGGTGTCTCCCAGCCAGAGGGGCCAGTGGCCAGGCTCTCCCCAGGTATCAGGGCCATCTCCTGGTGCTCGTATCCATGGCATGTCCCCTGGAAACCCTTCACTCCACTCACCCATCCCCGACGCCTCACACTCCCCACGCACTGGCTCGAGTGAGTATCACATAACACTTGACTGACTGACAATCCACTCCACTGAAAATCTAATGTTTTTATAAAGATTGAAGGGATGTTAACCTCTAGGGGGTGTGGGACGCTACCGTCCCACGTGGTCAACATCCATAGAAATTGCAGAGTGCCAAGTTCTAATTAAATTACTATAAATATTTAACTTTCATGAAATCACAAGTGTAATACATCAAAATAAAGCTTATCTTGTTGTTAATCCAGCTGCCGTGTCAGATTTCAAAAAGGCTTTACGGCGAAAGCAAACCATGCGATTATCTGAGGACAGCACTCAGCACACAAAACATTACATACAGTTACCAGCCAAGTAGATTTGTCACGAAAGTCAGAAATAGCAATACAATTAATCACTTACCTTTGATCTTCGTATGGTTGCACTCACAAGACTCACAGTTACACAATAAATGTTTGTTTTGTTCGATAAAGTCCCTCTTTTTATCCAAAAACCTCAATTTTGTTGGCGCGTATTGTTCTGTAATCCAATGGCTCAAATGCGTCACAAGAGGCAGACAAATTCCAAATAGTATCCGTAACGTTTGTAGAAACATAGTCAAACAATGTTTATTAATAAATAATCGATCATATTTAAACCGGACAATAGCGTCGTCAATATAAAAGAAAAACAAGAAAGGCGCGCTCTCGGTCGGGCGCAGGAAACAGCTCTGGGGACATCCCACTATCCACTGGCTCAAAGTTGTCATTCTCCCTCATTTTTCAGAATAAAAGCCTGAAACAATGTCTAAAGACTGTTCACAACTAGTGGAAGCCACATGAAATGGAATCTGGGTCCTATCCCTTTAAATGGTGGATAGGCATTCATTGGAAAAACTGCCATTTCAAAGTAATTAAACTTCCTGGATGGATTTTCCTCAGGTCTACACCTGCCATTTCAGTTCTGTTATACTCACAGACATTATTTGAACAGTTTTAGAATTCTATGCTAATTAAACTAATTATATGCATATCATAGCTTCTGGGCCTGAGTAGCAGGCAGTTTACTTTGGGCATGCTTTTCATCCGGAGGGGAAAATAGTGCCCCCTACCCTAGTGAGGTTTTAAGACCGTTGCACGAATGTATATTAAAAAAGAATCATCTTTAAGGACGTGTTCAGTCTCATCATTCCCTAGGCTAACGGTACTGTCTGCTCCTCTCTCCAGGTTCCGGTGCCATACCCAGCAGTATGCCCCCGCCCCGTAAGCTACCTCAGCGTTCCTGGGCTGCCTCCATCCCCACCATCCTCACCCATAATGCCTTGCACGTGTTGCTGCTGCCCTCGCCCACACCCTGCCTGGTGCCGGGCCTGGCAGGAAGTTACCTCTGCTCGCCGCTGGAGCGCTTCCTGGGCTCGGTCATCATGAGACGCCACCTGCAGAGGATCATCCAACTAGAACCCAACGTGAGTGGTGGAGATCTGCGGTTGACTCATCTTGGTTTAGTCCATCTGTCTGTCTTGTTCAGTGTGTGTGTGTGTGTGTCTCTCTCTTTGTCCATCCCTTCCTCACTCTGGTTTTTGTTTTGAAGATATTTCTGGCTTTCCTCACACTTCTCTCCTTTTCATCCTTCCATTTCTCTGTCTCTCTTCATCTCATCCAGTTGGAGGTTAACGTGCGTGTTACCTTTGTAATCAAATGTTTGTTCATACCCCATCTCTTCAGCTTAACCAGCTCTCTCATCCAGTTCAAATTCATCTCTGTCATATTCCTCTGTAGAGGCTCTCAGCAGGGCTGTCCCTTATTCCAAAGCTTTTTTCCAACCTTGGATCTCTCAAACCCTCAACCCAAGCAGTCTGAGTTGAGGTTGAATGGCTTAGGGTTTTATGGCGGGAACCCATTTACCGAGATTTACCATCCAATACAACTCCCTTTTCCTGGGATAAATAAATCAGAGAAACCGGCGTGAAATCTCACTGTTAAATGATATGCGATGTGTAAATCTGGCTTCTCTACAGCCTCTGCATGATGAATCATCACCGCTCAGGTCTACATGCATTGTGAACTGCCTGTCCCAACCTATCTCATCATGGTAACTTTTTTTTTCTTCTTGTAAAAGTCTATGCTACAGTAATATAAAGACCGAAGGCATGTCTAATTTACCCATCTCAATCTGGCTTTCGGGGTCACCTTATTTTTTTTATTTGTACATCTTTTTTATTGCAGCTGCAGAGTTTTAAAACAGCCTGTCACTGGAATATCGTTGCTTTAAGTCAGTGCACGCTCTAGCAGTCTTTCTCTCTCTCTCCCCAACTCCATTCCAATTGCATCCAAAATAGATAATCCTGTTCTAGAATGATCTATAGCCCTATATATAGATGTCCTTGCCTAGAGTATGCACTTCTTATGTAATACATTCAATGCAGTATTAGCCTTATATTTGCTAATTAATGATGGATTATGCATAATAACCTGTCTTTTGCGTAATACGCACACACCTATGCTCCGCTGGCCTCTCTCCTTAAAAAACGCTCCTTAGCTCTTGGAGTCCCATGCAGGAAAAACTATTTAATTTAACTGTTGAATGTGAGGCAGGTATGAAGCAACAATAGAGAGAGAGAAAGGGGAGGTAGGCTAATAACATTAGAGGAAATATTATTAAAGGTATACACTATATATATGTGTGTGGACACCCCTTCAAATTAGTGGATTCGGCTATTTCAACCACACCCGTTGCTGACAGGTGTATAAAATCGAGCACACAGCCATGCAATCTCTATAGACAAACATTGGCAGTAGAATTGCATTACTGAAGAGCTCTGACATTCACCGTGGCACCGTCATAGGATGCCACCTTTCCAACAAGTCAGTTCGTGAAATTTCTGTCAACTGTAAGTGCTGTTATTGTGAAGTGGAAATGTCTAGGAGCAACAACGGCTCAGTTGCGAAGTGGTAGGCCACACAAGCTCACAGAACGGGACCGCCGAGTGCTGAAGCGCGTAGCACGTAAGAATCGCCTATCCTTGGTAGCAGCACTCAGTCCCGAGTTCCAAACTGCCTCTGGAAGCAACGTCAGCACAAGTTTGTCGGGAGCTCCATGAAATGGGTTTCCATGGCCGAGCAACCACACGCAAGCTTAAGATCACCATGCGCAAGACCAAGCGTCGGCTGGAGTGGTGTAAAGCTCGCCACCATTGGACTCTGGAGCAGTGGAAATGCGTTCTCTGGAGTGATGAATCGCACTTCACCATCAGGCAGTCTAACGGACAAATCTAGGTTTGCCGGATACCAGGAGTACGCTACCTTCCCGAATGCATAGCGCCAACTGTAAAGTTTGGTGGAGGATAAATAATGGTCTGGAGCTGTTTTTCATGGTTCGAGCTAGGCCCCTTAGTTCCAGTGAAGGTAAATCTTAACGCTACAGCATACAATGACATTCTAGACAATTCCGTGCTTCCAACTGTGGCAACAGTTTGGGGAAGGGCTTTTCCTGTTTCAGCATGACAACGCCCTTGTGCACAAAGCGAGGTCCATACAGAAATGGTTTGTCGAGATCAGTGTGGATGAACTGAAAGTGATAAATCACAAAAGTGATTTATTATCGGGATGGAACATTTGTAAAATACAGGGAAAATATGCAACCCAAGTCTCAGTAGATGGAGGCTAATATCCTACTCCATTATAATTTGACCTTTTGAAAAAGTCCATACCTCTTTGTAGATTGTTCCACATTGTTACTTTATGGAACTAAACTCTCCCTTGTATTTATCTTTAGTTTTTTTGTCTGTCGTTTTTTTTCTGTTATAATCATCTTTTCTCTCCTCTCCCTTTTCTCTCCTCCTTTTCTCTCCTCTCTCCCCCTCTCTCTCTTCAGCTGTCCATCGTGAACTCTAATGAGCCGGGTGTGATCATGTTCAAGACAGAGGTGTTGAAGTGTCGCGTGGCGCTCAACCCAAAGACCTACCAGACCTTGCAGCTCAAAGTCACCCCCGAGAACGCCGGGCCCTGGTCACAGGAGGAGCTACAGGTCTTGGAGAAGTTCTTCGAGACCCGGGTAAGACTAGTGACTTAGACTAGTGACTAGCATCTTTGGGTCCTTTAAGATTGCTATTTAAAAACCAAGTATTATTATTATTGTTGGGCAATTCCACGGTAAAAGAGGGACGTTGAGACTCACTACTTCACTTTAAAATGTATGCCAAACAACAATCATTGATTGCAAAATTTAACAAGCCATACACCTATATACAGAAGTCTACTTTTAACAATTTACATTTTTACTAAAACACGTTTTTGTTGAGGAACAGTGCAAACTTTAGTAAGAGATTTTACTTTAAAATCTTCCTCAGTTTTTTGTGACTATGTTTTCCAAAATATACTAATCAGAAAAACTACTCCGAATTAAGATTCAAAGATGACTGCAGAAATAATGAGGTGTCAGCTATGATATGACACCATGAGTTGGTAAGTGAAGTGGATCAACACCTGGTAACATAATGACAATTGTCCTTGATCTGTACTATACAGAAATGCATAATTATGAATGTCATTCTCTTCATGGTGATGTATCCTGAATAGGTACACAAAGGTAGAAAATATAATATCCTCAATTGCATATTATTCTAATGAGCTCCACCCC
The DNA here is from genome assembly GCF_034236695.1 of Oncorhynchus nerka. Classification (NCBI taxonomy): domain Eukaryota; kingdom Metazoa; phylum Chordata; class Actinopteri; order Salmoniformes; family Salmonidae; genus Oncorhynchus; species Oncorhynchus nerka. Next base: position 20,861,262 of record NC_088396.1, read on the forward strand.
CAAACAAGACCAAATCTGGTTGGTCAAGAATGGACCAAATCTGTACCAATCAAAGACATCTGTTTCACAAGTTTGGATATCAAAATACAGCAGAGTACAGTAACGTTCAGAAATGTATAGTACAGTAAAAAAAAAAATACAATTTTTTTTTTAGTATTATACAGTCCATTAGAGTAAAGTATATTACATTACCTCTGCTGTACTGTGCTCTACTGCAACTGTGGTATGTGACTACTATGATTTCCCATTGTGGGAAAGTGACAAGTTTTAGTCACTTAACAATTTTGTTTATGAATTATTATCAATAAAAACAATTGGTAGGTCTACCTTTTATTTGTTACTTCTGTTAACTTTCAGATTCCTCCCTCATGAGGGAGAGAAATGAGAACATATATTAAAGATATGTGCGTTTTTGGTAACATAATGACAATATTTCTTAAACTTACAGAAAGCAGAATTATTTCCACAAAACTAAAAATGTACCTTTATTTTAAGAACAAATTCTTATTTTCAATGACGGCCTAGGAACAGTGGGTTAACTGCCTGTTCAGGGGCAGAACGACAGATTTGTACCTTGTCAGCTCGGGGATTTGAACTTGCAACCTTTCGGTTACTAGTCCAACACTCTAACCACTAGGCTACCCTGCCGCCCCAAATATAAATGTTAATATTAGTTGGCAGGGGCCTTTACTTCAACATTATTTCTAATACCTTAAGACTTTTTCTAGTAGATGTTGTTTAAGACCCCTTTTCCATCTTTGTGCCCAGAAATCAAACATGGATTTTTAAGATGGAAAATGGCTGGGAAAAACATATATATTTTGCGAAAATATAGACTCTTAGCTTTCATTTGACACTACATTTCATATGCTCCTATAAATGTCACGTTGGTGCTCATGGGTCCTTTTACATGGGAATGACTGTATACATACACACGCGCACACCCTTATTCAATAACCAATTTGCTAAGAAGTAACACCTTTCAGTATTTGTTGTAAGAACTGCTATTCCATAACGGAGAATTGTGAGGCTTTTTATTATGCTTATTTATCGGTTAGAACCATGTGGACTTTACATTGGGAAGAGCAGGAAGCCACTGAAGATGTTGTGGTTACTAGAATGATCATAGAGCATCCTGCCTGAGGGGAGACTCATGTATACCACATTTCCTTGCTCCAGCTCTAAAGTCAATACATTATAAATATACTGATGGTGGCCTTGATGGTGAATGTTTTACACATTATCCATAATTCTCTGCTCACTACTAAAGACAATATAAAATAAACATAGTGAACATCATATTGAGAGTTATGTAACATTTCTTCTATATGTGGGCCATTCCGCCGAATTGGTGCCATTTGCATGTAACTTTTCACAATGAAACTTAATTCTTTGTCTTTTTTCAGCACTGTATCTAATAACACACATGTTTAACTATTCAAAATGTGTAATGGTCAATCTCGGGCAATTAAAAAAAAATATATATATATATATGACTTTTGGTAACAGGACTGAGAAAAATGCAACCATCTTCCATTTAGGGGCGGCAGGGTAGCCTAGTGGTTAGAGCGTTGGACTAGTAACCGAAAGGTTGCAAGTTCCAATCCCCAAGCTGACGAGGTACAAATCTGTCGTTCTGCCCCTGAACAGGCAGTTAACCCACTGTTCCTAGGCCGTCATTGAAAATAAGAATTTGTTCTTAACTGACTTGCCTAGTTAAATAAAGGTCAAATAAAAAAATTAATTTAGAAAACAAGTTTTCTAAATGGAAGATGGTTGCATTTTTCTAAGTCCTGTTACCAAAAGTCCTACAACTGTTTAAATATCAACTAAAAGGCATGCCAACTTGTTTTTGTTTTTCCATAAATAAATTATTGGTTTCATTTTCAAAAAATATATCTGTAGCTAAAAAGTCACAACTTATGCAAGCAAAATGTAGTTTTTTTTTAACACCAATGATGTGTGCTGAGAGTCTGGAAGCAAGGGAGTGAATATTTAATTAATAAATTAAACTTAATACAAAACAAGAAACACGAACAACACACAGACAGGAAACTGAAACAGAAACAATAACGCCTGGGGAAGGAACCAAAGGGAGTGGCATAATCACGGAGGTGAAGGAGTCCAGGTTAGTGTCAATAAGCGCTGGTGTGCGTGACGATGGTGACAGGTGTGTGTAATAATCAGCAGTCTGGTGACCTAGAGACCAGAGGGAGTATACGTGACATTTTTTTTATTTTTAAGGGAGACCCCAACCTCAATTTGATCAAAAATCTATCATGTGATTTATCAAACAATTGTTTAAATGATGGACCAAACATAATTGAAAAATAATCATCTTTATTTTTTAAATAAAAAACAATTAAGTAACAGGAATGAGCGCTGAGTAACGACTGAGTGCTTGTGTGTAAGAGAAACTGGATGTCACAACTTCCTTCAATTAAACAAAGATAAAACAGAGGTCATTATATTTGGCAAAAAAAGATCTGAGTCTAAATAGCAACCTTTTATTTAACTAGGCAAGTCAATTAAGAACAAATTCTTATTTTCAAAGTGGGTTAAGTGCCTGTTCAGGGGCAGAAAGACAGTTTTGTACCTTGTCAGCTCGGGGGTTTGAACTTGCAACCTTCCGGTTACTAGTCCAACGCTCTAACCACTAGGCTACCATGCCGCCCCTGTAACATGAAAGCAGTAACAATTGTGTGCGCTAGAGGCGCCACTACAGACCCTGGTTCGATTCCAGGCTGTATCACAAATGGCTGTGATTGGCGAGTTCCATAGGGCGGAGCACAATTGGCCCAGCGTCTTCCAGGTTCGAGTTTGGCCGGGGTAGGCCGTCATTGTAAATAAGAATTTGTTCTTAACTGACTTGCCTAGTTAAATGAAAATATGGGGTATAGTGTGTAGATGGATGAGGAAATGTTTTTATTTAATCTATTTTAGAATAAGGCTGTAACGTAACAAAATGTGGAAAAAGTTGAGGGTTCTGAATACTTTCCGAATGCACTGTACAAACACACACAACTAAGTGAGTCATTGCATTGAAATACAACATATCTCTGGCAGAATAGGATCTGATTAACACTGGGTGAACTGACCTCATAGCAGGTCATTTGAATCTGAAGCTGGAAAAGGTGCAAGAATATACATGTGTAGTGACAGGCTTTGACTAAAAAGTCAGGTCTCCCCTCTTCATGTCCTTTTCCTTTCCCTCGCTTTGTCCCTTTATCCTCCCTCATCTTCTCTTCAGGTGGCAGGCCCTCCGTTCAAGTACAACACGTTGAATGCCTTCACCAAGCTGCTTGGGGCCCCCACCAACATCCTCAGGGACTGTGTCCGCATCATGAAGCTCGAACTGGTGAGGCCTTTACCTCTGGCTGTGGTTGTCACTGGGTGGGTCGTGCTGCTCCATAGATAACTTTGTGTCCGTTATGAATGAGGGGCAGGCGATATGTTTGTCTGTGTTTCTGCCTGTGTGTGAGAGACAAATATATGAGCGACCGCCTCGGCTCCATCTTATGTAGCAACATTTTTATATGAATGTTGAATGTTTTGGTACACCAACTGGAGGGCTCTTTGTCTACACCCATTCAGCATTGTTCACACCCTTAGCCCCACCCATCTCTTTAATGATTCACATGTGAGGTCATGTGGTAAACACAGGCTATATCAAATAAAATAAATACATAATTTATAAAGTATTTGTCACATGCACAGGATACAGAAGGTGTAAATGGTACAGTGAAGTGGTTACTTGCATATTTTTTATTTTTTTATTTTTTTTATTTCACCTTTATTTAACCAGGTAGGCTAGTTGAGAACAAGTTCTCATTTGCAACTGCGACCTGGCCAAGATAAAGCATAGCAGTGTGAACAGACAACACAGAGTTACACATGGAGTAAACAATTAACAAGTCAATAACACAGTAGAAAAAAGGGGGAGTCTATATACAATGTGTGCAAAAGGCATGAGGAGGTAGGCGAATAATTACAATTTTGCAGATTAACACTGGAGTGATAAATGATCAGATGGTCATGTACAGGTAGAGATATTGGTGTGCAAAAGAGCAAAAAAGTAAATAAATAAAAACAGTATAAAAACAGTATGGGAATGAGGTAGGTGAAAATGGGTGGGCTATTTACCAATAGACTATGTACAGCTGCAGCGATCGGTTAGCTGCTCAGATAGCTGATGTTTGAAGTTGGTGAGGGAGATAAAAGTCTCCAACTTCAGCGATTTTTGCAGTTCGTTCCAGTCACAGGCAGCAGAGTACTGGAACGAAAGGCGGCCAAATGAGGTGTTGGCTTTAGGGATGATCAGTGAGATACACCTGCTGGAGCGCGTGCTACGGATGGGTGTTGCCATCGTGACCAGTGAACTGAGATAAGGCGGAGCTTTACCTAGCATGGACTTGTAGATGACCTGGACCAGTGGGTCTGGCGACGAATATGTAGCGAGGGCCAGCCGACTAGAGCATACAAGTCGCAGTGGTGGGTGGTATAAGGTGCTTTAGTGATAAAACGGATGGCACTGTGATAGACTGCATCCAGTTTGCTGAGTAGAGTGTTGGAAGCCATTTTGTAGATGACATCGCCGAAGTCGAGGATCGGTAGGATAGTCAGTTTTACTAGGGTAAGCTTGGCGGCGTGAGTGAAGGAGGCTTAGTTGCGGAATAGAAAGCCAACTCTTGATTTGATTTTCGATTGGAGATGTTTGATATGAGTCTGGAAGGAGAGTTTGCAGTCTAGCCAGACACCTAGGTACTTATAGATGTCCACATATTCAAGGTCGGAACCATCCAGGGTGGTGATGCTAGTCGGGCATGCGGGTGCAGGCAGCGATCGGTTGAAAAGCATGCATTTGGTTTTACTAGCGTTTAAGAGCAGTTGGAGGCCACGGAAGGAGTGCTGTATGGCATTGAAGCTCGTTTGGAGGTTAGATAGCACAGTGTCCAATGACGGGCCGAAAGTATATAGAATGGTGTCGTCTGCGTAGAGGTGGATCAGGGAATCGCCCGCAGCAAGAGCAACATCATTGATATATGCAGAGAAAAGAGTCGGCCCGAGAATTGAACCCTGTGGCACCCCCATAGAGACTGCCAGAGGACCGGACAGCATGCCTTCCGATTTGACACACTGAACTCTGTCTGCAAAGTAATTGGTGAACCAGGCAAGGCAGTCATCCGAAAAACCGAGGCTACTGAGTCTGCCGATAAGAATATGGTGATTGACAGAGTCGAAAGCCTTGGCAAGGTCGATGAAGACGGCTGCTATCGTTTAGTACCTTGAGTGTGGCTGAGGTGCACCCGTGACCGGCTCGGAAACCAGATTGCACAGTGGAGAAGGTACGGTGGGATTCGAGATGGTCAGTGACCTGTTTGTTGACTTGGCTTTCGAAGACCTTCGATAGGCAGGGCAGGATGGATATAGGTCTATAACAGTTTGGGTCCAGGGTGTCTCCCCCTTTGAAGAGGGGGATGACTGCGGCAGCTTTCCAATCCTTGGGGATCTCAGACGATATGAAAGAGAGGTTGAACAGGCTGGTAATAGGGGTTGCGACAATGGCGGCGGATAGTTTCAGAAATAGAGGGTCCAGATTGTCAAGCCCAGCTGATTTATACGGGTCCAGGTTTTGCAGCTCTTTCAGAACATCTGCTATCTGGATTTGGGTAAAGGAGAACCTGGAGAGGCTTGGGCGAGGAGCTGCGGGGGGGCGGAGCTGTTGGCCGAGGTTGGAGTAGCCAGGCGGAAGGCATGGCCAGCCGTTGAGAAATGCTTATTGAAGTTTTCGATAATCATGGATTTATCGGTGGAGACCGTGTTACCTAGCCTCAGTGCAGTGGGCAGCTGGGAGGAGGTGCTCTTGTTCTCCATGGACTTCAGTGTCCCAGAACTTTTTGGAGTTGGAGCTACAGGATGCAAACTTCTGCCTGAAGAAGCTGGCCTTAGCTTTCCTGACTGACTGCGTGTATTGGTTCCTGACTTCCCTGAACAGTTGCATATCACGGGGACTATTCGATGCTATTGCAGTCCGCCACAGGATGTTTTTGTGCTGGTCGAGGGCAGTCAGGTCTGGAGTGAACCAAGGGCTGTATCTGTTCTTGGTTCTGCATTTTTTTAACGGAGCATGCTTATCTAAAATGGTGAGGAAGTTACTTTTAAAGAATGACCAGGCATCCTCAACTGACGGGATGAGGTCAATATCCTTCCAGGATACCCGGGCCAGGTCGATTAGAGAGGCCTGCTCACAGAAGTGTTTTAGGGAGCGGTTGACAGTGATGAGGGGTGGTCGTTTGACTGCGGCTCCGTGGCGGATACAGGCAATGAGGCAGTGATCGCTGAGATCCTGGTTGAAGACAGCGGAGGTGTATTTGGAGGGCCAGTTGGTCAGGATGACGTCTATGAGGGTGCCCTTGTTTACAGAGTTAGGGTTGTACCTGGTGGGTTCCTTGATGATTTGAGTGAGATTGAGGGCATCTAGCTTAGATTGTAGGACTGCCGGGGTGTTAAGCATATCCCAGTTTAGGTCACCTAACAGAACAAACTCTGAAGCTAGATGGGGGGCGATCAATTCACAAATGGTGTCCAGGGCACAGCTGGGAGCTGAGGGTGGTCGGTAGCAGGCGGCAACAGTGAGAGACTTATTTCTGGAGAGAGTAATTTTCAAAATTAGTAGTTCGAACTGTTTGGGTATGGACCTGGAAAGTATGGCATTACTTTGCAGGCTAACTCCTCCCCCTTTGGCAGTTCTATCTTGACGGAAGATGTTATAGTTGGGTATGGAAATCTCTGAATTTTTGGTGGCCTTCCTGAGCCAATATCAAAACCAGAAAGTGTCCATATAAAATATTTTTATCTTTATTAGATGATGCTTAACTGACACACTTGACTAAATTGATGGGTCATGTGGAGGAAATGCTATAACCACCCCACAGACACACCTGGCTAATTTTTAATGCGTCACGTAATAATCTGTCCGAAGTGGAGTCTTTGTTTAGACGTGTAGCTAGCTAGTTAGCTAAACAATGAACTGGCATAATCCCAACTCATACTACTACGAATACAAACACTGTCATCGTTGTAGTATTAATCTGCAGGTAGCTAAAGCTAACAAACTAGGTTCAATGTTAGCTAGCTAACATTAGGCTATAACTAGCAATGCAAATGGATTTTTGATTAGAATATTACTATACAGATCATACATGTAACGTTAGCTATCGAGCCAACGTTTGCTAGCAAACTAACAGTACGCGTTATTACCTTGCAATAAAAATGACTTTCTGACTAAATTTGAAATCTGAAAATGTAGATAGACTCTTACCTGTATACATGGATGAATGCTTCACGGCAGACTGGAACACTAACTGTGTTTTGTTTGTAGCTACGTCTTGTTGGCCAGCATTGCCAAGTCACTCCGATCCACAATGACCGTGGCGTGTGCAGAAAGTAGCCCATAACGTTTTCCAACTGATCTGTCGATAGTGCCTGCTAAATTCAGGGCATCAATGTTGTTGAGAAAAATAGCCAAACTTTTGTAGTTCTCGATGTCTAACGTTATATCTTTAGAAAGCGATTCGGTAGAAAAGACTATCAACACATACTGAGCAGCTCACATTTTAAACAGAAGCATGCTACATGGAAGACCAATCCAAACTCATCTCCCGGCATGTCCAGCCCATCCAATATCTCAACCAATCATGGCTAACGGGAAGGTTCCTTCCTTTTTCCATGGCTAATCCAACTAGGCTCATAATTTAACAATTGTATTATTCTTTATCGATGAAACAAGTTTGTTATTAAGGCAAATAAAAGTTCACGTTGCAGAAGGCATTTCTGCCAAAAAACATAATTATTTTTATGTTCAAATGCCGCTCCTGTGAAGTAGTGACGTGCGACATACGCTTAGTTTGCAGGAACGAGTCATGTGTTATGGTTGTGATGGTCTCTCTCACTTCTCTTCATCCTTTCCTCTTCAGTTCCCTGACCAGGCCACCCAGTTGAAGTGGAATGTCCAGTTCTGTCTGACCATCCCCCCCAGTGCCCCTCCCATCGCCCCTCCAGGAACTATTGCGGTGGTGCTCAAGTCCAAGATGCTCTTTTTCGTAAGTACTGACCTTTTGACAAGTGTTGTTACATTTACATTTAAGTCATTTAGCAGACGCTCTTATCCAGAGCGACTTACAAATTGGTGCGTTCACCTTAAGACATCCAGTGGAACAGCCACTTTACAATAGTGCATCTAAATCTTTTAAGGGGGGTGAGAAGGATTACTTTATCCTATCCTAGGTATTCCTGAAAGAGGTGGGGTTTCAGGTGTCTCCGGAAGGTGGTGATTGACTCCGCTGTCCTGGCGTCGTGAGGGAGTTTGTTCCACCATTGGGGGGCCAGAGCAGCAAACAGTTTTGACTGGGCTGCGTGGGAACTGTACTTCCTCAGTGGTAGGGAGGCGAGCAGGCCAGAGGTGGATGAACGCAGTGCCCTTGTTTGGGTGTAGGGCCTGATCAGAGCCTGGAGGTACTGAGGTGCCGTTCCCCTCACAGCTCCGTAGGCAAGCACCATGGTCTTGTAGCGGATGCGAGCTTCAACTGGAAGCCAGTGGAGAGAGCGGAGGAGCGGGTGACGTGAGAGAACTTGGGAAGGTTGAACACCAGACGGGCTGCGGCGTTCTGGATGAGTTGTAGGGGTTTAATGGCACAGGCAGGGAGCCCAGCCAACAGCGAGTTGCAGTAATCCAGACGGGAGATGACAAGTGCCTGGATTAGGACCTGCGCTGCTTCCTGTGTGAGGCAGGGTCGTACTCTGCGGATGTTGTAGAGCATGAACCTACAAGAACGGGCCACCGCCTTGATGTTAGTTGAGAACGACAGGGTGTTGTCCAGGATCACGCCAAGGTTCTTAGCGCTCTGGGAGGAGGACACAATGGAGTTGTCAACCGTGATGGCGAGATCATGGAACGGGCAGTCCTTCCCCGGGAGGAAGAGCAGCTCCGTCTTGCCGAGGTTCAGCTTGAGGTGGTGATCCGTCATCCACACTGATATGTCTGCCAGACATGCAGAGATGCGATTCGCCACCTGGTCATCAGAAGGGGAAAGGAGAAGATTAATTGTGTGTCGTCTGCATAGCAATGATAGGAGAGACCATGTGAGGTTATGACAGAGCCAAGTGACTTGGTGTATAGCGAGAATAGGAGAGGGCCTAGAACAGAGCCCTGGGGGACGCCAGTGGTGAGAGCGCGTGGTGAGGAGACAGATTCTCGCCACGCCACCTGGTAGGAGCGACCTGTCAGGTAGGACGCAATCCAAGTGTGGGCCGCGCCGGAGATGCCCAACTCGGAGAGGGTGGAGAGGAGGATCTGATGGTTCACAGTATCGAAGGCAGCTGATAGGTCTAGAAGGATGAGAGCAGAGGAGAGAGAGTTAGCTTTAGCAGTGCGGAGGGCCTCCGTGATACAGAGAAGAGCAGTCTCAGTTGAATGACTAGTCTTGAAACCTGACTGATTTGGATCAAGAAGGTCATTCTGAGAGCGATAGCGGGAGAGCTGGCCAAGGACGGCACGTTCAAGAGTTTTGGAGAGAAAAGAAAGAAGGGATACTGGTCTGTAGTTGTTGACATCGGAGGGATCGAGTGTAGGTTTTTTCAGAAGGGGTGCAACTCTCGCTCTCTTGAAGACAGAAGGGACATAGCCAGCGGTCAGGGATGAGTTGATGAGCGAGGTGAGGTAAGGGAGAAGGTCTCCGGAAATGGTCTGGAGAAGAGAGGAGGGAATAGGGTCAAGCGGGCAGGTTGTTGTTACATACAGTACCAGTCAAAAGTTTGGACACCTACTCATACAAGGATTTTTCTTTATTTTGACTATTTTCTACATTGTTGAATAATAGTGTACACATCAAAACTATGAAATAACCCATATGGAATCATGTGGTAACCAAAAAGTGTTCAACAAATCAAAATATATTTAAGATTTTAGATTCTTTAAAGTAGTCACCCTTTGCCTTGATGACAGCGTTGTACACGCTTGGCATTATTTTCCAACAGTCTTGAAGGAATTCCCACATATGCTGAGCACTTGTTGGCTGCTTTTCCTTCACTATGCGGTCCAACTCATCCCAAAACATCTCAATTGGGTTGAGGTCGGATGATTGTGGAGGCCAGGTCATCTGATGCAGCACTCATCACTCTCCTTGGTCAAATAGGCCTTACACAGCCTGACGGTGTGTTTTGGGTCTTTGTCCTGTTGAAAAACACATGATAGTCCCACTAAGCGCAAACCAGATGGGATGGCGTATCGCTGCAGAATGCTGTGGTAGCCATGCTGGTTAAGTGTGCCTTGAATTCTAAATAAATCACTGACCATGTCACCAGCAAAGCGCCCCTAACTCTTCAGACCAAAGGATAGATTTCCACCGGTCTAATGTCCAGTGCTCATGTTTCTTGCCCAGGCAAGTCTCTTCTTCTTATTGATGTCCTTTAGTAGTGGTTTCTTTGCAGCAATTTGACCATGAAGGCCTGATTCACGCAGTCTCTTCTGAGCAGTTGATGTTGAGATGTCTGTTGCTTGAAATCTGAAGCATTTATTTGGGCTGCAATTTCTGAGACTGGTGAACTAATGAACTTATCCTCTGCAACGGAGGTAACTCTGGGTCTTTTCTGTGGTGGTCCTCACGAGAGGCAGTTTCATCACAGCGCTTGATGGTTTTTGCAGCTGCACTTGAAGTAACTTCAAACTTCTTGAAATGTTCCACATTGACTGACCTTCATGTCTTAAAGTAATGATGGACTGTCGTTTCTCTTTGCTTATTTGAGCTGTTCTTGCCATAAAATGGACTTTGTCTTTTAGGAAATTTCAGGTGACTACCTCATGAAGCTGGTTGAGAGCTGTCATCAAGGCAATGGGTGGCCAATTTGAAAACTCTCACAAAATATTTTGATTTGTTTAACACTTTTGGTTACTACATGATTCCATATGTGTTATTTCATAGTTTTGATGTCTTCACTATTATTCTACAATGTAGAAAATAGTCAAAGTAAAGAAAAATCCTTGAATGAGTAGGTGTCCAAATGTTTGACTGGTACTGTAAGTCTTATAAAAAGAGGGTTTATGTTACCATATATTTGTTTTAATGCTTTACAATTGAATTCCAGTGAAGTGTACTGAAGTTGTGTAAAGTATAGCTAACCATGTTCTCTCCTCAGCTCCAGTTGACCCAGAGGCTGCCGGTGCCCCAGGAGCCGGTGAACATCATTGTTCCCATCGTATACGACATGGCCACGGGCCTGACCCAGCAGGCAGACATCCCGAGACAACACTCCTCCTCTGGGGCTGCAGCGCTCATGGTCTCCAACATCCTCAAGCGATTCAATGAGCTGCACCCCGCACGACAGGGTCAGTGAGATTATCGATACACAAAAAATAGAATATGAACAGGAAATAAGATGCACTGTGAAAGATTTGATTGGTTAGGAAAGCAAGAAAAACATTGTTTTTTTAATGGTATTATACTAACATTGGATGTGTTTTTGTCTCCTTTTAGGTGAGTGCACTATCTTTTCCTCAGTTCACGAGCTCATGGTCAACCTTAACCTGGCCCCCGGTGGTCGCCAGTAGCAGCCGCACCTCCCTGGTCAGAAATGGAACGAGAACCAGAACCCAACTCAATGCGGTTCCATTCTCGAACAGGGATACGTTCCTTTCCGGAGTCTAGTGAACTGGAGACGAAGTGTGCCCACTGGATTTCCTAATGCAACATATCTCCTCTCTGCCTCAGCCAACTGACTTAAAACTGATTTTTTTGTTTGTTGAAAAAAGGGAGCAGAATTATGCAGATTGTTTATTCTTGATAGAACACATGACTCCAATTAAGGAGCGTATCTTGAAAGAGAGAAGTTTGATATAAAAATAACTTCAAAGGCTGCTTTTACACATGCTGCCTAATTCTGATATTCTTTTCCAGTAATTGGTCTTTTGACCAATCACATCCGATCATTTTCAGAGCTGATCTGATTGGTCAAAAGACCAATTTGTGAAAAATATATAATAATTGGGCTGTGTGTAAATGCAGCCAAAAATAAATATTTTTGTCTTTCTCCAGATGCACTTCTTTTCAAGGGATTCAGAAATTAAGAATATGGGTGTTTACCTAAATATGTACATTGTTGTATATTTCAGCATTGAAAAGAATAATAAGCCAGTTGGATAAGTAAGACTTTTACTAGTGTGAGACTTCACAATCTTTCTTTTTTTATAATCCAAGATATCAATACTGTTGTGGTATTGGGGATGTATTCTTTCTTAATAAACTATTTAAATGTATTTTTCCCTGATTGATGTCAAGACCTAGTCCCTTTTTAGTTCAAATGTGTCACTTTGAAATACTGTTAAACTGTGACAAACTTTATAAGCCAGCTGTATTTTATTATGACTGATTTTGAGTCCCGAATGAAGAATCGAAGACCCATTGTCTGTCTTTGATCACTATTTAATAAACCAGTCAAAAACGTGAGTTGTCAATTTCTGTTTTGACCAGTCTCTGGTGATTCACAATAAAACGAAATAAAAACATCCACTTTCGCCTTGCGAAATCATCGATTTACGATGACATCATCCAGAAAGCAGACTGGTCTTCAATAGAGGTAGGTTCAAAACTTCAAAGCTGCTGTTCGATCTGAAATGGTAGGCTATATCTACTGTTCTGATGTATATTATATCAAGCGTTATTCTAGTTGTGTGTGTGCTGTATTTCCAATGCATACTTGCTTTTGCTAGTTTTCATTTCTCATGATGTACCTTATTTCACATTGCTGAATGTTTTCATGGATTGGATCTCAACGATGAATTGATCTTGAACCGTTCAAAAATACCTCAGTGATCTTGAACGCACCCCTTGTCAGACAAAAATAATTCCGATCGGCAATGAGCGCAAATGTTTTCCGCAGCGATACACGGCCACTAACACAAACCGTTATTTTTTTCTTGATGATAAAGGTCGGTTTGTCAGATAATAGGTTGATAACGCTAATCGAGATATGGCAGCAGTCAGCTTCTCCGAGGCGCTCTGTCAGCCGTGCGTTTATCACGAGAAATTCAAAGGTAAGTCGAGCATCATTGACACATTATTTAGTTCATTCATTACATGTGCGATTTAACACACGACGTACAATGGCGTATTGCTTTGATTTGAAATGAGTTATGTTGCATTGTACACAGATTGTCGCGTACAATAGGGATCCCTCAATTCTACAAATTGCATTCCTAGCTATCTGTTCTGATCTAAACGTTGCAACCCTCTTGGGGGGGAACCTTATGTGCTGAAACCCCTGTGGTCAGTTGAGCTGAATGTAAAGAGACCCCTGATGCCTGTCCACCTGAGTCCAGAGCAGGTGGGGCTGGAGATGCTGTATCTCTGTGGACAACTGGACCTTCTCATCAGGGCACAGGTACACCAGGTGAGAACTCATGCATCCCATCTGAGTATACCCTTCCTCACCAGAACTTACTGACACTTGAGTATGAGAGTACTGTAATGGAGAACTTGAGACATTTTGATATTGTGTATTTGGAAATAAACTGTATTATGTTTAGTAGACCTACTCTATTTGTGCACATCCTCTTTTGAAATGTATTTTCACTCCCATTCCCCTGTATTACAGTTCCAGGAGCAGCTGAGACAGGACTGTAGCCCTGAGGAGTCAGACACTTTCCAGGAGCAAGGTGATTCTCAATCAGAACAGAACAGATGCTCTGAAGTAGGCCTAACCCTAACTGCAGCTCTTGTCACCTTGCCTATTGCACCACAGACCTGTGATTCCTACCCTGAGTGTCTAATGTCCATTTTGTATTTACCCAGGAGCAGAGATTATTGATCAGATGCTCCAATGCTTAGAACACCTGCCAAAACCTATGCCGCACCTGGAGGTAGTACCACATCAACTTATAACAACATATACAGTTGAAGTCGGAAGTTTACATACACTTAGGTTGAAGTCATTAAAACTTGTTTTACAACCACTACACACATTTATTGTTAACAAACTATTTTACTATTACTATACTACTATGACTAGTTTTGGGAAGTCGGTTAGGACATCTACTTTGTGCATGACACAAGTCATTTTTCCAACAATTGTTTACAGACAGATTATTTCATTTATAATTCACTGTATCACAATTCCAGTGGGTCAGAAGTTTACATACACTGAGTTGACTATGCCTTTAAACAGCTTGGAAAATTCCAGAAAATTATGTCATGGCTTTAGAAGCTTCTGATAGGCTAATTGACATAATTTGAGTCAATTGGAGGTGTACCCGTGGATGTATTTCAAGGCCTTCAAACTCAGTGCCTCTTTGCTTGACATCATGGGAAAATCTTTAAAAAATCAGTCAAGTCCTCAGAAAAATAATTGTAGACCTCCACAAGTCTGATTCATCCTTGGGAGCAATTTCCAAACGCCTGAAGGTACCACGTTCATCTGTACAAACAATAGTATGCAAGTATAAACACCATGGGAACAGGCAGCTGTCATACTGCTCAGGAAGTAGACGCTTTCTGTCTCGTAGAGATGAATGTACTTTGGTGCGAAAAGTGTAAATCAATCCCAGAACAACAGCAAAGGACCTGGTGAAGATTCTGGAGGAAACGGGTACAAAAGTATAAATATCCACAGTAAAACGTGTCCTATATCGACATAACCCGAAAGGCCGCTCAGCAAGGAAGAAGCCACTGCTCCAAAACCGCCATAAAAAAAGCCAGACTACGGTTTGCAACTGCACATGGGGACAAAGATCGTACTTTTTGGAGAAATGTCTTCTGATATGATGAAACAAAAATAGAACTGTTTGGCCATAATGATCATCGTCACGTTTGGAGGAAAAAGGGGGATGCTTGCAAGCCGAAGAACACCATCCCAACCGTGAAGCACGTGGTGGCAGCATCATGCTGTGGGGGTGCTTTTTTGCAGGGGGGACTGGTGCACTTCACAAAATAGATGGCATCATGAGGAAGTAAAATTATGTGGATATATTGAAGCAACATCAAGACATCAGTCAGGAAGTTAAAGCTTGGTCACAAATGGATCTTCCAAATGGACAATGACCCCAAGCATACTTCCAAAGTTGTGGCAAAATGGCTTAGGACAACAAAGTCAAGGTATTGGAGTGGCCATCACAGCGCCCTGACCTCAATCCCATAGAAACATTGTGGGTAGAACAGAAAAGCATGTGCGAGCAAGGAGGCCTACAAACCTGACTCAGTTACACCAGCTCTGTCAGGAGGAATTGTGGGAAGATTGTGGAAGGCTACCCGAAAACTTTTGATCCAAGTTAAACAATTTAAAGGCAATGCTACCAACTACTAATTGAGTGTATGTCAATTTCTGACCCACTGGGAATGAGATGAAAGAAATAAAAGCTGAAATAAATAATTCTCTACTATTATTCTGACATTTCACATTCTTAAAATAAAGTGGTGATCCTAACTGACCTAAAAACAGGGATTTTTACTAGGATTAAATCTCAGGAATTGTGAAAAACTGCGTTTTAAATGTATTTGGCTGAGGAGTATGTAAACTTTCAACTGTAAATATAGCTGCATGCAGCAAGTTTCAAGTTTTATTAGTTGTAGGTAAGGGATACACAGTCCAATGAAATACTTACTTGCAGGTTCCTTCTCAACAATGCTACCACAATAAGAAATAATTAAATATAAGAATACAAACATGAAGTAAAGGTCTCAGCAGAATAGAATGAACATTTTAGCATAAGAATATGACAGGAAGGCACAATTTATAGTCCAATATTTACACACGTTTTGGGGAAGGGCAGGGTTCAAGCTATGGCCATACAGTGCAACCATCTGGACAAATTGGACACGTCATTTTAGGATTAGCTATTTCTGTACTACTTACCACGCTTGCCAAATATCAGAACTCAAAATCAAACAGGTCGTGCAATATGCTTTTGATGTTGTTGACTTTTAACGTCTCCAGAACCGCTAGACCGATCGGCAAGCCTCTAGCTCAATTAATATGGCCGCTATAAGCCAATAAGCGTCTATGAATGGCTTTTCCTGTCCAACAGTGCCCGCATGCGGCCAAACAGTACCATACTATACAGGTTAGCTAGACTCACATCCCTGAGCATCAGGGATGTAGTGCTGCCGGAGTGCAACTTTTTTTGATTTGATAGTACATGGAGCTGGTAAAAAATATTTTGGGAAAATAATTTCTGAAGCTGAACAATTGAATTGATTAATGATTATTTTACATAACAGAACCAAATCTAATATCATAGCATAGTTAGGCCTATAACGTTACACTAAAAACACCTAATTTCTAGTGAGATTTTAAGAGCTGAAGCTAAATAGTCACATTGCTTTTCGCATGCGGCCAAAACTCAACAGCGCACGCCACTCGGCAGGATATATGCTTTGATTGAATCAAAATACAACAAAGGCTAATAGTTTGTTAACACCATCTGCTCACGAAACAGTAATTTAATATTTAAATGCATATTCCCATGAAGACCAAATAATTGGCATGCAGACACAGTTTGGACATTTCACCGGTAAAATGTGAAGAATTATCATTCATGATTGTCAGTGATGAATGCCTATTTTTGAAATTCAGTATTGCCAACTTGGTGTTTGAGGGTATCAAAAATATAAAATTTTCCTGAGATGAAATGTGTGGGCATAGACAGACATTGAAATTGTAGGATGCATTTTATGCACATTCTATACAAATATTCAGTAGACTACATCTGTCTGTACAAACTTTGATTGAGAAATAATGATGTAACAAAAAAATAAATTATCTCCTGTACTTAAAGAAATGGCACTACACCACTGCATGTGGGCCAAATTTCAGGACTGTGGGTCAAACAGATCTAGAGATAAATATGTGCCCATTATAGCACCACAATATGGTCGATCTGCCTGCGCTTGCATATGTTTAGTCTTTACAGTGTTTAACATGTACATCAAGTTATATGAATAACCATGCATGATTTACATGCATTTGTCTTAAATCACACCCACTTGAATATTTATTGGTCCATAGTGGCCATGTTTGAGATATTAGCCTGGAAAATATTGCATTGAGAGACATTGGTTCATAGATGCTAAATATCAAGTTTCATGACAATTGGTCATTTGGTGCCAGAGTAGCGTTGTGTTTTTCACAAAATTCAAAATGGCAGACATTATGGTTCCTTGAGGCAAATGTGTTTTTTGTGAGGAGTGTAACTTATTTGCTGACTTGCACTCTAGGTCACACCGGGTGAGGGGGGTAAGCTTTCAAAGTTAGCATTTTCAATCACTTGTTATAGCGCCACCATGTGGCCAATTGGCATGGCATTGCATTAGAGGCTGTGGCCCTTTGCCCTTTACCATCATGCAAGGTTATATCCTCCTCAGCCTTCTAATCTCACATTAAGTTTTTTCACCAAATCTGTGGAGAACCTGAATAATGAACGCCAACAAATTCAACAGGGTTTCACCCAGCTTTGCTGCTTGAACCCCTAAGAAGTATTTAAATCATCAGTTGAGCTCCTATGCCAAATATATTCTCAAGTATTTTTAAGGGGATGTTACATTTTTTCATTCATGTGATTTGTCATAATTGTGAAAGATGTGGGGGTTTTTCAGGACTATCTTGACATGGTGGGTCTGTCGACCATGTACCCTCGCGTGGAGGTGTTCCTCATCCAGGGCAGTCCAGTAGACATGCTGGAGAAACCCCCAATGGATGGTAAGATCAGGGGTTAAAGCAGCCCAGTAGACATGCTGGAGAAACCCCCAATGGATGGTAAGATCAGGGGTTAGAGCAGCCCAGTAGACATGCTGGAGAAACCCCCAATGGATGGTAAGATCAGGGGTTAAAGCAGCCCAGTAGACATGCTGGAGAAACCCCCAATGGATGGTAAGATCGGGGGTTAGAGCAGCCCAGTAGACATGCTGGAGAAACCCCCAATGGATGGTAAGATCAGGGGTTAAAGCAGCCCAGTAGACATGCTGGAGAAACCCCCAATGGATGGTAAGATCAGGGGTTAGAGCAGCCCAGTAGACATGCTGGAGAAACCCCCAATGGATGGTATGATCAGGGGTTAGAGCAGCCCAGTAGACATGCTGGAGAAACCCCCAATGGATGGTAAGATCAGGGGTTAGAGCAGCCCAGTAGACATGCTGGAGAAACCCAAAATGGATGGTAAGATCAGGGGTTAGAGCAGCCCAGTAGACATGCTGGAGAAACCCAAAATGGATGGTAAGATCAAGGGTTAGAGCAGCCCAGTAGACATGCTGGAGAAACCCAAAATGGATGATAAGATCAGGGGTTAGAGCAGCCCAGTAGACATGCTGGAGAAACCCAAAATGGATGATAAGATCAGGGGTTAGAGCAGCCCAGTAGACATGCTGGAGAAACCCAAAATGGATGGTAAGATCAGGGGTTAGAGCAGCCCAGTAGACATGCTGGAGAAACCCAAAATGGATGGTAAGATCAGGGGTTAGAGCAGCCCAGTGGAGACACCCCTATTGATGGTATTGAGTTAGGGTTTAAGAGGTCAGTTCACTTCATCTTTATTTAAACAGGATAGTCCACTCAGCAATAATTTTTGTACCAGTTGGGGGTTAGGGAGACCAAGCACTGACACCTGATTCAACCTATCATGTGTTTGTTTTTTTGTTAAATAAAGGTTAAGTAAAAATAAAATAAATCATGGTCTTGAATTTAAACTACAGTTATTTGAACCAGGTGTGTAAAAACTGGTCTCGAACAAAAACCTGCCCTTCAGAACTAGAATTACCCACACTAGACACATATCTACACTGAACAAAAATATGAACGCAATATGTAAGTGTTGGTTTCATGAGCTGAAATAAAAGATCCCAGAAATGTTCAATACGCACAAAAAGCGTTATTTTATCAAAGATCATCCATCCACCTGACAGGTATGACATATCATGAAGCTGATTAAACAGCATGATCATTACACAAGACAATAAAAGGCCACTCTAAAATATGCGGTTTTGTCACACAACACAATGCCACAGATGTCTCAAGTTTTAAGGGAGCGTGCAATTGGCATGCTAATTGCAGGCATGTCCATCAGATGCCTCCAACATCATTTTACAGAATTTGGCAGTACGTCCAAACGGCCTCACAACCGCAGACCACGTGTAATCCCCATCCCAGGACCTCCACATCCGGCTTCTTCACCTCCCGGACAGCTGATGAAACTTTGGGTTTGCACAACTGAAGAAGTTTTGCACAAACTGTCAGGAACCGTCTCAGGGAAGCTCATCTGCGTGCTAGATGTCCTCACTAGGGTCTTGACCTGACTACAGTTTGGAGTCGTAAACGACGTCAGTGGGCAAATGCTCACCTTTGATGGCCCCTGGCAGTGTGCTCTTCACGGATTAATCCTGGTTTCAACTGTACTGGGCAGATGGTGTGTGGGTGAACAGTTTGCTGATGTCAACGTTGTGAACAGAGTGCCACATGGTGGGGTTATGGTATGGGCAGGGATAAGCAACGGACACAATTGCAATTTATTAATGGAAATTTGAATGCACAGAGATACCGTGACGAGATCCTGAGGCCCATTGTTGTGCCATTCATTCAAAATGTCCCGGTTCTTCCATTGCCTGCATACTCAACAGACATGTCACCCATTGAGCATGTTTGGGATGCTCTGTTCGATTTCCCGCCAATATCCAGCAACTTCACACAGGCATTGAAGAAGAGTGGGACAACATTCCACCAGCCACAATCAACAGCCTGATCAACTCTATGCAAAGGAGATGTCATGCTGCATGTCACAGGATGTCATGCTGCATGTCACGCTGCATAAGGCAAATGGTGGTCACACCAGGTACTGACTGGTTTTCTGATCCACACCCCTACTTAAAAAAATATATATATGGTATCTGTGACCAACATATGCATATATGTATTCCCAGTCATGTGAAATCCATAGATTTGGGCCTAATGCATTTATTTAAATTGACTGATTTCCTTATATGAACCATGGCCAGCGAAGAGCCCGGATCTCCATCCCATTGAGCACGTCTGGGACCTGTTGGAACGGAGGGTGAGGGCTAGGACCATTCCCCCCAGAAATGTCCTGGAACTTGCAGGTGCCTTGGTGGAGGAGTAGGGTAACATCTCACAGGAAAAACTGGCAAATCTGGTGCAGTCCACAAGGAGGAGATGCACTGCATTACTTAATGCAGCTGGTGGCCACACAAGATACTGACTATTACTTTTGATTTTGACCCTCCCTTTGTTCAGGGACACAATATTCCATTTCTGTTAGTCTGTGGAACTTGTTCAGTTTATGCCTCAGTTGTTGAATCTTATATTCATAAAAATATTTACACATGTTAAGTTTGCTGAAAATAAATGCAGTTGACAATGAGAAAATGTTTCTTTTTTTGCTGAGTTTATAACTCAGTAAAAAAATGTAATTGTTTTTGTTCAGTGTAATATGCAATGATTATAAGCAGTTTATAAAGACACTTCACCTTTATAACCGCTTATACCTAAGATTGTGTCTCTGTTGCAGAATACTTCTCACACATCGGGAGGCTCAATCAGCTACTAGTACTTAGTCAGCAGCTAGAGGAGGATGTAAAACATCTCGGGAGCCACAAATACATCGCCCACCAGCTGTCAGTTATATATGTAAGTGGTCTACTCATTTCTATTTTGTATACTCTATTCTATTGGTAGCCGAGTAGTCTGCTCTCTATGTTTATTATATTCATAGGTCAAACTCGACGGTACAATAATAATTTTCCCCATTGCACATTAACGGTTTCACAGTGATTTACAAACTTTATCTTACCTTCATGTGTTGTAGCAAGTGCTCAGCTCATTCCGAGGTATCCAGCCACTGTCGGTCCTGAAGAAAGAGATTGAGGCCAACTTCAGACAGATGAAGACATCTTTGCTGACAGAGGAGGGCTCCAGGCAGGAGCCTCAGCTCCCAGCACACTACATCAGCTGGTGAGAGCAGGAGCTACTGCTTTAAATTATGGACTGAATTCAATTATCACACTTTCCTTGCAGTGCAGTGAATGCCCCATGTTTCACTATCAGGCTAACCTAATCCCAACCTAACTCCAAACCCAGTTAGTATTCATTGGTTTAATGTGATAACTTTACGGTTACAATCATAGTCTACTCTTTTGGAATGTGTGTCCCTGCAGGATATTGGAGCTGACTCTTAGTATAACGTCAACAGTCTCCTCGCTACCAGAGGAACTCACTGAAGACCTGAGTCCAGCCATGACCTTTGTGTCCCAGCTATGACATCACACCTGACATTGGGCCCGTGTTACATTTTACCAACCCGTGGAGCTGAGGGTCAACAACATTTTTATTTTATTTTTTATTAATGTCCGACAGACCAACCAACCCGGTGATTCAAGAATGATGTTTTGACATGTCACTGTCATTTTATTGAATAGGGTCCTGAGCTCTCATTGGTTAAGTGGATGAATGTTAATGAATGTGTTAGGCCAAATGTCTAAAAAGAGGTGCTAAATAATGTTACTGTATGAAATTGCATTTGAACAAATTGTTTACATTGGCCAATAAATTAAATTGAGAGATAAGCCTATAGACTGAAAATCTTCTGAATTTCTATAACAGAGATTGACCACGAGTCATAGATTTGAAAGAGAACAGGCTAATCAGACAAAATGGCCACAGAAGTTCAAGGCTGACCGTGGTAGAGCATACATTGTTAGCGGAAAACAGGATAGTGAATGGAAAAATGGAAATCCTCATGGTCAATCATCGTCTTAATAAATACACATTTGAAAGAAAACCATTGTACTAATACTTGCTTCTAATACACCAGATATATGTCATTGAACCGATTATTTGGTTCGATTATTTTATTGGCTATCAACTTGTGTTACTCAGCTAGCCTGCACTGTCACGCAGTGTTGCCAACTCCTCATTAAGGAAAGTAGCTATATTGTGATGGACGCTGTAGGAGAGAGGAATAACCTCGTGGGAGAGACAAAAAAGTGAGTAACAAACATCCTAAATATGTTTAGAACTACAAATGAACTTTCTTCTGTTGATTCTTGTTTTTTTTTATGTCACAATTCCAACCATCCTCCAATTTGTGACTTCAAAGTATTTTAGTGATTGGGACTGGGAAAAGTGACCCAAAAGAGACACTCCAGCAGAGTTACTTTGTTTTTTAGTTTAGTTTTTTAATTTGGTTTGGTTTTTAACCTTATGGTCCACTTAGGAGCCTACAACAAGTCACAGTAAAACATGAACATTTTTAACCATAACAAAAAAAAGTGTATACATTCTACATTAACAATCTAAATGGACCTAAAAGAGAGACAATAGAGAAAACTGTCAATGGCAATGTGAGAAAATTATGGTAACTAGTCTGGCCCTAATTCAGGTTCGTTTTAAAAAAAATGTAAACCAGGGCGGGATCAGCCAGCGGCAGCTTCCCGCATGCACGATTCATTTGCAGTCTGGACGCGGAGTGGTGAACATCTGCTCTGACTGCAGTTGAAAGGGGGTGGGGCCCCAAGAGTAAGAACGATACGTGCTTTCACGTCTGTGTCTCCAATAACACCAGAAAAAGTCGCTAGATTTGTTGCGAGTCGCTTTTTTAAAAATGTGTCGCTAAAGGGGTCTGAATACTCGTTAAATATAGCGACAAATGTCCGCGTCTTCTTCGGTGGGGTTTATCGGCGGGTGGCATCCAACGTTATGGTGCATTACGTCCACCTACTGTACTGGAGTGTAGGCCAGAGAAAGCGAGAAACCTAATCCTACCTGCCAGCCCCGTTGCTTAAAAAAGCTATCAAAATATTTGGGACTATATCTAATGACGTTATACTCAATATACTCTTTAAACTAATTTCCTGTATCCCCTTCTCCCTCATACTAGATCTCATCCTCTCTCTTTCCCTCCAATAATGACCACACTGTATCAATACATGCTCCACGGTCTCTGTTTCCTGGCAATACTCACATTTTCCTGTTGGATGCTTTCCTATCACATGTAAGGTCTTATTCAACTGGCTGTGTCCCACCCTTAATCGTGTAAATATAGCCTCCTGTCGTCTGTCCCTTCCTGCCATTCTCCCCTCCCCAACTTTCCTCTGTACTTGAAATAAATACCTGCCCTTAGTATCTCTATTCCACTGCTCCTGCCATTTCTCCTCCATCACTCTCCATATCATGCTTTTTGCCTCTGCCTTGCTCATTGAAACTAGCACATCAACATCCCCACTACTTAGTGCTTGTTTAGCCAGTATATCAACTGCCTTGTTCCCCTCCACTGTATGACATCTAGCCTTTCCATGGTTCGGCAGCCCGTACAACAATACGCTATCCTTCCGTAGTCTATTACAGATCTGACCAATGCAACATATATGGTCTTCAATGAGGCACGCCCAGCCCCCCACTCCTTCCCTGTCAGACAGCACAAATAACGACCTCCCAATATCTGTCGGTACCTGAGAGTAAACATCATTAATCATGATTGAGGACAACAGATGACTAATCACGCTCCCCTGTGGTGTACCATTATCCACCATGTAGCTACCTGAAAGAGACTTCCTCACCTGGACAGACCTTCCAAACAGGAAATCCTTTATCCAGTTGTATGTTCCTCCTCCAACCCCCATAATATCAAGCTTGATTAACAACCCCTCCTTCCACATCATACGCCTTCTCCACATCAAAAAATGCAGCTTCAACAGTCTCCTTGTTCACCTGAGCCTTCCTGTTCTCTGCTTCTAAGCAGAGCACTGGGTCCATTGTTCCCCTACCCTTCCTGAATCCGCTCTGATGTGGCGATACTAACCCACTGCTCTCCAGGAAGGAAGTTAGCCTCTCCGTTATCATACACTCCATAATCTTACATACATGTGATGTTAAGGCCATTGCCCGATAGCTTGTTGGCCTCGTTGGGTCCTTTCCTGGCTTCCGGATTGGTACCACTACTGCCTCCTTCCAGCTGCCTGGTAGTTTCCCCTCCCACACTCTATTGTACAACACCAATACATTATCCAGTGCCTAATCACTAAAATGGGCCCTCATAACAAAGCACACCTCATCTTTCCCAGATGAAGTTAACCCAGCCTTACCTATTGCCCTTTTCACCTCTGCCATGGTAAATGGTGCATTCAATGCATAATTTACATCCTCCCTCCTATCCAGCAATCCAGGATGTTCCTCTCTTGTTCTCTCTCTCTCCCTCTGCCCCTCTGACAAATGTACAGAGCTATGCACTTGGACAAACGCTTTGGCCATCATCTCTGCCTTCTCATCTGTTACTGCCACATCCTCCCCACTCATCAACACTGGATAATCCGACTCCCTTCTGACCCCACTCATTCTGGTAATCATCCCCCACACTTTTCCCACTGGTGTCGTCCTTCCAATGGTGTCACAGAACCAACGCCAACATGACCTCTTTGCCTGACGGATAGTTCTCCTCAGAGCCTGGGCCTGCTTATACTGAATCAGATGTTGGAAGTTGTGTCCTTTTCAGTACTGTAAATGCGCTGTTCCTACTCCTCACCATTGCCCCACACGCCTCCGTCCACCACGGGACTGCTTTCCTCCTCCTCCTCCTCCTCCCTGAACTCTTAGGTACTTCTGAGTCTTTCTTTTCCCAAATGCAGTTAAGCCAAAACCACACCCCGTTATTCAGAGGGGCGTTCTACTATGCTTCCATTGGCTAGTTTGCTCGTCACAGGTCTCGCGGCAGCTGTTGGCTCGTCACAGGGCTCGCGGCAGCTGTTGGCTCGTCACAGGGCTCGCGACAGCTGGTGGCTCGTCACAGGGCTCGCGACAGCTGGTGGCTCGTCACAGGGCTCGCGACAGCTGGTGGCTCGTCACAGGGCTCGCGACAGCTTTTGGCTCGTCACAGGGCTCGCGGCAGCTGTTGGCTCGTCACAGGGCTCGCGGCAGCTGTTGGCTCGTCACAGGGCTCGCGGCAGCTGTTGGCTCGTCACAGGGCTCGCGGCAGCTGTTGGCTCGTCACAGGGCTCGCGACAGCTGTTGGCTCGTCACAGGGCTCGCGACAGCTGGTGGCTCGTCACAGGGCTCGCGACAGCTGGTGGCTCGTCACAGGGCTCGCGACAGCTGTTGGCTCGTCACAGGGCTCGCGACAGCTGTTGGCTCGTCACAGGGCTCGCGACAGCTGGTGGCTCGTCACAGGGCTCGCGACAGCTGTTGCCTCACAGCATGTTGCTTGAGAGACTATCCTGAGGTCCAAACACTTAAAATACGCACCCTATCCCCACAGCCCTCAAATGAAGTGGACACTCCTGATGCCGTATCATGACGTCTGATGAGTATACACTTGCAGGGCGAGGGGCGAGGGAGGAAGGAATGATTTTTAAATGGACCACACTTGGCCGGAAATTTGTCACTCGTTCATCCCGCGATGATTGGTTTTTCAGTCACCGGTGGCTTGTGGGTGCTTTATATGTGCTACATTCAATTATGAGTGCATGTCTACTTATATTAAATATATAATTATTAATATAAGCCTACTGTATGATAGCTAGCAAATTAATTAGCTAACTAATGTTAGAGTGCCTAGCTGGAACTTCTGAAGAAGCAAAAATTTTTATTTCTACAATTTCCAAAAGATAACCAAGCAAAAACATATTTACTTTTTACGTAGTAGCAAAATGTCTAACTTATTTGCATTCGTTTTTACTCACATTTGTATGTTGACTTCTCCATTGATGTTGTTTTTAAGTTTTCGAAGACTTTTCTTAGCGGATGTACAATCGTCGCGAATTGAATTATGGGGAGTTTCAGGTCCCGGAGTGAACATAATTGTACACTCGCAACGAGGGCTGAGGGGCTTACATTGCAAACTTCCTTGCTTGGCTAATCATTTGGACCATCCTCCAAGATGGCGACGGGGATTCCCCCAAGGGCATAAGGCGAGGGTGTGTCTTTTAAGTGTTTAGACAACAACCTCATGGGATGACCACACACCCCTGAATGACAGTGACCTTCTAAAGTAAGGATGGAAAGCGTCATTTAACAATTAGCTGCCTACCGTAATGCAGACCTATTATTATCATGTTTGGTAACATTTGCCCATATATTTACTTCAGAGTTTCAATGAGTTGTAAAAATGTCTCAGAGAACTCTGCTGAATTCCCTCAATTGAAGGTCAGCAAAGCTAACCTTGGCTACTTAACATTACTAGGTCAATATTTAAAGTTGTTATATTATCATTAGTTGTCTATCAGGTAAAAGCACATGCTTATTATTCATAATTTCTCAATGACCTATTAGCTAATCATTTCTTTATTTACTATATATTTACTATATATATATTTATCATTTCTATACATTTCTATTTAGAGTTGGCTACCCCCCAGGTACACATATCATATTTGTTCACTTGTGGAGAGACCTACCCATAGAGAACACTCAACTTTTGAATGAAGCCTATGCCTAGGCGTGAACTCTGTTGAAGAGTTACAAGAGTGGCTTCTAAAGACTAGAGACACTGGAGTGCCATTGAGGGTCAGCATAACAACACCCAGGAAAGGACATACAATTATTCTCAAGGTAATGATTGAAGTTTGTAAAATGAGATTTTATCAGTGGGATAGAGCAAATGTAAGGCATGCAGACATTCAGATAATTAATACAATACACCTTCTGTTTAGGCTGATTACAGATGCCGTCACAAGATTTATAGTAGATCCCCCACTTGGACAACAAGAGAACATCAAAAAACACTTGCTGGCCCCCCAAAATGAGTATCACTCTGATACGCTGTGTCACCGGAAAGGGGAGGCTGAGCAGGTGCGTGAATGGTTTATTTACATATACAAGCCTGCCCATTGTGGTTAATCATTCTCTAACTTTGATTTAGCTGAACACAATCAAATGTTTGTTCTTGGAGCAAGGACCCACATCTTCCTATGTATCCAGCCATGGTGTGTGTATCCAATGTCCACAACCACAATCTCTTTGTGGCTGATGCACTTAAACACCGGGATGTTGAGGCCAAAGCCACAGAGACCGTGTCAAGGCTATTTGAGATTGGGCACTCCCTTTCATCAGCTTTGGATGTGCTAAAAAGTGATCTGCAGATGAAAAGTTCTGTTACCGGTACATATGTCTTATACCCAACACCTTCTCTCTTTCTTTAACATATTTAAGGTAATTCAGATGTACTCTGTACTCTGATTGGTCTCACCCACATACATCTCATATGTACTGCTCAAAAAAATTAAGGGAACACTAAAATAACACATCCTAGATCTGAATGAATGAAATATTCTTATTAAATACTTTTTTCTTTACATAGTTGATTGTGCTGACAACAAAATCACACAGAAATTATCAATGGAAATCAAATGTATCAACCCATGGAGGTCTGGATTTGGAGTCACACTCAAAATTAAAGTGGAAAACCACACTACAGGCTGATTCAACTTTGATGTAATGTCCTTAAAACAAGTCAAAAGGAGGCTCAGTAGTGTGTGTGGCCTCCACGTGCCTGTATGACCTCCCTACAATGCCTGGGCATGCTCCTGATGAGGTGGCAGATGGTCTCCTGAGGGATCTCCTCCCAGACCTGGACTAAAGCATCTGCCAACTCCTGGACAGTCTGTGGTGCAACGTGGCATTAGTGGATGGAGCGAGACATGATGTCCTAGATGTGCTCAATTGGATTCAGGTCTGGGGAACGGGGCCAGTCCATAGCATCAATGCCTTCCTCTTGCAGGAACTGCTGACACACTCCAGCCACATGAGGTCTAGCATTGTCTTGCATTAGGAGGAACCCAGGGCCAACTGCACCAGCATATGGTCTCACAAGGGGTCTGAGGATCTCATCTCGGTACCTAATGGCAGTCAGGCTACCTCTGGCGAGCACATAGAGGGCTGTGCGGCCCCCCAAAGAAATGCCACCCCACACCATGTCTGACCCACCGCCAAACCGGTCATGCTGAAAGATGTTCACGTGCTCAGTGTGAACCTGCTTTCATCCGTGAAAGCACAGGGCGCCAGTGGCAAATTTGCCAATCTTGGTGTTCTCTTGCAAATGAAAAACATCCTGCACGGTGTTGGGCTGTAAGCACAACCCCCACCTATGGACGTCGGGCCCTCATACCACCCTCATGGAGTCTGTTTCTGACCGTTTGAGCAGACACATGCACATTTGTGGCCTGCTGGAGGTAATTTTGCAGGGCTCTGGCAGTGCTCCTCCGGCTCCTCCTTGCACAAAGGCGGAGGTAGCGGTCCTGCTGCTGGGTTGTTGCCCTCCTACACGTCTCCTGATGTACTGACCTGTCTCCTGGTAGCGCCTCCATGCTCTGGACACTACGCTGACAGACACAGCAAACCTTCTTGCCACAGCTCGCATTGATGTGCCATCCTGGATGAGCTGCACTACCTGAGCCACTTGTGTGGGTTGTAGACTTCGTCTCATGCTACCACTAGAGTGAAAGCACCGCCAGCATTCAAAAGTGACCAAAACATCAGCCAGGAAGTATAGGAACTGAGAAGTGGTCTGTGGTCCCCACCTGCAGAACCACTCCTTTATTGGGGGTGTCTTGCTAATTGTCTATAATTTCCACCTGTTGTCTATTCCATTTGCACAACAGCATGTGACATTTATTGACAATCAGTGTTGCTTCCTAAGAGGACAGCTTGATTTCACAGAAGTGTGATTGACTTGGAGTTACATTGTGTTGTTTAAGTGTTCCCTTTATTTGTTTGAGCAGTGTATTATCTGTGTTTAAGAAAATGGCTATAACAGTGCATTTTCATATCATATGCATTGTAAGATAGCAAATCTTGTGAGACTACAGAGCCAAAATAAAATTGAAAAAATATACTTTTCTTTTCTGAGACAAAGTTTATTTGACATGTATTTGGCACAGATTGTATCAGAAAGACTTTAGGAAAGAGTATGGAGTGCAGAGTGGGCCTTCCATGGTGTCAGCACTAGAGAGGGAGAGAGTACAATCTCAAATGCAGAAACACCAGGCTGTAGTGGTGCAGAACTTTGGATGCTTCTCCAGCAACTTCCTTCCCACAACACCAGAGATGCGGGCTCAGCTCTTTAAAATAACATCAAGAGGTAATACAGTGCAAACAAAACATTATAAAACCCAACATGAAATGAATGTACTGTTAATGTACATAAATACATGCATCAGTGTTCATTGTATGTACTTTGAATACCTGTTGTAGCTAACATTTCATTTACATTTACATTTACATTTAAGTCATTTAGCAGACGCTCTTATCCAGAGCGACTTACAAATTGGTGCATTCACCTTATGACCTCCAGTGGAACAGTAGTGCATCTAAATCTTTTCAGGGGGTTCCTGCAACCCCTGAGGGACAAAGGTCAGCCAAGAGTAAGTCAGACACAGGTAACATGCCTGTACTCAACAAATACTTACACTGTTTCACAGACATAATAAAACCACTAAAATAGATTGTCATATCATTCACCAGTATGATTCTATTAGCTACAGCTCATTCCAATCAACAACTTGGGGATCCAAGCTCACCAGTAAAAGGTATAAAGCTTAAACATCAATGTTCAGTACATCCACACTTCATGAATGAATACAGTAAAATTATTTAGACTGGCACTTGTATTCTGTTTGGGTCATCGTTTTCCATTGTTGTTTTCAAATAATGGTATGCGGTATTGTCATTCATATTGAGTGCAGTTGAACAATCCAAATATACAACCTTCATTGTACCTTAGTCGTCGTATCTTAGTAGTTTCTATGTTCACTTACAGACAGGGCCACCTGCTTGGAGGAACAGACAGTGTACTCCTCACCAACAGCCTGTGCCCAGTGACAATGATGAGAATTGTACTTCTAAGCAGTTCACATTCAGCACTGACATTATTTTGACAGTGACACATTTTCTGTAATTTTAGTTGTCTGTCACCTAATAATGGGATGAATTACTATACTTTTACATTGCACAAAAAATATGTTTACAGACATATCCTCTGAATTATCACCAATTGACCTGGTTGCTGGAATGCTGGATGACCTCAAAGTGCTGAGTATTGATGACAACTTTAGTGAGGAAATTTAATGCAATTAAAGGCAATCCATCAAGGCTTGTGTCAGCCATCCATTGCTTTGGGAAGTCTCACATCAGCCCAATGGCTAACAGCACAGCAGCACTCCAAAAAGCTGCCAGACGACCAGGCCCTATGATTCCCTGATAGCCTACAGCTGCTGCCCGTCGTTCCAACAAGGCTGGTACAAAACGGCGTCTCACGACTGGACGACCAAAAGGCCAGAACAGTGGCGCCGAACACCCATACTGTTCACATGCTAAAAGGATAAAGCCATCAGAAATTAGACATCACAAGTTGTCTGACTCAGTGTATGCAAATAGTTCTCACACAGTGAATAAAGCACATGTGAAGTAAAATGTTCCCTTTGAAGTTCCTACTGTGTGTTTTAAGGTTTTAGCGAATATGATGTAAAACATAACTAATCAGTCGAATATGCTATGCTACAGCCAAGGGCAAATGTTATTAATCAGTGTGCAATGTGTGTGCAATGATCTGTCACATGATATCAGTATATATACACCTGTTCTGAAAGGCCCCAGAGTCTGTAACACCACTAAGCAAGGGGCATCACCAAGCAAGGGGCATCATGAAGACCAAGGAGCTCCCCAAACAGGTCAGGGACAAAGTTGTGGAGAAGTACAGATCAGGGATGGGTTATAAAAAAAATATCAGAAACTTTGAAAATACCATGGAGCACCATTAAATCCATTATTTAAAAATGGAAAGAATATGGCACCACAACAAACCTGCCAAGAGAGGGCCGCCCACCAAAACTCACGGACTAGGCAAGGAGTGCAACACAAAGAGACCAAAGATAACCCTGAACGAGCTGCAAAGCTCCACAGCGGAGATTGGAGTAACTGTCCATGGGACCACTTTAAGCCGTACATTCCACAGAGCTGGGCAGTACAGAAGAGTGACCAGAAAAAAAGCCATTGCTTAAAGAATAAAATAAGCAAACACGTTAGGTGTTTGCCAAAAGGCACGTGGGAGACTCCCTAAACATATGGAAGAAGGTACTCTGGTCAGATGAGACTTCAAATTTAGCTTTTTGGTCATCAAGGAAAACGCTACGTCTGGCGCAGACCCAACACCTATCATCACCCCGAGAACATCAGCCCACAGTGAAGCATGGTGGTGGCAGCATCATGCTGTGGGGATGTTTTTCATCGGCATTGTCTGGGAAATTGGTCAGAATTGAAGGAATGATGGATGGCTCTATATACAGTGAAATTCCTGAGGGAAACTGTTTTCAGTCTTCCAGAGATTTGAGACTGGGACGGAGGTTCACCTTCCAGCAGGACAATGACCCTAAGCATACTGCGAAAGCAACACTCGAGTGGTTTTAAGGGAAACATTTAAATGTCTTGGAATGGCCTAGTCAATGCCCAGATCTCAATCCAATTGAGAATCTGTGGTATGACTTAAAGATTGCTGTACACCAGCAGAACTCATCCAACTTGAAGGAGCTGGAGCAGTTTTGCCTTGAATAATGGGCAAAAATCCCAGTGGCTAGATGTACCAAGCTTACAGAGACATACCCCAAGAGACTTGCAGCTGTAATTGCTGCAAAAGGTGGCTCTACAAAGTATTGACATTGGGGGGTGAATAGTTCTGTTTTTTTGTCTTATTTCTTGTTTGTTCTTCAAAGTGGTAGGCATGTTGTGTAAATCAAATGATACAACCCCCCCCCGCCAAAAAAATAATAATTCCAGGTTGTATTCTTTCGCAAGCTACTGTAAATGCTTCACAGAGTTCAAGTAACACATCCCTGCTGCAAAGAAACCACTACTAAAGGACACCAATAAGAAGAGACTTGCTTTGGCCAAGAAACACAAGCAATGAACATTAGACGGGTGGAATTCTGTCCTTTTGGTCTGATGAATCTGAATTTGAGCTTTTTTTGTTCTAACCTCCATGTGTTTGTGAGACGCAGATTAGGTGAACGAACGATCTCCTCGTGTGGTTCTTGCCGTGAAGCATGGAGGAGGAGGTGTGATGGTGCTTTGCATTTTTATTTGACCTTTATTTAACTAGGCAAGTCAGTTAAGAACAAATTCTTATTTTCAATGATGGCCTAGG
Source organism: Oncorhynchus nerka (assembly GCF_034236695.1). Taxonomy (NCBI): domain Eukaryota; kingdom Metazoa; phylum Chordata; class Actinopteri; order Salmoniformes; family Salmonidae; genus Oncorhynchus; species Oncorhynchus nerka. Next base: position 20,893,432 of record NC_088396.1, read on the forward strand.
AACAGTGGGTTAACTGCCTGTTCAGGGGCAGAACGACAGATTTGTACCTTGTCAGCTCAGGGGATTGAACTTGCAACCATCCGCCCCTTTGCTTGTGACACTGTCTGTAATTTATTTAGAATTCAAGGTAAACTTAACCAGCAAGGCTACCACAACATTCTGCAGTGATACGCCATCCCATCTGGTTTGGGTTTAGTGGGACTATCATTTGTTTTTCAACAGGACAATGACCCAACACACCTCCAGGCTGTGTAAGGGCTATTTGACCAAGAAGGAGAGTGATGGAGTGCTGCATCTACAATCACGCGACATCAACCCAATTGAGATGTTTTGGGATGAGTTGGACCGCAGAGTGAAGGAAAAGTAGCCAACCAGTGCTCAGCATATTTGGGAACTCCTTCAAGACTGTTGGAAAAGCATTCCTCATGAAGCTAGTTGAGAGAATGTCAAGAGTGTGCAAAGCTGCCATCAAGGCATAGGGTGCTACTTTGAATATTCTCAAATATTAAATATATTTTGATTTGTTTAACTCTTTTTTGGTTACTACATGATTCCATATGTGTTATTTCATAGTTTTGATGTCTTCACTATTATTCTACAATGTAGGAAATACTAAATATAAAGAGAAACCCTAGAATGAGTAGGTGTATCCAAACTTTTGACTGGTAGTGTATATCTATATGTTTTTATCGCTAAACAAATGGGGCTCAAAACAGGTGGGACTCTGCCCCACCTGCCCTGAATGACGGGTCATCACTGAATATTGGAACATTTATTTAAATATACTTCCCTAACCTATTCGACACACCGCCTATGAAAGACTTTCTCCCCTGCCATTTCTCCCCTGTTCTATTAGTTTTCATATCAACTTTCTTTTGTTGTCCAGTAGCCAAAGGTATAATCCTAGTCATATCAGCAACCCATCCTAGTTGTTGCATCTTTTTATTTTATTACCCCTCTTTTCAACTTTCATATGCTTTAGAATGGAGTTTTCCTGCTAATTGCATTTTTAGCAAATGTTTGAAAATTATGTGAGAGAGAATACAGTATTCGGCATGTGTCCGAAAGTGATTGATTGACCTATTTTATGTGTCACGTGGTTATGCCCATATATGTACATCCTGTCCGGATGTTCTCACACTATCGAGTCAGTGTTTATGTAACCTGATAGTGCAGCTGTTCCTTTGAAGTAAAGCATGTGTTTGCACTAAAGCTGTCATGGTGATGGATGTGTAGTGACCTTGTTGAACTGTGGAATGTGTTTGAATATTTGAAAGAGTAGGGAAATGTTGTAGTGAACTTATGGCTCTGCTGTTTAGGGATCTTGTATATGAAACAGTAATTTCCAGGGTAGGTCAGCCGGAGTATAAGTAAGATCTGTGAACACCACGAGCGCCAAGAAACCTCAAGAGAGCTAAACCACAGAAGACTAAAGAAGGAAGAAATAAAACATGGATTTTTTTATTACTGACACGCCCGTGGCGACCTTAACATTGGAAGCTGGACCCTGGTTAAAACAGAGAAGGGGATGAGTTTAAATCAGAAATACATGATGCGGTAAAAAAAAAAAATCCAAATTTGTATAGAACCCAAATACCTCCCGTAAATGTGCTGAAGGATCAAGTGTTGATGTCTAATGGACAACTATGGGGGTATATGTTTGATACCCGGCCTGTAGAGTGAAACTCTATACCATAGCCAAAGGGGAAGATTATACAGACCAGACATTAGGAGTGGACTACAGGCTTGAAGACTGGCATGTGTTTCTCAAGGTGGTGTGTCCTGAACTGAGAGTTATCACAAAGGGGTATAGCTTCTTCATGGGCTACGAGGCCCGTTGGGAAGGTGCCCCTGACTCCTCAGGAAGAATGTTTCATAGGGTGAAAATACAAAGAAAGAATGGACTTCCATGTAGGTGTGTGGAGTTCTATATCAGCAATGAGAAAATCCTCAACCGCAACATCCATGATGGTGGACTGACCGGGGATTTTAAGTTGCGTATGCTTATTCCTTTTAAAAGTTGGGATATAATGGAATTGAAAATGTTAGTTAGTGGATGCTCTCTTTGTACAGAGCCAAAACTGGCAGTGTATTGTTAAACTAAGGCAGTGCATTATACATATGAATCCTAAGGATGTGGTTCAAAGGAACCCCCAGAAGGGTCATCCCCTAAAAAAAACGAAGTACGTGGCTGTTACGTTAACCACGCCCCGATACCAAAGGAATGGTTCAACAATAAAAGGGTTCAACAACATAACTCCTATGGTTTTTCATTTCAGCATATACCATGGATATTCATATACCATAAGAGGACTCCAATATGTCATGGTATCCGCAGGGAGTGGAAATATTTTATCTTTTACATGCCCATATATTGGGATTCATCCCCAACATGTAGGCTAAGTTACCACTTGTCCTTATAGCTCCCTCATCATCCCCGGAGATTTGCACACGTTTCTGAATCGGGATGTATTTCAATACTTTTTTCATTTGGTTCAGGGGTAGGAGCCTGTTCAACTCAAAGTTGATCCTCTCTACAGTTCTATAGAATCCTTTTTTAATCTTTATGGGTTTAGGGTGTTCAGATGTCCTTTAAAAATACAAATCACGGTCCTTATCCTTGATATTATACCAACTATGTGGGTTAATCTTGCTGAGACCTACTTCCCAGGCCTCTGATAACTCTATAGGCTTTGGAAAATTGGTTGTATAATTCAAACTTTTGTTATTCCTATATATATCTGCAGACGCATTACTGGGGTAAAATCCACTGTGCTCCATGATGCACTCCAGTGTACACTCGAATGGAGCTGTTTTTATCATGCATGAGGGTTTAAGTTAACCCACACTGCCTCCACCACCTCTTCCTCCAATACCCAACTGTTGAACTTTTGATCCAGAATCTCCTCCACGTGAAAGACTGTCTTTACCCATCTTTACCTTCTGGAGTTCCTTCTCATAAAAAGAACCCTCTATAAGCTCACCATCATAATCTTTTAACTTGTAGACTGGAGGTATACGTGGTAGACATTCAGTAACTGTGAACAGCTCATCGCTGTAACCTTGCTCATATTTTTTGTCGAAAACACCCATCAGCTTGGAGATACGTACCAAGTCCTCCACTATGAATTTAAATAAAAATTAAAAATTCTTACGGCGAAGGTGGAACAAACCATACAGATTTTTAAAGACTCTAAAAGAGTTTTCAGAAGAGACCTCGGAGGGTTTCATACGTATACTCTTATGGTAGCTGTAGTTATAACCCTTTACTAAATCTTGAACTATATTTACATTTACATTTACATTTAAGTCATTTAGCAGACGCTCTTATCCAGAGCGACTTACAAATTGGTGCATTCACCTTATGACCTCCAGTGGAACAGTAGTGCATCTAAATCTTTTCAGGGGAGGGGGTGAGAGGGATTACTTTATCCTATCCTAGGTATTCCTTAAAGAGGTGGGGTTTCAGGTGTCTCCGGAAGGTGGTGATTGACTCCGCTGTCCTGGCGTCGTGAGGGAGTTTGTTCCACCATTGGGTGGATATCTATGGGTGTTGTGAGCTGTAAAGTATTTTCGCATCCTCTCCTTCAAAGTCCTGTTAAAGCGTTCAACAACTGAAGCTTTCAAATCCAAACCTGTAGCAAAATGTATGATATTGTGCTTCTTCATGAGTTTCTGAAAATTATTATTAAAAAATTCTTTACCGTTGTCAGTCTGCACTTTCTTGGGTGCTCCTCCTTCCTCCAAGATAGAGTCAAAGGGCCGGGCCACCTCTTTTTATTTATTTATTTCAACTTTATTTAACCAGGTAGGCAAGTTGAGAACAAGTTCTCATTTACAATTGCGACCTGGCCAAGATAAAGCAAAGCAGTTCGAAAGATACAACAACACAGAGTTACACATGGAGTAAAACAAACATACAGTCAATAATACAGTATAAACAAGTCTATATACAATGTGAGCAAATGAGGTGAGAAGGGAGGTAAAGGCAAAAAAGGCCATGGTGGCAAAGTAAATACAATATATCAAATCAAATCAAATTAATTTATATAGCCCTTCGTACATCAGCTGATATCTCAAAGTGCTGTACAGAAACCCAGCCTAAAACCCCAAACAGCAAGCAATGCAGGTGTAGAAGCACGGTGGCTAGGAAAAACTCCCTAGAAAGGCCAAAACCTAGGAAGAAACCTAGAGAGGAACCAGGCTATGTGGGGTGGCCAGTCCTCTTCTGGCTGTGCCGGGTGGAGATTATAACAGAACATGGCCAAGATGTTCAAATGTTCATAAATGACCAGCATGGTCGAATAATAGTAAGGCAGAACAGTTGAAACTGGAGCAGCAGCATGGCCAGGTGGACTGGGGACAGCAAGGAGTCATCATGTCAGGTAGTCCTGGGGCATGGTCCTAGGGCTCAGGTCAGTTGAAACTGGAACAGCAGCATGGCCAGGTGGACTGGGGACAGCAAGGAGTCATCATGTCAGGTAGTCCTGGGGCATGGTCCTAGGGCTCAGGTCCTCCGAGAGAGAGAAAGAAAGAAAGAGAGAAGGAGATAATTAGAGAACGCACACTTAAATTCACACAGGACACCGAATAGGACAGGAGAAGTACTCCAGATATAACAAACTGACCCCAGCCCCCCGACACATAAACTACTGCAGCATAAATACTGGAGGCTGAGACAGGAGGGGTCAGGAGACACTGTGGCCCCATCCGAGGACACCCCCAGACAGGGCCAAACAGGAAGGATATAACCCCACCCACTTTGCCAAAGCACAGCCCCCACACCACTAGAGGGATATCTTCAACCACCAACTTACCATCCTGAGACAAGGCTGAGTATAGCCCACAAAGATCTCCGCCACGGCACAACCCAAGGGGGGCCAACCCAGACAGGATGACCACAACAGTGAATCAACCCACTCAGGTGACGCACCCCCTCCAGGGACGGCATGAGAGAGCCCCAGTAAGCCAGTGACTCAGCCCCTGTAATAGGGTTAGAGGCAGAGAATCCCAGTGGAAAGAGGGGAACCGGCCAGGCAGAGACAGCAAGGGCGGTTCGTTGCTCCAGAGCCTTTCCGTTCACCTTCCCACTCCTGGGCCAGACTACACTCAATCATATGACCCACTGAAGAGATGAGTCTTCAGTAAAGACTTAAAGGTTGAGACCGAGTTTGCGTCTCTGACATGGGTAGGCAGACCGTTCCATAAAAATGGAGCTCTATAGGAGAAAGCCCTGCCTCCAGCTGTTTGCTTAGAAATTCTAGGGACAATTAGGAGGCCTGCGTCTTGTGACCGTAGCGTACGTGTAGGTATGTACGGCAGGACCAAATCAGAGAGATAGGTAGGAGCAAGCCCATGTAATGCTTTGTAGGTTAGCAGTAAAACCTTGGAAATCAGCCCTTGCTTTGACAGGAAGCCAGTGTAGAGAGGCTAGCACTGGAGTAATATGATCAAATTTTTTGGTTCTAGTCAGGATTCTAGCAGCCGTATTTAGCACTAACTGAAGTTTATTTAGTGCTTTATCCGGGTAGCCGGAAAATAGAGCATTGCAGTAGTCTAACCTAGAAGTGACAAAAGCATGGATATATAGCAAGTAAAACACTGGAATGGTAGTTTTGCAATGGAAGAATGTGCAAAGTAGAAATAAAAATAATGGGGTGCAAAGGAGCAAAATAAATGAATAAATTAAAATACAGTTGGGAAAGAGGTAGTTGTTTGGGCTAAATTATAGGTGGGCTATGTACAGGTGCAGTAATCTATAAGATGTTCTGACAGTTGGTGCTTAAAGCTAGTGAGGGAGATAAGTGTTTCCAGTTTCAGAGATTTTTGTAGTTCGTTCCAGTCATTGGCAGCAGAGAACTGGAAGGAGAGGCGGCCAAAGAAATAATTGGTTTTGGGGGTGACTAGAGAGATATATACCTGCTGGAGCGTGTGCTACAGGTGGGAGATGCTATGGTGACAAGCGAGCTGAGATAAGGGGGGACTTTACCTAGCAGGGTCTTGTAGATGACATGGAGCCAGTGGGTTTGGCGACGAGTATGAAGCGAGGGCCAGCCAACGAGAGCGTACAGGTCGCAATGGTGGGTAGTATATGGGGCTTTGGTGACAAAACGGATTGCACTGTGATAGACTGCATCCAATTTGTTGAGTAGGGTATTGGAGGCTATTTTGTAAATGACATCGCCAAAGTCGAGGATTGGTAGGATGGTCAGTTTTACAAGGGTATGTTTGGCAGCATGAGTGCCCCACTCTTATTTTTTAAAGACCCTTACAAATGCTATTTTAGAGAATATTTATAACCGTTAGCATGTATCAATTTCCATCATTTTTATCTGCAAGTGCCTGCATGTCACATAGATCCGCCAAAAACTGGGACAAGGGATGAGTAGAAAAAAACTATATTTCGTGGAAATTGTTTCCGCACAGGTTTATGCAGAGTGTAAGCATCCTGCTCTGTTAGCCATTCATTCACTAGAGCAGCGTATCCATACAATTCTGGATACGTAGCAAGATATTAGTACCCGTTTTCTCAAAGACCCATGCATGCAACACATGGTATACTTGTTTTACATTTACAGGCTTATATCTCTGAATTTTTAAAACACATACATCCGTTATAAGTATATAAACAAAAAATATAATACATGTTACAATTAAATGATGGTTCAAACAAATAAACTTGTTGGGCTATATCTTTTGATTATTAATACATTCTAAGGCTGCAAGATGCGACTAATGATGATTTGAAAAAGGTTGCATGAAAGGCATGTGTTTTTTGCACAAACTGTACAAACTTCCCCAGTCTCTCATTCACATTTTGACAAGCACTTGATAATGACTCGAATTTCCCGGCTGCATCACCTTTGTGCGGACATAATGCCCCCGAAAACAATCCATGCCTTTTGCGGCCAGTGGCCGTTGTGCCATTGAGCTGAATATAATAATTATAATGGCTCTCAGTCACGTGATCATGTCTTTCTCACAGGCTACAAGTGAAGACAGACACATCTGGGACGCAACTGCGCGCATCCTTATCCAATTCGGAGGCGCATATGGAAGATATTAGAAGAACTGTCCACATTTACTTTCCATCAGCTAACAAGATGAGTAGGCCTAACGAACAGCAAAAACACTAGCCTATGTCAATCTACTATCTCCCATAGTACAAAAGTTAAGCAATGTGCACATGGCAGTAGGCCATAAGCGCAAATGTTCCATTAGCAGGAAAACACCATTATCAAAAATGACCACAAATGTGATTATTCATGTAATGCTTTTATTATAACGGTGCATTTTTATGGTGAAAATGATCTTCTCCAAACTCTGTGTAAAGTATGCCAGTTAGGCTCTACACCCATATTAAAGCAATTAATGTGCTTACTTTTAAGAAGTTATTTGGCCACTTTAGTTGTGATACAATCCTTATCAAAACATACTGTATACCCTATAGGCTAGACGACATGAGGTGTGCAACTATGATTTGAAATAGTTGCAAAAAAACATACTGTTTCTTTCCTTTTATGTCTGGGGGCAGTATTGAGTAGCTTGGATGAATAAGGTGCCTAAAGTAAACAACCTGCTCCTCAGTCTGTTTCTAATATATGCATTTTATTTTTAGTATTGGATAGAAAACACTCTAAAGTTTCTAAAACTGTTTGAATGATGTCTGTGAGTATAACAGAACTCATATTTTCAGGCAAAATCCTGAGTTGAAATCAAAACAGGAAGTCAGAAATCTGAGCTTTGTATGTATTCACCAATGAGTCCCCAATGAAGTCCCCTTGAGATATGAATGATGTTGCACTGCCTAGGGGTTCCACTAGAAATTATAATGAGACTTCTATGATGTTGTGGGAGTGAATGATAGCAGAATCAGTCAGGTGTCTGGCAGTCAGCCATTTTCTGATCATGTTTATTCCTCGTGGTAGTCACTTGCGTTCCATTGCTCACGAAGACAAGAAGGAGTACTCCGGTTGGAACTTTATTGAAGCTATTTGTTAAAAACATCCTAATGATTGATTCTGTACTTAGTTTGAAATGTTTCTTCGACCGGTAATATCACTTTTTTAAGTTTTTGTCCGATATAACGCTGACCAGAATTAGCGTTTGGATATGTATACCAAACGCGCTAACAAAAGAAGGTATTTGGACATAAATAACGGACATTTCCGAACAAAACAAACATTTATTGTCGACCTGGGATTCCTGGAGTGCTTTCTGATGTAGATCATCAAAGGTAAGGGAATATTTATCATGTAATTTCTTGTTTATGTTGACGCCATCTTTGCGGCTGTGGTGTTTTTACTTTTGAGCGCCGTCTCAGATTATTGCATGCGTTTCTTTTTCCGTAAAGTTTTTTTGAAATCTGACACAGCGGTTGCATTAAGGAGAGGTATATCTGCATTAAGGAGAGGTATATCTATAATTCCATGTGTATAACTAGTATTATCATCTACATTTATGATGAGTATTTCTGTTGAAACGATATGGCTATGCAAAATCACTGGATGTTTTTGGAACTAGTGAATCTAATACGCCAATGTAAACTCAGATTTTCTGATATAAATATGAACTTTATCAAACAAAACATGCATGTATTGTGTAACATGAAGTCCTATGAGTGTCATCTGATGAAGATTATCAAAGGTTAGTGATTCATTTTATCTCTATATGTGCTTTTTCTCTCTCTCTCTTTGGCTGGTAAAATTGGCTGTGTATTTAGTGAGTTGTTGGTGACCTAACATAATCGTTTGTGGTGCTTTCCCCGTAAATCCTATTTGAAATCGGACACTGTGGTGGGATTAACAACAAGACTACCTTGAAAACGATATAAGATGTTTGAGGAATTTTAATTATGCGATTTCTGTTCTTTTGAATATGGCGCCCTGTACTATCACTGGTTGTAGTTACATCGCTCCCGGTAACGGGATCTCAGCCATAAGAATTAAACTGGGCATCATTCACAAGTGATAATATATCATTCACAAGTGATAGGCTAATATTGTCATCCATCACACTATTCTTGATTTAATCTTGTCTTTACATATACTAAATAATATATGTGTGAAATTTGTTTTGATTTAGAATGGACCATTATCATGCACCTGTCTCGAAACAGGGGCAGCGGAAAAAATGCATGTTATCTACTGTGCATTCGGAAAGTATTTCGACCCCTTCACTATTTCCACATTTTGTTACGTTACAGCCTTATTCTAAAATGGATTCAATCGTTGTTTTTCTTCCTCTCATCAATCTACACCCAATACCCCATAATGACAAAGCAAAAACAGTTAAAAAAAAAAATAATAATTCTAATCTATTAAAAATAAAAAACAGAAATATTACATTTACATAAGTATTCAGACCCTTTACTCAGTACTTGAAGCACATTTGGCAGCGATTACAGCCTCGAGTCTTCTTGGGGATGACACTACAAGCTTGGCACACCTGTATTTGGGGAGTTTCTCCCATTCTTCTGTGCAGATCCTCTCAAGCTCTGTCAGGTTGGATGGAGAGCGTTGCTGCTCAGCTATTTTCCGGTCTCTCCAGAGATGTTAGATCGGGTTCAAGTCCGGCTCTGGCTGGGCCACTCAAGGACAGTCAGAGACTTGTCCCGAAGCCACTCCTGCGTTGTCTTGACTGTGTGCTTAGGGTCGTAGTCCTGTTGGAAGGTGAACCTTCACCCCAATCTGAGGTCCTGAGCACTCTGGAGCAGGTTTTCATCAAGTATCTCTCTGTACTTTGCTCTGTTCATCTTTCCCTCGATCCTGACTAGTCTCCCAGTCTCTGACACTGGTCAAGATTACAAGAAAGGGGCTCTGGGATTGTTTACTTTAGAAGGTGCCTATTCCACTTAACGGGACCCTATGTCTCAAGTATGATTCTGGAAACTCATGGTTTGTGGAGGTAAACCCAGGCCCTGCATGTCCCCAGGTACCCTCATTTGTTGACTTCTGTGATCGAAAAAGCCTTGGTTTTATGCATGTCAACATCAGAAGCCTCCTCCCTAAGTTTGTTTTACTCACTGCTTTAGCACACTCTGCTAACCCTGATGTCCTTGCCGTGTCTGAATCCTGGCTCAGGAAGGCCACCAAAAATTCAGAGATTTCCATACCCAACTATAACATCTTCCGTCAAGATAGAACTGCCAAAGGGGGCGGAGTTGCAGCCTACTGCAGAGATAGCCTGCAAAGTAATGTCATACTTTCCAGGTCCATACCCAAACAGTTCGAACTACTAATTTTGAAAATTACTCTCTCCAGAAATAAGTCTCTCACTGTTGCCGCCTGCTACCGACCACCCTCAGCTCCCAGCTGTGCCCTGGACACCATTTGTGAATTGATCGCCCCCCATCTAGCTTCAGAGTTTGTTCTGTTAGGTGACCTAAACTGGGATATGCTTAACACCCCGGCAGTCCTACAATGTAAGCTAGATGCCCTCAATCTCACTCAAATCATCAAGGAACCCACCAGGTACAACCCTAACTCTGTAAACAAGGGCACCCTCATAGACGTCATCCTGACCAACTGGCCCTCCAAATACACCTCCGCTGTCTTCAACCAGGATCTCAGCGATCACTGCCTCATTGCCTGTATCCGCCACGGAGCCGCAGTCAAACGACCACCCCTCATCACTGTCAAACGCTCCCTAAAACACTTCTGTGAGCAGGCCTTTCTAATCGACCTGGCCCGGGTATCCTGGAAGGACATTGACCTCATCCCGTCAGTTGAGGATGCCTGGTCATTCTTTAAAAGTAACTTCCTCACCATTTTAGATAAGCATGTTCCGTTCAAAAGATGCAGAACCAAGAACAGATACAGCCCTTGGTTCACTCCAGACCTGACTGCCCTCGACCAGCACAAAAACATCCTGTGGCGGACTGCAATAGCATCGAATAGCCCCCGTGATATGCAACTGTTCAGGGAAGTCAGGAACCAATACACGCAGTCAGTCAGGAAAGCTAAGGCCAGCTTCTTCAGGCAGAAGTTTGCATCCTGTAGCTCCAACTCCAAAAAGTTCTGGGACACTGTGAAGTCCATGGAGAACAAGAGCACCTCCTCCCAGCTGCCCACTGCACTGAGGCTAGGTAACACGGTCTCCACCGATAAATCCATGATTATCGAAATCTTCAATAAGCACTTCTCAACGGCTGGCCATGCCTTCCGCCTGGCTACTCCAACCTCGGCCAACAGCTCCGCCCCCCAGCTCCTCGCCCAAGCCTCTCCAGGTTCTCCTTTACCCAAATCCAGATAGCAGATGTTCTGAAAGAGCTGCAAAACCTGGACCCGTACAAATCAGCTGGGCTTGACAATCTGGACCCTCTATTTCTGAAACTATCTGCCGCCATTGTCGCAACCCCTATTACCAGCCTGTTCAACCTCTCTTTCATATCGTCTGAGATCCCCAAGGATTGGAAAGCTGCCGCAGTCATCCCCCTCTTCAAAGGGGAGACACCCTGGACCCAAACTGCTATAGACCTATATCCATCCTGCCCTGCCTATCTAAGGTCTTCGAAAGCCAAGTCAACAAACAGGTCACTGACCATCTCGAATCCCACCGTACCTTCTCCGCTGTGCAATCTGGTTTCCGAGCCGGTCACGGGTGCACCTCAGCCACGCTCAAGGTACTAAACGATATCATAACCGCCATCGATAAAAGACAGTACTGTGCAGCCGTCTTCATCGACCTCGCCAAGGCTTTCGACTCTGTCAATCACCATATTCTTATCGGCAGACTCAATAGCCTCGGTTTTTCGGATGACTGCCTTGCCTGGTTCACCAATTACTTTGCAGACAGAGTTCAGTGTGTCAAATCGGAGGGCATGCTGTCCGGTCCTCTGGCAGTCTCTATGGGGGTGCCACAGGGTTCAATTCTCGGGCCGACTCTTTTCTCTGTATATATCAATGATGTTGCTCTTGCTGCGGGCGATTCCCTGATCCACCTCTACGCAGACGACACCATTCTATATACTTTCGGCCCGTCATTGGACACTGTGCTATCTAACCTCCAAACGAGCTTCAATGCCATACAGCACTCCTTCCGTGGCCTCCAACTGCTCTTAAACGCGAGTAAAACCAAATGCATGCTTTTCAACCGATCGCTGCCTGCACCCGCATGCCCGACTAGCATCACCACCCTGGATGGTTCCGACCTTGAATATGTGGACATCTATAAGTACCTAGGTGTCTGGCTAGACTGCAAACTCTCCTTCCAGACTCACATCAAACATCTCCAATCGAAAATCAAATCAAGAGTCAGCTTTCTATTCCGCAACAAAGCCTCCTTCACTCACGCCGCCAAGCTTACCCTAGTAAAACTGACTATCCTACCGATCCTCGACTTCGGCGATGTCATCTACAAAATGGCTTCCAACACTCTACTCAGCAAACTGGATGCAGTCTATTACAGTGCCATCCGTTTTGTCACCAAAGCACCTTATACCACCCACCACTGCGACTTGTATGCTCTAGTCGGCTGGCCCTCGCTACATATTCGTCGCCAGACCCACTGGCTCCAGGTCATCTACAAATCCATGCTAGGTAAAGCTCCGCCTTATCTCAGTTCACTGGTCACGATGGCAACACCCATCCGTAGCACGCGCTCCAGCAGGTGTATCTCACTGATCATCCCTAAAGCCAACACCTCATTTGGCCGCCTTTCGTTCCAGTACTCTGCTGCCTGTGACTGGAACGAACTGCAAAAATCTCTGAAGTTGGAGACTTTTATCTCCCTCACCAACTTCAAACATCAGCTATCCGAGCAGCTAACCGATCGCTGCAGCTGTACATAGTCTATTGGTAAATAGCCCACCCATTTTCACCTACCTCATTCCCATACTGTTTTTATACTGTTTTTTTATTTATTTACTTTTCTGCTCTTTTGCACACCAATATCTCTACCTGTACATGACCATCTGATCATTTATCACTCCAGTGTTAATCTGCAAAATTGTATTATTCGCCTACCTCCTCATGCCTTTTGCACACATTGTATATAGACTACCCATTTTTTTTCTACTGTGTTATTGACTTGTTAATTGTTTACTCCATGTGTAACTCTGTGTTGTCTGTTCACACTGCTATGCTTTATCTTGGCCAGGTCGCAGTTGCAAATGAGAACTTGTTCTCAACTAGCCTAACTGGTTAAATAAAGGTGAAATAAAAAATAAATAAAAAATGGTTTCATCAAGGCCTCCTGCCCAAGATGCAGTAAGATCAATTAAGATTAATCCATTTTTGGACTGATTAAAATGTAGCATAGGGGCGGCAGGGTAGCCTAGTGGTTCGAGCGTTGGACTAGTAACCGGAAGGTTGCAAGTTCAAATCCCGAGCTGACAAGGTACAAATCTGTCGTTCTGCCCCTGAACAGGCAGTTAACCCACTGTTCCTAGGCCGTCATTGAAAATAAGAATTTGTTCTTAACTGACTTGCCTAGTAAAATAAAGGTAAAATAAAATAAATAAACATACATGTTTATTTCATTCTTCCAGGACTGATGGAATATTTGCTACAAAGTTTGTTTGACATATTTACTAATGATTCTGTATCCTGGGGCAGGTGCCTTTGGATTGTCGTGGAAGGATCAGAATTTGTTGGTAACATTTGTAAGATGTTTAATATTCATCAAATGTGTGTAAGTTACTTCTCATAAGAATGTATTTTGTTGTACTATAGTGGTGGCCATTGGCAGTTATCTTTTCTATGTCAGGACTAAGTTGCATGGGCCACAGAGAGGGGAGAGGTCAAAGTGTCATCATGTGTAAACATATCTTTTACTCCCTACCTTTTCTTTAGGGGAAAGAAGGGTTGCAGTGTCTGGAATCATTCTATGCTCCCTCTAATGTTGTTTCTATCTTAACCTATAGCCTCATCCTCCTCTCCGTGAGTTTGTCCAGGAGTTTGTATTTAGAGTGGGTTGTATCTAAATGACAATTTGATATATGCCTGTTGATATGGAGGATTTTGTTTATGGTTCTGGGGTTTGGGAAAGGAGACAAAGCTGAACGATGAATTATGTCTATGCTGTCTGACTATGTGTGTCTTTGCTATTAAAGGAACTCAGTTGCATTGTAAGGGGGCTCTCAGAGAATTCACTGGGAGACACTGAATTTATCTGAGAGTCACAGGACTTTGATAGAGCTCATATAATTAAAGATGGACTTTTATAACTAACTCTGACGTGTGTGTGTGGTTTGCTCCCATGATTTGGTAAATAGAGGAAATTTCCACGACAGGATAGAAGTTATTGAGACTATACAGTATAAAGGTACCCCGATCCGGTTGTTATGGGAGCTCCCAAATTAAGTAAGGCCTTGCCATTTTGTTTGTTTTTACCCTACGTTTTACCACACACGCCAGCACCCACACATAACCCACCTGTTATTAATATTTATTAGTGGTGTTAATACCGTGTTTGATTTATTGTGTACGTGTCTTTTTATTTAGATTTTAGTGTGTTTAAGAATGCACCTTAAAGGGCACAGAAATGACATTTTCTGAAGTATCGATTGTCCGAGTTTTGGTTGCACACGTAAATTCTCTTGATAACCCAATGTAAACCTGGTACACAAAATATTTGGAATGTCTTTGAATAATGAGTCTGAGGTACAGGAAAAGAAAAGGGAAAGCAACACTCACTTAATGGGTTTGAATGACCTCAGACCTCTGTTCTGACTTTCTGGTGAGCCCTGATCACCCTCACTAGAAAGGCTAGAGATATTGGGTGAGATTTAAATGTAATATGTAAACACTGATAATTAGGAAGAAGTTTATAATTTATCAACAGTCATATTGTGATTTGGACCACAAGAAAGAAAGAGAGAGCGCTGCCCCTGAATGAGGGAAACCTGTCGCTCGTCTATTTTACTATTACCTTATGGGATCCAACTATTTCCTTTTGGAGTTATCAAGAGTTGTAATTCTAATTTATGGTGTTATTCCAATTAGTTGATTTTTTATTTAACCTGTACTGTTGTGTTTTTGGGATGCATGAATCCCGGTGTGAGTCATGTGTCCAAAGGGGGAATTACCAGTCCCCTGAGGCCCTTTGGTAAATATGCAAATTGATTTTGTTCACATGCCTGCCTGTAAAAGGGAAAAATATATTTTTGGGATTTTTGGAAATGGATTTCAATTTTTCCCCGGGTCAAACACTTTCTTACAAATAGCTAGTAATGTTTCTGTACTACAGAATGTATCAGATCGTTGGATTTGTGGATTGTTACCAGATAGTGCTAAGACTATGCCACGTGAACCAGGCAATCTTATAGACAGAGAGCTCGGTTGAGTAAAGGATAAGGTGTTTTATATGAAGAGGATTGTTGTTGTTTTGTTTTTATCTTGATTCAATACAAATCTCACTAGGTTGGGTCTGATGGATGGTTGGGATTTCTCCCTCCTGACCCTGTAACTCTGCGGTGAGATCGCCAAGATGATAGGGGAGTATAAGCCAATTTGCAAAAATGGTTTCAACTCTGTGTTGTTATTCTTTTTGACATTTATCTTAGACATTTGTATTAAGCATTTTGGTAGAAGTAATAATTTGTCATACAGTGAATAGTTTGTCTGGATTTCCTTAATCAGAAATGCTCTAAACTAAACAGACGTTTGTCTGTCCTCTCTCGAGGTAATTGCGAAGGTGACAACCGATGGTATCTACAGTAGATGCATAGAAGGAATCATTTGTCTGAGAACATTGTGAGCCTCACTCCTTCTAACCGGCTGAAGTGATGGTGACAATGGCGTTTAATATGGTCCTTCATCACTTCTACCTGAAACTTGAGTCAGAGCCAGCAACCTGTGCACAGCATCCAATCGAAGCTATCAACTGCCTTTTATCTCATGCCTTTTCTCTCAGGAGTGCAACATGGGTCCACGTGGAGTGAGCATGGAGAGAGATCCCATCCAAACTTCTCTCATGCTGCTGTTGTACTGGTCCAAAAATGGACAAGATGCAATGGTCGGTAAAGGATGGTGGTAGCTCAGGTGAGAGATTCGTCTGCTAGGTTTAAATCAGAATTATTCCCCAGATATTGAAAACATTATCAAGGGCCATCCACTTTGAACATTTGCCATTGGGAGGACAAACACTATCCGAGGAAGAAAATGAAGAAACACCAGAAGAATGCGTGCCGGGAAGGAGGGGGGTGGTCAACTGTGCCTGTAATTAAATTAGGCTTGTCCAAAATTGTT
Organism: Oncorhynchus nerka; assembly: GCF_034236695.1. Lineage (NCBI taxonomy): Eukaryota > Metazoa > Chordata > Actinopteri > Salmoniformes > Salmonidae > Oncorhynchus > Oncorhynchus nerka. The sequence continues at coordinate 20,909,622 of NC_088396.1, forward strand.
TATTTCAGGTATCATGTTGATTGTGAAGGTCTGCACACTGCAAAATGTATTATAATTTAGACAAAAAAATGCATTGAACATGCCACTCGCGACAAAAGCTCCAGCTGAAATGTCATTGACAGAATCCATAAATTAAATTGTGTAATGAAGTATGTGTGTAACTGTTTAGATTGTACATCCCAGAATGAAGGGTTTGAAAGGATGAAGTATCTGGTTTATGTGTTGATTTCACTTAATTTAATAGAAGTATAGAACCTTTTGATAGAAGCTATAATCTAATGCTTACCTTAAAATGTAAGGATAACTTTTATATAAGAGGAGAGAATGTGAAGGAAATGTTTGTTTGTGCTTTTCTAATAACCTATTCGACTGGGTTCATACAAGTGACTGATTGATCCGTATCAGTATAAGCAATTTGTCAGTATGCCCAGAACATTGTTATGAGAACCGAAAAGGATATATCAGTTTCAAGGTCTCAGCTTGGAGAGAAGAAGCCTCGTGAGGTATTGGTCGGTCACATGCATGAACCAAACGTCAATGATGAATTCAAATATTTAATAATGTAAATCATGCAAATATAACTTGTCTGCAAAAGCAGTATATAAGAGAACTAACAGGACTTCTCTGACAGAGCTCCTGACAGACGTGTACTACTTGGTGCATTATGTTTGTTGGAACCTTTCCAGCTTGCTGATAATAAAGTATGATCATTTAAGTTTGACTTGGAGTCCCTGGTGGTAATTTCCACAACACTCCTTATGGAATTGTCATGTTTGGCTTGACAATGACAATGGAGTAGGCAAAGCCACAAACAGATCTGGGACAAGGCTAATATCAGAGAGGTCTGGCTGCTATATCCTTCAATGACAGCCTATGATGTCATCATCTCCACATAGGGAAACTCTTTGTCTGGACCTACAGGGAGAACAGAGCAACAGGTGAGGTGACAAGACTATAACTTCTTAGATATCTAGATCTACAAAAACACAGTAGAATCCGTCATTATATTCATGTCATTATATTCATGTCAGAAGACTGAGAAAGTATACTTAGTAATGAAGTTACTGTACACACTTCAGGGGGAATCTTTACTTCCACTTACAGTACCAGTCAAAAGTTTGGACATTCAAGGGTTTTTCTTTATTTTGTACTGTTTTCTACATTGTAGAATAATAGTGAAGATATCAACACTATGAAATAACACATACGGAATCATGTAGTAACCAAAAAAAGTGTTAAACAAATCAAAATATATTTTATATTTCAGTTTCTTCAAAGTAGTCACCCTTTGCCTTTGACAGCTTTGCACACTTTTGGCAATCTCTCAACCAGCTTCATGAGGTAGTCACATGGGATGCATTTCAATTAACAGGTGTGCCTTGTTAAAAGGTCATTTGTAGAATTTATTTCCTTAATGCATTTGAGGCAATCAGTTGGGTTTTGACATGGTAGGGGTGGTATAAAGAAGATAGCCCTATTTGGTAAAAGACCCAAGTCCATATTATGGCAAGAATAGGTCAAATAAGCAAAGAGAAACGACAGTCCATCATTACTTTAAGACATGAAGGTCAGTCAATCTGGAAAATGTAAAGGACTGAGTTTCTTAAAGTGCAGTCACAAAAACCATCAAGCACTATGATGAAACAGGCTCTCATGAGGACTGCTACAGTAAAGGAAGACCCAGAGTTACCTCTGCTTCAGAGGATAAGTTTGTTAGAGTTAACTGCACCTCATGTTGCAGCCCAAAGAAATGCTTCACAGAATTCAAGTAACAGGCACATCTCAACATCAACTATTCAGAGACTGTGTGAATCAGGCCTTCACGGTCGAATTTCTGCAAAGAAACCACTACTAAAGGACACCAATAATAAGAAGAGACTTGCTTGGGCAAAGAAACACGAGCAATGGACATTAGACTGGTGGAAATCTGTCCTTTGATCTGATGAGTCTACATTTGATATTTTTGGTTCCAACCACAGTGTCTTTGAGACGCAGAGTGGACGGAACGGATGATGAACGGATGACCTCCGCATGTGTGGTTCCCACTGTGAAGCATAGAGGAGGAGGTGTGATGGTGTGGGGGTGACACTATCAGTGTTTTATTTAGAATTCAAGGCACACTTAACCCGCATGGCTACCACAGCAAAACGCCATCTCATCTGTGGGATTAGTGGGACTATAATTTGTTTTTTCAACAGGACAATGACCCAACACACCTCAAGGCTGTGTAAGGGCTATTTGACCAAGAAGGAGAGTGATGGAGTGCTGAATCAGATGACCTGGCCTCCACAACCACCGACCTCAACCCAATTGAGATGTTTTGGGATGAGTTGGACCGCAGAGCGAAGGAAAAAAAGCCAACAAGTGCTCATCAAATTTGGGAACTCCTTCAAGAAGGTTGGAAAAGCATTCCAGGTAAAGCTGGTTGAGAGAATGGCAAGAGTGTGCGAAGCTGTTATCAAGGAAAAGGGTGGCTACTTTGAAGAATCTCAAATGTATTTTGATTTGTTCAACACTTTTTTGGTTACTACATGATTCCATATGTGTTATTTCATAGTTTTGATGTCTCACTATTATTATAAAATTTAGAAAATAGTAAAAAATAAAGAAAAAAACCCTTGAATGAGTAGATGTGTCCAAACTTTTGACTGGTACTGTAAGTTGAATTTTCACTTAGTCATGCATTACTGTCAATGGGAAACTAAGTGAAAAGTTGAGGTAAACAAACAGGCCCCATGGTTTAACAACACCCCCCACTCCACCCAATTTTCCAGTTACTCACTAATATGTATAAAAGGGGTAAACCTGCAAATAAGTGGTAAATAAGGGGCTGTTTGAAAGGGGGTCATTCTTTACAGGTAACATACCACATCTTCTGTCTGAAATGGGTATAAGTGAACATTTGAGGTAAGTGGGAATTACGATTCACCCCTAAAAGATAGAGGATACTTGCCATGCAGTTTCCTGTTTCCTCTGTGATGCTGATTCTCCATTGGATGGTAACAGTCATGTGACGTCTCCAGACGGGGTTCCGGTGTAGAAGGATGATTCCAGACACCGTCTCTCCACCGAGCAGCGAGATCGGCCCGTCCAGCATGAACAGAGTCTGCTTCCAGTGGGTTGGCCTGATGGAGAGTAGAGGGAGGAGCTGATATCACATTGGCTGTACTGATTGTGAAAGCTGCTAGGGCCCAATGTCTACCTCCACTACTTACTCAGAGTAGGGCCCAGTGTCTAACTCCAATGTGGTTTGGTCTCTCTCCAGGCTCTGGAACTGAACTTTGAACCAGGAAGTGAACCCGTGGAACGTCCCAGCCTTTTCCACGATGAAGGTAAACTGGCCCCTCAGCTTCTAGACAGGGAACTCGTTGACTTACATGTATGTGTGTGTGAATTACATGTTATTATATTGTTTTACACCATGGCATTGTTGAATACTCCTTTCTGATTGGCTTGAAGGGCATTCTAGAGTGCGTTATTTTCCTATAGCACACAGTATATTTGCACGGTAGAATTCAATGGCTATAGTTCATTTTTACATGTTTTGTTTGAGCTGCTTTTTACAGAAAAATTCTATTTGAAAACAGTATTGCTATTGTTGAATTCTATTTTCATAATAGCAAGCTAGGTCTGATGGTTTGGTTAGCTAAACTAGCAAGTCTGTTTGTTTGGTTACAACGGCAACTACTGTAGCTATCTAGTAAACTTGCTAGCTACTTCAGTGGATGTTGAACACATTATCCTGTCAACTGTTGATAAAAGGATATTAGAAGGGTGAGCCGGTTAAGGATCGATTCAGACCAGGGGCCTGTTGCACAAAACTAGGATAAGGGATTAAGCCAGGATATCTTGGTGATCCTGGCTCAATTGATCCGTAATCCGGTTGCACTAAAGATGGATAGGGGGCAGGAGGATATGTTATGGTATAAATTACCATGGAGATTTTATTCTGTGGAGCTAGCCTGCTCCAGACCAGGCTAAATTCCAGGATCTATTTAATCTCATCCCTAATGTCAGTCAGCAGTCACCACAAATGGAAACCAATAGTTATTTCACTGCTCACTATACATTGTTATCACATATAACTAGACCCACTGTTATTATTTAAACGTTTGTGATCATTAATTTCAATGATTTTGGATAAAAAATTATTTTTAGATGATGTTGCTATCATTAGATAATTTACAGTTTCCCATAGACTATAAGGCTATATATAAAATGATAGAATATTAGGGCCACAGAGGGGAAAAAAACACAAGTCATAATATTGTAACCAGTTGTTTTAAAGGAGGACAGTTGTTAAAATGACAGATGTGGGGCATTTCGTGAAATTGTACTTCAGTATGGTTTCATAAACAAAGACATGCTGATGTGCCAGAATATTAAGTATCACATTGTCATAAGTATCAAAACTGTAAAAACAATATGTAGCTTTTCTGCAGAAAGAATCAGCCTCATAAATTTATGACTTTATCCTTTTTCTTCAGTGTGGCCCTAGTACTCTGTCATATAAACAAATACACATTCCATATGAATATAAAAACACAATGTGTAACATTATGTTCCTTTATTGAATAAGGACAAAACAAAGCAGGCAAACCATCAGCTCCTTTCGAAACTGAAGTCACAGTGACTCTACAAGATGGAAAGCACAGAATCCAAGCATATTATACAAAATGATACATACACATTCAAAGGTCTGTATATAACACACCCTGCATGTCTGCACACTAAAATAAATGCAGGACAAATCCATACACATCAACTGAACAGACAAATGAATGGATGCAGTAGCCTCCTGCAGCCTTGTATTACACACAGTATACCGCACAAACATCATAAGAGGCCAAATTGTCAAAAAACGAACCCAAAAAAAAAACAAATTCCTCTGCCACCGCAGGACATATTTAACCAAAATTGAAAGCACACATACTAACTAAAATAATTCAACACATATTGGTCCCTCAGCAGCCGACCACTGTCGTCATCAGGGAAGATTGCCGGATTGTCCCAGTCCATGGCTGGTGGCACTCTGGGGGCCCTCTCCTTCCTCAGGCAGGCCACATTGTGGAGGACAGCACAAGCCACAGTAATATCACATGCCCTAACAGGGCTGACCCTTAATTTGTGAAGGCAGTGAAAGCGTGCCTTCAGGAGGCCAAAGGTCATTTCAACTCTGGCCCTGGTCCTGGCATGGTTGTAGGCCTGCTGTGCTTCCTGGGGGTCTGTGAAAGGTGTCAGGAGAAAAGGCTGGCAGCCATACCCCCTGTCTCCCAGCAACACACCAGAGAATTCACCTGTCAACACAAAATCTCATCATTACTACCTCATAAACACAGTGATATTCTTGACACAGCCATGATGGTTATAAATAGGGGTTGTGTGGCTTACCTTGTGATAGGCACTGATAGATTTCAGAGGCCCAAAAGATTCTGGAGTCATGGACTGAGCCAGGCCATTTTGCCACAACATTGCTGATCACACAGTCAGCATTGCAGACCATCTGAAATCATAAGATGAGGAATATTACACCAATCAATGCACATCACTGGCAATGCAGAGTGTTCGTCAATGGACAATATCAAAAAGTTATGTTCACCTGAACATTAATGCTGTGAAAGGATTTCCTATTCACAAAATCAGCCTCATGGGCACCTGAGGGGGCTTTTATCCTTATGTGTGTGCAGTCCACTGCACCAATGACATTGGGGAAACCTGTCACACAAAGTAATGAGTATCCTACTATGTGTTAACAGTTGTCCTGTAATTTGTAAATCCTCTTACCTGCAATCCTATAGAACTCCTCTTTGATGTCACAGAGTCTTCTGTGGCCAGGGAAGGAGATGAAGACATCTGCTAATGCTTTGATAGCCAGACACACACTCCTTATTGTGCGGCAAATTGTGGCCTTGTTCAGCTGTTCTGCATCCCCCACTGAGTACAGGAAGGCTCCACTAGCAAAAAAGCGCAAGGCCACACAAACCATTTGCTCCACACTCAGTGCATGGCTCCGTGCAGTGCGGTGCTTAATCCTGGGACCCAGTAGTCTGCATAGATACCTGATGCCATCTGCAGAAACCTGTATCTTTCATATAGATGGTCATCAGGGAAGGCCAGTGGGTCCAACCGGTCCCTGAAGACCCTTTCTCGCCTGAAGGCTCTCCTCAGCACAAGTGCTTCTTCATCCACCACATCTCGCACGAATGGGCATGCCATTGTCAGAGCAGAAAGGAACACACAATTTTTGGGACTTCATATAGGCTAGTGGCCACACCTGGTGCTGGGGGGGTGGGCAAAAGAGGGCGATGCCTTATAACGATGACTTGGTTGTACTGATTGCTGGGAAAATAAAAAAAACCTTAGAAAGATGCCACCGTCCTGTGTGCTCACAATAAGAGCTCATATGTCATGGCTCACTTGACTTTACGAGAATATACCTAATTTTTATTTTGAGCTGTGTCATCTTCTTGGAGCTGGGGGAGGAAAGAAAAATAATGATTAATACATTTGTGTTACAGTTAGCATACAGTGTACATTGAAGGCATATCTCACCTCCCTCTCAAGTTTTTTTATTTCAAGGTCCAGTTTCCTAATTGTCCTCTTTTTTATTTCGGACTCCAGTGCAAGATTTTCCATCTTTTTCTTCTTGTACTGAATGTCTATGTCTGCCAGTTCTATTTGGCGCCGGAGGTGGTTGCCATACAACTATCTGATAGCTTGTGAGCTCTGTGAACACAATACAATTAGCGCAGCTGGAATTTGGCAGGATGTGGTGTCCTTTTTATTAATACGCACTATGTTGCCAGGCTGGTTTTCCCACTGTATAGCATCTGGGTCCTGTAAAAGAAATTAGATTTTTTGATTTTGATGAGGACTCCTCACCATTGTAGAGTAAATAGTACTTTCACAGTCTTAACATGATACCTCATGCCTTCTGGAATCCAGAGAGATGGTCTCCTCCTCATCATCGTCTCCATCATGTGCTGTTGCACTGGGGCCTTCACCCTATCACATTTAATCGGATTCATATTGAAGCTAGTAGACAAGACATGCCAGGCCTACAGTATGCCTTTGATGGAGTACTCACTGGATCAGCATCGTCTGGTGCTTGTGCTGGTGGCTCTAACAGGAACACAGTGCTGCCAGGCACTGCAAGGCAATAGGTAAACCAAAGTCAGACAGTCCAAATTGATTCAATATGAATGTGGTTGTATCCCATGTAGAGATGGAAGGACATACCTTGAATGAAGCGGGTGGCATCTTGGGAGGAACCTATGCTCGTCTCTTTCCCCCCAGGGATCCCCTCTAAGACGGGCCTGCCTTTATTTAGCTCCAAGGCCATGTCCTCTGCTGGGGTAAGGTCAGCCTTTGGTGACCCACCACCCGTGCCTTGTCTGTGGGTATTCTTTTTCACTGCTAAAACAGTACAGACAATGTGTGAGCAGGCACCTTCTGGGTACAATATATGCTTGTGCTTTGTTAAATATTAGTCAGGGACCATACCATTCTGCAGAATGTTCTTGTATTTGATTTTGACCTGCTGCCATGTCCGTTTTGGCCCGTTCATGTTTAATCTACACACACACACACACACACACACATTTAATGGAGTCACACTGCAAAAAATTACTTGGTATTTTTGTCTTGTTTTCAGTAAAAATATCAAAAAATGTATCATAGCTTTATACAGTGTGATGGAGTTACTTTACACAATTTCACTCATATCTGCAGTGCATTTCAATTAAAAATTTAACCGTTTCATAATTACAGTACAACTGCATTTTTGGAGATGTGAATTAAATATTTGAATTGTAATTGTGATGTTTCAGCGGAGCGGTGAGTGTGTAATTGTGCACTATTTACGCATTCAGGCGGTCTGCAATACTTTGCCACGCTTTATCACTGTGGCGGTGTTGCCTTTCTTCTTAATTATATCTTTTACCTCCTCGTATGCCTCCATGAGGATTTGTGCTTCCGACGGGGAAAAGTACGCGGCTCTAGTTGCCATGGTAAATCAATCTGTGGCGGGGTCTATTTGAGTGAGCCGTGAGCGCGCACCTAATCCAGGATTGGTTTCACCTGGTTTAATGAATCCGTGTCTGCTCATCCTGGCTTGGTCTTTGTGCAACCAATTAAGCCTGGACGCACATGTTTTGGCTTCATTGAGCTCAGCTGAGTCATTTATCCCGGATGTCTTAATTCTACTTTTGTGCAACAGGCCCCAGGTGTTAAAATTGTACGACAAGCGACAGTTTATTTCAGAGGGAGAATATCTGGTACACGTAAATACGGCTCTTCCGTTAGTTCGTGTTGGAACAGCAAGCAGAGAGCGAGTAAACAGTCAGCACAGCCCTTATATACGTCACAGAAAGTAGGTTGACTCTAGGAAGATCGGATCTCCGGATTGGTTCAGCTGGTTGTAGTCTGTAGTCTTCTGCCATTGGCTCAGTTGTCTGTCCGTCATCGTAGAATCTTCTTCGGGCACACAGTGTTTGTTTAAAAGGGAGATTATGTGTGTAATGTGGGAGCTATCCTGTAGGGGACCCCACAGGCTTTACTGTGAAAATACGTTGCTATGTGTTGTCTCAGTTATAACAATGCAATAGCCACGTATTTAGCAGTAGATTGGTCTCCTGCATAATAGCAATTCTTTACACAACTTAACACATTTCTAGTGGCAAATGTATTAAACTATAGCCATGGTATAAAAAGGATAATCAACTCTGGGCTCCATACATTCTCTGGAAAATAATGCAACTCAGTGGAAGTTCAGTTCCAGTTTCAGTTCCACTCTAAAACAACGTTGGAGGCAGTTTATGGTAGAGAAATGAACATTAGATTATCTGGTAACAGCTTTGGTGGTCATCCCTGCAGTCAGCATGCTAATTGCACGCTCCCTCAAAACTTGAGAAATCTGTGGTATTGTGTTGTGACAAAACTGCACATTTTAGCGTGGCCTTTTACTACCCTCAGCAAAACGTACAACTGTGGAATAATCATGCTGTTTAATCAGAATCTTGATAAACCACACCTGTCAGGTGGATGGATTATTTTGGCAAAAGACAAATGCTCACTAACAGGGATGTAAACAAATTTGTGCACAACATTTGAGAGAAATACGCTTTTTGTGCAAATGGAACATTTCTGGGATCTTTTATTTCAGCTCATGAAACATGGGACCAACACTTTACATGTTGCGTTTATATTTTTCTTCAGTATACATTGTCACATGCCTACTTGATTTCTATGATACATCTGGTTCTCACGGAATGACTTTACACAAGAGCAAGATCTTTTTTTTTGTTTCTTACTTTTTTATTTTCTACGGGATGTGTCTTAAAGTGAACTATTCTACTACACTACTTTATAAAATCGATAATAAAGTTTATCTCCAGACAGTCACCCACCTGGTCGCTGCCGCAGCTCGTGAAATCAGACAGTCCTATAAACTCCTCTGGCGGATTGGTGTAATCTTCATCCTCCTGATGCATCCTGATCGAATCATCAACTTTCTTAAACATCAAAACTTCTAATAACTTAGCTATAGTCAGTCATTAATTTAATTTGCTAGTCTCGGGCAGAGATATACTGGTATTGCGATCTAAAGGTAATAAAAAGTAGCACGATATTTCATATTTTTATGTTAATTTAGTGTAGCCTAAAGCCAGCTATGTTTATTTCCGGTTCCAGGATTTCATGTCTACGTATGTGTCGGTTAGAAACATGGGAGGGACCTACCTGAATTTGTCCAATTGAAACTTCCGTGGCCTCTCTTCCTATACACCGCACACTGACGTCACGTACAGATGCGTGCGACTCTTGTCAGTAACGGGCCATCGACACTTGCGCAAATTCGACATAGCCCAGATTTACGTTTTTATTACTTCTGAACGAAACATTTTTGGGGTGGGGTGGGTTCTCATACGCTTACAATGATGTTTTGATTTTTGCTTGAACAGTCGCTAATATTATGTCTGGTTGTGATCTTTGCAAAATAACTATTTTGGATGCAGCAGTTGTTAGCTAGAATGCTAACGTTCATTGATAAATAGGCTGTAGCCAAGGCTTGCCAAATAGCCATTTTACTGGTTATAAATTCAAGTGTTTTTAAGTAAAATAAATAAAGTTGATTTGCGATGACATTATATGAAGTAAAAAATAAATATTATATAAAAAAGGAAATTAATACCAGCCTTAAATTAAATTAGAATCCAAAAGTGTCACAGCAGCCTAAAGTACTGCATTGCAGTGCTTGAGTTGTCATTACAGACTCAGGTTCGATCCCAGACTGAGTTACAGCCAGTTGTGACCGGAAGACCCATGAGGCAGCACACAATTGTCCCAGCGTCGTCCATGTTAGGGGAGGGTTTGGCTGGCCTGGATTTCCTTGTCCCAAGGGACTCCTTGTGTCGGACCGGGCACCTGCAAGCTGATTTTGGTCGCTAATTGGACGGTGTTTCCTCCGACACATTGGTGCGGCTGGCTTCCGGGTTAAGCGAGGAGTGTGTCAAGAAGCAGTATGGCTTGGCAGGGTCGTGTTTGGACCTTTGCCTCTCCCGAGTCCGTGGGGGAGTTGCAGCGATGGGACAAGACTAACTACCAATTGGGGAGAAAAAGGGGTAAAAAAAATAATAATCCAAAGTAGTGTGAAATGCACTCATAAAATACATGTAAATAGTCTCTTTTTTTGCTTCTATAAGAACTCCCCTTTGTTCTGCCACCAACTTGAGTGCAATGCCCTCATGAGGCAATATTTGCAAACACAGAAAGCGGTATTTGGTTCTTAAATGGTAAAAGGTTTCCGTAATGAATAGGGGTCCCAATACGTTTTGTTATTGGAAATCGGAAATTAATTTGTTTTCTAATTTATTGGGTCACAATTTGACATGAAATAACAGAAAACAAATAACATTAAAATCTATTAAATGTTTAGATTTTTGTTTGTTTTTCATACCCAGAAGTACACGCCCCCTCATGGAATATACAAAGAGTTTAGGTGGTGTGTTTACACCCTAGGTTGGCAGCAAAAAGAAAGGATTAGATTGTGAGTGTGACAGGAAGATACAAATACTAATGTTAGCTAAAATGCAGAATAACTGAACAAAGATGGCTTGCAATAGGTGGCTAACTAGCACTATCTGGCTACTGACTACCTAGCAGGCCAGAGCTACCTGCTGCAAAAAGGTCCGATTTCTCTTACTTTCTGTAGCTAACTTAGCTATACTGAACAAAAATATAAATGCGTGCTCGTCGTCCTCACCAGGGTTGTAACTGACTTCAGTGGGCAAATGCTCTCCTTCGATGGCCACTGGCACGCTGTAGGAGTGTGCTTTTCACGGATCTATGCCATCGTGTGGACGAGTAGTTTGCTGATGTCAAAGTTGTGAAGAGAGTGCCCCATGGTGGCGGTGGGGTTATGGAATGGGCAGGCATAAGCTACGGACAACGAACACATTTGCATTGAGATACTGTGGCGAGATCCTGAGGCCCTTTGTCATGCCATTCATCCGGTGCCATCACCTCATGTTTCAGCATGATAATGCACGGCCCCATGTCGCAAGGATCTGTACACTAAAAATGTCCAAGTTCTTCCATGGCCTGCATACTCACCAGATGGCACCTATAGTAGAATCTCAATTCAACGGCTCAGACACAAGAGGCATGTGGCAGGGTCTACAGTCAATCACGGACTACAAGAAGAAACCCAGCCCAGTCACGGACCAGGATGTCTTGCTCCCAGGCAGACTAAATAACTTTTTTGCCCGCTTTGAGGACAATACAGTGCCACTGACACGGCCTGCAACGAAAACATGCAGTCTCTCCTTCACTGCAGCCGAGGTGAGTAAGACATTTAAACGTGTTAACCCTCGCAAGGCTGCAGGCCCAGACGGCATCCCCAGCCGCGCCCTCAGAGCATGCGCAGACCAGCTGGCCGGTGTGTTTACGGACATATTCAATCAATCCCTATACCAGTCTGCTGTTCCCACATGCTTCAAGAGGGCCACCATTGTTCCTGTTCCCAAGAAAGCTAAGGTAACTGAGCTAAACGACTACCGCCCCGTAGCACTCACTTCCGTCATCATGAAGTGCTTTGAGAGACTAGTCAAGGACCATATCACCTCCACCCTACCTGACACCCTAGACCCACTCCAATTTGCTTACCGCCCAAATAGGTCCACAGACGATGCAATCTCAACCACACTGCACACTGCCCTAACCCACCTGGACAAGAGGAATACCTATGTGAATACCTGTTCATCGACTACAGCTCGGCATTCAACACCATAGTACCCTCCAAGCTCGTCCCTGGGTCTCGATCCCGCCCTGTCAACCACACTGCACACTCCCTAACCCACCTGAGACCCTGGGAGGAATCCTATGTGAATACGTTCACCCAGCGCATTCAACACCATAGTGCAACTGGGACTGGGTCTCGACTTCCTGAACTGGGTACTGGACTTCCTGCCCCCAGGTGGTGAGGGTAGGCAACAACATCTCCCGCTGATCCTCAACACGGGGCCCCACAAGGGTGCGTTCTGAGCCCTCTCCTGTACTCCCTGTTCACCCACGACTGCGTGGCCACGCACGCTCCAACTCAATCATCAAGTTTGCGGACGACACAACAGTGGTAGGCTTGATTACCAACAACGACGAGACGGCCTACAGGGAGGAGGTGAGGGCCCTCGGAGTGTGGTGTCAGGAAAATAACCTCACACTCAACGTCAACAAAACTAAGGAGATGATTGTGGACTTCAGGAAACAGCAGAGGGAACACCCCCCTATCCACATCGATGGAACAGTAGTGGAGAGGGTAACAAGTTTTAAGTTCCTCGGCATACACATCACAGACAAACTGAATTGGTCCACTCACACTGACAGCGTCGTGAAGAAGGCGCAGCAGCGCCTCTTCAACCTCAGGAGGCTGAAGAAATTCGGCTTTTCACCAAAAGCACTCACAAACTTCTACAGATACACAATCGAGAGCATCCTGGCGGGCTGTATCACCGCCTGGTACGGCAACTGCTCCGCCCTCAACCGTAAGGCTCTCCAGAGGGTAGTGAGGTCTGCACAACGCATCACCGGGGGCAAACTACCTGCCCTCCAGGACACCTACACCACCCGACGTTACAGGAAGGCCATAAAGATCATCAAGGACATCAACCACCCGAACCACTGCCTGTTCACCCCGCTATCATCCAGAAGGCGAGGTCAGTACAGGTGCATCAAAGCTGGGACCGAGAGACTGAAAAACAGCTTCTATCTCAAGGCCATCAGACTGTTAAGCAGCCACCACTAACATTGAGTGGCTGCTGCCAACACACTGTCATTGACACTCCAGCCACTTGACACTCCAGCCACTTTAATAATGGGAATTGATGGGAAATGTTGTAAATATATCACTAGCCACTTTAAACAATGCTACCTTATATAATGTTACTTACCCTACATTATTCATCTCATATGCATACGTATATACTGTACTCTACATCATCGACTGCATCCTTATGTAATACATGTATCACTAGCCACTTTAACTATGCCACTTTGTTTACTTTGTCTACATTCTCATCTCATATGTATATACTGTACTCGATACCATCTACTGTATGCTGCTCTGTACCATCACTCATTCATATATCCTTATGTACATATTCTTTATCCCCTTACACTGTGTATAAGACAGTAGTTTTGGAATTGTTAGTTAGATTACTTGTTGGTTATTACTGCATTGTCGGAACTAGAAGCACAAGCATTTCGCTACACTCGCATTAACATCTGCTAACCATGTGTATGTGACAAATAACATTTGATTTGATTTTGATTTGATTGAGCATGTTTGGGATGCTATGGATCAACGTGTATGACAGCGGGTTCCAGTTCCCGTCAATATCCAGCAACTTCATACAGCCATTGAAGAGTGGAACAACATTACAGTCCACAATCAAAAAAAGCATGATCAACTCTGTGAAGGAAATGTGTCGCGCTGCATGAGGCAAATGGTGGTCACAACAAATACTGATGGGTTTTCCTCATCAATACGGCATAATGACGAAGCAAAAACAGTTTAGACATTTTGACAAATTTATAAAAAATAAACTGAATCACATTTACATAAGTATTCAGACCCTTTACTCGGTACTTTGTTGAAGCACCTTTGGCAGCAATTACAGCCTCAAGTCTAATTGGTTATGACGCTACAAGCTTGGCACAACTGTATTTGGGGAGTTTCTCCCATTCTTCTCTGCAGATCCTATCACGCCCTGTCGGGTTGGATGGGGAGCATCGCTGCACAGCTATTTTCAGGAATCTCCAGAGATGTTAGATTGGGTTCAAGTCCGGGCTCTGGCTGTGCCACTCAAGGACATTCAGAGACTTCTCCCAAAGCCACTCCTGCGTTATCTTGGCTGTGTGCTTAGGGTTATTGTCCAGTTGGAAGGTGAACCTTCGTTCCAGTCAAAGGCCCTGGCCGCTCTGTTACAGGTTTTCATCAAGGATCTCTGTACTTTTCTCCATTCAGCTTTGCCTCGATCCTGACTAGTCTCCCAGTCCCTGCCGCTGAAAAACATCCCCACAGCATGATGCTGCCACCACCATACTTCACAGTAGGGATGGTGCCAGGTTTCCTCCAGACATGACGCTTAGCATTCAGGCCAAAGAGTTCAATCTTGGTTTTATCAGACCAGAGAATATTGTTTCTCATGGTCTGAGAGTCGTTAGGTGCCTGTTATGTACGCCTCTAGGAAGAGGGAATGCAACACCCTGCTACAACTCAATTCCCCGTGGAGTGAAAGAGGTATGGAGGACTGTAGGTGTGAGTAAGGATGACAAAGGCAGAGAATATTACCGTTTACAGGGAATTTATTCCGTCACACGGTAATGTTGGGAAAAAGGGGCTGAAAGGAACCAAATCAAAGGAAGTAAATGTCAAAGCCCCCTCTCCTACCTTACCTACCTACCCACCCACAACTTACCTAACTAGCACCACCTGGCACTCTAACCAAAATACAGGGGATGGTCCACCCAGGTCTTCCCTAGTGTGCATAGACAGAGTATATACTATGGGTATATGTATGCCCGCAGGCCTCTTGCCTAAGCACTCCCAAGGAGCCTTCCCCTTCCCTCTGGGAACAAAAACTATTTCAATAATCAAAACACTGCGTCCTATTTACACACAGAACATACTAATAAGCTCTCTCAACAACCAACACAGGACACACATCATCTCCTGATGAACAGAATACTGGCTTAAAAACTTCAGAAGGAGTTGGTAATTGAAGACAGCTGTTTCTGACGAGAGGGAGGGGTCAGCTCCAATCATCAATGGGGCCGACCAATCAGCTGCTTAAAGGAATCCAGGAAGCCATCCTGAAACACACACATACAAATACACAAACCACAACAGAAACTGGGGAACGTAACGGCTTTTGGCAAACTCCAAGCGGCTATAGTGTGCCTTTTACTGAGGAGTGGCTTCCGTCTGGCCACTCTACCATAAAGGCCTGATTGGTGGAGTGCTGCAGAGGTGGTTGTCCTTCTGGAAGGTTCTCCCATGTCAACAGAGGAACTCTAGAGCTCTGTCTGAGGGACCATCGGATTCTTGGTCACCTCCCTGACCAAGGCCCTTCTCCCTCGATTGCTCAGTTTGGCCGGGCGGCCAGCACTAGGAAGAGTCTTGGTGGTTCCAAACTTCTTCCATTTAAGAATGATGGAGGCCACTGTGTTTTTTTTCCTTTCTTTGGACTGCCAACCTAGGGTGTTAACACAGCCACAAAGTCCTGTCAATTTTCTATGAGGAGGTGTGTACTTCCGGGTATGAACAAAACAAAAATGCAAAAATTGAATAAAAGTGGTTATTTGTTTTCCGTTATTCCATGTTCAATTTTGATACAATAAAGGCAACTTTCAAATTCAGAATCTAAAAATGTTCTGGTTTTTCTTACTCTAATTTTTTTTACTTAAATCTAAATAACCTAACAGCCCCATAAATAATAATACCCTAACTAATACAGCCCCAGCCCACTTCCTTTCCCTCTAACCTAACAGCCCCATAAATAATAATACCCTAACTAATACAGCCCCAGCCCACTTCCTTTCCCTCTAACCTAACAGCCCCATAAATAATAATACCCTAACTAATACAGCCCCAGCCCACTTCCTTTCCCTCTAACTGCAATGAAAAGGGACAAAGATGCAACTTTGTATTACAATTTATTTGTAGATTTTCACAATGTTTTTTTCACTTGAAACATTACAAACAATGAAAAAGTACTGTACAACATTTACATTACATTTACATTTACGTCATTTAGCAGACGCTCTTATCCAGAGCGACTTACAAATTGGTGCTTTCACCTTATGACATCCAGTGGAACAGCCACTTTACAATAGTGCCTCTAGGTCTTTTAAGGGGGGGATTACTTTATCCTACTTTATCCTACAACAAAAAACATGAATTACTGAAATGAAAGCTAGACAGTCAGGGAGCATCGGAAATTCCAAAAACGATGGATAAAGGACTACCAAGGACTACCAGCCAATTTTGACGGCGAGGAAATATAAGAAAAAGTCTGGTGCTCTCTGGACCTTGATGAAGACCGAATGAGGCCCAGGCAAAATGACACACCTGCCATAGCTTTTTACTTTCAAAATGCCTTTTAAAAAGACAAAGAGAAATTCTCTCTTGCCACTATATTGTCACGGATCCCTCCGGAACATTCATAATGCACACCTGTCCCCTATTCCCACTGATTAGTACTTGTATAAAGTGTGCCCTTTGGTTTCTATTGGGCTGTCGATTATTGTTCCCGTGTCCACTGGTGCTGTGAGTACCTATGTGTTGGTGCAGCTGTTATGCTATATATATATATATATATATATATATATATATATATATTGTGTATTATGGGAATCGTCCTGTGGCGTTCAACAAGGTTTACCCTCGCTCTTTTGTTTGGGTACAGCCCAGTGTTTTTGTATACGTGTTTGTTTTGGATGTATTAAAAACCCCTATTGTGTATTCCTGCACCTGTCTCCATAATTCTTTATTCCAGCATGACATATGCTGGTTGTGTTACCAGGATCTTAAATTGTATAAAAATAAAGTTGTACACACTTTCTCTCATATATATATATATGAGAGGGAGTGTACAACTTTCTTTTTATACAATTATATATATTCCAAACAACTGATTAAGTAAAGCTAATAACCAACGTTTCGGCAAGTCTGACTCTGCAACTTGATTTATTTTTATACAGTTCGATCTTTGTTGGTTAAGCACTTCTACAAAACAATGTGTGTGTGCGTCAGCTCATGCTTTTTACTAAACAGGATCTTGAATTGGCATCACACATGCTAGACAGGCCAACAGTTGTGAAGTCACACTCCTCCAACAGCACAGTGGCTGACTGTGGAATAAATATGAGGCTGCGAAGGGGAGGACGGCTCATAATAATGGCTGTAATGGAACAAATGAAATGGCATCAAACACATGGAAACTACATGTTCGATGTATTTGATACCATTCCACTCATTCCACTCCAGCCATTACCAGCAGTTAAGGTGCAACCAACCTCCTGTGGTGGAATGAGACTGTCTTGCTGGCGGCAGGCATTAGGCCTTATTGACAACAGATACATGAAGTTACTCTGACATTATCCTGAGATATCAAAACAAACAAACATAAAAATGTTATACACAGGGCCTAGAGTGAGCAGTATAGTTACTCTGGACTCTAGGGCCTGATGGCTTGGGCTGGGATTCAATCTGTAGCGCGCTTGACATTTTAAGGTACTTTCTGATTGAGCCAACATCTGCAGCGTTTACTGTGAATGTGATCTCAGCAAACACAGGAACATTGCCTTTAAAAGGCACATTATCGTCGACAGCGCTCTACAGCGAACCTTGGATTGAATCCCGGCCTTGGCCACAGGAAGGACATTCACTCATTCTTCTTCTTCTTCATAGTCTTCTTCGTTCCACAACACTTGCGGAAGCAGACTTTGCAGCATTTAACGGTGACCATGACAACAATGAGAACTATAGTGAGTAGCAGAGTGAACACGTCCAGACTGTGGTACTGGATCCAGTTGAGGTCGTGAGCGGCGGGTCTTAGGTGTTCCGCTCCGCCGTGGCGCATAACAAACTCCGCCCAGAACACAGCCAGGTCCAGGGGCTCGATGGGACGGTCCTTATGTACCGCTGACAGCTTCAGCATCTTCTCCTTGTAACTGGGGCAGAAGGACAGATGCAACAGAGTTTCCAATCTCCTCATAGACTGGGGCTGAATTCTAATGAGGAACTCAGACGTTTATTTAAATCATGCATTGTTGACAAGATATTTGCACTGAAACTCAATATGTAGATCTCAAGTTAGGATTTGGTCCCTGTACTGTTTGCACTGCTATATTTTTATCATACTTGTCCTGTTTATTTGAGCTTGTGTCCTAAAACGTGTCTACACCTCAACAATTTATAACTATTTTTACCAGAAAGGTGACATTTTAACCTATCTTGGAGAATGCAGCATTACTAGTTATTGTTGATGGTCCTCTCGTGATAAAAATGACTTTCAGGGATGATGTAGATTCCATTTTAGATTACATGTAGTTACATTTAAAAGGTTAATAGTTATTATTTTCAGTGTATAACATGTCCTTGTAACATTATTATGCTGAACAAAAATATAAAACGCAACATGTAAAATGTTGTTCCCAGAAATGTTCCATATGCACAAAAACTTTTTTCTCTCAAATTTTGTGCACAAATTTGTTTACATCCCTCTCAGTGAAGATTGTCTTTGCCAAGATAATCCATCCACTTGGCAGATGTGGCATATCAAGAAGCTAATTAAACAGCATGATAATTATACAGGTGCATCTTGAGCTAGGGACAATAAAAAGCCACTCTAAAATGTGCAGTTTTGTCACAACACAATGCCTCAGATGTCTGAAGTTGAGGGAGCAATTGGCATGCTGACTATAGGAATGTCAACCAGAGCTGTTGCAAGCTAATTTAATGTTAATTTCTCTACCATAAACCGCCTCCAACGTTGTTTTAGAAAATTTGGCAGTACGCCCAATTTGCCTCACAACCACAGACCATGTGTATGGTGTTGTGTGGGTGAGCGGTTTGCTGATGTCAATGTTTTGAACAGAGTGCCCCATGGTGGTGGTGGGGTTATGCTATGGGCATAAGCTATAGACAACAAACACTATTCCATTTTATCGAATGGCATTTTGAATGCCCAAAAATATTGTGATGAAATCCTGAGGCCCATTTTCTATTAAAGATATCTGTGACCAACAGATGCATATCTGTATTCCCAGTCATGTGAAATCCATAGATTAGGCCCTAACTTATTTATTTCAATTGACTGATTTCCTCAATTGAACTGTAACTCAGTAAAATCATAGAAATTGTTGCATGTTGCGTTTATATTTTTGTTCAGTATACTTCCTTGTATTACGTTAACATGTCTGACCTCTTGTCGTTGATGACCTTGTTGAGGGCCTCCACCAGTTTCTCTGAGGTGATATCGAACAAAGTGAGCACTTCCCCGACACCCCTCACCGCCATGCGATGTACGTTGTCACTCTGGTCACCGAACAACGGAAGCATCACCATGGGAACACTGTTACAGATCCCCTCGTAGATACCGTGGATTCCTCCGTGGGTGATGAAGGCCTTGACCTTGGGGTGGCCTAGAACATGGAACATAGAACATTCACCACGAAGAAGAAGATGTATTGTTTCTCTTGCAAAATGGCAACAACAGTAGCATGTGTTTACTGAGAAGAGTACCCCTCTGTAACCCAGGTGGTTTTCATCATAACTATATCATTGTAACATTATCTCTGATGAGGAGACGAAACTAACCCAGCAGATCATTCTGAGGAAGCCACTTCATCAATCTGACATTGTCTGGAATGTTCTCAGGCACCACTCCTGTGTACCTCCACACCACCTGAAAACAGAGAACAGTTTACTTAGCTTATCAAGTCATATAGAATCATCTGCCAATTCTGGATATAGTGGTGAAGGTACAGCACTTTGTAGTGGAATATAAATGTGTGTCTGGAGAGTTAAGGTATAGCTCCAGTGTACGCCACACAAACTGAACATAGAACAGCAGCTTGCCATGACCCTTGCCGTAGTATATGAAGAATGGAGAATATGCAAATGTCATTGAAACTTCATGTAATTACAGCATTCCTCAGAGTTAAGTACAACGGGGGACAAAGGACTTGTTCTTAGTCTAGATTAGATTAATGGTGGATTGGAGATTAGGCCTATATGCAGTGTTGGGTAGGTAATTTTCTAAATGTAATCTGTTACAGTTACTAGTTACCTGTCCAAAATAGTCATCAGTAACGTAACTTTTAGATTACCCAAACGCAGTAACATAATCTAATTACTTTCAGATTACTTTCTCCTTAAAAAGGCATGAGAAGAAGACAAAAATGAATATTACCAATTGAATGACATCTATTGCAGGATAAATCCGTGTTAGAGTTTACATAGCTGGCCGTAAATGGATGTTGCATTTTACATTACGGGTTGGTTATGTAGGCTTCTTCTAACCCATTGCTTTCTACTATATTTGTTCCCGACCTGGGGACTGGTGGCATGTCTGGTGGGGTAAGTGTGTTTATCAGTGTTGTATGTAAGTTGACTATGCAAACAATTTATTTCTTATAAAAACAAGCGATGCAGTCAGTCTCCTCAACTCTTAGCCAAGAGGGACTGGCATGCATAGTATTGATATTAGCCCTCTGACAACAATGAAGAGCAAAATGTGCCACTCTGTCCTGGGCCAACTGCAGCTTAACTAGGTCCTTTGTAGCACTTGACCACACAACTGGACAGTAATCAAGATAAGATAAAACTAGAGCCTGCAGGACTTGCTTTGTGTAGTGTGGTGTCAAGAAAGCAGAGCATCTCTTTATCACAGACAGACTTACAATCATTCAATATTTTTTGACCATGACAGTTTAGAATCTAAGGTAACACCAAGTAATTTAGTCTCCTCAACTTGTTCAACAGCCACACCGTTCATTACCAGATTCAGCTGAGGTCTAGAACTTAAAGAATTATTTGTACCAAATACAATGGTCTTAGTTTTAGAGATGTTAAGGACCAGTTTAGTACTGGCCACCCATTCTAAAACTGACTGCAACTCTTTGTTCAGGGTTGCACTGATTTCACTAGCTGTGGTTGCTGACGCATATAGGGCTGAATCACCAGTATACATGGACACACAGGCTGAAATCTAACAGTATAGTTCCCACAATCTTCTTCTTATGAATTTATTTCAACCAGTCAATTGTGTAATTGCAGTGCATGACTAAGCTAACATATGGAATTGTTTTAAGATGGTCATACTATTGATCATTTAGCTATTTGATTTGGAATTTTAGGACCCCATTTGGTATTAAACATATATATAAAATATGTTATTTGATAAAATATTGAATTTGGCCTTTACTACTACAGCCCATAGAAACGCATTCATTCATAAATATAAAAAAAGACAGTAAAAACATAAATCATAAGGAATAAGGGTTTAAAGTGTCTGTCCTATATCTAGGAGATGTAAGAAAGCTCAGGAAATATGTTGTCAGTTGTTGATGTCTACAGAAGACATAGAGACTGTATACTTAAAGATTGTGTTGGTCAGAAATGGTTAACTGTGGGAAACATAATGTAATAGACAGACGATGGATGCGTTCCAAATAACACCCTATTCCCTATATAGTGAACTACTTTTGACCAGCTGTGGTCAAAAGTAGTGCAATATATGGAATAGGGTGCCATTTGGGCCAGCATCGAGGTGTCTTTACCCTCTGAGGGATCTTGCTGAAGGCATCAAAGAACTGCTTGGCTTTCTCCTCAGGCATCTGAGAGATCATAGAGCCCAGGGTGAAGACCACGAAGCCATCCTCTCCTGACTCATCCACAAACTCCTGCAGGTCCTGTTGAGGCACGGGGGAAGAGTTAGTTTACAAAAACGTTTTACATTTATACTTATCAAAAATATAAAACGCAACATGCAACAATTTCTGTGGCATTGTACTGTGTGACAAAACTTTACACTTTGGAGTGGCCTTTTATTGTCCCAAGAACAATTACTTGTTCCTCATCTTTTATTTCTTATTCTTGATTAGGGGCTTGAAGGTAAGCACTTCACTGTAAGGGCTACACCTATTGTTTTCGGTGCATGTGATTAATACAATTTGATTTGATTGAAGGTGCAGTACATCCAACTGGCCTCACAACCACAAATCACAGTTATTGCAAGTAGACCCTTCTCCGAAATATCCGCAGAACCACACACACGATGAACCAAACACACAATGATTTGTGGTCCTTCACTATGCAATGGAATTGTATGTACATACAGGCAGAAAACAAACAGCAACTGCTGTGTGAAACCTTACCTCATGGTGCTCATCAATATTTCACATTGAACAATATAAACAGACAAGGCATCAAATTATTTAACTCACATTAAAAAAATGTATGTCTAAATTCCACACATCAGTATTAGAACAGTCTTTGGTCTGGTTAGCAAAACATTAACTGAAGGAGGGAGGGTGAAGTTGTGAAAGGATACCATGCCTTGATAACACACCCTGTATTCATAGAAGATAAAGGCATAATCAACCCTACAACAATCACAGCTAACCCTATTCCTTACCCCACAGAACAATCCCTGCAGAGTAGTTTATCTTCCTGTGGTTGGTAGGGTAGGAACTAGAAGGGCCCCTCAGTTCCTCAGTTAGATTATAGTGGGGGTATAATTGCCACAGTAGTGAATCTATCCCTTGAGGTTTCTGGACCTGGTTCCATATTGGTTGCACAGCTACGCACAATTGAAGTTGTTTGTTCTAAAACACACTCTTATGAGACTCACTGCTGGAAGTGGAGCTCTTTTACCACAGTTGAAGTTGTTTGTTCTAAAACACACTCTTATGAGACTCACTGCTGAAAGTGGATCTATTTTACCACAGTTGAAGTAGTTTGTTCTAAAACACACTCTTATGAGACTCACTGCTGAAAGTGGAGCTCTTTTACCACAGTTGAAGTAGTTTGCTCACACTGCCCTACCCTGTGCTCTGACCTCTTTCTCCCCTCTCTCTCCAGATGAAATCTGGCATCTTGTGACGGCCGGCCGCCCAACAACCTGCCCGCTTGACCCTATCCCCTCCTCTCTTCTCCAGACCATTTCCGGAGACCTTCTCCCTTACCTCACCTCGCTCATCAACTCATCCCTGACCGCTGGCTACGTCCCTTCCGTCTTCAAGAGAGCGAGAGTTGCACCCCTTCTGAAAAAACCTACACTCGATCCCTCCGATGTCAACAACTACAGACCAGTATCCCTTCTTTCTTTTCTCTCCAAAACTCTTGAACGTGCCGTCCTTGGCCAGCTCTCCCGCTATCTCTCTCAGAATGACCTTCTTGATCCAAATCAGTCAGGTTTCAAGACTAGTCATTCAACTGAGACTGCTCTTCTCTGTATCACGGAGGCGCTCCGCACTGCTAAAGCTAACTCTCTCTCCTCTGCTCTCATCCTTCTAGACCTATCGGCTGCCTTCGATACTGTGAACCATCAGATCCTCCTCTCCACCCTCTCCGAGTTGGGCATCTCCGGCGCGGCCCACGCTTGGATTGCGTCCTACCTGACAGGTCGCTCCTACCAGGTGGCGTGGCGAGAATCCGTCTCCACACCACGTGCTCTCACCACTGGTGTCCCCCAGGGCTCTGTTCTAGGCCCTCTCCTATTCTCGCTATACACCAAGTCACTTGGCTCTGTCATAACCTCACATGGTCTCTCCTATCATTGCTATGCAGATGACACACAATTAATCTTCTCCTTTCCCCCTTCTGATGACCAGGTGGCGAATCGCATCTCTGCATGTCTGGCAGACATATCAGTGTGGATGACGGATCACCACCTCAAGCTGAACCTCGGCAAGACGGAGCTGCTCTTCCTCCCGGGGAAGGACTGCCCGTTCCATGATCTCGCCATCACGGTTGACAACTCCATTGTGTCCTCCTCCCAGAGCGCTAAGAACCTTGGCGTGATCCTGGACAACACCCTGTCGTTCTCAACTAACATCAAGGCGGTTGCCCGTTCCTGTAGGTTCATGCTCTACAACATCCGCAGAGTACGACCCTGCCTCACACAGGAAGCGGCACAGGTCCTAATCCAGGCACTTGTCATCTCCCGTCTGGATTACTGCAACTCGCTGTTGGCTGGGCTCCCTGCCTGTGCCATTAAACCCCTACAACTCATCCAGAATGCCGCAGCCCGTCTGGTGTTCAACCTTCCCAAGTTCTCTCACGTCACCCCGCTCCTCCGCTCTCTCCACTGGCTTCCAGTTGAAGCTCGCATCCGCTACAAGACCATGGTGCTTGCCTACGGAGCTGTGAGGGGAACGGCACCTCAGTACCTCCAGGCTCTGATCAGGCCCTACACCCAAACAAGGGCACTGCGTTCATCCACCTCTGGCCTGCTCGCCTCCCTACCAGCCCAGTCAAAACAGCCCAGTCAAAACTGTTCGCTGCTCTGGCCCCCCAATGGTGGAACAAACTCCCTCACGACGCCAGGACAGCGGAGTCAATCACCACCTTCCGGAGACACCTGAAACCCCACCTCTTTAAGGAATACCTAGGATAGGATAAAGTAATCCTTCTCACCCCCCCCCCTCCTCTTAAAAGATTTAGATGCACTATTGTAAAGTGGCTGTTCCACTGGATGTCATAAGGTGAATGCACCAATTTGTAAGTCGCTCTGGATAAGAGCGTCTGCTAAATGACTTAAATGTAGAATGTAATGTAAATGTTTGTTCTAAAACACACTCTTATGAGACTCACCGCTGGAAGTGGAGCTCTTTTACCACAGTTGATGCCGCCAATGTTGACCATGTTGGGCATCCTGGGTTTGGGATACTCAAAGGAGTAGTCATACCTCAGCAGCCAGATCGCCCCGTGACCCAGCAGTTCCCTGTACGTCATGTCCTTATCTAGGTACCTACTGGTCAGCTCGTCAAAGCTGGCAAACATCACCGTACACAGGTAGCTCTCCAGACCGTACATGAGCATGTTCTTAACCCTCCCTAGGAAATCCATGTGGTCAGTGTTGCCGGAGAAGAAGCGTGGTACGTAGGATGGGGGAGTGGGGCACTGGGCAGCCTTCTCATCCAGCCCACAGGGGATCCCCCTCGAGAAGTACACCGCTGGGATGTTGAAGGAGTCAGCGATGATGGATCCACAGGGTAGAAAGGGGTCAGTCAGCATCATCTGAAATCTTTCTCCTCTCAGTCGCTTCATCAGGGGCTTGTCATACAGCAGACCCTCACAGCCTTTCACCTGCATGGTGGTGAAGTGAACCAGGTGCTGCACGTTCACGAATATGTCCATTACATCCGGGGCCTTGAGGAATGCAGCGTCCTTCAGTTTGTTGACATTCTCGTCCAGCTGCGCCTTGCTGTAGGGGACCCTGAAGGTCTCAGTCCTATAGTAGTCAGAGCCCTGGATGAGGATGGATGTGTCAGGGACCAGCACAACCATCTCATGGCCTCTGGCCGCCAGCTCCTTCACCAGCGGCTTCATGCTCAGCCAGTGGCTCCCGTCTACAGGCATCACCAGGACCTTGTCCCCCTGGACAGGCTCTGGACAAAGAGCAAGGCAGCACAGCAGAACCAGCAGTCCCAGCCTAAGCCCCTGCCTCAGTCCCAACCCTGGCCCCAACCTCAGCCCCGGCCTCAGCCCCTGCCCCAGCTTCAGCACAAGAACACCCTTCCGCCAGCCCATGTCTCTCTGACTCTCTGCTCAGTTACACAAGCTGTTTTGTGAGAAGGAAACTACCTCCCTGAAGTCTGGCACTGAATGCTACTGAGAGGGGGCTGGACCTCAGACTAAACTGTGTGTGTCTGGGTCTGCCTTTGCAGGCAGGCTGTTATATAACCCCAGTCAGTCCTTCCTGTTGACTAAAGTCTATCAGCAGGCTGAATGGTTCAGGTTATTGATGACATGGGGAGGATTAGCTCGCTAGTCATTTCATTGTGACAGCCTTAACATATAGCGCTGA
This sequence comes from Oncorhynchus nerka, assembly GCF_034236695.1. NCBI lineage: Eukaryota > Metazoa > Chordata > Actinopteri > Salmoniformes > Salmonidae > Oncorhynchus > Oncorhynchus nerka. The sequence continues at coordinate 20,935,715 of NC_088396.1, forward strand.
GTTGGTTCTGGGTGCCGATATTAGCTGCCTATTGACTAGTGACTTTTTGTGAAAGTATAACAGTTATACTTATGATCAGTAAAACATTGTATTAACAAGTACTGAAACCAGAAAAGTAAGCATCACTCATTTAAATGGGCTCTTTAATAATACAGCATTCTAGCATTCTACTTTTCTCCAATAGTCCTCATATTGCTATAGTTGAATTGATGGTTTTCTTAGTTCTACAAAATAAACTGTTATTCTGTTATTCATAAATGTCCCATTGAGTAACATGACATTAGCTATGTTTACAATAACTTGTCCAGTGATTTTTTGTTGTTGTCTGCATTTAAAAAGTTCGCATCGAAAATAGATGCGACAATTGCCTGGTAAGGTGCTTTTCCATTTAACTACCTTGTCGATAAAAACAACTGGACATAATGGCGTCACACCTACACATTTTTTTAAAAACACGCAAAAATCTAGTGTTCAATAATAATGTAATGGTTGTTTTCATGACCCATTTAAGGCAAATTGAGCATGAATACATTGGCGACAGCCTGTATGCCCTCCTATAGGAGGTAGGCTACAGAATGCAATAATGTACTCATATGTGCCATATTTGAACAATTCTCATGTGCAAACGTATCGCCAAGGTCCATGCCATGTTGAAACGTCCACTCTTGTAATTCTGAAATAATTGGATGTTGAAAGTTGCCAGCCAACCAGAAAAGCATGGGGCAGCAATTTAGGCATTCTGGGAAGTCAGGACACAGTCCTGCACAGAAACATAATTTTATAGTTGACATTTTTTATTTAGCATGTAGCAGACATTTAGAATGAAATGAGAAGTGACGCGTTATAGTTCCTGATACATCACGTGCCCCGTGTACCTTCAAAATTATTAGGCAATCATAATATATTTTAAAAAGAAAACGTTTCCATGATCATTTGTCGCAATAAAGAAGCTAGACAAAATAAAAATACACTCCTGTCGAATGGATAGGAAATGGATTATATTGCTGCCGTTTCCATTACACATTTTGTGCGACAATTCTTTTGTTGAATAAACCTGGGTCAATGGAAACCTGCTTAATGAAAAACAAAAGTAACGGGAAAGGTCATTACAGAGCACGCAAAATGCAAGTCATAGTTAACCCTTACACCAATAACCCTGCTCTGGGAGGAGTCATGATGGTATTCTAACCATTGAGCTATACCCTAAATCTCAAAGTATTACCTCATATCTCGTGAGGAATCCAGGTCATTACCCCTTCAACTCCTCCCACCCAAAACACTGACACGCAATCTTAAACTCAGTGGCACGCCAACCTGCAAGCACACATACTTTCGCAACCACCGTTGCATGCACAGACGCTCACACACTTTTCACACGTTGATATACACACACACACACACACATAGGAAATATAGGAAATGGATTATATTGCTATATTGCTGATAGGAAATGGATTATATTGCTGCCGTTTCCATTACACATTTTGTGCGACAATTCTTTTGTTGAATAAACCTGGGTCAATGGAAACCTGCTTAATGAAAAACAAAAGTAACGGGAAAGGTCATTACAGAGCACGCAAAATGCAAGTCATAGAGATAACATCAAACATATCATATATAGAAAGGAAGTTCACCTACAGTTATTGACACCACGGTTGATAAAACACCTTCAGCAGAGTGACACAAATACGTTACATTTGTCCTACACTATGGTTATGAAGAATATAATATTAGATATCCTTGAACATTCCATTCTATGGAAAGAATAAATCTGCATTGAAATCACACTACGTTTTAAGCAATCAACACTTTCAATCACAAATTACTATGCAGTAAACAGTGCTAATCATAGATTTGGAGGTGAAATTACTGTGATCAACAACAATGTAATCCTGAATACAGTCTCACCCACAGAGAGCTTTTCTTCACCACCTCCTATTTGCTCTCTACTCAACAGAAACTGTTGAAGTGATCAACTCACAGTGAAGGTTTCTGATTAAAGAAACTAAATAAGAAGTTACTGTACTTCCAGTGATCGGACAGTTTTCTGTTTGTTGTTACCATGTTTGTTTTCCCATCTTCACTGAACAAAAATATGAACGCAACATGTAAAGTGTTGGTCCCATATTTCATGAGCTGAAATAAAAGATCACAGAAATTTTCCATATACAAAAAGCTTATTTCTCTCAAATTCTGTAGACAAATTTGTCGACATTCCTGTTAGTGAGCATTTCTCCTTTGCCAAGATAATCCATCAACCTGACAGGTGTGGCATATCAATAATCTGGGTTAAATAGCGTGATCATTACACAGGTGCACCTTGTGCTGGGGACAATAAAAGGTCACTCTAAAATGTGCAGTTTTGTCACACAACACAATGCCACAGATGTCTTAAGTTTTGAGGGAGTGTACAATTGGCATGCTGACTGCAGGAATGTCCACCAGATAATTTAATATTCATTTCTCTACCATAAGCTGCCTACAACGTCATTTTAGAGAATTTGGGAGTACGTCCAACCAGCCTCACAAACGCAGACCACGTGTAACCACGCCAGCCCAGGACCTCAATATCCAGCTACTTCACCTGGGGGATCGTCTGAGATGAGCCACCCGGACAGCTGATGAAACTGTGGGTTTGCACAACTGAAGAATTTTTCCACCAACTGTCAGAAACCTTCTCAGGGAAGCTCATCTGCATGCTCGTCGTCCTCACCAGGGTCTTGACCTGACTGCAGTTCGGTGTCATAACCGTAACTTGTTGCCAGAAGTTTGCAAATGTTTACCAATAGTGGTGAATCTGCGGCAAACGTTTGGCAACAATAATCATTTTCTCCACTAGTGGCAAACAGTTTGCCAGAGATATCTTTCTGGCAAACAATTGTCTCAAGGATCTATTTCAATCGGTGGCAAACCTGTTGCAACAATATTTATTGACATAAGTGGCAAACAGTTGACCAGAAGCTATTTCTGGTGAATACATGAGTTCCAAGACCCGTAACCGTTGAGGACCAGTCAGGGGGAAAATGGAAACCAAGCTATCTAGCTACCTACTGAAGTTGTCTGATGAGTGTCTAACTTACACTATTAATTACATTTCCTTATAAACTTAATACTTTAGTCATACTCAAGAAGACTCGAAGCTGTAATCGGTGCCAAAGTTGCTCCAACAAAGTACTGAGTAAAGGGTCTGAATACTTATGTAAATATGATAATTCTGTTTATTTTTAATACCTTTGCAAAAATGTCTAAAAAAACATTTTTGCTTGGTCATTATGGGACATTGTGTCTAGATTGATGGGGGGGTGAATTATTGAATACATTTTAGAATAAGGCTGTAACGTGACAAAATGTGGAAAAAGGGAAGGGGTCTGAATCATTTCAGAATATTCTTTGTAACAATTAGATTAGATTTTTTTATTAGATTTCCCATTGCTTTATACTAGTAGCTAGCTCATCTTCATCATGTGTTGTTCCTTTCTTTCTAGAGGCAATCAGTTACAAGGCAAAAATACAGATTGAGGACTTCAATTCAACTGAGGACAGAGAAATATGTGTGCATCAGGTCAAGGCTTCTAGCATGCGTTGCTGTGAGTTAACAATAATTCATTTTGGAAAATGAATATGAATTGCCTTATTATAGGCATAACTAGGGTTGCAAATGGAGGGTATATTACTGGAAACGTTCAAAGTTTATCAGTAAACTCCCAGAATTTGGGTATTTTACAAGGATTTGATGTAATCTACCACTTGACATGGCCCTCTTGGGTACTTCAGATTATCACAGATGTCTGTAATTATCTCTGGCCCTCTGTGTGGCCTTATCACATATAAAATATAGGGGGAAAGAAAAAATATATATATTTTAAAATAAAAAATAGAATGACAAACTGTAAAACATTATCCTAAATATAACCCATCACCTTAGTGAACACCATTGGTGTTTAATAGGAGAGTTTCAGCATGAAATATATCCTATACATTTTTTTTACACACTTTTATTTATTTTACTATGTAATTATGTATTTGTTTGTCAATGTTTTGGTGTAAAACTGGTATCAGTTGTGAAAAAAGTTAAGTTGGAAGAGTTGCAGAGTTCATTGAAAATAATGCCATTGTTGATTAAGTTGTTAGGCTATTTTCTCTTGAACCATAAAGTCTATCTGTTAGAAACAAAGATTTGCCAAAGTAAGATATTTACATTTTGACTCCATCCAAACAGATTCACAGGAGATTGTAGGAGAATTTCCATGACATTACGTAGGATTTTCAAGTATCTATATTGTTTTCTTAGATGTAGGGAGCATAATTACTTTTGGGTTATTCATTAGACATGTGTAAGCATAACGTAGACTGGATCCATGTGAATGTATAAAGCTGGACCAAATATAAGGCTATATGATTTCTAACTGTTAGACATGTAAAAACAGAATGTGAGCAGAATCTATGTGAATGTGCCAAGCTGGAACAACATAGACCTGACCGTCTTGGGCCATGTCTGATCTTGCGAAGGCTACTGGACATGTATATGGGTTAATCATTCATAGCCAACATAGGTCTGAACTTGTGAAGGCCAGCGACTGTGTACTTTAGTTAATCAATTATAGAACCACAAGCCATGTGTATGTATTGGGGAGACATGTTACATACTGGAAAGATGTTTTTATTAATCAAGTACTATTAGAAATGCACTTATACTAGGAACATATATATATGCAATAAATATATTATTTTTTGTATTAGAACTGTGGTGTCGACACCAATATAATCTAAACTTGAGCAAGATAAGTCAGATGTGGGTGTTAACAGAAAGATAATGGTGGCGCAAGGCCAAGGGGTGTTAATCATTTACATAGAGATGAGTGACTATGTATGTTATGCAAGTTTGGAAAGGTATAGAGTGCCTTGCGAAAGTATTCGGCCCCCTTGAACTTTGCGACCTTTTGCCACATTTCAGGCTTCAAACATAAAGATATAAAACTGTATTTTTTTGTGAAGAATCAACAACAAGTGGGACACAATCATGAAGTGGAACGACATTTATTGGATATTTCAAACTTTTTTAACAAATCAAAAACTGAAAAATTGGGCGTGCAAAATTATTCAGCCCCTTTACTTTCAGTGCAGCAAACTCTCTCCAGAAGTTCAGTGAGGATCTCTGAATGATCCAATGTTGACCTAAATGACTAATGATGATAAATACAATCCACCTGTGTGTAATCAAGTCTCCGTATAAATGCACCTGCACTGTGATAGTTTCAGAGGTCCGTTAAAAGCGCAGAGAGCATCATGAAGAACAAGGAACACACCAGGCAGGTCTGAGATACTGTTTAAAGCCAGATTTGGATACAAAAAGATTTCCCAAGCTTTAAACATCCCAAGGAGCACTGTGCAAGCGATAATATTGAAATGGAAGGAGTATCAGACCACTGCAAATCTACCAAGACCTGGCCGTCCCTCTAAACTTTCAGCTCATACAAGGAGAAGATTGATCAGAGATGCAGCCAAGAGGCCCATGATCACTCTGGATGAACTGCAGAGATCTACAGCGAGGTGGGAGACTCTGTCCATAGGACAACAATCAGTCGTATATTGCACAAATCTGGCCTTTATGGAAGAGTGGCAAGAAGAAAGCCATCTCTTAAAGATATCCATAAAAAGTGTAATTTAAAGTTTGCCACAAGCCACCTGGGAGACACACCAAACATGTGGAAGAAGGTGCTCTGGTCAGATGAAACCAAAATTGAACTTTTTGGCAACAATGCAAAATGTTATGTTTGGCGTAAAAGCAACACAGCTCATCACCCTGAACACACCATCCGCACTGTCAAACATGGTGGTGGCAGCATCATGGTTTGGGCCTGCTTTTCTTCAGCAGGGACAGGGAAGATGGTTAAAATTGATGGGAAGATGGATGGAGCCAAATACAGGACCATTCTGGAAGAAAACCTGATGGAGTCTGCAAAAGACCTGAGACTGGGACGGAGATTTGTCTTCCAACAAGACAATGATCCAAAACATAAAGCAAAATCTACAATGGAATGGTTCAAAAATAAACATATCCAGGTGTTAGAATGGCCAAGTCAAAGTCCAGACCTGAATCCAATCGAGAATCTGTGGAAAGAACTGAAAACTGCTGTTCACAAATGCTCTCCATCCAACCTCACTGAGCTCGAGCTGTTTTGCAAGGAGGAATGGGAAAAAATGTCAGTCTCTCGATGTGCAAAACTGATAGAGACATACCCCAAGTGACTTACAGCTGTAATCGCAGCAAAAGGTGGCGCTACAAAGTATTAACTTAAGGGGGCTGAATAATTTTGCACGCCCAATTTTTCAGTTTTTGATTTGTTAAAAAAGTTTGAAATATCCAATAAATGTCGTTCCACTTAATGATTGTGTCCCAGTTGTTGTTGATTCTTCACAAAAAAATACAGTTTCATATCTTTATGTTTGAAGCCTGAAATGTGGCAAAAGGTCGCAAAGTTCAAGGGGGCCGAATACTTTCGCAAGGCACTGTATGTCAACAGTAAAACAAGTCCTATATCTACATAACCTGAAAGGCCGCTCAGCAAGGAAGAAGCCACTGCTCCAAAACCGTCATAAAAAAAGCCTGACTAGGGTTTGCAACTGCACATGGGGACAAAGAACATACTTTTTGGAGAAATGTCCTCTGCTCTGATTTAAAAAAAATAGAACTGTTTGGCCATAATGACCATTATTTTTGAGGGAAAAAGGGGGAGGCTTGCAAGCCGAAGAACACCATCCCAACCGTGAAGCACGGGGGCAGCATTATGTTGTGGAGTGCTTTGCTGCAAGAAGGACTGGTGCACTTCGCAAAATAGATGGCATCATTCGGATGGAAAATGATGTGGATATATTGAAGCAACATCTCAAGACATCAGTCAGGAAGTTAAAGCTTGGTCGCAAATGGGTCTTCCAAATTGACATTGATCCCAAGCATACTTCCAAAGTTGTGGCAAAATGGCTTAAGGACAACAAAGTCAAGGTATTGTAGTAGCCATCAAAGCCCTGACCTGGAACATCCAGGTGCAAAAGTGCACCTGGATGTTCCACAGCGCTACTGGCAAAATATTCTGTGGACAGATGAAACTACAGTTGCATTGTTTGGAAGGAACACACAACACTATGTGTGGAGAAGACAAGGCACAGCACCTCAACTTCAAAACCTCATCCCAACTATAAAGTATGGTGGAGGGAGCATCATGGTTTGGGACTGCTTTGCTGCGTCAGGGCCTGGACAGCTTGCTATTAACGATGGAAGAAATTAATTCCCAAGTTTATCAAGACATTTTGCAGGAGAATGTTAGGATATCTGTCTGCCAATTGAAGCTCAACAGAAGTTGGGTGATGCAACAGGACAATGACCCAAAACAGAAGTAAATCAACAACAGAATGGCTTCAACAGAAGAAAATACGCCTTCTAGAGTGACCCAGTCAGCGTCCTGACCTCAACCCGATTGAGATGCTGTGGCATGACCTCGAAAGCAGTTCACACCAGACATCCCAAGAATATTGCTGAACTGAAACAGTTTTGTAAAGAGGAATGGTCCAAAATTCCTCCTGATCGTTATGCAGGTCTGATCCGCAACTACAGAAAACGTTTAGTTTTAAATCCAAGGGTTCACATACTTTTTCCAACCTGCACTGTGAATGTTCACTGTTTGTGTTCAATAAAGACACAAACACGTGTTATTAGTTTAAGCAGACGGTGTTTTGACCTAGATGAAGATCAGATAAAATTTTATGACCAATTTATGCAGAAATCCAGGTATTTCCAAAGGGCTCACATACTTTCTTGCCACTGTATATGAGATACCCCTCTTCTTCCTTCATGTTTACTTCCTAACATTCCAACACCACTCTTTGAGAGCTTACTATGCCCTCTATTGGTGGAATTGTACATTGAATATGAGAGATATGAAAAAATATAAAAATATGCACATCCAACTTATCAGGAGCAGGACAGAAGAACGTATCAAAGAAAAAAGGAAACACCGCAACTGGTATGTTCCCAATGTGATTTAATAAGACACACAAAAAAGACAACGATTCGATCCAAGTTGGCTCTTTACAGGTCAAACACCACTGTGAAACACACCCACTTAAATAACATCTCGAGGCATTTACATTGGGTCAATTGAATACATCCAGTCAATTGAATACATAAGATACATTAAAGTCACATTAAATATTACCGACATATTGACATATGGAAAAACCATGAATACAAGTAATATAGGTGTGCAATAAATATTATAAACATGTGAGACAAATGCATCAATCATTTTGCATACAATATTATATAGGGATTTTTTTTTTAAAGCCGCTCCCTGAGAGCAGGACACATTTGATTAAACCACATGGTGGTATTGAAGACACCCAGATCTAGTTTGATCATGGCTATATCTCATTATTTTTTAAATTAATTAAGCTTTATTTAACTAGGCATGTCAGTTAAGAACAAATTCTTATTTACAATGACGGCCTACCCCGGCCAATTCCTAACCCGGACGACACTGGGACAATTGTGTGCCTATGGGACTCCCAATCACGGGCGGTTGTGATACAGCCTGGAATCAAACCAGGGTCTGTAGTGACGCCTCTAGCATTGAGCTTTTTACTGTCAAAATGCCTTTCAAAGACAAGGAGAAATTCTCTCTTGCCACTATATTGTCACGGATCCCCCCGGAACATTCATTATGCACACCTGTCCCCTATTCCCACTGATTAGTACTTGTATAAAGTGTGCCCTTTGGTTTCTATTGGGCTGTCGATTATTGTTCCCGTGTCCACTGGTGCTGTGAGTACCTATGTGTTGGTGCAGCTGTTATGCTATATATATATATATATATATATATATATATTGTGTATTATGGGAATCGTCCTGTGGCGTTCAACAAGGTTTACCCTCGCTCTTTTGTTAGGGTACAGCCCAGTGTTTTTGTATACGTGTTTGTTTTGGGTGTATTAAAAACCCCTATTGTGTATTCCTGCACCTGTCTCCATAATTCTTTATTCCAGCATGACATATACTGGTTGTGTTACCAGGATCTTAAATTGTATAAAAATAAAGTTGTACACTCAATATAAATATATATACACTCCAAACAATTAATTAAGTAAACCTAATAACCAACGTTTTGGTAACTCTGACTGTGCGACTTTATTTTTATACAGTTCAATCTTTGTTGGTTAGCGCCTCTACAAAACAATGTGTGTGTGCGTCAGCTCATGCTTTTTACTAAACCGGATCTTGAATTGGCATCACACATGCTAGACAGGCCAACAGTTGTGAAGTCACACTCCTCCAACAGCACAGTGGCTGACTGTGGAATAAATAGGAGGCTGCGAAGGGGAGGACGGCTCATAATAATGGCTGTAATGGAACAAATGAAATGGCATCAAACACATGGAAACTACATGTTCGATGTATTTGATACCATTCCACTCATTCCACTCCAGCCATTACCAGCAGTTAAGGTGCAACCAACCTCCTGTGGTGGAATGAGACTGTCTTGCTGGCGGCAGGCATTAGGCCTTATTGAGAACAGATACATGAAGTTACTCTGACATTATCCTGAGATATCAAAACAAACAAACATAAAAATGTTATACACAGGGCCTAGAGTGAGCAGTATAGTTACTCTGGACTCTAGGGCCTGATGGCTTGGGCTGGGATTCAATCTGTAGCGCGCTTGACATTTTAAGGTACTTTCTGATTGAGCCAACATTTGCAGCGTTTACTGTGAATGTGATCTCAGCAAACACAGGAACATTGCCTTTAAAAGGCACATTATCGTCGACAGCGCTCTACAGCGAACCTTGGATTGAATCCCGGCCTAGGCCACAGGAAGGACATTCACTCATTCTTCTTCTTCTTCATAGTCTTCTTCGTTCCACAAAACTTGCGGAGGCAGACTTTGCAGCATTTAACGGTGACCATGACAACAATGAGAACTATAGTGAGTAGCAGAGTGAACACGTCCAGACTGTGGTACTGGATCCAGTTGAGGTCGTGAGCGGCGGGTCTTAGGTGTTCCGCTCCGCCGTGGCGCATAACAAACTCCGCCCAGAACACAGCCAGGTCCAGGGGCTCGATGGGACGGTCCTTATGTACCGCTGACAGCTTCAGCATCTTCTCCTTGTAACTGGGGCAGAAGGACAGATGCAACAGGGTTTCCAATCTCCTCATAGACGGGCTGAATTCTAATGAGGAACTCAGACGTTTATTTAAATAATGCATTGTTGACAATATTATATTTGCACTGAAACTCAATATGTAGATCTCAAGTTAGGATTTGGTCCCTGTACTGTTTGCACTGCTATATTTTTATCCTACTTGTCCTGTTTATTTGAGCTTGTGCACTAAAAGTGTCTACACCTCAACAATTTATAACTATTTTTACCAAAAAGGCAAGATTTTAACCTATCTTGGAGTATGCAACATTACTAGCTATTTTTGATGGTCCTCTCATGATGAAAATTATTTGCAGGGATGATGTAGATTCCATTTTAGATTACATGTAGTTACATTTAAGAGGTTAATAGTTATTATTTTCAGTGTATAACATGTCCTTGTAACATTATTATGCTGAACAAAAATGTAAACGCAACATGTAAAATGTTGTTCCCAGAAATGTTCCATATGCACAAAAAGCTTTTTTCTCTCAAATTTTGTGCAGTTTTGTCACACAACACAATGCCTCAAGTTTTGAGGGAGCGTGCAGTTGGCATGCTGACTGTAGGAATGTTCACCGGAGCTGTTGCAAGCTAATTTAATGTTCATTTCTCTACCATAAGCCACCTCCAACGTTGTTTTAAGAAAATGTGAAAATTTAACAGTACGTCCAACTTGCCTCACAACCGCAGACCATGTGTAAGGCGTTGTGTGGTTGAGTGGTTTGCTGATGTCAATGTTTTGAACAGAGTGACCCATGGTGGTGGTGGGGTTATGCTATGGGCATAAGCTATAGACAACAAACACAATTGCATTTTATCGATTGGCAATTAGAATGTACAAAAATACGGTGACGTGATCCTGAGGCCTATTGTGAGGCCCATTTATTTTTAAAGGTATCTGTGACCAACAGATGCATATCTGTATATCCAGTCATGTGAAATCCATAGACTAGGGCCGAATTCATTTCATTCAATTGACTGATTTCCTCATATGAACTGTAACTCAGTAAAATCGTAGAAATTGTTGCGTTTTGCGTTTATATGTTTGTTCAGTATACTTCCTTGTATTATCTTAACATGATGTCTGACCTCTTGTCGTTAATGACCTTATTGAGGGCCTCCACCAGTTTATCTGAGGTGATATCGAACAAATTGAGCACCTCCCCGACACCCCTCACCGCTATGCGATGTACGTTGTCACTCTGGTCACGAACAACGGCAGCATCACCATGGGAACACTGTTACAGATCCCCTCGTAGATACCGTGGATTCCTCCGTGGGTGATGAAGGCCTTGACCTTGGAGTGGCCTAGAACATGGAACATAGAACATTCACCACGAAGAAGAAGATGTATTGTTTCTCTTGCAAAATGGCAACAACAGTAGCATGTGTTTACTGAGAAGAGTACCCCTCTGTAACCCAGGTGGTTTTCATCATAACTATATCATTGTAACATTATCTCTGATGAGGAGACGAAACTAACCCAGCAGATCATTTTGAGGAAGCCACTCCATCAATCTGACATTGTCTGGAATGTTCTCAGGCACCACTCCTGTGTACCTCCACACCACCTGAAAACAGAGAACAGTTTACTTAGCTTATCAAGTCATACAGAATCATCTGCCAATTCTGGATATAGTGGTGAAGGTACAGCACTTTGTAGTGGAATATAAATGTGTGTCTGGAGAGTTAAGGCATAGCTCCAGTGTACGCCACACAAACTGAACATAGAACAGCAGCTTGCCATGACCCTTGCCGTAGTATATGAAGAATGGAGAATATGCAAATGTCATTGAAACTCCATGTAATTACAGCATTCCTCAGAGTTAAGTAAAACGGGGGACAAAGGACTTGTTCTTAGTCTAGATTAGATTAATGGTGGATTGGAGATTAGGCCTATATGCAGCGTTGGGTAGGTAATTTTCTAAATGTAATCCATTAGTTACTATTTACCTGTCCAAAATAGTCATCAGTAACGTAACTTTTAGATTACCCAAACTCAGTAACGTAATCTAATTACTTTCAGATTACTTTCTCCTTAAAAAGGCATGAGAAGAAGACAAAAATGAATATTACCAATTGAATGACATCTATTGCAGGATAAATCCGTGTTAGAGTTTACATAGCTGGCCATAAATGGATGTTGCATTTTACATTACGGGTTGGTTATGTAGGCTTCTTCTAACCAATTGCTTTCTACTATAGATCATTATACAATTAGGCTGTATTGATTTTGTTTTATTAGGATCTCCATTAGCTGACACCAATGGCTACAGCTAGTCTTACTGGGGTCTGACGAAAAATACATTACAGTCAAAAGATTTTACAATTGACATACTGTACATTAACATGTAGTTTGCATGTGTGTGCATCTATCAGTTACACATACATGTCAGTACACACAACAAGTAGGTCATATGGGGGGGAGGCCTTTTGACTGAAGGTGTTGCTTTATTTGTTTTTTTGATATGGAAGGGAGTTCCCTGCAATCATGGCTCTGTATAATACTGTATGTTTTCTTGAATTTGTTCCCGACCTGGGGACTGGGAAGAGACCCCTGGTGGCATGTCTGGTGGGGTAAGTGTGTTTGTCAGTGTTGTATGTAAGTTGACTATGCAAACAATTTATTTCTTATAAAAACAAGAAGTGATGCATTCAGTCTCCTGAACTCTTAGCCAAGAGGGACTGGCATGCATAGTATTGATATTAGCCCTCTGACGACAATGAAGAGCAAAATGTGCCACTCTGTCCTGGGCAAGCTGCAGCTTAATTAGGTCCTTTGCGGCACTTGACCAGACGACTGGACAATAATCAAGATAAGATAAAACTAGAGCCTGCAGGACTTGCTTTGTGTAGTGTGGTGTCAAGAAAGCAGAGCATCTCTTTATCACAGACAGACTTACAATCATTCAATATTTTTTGACCATGACAGTTTAGAATCTAAGGTAACACCAAGTAATTTAGTCTCCTCAACTTGTTTAACAGCCACACCATTCATTACCAGATTCAGCTGAGGTCTAGAACTTAAAGAATTATTTGTACCAAATACAATGGTCTTAGTTTTAGAGATGTTAAGGACCAGTTTAGTACTGGCCACCCATTCTAAAACTGACTGCAACTCTTTGTTCAGGGTTGCACTGATTTCACTAGCTGTGGTTGCTGACGCATATAGGGCTGAATCACCAGTATACATGGACACAGAGGCTGAAATCTAACAGTATAGTTCCCACAATCTTCTTCTTATGAATTTATTTCAACCAATCATCAGTCAATTGTGTCAGTGCAGTGCATGTTGAGAGCCTTTATCTGAAAGCATGCTGGAAGTCTGTTGTTAATTTGTTTACAGATGAATTGCATTGCATTTGAATGATTTTGGCTTCCCTCCAGGCCTGAGGACAACCGCTTTCTTTACATTAAAATCCAGTCTGACCGATTTCCAGTCATTCCAATTAATTTAATACCCTTTGATCTTCAAGAATAGGATTTGGAAATAAGTGGTGGAAAAAGTACCAAAATGTTCATACTTGAGTAAAAGTCAAGAAAACTTCAAAGATAATGACTCAAGTAAAAGTGAAAGTCACCCAGTAAAATACTACTTGAGTAAAAGTCTAAAAGTATTTGGTTTTAAATGTACTTAAGTATAAATCATTTTAAATTCCTTTATATTAAGCAAATCAGACGGCACAAATTGTTTATTTATTTACAGATTGCAAGGGACACATTACAACACGAAGACGTCATTTACAGCATTTGTGTTTAGTGAGTCCTCCAGATCAGAGGCAGTAGGGATGACCATGGATGTTCTCTGTTTGGTGAGTCCGCCAGATCAGAGGCAGTAGGGACGACCATGGATGTTCTCTGTTTGGTGAGTCCTCCAGATCAGAGGCAGTAGGGATGACCATGGATGTTCTCTGTTTGGTGAGTCTGCCAGATCAGAGGCAGTAGGGACGACCATGGATGTTCTCTGTTTGGTGAGTCCTCCAGATCAGAGGCAGTAGGGATGACCATGGATGTTCTCTGTTTAGTGAGTCCGCCAGATCAGAGGCAGTAGGGACGACCATGGATGTTCTCTGTTTGGTGAGTCCTCCAGATCAGAGGCAGTAGGGATGACCATTGATGTTCTCTGTTTAGTGAGTCCGCCAGATCAGAGGCAGTAGGGACGACCATGGATGTTCTCTGTTTGGTGAGTCCTCCAGATCAGAGGCAGTAGGGATGACCATGGATGTTCTCTGTTTAGTGAGTCCGCCAGATCAGAGGCAGTAGGGACGACCATGGATGTTCTCTGTTTGGTGAGTCCTCCAGATCAGAGGCAGTAGGGATGACCAGGGATGTTCTCTGTTTAGTGAGTCTGCCAGATCAGAGGCAGTAGGGATGACCAGGGATGTTCTCTGTTTAGTGAGTCCTCCAGATCAGAGGCAGTAGAGATGACCAGGGACGTTCTCTGTTTAGTGAGTCCTCCAGATCAGAGGCAGTAGGGATGACCAGGGATGTTCTCTGTTTAGTGAGTCCGCCAGATCAGAGGCAGTAGGGATGACAAGGGATGTTCTCTGTTTAGTGAGTCCGCCAGATCAGAGGCAGTAGGGATGACCAGGGATGTTCTCTGTTTAGTGAGTCCGCCAGATCAGAGGCAGTAGGGATGACCATGGATGTTCTCTTGATAAGTGTGTGAATTAGACCATTTTCCTGTCTTGCTAAGCATTCCAAATGTAACAAGTACTTTTGGGTGTCAGGGAAATTGTAAAGAGTGAAAAGTACATTATTTTCTTTAGGAATGTAGTGGACTAAAAGTAGTCGAAAATGTAAAGTAAAGTACAGATACCCAAAAAAACGACTTAAGTAGAACTTTCAAGTATTTAAAAAAAAGTACTTTACAGCACTGTTGGAACTATAGATTGGCCAAATTGTTTTACCTGAGCATAACCCAAAAACAAAGGACTTATTAATTAACCTACTCTGTTATTTATGCTGCGCTCATGGAATGGCATGCTTGAACACTCCTCTTAGAAAGAGGATTCCAAAAGGGTTATTTGGCTGTCCCCGTGGGAGAACCCTTTTTGGTTCCAGGTAGAACCCTACGTGGAAAGGGTTCTACATTGAACCCTAAAGGGTTCTACCTGGACCCAAAAATGGTTATTCAAAGGGTTCTCCTAAGGGGATAGCTGAAGAACCCTTTTAGGGTCTAGATAGCACCTTTTTTTGTACGAGTTTACCGAAAAGTGCTATATGTGAAAAATGCATGCCATATGCTGCATTTACCATAGGCCTATTGTTTACCTTTTTGTTGGTGACACATTGATATCTCGATAAGCAGTTTAAGTCTAGCAAAAGTGGACGAGTTTGAGCATTATCTGTTAGGCCTGTGGACAGTTTTTTTAATCAGCACAAATGAGATTGAGCAACAAAAGCCCCACTCGTGGTCTTCTTAAATTAAACTTGTTTTTAACAATATGGAAGAAAATATCACTGAGGAGTTTAGAAAGGAAGAACTGACTCAAATTCTTATTCCATAGGCTGGGATCTGTACTATGCAGCTGTTGCAAGAGCGTATTTTTCACTGGCTGTCCACAGGTCGCTAAAACAATGATAAGGCAGCTTAAAATAATTGAAAAGTAATCGTAGAACTAATCATCTAGTTTTTCAAACGTTTCTGTAATATGATTACACTTTTTTGCTGCTGGTAACAGATTACAGATACATGTAACAGATTACAAAAAACATGTAACGGATTTCATGTAAATCATTAGTCCCCAACCCTGCCTATATGGTTAGGACGCATAGTACTGTGCTATTACAAACTAACATCTCAACTAAGCTAACAAATGGAATTGTTTTAAGATGGTCATACTATTTATCATTAAGCTATTAGATTTTGAATTTCAGGACCCCATTTGGTATTAAAAAATATATATTAAAAAATGTTATTTGATAAAATATTGAATTTGGCCTTTACTACTACAGCCCATAGAAACGCATTCATTCATAAATATAAAAAAGACAGTAAAAACATAAATCATAAGGAATAAGGGTTTAAAGTGTCTGTCCTATATCTAGGAGATGTAAGAAAGCTCAGGAAATATGTTGTCAGTTGTTGATGTCTACAGAAGACATAGAGACTGTATACTTAAAGATTGTGTTGGTCAGAAATGGTTAACTGTGGGAAACATAATGTAATAGACAGACGATGGATGCGTTCCAAATAACACCCTATTCCCTATATAGTGAACTACTTTTGACCAGCTGTGAACATATCAAGACCATTTCGAGGACAGCTTTTTTCCATCTACGTAACATTGCACAAATCAGAAACTTTCTGTCCAAAAATGATGCAGAAAAATTAATCCATGCTTTTGTCACTTCTAGGTTAGACTACTGCAATGCTCTATTTTCCGGCTACCCGGATAAAGCA
Source organism: Oncorhynchus nerka (assembly GCF_034236695.1). Lineage (NCBI taxonomy): Eukaryota > Metazoa > Chordata > Actinopteri > Salmoniformes > Salmonidae > Oncorhynchus > Oncorhynchus nerka. Next base: position 20,952,318 of record NC_088396.1, read on the forward strand.
CTAAATAAACTTCAGTTAGTGCTGAATACGGCTGCTAGAATCCTGACTAGAACCAAAAAATTTGATCATATTACTCCAGTGCTAGCCTCTCTACACTGGCTTCCTGTCAAAGCAAGGGCTGATTTCAAGGTTTTACTGCTAACCTACAAAGCATTACATGGGCTTGCTCCTACCTATCTCTCTGATTTGGTCCTGCCGTACATACCTACACGTACGCTACGGTCACAAGACGCAGGCCTCCTAATTGTCCCTAGAATTTCTAAGCAAACAGCTGGAGGCAGGGCTTTCTCCTATAGAGCTCCATTTTTATGGAACGGTCTGCCTACCCATGTCAGAGACGCAAACTCGGTCTCAACCTTTAAGTCTTTACTGAAGACTCATCTCTTCAGTGGGTCATATGATTGAGTGTAGTCTGGCCCAGGAGTGGGAAGGTGAACGGAAAGGCTCTGGAGCAACGAACCGCCCTTGCTGTCTCTGCCTGGCCGATTCCCCTCTTTCCACTGGGATTCTCTGCCTCTACCCTGTTACGGGGGCTGAGTCACTGGCTTACTGGGGCTCTCTCATGCCGTCCCTGGGGGGTGCGTCACCTGGGTGGGTTGATTCACTGTTGTGGTCGGCCTGTCTGGGTTGGCGCCCCCCTTGGGTTGTGCCGTGGCGGAGATCTTTGTGGGCTATACTCGGCCTTGTCTCAGGATGGTAAGTTGGTGGTTGAAGATATCCCTCTAGTGGTGTGGGGGCTGTGCTTTGGCAAAGTGGGTGGGGTTATATCCTTCCTGTTTGGCCCTGTCCGGGGTGTCCTCGGATGGGGCCACAGTGTCTCCTGACCCCTCCTGTCTCAGCCTCCAGTATTTATGCTGCATTAGTTTATGTGTCGGGGGGCTAGGGTCAGTTTGTTATATCTGGAGTACTTCTCCTGTCCTATTCGGTGTCCTGTGTGAATCTAAGTGTGCGTTCTCTAATTCTCTCCTTCTCTCTTTCTTTCTCTCTCTCGGAGGACCTGAGCCCTAGGACCATGCCCCAGGACTACCTGACATGATGACTCCTTGCTGTCCCCAGTCCACCTGGCCATGCTGCTGCTCCAGTTTCAACTGGCCTGGGCCCTAGGACCATGTCCCAGGACTACCTGACATGATGACTCCTTGCTGTCCCCAGTCCACCTGGCCATGCTGCTGCTCCAGTTTCAACTGTTCTGCCTTACTATTATTCAACCATGCTGGTCATTTATGAACATTTGAACATCTTGGCCACGTTCTGTTATAATCTCCACCCGGCACAGCCAGAAGAGGACTGGCCACCCCACATATGCTCTCTCTAATTCTCTCTTTCTTTCTCTCTCTCTCGGAGGACCTGAGCCCTAGGACCGTGCCCCAGGACTACCTGACATGATGACTCCTTGCTGTCCCCAGTCCACCTGACTGTGCTGCTGCTCCAGTTTCAACTGTTCTGCCTTATTATTATTCGACCATGCTGGTCATTTATGAACATTTTAACATCTTGGTCATGTTCTGTTATAATCTCTACCCGGCACAGCCAGAAGAGGACTGGCCACCCCACATAGCCTGGTTCCTCTCTAGGTTTCTTCCTAGGTTTTGGCCTTTCTAGGGAGTTTTTCCTAGCCACCGTGCTTTTACACCTGCATTGTTTGCTGTTTGGGGTTTTAGGCTGGGTTTCTGTACAGCACTTTGAGATATCAGCTGATGTACGAAGGGCTATATAAATAAATTTGATTTGATTTGATTTGGTGGAAGAGTTAGTTTACAAAAATATTTTACATTTACACTGAACAAAAATATAAACGCAACATGCAACAATTGAATGATTTTATGAGGAAATCAGTCAACTGAAAAAAATTAATTAAGTCATAATCTATGGATTTCATGTTACTGGGCAGGGGTGCAGCCATGGGTGGGCCAGATCCAGCCAATCAGAATGAGTTTTTCACCACAAAAGGGATTTATTACAGACATAAATATTCCTAAATGTCATCAGCTGTCCGGGTGGCTGGTCTCAGACGATCCCGCAGGTGAAGAAGCTGGATGCGGAGGTCCTGGGCTGGCGTGGTTACACGTGGTCTGTGGTTGTGAGGCCGGTTGGATGTACTGCCAAATTCTCTAAAATGAAGTTGGAGGCGGCTTATGGTAGAGAAATTAACATGAATTTATCTGGAAACAGCTCTGGTGGACATTTCAAATCAAATCAAATCAAATTTTATTTGTCACATACACATGGTTAGCAGATGTTAATGCGAGTGTAGCGAAATGCTTGTGCTTCTAGTTCCGACAATGCAGTGATAACCAACAAGTAATCTAACTAACAATTCCAAAACTACTGTCTTATACACAGTGTAAGGGGATAAGGAATATGTACATAAGGATATATGAATGAGTGATGGTACAGAGCAGCATACAGTAGATGGTATCGAGTACAGTATATACATATGAGATGAGTATGTAGACAAAGTAAACAAAGTGGCATAGTTAAAGTGGCTAGTGACATAAGAATGCAGTCGATGATCTAGAGTACAGTATATACATATGCATATGAGATGAATAGTGTAGGGTAAGTAACATTATATAAGGTAGCATTGTTTAAAGTGGCTAGTGATATATTTACATCATTTCCCATCAATTCCCATTTTTAAAGTGGCTGGAGTTGGGTCAGTGTCAATGACAGTGTGTTGGCAGCAGCCACTCAATGTTAGTGATTGCTGTTTAACAGTCTGATGGCCTTGAGATAGAAGCTGTTTTTCAGTCTCTCGGTCCCAGCTTTGATGCACCTGTACTGACCTCGCCTTCTGGATGATAGCGGGGTGAACAGGCAGTGGTTTGGGTGGTTGATGTCCTTGATGATCTTTATGGCCTTCCTGTAACATCGGGTGGTGTAGGTGTCCTGGAGGGCAGGTAGTTTGCCCCCGGTGATGCGTTGTGCAGACCTCACTACCCTCTGGAGAGCCTTACGGTTGAGGGCGGAGCAGTTGCCGTACCAGGCGGTGATACAGCCCGCCAGGATGCTCTCGATTGTGCATCTGTAGAAGTTTGTGAGTGCTTTTGGTGACAAGCCGAATTTCTTCAGCCTCCTGAGGTTGAAGAGGCGCTGCTGCGCCTTCTTCACGACGCTGTCAGTGTGAGTGGACCAATTCAGTTTGTCTGTGATGTGTATGCCGAGGAACTTAAAACTTGCTACCCTCTCCACTACTGATCCATCGATGTGGATAGGGGGGTGTTCCCTCTGCTGTTTCCTGAAGTCCACAATCATCTCCTTAGTTTTGTTGACGTTGAGTGTGAGGTTATTTTCCTGACACCACACTCCGAGGGCCCTCACCTCCTCCCTGTAGGCCGTCTCGTCGTTGTTGGTAATCAAGCCTACCACTGTTGTGTCGTCCGCAAACTTGATGATTGAGTTTCTGTGGCATTGTACTGTGTGACAAAACTTTACACTTTGGAGTGGCCTTTTATTGTCCCAAGAACAATTACTTGTTCCTTATCTTTTATTTCTTATTCTTGATTAGGGGCTTGAAGGTAACCACTTCACTGTAACTACACCTATTGTATTCAGTGCATGTGATTAATAAAATGTGATTTGATTTTAAGGTGCACCTATGTAATGATCATGCTGTTTAGTCAACTTCTAAGAAGTAAGAAAAAACAACCACATATCACAGTTATTGCAAGTAGACCCTTCTCCGAAATATCTGCAGAACCACACACACGACGAACCAAACACACGATGAACCAAACACACAATGAATTGTGGTCCTTCACTATGCAATGGAATTGTATGTACATACAGGCAAAAAACAAAGAGCATCTGCTGTGTGAAACCTTACCTCATGGGGCTCATCAATATTTCACATTGAACAATATAAACAGACAAGGCATCAAATTATTTAACTCACATTAAAAAAATGTATGTCTAAATTCCACAGATCAGTATTAGAACAGTCTTTGGTCTGGTTAGCAAAACATTAACTGAAGGAGGGAGGGTGAAGTTGTGAAAGGATACCATGCCTTGATAACACACCCTGTATTCATAGAAGATAAAGGCATGATAAACCCAACAACAATCACAGCTAAAACCAACCGTTACCCCACAGAACAATCCCTGCAGAGTAGTTTATCTTCCTGTGGTTTGTCGGGTAGGAACTAGAAGGGCCCCTCAGTTCCTCTGTCAGATTATAGTGGCCACATTCCAGGAAGAAATAACATGTCTGTCCTAAATGGCACCCTATTACCCAAATAGTCAACTACTTTTGACCAGGGCCCAAAGGATTCTGGTCAAAAGTAGTTCACTATATAAGGAATAGGCTACCATTTGGGACACATTAATGCTGTTCCTGGCTCAGGTTTCACTGGCTGAACACAGTGTTTAGAAAAGAGAGAGAATGGAGGGTAGTACATAGAGGGACATTCCCAAACATTCCCAAAGTGAATGTTGAGCAGAAACTCTATTTGAATGTTTTTCTTTGTATTTTTTGGGGTTGGGGGTATAAATGCCACAGTAGTGAATCTATCCCTTGAGGTTTCTGGACCTGGTTCCAAATAGGGTGCACAGCTATGCACAGTTGAAGTTGTTTGTTTTAAAACATACTCTTATGAGACTCACCGCTGGAAGTGGAGCTCTTTTACCACAGTTGACGCTTCCAATAATGACCATGTTGGGCATCCTGGGTTTGGGATACTCAAAGGAGTAGTCATACCTCAGCAGCCAGATCGTCCCGTGACCCAGCAGTTCCCTGTACGTCATGTCCTTATCTAGGTACATACTGGTCAGCTCGTCAAAGCTGGCAAACATCAACCCTCCCTAGGAAATCCATGTGGTCAGTGTTGCCGGAGAATAAGCGTGGTACGTAGGATGGGGGAGTGGGGCACTGGGCAGCCTTCTCATCCAGCCCACAGGGGATCCCCCTCAAGAAGTACACCGCTGGGATGTTGAAGGAGTCAGTGATGATGGATCCACAGGGTAGGAAGGGGTCGGTCAGCATCAGCTGAAGTATTTCTCCTCTCAGTTGCTGCATCAGGAGCTCGTCATACAGCAGACCCTCACAGCCTTTCACCTGCATGGTGGTGAAGTGAACCAGGTGCTGCACATTCACGAATATGTCCATTACATCCGGAGCCTTGAGGAATGCAGCGTCCTTCAGTTTGTTGACGTTCTCGTCCAGCTGTGCCTTGCTGTAGGGGACCCTGAAGGTATCAGCCCTGGATGAGGATGGATGTGTCAGGGACCAGCACAATCATCTCATGGCCTCTGGCCGCCAGCTCCTTCACCAGCAGCTTCATGCTCAGCCAGTGGCTCCCGTCTACAGGCATCACCAGGACCTTGTCACCCCAGCCTAAGCCTCTGCATGATGTTGCCTCCACCCATTATGCTGTCACCACCATGCTTCACCGTAGCAATGGTGCCATGTTTCCTCCAGAAGTGACACTTCTCTTATCAGACAAGAGAATCTTGTTTCTCGTGGTCTGAGAGTCTTTAGGTGCCTTTTGGCAAACTCCAAGCGGCTATAGTGTGCCTTTTACTAAGGAGTGGCTTCCGTCTGGCCACTCTACCACAAAAGCCTGATTGGTGGAGTGCTGCAGAGGTGATTGTCCTTCTGGAAGTTTCTCCCAACTCAACAGAGGAACTTTAGAGCTCTGTCAGAGGGTCCATCGGATTCATGATCACCTCCCTGACCAAGGCCCTTCTCCCCTGATTACTCAGTTTGGCCGGGATTCCAGCTCTAGGAAGGGTCTTGGTGGTTCCAAACTTTTTCCATTCAAGAATGATGGAGGCCACTGTGTTCTTGGGGACCTTCAATGCTGCAGAAATGTTTTGATACCCTTCCCCAGATCTGTACCTCGACACAATCCTGTCTAGGAGCTCTACGGACAATTCCTCATGGCTTGATTTTTGCTCTGACATGCACTGTCAACTGTGGGACCTTATATAGGCAGGTGTGTGCCTTTCTAAGTCATGTCCACTTAATTGAATTTACCACATGTGGACTCTAATCAAGTAGAATCATCTCAAGGATGATCAATGGAAACAGGACGCATCTGAGCTCAATTTTGAGTCTCATAGCAAAGCGTCTGAATACTTATGTAAAAAGGTATTTCTACAAACATGATTTCAATTTGTCATTATGGGGTATTGGGTGTAGATTGCTGAGAATTTTTTTTTAACATCCATTATAGAATAAGGCTGTCACGTAAAGGAATGTGGAAAAAGTCAATGGGTCTGAATATTTTCCAAAGGCACTGTATAGGATCTTAATTTGACCATTTTCTCACAGCAGGAAAATAATCCCGTAGCAACCAGAAATTAGAATTATTGAATGGATTATCATTTATATTTTTGTAGAGACATTTTAGGACAAATCAAGTCTGACATTTTAAAGTGTAAACTACAAACTTTAGAAGCTTTTTTAAACCTTGAATACACTACAAGTTTGCATTTCCTGCAACAACAGGCTGATCAAATTAAGATCCTAGGCCAATTGTCGTAGCAGTAGTCGTGTTCACAACTGAAGAGTATAGCCCGTTTGCCTTTCACTATTAGCTTAATTGGATATTGTTGTATGTGTAAGCAATACCTAAGTTAGCTATATAAAGTACCAGATAGACCATTTACAGTAACTACTGTTCATTATTGCTCAGTAAATAAACACCATCAGCCGACTGAAGATCTAGCTAAGTAGCTACAGAAAGTAATGGAGAAATTTGACCTTTCCGCAGCAGGTAGCTCTGGTCAGGCAGCTTCATCTTATAGCAGGCTGAGGGACTAACTTACTTCCACTAGCTACAACTATCTAACATGAGTATAGTCAGAAGCCAGCAAGTGCAAGCCAACTTTGTTCAGTTGTTGTTCAGTTTGTTCTATTGGCATGCAAACTTCCTAAAAAGTTCTGCATCTTAGCTAACATTAGTATTTTTATCTTCCAGTATTACTCAGTCTAATCTGTGTACTTCCGGGTATAAACAAAAAACAAAAATTGAATAAAAGTGGTTGTGTTTCCCGTTATTCCACGTACAATTTTGATACAATAAATTAGAAAATAATGCAATTTCAAATTCAGAAACAAAAAATAAATATGGAGCCATTTTTTTTTTTTTTTTTAACTCTCCTTTTTTGACTTGGAAATAATAATACCCTAACTAATACATCCCCAGCCCACTTCCTTTCCCTCTAACCTAACAGCCCCATAAATAATAATACCCTAACTAATACATCCCCAGCCCACTTCCTTTCCCTCTAACCTAACAGCCCCATAAATAATAATACCCTAACTAATACATCCCCTTCCTTTCCCTCTAACCCACCCCATTCCTTTCCCTCTAACCTAACAGCCCCATAAATAATAATACCCTAACTAATACATCCCCAGCCCACTTCCTTTCCCTCTAACCTAACAGCCCCATAAATAATAATACCCTAACTAATACATCCCCAGCCCACTTCCTTTCCCTCTAACCTAACAGCCCCATAAATAATAATACCCTAACTAATACAGCCCCAGCCCACTTCCTTTCCCTCTAACCTAACAGCCCCATAAATAATAATAACCATAACTAACCTAACAGCCCCATAAATAATAATACCTAACTAATACATCCCCAGCCCACTTCCTTTCCCTCTAACCTAACAGCCCCATAAATAATAATAACCCTAACTAATACATAAATAATAATACCCCTAGCCCACCCTCTAACCTAACAGCCTTTCCCCTCTAACCTAACAGCCCCATAAATAATAATACCCTAACTAATACAGCCCCAGCCCACTTCCTTTCCCTCTAACCTAACAGCCCCATAAATAATAATACCCTAACTAATACAGCCCCAGCCCACTTCCTTTCCCTCTAACCTAACAGCCCCATAACAGCCCCATAAATAATAATACCCTAACTAATACATCCCCAGCCCACTAACCTAACAGCCCCATAAATAATAATACCCTAACTAATATAATAATACCCTAACTAATACAGCCCCAGCCCACTTCCTTTCCCTCTAACCTAACAGCCCCATAAATAATAATACCCTAACTAATACATCCCCAGCCCACTTCCTTTCCCTCTAACCTAACAGCCCCATAAATAATAATACCCTAACTAATACAGCCCCAGCCCACTTCCTTTCCCTCTAACCTAACAGCCCCATAAATAATAATACCCTAACTAATACAGCCCCAGCCCACTTCCTTTCCCTCTAACCTAACAGCCCCATAAATAATAATACCCTAACTAATACAGCCCCAGCCCACTTCCTTTCCCTCTAACTGCAATGAAAAGGGACAAAGATGCAACTTTGTATTTCAATTTATTTGTAGATTTTTTCTCACTTGAAACATTATTACAAACATAATGAAAAAGTACTGTACAACAAAAAAACAATCATTACTGAAATGAAAGCTAGACAGAGCATCGGAAATTCCAAAAACGATGGAAGCCCCATAACAGCCCCATAAATAATAATACCCCAACTAATACATCCCCAGCCCACTTAACCTAACAGCCCCATAATACAGCCCCAGCCCACTTCCTTTCCCTAACTAACTACATTTTGCTAATTTTGACGGCGAGGAAATATTAAAAAAATGTCAGTGGTGCTCTCTGGATCTTGATGAAGACCGAATGAGGCCCAGGCAAAATGACACACCTGCCATAGCTTTTTACTGTCAAAATGCCTTTCAAAGACAAGGAGAAATTCTCTCTTGCCACTATATTGTCACGGATCCCTCCGGAACATTCATTATGCACACCTGTCACCTATTCCCACTGATTAGTACTTGTATAAAGTGTGCCCTTTGGTTTCTATTGGGCTGTCGATTATTGTTCCCGTGTCCACTGGTGCTGTGAGTACCTATGTGTTGGTTCAGCTGTTATGCTATATATATTATTGTGTATTATGGGAATCGTCCTGTGGCGTTCAACAAGGTTTACCCTCGCTCTTTTGTTAGGGTACAGCCCAGTGTTTTTGTATACGTGTTTGTTTTGGGTGTATTAAAAACCCCTATTGTGTATTCCTGCACCTGTCTCCATAATTCTTTATTCCAGCATGACATATATTGGTTGTGTTACCAGGATCTTAAATTGTATAAAAATAAAGTTGTACACTCTATATATATATATATATATATATATATATACATTCCAAACAATTAATTAAGTAAACCTAATAACCAACGTTTTGGTAACTCTGACTGTGCGACTTTATTTTTATACAGTTCAATCTTTGTTGGTTAGCGCCTCTACAAAACAATGTGTGTGTGCGTCAGCTCATGCTTTTTACTAAACCGGATCTTGAATTGGCATCACACATGCTAGACAGGCCAACAGTTTTGAAGTCACACTCCTCCAACAGCACAGTGGCTGACTGTGGAATAAATAGGAGGCTGCTGAGGGGAGGACGGCTCATAATAATGGCTGTAATGGAACAAATGAAATGGCATCAAACACATGGAAACTACATGTTTGATGTGTTTGATACAATTCCACTCATTCCAATCCAGCCATTACCAGCAGTTAAGGTGCAACCAACCTCCTGTGGTGGAATGAGACTGTCTTGCTGGCGGCAGGCATTAGGCCTTATTGACAACAGATACATGAAGTTACTCTGACATTATCCTGAGATATCAAATCAAACAAACATAAAAATGTTATACACAGGGCCTAGAGTGAGCAGTATAGTTACTCTGGACTCTAGGGCCTGATGGCTTGGGCTGGGATTCAATCTGTAGCGCGCTTGACATTTTAAGGTACTTTCTGATTGAGCCAACATCTGCAGCGTTTACTGTGAATGTGATCTCAGCAAACACAGGAACATTGCCTTTAAAAGGCACATTATCGTCGACAGCGCTCTACAGCGAACCTTGGATTGAATCCCGGCCTAGGCCACAGGAAGGACATTCACTCATTCTTCTTCTTCTTCATAGTCTTCTTCGTTCCACAACACTTGCGGAAGCAGACTTTGCAGCATTTAACGGTGACCATGACAACAATGAGAACTATAGTGAGTAGCAGAGTGAACACGTCCAGACTGTGGTACTGGATCCAGTTGAGGTCGTGAGCGGCGGGTCTTAGGTGTTCCGCTCCGCCGTGGCGCATAACAAACTCCGCCCAGAACACAGCCAGGTCCAGGGGCTCGATGGGACGGTCCTTATGTACCGCTGACAGCTTCAGCATCTTCTCCTTGTAACTGGGGCAGAAGGACAGATGCAACAGGGTTTCCAATCTCCTCATAGACTGGGGCTGAATTCTAATGAGGAACTCAGACGTTTATTTAAATCATGCATTGTTGGCAATATCATATTTGCACTGAAACTCAATATGTAGATCTCAAGTTAGGATTTGGTCCCTGTACTGTTTGCACTGCTATATTTTTATCCTACTTGTTCTGTTTATTTGAGCTTGTGTCCTAAAACGTGTCTACACCTCAACAATTTATAACTATTTTTACCAGAAAGGTGACATTTTAACCTATCTTGGAGAATGCAGCATTACTAGTTATTGTTGATGGTCCTCTCATGATAAAAATGACTTTCAGGGATGATGTAGATTCCATTTTAGATTACATGTAGTTACATTTAAGAGGTTAATAGTTATTATTTTCAGTGTATAACATGTCCTTGTAACATTATTATGCTGAACAAAAATATAAAACGCAACATGTAAAATGTTGTTCCCAGAAATGTTCCATATGCACAAAAAGCTTTTCTCTCAAATTTTTGTGCACAAATTTGTTTACATCCCTCTCAGTGAAGATTGTCTTTGCCAAGATAATCCATCCACTTGGCAGATGTGGCATATCAAGAAGCTAATTAAACAGCATGATAATTATACAGGTGCATCTTGAGCTAGGGACAATAAAAAGCCACTCTAAAATGTGCAGTTTTGTCACAACACAATGCCTCAAATGTCTGAAGTTGAGGGAGCGTGCAATTGGCATGCTGACTATTGGAATGTCAACCAGAGCTGTTGCAAGCTAATTTAATGTTAATTTCTCTACCATAAACTGCCTCCAACGTTGTTTTAGAAAATTTGGCAGTACGTCCAACTTGCCTCACAACCACAGACCATGTGTATGGTGTTGAGTGGTTTGCTGATGTCAATGTTTTGAATAGAGTGCCCCATGGTGGTGGTGGAGTTATGCTATGGGCATAAGCTATAGACAACAAACACTATTCCATTTTATCGATTGGCATTTTGAATGCCCAAAAATATTTTGATGAAATCCTGAGGCCCATTTTCTATTAAAGATATCTGTGACCAACAGATGCATATCTGTATTCCCAGTCATGTGAAATCCATAGATTAGGCCCTAATTTATTTCAATTGACTGATTTCCTCAATTGAACTGTAACTCAGTAAAATCGTAGAAATTGTTGCATGTTGCATTTATATTTTTGTTCAGTATACTTCCTTGTATTACGTTAACATGTCTGACCTCTTGTCGTTGATGACCTTGTTGAGGGCCTCCACCAGTTTCTCTGAGGTGATATCGAACAAAGTGAGCACCTCCCCGACACCCCTCACCGCCATGCGATGTACGTTGTCACTCTGGTCACCGAACAATGGAAGCATCACCATGGGAACACTGTTACAGATCCCCTCGTAGATACCGTGGGTTCCTCCGTGGGTGATGAAGGCCTTGACCTTGGGGTGGCCTAGAACATGGAACAGAGAACATTCACCACGAAGAAGAAGATGTATTGTTTCTCTTGCAAAATGGCAACAACAGTAGCATGTGTTTACTGAGAAGAGTACCCCTCTGTAACCCAGGTGGTTTTCATCATAACTATATCATTGTAACATTATATCTGATGAGGAGACGAAACTAACCCAGCAGATCATTCTGAGGAAGCCACTTCATCAATCTGACATTGTCTGGAATGTTCTCAGGCACCACTCCTGTGTACCTCCACACCACCTGAAAACAGAGAACAGTTTACTTAGCTTATCAAGTCATACAGAATCATCTGCCAATTCTGGATATAGTGGTGAAGGTACAGCACTTTGTAGTGGAATATAAATGTGTGTCTGGAGAGTTAAGGCATAGCTCCAATGTACGCCACACAAACTGAACATAGAACAGCAGCTTGCCATGACCCTTGCCGTAGTATATGAAGAATGGAGAATATGCAAATGTCATTGAAACTCCATGTAATTACAGCATTCCTCAGAGTTAAGTACAACGGGGGACAAAGGACTTGTTCTTAGTCTAGATTAGATTAATGGTGGATTGGAGATTAGGCCTATATGCAGCGTTGGGTAGGTAATTTTCTAAATGTAATCCATTAGTTACTATTTACCTGTCCAAAATAGTCATCAGTAACGTAACTTTTAGATTACCCAAACTCAGTAACGTAATCTAATTACTTTCAGATTACTTTCTCCTTAAAAAGGCATGAGAAGAAGACAAAAATGAATATTACCAGTTGAATGACATCTATTGCAGGATAAATCCGTGTTAGAGTTTACATAGCTGGCCATAAATGGATGTTGCATTTTACATTACGGGTTGGTTATGTAGGCTTCTTCTAACCCATTGCTTTCTACTATATTTGTTCCCGACCTGGGGACTGGTGGCATGTCTGGTGGGGTAAGTGTGTTTATCAGTGTTGTATGTAAGTTGACTATGCAAACAATTTATTTCTTATAAAAACAAGCGATGCAGTCAGTCTCCTCAACTCTTAGCCAAGAGGGACTGGCATGCATAGTATTGATATTAGCCCTCTGACAACAATGAAGAGCAAAATGTGCCACTCTGTTCTGGGCCAGCTGCAGCTTAACTAGGTCCTTTGTAGCACTTGACCACACAACTGGACAGTAATCAAGATAAGATAAAACTAGAGCCTGCAGGACTTGCTTTGTTTAGTGTGGTGTCAAGAAAGCAGAGCATCTCTTTATCACAGACAGACTTACAATCATTCAATATTTTTTGACCATGACAGTTTAGAATCTAAGGTAACACCAAGTAATTTAGTCTCCTCAACTTGTTCAACAGCCACACCGTTCATTACCAGATTCAGCTGAGGTCTAGAACTTAAAGAATTATTTGTACCAAATACAAATGGTCTTAGTTTTAGAGATGTTAAGGACCAGTTTAGTACTGGCCACCCATTCTAAAACTGACTGCAACTCTTTGTTCAGGGTTGCACTGATTTCACTAGCTGTGGTTGCTGATGCATATAGGGCTGAATCACCAGTATACATGGACACAGAGGCTGAAATCTAACAGTATAGCTCCCACAATCTTCTTCTTATGAATTTATTTCAACCAATCATCAGTCAATTGTGTAATTGCAGTGCATGACTAAGCTAACATATGGAATTGTTTTAAGATGGTCATACTATTGATCATTTAGCTATTTGATTTGGAATTTTAGGACCCCATTTGGTATTAAAAATATATATAAAATATGTTATTTGATAAAATATTGAATTTGGCCTTTACTACTACATCCCATAGAAACGCATTCATTCATAAATATCAAAAAAGACAGTAAAAACATAAATCATAAGGAATAAGGTTTTAAAGTGTCTGTCCTATATCTAGGAGATGTAAGAAAGCTCAGGAAATATGTTGTCAGTTGTTGATGTCTACAGAAGACATAGACTGTATACTTAAAGATTGTGTTGGTTAACTGTGGGAAACATAATGTAGTAGACAGACGATGGATGCGTTCCAAATAACACCCTATTCCCTATATAGTGAACTAATTTTGACCAGCTGTGGTCAAAAGTAGTGCAATATATGGAATAGGGTGCCATTTGGGCCAGCATCGAGGTGTCTTTACCCTCTGAGGGATCTTGCTGAAGGCATCAAAGAACTGCTTGGCTTTCTCCTCAGGCATCTGAGAGATCATAGAGCCCAGGGTGAAGACCACGAAGCCATCCTCTCCTGACTCATCCACAAACTCCTGCAGGTCCTGTTGAGGCACGGGGGAAGAGTTAGTTTACAAAAACGTTTTACATTTATACTTATCAAAAATATAAAACGCAACATGCAACAATTTAAATGATTTTATGAGGAAATCAGTCAACTGAAATAAATTCATTAAGCCCTAATCCCGGGATTTCATGTTACTGGGCGGGGGCGCAGCCATGGGTGGGAGCCACGCCCACCCACCACTTGGGAGCCACGCCCGTCCATTGGGGAGCCAATCAGAATGAGTTTTTCCCCACAAAAGCCCTTTACTACAGACATAAATACGCCTAAGTTTCATCAGCTGTCCGGGTGGCTGGTTCCAGACGATCCCACAGGTGAAGAAGCCGGATGTGGAGGTCCTGGGTTGGCGTGGTTACACGTGGTCTGTGGTTGTGAGGCCGGTTGGATGTACTGCCAAATTCTCTAAAACGATGTTGGAGGCGGCTTATGGTAGAGAAATGAACATAAATTTATCTGGAAACAGCTCTGGTGGACATTTCTGTGGCATTGTACTGTGTGACAAAACTTTACACTTTGGAGTGGCCTTTTATTGTCCCAAGAACAATTACTTGTTCCTCATCTTTTATTTCTTATTCTTCATTAGGGACTTGAAGGTAAGCACTTCACTGTAAGGGCTACACCTATTGTTTTCGGTGCATGTGATTAATACAATTTGATTTGATTGAAGGTGCAGTACATCCAACTGGCCTCACAACCACAAATCACAGTTATTGCAAGTAGACCCTTCTCCGAAATATCCGCAGAACCACACACACGATGAACCAAACACACAATGAATTGTGGTCCTTCACTATGCAATGGAATTGTATGTACATACAGGCAGAAAACAAACAGCAACTGCTGTGTGAAACCTTACCTCATGGTGCTCATCAATATTTCACATTGAACAATATAAACAGACAAGGCATCAAATTATTTAACTCACATTAAAAAAATGTATGTCTAAATTCCACACATCAGTATTAGAACAGTCTTTGGTCTGGTTAGCAAAACATTAACTGAAGGAGGGAGGGTGAAGTTGTGAAAGGATACCATGCCTTGATAACACACCCTGTATTCATAGAAGATAAAGGCATAATCAACCCTACAACAATCACAGCTAACCCTATCCCTTACCCAACAGAACAATCCCTGCAGAGTAGTTTATCTTCCTGTGGTTGGTAGGGTAGGAACTAGAAGGGCCCCTCAGTTCCTCAGTTAGATTATAGTGGGGGGTATAATTGCCACAGTAGTGAATCTATCCCTTGAGGTTTCTGGACCTGGTTCCATATTGGTTGCATAGCTACGCACAATTGAAGTTGTTTGTTCTAAAACACACTCTTATGAGACTCGCTGCTGGAAGTGGAGCTCTTTTACCACAGTTGAAGTTGTTTGTTATAAAACACACTCTTATGAGACTCACTGCTGAAAGTGGAGCTCTTTTACCACAGTTGAAGTAGTTTGTTCTAAAACACACTCTTATGAGACTCACTGCTGAAAGTGGAGCTCTTTTACCACAGTTGAAGTTGTTTGTTCTAAAACACACTCTTATGAGACTCACCGCTGGAAGTGGAGCTCTTTTACCACAGTTGATGCCGCCAATGTTGACCATGTTGGGCATCCTGGGTTTGGGATACTCAAAGGAGTAGTCATACCTCAGCAGCCAGATCGCCCCGTGACCCAGCAGTTCCCTGTACGTCATGTCCTTATCTAGGTACCTACTGGTCAGCTCGTCAAAGCTGGCAAACATTACTGTGCACAGGTAGCTCTCCAGACTGTACATGAGCATGTTCTTAACCCTCCCTAGGAAATCCATGTGGTCAGTGTTGCCGGAGAATAAGCGTGGTACGTAGGATGGGGGAGTGGGGCACTGGGCAGCCTTCTCATCCAGCCCACAGGGGATCCCCCTCGAGAAGTACACCGCTGGGATGTTGAAGGAGTCAGCGATGATGGATCCACAGGGTAGAAAGGGGTCAGTCAGCATCATCTGAAATCTTTCTCCTCTCAGTCGCTTCATCAGGGGCTTGTCATACAGCAGACCCTCACAGCCTTTCACCTGCATGGTGGTGAAGTGAACCAGGTGCTGCACGTTCACGAATATGTCCATTACATCCGGGGCCTTGAGGAATGCAGCGTCCTTCAGTTTGTTGACATTCTCGTCCAGCTGCGCCTTGCTGTAGGGGACCCTGAAGGTCTCAGTCCTATAGTAGTCAGAGGCCTGGATGAGGATGGATGTGTCAGGGACCAGCACAAGCATCTCATGGCCTCTGGCCGCCAGCTCCTTCACCAGCAGCTTCATGCTCAGCCAGTGGCTCCCGTCTACAGGCATCACCAGGACCTTGTCCCCCTGGACAGGCGCTGGACACAGAGCAAGGCAGCACAGCAGAACCAGCAGTCCCAGCCTAAGCCCCTGCCTAAGTCCCAACCCTGGCCCCAACCTCAGCCCCTGCCCCAGCTTCAGCACAAGAACACCCTTTCGCCAGCCCATGTCTCTCTGACTCTCTGCTCAGTTACACAAGCTGTTTTGTGAGAAGGAAACTACCTCCCTGAAGTCTGGCACTGAATGCTACTGAGAGGGGGCTGGACCTCAGACTAAACTGTGTGTGTCTGGGTCTGCCTTTGCAGGCAGGCTGTTATATAACCCCAGTCAGTCCTTCCTGTTGACTAAAGTCTATCAGCAGGCTGAATGGTTCAGGTTATTGATGACATGGAGAGGATTAGCTCGCTAGTCATTTCAGTGTGACAGCCTTAACATATAGCGCTGAGTTGGTTCTGGGTGCCGATATTAGCTGCCTATTGACTAGTGACTTTTTGTGAAAGTATAACAGTTATACTTATGATCAGTAAAACATTGTATTAACAAGTACTGAAACCAGAAAAGTAAGCATCACTCATTTAAATGGGCTCTGTAAAAATTTTTTTTTTTTTTTTTAACACAACACTCTTTAATAATACAGCATTCTCCTTTTTTCCAATAGTCCTCATATTGCTATAGTTGAATTGATGGTTTTCTTAGTTCTACAAAATAAACTGTTATTCTGTTATTCATAAATGTCCCATTGAGTAACATGACATTAGCTATGTTTACAATAACTTGTCCAGTGATTTTTTGTTGTTGTCTGCATTTAAAAAGTTCGCATCGAAAATAGATGCGACAATTGCCTGGTAAGGTGCTTTTCCATTTAACTACCTTGTCGATAAAAACAACTGGACATAATGGCGCTACACCTACACATTTTTTTTAAAAACACGCAAAAATCTAGTGTTCAATAATAATGTAATGGTTGTTTTCATGACCCATTTAAGGCAAATTGAGCATGAATAAATTGGCGACAGCCTGTATGCCCTCCTATAGGAGGTAGGCTACAGAATGCAATAATGTACTCATATGTGCCATATTTGAACAATTCTCATGTGCAAACGTATCGCCAAGGTCCATGCCATGTTGAAACGTCCACTCTTGTAATTCTGAAATAATTGGATGTTGAAAGTTGCCAGCCAACCAGAAAAGCATGGGGCAGCAATTTAGGCATTCTGGGAAGTCAGGACACAGTCCTGCACAGAAACATAATTTTATAGTTGACATTTGTTATTTAGCATGTAGCAGACATTTAGAATGAAATGAGAAGTGACGCGTTATAGTTCCTGATACATCACGTGCCCCGTGTACCTTCAAAATTATTAGGCAATCATAATATATTTTAAAAAGAAAACGTTTCCATGATCATTTGTCGCAATAAAGAAGCTAGACAAAATAAAAATACACTCCTGTCGAATGGATAGGAAATGGATTATATTGCTGCCGTTTCCATTACACATTTTGTGCGACAATTCTTTTGTTGAATAAACCTGGGTCAATGGAAACCTGCTTAATGAAAAACAAAAGTAACGGGAAAGGTCATTACAGAGCACGCAAAATGCAAGTCATAGTTAACCCTTACACCAATAACCCTGCTCTGGGAGGAGTCATGATGGTATTCTAACCATTGAGCTATACCCTAAATCTCAAAGTATTACCTCATATCTCGTGAGGAATCCAGGTCATTACCCCTTCAACTCCTCCCACCCAAAACACTGACATGCAATCTTAAACTCTCAGTGGCACGCCAACCTGCATGCACACATACTTTCGCAACCACCGTTGCATGCACAGACGCTCACACACTTTTCACACGTTGATACACACACACACACACACACACACACACACACACACACACACACACACACACACACACACACACACACACACACACACACACACACACACCAGTGGAGTGCGAAACAAGCTGCCTTGGAAAACAGACATCCACACCGCCAGTCCGGGGGAGATAACATCAAACATATCATATATAGAAAGGAAGTTCACCTACAGTTATTGACACCACGGTTGATAAAACACCTTCAGCAGAGTGACACAAATACATTACATTTGTCCTACACTATGGTAATGAAGAATATAATATTAGATATCCTTGAACATTCCATTCTATGGAAAGAATAAATCTGCATTGAAATCACACTACGTTTTAAGCAATCAACACTTTCAATCACAAATTACTATGCAGTAAACAGTGCTAATCATAGATTTGGAGGTGAAATTACTGTGATCAACAACAATGTAATCCTGAATACAGTCTCACCCACAGAGAGCTTTTCTTCACCACCTCCTATTTGCTCTCTACTCAACAGAAACTGTTGAAGTGATCAACTCACAGTGAAGGTTTCTGATTAAATAAACTAAATATGAAGTTACTGTACTTCCAGTGATCGGACAGTTTTCTGTTTGTTGTTACCATGTTTGTTTTCCCATCTTCACTGAACAAAAATATGAACGCAACATGTAAAGTGTTGGTCCCATATTTCATGAGCTGAAATAAAAGATCACAGAAATTTTCCATATACAAAAAGCTTATTTCTCTCAAATTCTGTAGACAAATTTGTCGACATTCCTGTTAGTGAGCATTTCTCCTTTGCCAAGATAATCCATCAACCTGACAGGTGTGGCATATCAATAATCTGGGTTAAATAGCGTGATCATTACACAGGTGCACCTTGTGCTGGGGACAATAAAAGGTCACTCTAAAATGTGCAGTTTTGTCACACAACACAATGCCACAGATGTCTTAAGTTTTGAGGGAGTGTACAATTGGCATGCTGACTGCAGGAATGTCCACCAGATAATTTAATATTCATTTCTCTACCATAAGCTGCCTACAACGTCATTTTAGAGAATTTGGGAGTACGTCCAACCAGCCTCACAACCGCAGACCACGTGTAACCACGCCAGCCCAGGACCTCAATATCCAGCTACTTCACCTGGGGGATCGTCTGAGATGAGCCACCCGGACAGCTGATGAAACTGTGGGTTTGCACAACTGAAGAATTTTTCCACCAACTGTCAGAAACCTTCTCAGGGAAGCTCATCTGCATGCTCGTCGTCCTCACCAGGGTCTTGACCTGACTGCAGTTCGGCGTCATAACCGTAACTTGTTGCCAGAAGTTTGCAAATGTTTACCAATAGTGGTGAATCTGCGGCAAACGTTTGGCAACAATAATCATTTTTTCCACTAGTGGCAAACAGTTTGCCAGAGATATTTTTCTGGCAAACAATTGTCTCAAGGATCTATTTCAATCGGTGGCAAACCTGTGGCAACAATATTTATTGACATAAGTGGCAAACAGACATCTGTGGCATTGTGTTGTGTGACAAAACTGCACATTTTAGAGTGACCTTTTATTGTCCCCAGCACAAGGTGCACCTGTGTAATGATCATGCTATTTAACCCAGATTATTGATATGCCACACCTGTCAGGTTGATGGAGTTTATCAGTAAACTCCCAGAATTTGGGTATTTTACAAGGATTTGATGTAATCTACCACTTGACATGGCCCTCTTGGGTACTTCAGATTATCGCAGATGTCTGTAATTATCTCTGGCCCTCTGTGTGGCCTTATCACATATAAAATATAGGGGGAAAGAAAAAATATATATATTTTAAAATAAAAAATAGAATGACAAACTGCAAAACATTATCCTAAATATAACCCATCAACTTAGTGAACACCATTGGTGTTTAATAGGAGAGTTTCAGCATGAAATATATCCTATACATTTTTTTTACACACTTTTATTTATTTTACTATGTCATTATGTATTTGTTTGTCAATGTTTTGGTGTAAAACTGGTATCAGTTGTGAAAAAAGTTAAGTTGGAAGAGTTGCAGAGTTCATTGAAAATAATGCCATTGTTGATTAAGTTGTTAGGCTATTTTCTCTTGAACCATAAAGTCTATCTGTTAGAAACAAAGATTTGCCAAAGTAAGATATTTACATTTTGACTCCATCCAAACAGATTCACAGGAGATTGTAGGAGAATTTCCATGACATTACGTAGGATTTTCAAGTATCTATATTGTTTTCTTAGATGTAGGGAGCATAATTACTTTTGGGTTATTCATTAGACATGTGTAAGCATAACGTAGACTGGATCCATGTGAATGTATAAAGCTGGACCAAATATAAGGCTATATGATTTCTAACTGTTAGACATGTAAAAACAGAATGTGAGCAGAATCTATGTGAATGTGCCAAGCTGGAACAACATAGACCTGACCGTCTTGGGCCATGTCTGATCTTGCGAAGGCTACTGGACATGTATATGGGTTAATCATTCATAGCCAACATAGGTCTGAACTTGTGAAGGCCAGCGACTGTGTACTTTAGTTAATCAATTATAGAACCACAAGCCATGTGTATGTATTGGGGAGACATGTTACATACTGGAAAGATGTTTTTATTAATCAAGTACTATTAGAAATGCACTTATACTAGGAACATATATATATGCAATAAATATATTATTTTTTGTATTAGAACTGTGGTGTCGACACCAATATAATCTAAACTTGAGCAAGATAAGTCAGATGTGGGTGTTAACAGAAAGATAATGGTGGCGCAAGGCCAAGGGGTGTTAATCATTTACATAGAGATGAGTGACTATGTATGTTATGCAAGTTTAGAAAGGTATAAAAGCTGAGTACTGAGACTGGAGAAATCAGTTCTTCCATGGAATTGCGTGGCTTCTGTTACTTTTGTAATAAAGTCTAATTGAATTTACAAGTATATCTGAGAAATATTTGATTCAATATTTCCACGACAAGATCTGACTGTAGTTTTTTTGTATTGCTTTTCTTGTTTTATTTTCCAATCACGAAAATGATTGTTGTCCCTGAAGGATCTACAGTGGCAAGAAAAAGTATGTGAACACTTTGGAATTACCTGGATTTCTGTATAAATTGGTCATCAAATTTGATCCGATCTTCATCTAAGTCACAACAATAGACAATCATAGTGTGCTTAAACTAAGAGCAAACAAATGACTGTATATGTCTTGTCTATATTGAATACATCATTTAAACATTCACAGTGTAGGTTGGAAAAAGTATGTGAACCCCATAGGCTAATGACTTCTCCAAAAGATATTTGGAGTCAAGAGTCAGCTAACCTGGAGTCCAATCAATGAGATGAGATCGGAGATGTTTAAAAAAAAAATTATGTTATTCTTAGGAGTGGATCAGCTTACTATTGGCGGAAAGATTGCTGTTTCCATCAATGTAATTGTCTTCATCATTTCCAATCCCCCATATATTTCTGGGGTAAATATATATATCCATATACATACCCATACATATACATATGCATACATAAACATTAATACATATACACATATATACATACACATACCCATATACATATATATTTTTTATAATATACCTTTATTATTCCCCACAAACCCTACCACCCTTTCCCCAATTGGAGTAAACTAATAAACAATAACACTTAGGCTTCTACCTTCAGTTTACACACCTTAAACACGTTTTACAGCCAAAATCTATTTTACAATAGTTATATTTGGTTTGTTTTTAGTCCTTCCTCTATTTCTGATGTCCATCCAGTTTGATTTCTATTTGTAACTGTGCCATTTCACAACATTTCTGAACCTATAAACATTTTACATTGGTTACCTTGTTATTAGTCCCACCCTTCAGCTCCATTCAACCCCTCCCATCTGTCTCTGAACACCATCCAGTCCCATCAGCTCCATCCAACCCCTCCCATCTATCTCTTAACACCATCCATTTTGGATTTATATTTTCCATATATTTTTCAATTGTGCTGTGATGCTTCACAAAAGTACTGAACCTTTCTCTTCTCATAGCTTATGTAAATTAAAGAGAAACATTTTTGCTAAAATAATTATTATATTATTGATTGATTGACTATGGCTTTTCAAATCACCCAGTATTGCTATCTGCAGCATTAGTTCTAGGCAAATGTTGCAATTTTTCAGCCATTCCTGGACCTGTGACCAAAAACGAGCTACATATGGACAATACCAAAATAAATGATCTAATGACTCTGCCTCCTCACAGCAAAATCTGCAGAGCTGGGAATATTTTATCCCCCATGTACAGTTGAATTCGGAAGTTTACATAAACTTAGGTTGGAGTCATTAACTAGTTTTTCAACCACTCCACAAATGTCTTGTTAACAAACTATAGTTTTGGCAAGTCGGTTAGGACATCTACTTTGTGCATGACACAAGTCATTTTTCCAACAATTGTTTACCGACAGATTATTTCACTTATAATTAACTGTATGACAATTCCAGTGGGTCAGAAGTTTACATACACTAAGTTGACTGTGCCTTTAAACAGCTTGGAAAATCCCAGACAATGTCATGGCTTTAGAAGCTTTTGATAGGCTAATTGACATCATTTGAGTCAATTGGAGGTGTACCTGTGGATGTATTTCAAGGCCTACCTTCAAACTCAGTGCCTCTTTGTTTGACATCATGGGAAAATCAAAAGAAATCAGCCAATACCTCAGACAAAAAATTGTAGACCTCCACAAGTCTGGTTCATCCTTGGGAGCAATTTCCAAACGCCTGAAGGGACCACGTTCATCTGTATAAACAATAGTACGCAAGTATAAACACCATGGGACCACACAGCCATCAGACCGCTCAGGAAGGAGATGCGAAAAGTGCAAATCAATCCCAGAACAGCAAAGGACCTTGTGAAGATGCTGGAGGAAACAGGTACAGATGTATCTATATCAACAGTAAAACAAGTCCTATATCTACATAACCTGAAAGGCCGCTCAGCAAGGAAGAAGCCACTGCTCCAAAACCGTCATAAAAAAAGCCCGACTAGGGTTTGCAACTGCACATGGGGACAAAGAACATACTTTTTGGAGAAATGTCCTCTGCTCTGATTTAAAAAAATAGAACTGTTTGGCCATAATGACCATTATGTTTGGAGGAAAAAGGGGGAGGCTTGCAAGCCGAAGAACACCATCCCAACCGTGAAGCACGGGGGCAGCATCATGTTGTGGGGGTGCTTTGCTGCAAGAAGGACTGGTGCACTTCGCAAAATAGATGGCATCATTCGGATGGAAAATGATGTGGATATATTGAAGCAACATCTCAAGACATCAGTCAGGAAGTTAAAGCTTGGTCGCAAATGGGTCTTCCAAATTGACATTGATCCCAAGCATACTTCCAAAGTTGTGGCAAAATGTCTTAATGACAACAAAGTCAAGGTATTGTAGTAGCCATCAAAGCCCTGACCTGGAACATCCAGGTGCAAAAGTGCACCTGGATGTTCCACAGCGCTACTGGCAAAATATTCTGTGGACAGATGAAACTACAGTTGCATTGTTTGGAAGGAACACACAACACTATGTGTGGAGAAGACAAACCACAGCACCTCAACTTCAAAACCTCATCCCAACTGTAAAGTATGGTGGAGGGAGCATCATGGTTTGGGACTGCTTTGCTATTAACGATGGAAGAAATTAATTCCCAAGTTTATCAAGACATTTTGCAGGAGAATGTTAGGATATCTGTCTGCCAATTGAAGCTCAACAGAAGTTGGGTGATGCAACAGGACAACAACCCAAAACAGAAGTAAATCAACAACAGAATAGCTTCAACAGAAGAAAATACGCCTTCTAGAGTGACCCAGTCAGAGTCCTGACCTCAACCCGATTGAGATGCTGTGGCATGACCTCGAAAGCAGTTCACACCTGACATCCCAAAAATATTGCTGAACTGAAACAGTTTTGTAAAGAGGAATGGTCCAAAATTCCTCCTGATCGTTATGAAGGTCTGAACCGCAACTACAGAAAACGTTTAGTTTTAAATCCAAGGGTTCACATACTTTTTCCACCCTGCACTGTGAATGTTCACTGTTTGTGTTCAATAAAGACACAAACACGTATTATTATTTGTGTTATTAGTTTAAGCAGACTGTGTTTTGACCTAGATGAAGATCAGATAAAATTTTATGACCAATTTATGCAGAAATCCAGGTATTTCCAAAGGGCTCACATACTTTCTTGCCACTGTATATGAGATACCCCTCTTCTTCCTTCATGTTTACTTCCTAACATTCCAACACCACTCTTTGAGAGCTTACTATGCCCTCTATTGGTGGAATTGTACATTGAATATGAGAGATATGAAAAAATATAAAAATATGCACATCCAACTTATCAGGAGCAGGACAGAAGAACGTATCAAAGAAAAAAGGAAACCCCGCAACTGGTATGTTCCCAATGTGATTTAATAAGACACACAAAAAAGACAACGATTCGATCCAAGTTGGCTCTTTACAGGTCAAACACCACTGTGAAACACACCCACTTAAATAACATCTCGAGGCATTTACATTGGGTCAATTGAATACATCCAGTCAATTGAATACATACGATACATTAAAGTCACATTAAATATTACAGACATATTGACATATGGAAAAACCATGAATACAAGTAATATAGGTGTGCAATAAATATTATAAACATGTGAGACAAATGCATCAATCATTTTGTATACAATATTATATAGGGATTTTTTTTTTAAAGCCGCTCCCTGAGAGCAGGACACATTTGATTAAACCACATGGTGGTATTGAAGACACACCCAGATCTAGTTTGATCATGGCTATATCTCATTATTTTTAAAATTAATTAACTAGGCATGTCAGTTAAGAACAAATTCTTATTTACAATGACGGCCTACCCCGGCCAATTCCTAACCCGGACGACACTGGGACAATTGTGTGCCTATGGGACTCCCAATCACGGGCGGTTGTGATACAGCCTGGAATCAAACCAGGGTCTGTAGTGACGCCTCTAGCACTGAGATGCAGTGCCTTAGACTGCTGCGCCACTGAGGAGCTCAACGGTTCATACACTCTAAAAATAAAAGGTTCCTGGAGTATCCTTTAGGGGTTTTTCAAATTGAAGAACCCCTAAAGGAACCCCTATAGGAACCCCTATAAGTTCTTAGAAGCCTTTTCTTCATCAAATAACCCCTTTTAATGGATCCTCAAAGAACCTTTTGAAGAACCGGTTGTGGTTCATTTTTGAACTGCCCCCCGTTATTATTTTTATTAATGACAATAATATGCATAACAATAACAACAATAAAACAATATTTTGGTTCTCAGTGTTTATTAGTATTTTAGTGGAAGAGCAGAATAAAAAAATCCAAATATGAGGTAAACTCCCAGCAGAGCCCCAAGTCCAATGGGTTTATCCTCTGGCGTGTTGATGATAATGTAATGATGTTCTCTGTATCCACAGCCAGAATGATTTTGCAGTGATGGTGATCGAACAGGTTTCCTGTTATATTCATCAGAGTTGTAGGGAGGGTGAAGTCTGTGAATCCCAAAAATTGTCATTATACAGATGATTAACAAAATATCCACATGACAGTATTCATACCTTGGTTTTTGTGGTGAATGAAACAGTAATGTGGAAAAACCATGGGGTTCACAAAAGCTTCAGCTTTTTGAAAGTATTTTTGTGGTAGTGGAAGAATTTTAAAACGTTTTAAGTAAAGCGGTGAAATATAGTCAAAGTTCAATATATTAAAATATCTGGTCTGATTACTTGGATAGACTATATCAACCTTATTATTTTGCACTGTGGGGCAGTTAGATCACATATTTAATAACAAATAACTACACTAAGACTTCACTCATAAGGAATTAGAAAAGTTTTAGGCTATCATTTGGGGAGAGAAATATGAAATACAGTATGATGGTGCATCCAGTGGAAGAAGTTTAAACGTTTGTTGTGTTGAACAAATGTTATGGTAGTTGAAGTAGAAATACATTACTCGAGCGAAGTTGCGAAATATAGTCCAAGTTAAAGGTTGAGTAAGTTAGAATTTTGTCCGCAAATTTACTCATATTTCTATTATATATAAATCAAATCAAAGTTTATTTGTCACGTGCACCGAATACAACAGGTGTAGACCTTACAGTGAAATGCTTACTTACAGGCTCTAACCAACAGTGCAAAAAAAGGTATTAGGTGAGCAGTTTATGATTAGTGAATGCCATAATGGAGTTATTTTGTGGGGCAGTTAAATCACATATTTCAGCACAAATTACTACACTCAGACTACCACCACAGAATATGTCAACTGTAATAATAGAGTACAGGAGACAAGGAGGCATTGGTGAAATTATACATAAATAAAACATGTTCATGAAGTCCTCCCTGGGCTGGAGAGGATAAGTGAGGATAAGTGGGAAGAGGGACCCACTGGCAAGAGAAGGGCAGCCCTACCCTCAGAGCACCTATGCCCCCAAGGGGACACACAGTCAATACATCTGTTTCATTATTTCAAATGCAAATAACAGATTTTTTTATCATGAACATGTGTTGACCATCAAAACGCAATTCTGCTTTCACAAAACATTGCATTTTCCTCATGGTATTCCGCGACCAACGTTAACTTACAAACACACTCAAAACTGTAGTTTAGACATTTTCGGTTTTATTCGAGTTGTGTAGCCTATTCAGTTGAGTCAGTATGTCTTTATTTACTCCACACAAATGTTTGAAATCAAAACAAGGTAGTCTCCAATCCTACTTCCATGTTCAAGTCAAGGAATTTTTGAATATTCCTTGGTTCTAGTGGGTGGCAAGCACAGAATTGCACATCAGCACCACTAGCTGGATGGGAGTTTACTAATGTGCAATGCAGCCTACAGACTAGTACTAAAGGTAAACGATAACTACATGTAAGCAAACAGTGGTAGGTTAGTTTAGTGGGTTGGAGTGAGCTGTGTGGCATAATAAGTCTTATGTGCTCCCCCATTATTATCATTTGAAAGTTCGGAAAGGTTCCATGGTAGTTCGCATCACCTAATTTAGCTGTTACTAAAACAGCTGTACCTCTTGATTGGTAGTAGATCATTCTGCTCTGATTCCAGATTTAAATAGCAGAGAAGTAGACCAAAAGTAGTTGATGCGATTACTAAAACAGGTGTCATTTTTGTCCCATTAATAATTAGAATATGTAAGATATCTAGAGTTGTGCTTTGCCTTCAGCAAGCACACCTAATAATACTATGAGAGAAAATCCAGAGTTGCGCTTTGCTTTCAGTACACATATATATATATATATATATATATATATATATATATATATATATATATATATTTGCTTGATATATATATATATGTGATAGAGACAAGTACAGCCACACAACATCTAAAAGGACATACATCGACAAATGATCTATGCATCCAACCAAGACCACATGCATCTATAGAGATAGAACAGTTATGTGCCATTAGCTAGGTTTCCATACAATTGGCAACAGATTTTCAGGCAAATATTCTAAAATCTTTATAAAAACACCAGAGATGTGTTTCCATCAAATGTACTTGTTGGGGATAAAAGGCTGTGCATGATGACATACTGCACATAAAAATAACTTTTGAGGTTAAATTCCCATGTACCGAATAAAAAAGACAAGCTAAATGAGTTTCAAATTGCATTTTCAAATCTACTGATGATTTTGTCACAAATTGTTTTTGCGTTAGGTATAGGTTCCTTGTAATAACACTACATTTAACATGTTCTAGTACAGATACATTTATAATAGACTAGGGTGGCAAAGGGTCAGAAACCTTCCGGTAAATTTCCGGGATTTTTCCAGACATTTTCCATTGGGAAGTTAAGCCCGGGGAATTTTGAGAAATATGCTTAAATTCATCAAAACAATTAGCTTATAACAGGGAACCTTTTTTTGTGGGATACACATAAGGCAATCCTAGGTCTTGTGGCATATTTTGGTTTAACTATCCCCAATTCAATGGAATTGCAACCCTCTGTATGCACAATGCATTCTTCCATCACATGAACAGCTGATTATCAAGATCTTGCACAACTAATGAGATGCTATTGAGCGCACACTACTACACTGTCTGTGCCAAGGACTACATGCTTTCTGGTAAGTTTTGATTACAATACTGGGTGGGGTGAATATATTTTATAAGACATACATGATTTTTTGGTAACGAGTAAATAGTAGCCTACAGAAATGTGAGATTAAATTATTTCTAACTTGTTAACAATTTCTGCTAGTTAAGTTTTTGCTACCATGTGGGTTTAAGCTTGCTTGAGCCTGCTAACTAGATTCCAAGATGGCGTAGCAGTGCGGATGTGTTTGCCGTTGTCTCGTGTAAATTTGATGTTTTTTCCGTCTTTTTGTAAATATTTCAATCTCTTTCAACCTTCTGGCAACCCGTCTCACCCAATGTGATATGGATCTGCTATTTTTAGACTTTAAAGCTAGAACCTACATCAGCAGCTAATTAGCTACTAGCTATTGAGTCATTGTTAGCCACTGCTAGCGGCCTTTACCTTACCTAGCTCAGACTCCAGACGCTTTTAGCCTGGATATTACCTGCCAGTCTGCGCAGTGTGATATTAACCCTGAGCGTATTGGACTGCTTTTCTCCACGCGGTTACACAGCTGATGCCTCCCAAACTCTTCACTAACACGACTAGAAGCCACTACATCACCGGATTCCTGCCGTAAGCTCTGGACATTTGCATCGGATAATCGCAGCTAGCTAGTGGCTACCAAGTGGCTATAGTGGCTAATGCACTTGTCCCAAAGCTAGCACTAGTCAGCCTCGAGCCAGGCGCATCTCCGGGCTAGCAAACAAAATACTCCAGCTACAATTGGCTTGGACCCTTTGTCGGCACGGAGCCCCGCAGATCCATCACGATTGGTTTGTGGACGTAATTCCGTTCAATATGCCCTCACCCGGCCTTTGCCGGTCGTCGGTGAAGACGTTTCTGCTAGCCCCGGCCTGCTAACTTTATGAACAACGTGTCTCCCGCTTGCTATCGTAGTAACGACTACCTAACGGCTTCCCTGTTTCATCTATTGTTGTTCGCTGGACCCTATGACCACTTGGCTACATAGCTGATGCCTGCTGGACTGTTCATTAATCACGCTACTCCATTTTGTTTATTTTGTTTATCTGTCGGCCCCAGCCTCGAACTCAGGCCTTGTGTGTAGTTAACTGACCCTCTCTGCCCATTTGTCGCCATTTTACCTGTTGTTGTTGTCTTAAGCTGACTAGCTGTTGTTGTCTTACCTGTTGTTATCTTAGCTAGCTCACCCAATCAACACATGTGCTTGCTTTATGCCTCGCTTTATGTCTCTCTATAATGTCAATATGACTTGTATACAGTTGTTTATGGTAGTTATCATTGTTTAATTTTACTGCGAAACCCCTAGTCCCACTCAACATGCCTCAGATAGCTCTTTTTTCCCACCTCCTACACATGCGGTGACCTCACCTAGCATAACTAGCGCCTCCAGAGATGCAACCTCTCTTATCGTCACTCAATGCCTAGGTTTACCTACACTGTACCCGCACCCCACCATACCCCTGTCTGTACATTATGCCCTGAATCTATCCTACCA
Source organism: Oncorhynchus nerka (assembly GCF_034236695.1). NCBI lineage: Eukaryota > Metazoa > Chordata > Actinopteri > Salmoniformes > Salmonidae > Oncorhynchus > Oncorhynchus nerka. Next base: position 20,982,041 of record NC_088396.1, read on the forward strand.
TGCCCAGAAATCGGCTCCTTTTATTCTCTGTCCCCAATGAACTGGACAACCAGTTTTGATAGCCTTTAGCCGTACCCTCATCCTACTCCTCCTCTGTTCCTTGGGTGATGTAGAGGTTAACCCAGGCCCTGTGTGTCCCCAGGCGCTCTCATTTGATGACTTCTGTAACTGTAAAAGCCTTGGTTTCATGCATGTTAACATCAGAAGCCTCCTCCCTAAATTTGTTTTACTCACTGCTTTAGCACACTCCGCCAACCCTGATGTCCTTGCCATGTCTGAATCCTGGCTTAGAAGGGCCACCAAAAGTTTTGAGATTTCCATCCCCAACTACAACATTTTCCATCAAAATAGAACTGTCAAAGGGGGAGGAGTTGCAATCTACTGCAGAGATAGCCTGCAAAGTTCTGTCATACTTTCCAGGTCTATGCCCAAACAGTTCGAGGTTCTAATTTTAAAAATGAATCTCTCCAGAAATAAGTCTCTCACTGTTGCCACCTGTTATAGACCCCCCTCAGCTCCCAGCTGTGCCCTGGACACCATATGTGAATTGATTGCCACCCATCTATCTTCATAGTTCGTTCTGTTAGATGACCTATACTGGGATATGCTTAACACCCTGGCTGTCATTCAATCTAAACTAGATGCCCTCAATCTCACACAAATTATCAAGGAACCCGACAGGTACAACCCTAAATCCGTAAACATGGGCACCCTCATAGATATCATCCTGACCAACATGCCCTCCAAATACACCTCTGCTGTTTTCAATCAGGATCTCAGCGATCACTGCCTCATTGCCTGCATCCATTATGGTTCCGCAGTCAAACGACCACCCCTCATCACTGTCAAACGCTCCCTAAAACACTTCTGCGAGCAGGCCTTTCTAAATCGACCTGGCCCGTGTATCCTGGAAGGATATTGACCTCATTCAGTCAGTAGAGGATGCCTGGATGTTCTTTAAAAGTAATTTCCTCACCATCTTAAATAAGCATTCCCCTTTCAAAAAATGTAGAACTAAGAACAGATATAGCCTTTGGTTCACTCCAGACCTGACTACCCTCCAAACGCACAAAAACACCCTGTGGCGTACTGCACTAGCATCGAATAGTCTCCGCGATTTGCAACTTTTCAGAGAAGTCAGGAACCAATGCACACAGTCAGTTAGGAAAGCAAAGGCTAGCTTTTTCAAGCAGAAATTTGGGACACTGTAAAGTCCATGGAGAATAAGAGCACCTCCTCCCAGCTGCCTACTGCACTGAGGCTAGGAAACACTGTCACCACCGATAAATCCACAATAATCGAGAATTTCAATAAGCATTTCTACGGCTGGCCATGCTTTCCTCCTGGCTACCTCAACCCCGGCCAACAGTTCCACACCCCCCACAGCACGACTCCATTTTGTTCCTTCCAGCCTACAGACAGAAACTAAAACAGGAAGCTCCCGCGCTCAGGTCTGTTCAATGCTGGTCCGACCAATCGGATTCCACGCTTCAAGACTGCTTCGATCACGTGGATTGAGATATGTTTCGCATTGCGCCCAACAACAACATTGACGAATACGCTGATTCGGTGAGCGAGATCATTAGAAAGTGCATTGGCGATGTCTTACCCACAGCAACTATTAAAACATTCCCAAACCAGAAACCGTGGATTGATGGCAGCATTCGTGCGAAACTGAAAGCGCGAACCACTGCTTTTAACCAGGGCAAGGTGACCGGAAACATGACCCAATACAAACAGTGTAGCTATTCCCTCCGCCAGGCAATCAAACAAGCTAAGTGTCAGTATAGAGACAAAGTAGAGTTGCAATTCAACGGCTCAGACACGAGAGGTATGTGGCAGGGTCTACAGTCAATCACAGATTACAAAAAGAAAACCAGCCCTGTCGCGGACCAGGATGTCTTGCTCCCAGATAGGCTAAATGACTTCTTTGCTCGCTTTGAGAACAATACAGTGCCACTGACATGGTCCGCTACCAAAACCTGCGGACTCTCCTTAACTGCAGCCGACATGGGTAAAACATTTAAACGTGTTAACCCTCGCAAGGCTGCAGGCCCAGACGGCATCCCCAGCCGCGTCCTTAGAGCATGAGCAGACCAGCTGGCTGGTGTGTTTATGGACATATTCAATCAATACTTATCCCAGTCTGCTGTCCCCACATGCTTCAAGAGGGCCACCATTGTTCCTGTTCCCAAGAAAGCTAAGGTAACTGAGCTAAACAACTACCGCCCCGTAGCACTCACTTCACGTCATCATAAAGTGCTTTGAGAGACGAACCACACTGCACACTGACCTATATCCATCCTGCCCTGCCTTTCTAAAGTCTTTGAAAGCCAAGTTATTAACAAACAGACCACTGACCATTTCGAATGCCACCATACCTTCTCCGCTGTGCAATCCAGTTTCTGATCTGGTCATGGGTGCACCTCAGCCACGCTCAAGGTTCTAAATGATATCATAACCACCATCGATAAAAGACAGTACTGTGCAGCCGTCTTCATCAACCTGGCCAAAGCTTTCGACTCTGTCAACCACCGTATTCTTATCGGCAGACAACAGCTTTAGTTTCTCAAATGGCTGCCTAACCTGGTTCAATTCTCGGGCCAAATCTTTTCTCTGTATATATCAACAATTTCACTCTTGCTGCGGGTGATTCCTTGATCCACCTCTGCGCAGACAACACCATTCTGTTTACATCTGGCCCTTCTTTAGACACTGTGTTAACTAATCTCCAAACGAGATTCAATGCCATACAACACTCCTTCCGTGGCCTCCAACTGCTCTTAAAAATGCTAGTAAAACTAAATGCATGCTTTTCAACCGATTGCTGCCTGCACCCTTCCGCCCGACTAGCTGCACTACTCTGAACCGTTCTGACATAGAATATGTGGACAACTACAAATACCTAGGTGTCTGGCTAGACTGTAAACTCTCCTTCCAGACTCATATTAAGCATCTCCAATCCAAAATTAAATCTAGAATTGGCTTCCTATTTTGCAACAAAGGATCCTTCACTCATGCTGCCAAACATACCCTCGTAAAACTGACTATCCTACCGATGCTCGACTTCGGCGATGTCATTTACAAAATAGCCTCCAACACTCTACTCAGCAAACTGGATGCAGTCTATCAGAGTGCGATCTGTTTTGTCACCAAAGTCCCATATACCACCCACCACTGCGACCTGTATGCTCTAGTCGGCTGGCCCTCGCTACATATTCGTTGCCAGACCCACTGGCTCCAGGTCATCTATAAGTCTTTGCTAGGTAATGCTCCGCCTTATCTCAGCTCACTTGTCACCCACCCATAGCACGCGCTCCAGCAGGTATATCTCACTGGTCATCCCCAAAGCCAACACCTCATTTGGCCGTCTTTCCTTCCAGTTCTCTGCTGCCAATGACTGGAACGAATTGCAAAAATCGCTGAAGTTTGAGACTTACACCTCCCTCACTAACTTTAAGCATCAGCTGTCTGAGCAGCTTATCGGTCACTGCAGCTGTACACAGCCCATTGTAAATAGCCCATCCAACTACCTACCTCATCCCCATATTGTTTTTATATACTTTTTTTAGCTCTTTTGCACACCAGTATTCCTACTTGCACATCATCATCTGCACATCTATCACTCCAGTGTTCATTTGCTAAATTGTAATTACTCTGCTACTATGGCCTATTTATTGCCGTACCTCCTTATGCCATTTGCACACACTGTATATAGATTTTTCTATTGCGTTAATGACTGTACTTTTGTTCATCCCAAGTGTAACTCTGTGTTGTTGTTTTTTGTCGCACTGCTTTGCTTTATCTTGGCCAGGTCGCAGTTGTAAATGAGAACTTGTTCTCAACTGGCCTACCTGGTTAAATAAAGGTTAAATAAAAAAATATTAAAAAATTAACTGAGGAGTGTTAATTCACCTATTTCCATACATGTTTAATTTTAAAACATCTTACAAAGGAGTTGTTTAATCTAACTGCTTAACTATTTATCTGTACATGGAATTGTATTTGTTGTTTTTTTACTCATTTTTTTCTAATCTTTACAGGAAAATGCCACGGGCACTATCTATTGTGTGGAGACATTTCACTGCAGCTAATGTAGAAGGTAACGCTGTGTACATTTGCAAATGCTGTGCCAAATAATTTGTGAAGAATGTAACAAAGATGCAGAATCTGGCCAAGGGCATAAAGTTCCCTCAGCGCTCACAACAAGGAACCTCTGACAAAAGCCCCTCTACTTCTATTCAAGGTGAAAATGATGAATCAGACACCTTATCGATATGGAGGAACGTAGTCAGAGAAATGCTAATGAATGTCTTACTCAAGCTGTTTACGCAACTGGTTCACCTCTGATGCTCACAGGCAATGTGTATTGGAAGAGATTTCTGAATGTTCTTTGCCCAGCATACACCCCTCCAACCAGACATGCTTTATCTACTCATTTGCTGGATGCAGAGTTCAACAGAGTTTAAGTGAAGGTCAAGCAAATCATAGAGAAAGTAGACTGTATTGCAATCATCTCTGATGGGTTTTCGAATGTTCATGCATCATCTCCACCCCTCAACCAGTATTCTACAAGAGCACCGACACAAAGGACAACAGACACACCGGTCTCTACATTGCAGATGAGCTGAAGGCAGTCATCAATGAGCTTGGACCACAGAAGGTATTTGCACTGGTGACAGACAATGCTGTGAACATGAAGGCTGTGCTGCTCATGCATTGAATCTGTTCCTCAAAGACATCATGGCACTGAAAACAATGGATACACTCTACAAGAGAGCCAAGGAAATGGTTAGGTATGTGAAGGTTCATCGAGTTACAGCAGCAATCTACTTCACCAAGCAAAGTGAGAAGAGTAAGAGCACCACATTGATGCGGCCCAGCAACACCCGTTGGGGTGGTGTTGTCATCATGTCTGACAGTCTCCTGGAAGGGAAGGAGTCTCTCCAAGAAATGGCCATATCACAGTCTGTCGATATGGACAGCCCCATCAAGAGGATCCAGCCTGAAACTCCTGAAACCTATAGCAGTAGCCATTGCACGGATTGAGGGAGACAATGATATCCTGTATGATGTTCAGACTCTGCTTGCAGGTGTAAGAGAAGAAATCCATACTGCCCAGCCCACTTCACTGTTGCTCCAAGCAGAGGAAACTGCAGTTCTGAAATACATCAAAAAGCGTGAAGACTTCTGCCTGAAGCCCATACACGCCACAGCAGACATGTTGGACCTAGCACGAGCATCCTTTCTGTTGCAGAGATCAACTAGGCCTATGGTGTCATCACTACCGTGTCTCGCCACCTTGGCCTGGATGAGTGCAAGATTCTTGGCAGTCTGGCGAAGTACACTTCCATGCAAGGGCTTTGGGATTCAGATGCAATATGGCAGTCGTGCCAACATATCTCATCAGTCACCTGGTGGAAGGCACTTTGTGGATCTTTGGCTCTTTCCCCTGTTGCCTCCATCATCCTCCACATCCCACCAACATCAGCCACCTCAGAGCGCAACTGGTCCAAGTTTGGGAACACACACACCAAAGCACGCAACAGGCTGACCAATACAAGGGTTGAAAAATTGGTGGCCATCTCAGTCAAACTTGAGGCTTTTTGAGCCTGACAACGAGCCATGGAGTTCTTCTCAACAAGGTTGGAAAGTGACAGTGAAGATGAGGCCTCAGAGTCTGATGTTCAAGAGGTGGTTATTGAGGAGGTCCAGGGAGAAGACATGGAAGCCTGAGAGGAAGACAACCAAAGCTTTAGTTTCATTTACAGATGTATGTTGAAAACATTTTTGGGAGATGCAATGGGGATCATTCAATATTCCCTTTCTTTTGTTGTTCAGTGAAATCATCTCATGTGAAGAGTAAACGTATTTATTGAATTTGACCCCCTTTTCTCCCCAATTTCGTGGTATCCAATTGTTAGTAGTTACTATCTTGTCTCATCGCTACAACTCCCGTACGGGCTCGGGAGTGACGAAGGTTGAAAGCCATGCGTCCTCCGAAACACAACCCAACCAAGCCACACTGCTTCTTAACACAGCGCGCATCCAACCCGGAAGCCAGCCGCACCAATGTGTCGGAGGAAACACCTTGCAGCTGACGACCTGGTTAGCGCACACTGTGCCCGGCCTGCCACAGGAGTTACTAGTGTGTGATGAGACAAGGATATCCCTACCGGCCAAACCCTCCCTAACCCGGATGACGCTAGGCCAATTGTACGTCGCCCCACAGACCTCCCAGGTCGCGGCCGGCGGCGACAGAGTATGGGGGCGAACCCAGAGTCTCTGGTGGCACAACTAGCGCTTGTTTGAATTGAATGGATTTGAAAATCCAACAGTTGTAATGGAAGGGGGCGGCGTTCGGGGGCTGTGTGGCTGTGCCTGTAAGATGTGCCTGTAAGCTGTGCCTGTAAACTGTGCCTGTAAACTGTGCCTGTAAACTGTGCCTGTAAGATGTGCCTGTAAACTGTGCCTGTAAACTGTGCCTGTAAACTGTGCCTGTAAACTGTGCCTGTAAACTGTGCCTGTAAACTGTGCCTGTAAGATGTGCCTGTAAACTGTGCCTGTAAACTGTGCCTGTAAACTGTGCCTGTAAGCTGTGCCTGTAAACTGTGCCTGTAAACTGTGCCTGTAAGATGTGCCTGTAAACTGTGCCTGTAAACTGTGCCTGTAAACTGTGCCTGTAAGATGTGCCTGTAAACTGTGCCTGTAAACTGTGCCTGTAAACTGTGCCTGTACGATGTGCCTGTAAGCCGTGCCTGTAAACGTGTACCTGTAAGTGTTTAAGTGAAAGACATAAGGAGAACCAACCAGTAAAAACACCACCACCTTCATTATCAATGCATCGTGATGACAACATCAAAACAGCCTTTCCATACTCTGAAGTCAGGGGGATTTAGAGTTTAGGGGCTCTATATTATCAAAACTAACGCAATGGTAAATCTACGGGTAGGCGCTAGTGCTATAGGTTCAAGGCTGTGTCAGAAATATTTTAGCTATTTTCACTATCAAAATTATTGTCACACTTGCTGGCGTTGGCGCGAAAGGGCTGGCTTTTGATTAATAAAAGTTGTGGGTGCGTCCCTCATTGGCAAGGCCCCACACTGGCCAATTAGAATGTGCTCCAATGGTGAAACGTGGTTGCTTCATGTTGTGTATTTAGGGTCTTTTATGTATTGCCTTGGAATCAACTCCAATTCCAATGTTATTCCGTTATAGAACAATGTGGACTGCAAATGGGTTCAAGTTATCATATTAAGCAAAGATAGATCTACATTTCGCTATGCTTACAGAAACAATATAACGAAATGTAGACCTGTCTTTGCTAAATATGTTAACTTGAACCCATTTGCAGTCCACACTGTTCTAAGTAATTGCATGGCTTCAATAGCATTCACACTGATATACAGTGCATTCGGAAAGTATTTAAGACCCCTTCACTTTTCAACATTTGTGTAGCCAGGCGCTAAAATAGATCTTGGTTCTATTTGTGAAGCTTCACGCTCTGCAAGTCTCGGCTCTCTTGTGGAATTTCTTTCCTTCTTAATGCGTTTGAGCCAGTCAATATTTTATATTAGAGATTTGTCATAGCTACTCTTTGCCTTGATGACAGCTTTGCACACTCTTGGCATTCTCTCAACCAGCTTCACCTGGAATGCTTTTCCAACCATCTTGAAGAAGTTCCCACATATGCTGAGCACTTGGCTGCATTTCCTTCACTCTGCGGTCTGACTCGTCCCAAACCTCCTCCTCCATCCTTCCCATGTGGGAAATACACATGCGGAGATTACCCGTTTACCCACACCGTGTCTCACAAAGACACGCTGGTTGGAACCAAAAAATTCCAATGGTTTAATGTCCATTGTGGATGTCGATTAAGGCAGCTCCCTGCACCTCTCCGATTCAGAGGCGTTGAGTTAAATGCGGAAGACACATTTCAGTTGAATACATTTAGTTGGATAACTTACTAGGTATCCCCCTTTCCCTTTCCCATTGCTCATGTTTCTTGGCCCAAGCAAGTCTCTTCTTCTTATTGGTGTCCTTTAGTAGTGGTTTCTTTGCAGCAATTCGACCATGAAGGCCTGATTCACAGTCTCCTCTGAACAGTTGATGTTGAGATGTGTCTGTTACTTGAACTCTGTGAAGCATTTATTTGGGCTGCAATTTCTGAGGCTGGTAACTCAAATGAACTTATCCTCTGCAGCAGAGGTAACTTTGGGTCTTCCTTTCCTGTAGCGGTCCTCATGAGAGCCAGTTTCATCACTGCATTGAAGAAACTTTCAAAGTTCTTGAAATGTTCCGTATTGACTGACCTTCATGTCTCAACGTAATGATGGACTGTCGTTGTTCTTTGCTTATTTGAGCTGTTCTTGCCATAATAGGGACTTTTACCAAATTGGGCTATCTTCTGTATAGCCCCCCCACCTTGTCACAGCACAACTGATTGACTCAAACGCATTAAGAAGGAAAGAAATTCCACAAATGAACTTTTAAGAAGGCATAACTGTTAATTGAAATGCATTCCAGGTGACTACCTCATGAAGCTGGTTGGGAGAAGGCCAAGTGTTTAAAGCTGTCATCAGGGCAAAGGATGGCTATTTGAAGAAACTCAAATATAAAATATATTTTGATTTGTTTAAAAATGTTTGTTACTACATGATTCCATATGTGTTATTTCATAGTTTTGATGTCTTCACTATTGTTGTACAATGTAGAAAATAGTAGAAATAAAGAAAAACCCTTGAATGAGTAGGTGTTCTAAAACCTTTGACTGGTAGTGTAAATAAGGTATTCCTGGTTTTTATTTTTTATACATTTGCACAAATGTCTAAAACCCTGTCATTATGGGATATTGTGTGTACTAGGACCATGCCCCAGGACTACCTGACATGATGACTCCTTGCTGTCCCCAGTCCACCTGGCCGTGCTGCTTCTCCAGTTTCAACTGTTCTGCCTTATTATTATTCGACCATGCTGGTCATTTATGAACATTTGAACATCTTGGCCATGTTCTGTTATAATCTCCACCCGCCACAGCCAGAAGAGGACTGGCCACCCCACATATGCTCTCTCTAATTCTCTCTTTCTTTTTCTCTCTCGGAGGACCTGAGCCCTAGGACCATGCCCCAGGACTACCTGACATGATGACTCCTTGCTGTCCCCAGTCCACCTGACCGTGCTGCTGCTCCAGTTTCAACTGTTCTGCCTTATTAATATTCAACCTTGCTGGTCATTTATGAACATTTGAACATCTTGGCCATGTTCTGTTATAATCTCCACCCGGCACAGCCAGAAGAGGACTGGCCACCCCGCATAGCCTGGTTCCTCTCTAGGTTTCTTCCTAGGTTTTGGCCTTTCTAGGGAGTTTTTCCTAGCCACCGTGCTTCTACACCTGCATTGCTTGCTGTTTGGTGTTTTAGGCTGGGTTTCTGTACAGCACTTTGAGATATCAGCTGATGTACGAAGGGCTATATAAATACATTTGATTTGATTTGATACTGTAGATTGATGCGAGGAAAAAGGATTTAATCAATTTTAGAATAAAGCTGTAACGTAACAAAATGTGGAAGGGGTCAAGGGTTCTGAAAACTTTACGGATGCAGGCGCATCCTGTTTCCATTGATCATCCTTGAGATGTTTCTAGAACTTGATTGGAGTCCACCTGTAGTAAATTCAGTTGATTGGACATGATTTGGAAAGGCACACACCTGCCTATATAAGGTCCCACAGTTGACAGTACATGTCAGACCAAAACCCAAGACATGAGGTCGAAGGAATTGTCCATAGAGCTCAGAGACAGGATTTTGTTGAGGCACAGATCTGGGGAAGGGTATCAAAAAATGTCTTCAGCATTGAAGGTCCACAAGTACACAGTGGCCTCCATCATTCTTAAATGGAAGAAGTTTGGAACCACCAAGACTCTTCCTAGAGCTGTCCGCCAGGCCAAACTGATTAATCGGGAGAGAAGGGCCTTGGTCAGGGAGGTGACCAAGAACCCAATGGTCACTCTGACAGAGCTCCAGAGTTCCTCTGTAGAGATGGGAGAACCTTCCAGAAGGACAACCATCTCTGCAGCAATACACCAATCAGGCCTTTATGGTAGAGTGGCCAGACGGAAGTTACTCCTCAGTAAAAAGCACATTATAGCCCGCTTGGAGTTTGCCAAAAGGCACCTAAAGGACTCTCTGACCATGAGAAACAAGATTCTACTAAAGGACACCAATAAGAAGAAGAGACTTGCTTGAACCAAGAAACACGAGGAATGGACATTAGACCGGTTGAAATCTGTCCTTTGGTCAGATTTTTGGTTCCAACCCCTGTGTCTTTGTGAGATGTAGAGTAGGTGAACGGTTGATCTCTGCATGTGTTGTTCTAACCATGAAGCACAGAAGAGGAGGTGTGATGGTGTGGGGGTGCTTTTCTGGTGACACGGTCTGTGATTTACTTAGAATTCTAGGCACACTTAACCAGCATGGCTACCACAGCATTCTGCAGTGATATACCATCCCTTCTGGTTTGTGTTTAGTGGGACTATCATTTGTTTTTCAACAGGACAATGACCCAAAACACACCTCCAGGCTGTGTAAAGGCTATTTGACCAAGACAGAGAGTATTAGAGTGCTGCATCAGATGACCTGGCCTCCACAATCACCCGACCTCAACCCAATTGAGATGGTTTGGGATGAGTTGGACTGCAGAGTGAAGGAAAAGCAGCCATCAAGTGCTCAGCATATGTGGAAACTCCTTCTAGACGGTTGGAAAAGCATTCAAGCTGGTTGAGAGAATGCCAAGTGTGCAAAGCTGTTATCAAGGCAAAGGATGGCTACTTTGAAGAATCTAAAATTGATTCCATACGTGTTATTTCATAGTTTTGATGTATTCACTATTATTCTACAATGTAGAAAATAGGTAAAATAAAGAAAAACCCTTGAATGAGTAGGTGTGTCCAAACTTTTGACTAGTACTGTATGTGGGATAATAGCGGACGAAATTGCCACTCCTATTTGCCACATCTTCAATTTAAGCCTACTAGAAAGTGTGTGCCCTCAGGCCTGGAGGGAAGCTTAAGTAATTCCGCTACCCAAGAATAGTAAAGCCCCCTTTACGGGCTCAAATAGCCGACCAATCAGCCTGTCACCAACCCTTAGTAAAATTGTGTTTGACCAAATACAATGTTATTTTACAGTAAACAAATTGACAACAGCTGTTCAGCATGCTTATAGGGAAGGACACTCAACAAGCACAGCACTTACACAAATGACTGATGATTGGCTGAGAGAAATTGATGATAAAATGATTGTGGGGGCTGTCTTGTTAGACTTCAGTGCAGCTTTTGACATTATTGATCATAGTCTGCTGCTGGAAAAACTAATGTGTTATTTACACCCCCTGCTATAATGTGGATAAAGAGTTACTTGTCTAACAGAACACAGAGGGTGTTCTTTATTGGAAGCCTCTCAAACACAATTCAGGTAAAAGCAGGAATTCCCCAGGGTAGCTGTTTAGGCCCCTTAGCTACTACAGCGACTGAAATGACTGCAAAACTTAACAAAGAGCTGCAGTTAGTTTCGGAATGGGTATCAAGGAATAAGTTAGTCCTAAGTAAAAGCATTGTATTTGGGACAAATCATTCACTAAACCCTAAACCTAAACTACATCTCGTAATGAATAATGTGGAAATTGAGCGAGTTAAGGTGACTCAACTGCTTGGAGTTACCCTGGATTGTAAACGGCCATGGTCAAAACATATTGATACAACAGTAGTTAAGATGGGGAGAAGTCTGTCCATAATAAAGTGCTATTCTGCATTCTTAACAACACTATCAACAGGGCAGGTCCTACAGGCCCTAGTTTTGTCACACCTGGACTAATGTTCAGTGGTGTGGTCAGGTGCCAAAAAGAGGGACTTGTGAAAATTGTAGTTGCCTCAGAACAGGGCAGCATGGCTGGCCCTTAAAAGTCCCCGGTAGGGCTAACATGAATGACATGCATGTCAATCTCTCATGGCTCAAAGTGGAAGAGAGATTGACATCATCATTACTTGTTTTCGTAAGAGGTGTTGACAAGCTGAAGGTCCAAAGCTGTCTGTTTAAATACTAACACACAACTCAGACACCCATGCATACCCCACAGTACATGCCACCAGAGGTCTCTTCACAGTCCCCAAGTCCAGAACAGACTATGGGAGGCGCACAGTACTACATAGAGCCATGACTACATGGAACTCTATTCCACATCAGGTAACTGATGCACACTGTAGAATCAGATTTAAAAAGCAGGTAAAAATACACCTTATGGAACAGCGGGGACTGTGAAGTAACACAAACATAGGCACAGACACATGCATACACACACACATGGATTTTGTGTTGTAGATATGTGGTAGTTTAGTATGGGCCTGAGGGCACACAGTGTGTTATGAATTCCGCAATGAATGTATTGTAATGTATTTGTATAACTGCCTTAATTCTTCCAGACCCCAGGAAGAGTAGCTGCTGCCTTTGCAGCAGCTAATGAGGATCCATCGTAAATACAAATACAAATGTGATATTTCAGGGTTTTATTTTTAAATCATTTGCAAAAATGTCTAAAAACCTGATTGGGTATTGTGTGTAGATTGATGAGGGGAAAAAACTATTTAATCAATTTTAGAATAAGGATGTAACGTAACACATTTTGTAAAAAGTCAAGAGGTCTGAATGCTTTCCGAATGCACTGTAGCCAATATGCTGTGATAATGTATTAGGCGTACTTACTACACAAATGTCATTCCTACAGATATAAACGTTAACGAAACTAACCAAATGTGTAGACATAGCCTTATCCGCTAGTTAGCCTATTTTTTTTATTACAGCAACAAACATATTGTTTCACTCGTCGACGTAGGCTATTTGTATCATGTTGAACGTGAAAGCAAATGCAACTGTCTTGCATAAAAACTATCTAAGAACGAACTAACTCAAGTAACACCCATAACAGACCACCCACATACTGAGAAGGGGGACCCGCCAGCAAGGATAGAGAAGACTGAGTTCAGTCAGTGGAGGGCTAGTGGAGGACGCCATTGAAACCGAGAACTGACAGACTTGAAATTTGTAGCGAAAGGATAACTATGAAATGGGGAAAATTAAACAACTATTTCTACGTTGAATTAAAGTTGTAGTGCCAATGAACACAACTTTCGTTGCCAGTTCGTGGGAGATGACGGTCCTCAACGCTGTTCTAGAGGTGAGAAGAGAATAGTAGTGGAGGTGGGGAGTCTGCCAGGACAATGGAGAAAGTTTTAGCTAGCGAGTTAATAGAAGCTAGCTAGAAACAGGGTCAAAGGGGGACGACGGTATTCAAAATCTTTAAATAGCAGAAATTATGTAAGTAGCTAGCTAGACCTTTATAGGTTATTGAAGCGTATGTATGTTGTCATTTGTAACTGAGTGAACGGCGTCTGTGTCAATCATGCGAAACTCGTGTTTTTTTTTGTCTACGTTAACCCCTCCCCCAGTGCTGTCTGTATAAATAATTATTTGACAAACTCCAAAAACAACTGAACGACCCTTTCTTGACAGCAAATGTTGTTAAAGTAGTACATCTGGAAAGTTTGGTGTAATATTTGAAGGGGTGACCTGAACTGTTTGTCAGAGTTTTGTTGACAGTAAATAACTAGGCTGCAGCTTTCTAATTCATAAACGCTAATTATCTTTACTGCCTATTGCCAATAGTATCAAAGATTTTTATGACTAACCCAAGATGGACCGTAGCCTGTCATTTCCAATGGGAGCAAATTAGTCAATGGGCAGAACAAGCGAGATCCTATTGGTGCGTTCTAGCATGTGTTTCCGTAGGGAACGCCTACTCTGAAGTGCATATCTGCAGTAACTCGATTCGCCCTTGCATTCCTAAAATATATATATTTTTTTAATTTGGCAAAGGGTAAAGTCTACAAAAGGTAGGCGACTCTGTTCGTAACATATTCTATTTTTTGGGACCAGACAACTTTATTGATTCTCAAACGTTTCATTGATGAGCAGAATGTCGGCTGAAATCTCTCGCCCCATTTTTTTCCCCACTGCCAGCCACTGGGCTTCCTCTCATCACCATATATGGTTGTGAGTGGAATCGCCAACCGGATGTTTCAGATTTCTCCATACTTCAGCTTTATACATTGGGTGAAACATCTGGCTTATTGTTCGATCTGTGATAGTATCTTCGGGCCATGCGAGTTTTGTTAATAGCCTCGGCGCTCTGTACGGTTTTTGGAAACATAAGGATATCAGCGATGAATCATTTTCAAAACAAAAGGTTAAATTAACTACACACATTTTATAGGGTACCCACATGGCCATGTTTCAGCGTTTGTTTACGGAAGACAGCATCAACTGCCTGTGTTCATTGCCCATCTGTCTTTGAACACCTGTGTGTAAATGGAAGACGGACGCCACAAACGTGTTGTCACTGAAAACACAGTCGACTTCAACCGGTTAATTGTATAATTTGCATTTGTGGAATTATTTTGATGTGGTATCGAAGTAGATGGCTTTATGTTTCTAGAACTGTACCGCAATTGACAATCGATTCATGTTTAGATTGAGTATTTTGCTGCCAGGGCCAATTCGCCTCTAAATAGAACATGTAAGGTCCTTGGACTATAAGGAGTAACGTTAGTCTCCTTTAGTCCATTATTAGGCTGTAGCTTACTCTGTAAATTGTAAGCTTAGCTAATGCAACACGTACAAAAGTAACTTAACTTAAGAATTCAGACAAAGTAAAAGCACAATACAGTTAGTTATACATTTAACTACATCGACTCCTGTTGGCACTCCCTGTATATAGCCATACAGTTTGATTTGATAACTAGGTATTATTTTTAGGTCACGGAATGAAGGAAAACAGTTTCATCCATTCCACAGGGTGTGGAAGTTTATTCTGCATTCCAGCTGCGCAAGTCTGGATCTCTGGTCTGGACTCAAAGGATCAAATCCTTATCTTGTTGTCTTTGCTGTCTGGCTGTGTTGCCATGCCATATTATCCCATTAATGTAAGAAACCACAGCCCGATAGCATCACTGGGGGCGAGCTCCCAGCCATCCCAAAATTGCCAAAGACTGTTGAATAGCTAACAACTACTGCCTCCCTCACCCACAGACCATCAGCACTGACTCAATGTTCATCCACAGGTATTTACCCACGCAGACACACACCTACACTGACAGTATGCCAAACATTAGGAACACCTTCCTAACATTGAGTGTGTCCCCCAGAACTCTACAAGGTGTCGAAAGCGTTCCACAGGGATGCTGGCCATGTTGACTCCAATGCTTCTCAAAGTTGTCAAGTTGGCTGCATGTTCTTTGAGTGGTATAACATTCTTGATTCACACGGGAAACTGTTGAGTGTGAATAACCCAGCAGCGTTGCAGTTCTTGACACAAACCGGTTCAAAGGCACTTGGATCTTTTGTCTTGCCCATTCACCCTCTGAATCACACAATCATGTCTCAAGGCTTAAAAATCCTTCTTTAACCTGTCTCCTCCCCTTCATCTACACTGATTGAAGTGGATGTAACAGGTGACATCAATAAGGGATCATAGCTTTCACCTGGTCAGTCTGTCATGGAAAGAGCAGGTATCTTTGTTTCGTAAACTCAGTGTACACACACACACACACATCACCATGCACACATCCACTTATGCTGCTGCTATATTGATTATTATTATTATCATTCATATTTATCTGGCTACCAGTCACTTTTTACATGTACATAACTACCTCAATCACTCCATTACCCCTGTTTACATGTACACAACTACCTCAATCACTCCATTACCCCTGTTTACATGTACACAACTACCTCAATCACTCCATTACCCCTGTTTACATGTACACAACTACCTCAATCACTCCATTACCCCTGTTTACATGTACATAACTACCTCAATCACTCCATTACCCCTGTTTACATGTACATAACTACCTCAATCACTCCATTACCCCTGTTTACATGTACATAACTACCTCAATCACTCCATTACCCCTGTTTACATGTACAGTGCCTTGCGAAAGTATTCGGCCCCCTTGAACTTTGTGACCTTTTGCCACATTTCAGGCTTCAAACAT
This sequence comes from Oncorhynchus nerka, assembly GCF_034236695.1. NCBI lineage: Eukaryota > Metazoa > Chordata > Actinopteri > Salmoniformes > Salmonidae > Oncorhynchus > Oncorhynchus nerka. The sequence goes on from NC_088396.1 coordinate 20,998,149, forward strand.
AAAGATATAAAACTGTATTTTTTTGTGAAGAATCAACAACAAGTGGGACACAATCATGAAGTGGAACGACATTTATTGGATATTTCAAACTTTTTAACAAATCAAAAACGGAAAAATTGGGCGTGCAAAATTATTCAGCCCCCTTAAGTTAATACTTTGTAGCGCCACCTTTTGCTGCGATTACAGCTGTAAGTCGCTTGCGGTATGTCTCTATCAGTTTTGCACATCGAGAGACTGACATTTTTTCCCATTAAGTTCCTCGGCATACACATCACAGACAAACTGAATTGGTCCACTCACACTGACAGCGTCGTGAAGAAGGCGCAGCAGCGCCTCTTCAACCTCAGGAGGCTGAAGAAATTCGGCTTGTCACCAAAAGCACTCACAAACTTCTACAGATGCACAATCGAGAGCATCCTGGCGGGCTGTATCACCGCCTGGTACGGCAACTGCTCCGCCCTCAACCGTAAGGCTCTCCAGAGGGTAGTGAGGTCTGCACAACGCATCACCGGGGGCAAACTACCTGCCCTCCAGGACACCTACACCACCCGATGTTACAGGAAGGCCATAAAGATCATCAAGGACATCAACCACCCGAACCACTGCCTGTTCACCCCGCTATCATCCAGAAGGCGAGGTCAGTACAGGTGCATCAAAGCTGGGACCGAGAGACTGAAAAACAGCTTCTATCTCAAGGCCATCAGACTGTTAAACAGCCACCACTAACATTGAGTGGCTGTTGCCAACACACTGTCAGTGACACTGACCCAACTCCAGCCACTTTAATAATGGGAATTGATGGGAAATGATGTAAATATATCACTAGCCACTTTAAACAATGCTACCTTATATAATGTTACTTACCCTACATTATTCATCTCATATGCATACGTATATACTGTACTCTACATCATCGACTGCATCCTTATGTAATACATGTATCACTAGCCACTTTAACTATGCCACTTTGTTTACTTTGTCTACATACTCATCTCATATGTATATACTGTACTCGATACCATCTACTGTATGCTGCTCTGTACCATCACTCATTCATATATCCTTATGTACATATTCTTTATCCCCTTACACTGTGTATAAGAGAGTAGTTTTGGAATTGTTAGTTAGATTACTTGTTGGTTATCACTGCATTGTCGGAACTAGAAGCACAAGCATTTCGCTACACTCGCATTAACATCTGCTAACCATGTGTATGTGACAAATCAAATAAAATTTGATTTGATTTGAAAAACAGCTCGAGCTCAGTGAGGTTGGATGGAGAGCATTTGTGAACAGCAGTTTTCAGTTCTTTCCACAGATTCTCGATTGGATTCAGGTCTGGACTTTGACTTGGCCATTCTAACACCTGGATATCTTTATTTTTGAACCATTCCATTGTAGATTTTGCTTTATGTTTTGGATCATTGTCTTGTTGGAAGACAAATCTCCGTCCCAGTCTCAGGTCTTTTGCAGACTCCATCAGGTTTTCTTCCAGAATGGTCCTGTATTTGGCTCCATCCATCTTCCCATCAATTTTAACCATCTTCCCTGTCCCTGCTGAAGAAAAGCAGGCCCAAACCATGATGCTGCCACCACCATGTTTGACAGTGGGGATGGTGTGTTCAGGGTGATGAGCTGTGTTGCTTTTACGCCAAACATAACGTTTTGCATTGTTGCCAAAAAGTTCAATTTTGGTTTCATCTGACCAGAGCACCTTCTTCCACATGTTTGGTGTGTCTCCCAGGTGGCTTGTGGCAAACTTTAAACGACACTTTTTATGGATATCTTTAAGAAATGGCTTTCTTCTTGCCACTCTTCCATAAAGGCCAGATTTGTGCAATATACGACTGATTGTTGTCCTATGGACAGAGTCTCCCACCTCAGCTGTAGATCTCTGCAGTTCATCCAGAGTGATCATGGGCCTCTTGGCTGCATCTCTGATCAGTCTTCTCCTTGTATGAGCTGAAAGTTTAGAGGGACGGCCAGGTCTTGGTAGATTTGCAGTGGTCTGATACTCCTTCCATTTCAATATTATCGCTTGCACAGTGCTCCTTGGGATGTTTAAAGCTTGGGAAATCTTTTTGTATCCAAATCCGGCTTTAAACTACTTCACAACAGTATCTCGGACCTGCCTGGTGTGTTCCTTGTTCTTCATGATGCTCTCTGCGCTTTTAACGGACCTCTGAGACTATCACAGTGCAGGTGCATTTATACGGAGACTTGATTACACACAGGTGGATTGTATTTATCATCATTAGTCATTTAGGTCAACATTGGATCATTCAGAGATCCTCACTGAACTTCTGGAGAGAGTTTGCTGCACTGAAAGTAAAGGGGCTGAGTAATTTTGCACGCCCAATTTTTCAGTTTTTGATTTGTTAAAAAAGTTTGAAATATCCAATAAATGTCGTTCCACTTCATGATTGTGTCCCACTTGTTGTTGATTCTTCACAAAAAAATACAGTTTTATATCTTTATTTTTAAAGCCTGAAATGTGGCAAAAGGTCGCAAAGTTCAAGGGGGCCGAATACTTTCGCAAGGCACTGTACATAACTACCTCAATCACTCCATTACCCCTGTTTACATGTACATAACTACCTCAATCACTCCATTACCCCTGCACATTCTAATAATAGTACTGGCACTGACCTGTATATAACTGCATTCTCACAATTTTTTTTTGTATGTCTCATTTTTTTTTTCATGTATTATTACTGCTCTGTTGGGATGAGCTCGCAAGTAAGCATTTTATTGCCTGGCTGCCCAGACTCCTTTCTCTGGCCAAATGCTACGCCACATACATTAGTTTCTTCTCTGCAATGAGTCTGGATCTGAATACATGCACGACCCTTCACCGAATGTAAACACATTCCGGTCCGTCTGATTGGTCCAGAATCCGATGGGTTGGGCCAGAGACAGAACACGCATGGGTAAAGTGGTGGTTTGAAAATGTTTTATTGGCTTTGATACTCTGATTGGTTAGAGACAATCCAATCGCTGATGACTTACAATTGTACAATGTCCCTCGTCTTAACAACAAACGACTTCAAGGATGGCAGTCTCAGACTGAAGTATGTAGCGAACGACAGAGCAGCGGAAGAATTTAGTGTGAGTCGTCAGGCTAAGCATTTCACTGTTTTACACCTGCTGTAAGCTGTGCATGTGACAATAAAACGTTGAAACCTGAATAAATCAAACTAGACTACAGTATTTTGTGCTGCTGTGTCGGGCACATTCGTGTAATTAGATTGACAAATTACCTAACATGTATAAATGTAAGTCCAGTCAGTCTCTCTGTTTTCAGTTTTCAGTTTAGTGAACTAATCTGGCTTCTCTTCTTCCCCATACATATACAATGTGCATAGCTTACGCACTAGCTAAACAATGAGAGCAAGGGGGAGAGTGTGTTTGTGTGTGTCCTAACCTAACCATTAGAGGATAAAATGCAAAACTACATTTGAACCCTTGAGGCTTCAACCCCGACTAACCTCAACTCCAAGCCTGTGGTTGTGTGCAGTTCAGTCTAACCCTATCCTCTCCCCTCCTTCTAGTCCCCTGGTATGCCCTGTCTCCTCCGGCAGCCCAGCACCTCACCATGAATGCTAGCGGGAATGTCTCCACTGCGGGAAACGCCACAGCTGCGTGGGACGCTGGTGGGGGCCCGGTGGTGCTGGAGTCAGTGTTCATCGTCACCATCGCCCTCCTGGCCTGCCTGGGCAACTTCCTCATCGTGGCCACTCTGTACCGCAGGCCCTACCTCCTCACACCCAGCAACAAGTTTGTGTTCAGCCTGACCCTGTCCAACCTGCTGCTGTCAGTGCTGGTGTTGCCCTTTGTGGCGGTGAGCTCAGCACGGCGGGAGTGGGTGTTTGGTGTGGTGTGGTGCAACTTTACCGCCCTGATCTACCTGCTCATCAGCTCGGCCAGTATGCTCACCCTGGGGGCCATCGCCATTGACAGGTCAGTGATAGTACCCATACACTGGGATGGCTGCTTGCAAGGTACAATATGTTTGTTGGGGATGTTGTGCTGGAGGTGTTCACTGGTCCAAAAAGTTGGACCCGTTCCGAAATGGACCTGTGGTTTTCCCACCCGGATTCGATATTTTTAAATATAGAGACCTGTTCTGAATATACCTGATCAGATCCAGACCTGACCCAATCCAAGCCAAGTGAGGGAAGCAGCAGATAAAGCACGAGAGGAGGGAGAGGTCCTGCTCTAGCAGGCGGGGGAGGGGCCATACTGTCAGCGAGTGAGACAGGAAGGAGGGAGAGATGGCAACCATCCAACAAGCTGACTCACACTATAGTAGACTAATAGTTGCCAAATCTACACTGAACAAAAATATAAGCACAACATGTAAAGTGTTGGTCCTGAGCTAAAATAAAAGATCCCTGAAATTTTCCATATACACAAAAAGCTTATTTCTTTCAAATGTAGTGCACAAATGTATTTAGATTCCTGTTGGAGAGCATTTCTCCTTTACCAAAATAATCCATCCACCTGACAGGTGTGGCATATCAAGAAGCTGATTAAACACCATGATCATTACACATTGTGCTGGGGACAATAAAAGGCCACTCTAACACAGATGTCTCAAGTTTTGAGGGAGCGTGCAATTGGCATGCTGACTGCTGGAATGTCCACCAGAGCTGTTGCCAGATAATTGAATGTTCATTTCTCTACCATAAACCACCTCCAATGTCATTTTAGAGAATTTGGCAGTACTTCCAACCGGCCTCACAACTGTAGACCACGTGTGTGGCGTTGTATGGGCGAGCAGTTTGCTGATGTCAACGTTGTGAACAGTGCCCCATGGTGGTGGTGGGGTTATGGTATGGGTAGGCATAAGCTACGGACAATGAACACAATTCCATTTGATCGATTCCAATTAGAATGCACAGAGATACAGTAATGAGATCCTGCGGCCCATCGTCGTGCCATTCATCTGGTGCCATCACCTCATGTTTCAATCTGATAATGCATGGCCCAATGTCGGAAGGATCTGTACACAATACACAGAAGCTGAAAATGTCCATGGCCTGCATACTCGACAGACATGTCACTCATTGGGCAAGTTTGGGATTCTCTGGATCAAAGTGTACGACAGCGTGTTCCAGTTCCCGCCAATATCCAGTAACTTCGCACAGCCATTGAAGAGGAGTGGGACAACATTCCACAGGCCACAATCAACGGCCTGATCAACTCTCTGCGAGAGATGTCGTGCTGCATGAGGTAAATGGTGATCACACCAGATTCTTATCCATGCCCCTACCTTTTTTTGTAAGTTATCTGTGACCAACAGATTTGTATCTGTATTCCTAGTCATGAAATTGTTGCATGTTGCTTTTATATTTTTGTTCAGTATAGGTTATTTAACATCCAATATGTAGTACCGGTCTTGACTGCATCAAACCAGGAGGAGCTAGTTAATATTAGCTTGCAAGGCTAGTTGAGGCTGCAGTCATGCGCTTTCTCATCGTAACAACGACTCCATTCAGAAAATGATGTAGAGGCCTACCTGTTGGCTCTTGGTTGTTGTAGCCCATCTTTCTCCTTTAACGTTTAATTCTATTTTAATTCCATCTTACATTAAGCATCTCCTAACTTTTGCCAGACACGGAGGCTCTGTGACTGTAGCCTAAAAATCCCTGTCACTTCCTGGCTGGTTGGTTGTTATGCTGCTCATCCCGGAACATACTTTCTTGGTGGAATTTCCTTGCACGTTAAAATGTATGTAGGATTCCCGAACTGCGATGTTTTTTTCTCTCCATTGCCTCACGATCTATCATATTATGCGCAATCATTTTTGGATATTTTTTTACACTGATAGAATGTATGGATTTGATAATGACATTATCATTGTGCCCACAGGTACTATGCTGTACTGTACCCCATGATCTACCCCATGAAGATCACAGGCAACCGGGCGGTGGTGGCAATCGCCTATGTGTGGCTGCACTCCCTGGTGGGCTGCCTGCCACCCCTCTTCGGCTGGTCCTCCTTCGAGTTCGACCGCTTCAAGTGGACATGCGTGGCGGCCTGGCACCGCACCCCTGCCTACACCGCCTTCTGGGTCACCTGGTGCAGCCTGCCGCCACTGCTCGCCATGTTGGCCTGCTACGGCGTAATCTTCCGCGTGGCACGCCTCAAGGCCCGCAAGGTGCATTGTGGGACGACGGTGGTCGCGTCTTCAGAAGAAACGTCATCGGGTGCTCAGAGGAACGACCAGCGTAAAAACTCATCCACGTCCACGTCATCCAATGGAAGCCGGTGGAGTTTAGTGTATGCTGGGAGCCAGTGCAAGGCTTTCGTCACCATTATGGTGGTGATTGGGACCTTCCTGGTGACCTGGGGCCCCTACGTGGGGGTGGTGTGTACAGAGGCCCTGTGGGGTCAGGGCAGCGTGTCCCAGGGCCTGGAGACCCTGGTGGCTTGGCTGTCCTTCTGCAGCGCCGTCTGCCACCCGCTCATCTACGGCCTGTGGAACAAGACTGTGCGCAAGGAACTGCTGGGCATGTGCTTCGGGGATCGCTACTACCGCGTGGAGTCGTTCGCCACACGCCACCGCACGTCACGCCTCTTCAGCATCTCCAACCGCATCACAGGTGAGCAGGGGGAGGGTGCTGGTAGTGTTAGGTTGAGGCTGAGGATGGATGAGATTTGAACTGGCTTTGTGTGCTGAAAACCAGCACAACCTTACTGGTGCAACATCAAATCTTGTTCTGTCGTGTTCTTTGTTGTGCTGTATGGCTGACCCTGCTATTGTGTTTATAGTTAAGTTGACTGTGTTACATTGTGTTGTGGTGTGTTGTATGTAGGGCTGTGACAGTCATTACGTATGGGCATTCCCATTCAAGTCAATGATGGCATAATGGGTGGACTGGCTGCTATTGCGAGCGTACCGATAAGAGTAAAGCAGGAAGTATACCCATCAATATGTGCTGTGATTTGTTGATTCAACCAGACATCATTTGAATTCACATTCTACATTACCATGGAAATTATTGCGTCACAATACCAGGCAGCCATTGCGAGGGTAAACTCCCAGTCAAATGGCCAGGGCTAGAGTTTCCAAGCCGTTCTATTCATTATATTTCTATGTGTGCTGCTGCAGGGAAGGGACATTGCCTAGGCAACATAAAACTCCTTGCTTATTTCAGTAAGGAGAAAAGAAAGTTGAATCACGTTGGTAAGAGTCCATGTTACCGCAGAAAGAGACACTAACGCATGAATGGGCAGCTGTCTTGTCTTCAGTCAACCAATTGTGGAACAAACACCTATGACGGTTATTTTATTTTCATCACAGTCTTCATCCATAACCGTTGGTTGTACGATTATACATAATTGTGCCAGCCCTAATTGTATGGCGTTGTATATTTGACCCTGCTGTTGTGTTTCTTCCTGCAGACCTGGGCATGTCCCCTCACCTGACGGCCATGTTGGTGGGAGGAGGGCAGCTCCTGGCCCCCGGCAGCAGCACTGGAGACACCGGCTTCAGTTTCACTCAGGACTCATGTGAGTGGCGCACACAGAAAGCTGGCAAAGACACGACACTGTTTCCATAAGACGATTCAAACAAGACCTTTAAGTCCTAGTCGAAATGCAGTGTCTGAATGTACTGAACAGTACAGATATAGCTGGGGCATATTCATTGTGGAAACTGTTTGCCGTTTAAGAACAAAACAGGGTCCCTCCCTTTTTCATTTCCTTCCGTTGAATAAATGTTTTGCAACATAATGAATACGCCCCTGGTCTTCCAGTACCTTTTAAAACTGCTCCCTTAGGGCTTTATTGCTGATAAATATTGTTTAGCCTAGTTCTCTGTTGTATCATCATCATCCCTCAGCTGTGTTCTGATCAGCCCAGATTCCTGGTTTGTGGCTCATGTCTTGGCAGAGGGTAGATGGTAGTGTGTGTACTGTATTATCATGTGCACCATCAACAGGCATCATCACAGGCATTCACACACTTTCTTTCACATTTACTTTTTTTGTCATTTAGCAGAGGCTCTTATTATTTTCATACTTTTTTTTGTCATACTGGTCCCCCGTGGGAATCGAACCCACAACCCTGGCATTTCAAGCGCCTTGCTCTATCAACTGAGTTACCTGATTTAATACTATTTTGAGTCTTTCGGATTCGTTTAGAGAAGACACACATTGTAAGTACAATAGGATTTATTTTCTTTAGTGTCTGTCTGCTATGCATCTTGTGGTTCCTTAATCTCTACTGAAATACTGCACTACAAATACACTACAAAATACTGAAGGTCATGAATCCCCCCCTTTCCCCATACAGGTACAGACGTGATGCTGCTTGACAACTTCTCCACAGATGGCTCCTCCCACATTGGAAGCGTGGCCGTAAAGAGGCGGAGCTCGGTCACCTTTGAAGACGAGCAACAGCAGAATTCCAAAGGTACCTGTCCGTTCTCACTCGAGAATGAAACGTTTGGGGGGCTGTTGCAGTTCGAACAATATTATGCTTATTTCCCTCACGGCAGTCAAGCAATTGTATTCCGTCAAGAGTCAAAGTAGTCCGGTGGCGGTCGCATCTAGACCTCGATTCAAAGCTATCAATAAATAATTTTATATGTATGCCAAGCAATCGCAACTGTACATTGTTTGAAGCACACTTTTTACTAAGTCTCTAAGGCTGTTTTCACATATAGTCCTCTTTTAAACAAACCGATCTCAGTCTTCTTTAAAGTGAACTCTGGGGTAAAAAAAATATAAAAGAACTCAGTTCTCTTTGCCTTTGAATGAGGACACAACTTTTTTTTCAGTGCACTTCAACTGTTTTGTGGGCCGAGTCCTCTTTACATTCACATTGCTGTTTTTCCAAGATGCACTCAAAGATCAGGACAAGCCATTCAATCAGAATGTGTTATGTACCTACTTACATTTTGGAAGCTAATAGATTGCATTTAGTCAAAGTATGAGCCATAATAATTGTAATTAGAACATACTATTAAACATAAAAATGTGATTGGTAACAGAACAAATAGCAATAGAATGACTTTTGAATAAATAATGCTGTAATTGAAAATTGTACCCCCAAGGTAGGCTACTGCCCCTTTAAGAACTAGAGATTTTGTACCCTTTTTATGATTCTCAGCAAATATGTTGTCTTCTCACCCTATTCAAAACCCACAATCAATAAACAATTTATGAAACTCTCTTAGCCTATAGATCACATATTGCAAACAAATGATCTAAACTAAAAACTCAATGCGAGGGGTTATGGCAGGGGAAACGGTGTTGCAGTAGTCTAGTGCGAGGGGTTATGGCAGGGGAAACGGTGTTGCAGTAGTCTAGTGTGAAGGGTTATGGCAGGGGAAACGGTGTTGCAGTAGTCTAGTGTGAAGGGTTATGGCAGGGCAAACGGTGTTGCAGTAGTCTAGTGTGAAGGGTTATGGCAGGGGAAACGGTGTTGCAGTAGTCTAGTGCGAGGGGTTATGGCAGGGGAAACGGTGTTGCAGTAGTCTAGTGCGAGGGGTTATGGCAGGGGAAACGGTGTTGCAGTAGTCTAGTGCGAGGGGTTATGGCAGGGGAAACGGTGTTGCAGTAGTCTAGTGCGAGGGTTATGGCAGGGGAAACGGTGTTGCAGTAGTCTAGTGCGAGGGGTTATGGCAGGGAAACGGTGTTGCAGTAGTCTAGTGCGAGGGGTTATGGCAGGGGAAACGGTGTTGCAGTAGTCTAGTGCGAGGGGTTATGGCAGGGGAAACGGTGTTGCAGTAGTCTAGTGCGAGGGGTTATGGCAGGGGAAACGGTGTTGCAGTAGTCTAGTGTGAGGGGTTATGGCAGGGGAAACGGTGTTGCAGTAGTCTAGTGTGAAGGGTTATGGCAGGGGAAACAGTGTTGCAGTAGTCTAGTGTGAAGGGTTATGGCAGGGCAAACGGTGTTGCAGTAGTCTAGTGTGAAGGGTTATGGCAGGGCAAACGGTGTTGCAGTAGTCTAGTGCGAGGGGTTATGGCAGGGCAAACGGTGTTGCAGTAGTCTAGTGCGAGGGGTTATGGCAGGGCAAACGGTGTTGCAGTAGTCTAGTGCGAGGGGTTATGGCAGGGCAAACGGTGTTGCAGTAGTCTAGTGTGAAGGGTTATGGCAGGGCAAACGGTGTTGCAGTAGTCTAGTGCGAGGGGTTATGGCAGGGCAAACGGTGTTGCAGTAGTCTAGTGCGAGGGGTTATGGCAGGGCAAACGGTGTTGCAGTAGTCTAGTGCGAGGGGTTATGGCAGGGCAAACAGTGTTGCAGTAGTCTAGTGCGAGGGGTTATGGCAGGGCAAACGGTGTTGCAGTAGTCTAGTGCGAGGGGTTATGGCAGGGCAAACGGTGTTGCAGTAGTCTAGTGCGAGGGGTTATGGCAGGGCAAACGGTGTTGCAGTAGTCTAGTGCGAGGGGTTATGGCAGGGCAAACGGTGTTGCAGTAGTCTAGTGCGAGGGGTTATGGCAGGGCAAACGGTGTTGCAGTAGTCTAGTGTGAAGGGTTATGGCAGGGCAAACGGTGTTGCAGTAGTCTAGTGCGAGGGGTTATGGCAGGGCAAACGGTGTTGCAGTAGTCTAGTGTGAGGGGTTATGGCAGGGCAAACGGTGTTGCAGTAGTCTAGTGCGAGGGGTTATGGCAGGGCAAACGGTGTTGCAGTAGTCTAGTGCGAGGGGTTATGGCAGGGCAAACGGTGTTGCAGTAGTCTAGTGCGAGGGGTTATGGCAGGGCAAACGGTGTTGCAGTAGTCTAGTGTGAAGGGTTATGGCAGGGCAAACGGTGTTGCAGTAGTCTAGTGCGAGGGGTTATGGCAGGGCAAACGGTGTTGCAGTAGTCTAGTGTGAAGGGTTATGGCAGGGCAAACGGTGTTGCAGTAGTCTAGTGCGAGGGGTTATGGCAGGGCAAACGGTGTTACAGTAGTCTAGTGCGAGGGGTTATGGCAGGGCAAACGGTGTTGCAGTAGTCTAGTGTGAAAGGTTATGGCAGGGCAAACGGTGTTGCAGTAGTCTAGTGCGAGGGGTTATGGCAGGGCAAACGGTGTTGCAGTAGTCTAGTGCGAGGGGTTATGGCAGGGCAAACGGTGTTGCAGTAGTCTAGTGCGAGGGGTTATGGCAGGGCAAACGGTGTTGCAGTAGTCTAGTGCGAGGGGTTATGGCAGGGCAAACGGTGTTGCAGTAGTCTAGTGTGAAGGGTTATGGCAGGGCAAACGGTGTTGCAGTAGTCTAGTGCGAGGGGTTATGGCAGGGCAAACGGTGTTGCAGTAGTCTAGTGTGGTGCGGGAATAATGACAAGGGAACCTGGGGAGCTTTGGGTTTGCATTGTCCTAAAAAAGGGACCGCCTGAGACCACCTCTCTAGATGTTGTCAGTTCGATTCGCTTTGTGGGCTCTTTTGAGGGGTCTGAGTTCCTTTGGAGTGTTCACACTGCACAAAAAATTAAGCGTACCTCAGCTCCAATAAGGCCCCTATGGTGAACGAGAGGCTTGTAGAATCATGATTCTTTCAAGTTTTTAGGTCGCCGGTAGAGGGTCCTGTGTGCTTTGGGCATTACTGAATAAATGTTTTATTTATTTTATTCTTTATTTAACCAGGTAGGCCAGTTGAGAACAAGTTCTCATTTACAATTGTGACCTGGCCAAGACAGAGCAAAGCAGTGCGACACAAACAACAGAGTTACACATGGGTTACACATGGGATAAACAAATGTACAGTCAATAACACAATAGAAAAATCTATAAGCAAAAAATAAATAACAATATGGGGATGAGATAGTTGGGTGGGCTATTTACAGATGGGCTATGTACAGGTGCAATGATCTGTCAGCTGCTCTGACACCTGATGCTTAAAGTTAGTGAGGGAGACATTAGTCTCCAGCTTCAGTGATTTTTGCAATTTATTCCAGTCATTGGCAGCAGAGAACTGTAAGGAAAGGCGGCCAAAGGAGGAGTTGGCTTTGGGGGTGACCAGTGAAATATACCTGCTGGAGCATGTGCTACGGGTGGGTGCTGTTATGGTGATCAGTGAGCTAAGATAAGGCGGGGCTTTACCTAGCAAAGACTTATAGATGACCTGGAGCCAGTGGGTTTGGCGACGAATATGAAGCGAGGGCCAGCCAACGAGAGCATACAGGTCGCAGTGGTGGGTAGTATATGGGGCTTTGGTGACAAAACGGATGGCACTGCGATGGACTATATCCAATTTGCTGAGTAGAGTGTTGAGGGCTATTTTGTAAATGACATCGCCAAAGTCAAGGATCGGTAGGATAGTCAGTTTTACGAGGGTATGTTTGGCAGCATGAGTGAAGGATGTTTTGTTGCAAAATAGGAAGCCGATTCTAGATTTCATTTTGGATTGGAGATGCTTAATGTGAGTCTGGAAGGAGAGTTTACAGTCTAACCAGACACCTAAGTATTTGTAGTTGTCCACATATTCTAACTCAGAACCATCCAGAGTAGTGTTGCTAGGACGGGCGGGTGCGGGCAGCGATCGGTTGAAGAGCATGCATTTAGTTTGCTTGCATTTAAGAGCAGTTGGAGGCTATGGAAGGAGTGTTGTATGGCATTGAAGCTTGTCTGGAGGTTAGTTAACACAGTGTCCAAAGAAGGGCCAGAAGTATACAGAATGGTGTCGTCTGCGTAGAGGTGGATCAGAGAATCACCAGCAGCAAGAGCGACATCATTGATGTACAGAGAAAAGAGTCGGCCCGAGAATTGAACCCTGTGGCACCTCCATAGAGACTGTTAGAAGTCTAGACAACAGGCCCTCCGATTTGACACACTGAACTCTATCTGAGAAGTAGTTGGTGAACCAGGCGAGGCAGTCATTTGAGGAACCAAGGCTGTTGAGTCTGCCGATAAGAATGCGGTGATTGACAGCCTTGGCCAGGTCGATGAATACGGCTGCACAGTATTGTCTTTTATCGATGGCGGTTATGATATCGTTTAGGACCCTGAGCTTGGCTGAGGTGCACCCACGACCAGCTCGGAAACCAGATTGCATAGCGGAAAAGGTACGGTAGGATTCGAAATGGTCGGTGATCTGTTTGTTAATTTGGCTTTCAAAGACCTTAGAAAGGCAGGGTAGGATAGATTTGGGTCTAGAGTGTTTCCCCCTTTGAAGGGATGACCGCAGCAGCCTTCCAATCTTTAGGGATCTCAGATGATACAAAAGAGAGGTTGAACAGGCTAGTAATAGAGGTTGGAACAATTGCAGCGGATACTTTTAGAAAGAGAGGGTCCAGATTGTTTAGCCCAGCTGATTTGTAGGGGTCCATATTTTGCAGCTCTTTTAGAACATCAGCTATCTGGATTTGGGTGAAGGAGAAATGGGGGAGGCTTGGGCAAGTTGCTGTGGGGGGTGCTGAGCTGTTGACTGGGGTAGGGGTAGCCAGGTGTAAACCATGGCCAGCCGTAGAATAATGCTTATTGAAATTCTCGATTATTGCAGATTTATCGGTGGTGACAGTGTTTTCTAGCCTCAGTGCAGTGGGCAGCTGGGAGGAGGTGCTCTTATTCCCCATGGACTTTACTGTGTCCCAGAACTTTTTGGAGTTTGTGCTGCAGGATACAAATTTCTGTTAGGAAAGCAAAGACTAGCTTTTTCAAACTGCCTGTGTATTTAGGTTCCTGTCTTCCCTGAAAAGTTGCATATCGCGGGGGCTATTCAATGCTAATGTAATACACCACAGGATGTTTTTGTGCTGGTCTGGAGTGAACTAAGGGCTATATCTGTTCTTATTTTTTTTTTTAATGGAATGGGGTGTGCTTATTTAAGATGGCGAGGAAAGCACTTTTAAAGAACAACTAGGCATCCTCAATTGACGGAATGAGGTCAATATCCTTCCAGGATACCCGGGCCAGGTCGATTAGAAAGGCCTGCTCGCTGAAATGTTTTAGGGAGCGTTTGACAGTGATGGGGTGGTTGTTTGACCGCGGACCCATTACGGACGCAGGCAGTGAAGCAGTGATTGCTGAGATCCTGGTTGAAGACAGCAGAGGTGTATTTAGAGGGCAGGTTGGTCACGATGATATCTATGAGGGTGCCTGTGTTTACGGATTTAGGGTTGTACCTGGTAGGTTCCATGATAATTTGTTAGAGATTGAGGGCATCTATCTTAGATTGTAGGATGGCCGGGGTGTTAAACATATCCCAGTTTAGGTTACCTAACAGTACTCTGAAGATAAATGGGGGGCAATTAGTTCACATATGGTGTCCAGGGCGCAGCTGGGGGCTGAGGGTGGTCTATAGCAAGCAGCACCAGTGAGAGACTTATTTCTGGAAAGGTGGATTTTTAAAAGTAGAAGCTCGAACTGTTTGGGCACAGAACTGGATAGCATGACAGAACTCTGCAGGCTATCTCTGCAGTAGATTGCAACTTTGGCCCCCTTTGGCAGTTCTATCTTGGAGGAAAATGTTGTAGTTGGGGATGGAATTTTCAGAATTTTTGCTGACCTTCCTAAGCCAGGAGTCAGACTCGGCTAGGACATCATTGTTGGTGGAGTGTGCTAAAGCAGTGAATAAAACAAACTTAGGGATGAGGCTTCTGATGTTAACATTCATGAAACCAAGACTTTTACGGTTACAGAATTAATGAAACGAAAAATTATGAAAAGTAATTAATGAAATGAGTCAAAAGATTTGTTCTTTTGACTGAATGAGTTGAAAAGATTTGAGCCAGTAAAAAGACAACTTCCCGTCACTAGTACATTCGTTCCACTTAGGCATTTGAACAATCAGACTTCTGTGTAAATGTGTTCAATATTTATTTGAGCAATTTCGCATCAGGTCTTCATCACCATTCATTGTAATAGTGCTGCAAGGATGATGACCCGATAACTCAATTTCTGTTCCCTTTCCTCTCAGCTGCAGAGAGCACCACCATCCCTTCTACCGTCCAGGTCCAAGTAGAGATACACAAATCTCTGGACACCTTCGCCTCCTGCCTGGCCAGGGCCATCGAAAGCGACGCTAAGCTCACCCTCTTTGGCGAGGACACACCCCTATCTGGGGTGTTGTTTGCGGCTGCGGCGAGGGGGGCACAGAGGCCCCGTTACCTTGACGGTCAGAGACTGAGGCTGGAGAGCATCGATGAAGGGATCGTCAAAGACGACAGAGAAGACCAAGAGAGGGAGAATGCATAGAACAAATATCCCTTTTCTTCTTTTAGGTACCTAAGAGTTTATGGTACATTGGGCATTGCATACTTTATAATCTTTGAACTCAGTACGGACAGTGTATATATTTAAAATAGACATTTATAACAATGCAAGGCTTCTGCCAGTTACAGTACATGCCTCTGTATCTATTCTCATGTGAATAGATACTTCACATTTACAAGTGGGCCCAATGACCAATTTTCATACGTTGAAATCTTAAATAGCAATACAAACTAAGGACATTTTTGGACCAAATGCGTGCCATATATTGAGTGCCTTGCTAGTTGTACTATATATACACCTCTGTTAAATAGGAAGCCTTAACTACTGTATCTTGACAGTTCAATGTTTGTATTTCCATTGGAAAGATTTAGTTTATGCCTATGATAATGTCTTAAGCCACTTATTCCTTATTTTCTTTCCATGCTTAAAGACTGCCTCTTGCTGTTGTGAACAGATAAGTCTGTTGTGGAGTTTTAGATGGGGGGGGGGTGCGTTCAGCTGGGAACAACGTTGTGGAACGTTCATATAGAAATGTTTTATGTAGAACGAACATGCAGCAGCATACCACCCTGCATACCACTGCTGGCTTGCTTCTGAAGCTAAGCAGGGTTGGTCCTGGTCAGTCCCTGGATGGGAGACCAGATGCTGCTGGAAGCGGTGTTGGAGGGCCAGTAAGAGGCACTCTTTCCTCTGGTCTAAAAAATAGCCCAATGCCCCAGGGCAATGATTGGGGACACTGCCCTGTGTAGGGTGCCGTCTTTCGGATGGGACGTTAAACGGGTGTCCTGACTCTCTGAGGTCATTAAAGATCCCATGGCACTTATCGTAAGAGTAGGGGTGTTAACCCCGGTGTCCTGGCTAAAATCCCAATCTGGCCCTCAAACGGTCACCTAATAATCCCCACTTTACAATTGGCTCATTCATCCCCCTCCTTTCCCCTGTAACTATTCCCCAGGTCGTTGCTGTAAATGAGAACGTGTTCTTAGTCAACTTACCTGGTAAAATAACGGATATAAAACATGCCTCAATGACATGTCAAGTAAGGGATCATGTCAGTTCTATTCATGACATTTCTATCTGCAACCTTTCACAACATTTGCCAACTGAACGTGCCCAGGTATTCCCAGGAGGAGAACTTCCTCGTTCTCAGTAGCTGTAATGCTTTTGGAGCATAGGACCAACTTCCTGTATACTTCAACATTTCACAGTACGGCATGTGAAAACATGCCCTATAAGATCATGTACATTTGAATGCACTTGAATAATGCAGTACCCAGAGTATGAATCCGTCCCCTTCTGATTTGTATGTTGTTTTGGAAAGCCGTGACTTATCAAGTACACTATATATATTCAAAAGTATGTGGACAGCCCTTCAAATTAGTGGATTCGTCTATTTCAGCCAAACTCGTTGCTGACTGGTGTATAAAATCGAGCACACAACCGTGCAATCTCCATAGACAAACATTGGCAGTTGAATGGCCTTACTGAAGAGCTCAGTGACTTTCAACGTGGCTCCATCATAGGATGCCAGGAGAACGCTACCTGCCCCAATGTGTAGTGCCAACTGTAAAGTTTGGTGGAGGAGGAATAATGGTCTTGGGCTGTTTTTCATGGTTCGGGTTAGGCCCCTTAGTTCCAGTGAAGGGAAATCATAACGCTACAGCATACAATGACATTCTAGACGATTCTGTGCTTCCAACTTTGTGGCAACAGTTTGGGGAAGGCCCTTGCCTGTTTCAGCATGACAATGCCCCCGTGCACAAAGCGAGGTCCACGCAGAAATGGTTTGTCGGTGTGGAAGAACTTGACTAGTCTGCACAGAGCCCTGACCTCAACCCCATCAAACACCTTTGGGATGTATTGGAATGCTGTCTGCGAGCCAGGCCTAATCGCCCAACATCAGTGCCCGACCTCACTAATGCTCTTGTGGCTGATTGGAAGCAAGTCCCAGCAGCAATTTTCCAATGTTTAGTGGAAAGCCTTCCCAGATCATGGGAGGCTGTTGTAGCAACAAAGGGGGGACCAACTCTATTTTAATCGCCATGATTTTGGAATGAGATTTTTGACGAGCAGGTGTCCACATACTTTTGATCTGTGGTGTATCTCTCTTGTCAGTATTACTCTACAATGGTCCTAGTGTGGGTGAGCTGCAGGCTTTGCAGGACTGTGGTATTTTATCAGACTGACAAAGTCAAGCACATAATAGGACACCATGAAGCCACTTACAGTATTACTGTATTTTTCAAAAATGTTACTCTGTTGGTTAGGATTTCTGGTCATGTGGGCTCTCTATGTCCCTGTAGCGAGGGACACCTAGCCTGATCCCAGATCTGTAAGTGCTGCTTCAGTCAACGCCTCTGACTGTGCTTTCAAGCACATACTGATCTGAAGCCAGGCTAAGGTTACCATCCCTTGTTCAAACACTATAGTTATCACATATCTAACACATTATACATTCTGAATCACTTCACTAGAGCACCATTTCTCACCCTGAGAGAATCACTGTCGATCCTATTAGCAATTTGGGGTGTTTACCTCAGAACTGAGTGTTCCACTCAGCGGCCAGTTTATTAGGTGCACTCGTCTAGTACCGGGTCGGGACCCACCTTTTGCTTCCAAAACAGCCTGAATTCTTTGGGGTATAGAAACATTGCTCAATTGGTATCAAGGGATCTAACGTTGGCCAGGAAAGATATCCCCACACCATTACACCACCACCAACAGCCTGTACCGTTGACACCGGGCAGGATGGAACCATGCACTCATGCTGCTGACACCAAATCCTGACTCTGCCATCGGCATGACTCAACAGGAACCGGGATTCGTCGGACCAGGCAACGTTTTTTCCATTCAATTGACCAGTGTTGATCGCGTTCCCACAGGAGCTGCCTCTTTTTGTTTTTAGCTGAATGGAGTGGAACCCGGTGTGGTCATATTCTTCAATATCCGTGACAAGAACCAACGAGTTCTGCGTTCCAAGATGCCGTTCTGCACACCGCTGTTGTACTGCGCCGTCATTTGCCTGTTTGTGGCCTGCCTGTTAGCTTGCATGATTCTTGCCATTCAACCTCCTCATCGAGCTGTTTTCTCCCACAGGACTGCTGCTGACTGAATTTTTTTGTTGTTGGGTCGCACCATTCTAGGTAGACCCTAGACACTGTTGTG
The DNA here is from genome assembly GCF_034236695.1 of Oncorhynchus nerka. Lineage (NCBI taxonomy): Eukaryota > Metazoa > Chordata > Actinopteri > Salmoniformes > Salmonidae > Oncorhynchus > Oncorhynchus nerka. The sequence goes on from NC_088396.1 coordinate 21,016,455, forward strand.
TGTGAAAAACCCAGAAGGCCGGCCATTTCTGAGATTCTGGAACCGGCGCGCATGTCACCGACGATCATACCACGCTCAGTCGCTTAGGTCACTTGTTTTGCCCATTTGAACGTTCAATCAAACAGTAACTGAATTTCTCAATGCCTGTCTGTCTGCTTTATATAGCAAGCCACGGACACGTGACTCACTGTCAGTAGAAGAAACCATTTATGAAAAGGGTGTTGTACCTAATAAACTGGCCCTCGTGTATATCTGTATTTATCTGTGTGTCACTGTCCCAGTATGGTACTGCATTGTTAGAGCAATACTCCAGAACGTAAGGTATTATACACTTTTGATTTCCACTAAGGGCTGGATTCATTCCGTATCGCATTAGATTTGCATTTATAGTGTGATTTAAATTTAAAGGCAGTGTTCCCGCATTCGCAGAGATTGAATACACGGTAAACGATTTGGACTGAATCCAGCCCTAAGATATTTTGTACTGTTGTATTAAAGTTTTTTTATACATAGCAGAAGCGTTCTGTGTTTTAGTTGGCTGGGTAACAATATTTCAAGATTTCTATCATTTTGCTCACTGCCATGACTCCCAGATTGTTTAATCTTGCCAATGTCTTGCAATACTCTGTAACCAAATACATTTAATCACAAAGTCCTTTTTATGCACGCTTAGACAAACACAACAGAGCCCTGCATGAGGGTCAAATCTGGAGGACTAGGTGATCTCTCTCTAATGCTGACGTAAGGTTTTTAAACGGGTCAACACTCGTAAGGCCGCAGGCCCAGACGCTATTCCAGGGAGTCTTCAGGGCATGCGTAGACCAGCTGGCAGGCTGGCAGACATTTTCAACCTCCCCTTGTCCCAGTCTGTAATCCCCACATTTTGAGCTGATTACCATCATTCCTATCCCCAAAAACTCTTAAGGCATCCTGCCACACTGACTGCCACCCTGTAGCACTCACATCTGTACTAATGAAGTGCTTTGAAAGGCTGGTCATGGCACACAACTCCATCATCCCAGACACCCTGGATCCACTCCAATTTGCATATCACCCCAACAGATCTACAGACAACGCAATCTTAATTCTTAACTCTGCCCTCTCCCACCTAGACTGTGACACCATAGGATCCTGAACTTCTTGACTGGCCAACCCCAGGTGGTAATAGTAGACAACGCCTCTGCCACACTGACCCTCAACAAGGAGGCCCCCCAGGGGTGTGCGCTTAGCCCCCTCCTGTACTCCCTGTTCACCCACAACTGTGTGGCCATGCACGACTCCAACTCAAAGTTTTCTGATGTCACGACGATGGTCGGCTTGATCACCAATGGCGATGAGACAGCCTACAGAGAGGTCGTCAAGCACCAGTATGGTGCCAGGACAACCTCTCCCTCAACGTCAGCAAGACCAATGAGTTGATTGCGGACTTCAGGAAACAGGAGCGGGTGCACACCCCCATCAACATCGGGGCTGCAGTGGAGAGTGTCAAGAGCTTCAAGTTCCTTGGTGTCCACATCACTGATGACTGGTCCTCTCACTCCAGCACAGTCATGAAGGCACAGGAGTGCCTCTTCTCCCTCAGGAGGCTGAAACGATTTAGCACAGATCCTTAGGAACTTTCACAGCTGCTCTATACTGGTTGTATCCCCATCTGATATGGCACCTGCAACGCCCCTCGACCAGAAGGCCCTACAGAGGGTCGTGCGGACGGCCCAGCGTATAACTGAGGGTGAGCGCCCAACCATCCAGGACGTACATGCCAGGTAGTCTTAGAGAGGCCTGGAAAATGTCCAAAGACTCCAGCCACCTGAGACATGGACTGTTCTCCATGTAGGTACTCTTAGAGAGGCCTGGAAAATGTCCAAAGTCTCCAGCCACCTGAGACATGGACTGTTCTCCATGCTCTCAGACGGTACCAGGTATCAAGGCTCAGACCAACAGACTCAACAGCTTCCATCCCCTGGCCACCCCCCTCACACCTACACTGATTATTGATTAGATGTACTACTACTACACTGCTTTTCATTGATTGCCATTAGTGCTATCCTATTCATGCTATCCTGCTTCTGATTCCTATTACTCCTGTTCACCTGTATATATTAATATCCATCTGTTATCCTGCTACCGGCCACTTCTATTTTCATGAATATAGTGTACAAAACATTAAGAACATCTCTTTCCATGACAGACTGACCAGGTGAAAGCTATGATCCCTTATTGATGTTACCTGTTAAATCCACTTCAAATCAGTGTAGATGAAGGGGAGGAGACAGGTTAAATAAGTATTAAGCCTTGAGACATAGATTGTGTATCTGTGCCATTCAGAGGGTGAATTGGCAAGAGAAAATATTAAAGTGCCTTTGAATAGGGTATGGTAGTAGGTGCCAGGCGCACCGGTTTGAGTGTCAATAACTGCAACGCTGCTGGGTTTTTCCACGGTTAACAGTTTCCCGTGTATCAATAATGATCCACCACCCAAAGGACATCCAGCCAAATTGACACAACTGTGGGAAGCATTGGAGTCAACATGGGCCAGCATCCCTATGGAACACTTTCAACACCTTGTAGTCCATGCCAACGAATTAAAGCTGTTCTGAGGGCAAGCGGGGTGCAACTCAATATTAGGAAGGTGTTCCTAATGTTTTGTACACTGTATATTACCATAAGCATTTCTATATTCCTGCTACCAGTCACTTTTCAGCCTTGTTTGCACAATTATTAATCCTGCTACCAGTCACTTTCTCTATTCCAGTATATAGAGTCCTCTCTTTTAAAACTAATTATACATTATGGAGTAAACGGGCCATACTGTGTTCGTGCTTCAGTCAACAGCTACACAAGCCATCTGTCCTGTAACCTGGGCGACATTCAGGATCCCTAAACTGTTGTGTGGATCCTTCAACAACGCCGAGAGGGGAGTTCAGTTGTCCTGTGTAATAACTGTTACAGGACAGAATCACAAGACATACTTATACCTTTGAGACAGGCATACGTAGACATTTTTCAACAACAACATGGTTTATTTAAAGCATAATTCTTATGTTTACATACACAATTGCAAATACGGTATATAAACATGAGTTCTCAGCCTTGCACTACAAATAAGAAATGTCACATCGTAACACTGATCAAAGCTCATTTGCTCCTGACAAAAATAATATTGCACTTTAAACATCCTCACGCACCAGTCATCTAAATAATATTCCCCTCTTTATATATATATTGCCTGGCTTTGCGCTTGCATTCACACAGTTATTTTTCTCGATGCAGTTCTCATACAGACACACCAGTAAGAAAGTCATCTTAAAAAAAAGAAGAGGGCTACAAATGTAACTAATGCTCAGAAAAGGAAATATTCTACATAATACTTGTAACAAATCTCAAGATCTTCAAGTGCTTTTTAGAGCAAAAGAAAAGTGTTTTTGATTTATTTTTCAAATAAAATGGCATCTGAGCAGCTACTGCTCATCCTCGTTCTCCTGTCCAGAACCTTCTGAGCGGTCGCCCTCCAAGCGATCTGAGGAAAGGAATGAAAAACAAAGTGTGTAATAAACCCCTGGGTTATGTTCATTAAGGCATACGGAAAACAAAAATGGCCAGGTAATTCTACCCTATTTCAGACGGTTTTCTTCCATTTTGTGTCTAATGAACGCAGCCTAAATCCCATTTCCTACTGTACCTAGTCTGTAGTGGAAGCATCATAACTGGGTGCTGGTAATTGAGTGAATGAACCAGTTAACCTCCCGGTGGTAAGCGGTTTACTCAGCCCAGGCTCAATGGTCCCAAAGTACATCGATAAGAACATAAATACTTCCACATGCACTTTCTATTGGTTCATTGGCCAACTGCTTTTCAAAGCACCATTTTAACCAATTCGCAAAAGCCACACATATAGTTAATATCACTAAACTACGAGCAAAATGTCAGTGAGTGAAAGAGCATGTGTACCCGTTCTTATGTGATTAAGGGAGGCCAGCATTCGCAGCATGAAGGATGCTGGGACTGTGATGGTGTTCCTGGTTTCCTCTAGCATCAACTCGTTACGCGTGATCACCTACAGAGAGAATAAGTGTGAGAGAAAGAGAGAGGGTGAAAGAAAGTGAAATATACCAGTGAACCTTGTAGTTGATCTCTGAATTCATCATCTCGGTTGTCAGAAGCTTCAAAGAGAATGTGGTTTCTATCACTGACGAGTTGGGAGTGGGACGGGTGAGAGGGAGAAGGGGTGACGAAGGAGAAAGAAGAGGGCATGGGGGGGGGAGGAGGAGTGATGATCGAGAGAAGAGAACAGAGAAGGATAGGTAAAGCCTCCTGGGGCAAGGCGTCCCCAGTCAGCTGTTGTGACAGCTCATGGAGAAGAGGGGAAGTCCCACACGGTGGGGACTCTACTGGATGACAGAAGTGCACCCCAGGCTACTTGCTCGTCTGCCATTAAGATTGAATAAATCATTTACCAAACATACCTCATCAGCTAGGACTCTGTTAAACGATGGAGACACCTCCAGAGGTGACCAGACCTTGATGTCGTAGTCGATCCCTGACGAGGCAAGAACTGGAACAGACAGGAGACGCAAATGATTGGCAATAGGGTATGATACAGTTAAAGGGGGGATACCTAGTCAGTTGTACAACTGAAATGTGTCTTCCGCATTTACCCCAACCCCTCTGAATCAGGTAGGGTGTTATTGGCTCTCTACACAAGGCTGAATATGTAGCTAAAAAAACTCACTGGGATCGTAGAGGTGTGGGTATAGTGGTGAGACAAGGGTAGGTATGTGTGTTACTGGGGTCGCAGGGGTGTGGTTGAGGTGTATCTGTGAGACTAGATGTAGGGATAAGACTAGGGTAGGTGTGTGTTACTCACACCGTTATTGCAATGCGTATGCCTAAGAGTGGTTGGATAGGCTGAGATTTAGGACAGGGTGGACACCACCAGAGCTTACGGACAGGCTGTTTGAAGGAAAGGCTGCCTTAAGACTGGCAAGGGGTAGAGTTGAACAGAGGCAGCTGCTGTAAGTGTGTGTGTGTTGCGCGCTTTCTCCAAGTTGTAAAAACAAGCAGAGAAGAAACTGGCTACTCTTTAGTTGACTGATGTAACTGGCAAAGTAACTGCTGTTTGACTTAACAGAAGAGGGAAAAAACCAACTAGTGTTTATTCCCAGTGCTGAGCTAGTAGTGTAACAGAAATGTAACGTTAGCTAATGTTTCACTCCTTCTCGACTGAAGTGAATGAATTAGCTAGCTAGTAGCTACCACAGGCAGTTCAGCTCTAGCCTCTAGCTAGCTCTCACAACTCTAGGTGGCATTCTGCCTTCTCCCTACAGTTTTAAGCAATTTGCGTCGCCCACGACTACCTCAAATCTAATTTTATTGGTCACATACACATGGTTAGCAGATATCAATGCGAGTGTAGCAAAATGCTTGTGCTTCTAGTTCCGACCGTGCAGTAATATTTAACAAGTAATCTAACAATTTCACAACAACTACCTTATACACACACAAGTGTAAAGGAATGAATACGAATATGTACATATAAATATATGGATGAGCGATGGCCGTGCGGCATAGGCAAGATTCCGTAAATGGTATAGAGTACAGTATATACATATGAGATGAGTAACGTAGGGTATGTAAACATTATATAAAGTGGCATTGTTTAAATTGACTAGTGATACATTTATTACATCCAATGTTTTATTATTAAAGTGGCTAGAGATTGAGTCAGTATGTTGGCAGCAGCAACTCAATGTTAGTGATGGCTGTTTAACAGTCTGATGGCCTTGAGATAGAAGCTGTTTTTCAGTCTCAACTTTGATGCACCTGTACTGACCTCGCCTTCTGGATGATAGCAGTGTGAACAAGCAGTGGCTCGGGTGGTTGTTGTCCTTGATGATCTTTTTGGCCTTCCTGTGACATCGGGTGGTGTAGGTGTCCTGGAGGGCAGGTAGTTTGCCCCCAGTGATGCGTTGTGCAGACCTCACTACCCTCTGGAGAGCCTTACGGTTGTGGGTGGAGCAGTTGCTGTACCAGGCGGTGATACAGCCAGACAGGATGCTCTCGATTGTGCATCTGTAAAAGTTTGTGAGTGTTTTCGGTGACAAGCCACATTTTTTCAGCCTCCTGAGGTTGAAGTGGTACTGTTGCATCTTCTTCATCACGCTGTCTGTGTGGGTGGACCATTTCAGATTGTCCATGATGTGTACCTTTATTTTTTTTATTTAACTAGGCAAGTCAGTTAAGAACAAATTCTTATTTTCAATGACGGCCTAGGAACAGTGGGTTAACTGCCTGTTCAGGGGTAGAACGACAGATTTGTACCGTGTCAGGCTACGCTGCCGTACACCGAGGATAGGGGGTGCTCCCTCTGCTGTTTCCTGAAGTACACGATCATCTCCTTTGTTTTGTTGACGTTGAGTGTGAGGTTATTTTCCTGACACCACACTCCGAGGGCCCTCACCTCCTAGGCCGCCTCATCGCCTCATCGATGTTGGTAATCAAGCCTACCACTGTAGTGTCGTCTGCAAACTTGATGATTGAGTTGGAGGCGTGCACGCAGTCATGGGTGGACAGGGAGTACAGGAGAGGGCTGAGAACGCACCATTGTTGAGGATCAGCGGGGTGGAGTTGTTGTTTCCTACCCTCTCCACCTGGGGGAAGCCCATCAGAAAGTCCAGGACCCAGTTGCACAGGGCGGAGTCGAGACCCAGGGTCTCGAGCTTAATGACGGGTTTGGAGGGTACTATGATGTTAAATGCTGAGCTGTAATCGATGAACAGCATTCTCACATAGGTATTTCTCTTGTCCAGATGGGTTAGGGCAGTATGCAGTGTGATTGCGATTGTGTCGTCTGTGGATCAATTGGGCGGTAAGCAAATTGGAGTGGGTCCAGGGTGTCAGGTACAGTGGAGGTGATATGATCCTTGACTAGTCTCTCAAAGCACTTCATGATGACAGAAGTGAGTGCTACGGGGCGATAGTTGTTTAGCTCAGTTACCTTAGCTTTCTTGGGAACAGGAACAATGGTGGCCCTTTTGAAGCATGAGGGAACAGCAGACTGGGATAGGGATTGATTGGGTTGATTGATTCCTTCCTGGGTTCTCTGGGGCCAAAAGCTCTCTGCAGTAGTTTATGTGTCGTGCAGTTTGTTATATCTGGAGTCCTCCTGTCCTATTCGCCTGTGTGAGCTGATGGGCTCCCCTAGGGCTATCTAACAAAAATATAAACTGTAAAGTGTTGGCCCCATGTTTTAATGAAATATAAGATCCTTCTTTTCCATACGATTATTTCCAAATTTTTCAGATAATCCATCCACCTGGTTTATCAAGACTAGCATCATTCAACTGAGAACTACAGACCAGTATCCCTTCTTTCTTTTCTCTAAAACTCACGGAGGCCCTCTCCCGCACTCTCTCAGAATGACCTTCTTGATCCAAATCAGTCAGGTTTCAACTCATTCAACTGAGACTCTCTTCTCTGCTCTCATCCTCCTCTGCTCTCATCCTTCTAGACCTATCGGCTGCCTTCGATACTGTGAACCATCAGATCCTCCTCTCCACCCTCTCCGAGTTGGGCATCTCCGGCGCGGCCCACGCTTGATTGCGTCCTACCTGACAGGTCGCTCCTACCAGGTGGCGTGGCGAGAATCTGTCTCCTCACCACGCGCTCTCACCACTGGCGTCCCCCAGGGCTCTGTTCTAGGCCCTCTCCTATTCTCGCTATACACCAAGTCACTTGGCTCTGTCATAACCTCACATGGTCTCTCCTATCATTGCTATGCAGACGACACACAATTAATCTTCTCCTTTCCCCCTTCTGATGACCAGGTGGCGAATCGCATCTCTGCATGTCTGGCAGACATATCAGTGTGGATGACGGATCACCACCTCAAGCTGAACCTCGGCAAGACGGAGCTGCTCTTCCTCCCGGGAAGGACTGCCCATTCCATGATCTCGCCATCACGGTTGACAACTCCATTGTGTCCTCCTCCCAGAGCGCTAAGAACCTTGGCGTGATCCTGGACAACACCCTGTCGTTCTCAACTAACATCAAGGCGGTGGCCCGTTCTTGTAGGTTCATGCTCTACAACATCCGCAGAGTACGACCCTGCCTCACACAGGAAGCAGCGCAGGTCCTAATCCAGGCACTTGTCATCTCCCGTCTGGATTACTGCAACTCGCTGTTGGCTGGGCTCCCTGCCTGTGCCATTAAACCCCTACAACTCATCCAGAACGCCGCAGCCCGTCTGGTGTTCAACCTTCCCAAGTTCTCTCACGTCACCCCGCTCCTCCACTCTCTCCACTGGCTTCCAGTTGAAGCTCGCATCCGCTACAAGACCATGGTGCTTGCCTACGGAGCTGTGAGGGGAACGGCACCTCAGTACCTCCAGGCTCTGATCAGGCCCTACACCCAAACAAGGGCACTGTGTTCATCCACCTCTGGCCTGCTCGCCTCCCTACCACTGAGGAAGTACAGTTCCCGCGCAGCCCAGTCAAAACTGTTCGCTGCTCTGGCCCCCCAATGGTGGAACAAACTCCCTCACGACGCCAGGACAGCGGAGTCAATCACCACCTTCCGGAGACACCTGAAACCCCACCTCTTTCAGGAATACCTAGGATAGGATAAAGTAATCCTTCTCACCCCCCCCTTAAAAGATTTAGATGCACTATTGTAAAGTGGCTGTTCCACTGGATGTCTTAAGGTGAACGCACCAATTTGTAAGTCGCTCTGGATAAGAGCGTCTGCTAAATGACTTAAATGTAATGTAATGTAAATGTAAATGCATTACACAGGTGCACTTTGTGATGGGAACAATAAAAGGTCACTCTAAAATGTGCAGTTTTGTCACACAACGCCACAGATGTCTCAAGTTTTGAAGGAGCGTGCAATGGGCATGCTGACTGCAGGAATGTCCACCAGAGTTGTTGCTAGAGAATTGAATGTTAATTTCTCTACCATAAGCTGCCTCCAACGTCGTTTAAGAATTTGGCATTACGCCCAACCGGCCTCACAACTGCAGACCACGTGTAACCATGCCAGTCCAGGACCTCCACATCCAGCTTCTTCACCTGCGGGATTGTTTGAGACCAGCCACCAATCTATAGGCCCTACATGACCCCAATGCATTTAAGAATTACACCATGTCTGGGAAAGTAGAAATGCTGTTCGGTCAGTGGATTTTTGGCCAACTGGCCCAATCGGGCCACTGACAAAAAAAAGTTAAGGTTGGAACCTGGCGTGTTTAATATGCAGCCACGGAGTGGCGGCGCATAGGCTATTTATTGTGCTTTGATTGACAAACAGCAAGCTTTAATATTTGTATTTGTATTTATTATGGATTTGCTGTCAAGACAGCAGCTACTCTTCTTGGGGTACAGCAAAATTAAGGCAGTTTATACAATTTTAAAAACATTACAATACATTCACAACACACTGTGTGCCTTTAGGCCCCTACTCCACCACTACCATACATTGTGTATGTTAACTATTATTCTTACTATGTTTTGTTACTTTCCCTGGGCCATTGCTGTAAATAAGAAAGTATTCTCAGTCAACGGACCTGGTAAAATAAGGAATACAAAATAAATACAACTCACTGGGGTCGTAGGGGTGTGGCTGGAGGCAGTTTACTACGTGATTGTCTGCCTCCAGCAGCATCAGGTGCTCCCCCGTGTGTCTGTCCCAGATGAAGATGTGTCCGCAGTCTGAACCGCTCATCACAAAGTTGTTTCCCCAGAAACACGACTCCTTAATCTACAGAAAACACACAAATCATTGGCGTAGATAAATGAACGTTAAATGCATTCAGAAAGTACCCCTTTCCCCTTTTCCACATTTGTTAAGTTACAGCCTTATTCTAAAATAGATTAAATACATTTTTTTCTATCAGGTTGGATGGGGAGTATCGCTGCACAGCTATTTTCAGGTTTCTCCAGAGATGTTCGAAAGGGTTCAAGTCCAGGCTCTGGCTGGGCCACTCAAGGACAATTAGAGACTTGGCAAACTCCAAGCAGGCTGTCATGTGCATTTTACTGAAGAGTGGCTGCAGAGGTGGTTGTCCTTCTGGGAGGTTCTCCCATCTCCACAGAGGAACTCTGGAGCTCTGTCAGAATGACCATTAGGTTCTTAGTCACCTTCCTGATCGAGGCCCTTCTCTCCCGATTGCTCAGTTTGACCGGGCGGCCAGCTCTAGGAAGAGTCTTGGTGGTTCCAAACTTCTTCCATTCAAGAATGATGGAGGCCACTGTGTTCTTGGGGACCTTCAATGCTGCAGAAATGTTTGGGTATCTGTGCCTCGACACAATCCTGTGTTGGAGCTCTACGGACAATTCCTTCGACCTCATGTCTTGTTTTTTTCTCTGACATGCCCTGTCAACTGTGGGACCTTATATAGACAGGTGTGTGCCTCTGCAAATCATGTCCAATCAATTGATTTTTCCCACAGTTGGACTCCAATCAAGTTGTAGAAACATCTCAAGGATGATCAATGAAAACAGGAGGCACCTGAGCTTAATTTCGAGTCTCATAGCAAAGGGTCTGACTGTTTTCACTTTGTCATTGTGGGGTATTGTGTGTATATTGACGATGGACAATATTTATTTAATTCATTTCAGAATAAGGCTGTAACGTAACAAAATGTGGAAAGAAGTCAAGGGGTCTGAATACTTTCTGAATGCTCTCTCTATATATATATATATATACACACACAGTACCAGTCATTCAAGGTTTTCCTTATTTTTTACAATTTTCTACATTGTTGAATAATACTGAACACATCAAAACTATGAAATAACACATATGGAATAATGTAGTAAACCAAGAAAAGTGTTAAACAAATCAAAATATATTTGAGATTCTTCAAAGTAGCCACCCTATACTTCGAGGACAGTTTTGCACACTCTTGGCATTCTCTCAATCAGCATCATGAGGTTGTCACCTGGAATGCATTTCAATTAACAGGTGTGCCTGATACTCAACTAGTCTAAAGAAGGCCAGTTTTATTGCTTCTTTAATCAGAACAACAGTTTTCAGCTGTCTAACATGCAAAAGGGTTTTCTAATGATCAATTAGCCTTTTAAAATGATAAACTTGGATTAGCTAACACAACGTGCCATTGGAACACAGGTGTGATGGTTGCTGATAATGGGCCTCTGTACACCTATGTAGATATTCCATAAAAAATCTGCCGTTTCCGACTACAATAGTCATTTACAACGTTTACACTGTATTTCTGATCAATGTGATGTTATTTTAATGGACATAAAAAATGAGCTTTTCTTTCAAAAACGAGGAAATTTCTAAGTGACCCCAAACTTTTGAACTGTAGTGTATATCTTACTTACTCTATTAAACCAGGACTAGAGTTCACTCAGCAACAATTGTCACAGTTCTTCAGAGAGTCCTAATAGAATCTTTCTCTCTATCTGGCCCATGATGAGTTTGTTGCTCTTCGCATGATGTTTTCAGTAGGGGCTCAGGTAGAAGTGAGCTGATCTAGAATCAGCTGTAAAATAGGGACCAGAAGTAACCGAAGTCGGAAGTGAAGATTAGCGTACCATAGTCCTGGAGTTGCGGTGTCCCTTGTAGACCATTTTGACTGAAGGTCTCCTGATATTCTGGGTCTCGCTCTCCTCCATCTCTCTCCTCTCCTTCCTCCGACGAAACAACTCCTGGATACGGGCCGCAGCAGAGCGTCTGACACACGCCGACAGACGCAGCGACACAAAGAGACACACACAAGTTATATACAGTATTGACAGTTAATATCTTTCACTCTATATCTGCAGAGAGGGAAGTGAATACTAAGCATCCATCTATCTATCCAGTGTACAAAACATTAAGAACACCTTCCTAGTATTGAGTTGCACCCCCACCATCCTTTTTGCCCCCAGAACAGCCTCAATTCGTCGGGACATGGACTCACAAGGTGTTGAAAGGGTTCCACAAGTTGGCTGAATGTCCTTTGGGTGGTGGACCATTCTTGAAACACACAGAAAACTGTTGAGGGTGAAAAACACTGCTGCATTGCAGTTCTTGACACAAACTGGTGCGCCTGGCACCTACTACCATACTCCGTTCAAGGGCACTTTAATCTTTTGTCTTGCCCATTCACCCTCTGAATGGCACACATACACAATCCATGTCTCAAGGCTAAAAAATCCTTCTTTAACTGGTCTCCTACCCTTCACCTACACTGATTGAAGTGGATTTAACAAGTGGCATCAATAAGGAATTGTATCATTCAGCTGGTCAGTTTATGTAATGGAACGAACAGGTGTTCTTGTTGTTTTGTACAGTGCATTCAGAAAGTTTTCAGACACCTTGACTTTTTCCACATTTTGTTACGTTCCAGCCTTATTTTAAAATGTATTAAATATTCCCCCCCCTCTCATCTACACACAATTCCCCATATTGACAAAGCAAAAACGGGTTTTTAGAAATATTTGCAAATTAATAAAAAAAATCAAAACGAAATACAGATTTGAAATTGAGCTTGTGCATCCTGTTTCCATTGATCATCCTTGAGATGTTTCTACAACTTGTTTGGAGTCCACTGGTAAATTCAATTGATTGGACATGATTTGGAAAGACACACACCTGTCTACATAAGGTCCCACAGTTGACAGTGCATATCAGAGCAAAAACCAAGCCATGAGGTCAAAGAAAGTGTAACGTCTGGAGGAAACATGGCACCATCCCCATGGTGAAGCATGGTGGTGGCAGTAACATGCTGTGGGGATGTTTTTTCAGAGGCAGTGACTGGGAGACTAGTCAGGATCGAAGGAAAGATGAACAGAGAAAAGTACAGAGAGATCATTGATAAAAAACCTGCTCCAGAGCGCTCAGGACCTCAGACTGGGGCGAAAGTTCACCTTCTAAACAGGACAACGACCCTAAGCACACAGCCAAGATAATACAGGACTGGCTTCAGGACAAGTCTTTGAATGTCCTTGAGTGGCCTAGCCAGAACCCGGACTTGAACCTGATCAAACATCTCTGGAGAGACCTGAAAATAGCTGAGCAGTGACGCTCCCCATCCAACCTGACAGAGCTTAAGAGGATCTGCAGAGAACAATGGGAGAAACTCTCCAAATACAGGTGTGCCAAGCTTGTAGCATCATACCCAAGAAGACTAGAGGCTGTAATCGCTGCCAAAGGTGCTTCAACAAAGTACTGAGTAAAGGGTCTGAATACTTATGTAAATGTGATATTTCCGTTTTTTTATATATTTTTTTATCAATTGCAAAAAATGTTGCTTCGTCATTATGGGGTATTGTGTGTAGATTGAGGGGAGAAAAAAATTGTTCAACAATTTTAGAATAAGGCTGTAACGTAATAAGTGTGGAAAAAGTCAAGGGGTCTGAATACTTTCCGAATGCACTGTATATACAGTATGTACACATCTTTATCCTATCAATCTTGTTGTGTGCAAACAATGAGTAAGCTAAGTACTACACTCAGTCTAAGCTGGCTATATTACCATAGGCATTATCTACATTTTCTCCAGGGATTGTAGGGCTTCATTCATTCATTCATTGGCTGTTGCATCACTGGTGTTGCCTGTTACCCTGGTGATATCGCTAGGTAACCTGCCAGGGATGATGAAGCTAATAGCTCTCCTCTTAGCAAATGGTGGTGGTGATACTCACATGCATATGCATGCTCACACGATTAGTGTTTCGCAACAGTGCCCACACACAAGGCTTAATAATGCTGGTGAAAACTACAAGTCGCAGGGGGTTGCTTGGACTCATGGTAGCAGTAGTTTTGGAAGTTACACGTTTTCTATGAGCACTGCACTCCTTGCAGGTTAGATGTTTAAGTTGTCAACACACAGATGTTACCTGATCATCCTATCGCCTACCGCTGATCCTCTGAAATTTGATCTATGTGTATAGCAGAATCATCATCGTAATAAACCACACAGAAGAAGAGAAAAGGAGTCCTCACAACATGGAGAAAATATACATCAAAATAGTGTGTGTGTGTATATGAACTGCCGTGTTGTAGTCGTACCTCTGTCCCTGTCCTCCTCTGTACCTCGCTGAGGGGATAAGAATTGGGTCGTCATCACTGTCGTCTGAATCCTGGTTGCTACGGGAGGGTTGGCTCTGCCCACCCGGTCCCATTGGAACCCCCTGCCCCCCTGGTCCTGTTGGACCCCCATACCCCCCCTCCCCAGCAGGCTGTTCTCTCCTGCACCCCCCAGAGGTGTCCTCCGCACCCACACCCTGGCTCCTCTCCAGGGGCGAGGCAGTCAAACTCTCCCCACAGAGGAGACTTGTGCTGGGGCCTGGGTGGGCATGTACCCCTGGGTGCTGGAAGAGGCGGCGGAGGCACCCCCAGCCTCACACACTGGGTCGGTGTGGGGAGCAGCAACCCTGCTCTGGCTTGAGGGCTCTAAACCAGCCGCAGCTGCTGGTATAGAAGGAGGAGAGAGAAAGCGAGAAAGATGTGGTCATTATGAGGCTCAATAACTGAACAGTTGTCTACGTCAGGGCAATATGTCAGAAAGTAAGTGGACCTAATGGTGTTTTCGTGTGACCCACTGAATAAAACCATCCAATATTTGAAGTCATGCCCACCAGATCAGTACTACACATGGTAAGTCGCTCTGGATAAGAGCGTCTGCTAAATGACTTAAATGTAAATGTATCCCATAGAGTGCAGTAAGAATCATGGCCACTAGGCCGCTCTAGTCCTCACCCTGCGCTGAGGCAGAGCTCTCTGCCGAGGGTCCCTCTCTGGTCTGGACGGCCCCTGCTGCCTCTGACTGTTTGGGCCCTCCACTTCCCCTGGAACTGGAGGCTCTGTTGCTCCTAAAGTGTGTGTGTGTGTGGGGGGGGTGAGGGGTTGAGTCTTTCTTAAAGAACACCTGAGAAACATGGTCACCAAAATGAGATTGTGGATTTATTTGATGAGAAAAAAATCAGAACATCAAGGGTCAGTTTCCCTCGATATTTAGTATGTTCCATATTTCATTAACATTTTTATATATAAAAAATTTAAAATAATAATTGTAATTAATAAAATAAATAAAGTGTAATTTAGTCCTAGTTGGGCAATGGAGTTACCAATGGAATCATAAGTCATATTATATATATAAATACACACACACGCACACACACACACTGAACAAAAATATAAAACGCAACATGTAAAGTGTTGGTTCCATGTTTCATGAGCTGAAATAAAAGATCCCCGAAAATGTCCATACACACAAAAAAGCTTATTTCTCTTTTTGTGCACAAATTTGTTTTACATTCCTGTTAATGAGCATTTATCCCTTGCCAGGATAATCCATCCACCTGACAGGTGTGGCATATCAAGAAGCTGATTAAACAGTATGATCATTACACAGGTGCACCTTGTGCTGGGGACAACAAAAGGCAACTAAAATGTACAATTTTGTCACACAACACAATGTCACAGATGTCTCATGTTTTGAGGGAGCGTGCAATTTTTATGCTGACTGCAGGACTGTCCAACAGAGCTGTTACCAGAGAATTTTTAATTGTTCTTCTCTACCATAAGCCGCATCCGTTGTTTTAGAGAATTTGGAAGTACTTCCAACCGGCTTCACAATGGCAGACCATGTGCAACCACACCAGCCCAGGACCTCCACATCTGGCTTCTTCACCTGCGGGATCGTCTGAGACCAGACACTTGGCCAGCTGATGAAACTGTGGGTTTGCACAACCAAAGAATTTCTGCAAAAACTGTCAGAAACCGTCTCAAGGAAGCTCATCTGCGTGGTCGACGTCTACACCAGGTGCTTGACCTGACTGCAGTGGGAAAATGCTCACCTTCCCAGTCAAGTGAAATCAATATATTAGGGCCTAATTAATTTATTTCAAATGACTAATTTCCTTATATGAATTTTAACTCCGTCAAATATTTTTAATTGTTGCATATTTTTGTTCAGTGCAGTGTATATTTATTACATATAGTTATGTAGGAGAGAGAGGAATTTTTTTAATTAAAAAAAATATATATATACACACACACAGAGTCGTGGCCAAATGTTTTGAGAATGACACAAATATTAATTTTCAAAGTCTGCTGCCTCAGTTTGTATGATGTCAATTTGCATATAATCCAGAATGTTATGAAGAGTGATCAGATGAATTGCAATTAATTGCAAAGTTCCTCTTTGTCTTGCAAATTAACTGAATCACCCAAAAAACATTTCCACTGCATTTCAGCCCTGCCAGCTGACATGTCAGTGATTCTCTCGTTAACACAGGTGTAAGTATTGACGAGGACAAGGCTGGAGATCACTCTGTCATGCTGATTGAGTTCGAATAACAGACTGGAAGCTTCAAAAGGAGGGTGGTGCTTGGGATAATTGTTCTTCCTCTGTCTACCATGGTTATCTGCAAGGAAACGTGCCGTCATCATCGCTTTGCACAAAAAGGGCTTCACAGGCAAGGATATAGCTGCCAGTAAGATTGCACCTAAATCAACCATTTATCAGATCATCAAGAACTTCAAGAAGAGTGGTTCAATTGTTGTGAAGAAGGCTTCAGGGCGCCCAAGAAAGTCCAGCAAGCTCCAGGACCGTCTCCTAAAGTTGATTCAGCTGCGGGATCGGGGCACCACCAGTACAGAGCTTGCTCAGGAATGGCAGCAGGCAGGTGTGAGTGCATCTGCACGCACAGGGAGGCGAAGACTTTTGGAGGATGGCCTGGTGTCAAGAAGGGCAGCAAAAAAGCCACTTCTCTCCAGAAAAAACATCAGGGACAGACTGATATTCTGCAAAAGGTACAGGGATTGGACTGCTGAGGACGGGGGTAAAGTCATTTTCTCTAATGAATCCCCTTTCCGATTGTTTGGGGCATCCGGAAAAAAGCTCGTCCAGAGAAGACAAGGTGAGCGCTACCATCAGTCAGTCCTGTGTCATGCCAACAGTAAAGCATCCTGAGACCATTCATGTGTGGGGTTGCTTCTCAGCCAAGGGAGTGGGCTCACTCACAATTTTGCCTAAGAACAAGCCACGAATGAAGAATGGTACCAACACATCCTCAGAGAGCAACTTCTCCCAACCATCCAGAAACAGTTTGGTGACAAACAATGCCTTTTCCAGCATGATGGAGCACCTTGCCATAAGGCAAAAGTGATAACTAAGTGGCATGGGGAACAAAACATCGATATTTTGGGTCCATGGCCAGGAAACTCCCCAGATCTTAATCCTCAAGAGGCGGGTGGACAAACAAAAACCCACAAATTCTGACAAACTCCAAGCATTGATTATGCAAGAATGGGCTGCCATCAGTCAGGATGTGGCCTAGAAGTTAATTGACAGCATGCCAGGGCAGATTGCAGAGGTCTTGAAAAAGAAGGGTCAACACTGCAAATATTGACTCTTTGCATCAACTTCATGTAATTGTCAATAAAAGCCTTTGCCAATTATGAAATGCTTGTAATTACACTTCAGTATTCCTGACAAAAATATCTAAAGACACTGAAGCAGCAAACTTTGTGGAAATTAATATGTGTCATTCTCAAAACTTTTGGCCACGACTGTACAGTTGAAGTCGGAAGTTTACATACACTTAGGTTGGAGTAATTTTTCAACCTTTCAATCTTGCTTGTTTGTAGGTGACCAAATACTTATTTTCCACCATAATTTGCAAATAAATTCATAAAAAATCCTACAATGTGATTTTCTGGATTTTCTTTCCTTCTCATTTTGTCTGTCATAGTTGAAGTGTACCTATGATGAAAATTACAGGCCTCTCTCATCTTTTTAAGTGGGAGAACTTGCACAATTGGTGGCTGACTAAATACTTTTTTGCCCCACTGTAGATTGGTGGAGATCAACATGTGAAATCATTGTACGCAGATGACATTTAACTTTATTCCTCTGAACTTTCTCTGTCATTTCTTTCACTACCATTGGACACATATGGTTCTGTATACAGATTCAAAGGGAATTGGGGGAAAACTAAAATAATGCCCATTTATAATCATGACTTCTCAAGCTTAGAAAGTACATTTAAGGGGAAATGGACAAATAAACATGAAATACCTGTGTGTACTGATACCAAGCAATCTGGAGGAGGCATACAAAATCAATTGTTTTAACAGATTGGATTCCATGTTCAGATCTCTCCCTATATATTAGGTATTATTATTTTTTAATTGTACATTAATTTAACGAGGCAAGTCAGTTAAGAATAAATTCTTATTTACAATGACGGCCTACCCCGGCCAAACCTGGACAACGGTGAGCCAATTGTGCTTCTCCCTATTGGACTCCCAATCACAGCCGGATGTGAAACAGCCTGGATTCGAACCAGGGAATGTAGTGACGCCTCTTGCACTGAGATACAGTGCCTTAGACCGCTGCGCCACTCGGGTTAGGATCAACATAATCAAAAGGAATATATTACCAAGCTTGACATATTTATTCCAGGCCCTGACAGTTTCTATTCCATCCAACTTTTGAAATAAAATAAAATGGCCTGCTCTCCAACTATATTTGTCATTGTTGATCAGTCTCATGTCGCTGTGGAGGAATTTTGGCCCTCTCTTCCATGCAGAACTGCTGTAAGTCATCGACATTTGTGGGTTTTCAAGTATGAACTGCTTGTTTCAAGTCCTGTCACAACTTCTCAATTGGGATTAGGGCTGGACTTTGACTAGCGCAGACCTAGAGTGGGCCAAATTTCTTCCACAGCGATGTGAGAGACTTATCAACAACTACAGGAAGCGTTTGGTTGGAGTCATTGCAGATAAAGGTGGCACAACATGTTATTGAGTGTAAGGGGGCAATTATTTTTTCACTTGGGCATTGGTGTTGCATAAATTTGTTTATAAAATACATTAAATAAGTATATCATTTTTGTGTTATTTGTTCACTCAGGTTCCCTTTGGTTGAAGATCTGATAACATTCAGCATCGAAAATATGCAAAAGTAGAGAAAATTAGAAAGGGGCCAAATACTTTTTCGTGGCACTGCAGTTACATCCCTTTAGATTTTGTATGTTATAAAGTTAAACAAAAAACGGAAATATTTGATAGAATTTGGAAGACAAACACTACATGGTCAAAAGTATGTGGACACACCTTAAAATTAGTGGATTTGGCTATTTCAGCTAGCTACACCCATTGCTGATAGGTGTATAAAATCGAGCACACTGCCACAAACATTGGCAGTAGAATGGCCGGTACTGAAGAGATAAGTAACTTTCAACGTGACATTGTCATAGGATGCCACCTTCCCAACAAGTCAGTTCACCAAATAACTGCCCTGCTAGAGCTGCCCTGGTCGACTTTAAGTGCTGTTATTGTGAAGTGGAAATGTCTAGGAGCAACAACGGCTTAGCCATGAAGTGGTAGGCCACACAAGCTCACAGAACGAGACTGCCGAGTGTTGAAGCGTGTAAAAATTGTATGTCCTCAGTTGCATTACTGGAGGAGGAATAATGGTCTGGGGTTGTTTTTCATGGTTCGGGCTAGGCCTCTTCATTCCAGTGAAGGGAAATCTTAACGCTACAGCATACATCCAGAAGGCGAGGTCAGTACAGGTGCATCAAAGCTGGGACCGAGAGACTGAAAAACAGCTTCTATTCCAAGGCCATCAGACTGTTAAACAGCCATCACTAACACAGAGAAGCTGCTACCTTTCAGTTTAAGTCGTAAATTTACATACACATTAGCCAAATACATTTCAACTCAGTTTTTCACAATTCCTGACATTTAATCCAAGTAAAAACTCCCTGTCTTAGGTTAGTTAGGATCACCACTTTATTTTAAGAATGTGAAATGTCAGAATAATAGCAGAGAAAATTCTTTATTTCAGCTTTTATTTCTTTCATCACATTCCCAGTGGGTCAGAAGTTTACATACACTCAATTAGTATTTGGTAGCATTGCCTTTAAATTGTTTAACTTGGGTCAAACATTTCGGGTAGCCTTCGACAAACTTCCCACAATAAATTTGGGTGAATTTTGTCCCATTCCTCCTGACAGAGCTGGAGTAACTGAGTCAGGTTTGTAGGCCTCCTTGCTCGCACACGCTTTTTCAGTTCTGCCCACAAATTTCCTATAGGACTGAGGTCAGGGCTTTGTGATGGCCACTCCAATACCTTGACTTTGTTGTCCTTAAGCCATTTTGACACAACTTTGGAAGTATGCTTGGGGTCATTGTCCATTTGGAAGACCCATTTGCGACCAAGATTTAACTTCCTGACTGATGTCTTGAGATGCTGCTTCAATATATCCACATCATCTTCCTACCTCATGATGCCATCTATTTTGTGAAGTGCACCAGTCCCTCCTGCAGCAAAGCACCAACACAACATGATGTTGCCACCCCCGTGCTTCACGGTTGGGATGGTTTTCTTCGGCTTGCAAGCCTCCCCCTTTTTCCTCCAAACATAACGATGGTCATTATGGCCAAACCTTTCTATTTTTGATTCATCAGAGCAGAGGACATTTCTCCAAAAAGTACAATCTTTGTCCCCATGTGCAGTTGCAAACCGTAGTCTGGCTTTTTTATGGTGGTTTTGGAGCAGTGGCTTCTTCCTTGCTGAGCGGCCTTATGTAGATATAGGACTTGTTTTACTGTGGATAGAGATACTTTTGTACCTGTTTCCTCCAGCATCCTCACAAGGTCCCTTGCTGTTGTTCTGGGATTGATTTGCCCTTTTCGCAATTTCTAGGAGACAGAACCCATCTCCTTCCTGAGCGGTATGATGGCTGCGTGGTCCCATGTTTATACTTGCGTACTATTGTTTGTACAGATGAACATGGTACCTTTAGGTGTTTGGAAATTGCTTCTAAGGATGAACCAGACTTGTGGAGGTCTACAATTGTTTTACTGAGGTCTTGGCTGATTTATTTTGATGTTCCCATGATGTCAAGCAAAGAGGCACTGAGTTTGTTGGTAATCCTTGAAATACATCCACAGGTACACCTCCAATTGACTCGAATTATGTAAATTAGCTTCTAAAGCTTCTAAAGCCATGACATAATTTCCTGGAATTTTCCAAGCTGTTTAAAGACTGTCTGTCTGTAGGGTTAGGGTTAGGTATGGTTTTTAGAATGGTTAAGGTTAGGGTTAAACGCACAACTTAGTGTATGTAAACACACTGTAAACTTCTGACCCACTGGAATTGTGATACAGTGAATTATAAGTGAAATAATCTGTCTGTAAATATTTGTTGGAAAAATTACTTGTGTCAGGCGGCACAAAGTAGGTGTCCTAACCCAGTTTCCAAAACTATAGTTTGTTAACAAGAAACTTGTGGAGTGGTTGAAAAACGAGTTTTAATGGCTCCAAACTAAATGTATGTAAACTTCCGACTTCAACTGTACTGGATCACTAGTTACTTTAATAATGACATTTACATATCTTGCATTACTCATCTCATATGTATATACTGTATTTCATATCATCTATTTATTCTTGTCTATGCCGCTCGGTCATCGCTCATCCATATATTTACGGTATATGTATATCTTCTTATTCCATTCCTGTTAGATATTAATTGATTGATATTGCTGTACTGTCGGAATTAGAAGCACAAGCATTTCGCTACACTCGCAATAACATCTTCTAACCATGTGTATGTGACCAATCAAATGTTATCTTATTTTGCAATGACATTCTAGACGATTCTGTGCTTCCAACTTTTTCAGCATGATAATGCCCCCGTGGACAAAGCGAGGTCCATACAGAAATGGTTTGACGAGATCGGTGTGTTAGAACTTGACCGGCCTGCACAGAGCCCTGACCTCAACCCCATCAAACACCATTGGGATCAATTGTACACCGACTGTGAGCCAGACCTAATCGTCCAACATCAGTGCCCGACCTCACTAATGCTCTTGTAGCTGAATGGAAGCAAGTCCCCACAGCAATGTTCCAACATCTAGTGGAAAGCCTTCCCAGAAGAGTGGAGGCTGTTATAGCAGCAAAGGGACTCCATATTAACGCCCATGATTTTGGAATGACATGTTTGACGAGCAGGTGTCCACATACATTTGGCCATGTAGTGTATGTTGTTCACTTTAAAGAATGTTTGGTATAGTGGCCATTTTGTTTGTTTGTTTTTGTGTTCGTTTTTAGCTCTTATAAAAATGATAATAATAAAACAAAGTCACAACAACAAAAAATCTCCATGGAGCGTGCTTTTCATTCCAGCAGTAGGCTTAACCTGGGTCTGTGAAATCAGCTCATAAAGTTTGAATAGGGTAAAGTTGTGCTTCTGGCCTTTTAAGCTGTGGAGTCAGAGTCGCTTGCTCACCACTCGTCAGTGAAGTCCAGTTTGATGGTGCTGGTAGTGGTTCCCTCAGTGCTGTAGTGTAAACTCAGGACTGGTTCTGCTGTGCTGGCTCGACTACCTCCTGGTCCAGTACTGCTACTGGGTGCCCCGGGCGAGGTTCCAGCTACACTGGCAGATACAGACTGGGTTTTCACCTTGATTGAACTCGCTCCAGCACTTCGCTCCACACTCACAGCTTCTGATGCTCCTGAGAGACAGAGACAGAGAGAGCAAGAAAGGGAAGTAGAAACAGATGGATTATTTAATAAAGTGGAATATATTAGCTTTATATATGACAATAGTTTAGTCTTTGAGTGGCTCCTGGTTACCAAAGTAAAAATCCCTACTAGCCTCCATACATTTTCAACACAGTTATTCATCGTAAGGCATTAGGTACATTTGAGACTTTGTGATAAAACAATGAACTAGTGTGTAGACTAAAAATATTTTACCAAATAGATTCCATTTCAGTGTTAGCACTTTGCAGAATGTAGTCTGTAGTTGTGTTGGTTAAAAACATGTCAACTAGATTATATTTGATGTTTTTTACTATATAGGACAATATAATATGATGACAACATGCAGCATTGTTATTTGAGGTAGATCAATGGCAAATTTTCTGGTGTTAAAATCTTGGTGTTGAGGTAAAAAGAAAAGAAAAAAAAAGAAAAGTGTTGCGAGTGTTATATCGGAGTGTTGTTCAAGTGGGGTTAACCTATGGGATTGAAATTGACGCCACATGCGGTGAATAAATTAAGTGTTATTTGAATCCCAGTGGAATCGTTACTCTACCGCGTCAACTCTGAATGAAAAAGACGTGGGAGGGCCCTCATGATCATATCTCCCAGGATGCTTTGTTGCAGGTTGCTTTTTAGAATAGTTTGTTTAATATCTATGTTTCTGCATGCACATTGATTCATTGATCTTATAATACACAAAGATAAATAACACATTTTACTTCACTAATTCAACCTGTAAGTGGTTGGACTAATTTCACCCATTATTGAGATGGTTGTTCCAGTTTATATGGTTTAAGTAGTCTAATTTAACCATCTTCCCCACCTTGACAGACATTCTAACTGCAGATTGCGGTTGATTAAAAGTTCCATTTGTTTAATATCCTAGATCTGAGTGGATTCCAATAGGAATTATACAACACAAACCAGCATCATGTGACTTGCCAATGTTGCCTGCAAACCAAAAGTTCAGACCACTGTGTTAGGGTAAAACAAGGCTGTCAAAGTATTGCCTTATGATAAAAGTAATGTACTGTCATAAAGAATTGTATTTTTATGATATAATATTCACTTAGGCATTCACTTGCTGAATGCAACAATCATGTCTCTGTCAATAGCAAACACAGACATGGGTGGTACTGATAACTTAAAAATTCCCTCAAAAGGCACCCTGTGAAATAAATATGCGAAAAAGGCTTTACACCACACAGTCTTACATCACAAAACAAATAGTTACGGTAACACCACAGGTGTTAATGCCCTAACACTGAGGAAGTGGAACAGCATCTGCCCTAATAAAGTGTTCATTTAAGTCCAAATTCATAACACCCATAATGTTAGGAGACCCATAGTAGAGGATGCCTGGATTTTTTTTTTAAATGACTTCCTAACCATCTTAAATAAACATGCCCCATTCAAGAAATTTAGAACCAGGAACAGATATAGCCCTGGGTTCTCCCCAGACCTGACTGCCCTTAACCAACACAAAAACATCCTATGGCGTTCTGCATTAGCATCGAACAGCCCCCGTGATATGCAGCTGTTCAGGGAAGCTAGAAACCGTTATACACAGGCAGTTAGAAAAGCCAAGGCTAGCTTTTTCAAGCAGAAATTTGCTTCCTGCAACACTAACTCAAAAAAGTTCTGGGACACTGTAAAGTCCATGGAGAATAAGAACATCTCCTCCCAGCTGCCCACTGCACTGAAGATAGGAAACACTGTCACCACTGATAAATCCACCATAATTGAGAATTTCAATAAGCATTTTTCTACGGCTGGCCATGCTTTCCACCTGGCTACTCCTACCCCGGTCAACAGCACTGCACCCCCAACAGCAACTCACCCAAGCCTTCCCCATTTCTCCTTCTCCCAAATCCGTTCAGCTGATGTTCTGAAAGAGCTGCAAAATCTGGACCCCTACATATCAGCCGGGCTAGACAATCTGGACTCTTTCTTTCTAAAATTATCTGCCGAAATTGTTGCCACCCCTATTACTAGCCTGTTCAACCTCTCTTTCGTGTCTTCTGAGATTCCCAAAGATTGGAAAGCAGCTGCGGTCATCCCCCTCTTCAAAGGGGGGGACACTCTTGACCCAAACTGCTACAGACCTATATCTATCCTACCATGCCTTTCTAAGGTCTTCGAAAGCCAAGTCAACAAACAGATTACCGACCATTTCGAATCTCACCATACCTTCTCTGCTATGCAATCTGGTTTCAGAGCTGGTCATGGGTGCACCTCAGCCACGTTCAAGGTCCTAAACGATATCTTAACCGCCATCGATAAGAAACATTACTGTGCAGCCGTATTCATTGATCTGGCCAAGGCTTTCGACTCTGTCAATCACCACATCCTCATCGGCAGACTCGACAGCCTTGGTTTCTCAAATGATTGTCTCGTCTGGTTCACCAACTACTTCTCTGACAGAGTTCAGTGTGTCAAATCGGAGGGTCTGCTGTCCGGACCTCTGGCAGTCTCTATGGGGGTGCCACAGGGTTCAATTCTTGGACCGACTCTCTTCTCTGTATACATCAATGAGGTCGCTCTTGCTGCTGGTGAGTCTCTGATCCACCTCTACGCAGACGACACCATTCTGGTGTCACCATTCCTTCCGTGGCCTCCAATTGCTCTTAAATACAAGTAAAACTAAATGCATGCTCTTCAACCGATCGCTACCTGCACCTACCCGCCTGTCCAACATCACTACTCTGGACGGCTCTGACTTAGAATACGTGGACAACTACAAATACTTAGGTGTCTGGTTAGACTGTAAACTCTCCTTCCAGACCCATATCAAACATCTCCAATCCAAAGTTAAATCTAGAATTGGCTTCCTATTTCGCAACAAAGCATCCTTCACTCATGCTGCCAAACATACCCTTGTAAAACTGACCATCCTACCAATCCTCGACTTTGGCGATGTCATTTACAAAATAGCCTCCAATACGCTACTCAACAAATTGGATGCAGTCTATCACAGTGCAATCCGTTTTGTCACCAAAGCCCCATATACTACCCACCATTGCGACCTGTACGCTCTCGTTGGCTGGCCCTCGCTTCATACTCGTCGCCAAACCCACTGGCTCCATGTCATCTACAAGACCCTGCTAGGTAAAGTCCCCCCTTATCTCAGCTCGCTGGTCACCATAGCATCTCCCACCTGTAGCACACGCTCCAGCAGGTATATCTCTCTAGTCACCCCCAAAACCAATTCTTTCTTTGGCCGCCTCTCCTTCCAGTTCTCTGCTGCCAATGACTGGAACGAACTACAAAAATCTCTGAAACTGGAAACACTTATCTCCCTCACTAGCTTTAAGCACCAACTGTCAGAGCAGCTCACAGATCAATGCACCTGTACATAGCCCACCTATAATTTAGCCCAAACAACTACCTCTTTCCCAACTGTATTTAATTAATTAATTTATTTTGCTCCTTTGCACCCCATTATTTTTATTTCTACTTTGCACATTCTTCCATTGCAAAACTACCATTCCAGTGTTTTACTTGCTATATTGTATTTACTTTGCCACCATGGCCTTTTTTGCCTTTACCTCCCTTCTCACCTCATTTGCTCACATCGTATATAGACTTGTTTATACCGTATTATTGACTGTATGTTTGTTTTACTCCATGTGTAACTCTGTGTCGTTGTATCTGTCAAACTGCTTTGCTTTATCTTGGCCAGGTCGCAATTGTAAATGAGAACTTGTTCTCAACTTGCCTACCTGGTTAAATAAAGGTGAAAAAATAAAAAAATAAAAAAATTTAAAAAGCATTTCCCTACACTCGCATTAACATCAACTAACCATTTGTATGTGACCAATAGAATTTGATTGTATACACACTAAGAAAGTGCTGAATTCAACACTGTGTTAAAATTCTGATCTCAAATATGCTGTGCATACTCAGTCCTCTGTGCTGCATTGTACGCTCACCTCCTAGTGACTGTCTTGTTACACAATAACATTTTCGTGTAGGTCTACTACACACAGTTCACACTGACAGTGTGCAAGGCATTCCTTACACAGAGGAAGAGTGGAATGGTTTCAATCGTCCCAAACCACAGGAGCAATACATACAATGTATCATATACTATCAAAAATGTGAGGTGCACTTGATTTAACTTGCCCATCACAACGGTACCAATAGAACCAATAGGACAGCGACCACCCTGCACGCCGGTGAAGCTAAATCAAGTGGACCTCAAGCATTTGCCAGTGTTTGACCCAGATCTGAACCAAAACATCACACAGGTGAGTAGGAAACAACACAAATATACAGAGGTCAAACGCAAGCCTCTCAAACTACCACCACACACAATAGTTCATCACAAAATGGGTCTTGGAATGTCATTGTATCATAGGGTATATTGTGTTAATGTTCTGTGAAATAAGCCAATACAGGGACGATTGTTAATGGTCTGAGCGTGAGATGATTTACTGAGTGAAAAGGCAGAAGAAGAGGAGCAAGATTGTGTAATGAGTCCAACATAAAAACAATACTTTATTTTAATTTTATTTAACATTTATTTAACTAGGTCAGTTAAGAACAAATTCTTATTTTACAGTGACGGCCTACCCCGGCCAAACCCTAACACAGACGATGCTGGGCCAATTGTGCGCCACCCTATGGGACTCCCAATCACAGTCGGTTGTGATACAGCCCGGGATCGAACCAGGGTCTGTAGTGATGCCTCTAGCACTGAGATGCAGTGCCTTAGACCGGGAGCCCAAGGGCTGGCGAATGACCAAACATTATCTCAAGCTATAGGTTCAACAAGAGAGCCTTGAATAAGATATCCAACACCAGCCTTCGCCCTGGGGACTGGGTTGGCCAAATGTGACTAGAATGCATGCCTAGTGAAAATGCTCTGAGGTAAAGATGGTGGAGGGACAAGGTGAACACCGGAAGTCTCATGCGAATATATTTTAAATGCCACACAGACGAGACAGAAAGCACAGAGGAAAACAGAGATACAAAAGAAGGAGAGAAAGAGAGGAAGAAAGTACAGGGATACAGGGAAAGAAGGAGAGAGTTTAGGAGGGAGGGAGAGAGCGACAGCAAGAGAAAGATAGAAGGGAGGAAAAGAGAGGAGAGGAGACGCACCCTGCTGCTCATCCAGAGTCATGGATCCCAGCTGTTTGTTAACCACAGATGAGGGAGAATCTGGAACACAAATATGACTCACTAAACAACGGGAATAGAGGTCGGAGGTCACACCAGAGGTCATATGGTCACGCTCAGGTCAAAGTTCAAACGCTGCTTAAATTGGACCAAGGCCAAGCAGGAAGAAGAGTTAACAAACACGGCTACATGAACAGACAGTGTTCTTTGTTGCAACGCTGGGAAGCGCTAGGAAGGACAAGTTGATATTGATATGGGTATAGAACAGCAGCAATTGCCCTAGACACAGCTTGTGGGAGATTGAACACAGACTGTACAGTGCCACACGTGCAGAGCTGAAAATTATATCACACGCGCGATTCAAGGTTTGATGTCAATTGAAGATTTACACAGTAGTTTAACTTATTCACGCATCTCAAGTTACTCTCACAGGGCCGAGTGAGACCTAAGTCATGGTCTGATGGACCTCACAGTAATACCAACATCCACTCACTCCATGCCTGTTAAGCGGATACCAGTGGGAAACCACACTGACCAAAACCCATGTCATGCCCAAACACCTGTCACCTTACGTGAGCAGTAGTCAGTCATCTCAAACAAGGCATTATGCAGAATTTCATCACTGGTCAACCTTTTACTCCACCTCAAATTAGATTCATAGACTTCACCAAAAAAGGTGTTACCGGTACATATTGATTGATTTCCACCCCAATGTCACATGGTCTGATGCCAGTGCATTCCACTGCAATTCAAGCTACGTACGTACACATTACAGCGTTGCGTTAGGCAAATCGTAGAGGATTGAGAATGAACATTGTTATTTCACCTTAATATGAAAATACCAATTGGTGTGCACAAAGTAGCTTCCTCAGTGTCTACAGTAAACCCAGATATTTCACAGCACCGAAGAGGCCTTCGCCATTGCTGAAGCTCAAATGTTCAGGTCCAAATATGGACATATCTAGTTTAAGTACAAAGAAAACTAAATCATTGTTGCCACTTACATTATATACTGTATGTATTCTCATATTTCAACACTGTAAGAATTCTACAATGGGGTTAAGTGAGTTGGAAAGTGATGTGTACCAGACGGAGTGAAGAAGCTCAGTACAACATGACATTAATAGACCATGGGGGTGTTTGCATCAATCGTTACATCAGCTCCTAGAAGATCTGATACAAAGGCTGTAGAGAGATCAGATCTTAATCTTAACCATCCATAGTCGTAGTCAATGTTCCCTCGCCATTTTTCGGCACTGATGTCAGGTCTGCTGAGCACAAACTTGAACGTTGTGAAAATTCTGTGCAACTTCTGGCACGTTTACTGTGAACACTGAGGCTGTACCCGCTTTGAGCTACAGTTATAACAGTGTCCAAGAAGGCCACTGTGGCTATTTGATCATAATGTAGGCCTATCAGAGTGGCCTACCATCAAACACAATGGAGAAAACGCATCCCATAACATTCTTTACATTGAAATAGTTGTTCTATCATTCAGCCTACAGTAGCAGCCAATGGGTGGTGTTCAATATAGGCCTACATTCCATTAGACTTTTGGAAAAAATATGCAGGGCTTGACATTAACCTGTTTACTCACTTGTCCTTCAGACAAGGAGGTGAATGAAATTGCAAGAAACCACTTTACAAAATAAAATTAGCTTAAAAAACTAGCTTACTCAAGCCTGTCTCAAAATACAACACTGTCCCCTTAAGACGGAGAAAAATGCTCTTTACCGGACTTGCTTTTCAAAGATGTCTAGAAATGCACACATTTTGTAGGAAGCAAACACTGCCCCATTGCTGACTAGAAATGAGCTATAACTGGGCTAATAACCCACTAGCAAAGAATATGAACAAATGTACATATGTGGCTACATGCAGCTCTAGCTTTGATCTCAAAAGAAGCGCAACTACTATCGACCACTCATGCTGTAAACACAGTCCGGTTCAAAGTGAACTGCACAGATGCATATATGGCAATGGTCTATTTGCATATAGGGATACTGCAGCTCTGATTGGTTGTACCGCACCGGCAATATACACCTGCAATAACATCTGCTGAACACGTGTATGTGACCAATAAAATATGATTTGTTAAAGAGAAAAACTAGAAAGTTGAGTGAAGTTCAATCTCGTGCTTCTCTGTGCGAGCTGATATTTATTCTGCATGGCAGTAAGAGGGAACTGCGTGCCAACCACTTCATATTGCTTTTGATGCCAAGGGGGTGAAGAAGCAGTGTTCCACAGCCAGAGGGTGCCAAATGCCACACCGTACAGGGGAGCTACAGGCGGGACTACCCAAGCAGCAAAGGGGTTGTGCATGTTTGGTGGGAAGGGGTTTGGGTGAGGTGTAAATGAGAATTAGGAAAGGGAATTTGGGTAGAGCGGGTGGTGAGTTAGGGAGAAGAGAGAAAAGGGTGTATGGGTGTGAGGATTGGAGTAGGATGAAGACGACCCATAGACAGATATAAGGTCAGATTCAGTAGGGTAAGATGATCCTCTATCTGTACGGGCAACGTTTGACCGAAAGTATGGGAATATTAAGTGGAAAGCAGGAAGTAGAGGGGTTGGGGTGGCAAGTAACCTGCAGGGGGGGGCGTCTCGGTGGAAGCGCCAACAGCAGCAGCCCCCCTTGATTGGATCTCAGTGGCTGCGGTGGAGGAAGGGGTTTGGCTCTGTCCTGGGGGGTCGGCCAACAGGAGCAACCGCTGCAAACGCCTACACACTAGACTTACCGGCAGCCGGTTAGGGCCGTACTCTGACAGAGAGATAGAGAGACGAGAGGGATAGAGTGAATGGAGGCAGAAGACAAGAGAAGGAGGAGAGGTAAACAAAGGGAGACAAAGGGAAATAAAAGGAAATAATATGGTTGAAAAAGGAGAGGGTAAGGCTGCTGCTTGAGTGGCACGGCTCCCACACACCAATAGACGGTACACACACACTCACACACGTGTTTTGGTCTGCTTGTGGGAGTCTACTATGAGTCACCGGTTAGCTCACCTCAAATCAAATATGCTGACTCGCCCCTCTTTTGGGAGTACTCAGTGTGTGTGTGTTCTCTCCACGCAATTCTTACCAGACAGTGCAATCTCTGTGGTGGGTGTGGGTGTTGGCGTGGGGGTCACAGGCATGTCTGCCTGACTCCTCTGTTCTGAGTTTAGGGAGGAGGTGAGGGAGGAAGGGAGCACCGAGCCCTCCATGGACGAGCAGCTTGACGCAGGAGGTGCTGTAACTGTTGACGATGACTCTGAGGTGGACTTGGGGAGGGGTACAGGTACAGAGGCAACGGCTGGGGCCTCTGTTTCCATGGAGCCCTCTAGGGATCTGGCTTGTTGTGAAGGGGGTATTGTAGGGAGCGTTGGGATGGTGGGTGTTGTAAGAGCCCCCTCTATACGGGGAAGAGTGCCTGGAGGAGACAAATGGAACAGATGTTTTGGAACAGGGTTTTTTTCTGAAGCATGTCTTTTCAGTGTTACTTCAAGGAGAATTTCCATCTTCAGACAGTTCTACTATATTGTATTCTATTTCATTATTTTTTATTCAATTATTTCCAACTTTTAACGTTTGTCCCAAACGAACAACTAAGGTCTGATCTTAGATCTGTGGCAACGGGCCAACACTAAGTACCATTTAAGCTGGCTGCCAACCACTATCGTCCCAGTGTCTCACCTCTTGGGCGTGTTTGAGAGCGCGTGGTCCCCCGGGTGCTCTGGGCCTCGCTGGCCTCCTCGAACCAACGGGACAACATGTCTGACATCCTCTGCATCAGCGATACGTTCTGGCTCTGTTCTCCTGGGGGGGTTCAAAGGTCAGAGATCGGGTTGGCATGGGACATGACTAGTCGGCATTTCTCAGCACAACATTTCCTTGAAAACCCACAAAGTTATTGTTGTTGTTGCCCCCTTTACCATCGGTCCAGACAATCCTCGTATCAGGGTATAGCTTGTACTATAATGCATAAGTCCCTCAATAGCCAACAGCGGAGTACCAATCCACTGCATCATCCAGACATTGACTAATTGGGAAAAAAAAAAAAGTTTGCTTCTCCTTCATCTACAATACCCTAAGATCTATAAAAGTCTGTGATGGCGAGAGGCAGCTTTATCACAGTCCCAGCTGGGCCCGTAATAAGTTGTGAGTCAGTGAAAGCTAAAGCTAACGAGATCCCCATAGACAGAGATAGGCCCTGTTAGCCTCATTAGCAATGAGAGGTAGAGGCTCTGGGTGAGAGATTAGAGCTCAGGCTCTCAGAGGAGATGGAAGAGACGTAGAGAGTAATCAGGCTGTGTGTGTGTGTGTGTGTGTGTGTCAGGGAGAGCGAGAGAGCGAGAGAGAGAGAGAGAGAGAGAGAGAGAGAGTAGAATGTGTGTCTGTGTTCAGTCATACCAAATGAAGAATAACGGAGAGACTGAGGAGGTTTGTTTGTTGTGAGAGTGATTGTGCACGCTTACCGTCCCGCTCTCTTTCGCTCTCAGGGCGAGCACGGGGTCCAGTGTCAGACCAGTCACCTCGTAGACGAAGACGCTTCACTGGGGGTTGCCGCAGCTGTGGACACACACACAAAACATTAAGCATAGTTAAAAATAGCCATGGCACAGTCCCAGTCACTCCCCCACACAGGAAAACAGGCCTAGAGCCAGGGACCTGGTCACCCAACACTGGTGCCTTAACTCCTCCCATGGGGACAGATAGAGAGAGGGACAGCCAACTTCAGGAGAGCGAGATGAAGAGAGAGTGAGAACGTGGGAGAGACAGAATCACAACTGTGTGGAGAGATAAATAAATAGAGCGAGGGGGGGTGAGAGAAGGTAAAGAGCTGAGGGGAGAGGAGAAAAAGACAGGCGAGATAGTGAGAGGGCTGAAGGTGTGACAAAGAGTTGCACAAGTAGGGTTGCAGGAGTAAGATTATGGGTGGAGGAAGAGAGCATTAGAGAGAGGTAAAAAGATTCCTTGGCAGGCCCTACAGTCCCCGATCTGGTTTATTTCGGTGGGGTGAGTGGTGGAACATTGCCTGCGTCGGTAGCTGTATTTAGAAAGGCATGCGGGAGCAGAGCCGGGTGACAGTTGAGACAGCTGAGGAGACTGGCACCGTGATCTAGCACATCCAGAAAAACTGCTTCCCCCCAAGCCCTTACTCTTTACTTGGCCCACATCCTTAGAGACTGTGTTTGTTTGCGGGAGTGTGTGTGTGTGTGTGTGTGTGTGTGTGTGTGCACCACTGAGTTTATGAGCAGAATCTTTTCTTGTCTTCCTTCCCCTGGAATCTAGTGTGTGATCCTTTGCTCATCTCCTTTTAATTTTATTCTCCCTCTTAATCCTCCTGTTCCCTCTCTTTCTTCCTTCCTTCCCCTCTTCCTCGCTCTTTATGTCCTTCCTCAGGCCTGTCAGGGTTGTTTGTTCCTCTCACTGCACCAGCTGCCACCGCACAACACATTAACAGGAGATGCCCTGAGAGCACTTCAGTCACTCAACACAAAGCCAGCTATGTCTGTTTACAATCAACATCCCCTTGGTTTGAGAGTGGAGGGGGAGCTAACATTCAGGGTTGGGTAGGTTACTTTCTAAATGTAATCCATTACAGTTACTAGTTACCTGTCGAAAATGTTCATTAGTAACTTAACCTTTGGATTACCAAAACCCAGTAACATAATCTGATTATATTCCATTACTTTTAGATTACTTTCCCCTTAACAGGCATTAGAAGACACAAATGTATGCTACCAACTGAACGACATGTATTGCAGGATAAATCCATGTTAAAGCTTAAATAGCTGGCCATATATGGATGGTAATGTTTACTTTATGGGTTGGGTATGTAGGCTTCTTCTAACCCATCACGTTCTACTACGTAGAATAATATGATTCAATTATATCTTTACATTTAAAAACCAAGGTCTATCAGAATTCTAGTCATTCCAATAAATGTTATACCCCTTGATCTTCAAGAATAGGACTTGGAAATATAGAAGTATAGATTAGCTAAATTGTTTAACTTGAGCATGACTCCAAAACTAAGGACTTATTAGCCAGCCCTACTCTGTTGTTTATGATTTTGCTGTCACGGAGGACTGATTGGGCTCATTGAATCGAGTGGAAAAATAAATGCTGCGCTCATGGAATGGCATGCTTTGAGCACTACTGAAAAGTGCTATTTACATGTGAAAAATGAATGTCATATGCTGCATTTGCTACAGGCCTATTGTTTACCTTTTTGTTGGTGACACTTTGATATCTTGATAATGTGCAGCTGTTTAAAGAGCAAATCCCCAGAGGAACCAATAACAAAACGGTCACCTGTTTTGGTAAAAAGCTGAGGGATGGGCCTGGAGAAATGTAACCAACTCAGATTAATAGACAGAGCTATGGATGCAAGGACTGACCCTCCATGATATAGAAACGATTGTTTGAACCATATTATGAGGCGATACAGTGTTTGTTTACATTTGCAATGTTTACAAACATTTGGGAAATACACGCTTATATCTTGGGTTCTCATGGAGTGTGACAGTTGAACTAAGCTCATAAGTTATATTCTTCAAGAATCAATGTATATATATATATAAATCCAAAAATGGATGTAGCAACTACAGATTTCCACTTTAAGTCTATCAAAAGTGTGCAAGGTTGAGCATGTGTATAGCGTTTTAGATTGAGCAATAAAAGCCTCACTTGTATTCCATAGGTTGGAATCAGCACTTTGCAGCTGTTGCAAGAGTACATTTTTCACTGGCTGTCCACTGGTCACAAAAACAATGATTAATAGGCAGCTTAAACATCTTCAATTCAACCA
Source organism: Oncorhynchus nerka (assembly GCF_034236695.1). Lineage (NCBI taxonomy): Eukaryota > Metazoa > Chordata > Actinopteri > Salmoniformes > Salmonidae > Oncorhynchus > Oncorhynchus nerka. Next base: position 21,050,875 of record NC_088396.1, read on the forward strand.
TTATGGGGTTAAAATACACGTTTAGATCTGTGAACATCCATCAACAACAACCACAATCCATAAGGTGCAAATAGCTAAATGAGAGAGCAGCATGGTGATTCACATCAATGCGCTATCTAGATATCAATAACAAGTGATATCCGTATCGCCGTAGACTACAACACTGATGCCATCCTTACCTCCGAGCGTTTATTCAAGTTGGATCATCTTTGAATGCTGACAGCATTCACACCATTGGAAGGCATAGCTTTGACTGTAGCCTACAAAGCTTATTCCTGCTCTTTTCCCACAATCAATCCAACACATTTGGTGTGTCGTCATAGTGGTCTCTGACTTGTGGTCAGACTCGCTCAGGTGGAACAAACTTAAACTTGTGCCTTTTTTAATGCTGATTTGAATGTCAAGCCAAAGTTTTCCCCCCGCAAATGTTCTTTCTGAATTTAAAGTAATCCTCGAGGTAATCATCTAGTTTTTCAAAGATATCTGTAATCTCATTACAATATTTTTGCTGGTAACGTAACGGATTACATTTAACTTTTTTTTTGTAATCCCTTACATGTAATCAATTACTCCCCAACCCTGCTTACATTAGAAGCCTATGTCTTGTCTGGCCATGTGTGTGTTTATGCTCCCAGCAAAGTCCCATATGGACAATAAACAACATGGTACCATGATAAAATCCCCCACTGACTCATGTAATTGCTCTTGAATGTTTTTAACACACAGAAGGAGAGTGTAAAAATACTGAAGTACGTATACCCACTTTCACAGAGGGGCAAACACAGTGTGTGTGTATCCTAGCCTGGCTGTGCATAGAGAAGAATACACCTTTCATATTTAACAAACTAAAATGGTGGCGTCTCTTCCCTCCTCTCCTCACCTCCTCCCTCCTCTCCTCGGATGGGCCCTTCAGCTCTCGGGCCTGGTCATTTTTGGGGTCAAACAGGTAGATATAGTCTGAAGAATAGCTGACCAGCACCTCCTGTCCGTCTCCGCTGTAGCAGAGCGACGTCACGCGACATAACTTGTTGGACAGGTGGGCGGGGACAAAGCGCACACACATGCCAGTCGTTCCACGGCCCATGTAGTTACCTGAGGGAGGGGGGCAGAGAATTTAGTGAGACAGTCAGAGGCAAGTAGGGGGGAACGACATGGGGCAGAGTTAAACTAAACAAAGTCAGTAGTAGCGCAACTCCAAATGTTTCTATTATTTAACCTGTTGCGACGAGCAATCTCGTATCCGGGATCCTATTTATAGCCTCAAGCTCATTACCATAACGCAACGTTAACTATTCATGAAAATCGCAAATGAAATGAAATAAATATATTAGCTCTCAAGCTTAGCCTTTTGTTAACAACACTGTCATCTCAGATTTTCAAAATATGCTTTTGAACCATAGCTAAACTAGCATTTGTGTAAGAGTATTGATAGCCTAGCATAGCATTAAGCCTGGCATTCAGCATGCAACATTTTCACAAAAACAAGAAAAGCATTCAAATAAAATCATTTACCTTTGAAGAACTTCAGATGTTTTCAATAAGGAGACTCTCAGTTAGATAGCAAATGTTCAGTTTTTCCAAAAATATTATTTGTGTAGGATAAATCGCTCCGTTTTGTTCATCACGTTTGGGTAAGAAAAAACCCGAAAATTAAGTAATTACAACACAAACTTTTTTCCAAATTAACTACATTATATCGACAGAAACATGGCAAACGTTGTTTAGAATCAATCCTCAAGGTGTTTTTCACATATCTATCGATGATAAATCATTCGTGGCAGTTTGGTTTCTCCTCTGAAGAAATGGAACGCGCATGAACCTGGAGATTACGCAATAATTTCGACGCAGGACACCGGGCGGACACCTGGTAAATGTAGTCTCTGATGGTCAATCTTCCAATGATATGCCTACAAATACGTCACAATGCTGCAGACACCTTGGGGAAACGACAGAAAGTGCAGGCTCATTCATGGTGCATTCACAGTCATATAAGGAGACATTGGAACACAGCGCCTTCAGAATCTGGGGCATTTCCTGTATGAAATTTCATCTTGGTTTCGCCTGTAGCATTAGTTCTGGGGCACTCACAGATAATATCTTTGCAGTTTTGGAAACGTCAGAGTTTTTTCTTTCCAAAGCTGTCAATTACATGCATAGTCGAGCATCTTTTCGTGACAAAATATCTTGTTTAAAACAGGAACGTTTTTTATCCAAAAATTAAAAGAGCGCCCCCTATCTCGAAGAAGAAAACCTTTATTTTAACAGGAAAGACATATTGAGATCTCTTTTACAAATGTGCCCTGTATATACACATTAGACCCTAACAATATCTATCTATCTATCTATACACATTAAAATACAAAATCACAGTCATGGGAACTACAAATTAAATATCACAAATCACCCAGAAAACAGTCCCCAATCAATAATTGAATTTGCCCGAACATCAAGATGAAATGTATTTTGAATTTTGTTCCAGCAATACGGTGCATTAAAACTAAAAGCAGATTTACCTAGCTCGGGGGAGACCGTAGGAACCTCAAGAATTAACCAATCCTGTGAACGGATTAGGCAACTCCGGTATCTATACTTCAACAGCAAAGTTAGATAAGACGGAGAGACGGACGTTTATGAAGTGTAAACAATTAGGGAGTAATGTAGAGATCTACGGATCTTTAGTGAAGTCCAGCCTATCTTTTGATACAGGATGCAGTGATGAGTATCAAAACTGGCACTTGTAACAAAACGAAGGGCACTATGGTAGACGGCATCCAAAGGTTTAAGAGTAGTAGCAGCTGCACTTTGATAAATAATATCACCATAATCAAGAACAGACCAAAAGGTTGACTGAGTAACCTGCATCGTACTGCTAAGAGAAAGGCACAATCTGTTTCTGTAGAAGAAGCCAACATTAAATCTTAACTTCTTAACCAGCTCATCTATGTTTTTTAAACGTCAAACCCATGTCAATCCTAATGTCTAAGTATTTATATGCAGGAACACCTTCGGTTGGAGAACCGAGAGTTTGAAAACAACATGCATTTCACTCGTTCGATGACGTTGGCTCCAATGGTTAAGGTTAGATCCTAGATTCTGTCTGTCTTCCACAATGACAGAGCATTCAGAGACGCATCCCAAAGGATGCCAGACCGACACAGCCCAGCCATCTAGACTAGAGTGCGCTCAATGGAACAGACATTCATCTTTCTCTAGCCCACAGGGCAATGGCAGCACTGAGACAGGCACAGACAGACAAGACAGCCTCTAGTGCATTGCCCTTATCTGTCAACCCAAAGACCTGGCTGCCACAGTGTACTGCTGCACTCTGGAATAAGTGAAAAGCAGTTGCAGGTGCTGGAGGGATGGTGTCTCTATGATCCAGTGGTATGGGTGATTGCACTGTCCCAACAGCAGAGTGGATAGGAGTATAGATATATCCATAGATACACCGATAGAATAACACAATATGACAGGGGATTGTTGACAAACTGATCTTCCACAGTCCATGAAATATCTATTGATAAAAATTCAGACAGACAGTTGTACAACAAAGACAGAGACATACGCAGAGCGAGAGAGATACATTTGGATAGAACTAAATGACAGGACAGAGTTGTTTGTTACCCGTAGCCCTGGTGCCCAGCATGCGTCTGTCGTAGATGCGTACTGAACTATCGGAGCAGCCCACCGCCAGGTAATAGGGCACTAGCGGACAGATGGAGATAGACGTCGCCGCCCGCCGACAGTTTATCAAGATGTCCTGGTGAGAGGAAGAGAACGTAAACAACAACAGACTAGTTGGCTAAAATCAGACAAGCCGGCAAGGTGTGATATAATATACAAATAAGAAGATAAAATAATAAAGGATATGCTGACAAATACAAGAGGCCAAATAATAGACCAATAAAGACAAACAAAAAGGAATAAGAGATAAGTGCTGATTGTTGGTGTTCTTGGTTTGTTTTTTCACGTTAAAAAATGTTTAAAAAATCCCTTCCTTACGTCTTTGCAGTCCTCTTTAGTGCAGCTGGTCTTCATGCGCAAGTCGAACCAGCGCACGGTGCCGTCCTCCCCACACGACAGGAACGTGTAGGGGTCGTTGGGTACCGTCATAATCTAACAGCAGAACAGGAGGAGAGAGCGCAGCAAGAGGTGGAGGGAAAGAGAGAGAGAGAAAGGTGGGAGGACATGTGAAAAAATAAACAATGTTTGCATAGCTCCCTCAACCTATTTTAAATTAGCCACACACAAAAGAAAATCCTTGTGTACAGTACCTCATAGGCTGTGCCGTAGTGGCAGGTGAACTGGCACTGCCTGTTGATGTCGGGGCTCTTCTCTGTGTGGGTGTAGTAGATGATACCATCCCCAGAGCACGAGATGATCTGCTGGTCACTGGTCTGAGGCATGAACTTAGCACTAAAGATGTTCGCCCGGTGACCCGACCGTATGGTTGCCTTAACCTGAGGAGAGTTTCAGAGAGGAGAGTGTGTAGCAAGTTGCAGTGGTGTGTGTGGTTGGCTCTGTTGTATACATAGGAAATGAAGGACATATGAAATCGGTGTTACACATTTTTAAGTTAAATTGACTCTACTGGGAGTTATCTTAACACTCAAGAGAGTTAATACACTCCCTGGAGTTCATTGGGACGGAGAACTTTTAACTCCATTAAGAGTAACCAGAGACGTTAAATCTATGGAGTTATTCACAGATGTGGGAGAGGGCTCTGTCATATTTCCCAGCAGGCTCTGTTGCAGGTAGATTTTTATTAATTGTTTGTTTCAAAAATCGGTGTTTTCGCATGTACATAGATTTAAAAAAAAAAAATCTACACACATTTTTTTCCAAAACTAATCCAATCTGTAATTGGTTGGATTTATAGCAACCGTTAGTGAGATTGTGAGTATACGTAGCCTTGATGTACACTACCTGACCAAAAGTATGTGGACAACTACTCGTCAAACATCTCATTACAAAATCATGGGCATCAATATGGAGTTGGTCCCCTTCGCTGCTATAACAGCCTCCACTCTTCTGGAAAGGCTTTCCAATAGATGTGGAACATTGCTGTAGGGACTTGCTTCCATTCAGCCACAAGAGCATTAGTGAAGTCGGGCACTGATATTGGGAGATTAGGCCTGGCTTGCAATCGGCATCCTAATTCATCCCAAAGGTGTTAGATGGGGTTAAGGTCAGGGCTCTATGCAGGCCAGACAAGTTCTTCCACACTGATCTCGACAAACCATTTCTGTATGGGCCTTGCTTTGTGCACGGGGGGCATTGTCAAGCTGAAACAGAAAAGGGCCTTCCCCAAACTGTTGCCAATGTTGGAAGCACAGAATTGTCTAAAATGTCATTGTATGCTGTAGCGTTAAGATTTCCCTTCACTGGAACTAAGGGGCCTAGCCCGAACCATGAAAAACAGCCCCAGACCATTATTCCTCCTCCACCAAACTTTACAAACTTGGCACTATGCATTTGGGCAGGTAGCACTCTCCTGGTATCTGCCAAACCGTGATTCGAAGCGTGATTCATCACTCCAGAGAACGCGTTTCCACTGCTCCAGAGTCCAATGGCGGCGAGCTTTACACCACTCCAGCCGACGCTTGGCATTGCGCATGGTGATGTTAGGCTTGTGTGTGGCTGCTCGGCCATGGAAACCCATTTCATGAAGCTCCCGAAGAACAGTTCTTGTGCTGACGTTGCTTCCAGAAGCAGTTTGGAACTCGGTAGTGAGTGTTGCAACCGCTTCAGCACTCGGAGATCCAGTTCTGTGAGCTTGTGTGGCCTACCACTTTGCGGCTGAGCCGTTGTTGCTCCTAGACGTTTCCACTTCACAATAACAGCCCTTACAATTGACCAGGGCAGCTCTAGAAGGTCAGAAATCTGAAGAACTGACTTGTAAAGGTGGCATCCTATGATGGTGCCACGTTGAAAGTCACTAAGCTCTTCAATAAGACCATTCTACTGCCAATGTTTGTCTATACACCTGTCAGCAACGGGTGTGGCTGAAGTAGCCAAACCTACTAAGTTTCAAAGGGTGTCCACTAGAGGTAGACCGATTAATTGGAATGGCCGATTAATTAGGGCCGATTTCAATTTTTCATAACAATCGGTAATCAGCATTTTTGGACACCGATTATGGCCGATTACATTGCACTCCATGAGGAGACTGCGTGGCAGGCTGACTACCTGTTATGCGAGTGCAGCAAGAAGCCAAGGTAAGGTGCTAGCTAGCATTAAACATATCTTATAAAAAACAATCAATCTTAACATAATCACTAGTTAACTACACATGGTTGATGATATTACTAGTTTATCTAGCTTGTCCTGCGTTGCATATAAACGATGCGGTACCTGTTAATTTATCATTGAATCACAGCCTACTTCGCCAAATGGGTGATTTAACAAGCGCTTTCATGAAAAAAGCACTGCTTGTTGTTGTGTCACTTCTCTTGCGTTCATTGCACGCAGAGTCAGGGTATATGCAACAGTTTGGGCCGCCTGGCTCGTTGCGAACTAATTTGCCAGAATTTTACCTAATTATGACATAACATTGACGGTTGTGCAATGTAACAGCAATATTTAGACTTATGGATGCCACCCGTTAGATAAAATACGTAACGGTTCCGTATTTCACTGAAAGAATGAACGTTTTGTTTTCGAAATGATAGTTTCCGGATTTGACCATATTAATGACCTATGGCTCGTATTTCTGTGTGTTATTATATTATATTTAAGTCTATGATTTGATAGAGTGGTCTGACTGAGCGGTGGTAGGCAGCAGCAGGCTCGTAAGCATTCATTCAAACCGCACTTTACTGCGTTTGCCAGCAGCTCTTCGCTGTGCTGTTTATGACTTCAAGCCTATCAACTCCCAATATTAGGCTGGCAATACTAAAGTACCTATTAGAACATCCAATAGTCAAAGGTATATGAAATACAAATGGTCCTAGTCCTACAATAACTATAACCTAAAACTTCTTACCTGGGAATATTGAAGACTCATGTTAAAAGGAACCACCAGCTTTCATATGTTCTCATGTTCTGAGCAAGGAACTTAAACGTTAGCTTTTTTACATGGCACATATTGCACTTTTACTTTCTTCTCCAACACCTTGTTTTTGCATTATTTAAACCAAATTGAACATATTTCATTATTTATTTGAGACTAAATTGATTTTATTGATGTATTATAATACGTTAAAATAAAAAGTGTTCATTGTTCATTCAGTATTGTTGTAATTGTCATTATTACAAATATATATATTTTTTTTTTAAATCGGCCGATTAATCGGTATCTGCCTTTTTTGGTCCTCCAATAATCGGCATTGGCGTTGAAAAATCATAATCGGTCGACCTCTGGTGTCCACATACTTTTGTACATATAGTGCATTGTATTTTCTTCCCTACTATGACAAGCATTCTGAATGCAAGTTGTGAATGATATCTTCCTGCAAGTTGACTTCCACAGAAATGTGATATCACATCGCAAACCACCATAATTTGACACATTAAGAAATATTCAAATAAGGCTTTACACTCTTATAACTCAAAGGAAATAAACTGGAGAAATGCACTCTGCTGTAGATTATTGTTAATTCAAAACAACACAGAAATGTGCAAAATGGCAAGGGAGTTGATTAAAAACAACACTGAAAAGAGTAAAATGTCAATTGGGAGTTAAATTGAAGCAATTCTGAGAATTTACTCCATTTAATGTAATTTTAACTCCAGAAATATCCACACAATGACCAGAGTAGTGGGGGTGGGACCATATAACACCCAAAATAGTGTTACATTTACATAAAATGTAAAGCTTTAAGATGTAACTTTTTGTGAGGCGCGACCAAGTTCACATCAAAATGTGTCTGTCATTCTACTTGAAAGCAAGTCTAAGAAGCGGTAGATCTGTTCTATGCTCGCTATTTCTATGCTTCTGGTTCTTAAGTTTTTGCATCTTTTACTTTTGGTTTTGTACACCAGCTTCAAACAGCTGAAAATACTATATTTTGGGTTATTGAAAAGGTATTTCACAGCGGTGCAGATGGTACAATGATTCTCTACAATTAATTATCAGGTAGAACAGAAACCCAGCAAGCTCCGGACCTCATAGGGTAAGAGCTGTATACCCATGCTCCACACTATATTTGCTTGCTTTGTCGCATAAACTGACGAAATAGCGGAGAGATATCTGCATATTGCACTTTTAAGTGATTGTATAATAATTGTAAAATATAAGAGGGCTGAAAAAGGTTTACTTAATGCACACCCGGGCACTGAAAAAAATCAAGCCAGCGCTTAATTGACCCAGGTCCTCAAGTTTCATATCAACACAAGAGACAGACATTGCTGATTTTGATGTTTAAGAATCCCTCCACAGCCAATTTATTTGACTGTTGATTCGGGTGATAGGAGGTTTTTGACATCTAACCACTATCTGCTTTTTTCTTTGTCCGTATTTATCGGCAAGACCTTTCAGCAGGCATATTTAAAAATATATATATATTTATTTTATCTTTATTTAACTAGGCAAGTTAGTTAAGAACAAATTCTCATTTTCAATGACAGCCTAGGAACAGGGGCAGAACGACAGATTTTTACCTTGTCAGCTCGGGGATTCGATCTTACAACCTTTCGGTTACTAGTCCAACGCTCTAACCACTAGGCTACCTGCTGGTTACTAGTCCAACGCTCTAACCACTAGGCTACCTGCTGGTTACTAGTCCAATGCTCTAACCACTAGGCTACCTGCTGGTTACTGGTCCAACGCTCTAACCACTAGGCTACCTGCTGGTTACTGGTCCAACGCTCTAACCACTAGGCTACCTGCTGGTTACTAGTCCAACGCTCTAACCACTAGGCTACCTGCTGGTTACTAGTCCAACGCTCTAACCACTAGGCTACCTGCTGGTTACTAGTCCAATGCTCTAACCACTAGGCTACCTGCTGGTTACTAGTCCAACGCTCTAACCACTAGGCTACCTGCTGGTTACTGGTCCAACGCTCTAACCACTAGGCTACCTGCTGGTTACTAGTCCAACGCTCTAACCACTAGGCTACCTGCTGGTTACTAGTCCAACGCTCTAACCACTAGGCTACCTGCTGGTTACTGGTCCAACGCTCTAACCAATAGGCTACCTGTCACCACAATATAATGAGCACCAATAAAGCACTCTCTCTATAAATCCATTATCATTTAACCCAGGACGATCCTGTTGTTATAACACAGTTAGCTACATGATGTTGGTGATTGTAAGGTCATCAGGTTCATCTGTATACAACAGAACCGGGTTCAAATACTATTTCAAAATACACTTTTTGAACCCAGGTCTGGTATACAGTACATCAGACTCTAGCTCTCCTTACCTTTCTGTTGTATGGGTTTGTGATGACCAGGTTGGTATCGTCTGACCCTGACAGGATGTACTCCCCTGTATCGTTCCAGGATATGGTATTGACCTGATTGGGACAAAATACAGTGTGTGAGTTCACTCCCTGCACACATAACAATATTGTTACAACGTCTACAACTGTGGATGTTCCTAAACCAATCTAAGGTGTAACATCTGAATGTGTCACTGTCCCTCAAATCAAATAGGTAACCAGGCGAACGTTCACCAAATTAGAAACATGGAACTAGAATGGAACTAAAGGCGATTAAGGCCTTCTCTATGCGTGTCTTTGCCTAGATCATTATTTCACACCTCCTCCCCATCCACCCCCCAATTGCCAAATAGTCTTTCTGGGTGACTTAATCCCCTGTCGTGTTTTATTTTCCCTTCCTTGTCGAGCAGATTTAAAACACTTTAAATGGTATTGCATTTTCACAGAACGGCTGTAATTTCGGAGAAACTGCTCACATCACTGTCTGATAAAATACATTATCTTAATAAGAGTGGTGTGTTACGTGCTAAAATAACACACGTCTGCTGTAACTAGATATATGGTTGATGGTTTAGATTAGAAAGAGACACACACAACACTATACAGACATACAGACACAAAAGGGAGCTCATTCTAAATGTGGGGGACGATGTCATGCATGCATTGGAAACAGACAGATTATCTTTCACTGATAGAGAACACGAATGTCTCTCCAAAGGGGGTAAGAATGTTTTCCTGTTGTCACTACTCTGCTAACACCGTATGTCAGTGGTGGCCAAGACACAATACAGCCACTCTATTAAATACTACACTGCTGTGAAATGGTATCAACCTAGAAAAGCACAACATTTTATGTTACAGAAAAGTATTGTACAAATGTAGGCCTAGATTGTGTAATAAATAGGCTATTCATTGAAAACTGTTTTCAAATCGAGAACTGGTTCATTAAAAAATATATATATACACTGCTCAAAAAAATAAAGGGATCACTAAAATAACACATCCTAGATCTGAATGAATTAAATATTCTTATTAAATACTTTTTTTCTTTACATAGTTGAATGTGCTGACAACAAAATCACACAAAAATTATCAATGGAAATCAAATTTATCAACCCATGGAGGTCTGGATTTGGAGTCACACTCAAAATTAAAGTGGAAAAGCACACTACAGGCTGATGCAACTTTGATGTAATGTCCTTAAAACAAGTCAAAATGAGGCTCAGTAGTGTGTGTGGCCTCCACGTGCCTGTATGACCTCCCTACAACGCCTGGGCATGGCTCCTGATGAGGTGGCGGATGGTCTCCTGAGGGATCTCCTCCCAGACCTGGACTAAAGCATCCGCCAACTCCTGGACAGTCTGTGGTGCAACGTGGCGTTGGTGGATGGAGCGAGACGTGATGTCCCAGATGTACTCAATTGGATTCAGGTCTGGGGAACGGGCAGGCCAGTCCATAGCATCAATGCCTTCCTCTTGCAGGAACTGCTGACACACTCCAGCCACATGAGGTCTAGCATTGTCTTGCATTAGGAGGAACCCAGGGCCAACTGCACCAGCATATGGTCTCACAAGGGGTTTGAGGATCTCATCTCGGCACCTAATGGCAGTCAGGCTACCTCTGTGCTGCCCTCCAAAGAAATGCCACCCCACACCATGACTGACCCAACGCCAAACCGGTCATGCTGGAGGATGTTGCAGGCAGCAGAACGTTCTCCACGGCGTCTCCAGACTCTGTCACGTCTGTCACATGTGCTCAGTGTCAACCTGCTTTCATCTGTGAAGAGCACAGGGCGCCAGTGGCGAATTTGCCAATCTTGGTGTTCTCTGGAAAATGCCAAACATTCTGCACGGTGTTGCGCTGTAAGCACAACACCCACCTGTGGACGTCGGGCCCTCATACCACCCTCATGGAGTCTGTTTCTGACCGTTTGAGCAGACACATGCACATTTGTGGCCTGCTGGAGGTCATTTTGCAGGGTTCTGGCAGTGCTCCTCCTTGCACAATGGCGGAGGTAGCGGTCCTGCTGCCGGGTTGTTGCCCTCCTACGGCCTCCTCCACGTCTCCTGATGTACTGGCCTGTCTCCTGGTAGCAACTCCATGCTCTGGACACTATGCTGACAGACACAGCAAACCTTCTTGCCACAGCTCGCATTGATGTTCCATCCTGGATGAGCTGCACTACCTGAGACACTTGTGTGGGTTGTAGACTCCGTCTCATGCTACCACTAGAGTGAAAGCACCGCCAGCATTCAAAAGTGACCAAAACATCAGCCAGGAAGCATAGGAACTGAGAAGTGGTCTGTGGTTATCACCTGCAGAACCCCTCCTTTATTGGGGGTGTCTTGCTTAATTGCCTATAATTTCCACCTGTTGTCTATTCCATTTGCACAACAGCATGTGAAATGTATTGTCAATCAGTGTTGCTTCCTAAGTGGACAGTTTGATTTCACAGAAGTGTGATTGACTTGAAGTTACATTGTGTTGTTGAAGTGTTCCCTTTATTTTTTGAGCAGTGTATGTAATGTAAAGTATCTTCAGAAAGTATTCGTACCCCTGCTGTGGTACAGCCTGAATTCAAAATAGATTCAATATATTTTTTTCACACCCATCTACACACACAGAAGTACCCCATAACGACATGTTTTTGCACATTTATTTAAAATTAAATGCAGAAATATTGAATTTGATAAATATTCACACCCCTGAGTCATACATGTTTAGAATCCCCTTTGACAGTGATTACAGCTGTGAGTCTTTCTGGGTAAGTCTCTAAGAGCTTTGCACACCTGGACTGAACAATATTTAAACAATATTATTTAAAAAGCTCTGTCAAGTTGGTTGTTCATCATTGCTAGACAGCCATTCCTTGCAATAGATTTAAGCCGGTTTAAGTCAAAACTAACTAGGCCACTCAGGAACATTCAATAGTCTTGGTAAGCAACTCCAGTGTAGATTTGGCCTTGTGTTTTAGTTTACTTTCCTGCTAAAAAGTGAATTAATCTCCCAGTGTCCGTTGGAAAGCAAACTGAAGCTGGTTTTATTCTAGGATTTTGCCTGTGCTTAGCTCTATTGCATTTATTGTTATACTAAAAAAACTCCCTAGTCCTTACCGATGACAAGCATACCCATTACATGATGCAGCCACCAACCTTGCTTGAAAATATGACTGGTACTCAGTGATGTGTTGTGTTGGATTTGTATTCAGGACATAAAGTTAATTTCTTCTTCACATTTTTTGCAGTTTTACTTTAGTGCAATGTTGTTGATCCATCCGCCGTTTCTCCTACCACAGACATTAAACTCTGTAACTGATTTAAAGTCACCATTGGCCTCATGGTGAAATCCCAGCGGTTTCCTTCCTCTCTGGCAACTGCGTTAGGAAGGACACCTGTATCTTTGTAGTGACTGGGTGTACTGATACAACATACACAGTGTTATTAATAACTGCACCATGCGCAAAGGGATAATCAATGTATGCTTTAAAAAAAAAAATCCATCTACCAACAGGGGCCCTTCTTTTTGAAAGGCATTGGAAAATGACCCTGGTCTTTGTACTTGAACCTGCTTGAAATTCACTGGTCAACTGAGGGACCTTACAGATAATTTTATGTGTAGGGTACAGAGATGAGGTAGTCATAAAGAAATCATGTTGAACACTATTATTGCACACAGAGTGAGTCCATGCATCTTATTATGTGACTTGTTAAGCACGTTTTTACACCTGAACATATTTAGGCTTGCCATAACAAACGGGTTGAATACTTACTGACGGAAGACATTTCAGCTTTTCATTTTTTATTAATTTGTAAACATTTCTAAAAAATATCATTCCACTTAGACATTATGGGATATTGTGTGTAGGCCAGTGACACAATCTCAATTTAATCCATTTTAAATAACACAACAAAATGTGGAAAAAGTCAATAGGCGTGCATCATTTCTGAAGGCACTGTAATTCTGTAAAGTTCTAATGCTAGTAATAGCCTAAACACATTCCAATTCACGTCATGTAATGATGTTCAGTGCTTCAAACAAAGCACTCGTCATGTCCACCCCTCTCTCTTGCTCTCCCCACACCAGTGAAATTTCAGTGCCATCTCGGCCCTGCACTTATCTGACCAATCAAACATGTAAAGAACGATCTTACCAGTTCCACAGCCAAGCTGCTCTATCGGCGCTAATTGGGGGAGTAAATGAATGAGCTAAATATAAAAACGACGTTGATTTCACTGGTTAAAAAAGGAACAAAAAAATAACTATATGAACTGTAACTTTTCTTTGGTTAGAACCAACTGAGTTCTGCTCACAATGGAAAAATAATTCTGGTTCCAACCCCTGCCACAACAGCCATCTATTCTGTTCAAGCAGACTGTAGCTTGACCTTAATAAAGGCCTATCCTATCACTTGCATTAAACATTCTTCTGCATGTTGTGTTGTATACGGATACTACTTGATCAAACTCTGTAGGAATTCTGTGTGTCTGTCAGCCCTGACCACTCAGTGTGCCACCTTCTGCTGTCCAGATGCCCCTGGCTGCCCAGGTCCCTACCTCCCTCCACTCCCCAGCCTCAACCCGACTCAACCAGAGGGTTATACTACAAAGTAGGATCAATGAATTAGCCAAATAACTTGCCTAAATATCCTGAAATTACTTTTTTATTTTTTAGAAAGATAAACTTGAAATAGCCATGGTCTAACTAACTCAACAACCAAAAACACAAAGTTTAGCTTTCTTAAATGAACCAGAAAAACAATAGTTATTTTTGGTTATTTATCCAAGTTAAATGGCTAACGCATTGATCCTGCTTTATAGTATACCCCTCTGGTCCTTCAGTCAGACTAGTCTAATTCTGAATCAGTCTGAAACCAAACCCTACAGTGGTTTCTTCTCCTAGCCCCAGTACCTTCTATGTTGTAGATCTATAGGAAGAAGAAAGTTGTGAGGAGTAGGAACAAGGAGTAGGAACAAGGGCAAGGGGCTGTTTAAGAAATTGGTATTTTAGTCAAATAAGTGTAATAATAGCCAACATGACAATACAGTATGTAGTAGTCTATTTCTGATATCCAATACTTGTGTACAGTATGTTATCTACAGAGTAGATCTAAATGTATCTCTTCCATCATACTTTTTCAACATCTGGCAATACAGGTTGTGTTGGGATTTGAGAAACTGAAAAGTGATGGCCCCCAGCACCAAACACAACATCTTGTCACTCGTACGGGCACAATAGGGGTTGTGTTGGGATTTGAGAAACTGAAAAGTGATGGCCCCCAGCACCAAACACAACATCTTGTCACTCGTACGGGCACAATAGGGGTTGTGTTGGGATTTGAGAAACTGAAAAGTGATGGCCCCCAGCACCAAACACAACATCTTGTCACTCGTACGGGCACAATAGGGGTTGTGTTGGGATTTGAGAAACTGAAAAGTGATGGCCCCCAGCACCAAACACAACATCTTGTCACTCGTACGGGCACAATAGGGGTTGTGTTGGGATTTGAGAAACTGAAAAGTGATGGCCCCAGCACCAAACACAACATCTTGTCACTCGTACGGGCACAATAGGGGTTGTGTTGGGATTTGAGAAACTGAAAAGTGATGGCCCCCAGCACCAAACACAACATCTTGTCACTCGTACGGGCACAATAGGGGTTGTGTTGGGATTTGAGAAACTGAAAAGTGATGGCCCCCAGCACCAAACACAACATCTTGTCACTCGTACGGGCACAATAGGGGTTGTGTTGGGATTTGAGAAACTGAAAAGTGATGGCCCCAGCACCAAACACAACATCTTGTCACTCGTACGGGCACAATAGGGGTTGTGTTGGGATTTGAGAAACTGAAAAGTGATGGCCCCCAGCACCAAACACAACATCTTGTCACTCGTACGGGCACAATAGGGGTTGTGTTGGGATTTGAGAAACTGAAAAGTGATGGCCCCCAGCACCAAACACAACATCTTGTCACTCGTACGGGCACAATAGGGGTTGTGTTGGGATTTGAGAAACTGAAAAGTGATGGCCCCCAGCACCAAACACAACATCTTGTCACTCGTACGGGCACAATAGGGGTTGTGTTGGGATTTGAGAAACTGAAAAGTGATGGCCCCAGCACCAAACACAACATCTTGTCACTCGTACGGGCACAATAGGGGTTGTGTTGGGATTTGAGAAACTGAAAAGTGATGGCCCCCAGCACCAAACACAACATCTTGTCACTCGTGACGGGCACAATAGGGGTTGTGTTGGGATTTGAGAAACTGAAAAGTGATGGCCCCCAGCACCAAACACAACATCTTGTCACTCGTACGGGCACAATAGGGGTTGTGTTGGGATTTGAGAAACTGAAAAGTGATGGCCCCCAGCACCAAACACAACATCTTGTCACTCGTACGGGCACAATAGGGGTTGTGAGTTAGAATGGCACACGTGACATGTTGGAGGGCACTTCCTCCTCAATTACTTCCACGACTTCAGGTCTCCAAAATGAGAGAGAGGACATCAGTGACAGACAGGACCTCGGGGAGAGAGACAGGGGCTGGTGATACAGGAAGCGGAGCAACATTTAAAAATCGCTTCCTTTCGTCTTCTTGTCGCTTTACATCTTTCATATGAGAAAGACTGAGCAGGTGGGTGTGATATGCCATCAACTCCAAGCTACTGGTTTGAGAGAATAGAGCTAACGAAATTAGACAGCCGTCGCTAGGGCAATTATGTGTATG
The DNA here is from genome assembly GCF_034236695.1 of Oncorhynchus nerka. Taxonomy (NCBI): domain Eukaryota; kingdom Metazoa; phylum Chordata; class Actinopteri; order Salmoniformes; family Salmonidae; genus Oncorhynchus; species Oncorhynchus nerka. The sequence continues at coordinate 21,066,985 of NC_088396.1, forward strand.
TATGTAGCCTACAATCTGGGAATATTGCAGTAAATTGTATCAAATCAAATCAAATTTGTCACATACACATGGTTAGCAGATTTTAATGCGACTGTAGCGAAATGCTTGTGCTGCTGGTTCCGACCATGCAGTAATATCGAACAAGTAATCTAACAATTTCAAAACAACTACCTCATACACACACAAGTGTAAAAGGAATGAATAAGAATATGTACATAAAAATATATATGGATGAGCGATGGCCGAACAGCATAGGCAAGATGCAGTAGATGGTATAGAGTACAGTATATACATTTGAGATGAATAGTGTAGGGTATGTAAACATTACATAAAGTGGCACAGTTTAAAGTGATACATTTATTACATCCAATTTTTAATTATTAAAGTGGCCAGAGGTTGAGTCAGTATGTTGGCAGCAGCCACTCAATGTTAGTGACGGCTGTTTAACAGTCTGATGGCCTGGAGATAGAAGCTGTTTTTCAGTCTCTCGGTCCCAACTTTGATGCACCTGTACTGACCTCGCCTTCTGGATGATAGCGGGGTGAACAGGCAGTGGCTCGGGTGGTTGTTGTCCTTGATGATCTTTTTGGCCTTCCTGTGACATCGGGTGGTGTAGGTGTCCTGGAGAGAAGGTAGTTTGCCCCCAGTGATGCGTTGTGCAGACCTCACTACTCTCTAGAGAGCCTTACAGTTGTAGGCGGAGCAGTTGCCGTACCAGGTGGTGATACAGCCCGACAGGATGCTCTCGATTGTGTATCTGTAAAAGTTTGTGAGTGTTTTTTGTGACAAGCTGTTGAGCCTTCTTCACCACGCTGTCTGTGTGGGTGGACCATTTCAGTTTGTCCGTGATGTGTACGCCGAGGAACTTAAAACTTTCCACCTTCTCCACTACTGTCCCGTCGATGTGGATAGGAGGGTGCACCCTCTGCTGTTTCCTGAAGTCCACGATCATCACCTTTGTTTTGTTGATGTTGAGTGTGACGTTATTTTCCTGACACCACACTCCGAGGACCCTCACCTCCTCCCTGTAGGCCGTCTCGTCGTTGTTGGTAATCAAGCCTACCACTGTAGTGTTGTCTGCAAACTTGATGATTGAGTTGGAGGCATGCATGGCCACGCAGTCATGGGTGAACAGGGAGTACAGGAGAGGGCTGAGAACGCACTCTTGTGGGGCCCCAGTGTTGAGGATCAGTGGGGTGGAGATGTTGTTTCCTACCCTCACTACCTGGGGGCGGCCCGTCAGGAAGTCCAGGACTCAGTTGCACAGGGCGGGGTCGAGATCCAGGGTATCGAGCTCAATGACAAGTTTGGAAGGTACTATGGTGTTAAATGCTGAGCTGTAGTCGATAAACAGCATTCTTACATAGGTATTCCTCTTGTCCAGGTGGGTTAGGGCAGTGTGCAGTGTAATTGCGTCGTCTGTGGACCTATTGGGGAGGTAAGCAAATTGGAGTTGGTCTAGGGTGTCAGGTCGGGTGGAGGTGATATGATCCTTGATTAGTCTCTCTTCACACTTCACACTCTCTTCAGTCTCTCTCGCACTTCATGATGACGGAGGTGAGTGCTACGGGGTGAAGGTCATTTAGCTCAGTTACCTTAGCTTTCTTGGGAACAGGAACAATGGTGTCCCTCTTGGAGCATGTGGGAACAGCAGACTGGGATAGGGATTGATTGAATATGTCCGTAAACACACCAGCCAGCTGGTCTGCACATGCTCTGAGGACGCGGCTAGGGATGCCGTCTGGGCCAGCAGCCTTGCGAGGGTTAACACGTTTAAATGCTTTACTCACGTTGGCTGCGGTGAAGGAGAGCCCGCAGGTTTTGGTAGCGGGCCATGTCGTTGGCACTGTATTTACCTCAAAGCAAGCAAAGAAGTTGTTTAGTTTGTCTGGGAGCAGGACATCGTGGTCCGCGACAGGGCTGGTTTTCTTTTTGTAGTCCGTGATTGACTGTAGACCCTGCCACATACCTCTCATGTCTGAGCCGTTGAATTGAGACTCTACTCTGTCTCTATACTGACACTTAGCTTGTTTGATTGCCTTGCGGAGGGAATAGCTACACTGTTTGTATTCGGTCATGTTATCGTTTGCCTTGCGCTGATTAAAATCTGTGGTTTGCGCTTTCAGTTTTGCACGAATGCTGCCATCAATCCACAGTTTCTGGTTGGGGAAGGTTTTAATAGTTGCTGGGGGTACAACATCACCGATGCACTTGCTAATAAACTCGCACACCGAATCAGCGTATTCATCAATGTTGTTGTCCGACACTATGCAGAACATATCCCAGTCCACGTGATCGGAGCAATCTTGAAGCGTGGAATAAGATTGTTCGGACCAGCGTTGAACAAACCTGAGCATGGGCGTTTCCTGTTTTAGTTTCTGTCTATAGGCTGGGAGCAACAAAATGGAGTCGTGGTCAGATTTTCCGAAAGGAGGGCAGGGCAGGGCTTTGTATGCGTCGTGGAAGTTAGAGTAACAATCTATGTGTAGCAATCTATGTGTCTGCTTGGGGGGGGATATATATACGGCTGTGATTATAATCGAAGAGAATTCTCTTGGTAGATAATGCGGTCGACATTTGATTGTAAGGAATTCTAGGTCAGGTGAGCCAAAGGACTTGAGTTCCTGTATGCTGTTATGATCACACCACGTCTCGTTAAACATAAGGCATACCTCTCCGCTCCTCCTCTTACCAGAGAGATGTTTGTTTCTGTAGGCGCGATGCGTGAAGAAACCAGGTGGCTGTACCGACTCCAATAGCGTATCTCGAGTGAGCCATGTTTCCCTGAAACAGAGAACGTTACAGTCTCTGATGTCTCTCTGGAAGGCAACCCTTGCTAGGATTTCGTCTACCTTGTTGTCAAGAGACTGGACGTTGGTGAGTAGTAAACTCTGGAGTGGTGCGTGATGTGCCCGTCTACGGCGCCTGACCAGAAGACCGCTTCTTCTGCCCCTCCTGCGGCGTCGTTGTTTTGGGTCGCCGGCTGGGATCCGATCCATTGTCCTGGGTGGTGGTCCAAACAGAGGATCCGCTTCGGGAAAGTCCTATTCCTGGTCGTAATGTTGGTAAGTTCACGTTGCTCTTATATCCAATAGTTCCTCCCGGCTGTATGTGATAAAACTTAAGACTTCCTGGGGTAACAATGTAAGAAATAATACATAAAAAAAAAAATACTGCATAGCTTCCTGAGAACGCGAAGCGAGGCGGCCAACTCTTTTTGTTTGTACTAAGCAGCAGTTTCATCAATTATTTATGGACAGGATTAGAATGACAGAATCCTTGGCCCAAGCCAGCATCAGGCTGTTTGCAGTGGTAGAGGGAGTGACTGGCAGGCTCACAGTGTGACAGTGTGTGTGACTGGCCATAAGGCTGCCTCGGGTTTCAAAACGATATCAGCAGACTGGTCAGAGCTCAACACTCACAGCCACGCTATTAAATACTACACTGCTGTTAACTGGTATCAACCTAGAAAAGCACAACATTTGATGTTACAGAAAATGTTTGTACAAATGTAGGTTGAGATTGTGCAATAAATAGGCTATTCACTGAAAACTTATTTTCAAATCTTGAGAACTAGTTATTTAAAAAAATACATACAGTTGAAGTCGGAAGTTTACATACACCACAGCCAAATACATTTAAATTCAGTTTTTCACAATTCCTGACATTTCATCGTAGTAAAAATTCCCTGTCTTAGGTCAGTTAGGATCACCACTTTTTTTAAGTATGTGAAATGTCAGAATAATAGGAGAGAATTATTTATTTCAGCTTTTATTTCTTTCATCACATTCCCAGTGGGTCAGAAGTTTACATATACTAATTGAGTGTTTGGTAGCATTGCCTTTAAATTGTTTAACTTGGGTCAAATGTTTTAGGTTGCCTTCCACAAGCTTCCCACAATAAGTTGGGTGAATTTTGTCCCATTCCTCCTGACAGAGCTGGTGTAACTGAGTCAGGTTTGTAGGCCTCCTTGCTTGCACACGCTTTCTCAGTTCTGCCCACAACTGTTCTATAGGATTGAGGTAAGGGCTTTGTGATGGCCACTCCAATACCTTGATTTTGTTGTCCTTAAGCCATTTTGCCACAACTTTGGAAGTATGCTTGGGGTCATTGTCCATTTGGAAGACCCATTTGCGACCAAGCTTTTACTTCCTGACTGATGTCTTGAGTAGTTGCTTCAATATATCCACATATTTCCCCTCCTCATGATGCCATCTATTTTGTGAAGTGCACCAGTCCCTCCTGCAGCAAAGCACCCCAACAACATGATGCTGCCACCCCTGTGCTTCATGGTTGGGATGGTGTTCTTCAGCTTGCAAGCCTCCCCCTTTTTCCTCCAAACATAAAGATGGTCATTATGGCCAAACAGTTCTATTTTTGTTTCATCAGACCAGAGGACTTTTCTCCAAAAAGTACGATCTTCGTCCCCATGCGCAGTTGCAAACCGTAGTCTGGCTTTTTTATGGCAGTTTTGGAGCAGTGCTTCTTCCTTGCTGAGCGGCCTTTCAGGTTATGTCAATATAGGACTCGCTTTACTGTGGATACAGACACTTTTGTACCTGTTTCCACCAGCATCTTCACAAGGTCCTTTGCTGTTGTTCTCGGATTGATTTCCACTTTTCGCACCAAAGTACATTCATCTCTAGGAGACAGAACGCGTCTCCTTCCTGAGCGGTATGACAGCTGCATGGTCCCACGGTGTTTATACCTGTGTACTATTGTTTGTACAGATGAACGTGGTACCTTCAGGCGTTTGGAAATTGCTCCCAAGGATGAACCAGACTTGTGGAGGTCTACAATTATTTTTCTGAAGTCTTGGCTGATTTCTTTTGATTTTCCCATGATGTAAAGCAAAGAGGCACTGAGTTTGGAATTTTCCAAGCTGTTTAAAGGCACAGTCAACTTAGTGTATGTACATTTCTGACCCACTGGAATTGTGATAGTGAATTATAAGTGAAATAATTTGTCTGTGAACAATTGTTGTAAAAATGACTTGTCATGCAAAGTAGATGTCCTAACCAACTTGCCAAAACTATAGTTCGTTAACAATAAATGTGTGGAGTGGTTGAAATACGAGTTTTAATGACTCCAACCTAAGTGTTTGTAAACTTCCAACTTCAACTGTATATATATTCCTAATGTAAAGTAGCTTAAGAAAGTATTCATACCCCTTGACTTATCTGTTGTGGTACAGCCTGAATTCAAAATGGATTCAATCATTTTCTTCACACCCATCTACACACACATACCCCATAACGATAATTGTTTTTGCACATTTATTGAAAATGAAATACAGAAATATTGAATTTATATAAATATTCACAGCCCTGAGTCAATACATATTACAATCACCTTTGACAGTGATTACAGCTGTGAGTCTTTCTGGGTAAGTCTCTAAGAGCTTTGAACACCTGGATTGTACAGTAGGTCTGTCCGTCACTCCCTGTATGTATGTCCTCCATCAGTCCCTGTATGTCCGTCTGTCTGTCAGTCCCCGCCTGTCTGTCTGTTTGTCCGTCGGTCCCCCTCCGACCATCCGTCAGTCCCCATCGGTCCGTCAGTCCCCGTATGTCCGTCAGTCAGTCCCAGTCTGTCCGCCCGTCAGTCCCCTTATGTCTGTCCGTCAGTCCCCCTATGTCCGTACATCCATCCACGTCCGTCAGTCCCCGTATGTCTGTCCGTCAGTCCCCGTCCGTCCGTCAGTCCCCCTATGTCCGTACATCCGTCCACGTCCGTCAGTCCCCGTCCATCCCTGTTTGTCCCAGTCTATCCGTCCGTCCATCAGTCCCCGTCCGTCTGTCGGTCCGTCAGTCCACGTCTCTCTCGCTGTCTGTCAGTCCACGTCTGACTGTCTCTCTGTCCGTCCGTCAGTCCACGTCTGTCTGTCTGTCTCTCTGTCCGTCTGTCTGTCTCTCTGTCTGTCCGTCAGTCCGTCCCCGTCCGTCCCTCTGTCAGTCCCCGTCCGTTCGTCCGTCAGCCAGTCCCCGTCCGTCCGTCAGTCCCCGTCCGCCCGTCAGTCAGTCCCTGTCCATCAGTCCCCGCCAGTCAGTCCGTCAGTCCCCGTCCGTCTCTCTGTCTGTCCATCCATCAGTCCCCATCTGTCTCTCTGTCCGTCCATCAGTCCACGTCTGTCTGTCTCTCTGTCCGTCCATCCATCAGTCCCCATCTGTCTGTCTGTCCGTCATTCCCAGTCTGTCTGTCTGTCTGTCCGTCAGTCCCCGTCTGTCTGTCCGTCAATCCCCGTCTGTCTGTCCGTCAGTCCCTGTCTGTCTGTCCGTCAATCAGTCCCCGTCTGTCTGTCCGTCCCCGTCTGTCTGTCTGTCCGTCAGTCCCCGTCTGTCTGTCTGTCCGTCAATCAGTCCCCGTCTGTCTGTCTGTCTGTCTGTCCGTCAATCAGTCCCCGTCTGTCTGTCAGTCCCAGTCTGTCTGTCCGTCCCCGTCTGTCTGTCCGTCCCCGTCTGTCTGTCTGTCAGTCCCCGTCTGTCTGTCCGTCAGTCCCCATCTGTCTGTCCGTCCGTCCCCGTCTGTGTCTGTCCATCACTCAGTCGGTCAGACTCAAGGTTTCACACACAGACAGACAGACAGACAGCGGGGGAGGGTGAATGGTGAAGTGCTCTAAAGATGAAAGTAGGGACAGATGTGCACAGTGTACACCACAGACACAAACACACACGGGTGGGTAGTGTGTACTTACACAGCCATCGTGGACATTGAGTGTCGCTTCGAGTTTCAGCCGCTGGACAAATTCTCTTCTGCCTGTGCAAAAACAGAAGAAAGACATTCTTATCAAGTCACAATTGTTTAGCCATGACTTGTTACTTTCATTTATTTTTGCACTAATTCAGTCAGCATAAAAAATAACTGATGAATTCAAGTCATCGACTAGGGTAGATGGCCATCATCGACTAGGGTAGATACCCTATATCAGAAGTGTTGGAACCCATTTGTAAGGCTCCGTTTTCTTTTGCCATGGTTTGTTTTCATGCCTCAGCTCTCAGTATATACAGAGGGAGCAGGAAGATGAATAACGTGTCACATTGATTGCAATGATTCTGTCTTTCTGTGGCTTATAATGTATTATTCATCTTGAGGAAGCCTCCCTCGCATCTGCTGTCACCATCACAGGAAGAGAAGAAAAACCAAATGAGCAGGCTGCCTATCCTGTAGACTTATGCCATGAAGAAAGGTTCATAGCATAAGGTGCAGTATTTTATGAATGAACTTGCTTCTAAACTTACACTGTATTAGGCTAAAAGATCCAGGTTTTAAAATAAAAATCACCTCAAATGATTAAACTTGCCTTCGAATAGTGAGAAAAAAACAAAAAACATTGGGCGAGAATTCATGCCATCAGGTAAAGTGATGACAGACTAGAATCTAAAAACCATTCCTTGTATACTGCAATCGTAGTAGGCATGGAAAGGATGGCCTTAGTTCCATAATCCACTATGACAGACTCTACTGTGCATTGACAGTTCACAGCCAATGTCAAAGGCAATCAAGTAGAATTACAGCAGACAGTCAATAACACTATGGTCTGCCTTTGTGACCTTGCGTGCCTCGTGCCAGTCCTGAAATGCTCATATAAAATGAACTAACACTGACGCTTCGTATATTGTGTCGCCTAGCCAGATGAAATTTGAAGGTCCCATTCAATAACAGAGAGGCAAAGGTAAATAAATAGGTAATGTGATAAATAAGTAGGGCAGATTTTGTCCTACAGCTTGGTTCTAGTTCATTGCTGCTGCATTGCTGTTCAAATCAAACAGTAACAATAGTGTTGTCTCCATTGTCTCCATATCCCCTCCTTTGTCTTTCAACCTTCAGATATTTAAAGTCAAATGCCCAAAAAGACAATGAGACCCAGATAAACATGTCCCAACCCCTTTTCAATTTGCTGATGGGCATTGATGTCATGGGAAAGTAACGTGATGATAGATTTAGCTGAAACCACGGAGGCTACTTTGATCTTGCTAAATCTCATGGGTGAGGAAGACCGTGCAAAATATAGCCTTAAAATGTGCTATGATTAGCCTAGGCCTAACTATCCCTTGAAGTATCTTTCTAGCTTTTTGTTGGGATTTAGACCCCACAAATGCTATGCTAGCCCCCCTTGGCGGCCGCCCTTTTACAGTGCCAAATTTTGTCTCCAACTGGTATGATTACCTGTCCATTGACAATGACAGCTCTAGCAACACAGCCAGCCTAGTCAAGCTAAATGCAGCGCTAGGCAAATCCATACGCCACCTGCCCCACCCCTGGGCCTGCTAATCCTCACTCAGTACAATCACAGGTTAGCTTGGCCCCAGATAGAAAATACACATTTAGCATACAGGTAGCTCCAAACAGCATAGCCACATATAGCATCATGCTATACAAGCTAACGTGACACCAGTGTCACCAAACCCTAGAGGAGTGAATTGACCATGTCCCAAGATGTCTGATTCTGCTTGAAGAAGCCATAGAAAAAAAAGACACCCCTTTAATTTCAGCGTTTCTCATTCTTGAGGTAGATAACACTAAAACCACTGGTATGGATGGAGATGTGTGTCAACATTTGCAATCCATCCGTGACTGAAACTGTCTGGGACTCTGATTGAAGATGGTTGATATCCTGAATGGCCTGGTTAACACAGTGTCTGGCAAGTCCATAAAGTTTGAGAGCAGAGGTGTCTTTGACTCAATATCACATAGGATACCATGATCATAGCTATGTTGCTAAACACTGTGCATGGTGGTTGATACTGTAGATTTGCAAGCATGTTGTAATTGTTATTCATCTTTGGGAAACAGAGAATGCGAGACATGCAGAAGATCACATCTCTCAAAGCCACTTCCTCACCACTGATTCACTGAAGTCATACATACATTACACACACACACACACACACACACACACACACACACACACACACACACACACACACACATAAAGCTTGCCCTAAAGTAAATTGCCAAAATGATATAGCCTAATGATATAGCCTAATTAGCCTACTCCAATAAATAACATAAAAATAGGCTACTACACCAGAAAGCATGATTTGGCTACAGAGGACCATTAGCCTATTTTTTAAAAACGCAGCTGTGGATTGCTTTAAATCGCATCGTCTACAGTTGGAAGGGCCCGCAGTTTGGGCAGCGCGAGCAGCAAATGCTAAGCAGATGATTGTTGAGTTGAGACTGTCAGTGAAAAGTAGAGGCCCAGCCAGGCATACCGCAATATTTTAAAATACAATCGCGGGAAAACAGTTTGGAAAGCAAATAGTTATTGCTGTAAAGAGAAGACAAGATTCTAATATGTCTTTAAGTTGTCAAAATTCTCAACTGAACTGAGCGAACAGTATTCCCTAGGCCTGCCTATTTGGCACTAGCGGAGAGCATCGGCCATATCCCTGATGAGTGCTCATATTCACTCTTTATCATTGTTGGGTCAGTGCCACTTGAAAATGTGTTTTTGGTTTTTGTATGAGTCTTCCCTTCTCTTAGGCCTTTTATATTGCTCCCGAGTGGCCTAAGACACTGCATCTCAATACAAGATGTGTCACTACAGTCCCTGGTTCGAATCCAGGCTGTATCACATCCGGCCGTGATTGGGAGTCCCATAGGGCGGCGCACAATTGGCCCAACATCGTCCGGGGTAGGTCGTCATTGTAAATAAGAATGTGTTCTTACTTGCCTAGAGAAATAAAGGTTACATATGGATCAGACAATGTTGTTTTTATCGACCTGTTTGTCAGTGTCAGCAGAGTAGTTTATGCTGTCATTTGTGTCAAAAAAGAAATACAAATGTTTCACCTAATGTCTCCAGAAAATTTCATGAAATTCATTTAAAAAAGGCAACATTTTTTCCCCTGCAAAAAAATGAGAAACTAATTTGATATAGCCAGCCATGAATTGAACAGTCTTTGTTTGCATACAATGATTGAGTTATATTATTAGCCTAAATTATTACTATCCAATCCACTCATCACATGAGGAATAGTAGCCTACATAAGTCTGCAAATGCGATGATGCATGGAATGCTTTATTATAGGCCTAAAGTTGCATTTTTATCGTAACATACTAAATCAGCTTAAGCTTTGTCTCAATAGGCAATATCAACAAATCTGTGAGCATTAGTAATTGAAGGGAGGCAGTGCATTCCTTACAGGGACAACTCCCTGATTCATCAACATGTCAGTCAACCGCAAAGGTTTGGCCAACATGACCCAACCTGAGAAATGACGTGGTACCTGGTTTTATAGCAATCAAACACAAAGGATCAAATTAACACTGTGTTTCATAATCCTCTTGATAAGTGAATAACACATAACAGTATGATTCTATGGAGCTTGATCATTATTTTTCACCAGCAAGTGAAACATCCACACAATGAAACTTAAAAAGGCACGGACGGAGTGGTAGAACATTGTTGAAATCCATGTTAGCAGAGGGCAACACAACAGATAGGAATCAAATATAAGCACAGCAAATCAAAAACATTGAATATGATTTTCTATTGAGAAAATAGCATAGGCATATAAAAACATAAGTGTTTTCATCAGAGCGTCATTGATCTTTTGTGAATGGTGCTCAAGGAAAAGCCCGGTTCAGTTCCAGGTCAGGGTCCTGACATGAGTGCACATATCCAGTACCCACACTACCAGAGAAAAACACCAGTGTTGTCCTGGTCCACCCACTTGGGATGCCAGTCAGTGTATTAGAGAGCCAAACCCAGGAAGAGTGGCTTGTAGGAGGGACAGCTGAAGGTTAGTAAACACTACAGAGCTGCAGGCAGGAAATAAAGATGAGCAGGAAGAAGGATTAAGTAAACCAATACATGTCCTCATTATAGAAACAGTAGATTGTTATGATCATTTTGACGTTGAGGATTCCATAACTGTAGCCTCTGTCATACGCCTACTGTTTCATCTAAGATCATGTAGTCTGGTGTAGCACACTCATAGAACTCTGTTCCTTGCAGACACGGCAGCGGTTGAAAAAAGTGGTCTTTCTTCTCTAGACAAGAGACTTTAGATTAAGACCCAGGTCAGAGAGAGGCTTTCAATTCCAGTGCATTTCTCACTCAAGCAGATTAATTTCAATGTCTGTCGGAGTTATATTATGGCTAGCCCATTTGTCCCAAATCAACTGATTCTTTCCTTGTGTGTCGAGGAAAACAAACACTAATGCCAGTGTTTTTGAACACTTACTGTACTCTGATTTTAAAGCTTTGTTTGTGAGCTTTTTTTTATGAATCCTCCAATCTGTGCTCATGACGTGTCCCAATTAAAACTGTCCCCCATGAAAAGTAACTGAAATTAATGGAGAGCTGTGTTTGGGCGGAAGGAAGCGATGATGATGTTTGGGCTGTCGTTCTGTGAAGCCCAGCAGGGTGTCAAGGATTATGATCAATTATTCAACTCCTGGCCCCATCTCCCACGCACGCACGCACACACACGCACATCAGTATTACTCACAATTGTTTGTAAGGGGGCCACTTTAGGTTGAGACAATCATTCAGAGGGCCACACAGATCTTTAAATTTGTTGTACTTTTGCTTCCAATATTATCAATTATCAATTGAGAGCAAATTCAGAGAGCACATACAAATGATTTGATGTACAGCACATCACAAATATATACATGTGATGTAGCCTATTTGATGTGTGTAAGACCCATATTAAGGTTTACCTCAGTAGTTGGATAAGCAAAAATGTCCATTCTGCTCCTTGACTGAATTCATTCTAAACGTATAGTCTGTTGTTGCAATGCTTGTGAGGCAATCCAGGTGTCCATTGCTCAGTCTGTTTCTCTGTTTTTGTTTCACAATGTTCATTATTGAGTCTCTTCTCCTTCCCTCACATGTTTGGGGCGCCGTCAGTGCACAAAGATGCCAGATTTGACCAGTCAATATTACTATCAGCAAAAAATGTAACAAGGGCTTTCAGAATATCCTCTCCTCGTGTTTGATCCTGAAGGGGCAGTAAACATAAAAGTTCCTTTCTGAATGACTCGTTTTGAGGGAAACGGACCAAAACACATAATTGGGCAATGTCACTAACATCAGTGCTTTCGTCAAGTGCAATACTAAAACACGGCGCCACGGATGAGTCAGTAATCAGTTGCTTACCGATGTCCTCGCCAATGTTTTTTCTCTCACCCTTATTTAACCAGGTAGGCCAGTTGAGAACAAGTTCTCATTTACAACTGCGACCTGGCCAAGATAAAGAAAAGCAGTGCGACAAAAACAACAACACAGAGTTACACATAAACAAACGTACAGTCAATAACACAATAGAAAAAAATATATCTATGTACAGTGTGTGCAAATGTAGTAAGATTAGGGAGGTAAGGCAATAAATAGGCCATAGTGGCGAAATAATTACAATGTAGGAATAACACTGGAGTGATAGATGTGCAGATGATGATGTGCAAGTAGAGATATTAGGGTGCAAAAAGAGCAAAAATAAATAACAATTTGAGGAATGAGGTAGTTGGGTGGGCAATTTACTGATGGGCTGTGTGCAGGTTCAGTGATCGGTAAGCTGCTCTGACAGCTTATGCTTAAAGTTAGAGAGGGAGATATAAGACTCCAGCTTCAGTGATTTTTGCAATTTGCTCCAATCATTGGCAGCAGAGAACTGGAAGGAAAGGCAGCCAATGAGGAATTGGCTTTGGGGATGACCAGTGAAATATACCTGCTGGAGCGCGTGCTACTGGTGTGTGTTGCTATGGTGACCAGTGAGCTGAGATATGGCGGGGCTTTACCTAGCAAAGACTTATAGATGACCTGGAGCCAGTGGTTTTGGCGATAAATATGAAGCGAGGGCCAGCCAATGAGAGCATACAGGTCGCAGTGGTGGGTGGTATACGGGGCTTTGGTGACAAAACAGATGGCACTGTGATAGACTACATATCATTTGCTGAGTAGAATGTTGGAGGCAATTTTGTAAATGACATTGCCAAAGTCAAGGATCGGTAGGATAGTCAGTTTCACAAGGGTATGTTTAGCAGCATGAGTGAAGAAGGCTTTGTTGCGAAATAGGAAGCCAATTCTAGATTTAATTTTGGATTGGAGATGCTTAATGTGAGTCTGGAAGGAGAGTTTACAGTCTAACCAGACACCTAGGTACAGTTGAAGTCGGAAGTTTACATACACTTAGGTTGGAGTCATTAAAACTTGGTTCTCAACCACTCCCCAAATCTCTTGCTAAGAAACTATGTTTTTGGCAAGTTGGTTAGGAGATCTACTTTGTGCATGACACAAGTAATTTTTCCAACAATTGTTTACAGACAGATTATTTCACTTAAAATTGACTGTATCACAATTCCAGTGGGTCAGAAGTTTACATACACCAAGGTGAATGTGCCTTTAAACAGCTTGGAAAATTCCTGAAAATGATTTCATGGCTTTAGAAGCTTCTGATAGGCTAATTGACGTCAATTGGAGGTGTACCTGTGGATGTATTTCAAGGCCTACCTTCAAACTCAGTGCCTCTTTGCTTGTTATCATGGGAAAATCAAAAGAAATCAGCCAAGACCTCAGAAAAACAATTGTAGACCTCCACAAGTCTGGTTCATCCTTGGGAACAGTTTTCAAACGCCTGAAGGTACCACATTCATCTGTACAAACAATAGTATGCAAGTATAAACACCATGGGACCACACAGCCGTCATACCGCTCAGGAAGAATACGAGATGTCTCTTAGAGATTAACGTACTTTGGTGCGAAAAGTCCAAATCAATCCCAGAACAACAGCAAAGGACCTTGTGAAGATGCTGGAGGAAACAGGTACAAAAGTATCTATATCCACAGTAAAACAAATCCAATATTGACATAACCTGAAAGGCAGCTCAGCAAGGAAGAAGCCACCTCTCCAAAACCATTTGCAACTGCACATGGGGACAAAAATCGTACTTTTTGGAGAAATGTCTCCTGGTCTGATGAAACAAAAATAGAACTGTTTGGCCATAATGACCATCGTTATGTTTCGAGGAAAAAGGGGGAGGCTTGCAAGCCGAAGAACACCATCCTAACCGTGAAATATAGGGGTGGCAGCATCATTGTGTGGGGGTGCTTTGCTAAGGGAGGGACTGGTGCACTTCACAAAATAGATGGCATCATGAGGATGGAAAATGATGTTCATATATTGAAGCAACATCTCAAGACATCAGTCAGGAAGTTAAATCTTGGTCGCAAATGGGTCTTCCAAATGGATAATGAACCCAAGCATACTTCCAAAGTTGTGGCAAAATGGCTTAAGGACAACAAAGTCAAGGTATTGAAGGTTGTGGAAGGCTACCCGAAACGTTCGACCCAAGTTAAACAATTTAAAGGCAATGCTACCAAATACTAATTGAGTGTATATAAACTTTTGACCCACTCGGAATGTGATGAAAGAAATAAAAGATTAAATAAATCACTCTCTACTATTATTCTGACATTTCACATTCTTAAAATAAAGTGGTGATCCTAACTGACCTAAGACAGGGAATTTTTACGAGGATTAAATGTCAGGAATTGTGAAAAACTGAGTTTAAATGTATTTGGCTAAGGTGTATGTAAACTTCCGACTTCAACTGTATCTGTAGTTGTCCGCATATTCTAAGTCAGAACCGTCCAGAGTAGTGATGCTACTTGGGCGGGCGGGGGCGGGCAGCGATCGGTTGAAGAGCATGCATTTAGTTTCACTTGTATTTAAGAGCAGTTGGAGGCCACAGAAGGAGTGTTGTACGGCATTGAAGCGTGTCTGGAGGTTTATTAACACAGTGTCCAAAGAAGGGCCAGAAGTATACAGAATGGTGTCATCTGCGTAGAAATGGATCAGAGAATCACCAGCAGCAAGAGTGACATCATTGATGTATACAGAGAAAAGAGTTGGCCCGAGAATTGAACCCTGTGGCAACCACGTAGAGACTGCCAGAGGTCCGGAAAACAGGGCCTCCGATTTGACACACTGAACTGTCTGAGAAGTAGTTGGTGACCAGGCGAGGCAGTCATTTGAGAAACCAAGGCTGTTGAGTCTGCCAATAAGAATGCGGTGATTGACAGAGTCGAAAGCCTTGGCCAGGTCGATGAAGAAGGCTGCACAGTACTGTCTTTTATCAATGGCAGTTATGATATTGTTTAGGACCTTGTGCGTGGCTGAGGTGCACCCACGACCAGCTCGGAAACCAGATTGCATAGAGATAGAGGAGAAGGTACGGTGGGATTTGAAATGGTCGGTGATGTGTTTATTAACTTGGCTTTCGAAGACTTTAGAAAGGCAGGGCAGGATGGATATAGGTCTATAACAGTTTGGGTATAGAGTGTCTCCCCCTCTGAAGAGGGGGATGACTGCTGCAGCTTTACAATCTTTAGGGATCTCAGACGATAGGAAAGAGAGGTTGAACAGGCTAGTAATAGGGGTTGCAACAATTGCGGTGGAGAATTTTAGAAAGAGATGGTCCAGAATGTCTAGCCCAGCTGATTTGTAGGGGTACAGATTTTGCAGCTCTTTCAGGACATCAGGGGTAGCCAGGTGGTAAGCAAAGCCAGCCGTAGAAAAATGCTTTTTGAAATTCTCGATTATCGTGGATTTATCGGTGGTGACAGTGTTTCCGAGCCTCAGTGCAGTGGGCAGCTGGGAGGAGGTGCTCTTATTCTCCATGTTCTTTACAGTGTCCCAAAACTTTGGGGAATTTGTGTTACATGATGCAAATTTCTGTTTGAAAAAGCTAGCCTTTGCTTTCCTAACTGACTGTGTATATTGGTTCCTAACTTCCTGAAAAGTTGCATATCGCGGGGGCTATTCGATGCTAATGCAATCCACCACAGGATGTTTTGTGCTGGTTAAGGGCAGTCAAGTCTGGAGTGAACCAGGGGCTATATCTGTTCTTAGTTCTACATTTTTTGAATGAGGCATGCTCATTTATGATGGTGAGGAAAGCACTTTTAAAGAATAACCAGGCATCGTCTACTGACGTGATGAGGTCAAAATCCTTCCAGGATACCTGGGTCAGGTCGATTAGAAAGGCCTGCTCGCTGAAGAGTTTTAGGGAGCGTTTGACAGTGATGAGTAGTGTTCGTTTGACCGCGGACCGATTACGGACGCAGGCAATGAGGCAGTGATCGTTGAGATCCTGGTTGAAGACAGCAAACGTGTATTTAGAGGAAAGGTTGGTCAGGGTGATATCTATGACGGTGGCCATGTTTACGGATTTGGGGTTGTACCTGGTAGGTTCCTTGATAATTTGTGTGAGATTGAGGGCCTCTTGCTAAGATTGTAGGACGGCCGGGGTGTTTAGCATATCCCAGTTTAGGTCACCTAACAGTATGAACTCTGAAGATAAGTGAGGGCAATCAATTCCATATGGAGTCCAGGGCACAACTGGGGGCTGAGGGGGGTCTATAGCAAGCGGCAAAATTTAGAGACTTTCTGGAAAGGTGGATTTTTAAAAGTAGAAGCTCGAACTGTTTGGGTACAGACCTGGATAGCATGACAGAACTCTGCAGGCTATCTCTGCAGTAGATTGTGACCCTGCCCCCTTTGGCAGTTCTATCTTGGCGGAAAATGTTGTAGTTGGGGATGGAAATTTCAGAATTTTTGGTGGCCTTCCTAAGCCAGGATTCAGACACGGTTAGGACATCAGGGTTGGCGGAGTGTGCTTAAGCAGTGAATAAACAAACATAGATGTCTTCTATGAGTCTTGTTATTGTCGAGTCTGAGTGTTGCAGTCCCTTAATTTGCTTTAAAATAGCTTCCTTGTTTGTTACATCAGCATACAATATTTCAGCTGAGGCCAAAAAACATTACTTGACAATCTCCGCATCTTTGAAGGCCTTCTTGTTTCTCGCGAGTATCCAAGCAAATGTTCAAATGTTGCCTCTGTCATTTTCCCTGCAACAGTGCTAGATCCTTTGAGCTGTCCTTTGAGTTGCGCTATTTTGTTGTTGAGGTTGCTTTGTGGCGGATATGTTTTGTCAACATGGGCATGGTGTGACTGGATTTCACTCTAAATTTGCTTGCTTAAAACAATTGACTGCCTTCTGGCAAACAAGACAAAGTGAGCTAATCCCATTATCTCTTCTTGAATCAACCCTATCCTTCTCTTAGCCACCGGAGCCACGTTAGCTAGCTGCATTTCTCCGCCGCCATCTTCCTGATTGTTTGTTCATAGCTTTCAAGTTGTTTCCAGCTCTTACCCCTCATATTCATTGTCAATAGATTTACATGTCTTTTTTACAATAAATCGATCCATGTCTACCAGACTGCAAAATTAGCTAGTATCAAACTGAAATGTGTCGGTCGCTGTAGCTGAGCAGTTGCGTTCTATTTTGGCCAACATTCTATTTCGGCCTGTCTGTTCAACAGCGGCGCTATACTGCTGTCCAGGGAACAATAGATATATTCAATGAAGTGATTCAGGCCTGCATTAAACACATTGAATTGAAATTGTATCATTGTTATGTATTATGAATGGGAAATAGGAAAATCACAGCGAGCCGCAAATTAACAGCTCGCGGCAATGAGTACCACTGCTCTACATGCAGAGAACTGGATGTGTAGGAGGTAAAGTTATGTGTATGGGCAACGGTAACGGTAACAAAATGACGCCGAGACTCAGATTTCTGGCAGCATAATGCTGTGGTGATGTTATTCAGCGGCAGGGACTGGGAGACTAGTCAGGATCGAGGCAAAGAGTAACGGAGCAAAGTACAGAGAGATCCTTGATGAAAACCTGCTCCAGAGCACTGCAGACCTCCAGAGCGCTGAACCCGGAAGGTTCACCTTCCAACAGGACATTGACCCTAAGCACACAGCCAAGACAACGCAGGAGTGGCTTTGGGACAAGTCTCTGAATGTCCTGAGTGGCCCATCCAGAGCCCGGACTTGAACCCCATCGAACATCTCTGGAGAGACCTGAAAATAGCTGTGCAGTGACACTCCCCATCCAACCTGACAAAGCTTGAGAGGATCTGCAGAGAAGAATGGGAGAAACTCCCCAAATACAGGTGTGCCAAGCTAGATGCAATGCTATCATCTCTGCCAAAGGTGCTTCAACAAAGTACTGAGTAAAGGGTCTGAATACTCATGTAAATGTGTGATATTTCAGCTTTTTCTTTTTAATAACTTTTTAATAAAAAATTCTAAAAAACTGTTTTTGCTTTGTCATTATGGGGTATTGTGATGAGTGAAACAAAACAATTTAATCAATTTTAGAATAAGGCTGTAATGTAACAAAATGTTGAAAAAGTCAAGGGGTCTGAATACTTTCCGAATACACTGTAAAATAGATTAAATTGAGATTGTGACAGTGATCTGCACACTTGTCCGACGTGTGTTTATTTTATTCGCGAGGTAACTACCTGAAAATACATTATCTAAGTGATTGATATTTGGCATTCAGCAGTCATAAAAGTATGCCTTATTTACTTTGAAGAAGTACTAAAATAGTGATTTTATTTTTCAAACAGCATAGGCAGCAGCTCTTTGGAGATGAGATGACTTCGAATGAAATAAAGTCATCAAATAAAACAAATGTAATAAACACAACTGAAATATTTGATTAAAGTAATGAGAATAAGCTGTAAATGGGCAGTCACTACCATCATGGAACTTGTATTAATTGTTTCATCCTGTGTTGTTACAGCGTTCAACCCACATAATGCATTTAAAATGAAAAAAATAAAGAAAGATACTTAAAAAAAATTATAATCGAACGGAAACTAAATCGACCTCAGAAAGCACTAATCGCTCAGCACTACTTACACGGAACCCAAACCAGCTGCGTGCGCCATCGTGCATAAATGTTTTTTGTCCCCTACACCAAACGCGATCACGACACGCAGGTTAAAATATCAAAACAAACTCTGAACCAATGACATTAATTTGGGGACAGGTCGAAAAGCATTAAACATGTATGGCAATTTAGCTAGTTAGCTTGCACTTGCTAGCTAATTTGTCCTATTTAGCTAGCTTGCTGTTGCTAGCTAATTTGTCCTGGGATATAAATATTGAGTTTTATTTTACCTGAAATGCACAAGGTCCTCTACTCCGACAATTAATCCACACATAAAACGGCCAACCGAATCGTTTCTAGTCATCTCTCCTCCTTCCAGGCTTTTTCATCTTTGAACTTATATGGTGATGACATCTACACTTTCATAGTATTACCACAACAACCGGCAAAACAGTTCATCTTTCAATCACCCACGTGGGTATAACCAATGAGGAGATGGCACGTGGGTACCTGCTTCTATAAACCAATGAGGAGATGGGAGAGGCAGGACTTGCAGCGCGATCTGCGTCAGAAATAGAAAGGAGTTCTATTTTAGCCTTTGGCATCGCAGACACTCGTTGGCGCACGAGAGCAGTGTGGGTGCAATAATTGAATAACATGGATTTCTACATTTATTTTGCGACGCTCGCGCACGCGACATGTCCGGTCTGGTCAGCATGTTACTGTAGTTCCATAACCAAAATAGATTTTTTCAAACTGAAGGTGTTAGCACTTCACTTTTTCTATATTTTCTTTTGTTACAAAGTGGGATTCAAATGGAAGGAATTTAAATTTTTGGTCAACGATCTACACAATTTACTCTAATGACAAAGTGGAAGAAAAATTCTAACGCTTATGAAAAATAAGACCAATATATTTTGTTTAGATAAGTATTCACCCCCCTGAGACAATACATGCAACTCACTGCCTTCCTGAAGACAAACAATCTATACAAAATGCTTCAGACTGGTTTTAGACCCCATCATAGCACCGAGACTGCATTAGGAAAGGTGGTAATTGACCTTTTAATGGCGTCATACCAAGGCTCTTCATCTGTCCTCGTACTCCTAGACCTTAGTGCTGCTTTTGATACCATCGATCACCACATTCTTTTGGAGAGATTGGAAACCCAAATTGGTCTACACGGACAAGTTCTGGCCCGGTTTAGATCTTATCTGTCGGAAAGATATCAGTTTGTCTCTGTGGATGGTTTGTCCTCTTGACAAACCAACTGTACATTTCGGTGTTCTTCAAGGTTCCGTTTTAGGACCACTATTGTTTTCACTACATATTTTACCTCTTGGTGATGTCATTTCGGAAACATAATGTTAACTTTCACTTCTTTGCGGACGATACACAGCTGGACATTTCGATGAAACATGGTGAAGCCCCAAAATTGCCCTCCCTGGAAGCATATCTTTCAGACATAAGGAAGTGGATGGCGGAAAATGTGTTACTTTTAAACTCAGACAAAACAGACGCGCTAGTTCTAGGTCCCAAGAAACAAAGATATCTTCTGTTGGATCTGACAATTAATCTTGATGGTTGTACATTAGTCTCGTTAATCTTGATGGTTGTAGTCTCAAATAAACTGAAGGACCTCGGCGTTACTATGGACCCTGATCTCTCTTTTGACGAACATATCAAGACTGTTTCAAGGACAGCTTATTTCCATCTACATAACATTGCAAAAATCAGAAACCTCCTGTGCAAAAATGTATCCATGCTATTGTCACTTCTAGATTAATCTACTGCAATGCCCTACCTTCTTGGCTAACTGGAGAAATCACTAAATAAACTTCAGCTAGTGCTAAACACCGCTGCTGGAATCTTGACTAGAACCAAAAAATGTGATCATATTACTCAAGTGCTAGCCTCTCTACACTAGCTTCCTGTTAAGGCTAGGGCTGATTTCAAGGTTTTACTGCTAACCTAACAAAGCATTACATGGGCTTGCTCCTACCTATCTTTCCAATTTGGTCCTGCCGTACATACCTACACATACGCTACGGTCACAAGACGCAGGCCTCCTAATTGTCCCTATAATTTCTAAGCAAACAGCTGGAGGCAGGGCTTTCTCCTCTAGAGCTCCATTTTTATGAAATGGTCTGCCTATCCATGTGAGAGATGCAGACTCGGTCTCGACCTTTAAGTCTTTATTAAGTCATCTCTTCAGTAGGTCCTATGATTGAGTGTAGTCTGGCCCAGGGGTGTGAAGGTGAACGAAAAGACACTGGAGCGACGAACTGCCCTTGCTGTCTCTGCCTGGCCGGTTCCCCTCTCTCCACTGGGATTTTCTGCCTCTAACCCTATTACAGGGGCTGAGTCACTGGCTTACTGGGGCTCTTCCATGCTGTTGCTAGGAAGGGTGTGTCAGTTGAGTGGGTTGAGTCACTGATGTGATCTTCCTGTCTGGGTTGGCGCCCCTCCTCGGGTTCGTGCCGTGGGGGAGATCTTCGTGGGCTATACTCTGCCTTGTCTCAGTGTAGTAAGTTGGTGATTTGAAGATATCCCTCTAATGGTGTGGGGGCTGTGCTTTGGTAAAGTGGATGGTGTTATATCCTGCCTGGTTGGCCGTGCTTCTACACCTGCATTGCTTGCTGTTTGGGGTTTTAGGCTGGGTTTCTGTACAGCACTTTGTGACATCAGCTGATGTAAGAAGGGCTTTATAAATACATTTGATTGATTGGCCCTGTCTGGGGGTATCGTCGGACGGGGCCACAGTGTCTCCCGACCCCTCCTGTCTCAGCCTCCAGTATTTATGCTGCAATAGTTTATGTGTTGGGGGGCTAGGATCAGTCTTATATCTGGAGTACTTCTCCTGTCTTATCCAGTGTCCTGTATGAATTTAAGTATGCTCCCTCTAACTCTCTTCTCTCGGAGGACCTGAGCCCTAGGATCATGCCTCATGACTACCTGGCCTGATGACTCCTTGCTGTACCCAGTCCACCCCAGTGCACCTGCTGCTGCTTCAGTTTCAATTGTTCTGCCTGCGGCTGACCTGTTCACCGGACGTGCTACCTTGTCCCAGACCTGCTGTTTTCGACTCTCTCTCTCTCTCTCTACTACACCTGCTGTCTCAAACTCTGAATGATCGGCTATGAAAAGCCAACTTACCTTTACTCCTGAGGTGCTGACCTGTTGCAGCCTCTATAATAATATATATAATTATTCAACCATGCTGGTCATTTATGAACATTTGAACATCTTGGCCACGTTCTGTTATAATCTCCAACCGGCACAGCCAGAAGAGGACTGGCCACCCCACATATGCTCTCTCTAATTCTCTCTTTCTTTCTCTCTCTCGGAGGACCTGAGCCCTAGGACCGTGCCCCAGGACTACCTGACATGATGACTCCTTGCTGTCCCCAGTCCACCTGACTGTGCTGCTGCTCCAGTTTCAACTGTTCTGCCTTATTATTATTCGACCATGCTGGTCATTTATGAACATTTGAACATCTTGGTCATGTTCTGTTATAATCTCTACCCGGCACAGCCAGAAGAGGACTGGCCACCCCACATAGCCTGGTTCCTCTCTAGGTTTCTTCCTAGGTTTTGGCCTTTCTAGGGAGTTTTTCCTAGCCACCGTGCTTTTACACCTGCATTGTTTGCTGTTTGGGGTTTTAGGCTGGGTTTCTGTACAGCACTTTGAGATATCAGCTGATGTACGAAGGGCTATATAAATAAATTTGATTTGATTTGATTTGATAACCACTGTGATTATTATTATTTGACCCTGCTGGTCATCTATGAAAGTTTAAACATCTTGGCCATGTACTGTTATAATCTCCACCCGGCACAGCCAGAAGAGGACTGGCCACCCCACAGAGCCTGGTTCCTATCTAGGTTTCTTCCTAGGTTCCTGCCTTTCTCTGGAGTTTTGCCCTAGCCACCATGCTTCTACATCTGCATTGCTTGCTGTTTCTGGTTTTAGGCTGGGTTTCTGTAAAGCACTTTGTGACATTGGCTAATGTAAAAAGGGCTTTATCAATACATTTGATTGATTGATTGATTGATTGATGTTAGAAACACCTTTGGCAGCGATTATAGCTGTGAGTCTTTTTAGGTAAGTCTGTAAGAGCTTTGCACACCTGGATTGTACAATATTGCCCATTATTATTTTTTAAATTATTCAAGCTCTGTCAAGTTAGTTGTTGATCATTGCTAGAAAGCCATTTTCAAGTCTTGCCATAGATTTAAGCCGATTTAGGTCAAAACTGTAACTCGAACACTCAGGAACATTCACTGTCTTCTTAGTAAGCAACTCAAGTGTAGATTTGGCCTTGTGTTTAAGGTTAATGTCCTGCTGAAAGGTGTATTTTTCCCCCAGTGTCTGGTGGAAAGCAGACTGAACCAGGTTTTCCTCGAGGATTTTGCCTGTGCTTAGCTATATTCGGTATCTCTTTATCCTAAAAAACACCCTAATCCTTGCCAATGACAAGCATACCCATAACATGATGCAACCACCATCATGCTTGAAAATCTGAAGAGTGGAACTCAGTGATGTTTTGGGATTTGTCCAAAACATAACGTTTTGTATTCAGGACATAATGGTAATTTCTTCGTCACATTTTGTACAGTATTACTTAAGTGCCTTGTTGCAAACAGGATGCATGTGCAGGCTTCCTTCTTTTCACTCTGTAATTTAGGTTAATATCGTGAAGTAACTACAATGTTGTTGATTCATCCTTAGTTCTCATATCACAACCATTAAACTCGGTAACTGTTTTAAAATCACCATTGGCCTCATGGTGAAATTCTTGAGCAGTTTCCTTCCTCTATGGCAATGGAGTTAGGAAGGACGCCTGTATCTTTGTATTGATACTGGGTGTAAAAACTAATTAATAACCACCATACTCAAAGGGATTATTCAGCTTATGCTTTTTTTTTTTTTTTTTTTAAACACATCTACCAATCGGGGCCCTTTTTGAGAGACATTGAAAAACATTCCTGGTCTTTGTGGTTTAATCTGTGCTTGAAATTCACTACTCGATTGAGGGACCTTACAGAAGTGTGGTGTACAAAGATGGGGTAGTCATTCAAAAATCATGTTAACCCCTATTATTGAACACAGCATGAGTCCATGCAACGTATGTGATTTGTTAAATTATTTAGGCTTGCCATAACAAAGGGGTTGAATACTTGACTCAAGACAATTCAGTTCTTCATTTTTTATTCATTTGGAAAAATGTCTTCAAAACAAAATTTCACTTTGACATTAAGGGTAGTGTGTGTAGATCAGTGGCACAAAATATACATTTAAAATTCAGGCTGTAAGTATGGCTAGACGGTGCACTGTCCTTCTCTCAGCACATATCAAAGCTGCAGGCTAAAGTTAAATCTAGCTTGGTTTCCTCTATTGTAATTGTTCCTCTTTCACCCCAGCTGCCAAACTAACCCTGATTCAGATGACCATCCTACCCATGCTAGATTACAGAGACATAATTTATATATCAGCAGGTAAGGGTGCTCTCGAGCTGCTAGATGTTCTTTACCATTCGGCCATCAGATTTGCCACCAATGCTTCTTATAGGACACATCACTGCACTCTATACTCCTCTGTAAACTGGCCATCTCTGTATACCCGTCGCAAGACCCACTGGTTGATGCTAATTTATAAAACCCTAAGACCTCACTTCCCCCATCTGAGAAATCTTCTGCAGCCCTCATCCTCCACATACAACAATCGTTCTGCCAGTCACATTCTGTTAAAGGTCCCAAAAGCACACTTCCATGGGTCGCTCCTCTTTTCAGTTCGCTGCAGCTAGCGACTGGAACGAGCTGCAACAAACACTCAAACTGAACAGTTTTATCTCAATCTCTTCATTCAAAGACTCAATCATGGACACTCTTACTGATAGTTGTGGCTGCTTTGTGTGATGTATTGTTGTCTCTACCTTCTTGCCCTTTGTGCTGTTGTCTGTAACCAATAATGTTTGTACCATGTTTTGTGCTGCTACCATGTTGTGTTGCTACCATGTTGTTATGTTGTGTTGCTACCATGCTGTGTTGTCATGTGTTGCTGCCTTGCTATGTTGTTGTCTTAGGTCTCTCTTTATGTAGTGTTGTGTTTCTTGTTGTGATGTGTGTATTGTCCTATATCTATATTGTATTTATTTTTATTCCTGGCCCCCGTCCCCGCAGAAGGCCTTTTGGTAGGCCGTCATTGTAAATAAGAATTTGTTCTTAACTGACTTAACTAGTTAAATAAAGGTTCAATAAAAATAAATAAAATAACACAAAATGTTGAAAAAGTGTGAATACTTCCTGAAGGCACTGTATATCATGACACCCCATTCTTTCTGCAGACATCTTTGAATCTTAATTTGGAGTAGATATTTAACAGAATGTTTAAATCATTGAGACTTATTTACCCAAGTTGGTCCACACGGACCAAAGCGGGTTTGTTAAAAAGTGTTATCCTTGGATAACCTCTGTCGACTATTACATGTTCATCTTATTTTTGTGTGGGGCTCCCGAGTGGCGCAGCAGTCTAAGGCACTGCATCTCAGTGCTAGAGGATTCACTACAGACCCTGATTTGATCCTGGGCTGTATCACAACCAGCCGTGACTAGGAGTCCCATATGGTGGCGCACAATTGGCCTAGCATCGTCCGGGTTAGGGGAGGGTTTGGCTGGGGTAGGCAGTCATTGTAAAATAAGGATTTGTTCTTAAATGACTTGCCAAGATAAACATATCTTAGATGCTTCATCAGAAACAAGCTTCTTGTGCTGTATCATCTCTCAACGGAGAAAAAGCGTTTGATAGACTAGAATGGTCAAATCTCTAATCTGCCTTGGAATATATGGGAATTGGCTCCAATTTCATTAATATGATTAAAATACTATATGCCAATCCCTCAGCCATAGTTATAACAGGCCATATATGCCTGTCTCCAGGACACCTACACCACCCGATGTCACAGGAAGGCCATA
This sequence comes from Oncorhynchus nerka, assembly GCF_034236695.1. Lineage (NCBI taxonomy): Eukaryota > Metazoa > Chordata > Actinopteri > Salmoniformes > Salmonidae > Oncorhynchus > Oncorhynchus nerka. The sequence continues at coordinate 21,092,665 of NC_088396.1, forward strand.
AAGATCATCAAGGACAACAACCACCCGAGCCACTGCCTGTTCACCCCGCTATCATCCAGAAGGCGAGGTCAGTACAGGTGCATCAAAGCTGGGACCGAGAGACTGAAAAACAGCTTCTATCTCAATGCCATCAGACTGTTAAACAGCCACCACTAACATTGAGTGGCTGCTGCCAACACACTGACTCAACTCCAGCCACTTTAATAATGGGAATTGATGGGAAATTATGTAAAATATATCACTAGCCACTTTAAACAATGCTACCTAATATAATGTTTACATACCCTACATTATTCATCTCATATGTATACGTATATACTGTACTCTATATCATCTACTGCATCTTTATGTAATACATGTATCACTAGCCACTTTAACTATGCCACTTTGTTTACATACTCATCTCATATGTATATACTGTACTCAATACCATCTACTGTATCTTGCCTATGCTGCTCTGTACCATCACTCATTCATATATCTTTATGTACATATTCTTTATCCCCTTACACTTGTGTCTATAAGGTAGTAGTTTTGGAATTGTTAGCTAGATTACTTGTTGGTTATTACTGCATTGTCGGAACTAGAAGCACAAGCATTTCGCTACACTTGCATTAACATCTGCTAACCATGTGTATGTGACAAATAAAATTGGATTTGATTTGATATGCTCAGCTCTGTTCAGAATCAATAAAGCAGTAGACAAGTTGATCCAATTTCACCTTTTCTATTCTTATTATCCATGGAACCCCTGGCCTAAGCGATTCGTCAATCGAAGAAAATAACACTTCTCTAAAATCTACTGATCACTTCATCTCATTATGCACAGACAATATTTTACTATATTTAGACAATGTATCTCAATCGCTCCCAAACGCACTGAAGACCGTAGATACATTTTATTGCTTGAGATTAAGCTGAATTTATCTAACCAAAATCAGCCCTACTGCCTCTCCAGACCCCGATGGAGGACTCCATCTCTACTTATGGAACCCGATAGTTATCTTTTTATATTTGGGAGTATATATATTTCCTTAGATAAAACCATAGCCACAAATTAACAAAATGCTCAAAATCAGTTAAATCTGGCCTTGGTAGATGGAATAATATCCCAGTTGCTTTAACCAGCAGAATATCTATTGTCAAAATGAATATAATGCCACTGCTGAATTTCTGTAGATCAATGCTTCCCATGACTCCCCCTTCTGGCTATCGGGATACAATTCATAGTCCAGTCTCAAATGTACAGTACCAGTCAAAAGTTTGGACACACCTACTTATTCCTGGGTTTATCTTTATTTGTACTATTTTCTACATTATAATAATAGTGAAGACATCAAAACTATGAAAAAACACATTTGGAATAATTTAATAACCAAAACAGTGTTTAACAAATCCAAATATACTTTATTTTTGAGATTCTTCAAAAGTAGTCACCCTTTGCCTTGATGACAGCCTTGCACACTCTTGGCATTCTCTCAACCAGCTTCATGAGGTAGTCACCTGGAATGCATCTTAATTAACAGGTGTGCTGTGTTAAAAGTTCATTTGTGGAATTTATTTCCTTCTTAATACATTTGAGCCAATCAGTTGTGTTGTGACAAGGTAGGGGTGGTATACAGAAGATAGCCTTATTTGGTAAAAGACCAAGTCCATATTATGGCAAGAACAGCTCAAATAGGCAAAGAGAAATGACAGTCCATCATTGCTTTAGGACATGAAGGTCAGTCAATAAGGAAAATGTCAAGAACTTTGAAAGTTTCTTTAAAGTGATTTTGCAAAAACCATGAAGTGCTATGATGAAACTGGCTCTCATGAGGAACGCCACAGGAAATGAAGACCCAGAGTTACCTATGCTGCAGAGGATACGTTCATTAGAGTTAACTGTACCTCAGATTGCAGCCCAAATAAATGCTTCACAAAGTTCAAGTAACAGACACATCTCAACATCAACTGTTCAGAGCAGACTGTGTGAATCAGGACGTCATGGTCGAATTGCTGCAAAGAAACAACTACTAAAAGACACCAATAAGAAGAAGAGACTTGCCTGGGCCAAGAAACATGAGCAATGGATATTAGACCGGCGGAAATCTGTCCTTTGGTCTGATGAGTCCAAATGTGAGATATTTGGTTCCAACCGCCTGTCTTTGTGAGACGCAGAGTAGGTGAACGGATGATCTCTGTATGTGTAGTTCCCACCGTGAAGCACGGAGGAGGTGTGATGGTGTGCGGGTGCTTTGGTGGTGACACTGTCAGTGATTTATTTAGAATTCAAGGCACACTTAACCAGGATGGCTAACACAGCATTCTGCAGCGATACACCATCCCATCTGGTTTGTGCTTAGTGGGACTATCATTTGTTTTTCAACAGGACAATGAGTCAACACATCTCCAAGCTGTGTAAGGGCTATTTAACAAAGAGTGATGGGAGAGCTGCATCAGATGACATGGCCTCCACAATCACCCAACCTCAACCCAATTGAGATGGTTTGAAATGAGTTGGACCGCAGAGTGAAGGAAAAGCAGCCAACAAGTGCTCAGCATATGTGGGAACTCTTTCAAGACTGTTGGAAAAACATTCCAGGTGAAGCTGGTTGAGAGAATGCCAAGTGTGCAAACCTGTCATCAAGGAAAAGGGTGGCTACTTTGAAGAATCTCAAATATAAATTATATTTTGAGTTGTTTAACACTTTTTTGGTTACTACATGATTCCATGTGTTATTTCATAGTTTTGATTTCTTCACCATTATTCTAAAATGTAGAAAATAGTAAAAAATAATAATAAAGAAAACCCCTTGAATGAGTAGGTGTGTGCAAACTTCTGACTGGTACTGTATAATATAATGATAGTTACTAATTTGATTAGCAACTGGGCAAATTGCAATAATCAACATTTCCAATGACTAAGCCCAATACAATATTCTGTCGAAATACAATCTTCAAATGACCAGCATTATTATTATTGTTATTATTTATTTTGTAAGGAGAGGTAGACTGCAGATGGATATAGAAATGTACCCCTGGGTACCATCTACAACTAGTGTAACCTCTGTGTGGAAATAATTGGTTAATCAAACATCAATATCAACACAGGAATTGACAGAACTATAAGTAATGGTGTATCTTGGGTGTCGCTACCTAAAAAGGCATAGCTAGATGTGGCAAGCAAAGGGGTATTGTTACAAATAGCCAGCTGCCCAAGCGGAAAGGCAAGCAATCGTTGCAATGAAACGAAGTATCAACGCTAATGTCTAAACTGGGAAACAAATTAGCGACAATGTTGTTGCAAGTTTGTATTTCACGTGTCAGCAAGCTAATCGAAAATATAGTTAGCTAGCTAGTTAACTGATCGACGTTCACTAGCTGTAGCAAATTATTTTGGACCCAGTCAGGAGCTCTTACCTAAGTAGTTGATCCTGACAGCATTCGGTTCATTATATCCAATAGAGCGCTTGTTAACATCCCAAACCAGGTTACCAGAGCAGGACATCATGCTCGAACCTCCTTTTACTTAAAAATAGCATTGAAATACAGTTGTAAACCCTGCCTTCTGACTATCGCCTTTGGATGTTGTTTTGCTTGTTCTCTGCGGGGTCGTTGGGGCCGTTGCGACGTACAGTAGCTAGCTAGTAACGTCAGCATGGGCGCTAAGCTAACTCTAGCTATATCAAGCTTTTATCTTTATCGCCCCTCTTCACTTTGCAGCCTCTCTTCGGCCGCAATATTCTTCTGATGCTTGTTATTTGGATGGCTCTCTACTTCCCTGTCTTGTTGTGTCAAACCCTGCCTATGCAACCAATGAACTCCCTGGTTGAAACAACGCAATAAAGCAGGTTCTCAGTGGTATGTGAACCGTTCTATGCGTTGTATTTCTATGTTCGAGACCATTAATCGAGACCGTCAACATTGCAGCAAGCACTCAAGGAGAAGAACCTAGTCTCTAACAATATTAGTTGAAAACCCAGTTGAGGCCATTATATATAATATAGTTATAATTGCGCGATTATGTAGTAAAGTGTTATCATATTAATACTGGATGTGTAGGTAGATTAACAAATGGTAGACTCTGGGGACCGTTCAGCAGGACGCAACGTTTTGGAGCATTCAGATGAAACGCGTCAAGTTCTTTGGTGCGCACACATCATTGACAACCTGAAACTGTCCTTCCATAAACAGTGTGGTGAAGGCGCAACAGTGCCTCGAAATTCGTCTTGGCCCTCACAAACTTCTACAGATGCACCATTGAGAGCATCATGTGCCTGCCCTCTGCCTGCCCTCCAGGACATCTACACTACCTGGTCGGCGCCTGTTCACTCTGCTACCATCTACGGGGAGCTCCAAAAGTATTGGGACAGTGACACATTTTAGTTGTTTTTGAAATTATACAATGACTATGAGGTAAGTGCAGACTGTCAGCTTTAATTTGAGGGTGTCAGGTAATATCTTTGTTCATAATCCCCCCCATTTTATGGGACAAAAAGTATTGGGACAAATTACAGATGTACAAATATCATACCCCCAAGACATGCTAACTTCTCACTATTACAGGGGAGGTCAGCATAACAGGGGAGGTCAGCAGTTTTGGGAGGTATGATATTTATGTATAATTTTCAAATCCAAAGTGCTAGAGTACAGAGCCAAAACAACAAAAAATGTGTCACTGTCCCAATACTTTTGGAGTTTACTGTAGGAGGAGACAGTACAGGTACATCAAAGCTGGGACCGAAAGACTGAAAAACAGCTTCTATCTCCACCCTCCGCCCAGTACCCTGCTCCGAACTTAGTCACTGTTACTAGCTGGCTCCCACCCAGTACTCTACGCTACAACTTAGAGACTGCTGCCCTATATATATAGTCATTGAACACTGGTCACTTTAATTATGTTTACATACTATATTTTAGTCAAGGCTCATCCTACCTACTGCTAACTACACATACTGTCTATACACACCATTTTATATATGTATACTGAACAAAAATATAAAACGCAACATGTAAAGTGTTGGTTTCATGAGTTGAAATAAAAAAATCCCAGACATTTTCCATTCACACAAAAATCTTATTTCTCTCAAATTTTCAGCACAAACTTGTTACATCCCTATTAGTGAGCATTTCTCATTTGCCAATATAATCCATCCACCTGACAGATGTGGCATATCAAGAAGCTGATTAAACAGTGTGATCATTACACAGGTGCACCTTGTCCTGCGAACAATAAAAGGCCACTTCAAAATGTGTAGTTTTGTCACGCAACACAATGCCACTGATGTCTCAAGTTTTGAGGGAGCGTGCAATTGGCATTCTGACTGCGGGAATGTCCAACAGAGCTGTTGCCAGAGAATGTAATGTTCATTTCTATACCATAAGCTGCCTCCAACATCATTTTAGAGAATTTGACAGTATGTCTAACTGGCTTCACAACCACAGACCAAGTATAACCACACCAGCCCAGGGCCTCCACATCCAGCTTCTTCACCTGCGGGATTGTCTGAGGGGGGTGGGTATGGGGGTGCTAAGGAGTACATTTGAAGTCGGAAGTTTACATACACTTATGTTGGAGTCATTAAAACTTGTTTTTCAACCCCTCCACAAATGTCTTGTTAACATACTATAGTTTTGGCAAGTCAGTTAGGACATCTACTTTGTGCATGTCGCAAGTAATTTCTCCAACAATTGTTGATTTTTCAGATTATTTCACTTCTAATTCACTGTATCACAATTCCAGTGGGTCAGAAGTTTACATACACTAAGTTGACTGCCTTTAAACAGCTTGGAAAATTTTGAAAATTATGTCATGGCTTTAGAAGTTTCTGATATGCTAATTAACATAATTTGAGTCAATTGGAGGTGTACCTGTGGATGTATTTCAAGGCCTACCTTCAAACTCAGTGCCTCTTTGTTTGACATCATGGGAAAAACAAAAGAAATTAGCCAAGACCTCAGAAAAAACATTGTAGACCTCCACAAGTCTGGTTCATCCTTGGGAGCAATTTCCAAATGCCTACGGCTACTTGTCTCCCTCATTGCCCCTGGGACTGTGCCATCGACCAATTTTTTGGTGCTACACTTCCGCTCGGACGCATCTACCCTGTGGCTGAGACCCAGGCCATGGAGGATTACACTATTGTTCAAACGTTTGGGGTCACACAGAACAGCGCAAACTGGCTCTAACCAGAATAGAAAGAGGAGTAGGTGTTTTGCAAGTACTATTTAATGAAGCTGCCAGTTGAGGACTTGTGAGGTGTCTGTTTCTCAAACTAGACACTGTAATGTACTTGTCCTCTTGCTCAGTTGTGCAGCAGGACCTCCCACTCCCTTTTCTATTCTGGTTATAGCCAGTTTGCGCTGTTCTGTGACGGGATTAGTACACAGCGTTGCATGAGATGTTCAGTTTCTTGGCAATGTCTCACATGGAATAGCCTTCATTTCTCAGAACAAGAATAGACTGCTGTGTTTCAGAAGAAAGTTCATTGTTTCTAGCCATTTTGAGCCAGTAATTAAACCCACAAATGCTGACGCTCCAGATACTCAACTAGTCTAAAGAAGGCCAGTTTTATTGCTTCTTTTAATCAACATAACCATTTTCAGCTGTGCTAATATAATTGCAAAAGCAATTTCTAATGATCAATTAGCCTTTTAAAATGATAAACTTGGATTAGCTAACACAACGTGACGTTGGAACACAGGAGTGATGGTTGCTATAATGGGCCTCTGTACGCCCATGTAGATATTCCATAAAAAATCTGCAGTTTCCAACTACAATAGTCACTTACAACATCCTTTAACAATGTCTACACTGTATTTCTGATCATTTTTTATGTTAATGGTCAAAAAATGTGCTCTTCTTCCAAACAAGGACATTTCTAAGTGAACCCAAACTTTTGAACGGTAGTGTTCATTCAAAAAGCGCTCCAACTGGGTTTCACCCATGTCCCCTGCGTTGGCTGGTTTCTTCTTTGTGGCCAAAAAGTAGAGAGGATTACGCCCATGTTTCGATTACCATGGACTTGACATCACTAAGAAATATCGGTACCCTCTCCCGTTGGTACCATCGAGCAACTCCGCGGGGCCCAGTTCTTCACCAAACTGGACCTGCGGAGTACCTACAATCTCCTCTGCTTCTGGGAAGGGGATGAGTGGAAGATGGCTTTCAGTACGATGTCTGGTCACTACGAGTATTTGGTTATGCCCTTTGGCTTAGCCAATGCTCCGTCAGTGTTCCAGGCATTCATCAACAAGGTGTTCAGGGACCTATTCAGATGGCAGGTGATTGTATACATCGACGACATCCTGATCCTCTCGGCCAACCTGAAAGATCACTTCACCCACGAGCAGTCTTGGACAATCACCTGTTCGTCTAGGCGGAGAAGTGCCAATTCCACCAGAGGGCGGTATCCTTGGGTTACCAAATCAGTCCACAGGGAGCTGAGGATGTAGGATAGGAAGGTGGATGCAGTAAAGTCATGGCCAGTCCCTACCACCAACGGGTTACAATGGTTTTTGGGGTTTGACAACTTCTACCGCCGCTTCATCAGGAACTTCAGTGCTGTCGCCACCCCTCTCACCTCCCTCAAGTGTGCGCCTCGCAGGCTGGCGTGGTCTCCAGCAGCCGACGAGGCTTTGCTCTAGGAGCGTTTCACCTCCTCCCCCTCCTTGCTAAAGCACCCATATCCCACGCTATCTTTTGTGGTTGAGGTAGACGTATCTGAGGTGGGCGTGGGGGAAGTTTTGTCACCATGACAGGGTAACCCAATTAAATTATATCCTTGTGCTTTTTTTCTCTCCAAGAAACTGTCCTGCGCAGAGAGGAATTATGACGTTGTGGATCGGTAGCTCCTGGTGGTGAAGAAGGAGTGGAGACACTGGCTGGAGGGTGCCAAGGAACCATTTGTCATCCTCTTCGACCATCGGAACCTAGAGTACATACGGACAACGAGGAGACTGAATCCGCACCAAGCCAGGTGGGCACTTTTTTTCACCAGGTTCGACTTCACGCTGACCTATCGCCATAAAGGCCAATGCTCGGTCCCGTATCTACGATTCGGGAGAGGTTCTGTCCAGAGGGCACCCATAATCCCATCCTCCCGAGTCCAGTGGTTTGGGATGTAGACGTGGACATCTGCCAGGCTCTAGAGGGAGCTCGCACCCCGGAATTGTCTTCTTGAGCGCATCTACGTGCCCACAGGGATAATGGATTGGCTGCTGACCTGGGCACACACAGCTGTCATCGCTGGACATACAGGTATTTCTCGCACCATTCACTCCATCGCTGAGAAGTACTGGTGGCCCACCTTGGTGCAGGATGTCACACGGTATGTCAACTCCTGTTCCGTATGTGCTCAAACCAAGTTCCCCCAGAAGTCCTGTCGATTTAGTTCCTGGTCTCCCCACTGCTCTCCAGGTTGCTGAGCCACTCTTCCGGCATTGTGGCCTTTCGGAGGACATTGTCTCTGACCGTGGCCCCCAATTCACATCACGAGTTTGGAGGGCCTTCTTGGAGAAGCTTGGTCACGGTCAGCCTCAATTCCGGGTATCGGCCTCAGTCCAATGGGCAGGTGGAGAGGATGAACCAGGAGCTGGGGAGGTTCCTGAGGAGTCACTATCTCGAGTGGCAGGGTGAGTGGGCACAATTTCTTCCCTGGGCAGAGTATGCCCACAACCCCCTAGGTCACTCCTCCACTGGGTTGACCCCCTTCCAGTGTGTTTTGGATTTTCCAGCCAGAGCGCGGCTCCTGGGGTAGATGAGTAGTTCTAGCGGGCGGCAGAGGTGTGGAGCTACACGCACGTGAGACTCCGGCGCACCGTCCATCGTCAGAAGGAACAGGCAGACCGCCACCGCAGTGAGACCCTTATGTTCCGTCCTGGGGACCGCATCTGGCTCTCTACCAGGAACCTCCCACTCCAGCTGCCCTGCAAGAAACTGAGCCCCCTGTTTGTGGGGCTGTTCAAGGTTCTCCGGAGGGTCAACGAGGTGACATACAGGTTACAACTACCCAGTCACTATCGTATTAACCCTCGGTTCATGTCTCTTCTCAGGCTGGTGGTTCCTGGTCCCCTAGCTTATACTGTCCCCCACGACACCACCCCACCCCCGGACAATGAGGGGAGTCCGGCATACGCCGTCTGATCCCTACTGGACTCCCGACATCGTGGGTGTCGGCTCCAGTATCTGGTGGACTGGGAGGGGTATGGTCCAGAGGAGCAGTGTTGGGTTCCGGTGGAGGACATTCTGGACCCCAACAACATCTGTGATTTACACCTTCGCCGCCCGGACCGACCAGCTCCTCCTTGTCGTCCCTCTGGTCGGCGTTGTCCTGTGGCTGGAGCCGCGTGTCAGCAGTGGGGTGCCGTCACATATTTTCCTGCTCCTCCCCTCCGGCATGCGACGTCACCAGAATAGTAACCACCGGTCCTGAGATTCATCATTACGCACACCTGTTCATCATTATGATTCACACCTGGACTTCATAACCCTCATTTCCTACCCTTTTTATGTCACTCGCTTATGTTCACTCACCATTTGGTATTGTTCTTCTGTACCGGCTTGTAGCCACATGGATTTGTCTCATTTTTGTTTTATTAAACATTGCACCTGCTTCCTGCCTCACATTATAACACAATCTGCCAAGTTCGATAATGTTTTCGTACTTAACATGACCCTAGTGTATTCATTAATCCAAACAGTTGCTAAATGGAAGTTGGACATTTCAGGTGGGTCCCTCCCCGTTTTGTTTTGAAACAAAATTGGTGTAATAAATAAACCCCCGAACTCCAGTACACTTTAACCAATGAGCTATACACTGTACAAAACATTAGGAACTCATGTTCTTTCCATGACATACTGGTGAAAGCTATGATCCCTTACTGATGTCACATGTTAAATCCACTTCAATCAGTGTATATGAAGGGGAGGAGACTGGTTACATAAGGATTTTGAAGCCTTGCCATGGATTGTGTTTGTGTGCCATTCAGAGGGTGAATTTGAGTGGGATATGGTAGTAGGTGCCAGGCTCACAGGTTTGTGTCAAGAACTGCTATGCTGCTGGGGTTCATCTAAGACCTTTTTTTTGCACTATTGGTTAGAGCCTGTAAGTAAGCATTTCACTGTAAGGTCTACATGTGTTGTATTCAGTGCACGTGACAAATAAACTTTGATTTGATTTGCACACAAGTTTCCCGTGTGTATCAAGAATGGTCCACCACCCAAAGGACATCCAGCCAAATTGACACAACTGTGGGAAGCATTGGAGTCAACATGGGCCAGTATCCCTGTGAACCGCTTTCAACACCTTGTAGAGTTGAAGGCTGTTCTGGGGTGAAACTCAATATTAGGAAGATGCTCCTAATGTTCTGTACACTGTTATATTAAAGGTTTAAACCAATCATATCGGGAGGATTGAAATAAATTGCACTAACTCGACAGAAATAGTTCTAAAGCCAAGTTCTAAAGCCAAGAAAACAATATCATCTACCTCTGTCTCCTGTAGTTTGACGAAAGTCATTTGAATTTAATAATATCCTAAAAAATGCAAAAGTATCTCAATCTTTATCTATCCAACCATCTTACAATCTCACCAAGCTTCTAAATCACACATGCCCACTTTGATTGGATGGACAACATGTCAGTTCCTACTGCAAAAGCTTTGATTGGATGGAGGACGTCCTCCGGAAGTCGTCATAATTACCATGTAGGTCTATAGCTCTATTCACACGGGACTAGTATTACTAGAATGTCGGTTATGTAATTATTACCCCAGTATTTACGGTGGACGATTCAGACGATTTAGTTTTACCAAACTGCCCCTGTAAAAAATAAATCCTCTTTCAAAATGTACTGTTATGACGGAAGCCTGTAGGCTCTTCAATGTGTGAAGACTTTTCAAATGTCTAGCCTAATATTGGCCTAATGGCCTTCAGTTCAAAGAGTCTAAATAATGCATATCAATAAGAACCATGAACGGTAACCTATGCAGACATTTAATTAGCTGATGTATTTGGCAATCTGTCAATTCATTGGCACAATATTGTCCACTTACACTATTTAAAAGAGAAGAACTGCATTAGGAAAGTTTGACAAAACAGTTCATTCATCTGTAGGCTATGTGCATAGCACTTTATTTTAAGCATCAATTTGTTCCCATGTTCTTACCCAAACTGGGTGCAGCACCTGTTTTAAACTCTGTAATATCCCTCAAAACACAGGGATGGCGATTCACACGGGACAAGTATTATCAGGGGACCTGGGAGTTTGCTGAAAAACAGTGGGGATTTAGGGCAGGGATAATAACCTTCCTGCCAAGTAAAAATTACTGACATGGCAGAATCTGACAGGACTCAAATTATGGATGTGGCGATTTGTGCTCGTGCACATGATTATATTACCTGAGCTCCCCCAGTAAATATTATCCCATCGAATAGGGTTTATGGAAGGGGATGAGAAGCACGAACCTGAAAAAAAACAGACCCTAGGCCAGAGCATTTGAAAATTGTGGGAGGCAACACGGATGTCTAGAGAGACTAGTATACACTGATGACCGTGGTTGTTGCTGAAGTGGCCTTAGTCAAAAACCCTTGCTAAATCTTTTGATGTATGCAACCAATAGCTACTATCTAATCTCGCCACTTTTGCTTATCTTAGTGTTTTAAACCCAAACAAATGGCAAAATACAGATTTGACGCCTCTAAATCTGCATAGAGCGAGGTAGAACCAGCCAACTGTTTTGCAGATTTGTTATCCCAGTGTGTACAGATTATGGTACACAGTAGCTGGCTGCATGAGTGGGGTTGCAGCGCAGACATAGACATTGGTTGCAGGTCACGTGGAGTTTTGTGTGTGAGATGGATTTTTGGAATCCAATAGGGCAACTCCACTATGACAGAGTGATGCTGAGACTCAGATGATGCACTTTAAAATGTATATCAAACAAAAAACAATGATTACAAAGTTAAACAAACCATACAACTATATGCAAAGACTACTTTAACAATTTCCACTGAATTTGGAAATGGTTTGTGCTTTCATTCGGTTACCTTACTTTGCATCTGCAGGTGTTTTTCAAGTATATGTTTTTCTAGAATCTATAGTCCTTGTGCATAGAGCTGTATGGTTTGTTGAACTGGTTGGTCTTTGTTTGAAATGCATTTTAAAGTAAAATATCTGAGTCTCTGCATCAATATGTTACAATGGAATTGCCCAATACCAAAGAGATTGGTTGCCAAGAGTAGCAATTTCATTTTCAGAATTGGCATGGTTCCTCACAGAATGAGTGATTGCGTGTTTTGAGGAAATCAATGTGACTACCTTCAAGGACAAAGAAAGTTGAGCGCAAACTCCTTGCTGTCTTTGAACACTCACCTACACCAGTATATTTAGCTACAGCTGTTTTCTAACCTTTGTCCTTACCAAATCCGATACCCTTTCTATAACCTGTGCATATCTTGGGAGAGGACAGACTCACCATTGTGCACAGGTGATAAGATGTGTTATTATATGTTCACGGGCAAGGTAAATGCCAATAAATACAAAGCCATTCTGAGTGATCACCTTCAGTTTATTTAATTCATTCATATCCTGATGGGAGTGAATGACAATGTACCCATCCACAGGACATGAGTGGTCACTGAATGGTTTTATGAGCATGAAAATGATGTAAACCATATGCCGTGGCTATCTGTCACCAGATCTCAACCCAATCGAACACTTATGGGAGATTCTGGCTGAGACAGTGTTTTCCACCACCATCAACAAAACACCAAATTATAGAATTTCTCTTGGAAGAATGGTGTCGCATCCCTCCAATAGAGTTCCAGACACTAGAATCTATGCCAGGCGTATTGAAGCTGTTCTGGCGGCTCGTGGTGGCCCAGCACACTATTAAGACACTTTATGTTGGTGTTTTGGCAGTTACCTGCATGTGCCTTCGGCAGACAAATATTGTGAAGGGACAAAGATGTAACACTGGTCTAACCTGTTGCAAAGTCCTACATAAGATGCTCTCTGCTGTGTATCTTTTGCTGAACAGCATGCTGCTCTGTTGTGGTTATCACTAGTTGCATTAGTTGCATTCTGGCAACGTTACTTTTCGTATATAGGAGGGGGAAGCCTTGCATAGATACATTTTCAATGAGTTCCTCATTATCAGGACCTTGTTGTGGCAGCCTGGCATGACCATGGCTTGATGTTTCTTCGGAGAGGTCATTCAGCCTACTTTGGTTATAGCAGAACAATGAAAATAGTTCAGCCTACCAATCCACAACCATCAATTATATGAGTATATAAGTATTAGGTGTCTAAGATTTCCCTGCCCTGAACTAAGTCAGAGGAATAATGTTTCATTTAGTGTGCCTCTGACAGAGCACTTACTGACCTCTTGATCAGGATGTAAGTACTGGGGTTATGTCAAAGAGCAATTCCACCACTTTTCAACCTCATTTTAATGATCTCGGCCACAATACCAGTGTCTTCATTTGTGAAAATGGCACAGTTTTACGTTTTGTATAAACAAATATAAAGTTTTAAAAATTAAAAGTTTAAAACATCAAAAGTTTAAAAAAAAAAACATTTTTAAAACAGTGATTTTCAAACACTGAGATTCGCGGTGACTCGGGGAGCAAGAAAAGACCCTTCCTCTGGCTAGACACTCATAGCAAATTTAGAAAATCACTGTTTTTCTTATTTTTAATCCTACCCTGTGATGTCACAGAGAATAATGTTTTAGGACCATTCTTCTTTTTAACCACAGATCATAGAAACATGCAGTCTTCACAAATGTAGACACTGGTATCCCAAGCATTTCGCTACACCTTCAACAATAACATCTGCTAAATATGTATGTGACTAATACAATTTGGTATGGAGCTGAGGTTGGAAAGTGGCGGAATTGCCCTTTTAAACAAGTCTATGGTAGTGGTAAGAGTGCTTCATGGAAGATTATAGTATGTTATAACGTGTTGTCACAACAAAGTAACTTTTTTGCAAAGAATTGTCTGATTTTGGATGTTTTGTAACATTCTTTTTCATGGATTGTCTTTTCTCTCATTCTAGGTCCAAGGATTGTTTTTCTTCTGGGCCCCAGTGTTCAAATCGGTAAGGGCTGCATTTGCTAAGCTTGAGCTATTGCATTTATCTAAACGTAAACATGTAGGAAGGTATTGTCTAATGAAACTAATTCCAGGTCAGATGCATCTTCATCTCTATAGGGTCTGGTCGGGGCTGGTCTGACAGAAATGAGTCAACCAGTAGAGAAACTGAGCCTTTCCCTGTCTGGTGTACTGACAGCCACATGTATAGTGGAGTTCCTATATTCTTCAGTGAGTAACAGGTACAGTTTAAATTAATCCTGTATTCTTCAGTCAAATTAACAACTTCACTCCTTGACTAATCCCATTTCCCACTTTCTCAGGTCTGACCTGGTCCAGATACTCTTTGGTCATCATTCCAAAGAACTGGAACTTCTTTGTCAACTTATTTGTGGGTAGTGCTGGAATATCCCAGCTCTACAGGATCTTCTAGTAAGTATCTTAGAGCACAAGGAATGAAGACCTATGGATTGGGCATCACCATAATCAGCCCAGTAAAGTTATTCTTTACGAATCAATCTGTAGGCTCAAACTGTTGTAACTAAAGTTATGTGTTTTCTTTTTTAATATTTAGCTTTATTTCCTTGGAATTAGGATGGGAAATGTATTAGACTATTTAATTTTTTTATTTAACCTTTATTTAACCAGGTAGGCCAGTTGAGAACAAGTTCCCATTTACAACTGCGACCTGGCCAAGATAAAGCGAAGCAGTGCGACAAAAACAACACAGAGTTACGCATAAACAAACATACAGTCAATAACACAATCGAAAAATATATTTACAGTGTGTGCAAGTGTAGAAGATTAGGGAGGTAAGGAAATAAATAGGCCATTGAGGCGAAATAATTACAATTTAGCATTAACACTGGAGTGATAGATGTGCAGATGATGATGTGCAAGTAGAGATACTTGGGTGCAAAAGAGCAAAAAGATAAATAACAATATGGGGATGAGGTAGTTGGGTGTGCTATTTACAGATGGGCTGTGTACAGGTACAGTGATCGGAAAGCTGTTCTGACAGCTGATGCTTAAAGTTAGAGAGGGAGATATAAGACTCCAGCTTCAGTGATTTTTGCAATTAGTTCCAGTTATTGGCAGCAGAGAACTGGAAGGAAAGGCCAAAGGCTAAGACTAAGTTTACATAAACCTACATGTTTTTATTTTTGTCTTTTTGCCTTATCCCACACTATAGGTATGAGCACTAGCAAAGGAGGCTGCCCCTGCAGAGTCTTGAGTGTTGAGTTTCACCAATCTAATCCAACTCCCTGGACCGAAAGGGAGCCTCATTACCGGCAGAAACCCAGCTCCTCCATTCCACTTCCACCCTTGCTCCATTTTACAGTAAAAAAAAAGAATGTTTCCTTGCTGGAGATCATTTAATTTGCCTGGATTTCTTCAGGTTTATAATGGCATATTAACCCTTACCAAAACACACTCAAATGGTGTCATCTGCGCACAATGTTTTATTTTTACTTCATGAAACAAGTTGTTTAATTGTTTATTCTTAAATTAATGTTTATCATGCATTTTTTTGGAAGTGTTGCTTTTTTCCAAACTTTTTTTTGTCATCATACCTCATGGTGTGGTTTCCTAAGGATGATCTTAAATCTGTGTTTGAATGTCTCCAATATTTATTAAATCAATTTTGGTAATGATTTTTATAGTCGTACCTGAAGGATGATTAAACCATACATTCATGCCATGTGGCTGACTGTTCCTTCCACGTGTTGTAACTGCTTTAACCAATCAGGTAAACATTTCACATAGTAGCTTTTAACTGTAGATCTAGTGTAATTGGCACTCTGCCTATTGCCAATAGAAACATGAAATCACCAGCTTTCTTTCCCTGATCATTGAGTAATGTTTGGTGTCACGGTCAATGGGGCTGAATCTAGTACCTGGAGTCAATAAGGAAAACTTTAGGGATACAATGCATATAAAAAGTCTACATCCCCCTAGGATTTCTTCACATTTTGTGTTACAAAATAGGATTCAAATGGATTGAATTGTCATTTTTTGACAATGATCAACACAATCTAATGTCACAGTGGAAGAAAAATTAATACAATTAAAGATTAATTCAAAATAAAACATACCTTGATTAGATAAGTATTTTTCCCTGAGTCAATACATGTTAGAATCACCTTTGGCAGCAATTACAGCGGAGTCTTCTTGGGCAAGTCTCTAAGACCTTTGCACACCTGGATTGTGTATTTACCCATTATTATTTTTCAAAATTCTTCAAGCTCTGTCAAGGTGTTGGAGATCATGGCTAGACAGCAATGTTCAAGTCTTGCCATAGATATAAGCAGATTTAAGTCAAAACTGACATTCACTACCTTCTTGGTAAGCAACTCTAGTGTAGATGTGGCTTTGTGTTGTAGATTATTGTCCTGCTGAATGGTGGATTCTTCTCCCAGTGTAGATGTGGCTTTGTGTTGTAGGTTACTGTCCTGCAGAATGGTGGATTCTTCTCCCAGTGTAGATTTGGCTTTGTGTTGTAGGTTACTGTCCTGCTGAAAGATGGATTTCTCTCCCAGTGTCTGGTATAAAGCAAACCGATTTTGCCTGTGCTTAGCTCATGTTTGTTTTCATCCTGAAAAACTTGTCTTTGCTGTCAAACATACCCATACCATGATGCAGCCACCACCATGCTTCATAATGAGGCAGTTACTCAGTGATGTTGGATTTGCCCCAAACGTAAGGCTTGTATTTAGGCTAAAGTGTATTCCTTTGCAGTTTTTTTTCTTCAGTATTACTTGAATGCCTTGTTGCATTGTTTAAGAATGTTTGTATTTTTGATATGTTAGGGTAATTGTGGAGTCACTACAATGTTGATCCATCCTCAGTTCTCCCATTACAGCCATTGAACTCCAGCCTTTTTAAAATCACCAATGGCTTCCCTAAGCAGTTTCCTTCCTGTCCTGCAGCTCAGTTCAGGGGGACATCATCCACAGCCCAATTATTAGCTTACTGCAACCATGCTTAAAGATATATTCAATGTCTGATTTGTTACCCATCTACCAATCACTGCCCTTTGAGGGTTTCAAAAAGCTCCCTGGTCTTTAGTTGAATTTGTGCTTTAAAAGTCAAGGGAGAGGGGTTGAATAATTGTGCAACAACTACATTTGTTTTATTTAATAAAAAGTGTAGAATTTGCTTTTCACCTTGACATGAGTACTGTGTAGATCAATGACAAAATTACAATTAAGGCCATTTCAAGCCCACTTTGTAACAAAATATGAAAATGTTCCAAGGGGGTGTTGACTTTCTATAGGCACTGTTTGTATTGGCCCTGTAGTCAAGGTCCTTGTCTCCTATTGGTTAGTTCTCAGTAATTGGGAGATGCATAATGTGTTAAATGTAACTAGTGTAGACGAGAACACATGCTATCAATCCTACACATTGGAAATAGTTATCCTCTGATAGACGATGCAATAACTGGCAAACTACATTGTCCATAATGCACACAACCTGTAATAACTGAACATAAACTTAGTGTATTTGTAATGGTATGCTCTTGTATTAACTATTTGGGGTGTCAGGGTAGCCTAGTGGTTAGAGCGTTGCAGGTTCAAACCCCCGAGCTGACAGGGTACAAATCTGTCGTTCTGCCCCTGAACAGGCAGTTAAACCCACTGTTCCTAGGCCGTCATTGAAAATAAGAATTTGTTCTTAACTGACTAAAGGTACATTTTGTTTACAACTATTTGAATTCAATCTTGGCATATTCAATCTTGGCATATTCTGCAGCAGTGTTATTCTTGCACAGATATGCAGGCTCAGATTTCAAAACATGGTTTTGACCCATCTTGGCATTGACTGTTGAGGTTTGGATAGTGCAACTTGGCACAAGGGTAGAACAAATGGCCATGCCTCTGAATAAATGACTGGTTTGACATGATCTTTATGTAGTCCCCATTGATTGGTCCACCTTCGTATGCACACTACATTTTTATTCAAGTCACTGAGTGCTTTACAGTAACCCATCTTAGACCCTTAAAGAGTAAGTAGAAGCAGTGGCAAGGAAAAAAATCGCAAGGAGGAAGAAACCAGAATCCAAGGGGAGGCACATCTTCTGGTTGTACCAGGTGAAAGATTGGAGTCCTATGACCAACTAACCAGACTGTTGACCACGAGCAAGGAAGGACAGTTCAGGGTGCCTGACCAAATCAGGTCAGACAATTGTCAATTACACAAATCCAGAAAACAAAAGCACTGACAAACACCAAACATCTTTGATTACCAAGAATGTTTATTCACAATCAACGAAGCCAAAAGCTTTAGCGTTTGCCACCAACGCGAGGCGCATTGACCTTCATTTGCTTTGCCACCTTGGGTTTGGGTGCAGCCTTGGCAGGTGCCTACATAGGGAGACAAAGTACAGATTAGACAAAGTACTAATAACCCTTTTAAAACAGATGTGGTATATTTATTACCTGTAAAAACTATAAGGTAATGCTGATGACCCCCTTTTAAACAGCCCCTGTATCACTTCTTGCAGGTACACCCTTTTATATATAGTGGGTTACTGGCAAATTGGGAGGGGTGGTGTTAAACCATGGGGCTATTTGCACTTCAAATTTATTAAACAATGGAAGTGTTAATGAATTTATCTGAAAAAGCAGAAACATTCAGACCTGATATCTGTATTTTGGTTACAGGTATTATATTGTTGGTTTTGGATTTTAATATTATGTAATTGTTTATTCTATTTACTTTCTTTTGTAGTATTATGTTTTGCTTTAATGTATAGATGCGGCTTATGCAATAGCTAATGGGGATCCAAATAAACTAAACTATTTTGGTTACAGAAAATGCAGGAATCATTAGGTCTTTAGGTGGCTTTTAATGTACCTTGTTTTTTACTCCCTACTAGAGAAAGACATGGGTTTTTAAGTGCTAATGTCGATGTTGGGGGTCAAGGAGGCTATTGTATGCTGATAATAAATATAATTACATTTGAACATTTTGATGAGACATTTTCCGAAACCGCTATGTATGCATTAAATCAATTACACAACCATACAATCAATTTGACTTTTAATACACAGTAATAATTTTGGCATAGACCAACTCGCAATACAGGTGAATTCATGTTCAATAGGACTTTGTGAATGCACTGAGCAAATTTTTGGCTGATTTCATTAGTTTATGGGACTACAGGTGACAAAATATATGTTTCCCTTTCATTTGGGACCATGAGACCTACTGATCAACATTTTTATAGAAATAGCCCATTTTCTTTTATAAAAATGTGCACCATCTCTTTAAGAGAGACGACGCCACTTGTGTCAAGTAACCAGGCATTCTGGTAATGGAAAGACAAGTGATTTTGCCAACATTTGGTGACAATCATCTTTGAAATGAGCACATTTTGCATTATTGATTGCATATTAGCTATCACAAATAAAGTTCTAGGGTAGTGAACTGACGTTATTTTCACAGCTAGCTCTATGAATGGTGTTTAGCTAGCAAGCTACCAGTACGTTGCCTTATAAAGCCCTGCAGCCTGTACGGACATTGTTTTGCAGTAACAGTAAATACATTTCTACATTCCGTATGGCATTATTAATGTGCTACATTTATATGCAGCAAGCAGCTCAGAGGTTCCTCGAGAACAGGCTAACTAATAATGAGTGGCGCCAGCTTGCAGGAGTTTCACACGAGGCAAGTACACTTGCTATTAAGGGGAAAGGCCGACACAAGGGCCGATACACTAGGAAAGGCGAATATCGGCCAAAGATAAATCGACCCGACCGATATCTCTCTACCCCCCTATTGCTTTTAGACAAAAAAGCAGATATAAAAATGCAGGTATGGTAAAAATATCAAGATTTCAGGCTATATGAATGGGATATAACTGACACCTTTGGACTCTCCAATAGGAATCTAATGTAGTTCCTTACCACAGTGCTAGTTTTTTTCTTTACAGCTCTTGATAAACCACTTGGTGCCATTAAAATTCCAAGCATAAATAAACCATGTGAGACATTTCTGCCAGAGGCTGAGGTGACTAAAAGCAGCAATGTAAACTAAAGATATTGCAGAGCGATCCAAGAGGATGCAATTGTGAGTGGTCCCTTCACTCTCCTGCAAAATGATAGCTGAATGACAACTGCTGAGAATACTGCGGAGCATGTTGCTACATGCTTGCTTGCTGAAGTGGGTCCAAAACTGACCATTTTTACTTTGTGAGTCTACCTTCAGTGTGAAAATGTAGATTCCACATTAAAACCTTGCTGTGTTTTATAAACGCAGGTCATAATGGTTTTACTTTCTGACCAATCAGATTCACACATGGCTATATTAATCTTACCTTAGCACCGGCAGCAGAGGGTTTCTTGGTTGTCTGCTTTGCCTTCTTGGCCTCCTTGGCAGCTCTAGTGACAAAAGAATGATAGAAATTAGGCCACAGACTGCAGAAATAACACATCGACTGACTAGAGTAATACAACACCATTATTGCTAAAAAAACAAGACTGACAATTCACTGTTGAATTTTAAAAATACAATAACTACAGTACCACAGGAAAGTCAGTGTCACAGTGTGAACAGCTAGCTATTTGTTCTTCACAGAGCCAACTCTGACAACACTAAATTGTTAAACACTATACAATAGTTCACTATAGCAGTAAACAATTCACTTTCTTTGGCACCAAAATGGCAGCTATTGACATCTAAAGCCAAGTTTCTGGTAAAGCATGGTTTTGGTGAGGTCCTCACCTGATGGCCTGCTCACGCTGGGCCTTGCGGACCTCAGGCTTCTGGTTCCTCTTGGCCATGATCTCAGCCAGGGAGGCGCCGGTGATGGCCCTCTGGAACTTCACGGCACGGCGTGTGCGCTTCTTTGTCACCTCTTCCTGTTGGGACAGGGAACAGCACGGCCACATTCAGGATCAAGTATGGGCAGTTTGGTAGTGTTAGGTTATTAGCAGGTACAACACAGGAGAAAACATTGCATTTTAAGTAGCACTCATGTAGCTGAACTAGTCCAATAAGAATGCTCATTAACACTATAGTTTTGTGCCAAAGGAACAGTAACAACCACACAGGTGTACTGCATTACTGCAAACCCCTTTCTCACATATAAGGTTTGTAGGAGAGTATGGAGGCTGGCCAGTGGTAAGGAGTCAGAGACGTCACAGAGCCAGTACTATGATCTCCAGTGGCTCTATGGCCGCAGGTATGTGGAGTGAGCACTGCCGTACAAGCTATAGGACACAGCCTGGCAACAGCACATAACGCAGATGGCAACCACGCACACCTTCCCACCCGCAGCCAAAAACAAAGGCACACCAAAACACACCGTGTCAAAACTTAGGTTGTATAACTGAATCACAAGGTAAACACTCACAGTAGCCACCACTTGTCAGCATTTGAGGGGAAATTATGCACACGAGGTACTTACAGACTGGCCCTTCTTGTGCTTGCGCCTGTACAGCACAGTCCAGTTGATCTGTCTGGGGTTCCTCTTGGCCAGGAAGGCAGACGCACACTTAGCATTCAGGAACTGGAAAACCTGGGTGGGGGCGTAAACTATACATGAGTGAGATATTTGACAGTTATTTGGCATGTTGACATGCCCATGTCTAGTTGTAATATTGTTATAACTGCAGTGGAGAAAGGTTTTGACTAGGTGGTATACAGCTACGACCAGAAGTGACTTTTCGTAGTAAGTTATGATAATTACTGTAGAAGGTTATGAGAATTAAGTTAACGTTAGGAAAACGGTTACCTAAAATGCACTCAACCTACTACGAAAAGTCACTTCCGGTCGTAGTTTTACTCCTTGTCACAACAATGAATACATTGCATAGCAGCGTCTGTCCAAGTGACAGGCCAAGAACCAAGTACACACTCAATGAACAGTTCTACTGTAACAATTTTAATAGAATGTCAGCCATGGCTTATTGCAACCAACCATGATAAAACAAAATTAACTAAGTGGCATTAGAGGAAGGAAAAGAGTAGACCTAGGGTGCAGTACCTTCCCATCTATTCTGGCGTATCGGACACCATGGCCGGGGTATATTTTGTACCCACTGAAACTGCACAGCTCGACCCTGTAGCGGAATAATATAAATCATTAGAAGATAAACGTGTCATTCTGTATACTAGTGCATTTTTAGCACTAAAACTGTTATTTTAAAGCTTTGATGGCAATAGATATTATTCCGTAAACTCACTTCATGATGGTTGAGGGGGAACACAAAACCGGAAAGAAAGATGTCGGAAACGGAAACGAAGTTACAGGTAGGATTTCTTCATTATTATCTATTATTATTTTTTCCCACTTATTTTATTCGACACAGCATGTATTTTTTCCCCTTACATTTCAGTCAGAAGCATTATTTGGATTTTTAAATATAAATGTTGTTCATGCAAAGTAGTTGACCAATAAGCAACTCGATCGGTTGATTGGCGTTGACACAAGCGGGAAGTGTGGCCTTGATTTTTTTATTTGCATATTATTTTTTGTTTGTTTTATTGAAATTCCATACATTTTGAGGGATACAAATTAAAATGTGTTACAAAAATCTATACATCCTTCTTAAAAATGTTTGACATAAAACATCACAAACAGATAAACACAAAACGTTACAGGGTTTTACGTTCAAAGAAATGAGAAAGCTTAATTAAGAGTTTCAATTGATTTCAGTAACTTCTTATTCTTACAGAACATTCCATTTAATGTGTCAAAGTAATTATTTAAGTCAAACTTTAAAAAAAGATTTAATACCGTTTTTTTTTTTTCAAAAACAAAAAGGAAAGCCATTTGTTAGTTTCTCTAGCCCTTGAGGTATGGCCTTGATAAAAAGGCTAACGAAAGGAACCAATCAAAAAATGAACAAAAGTAAGAGATATACTAGATCAGTATACACTTTGAAAATAGCATCTTGATTCCAGTCCTTTCATATTGGAATTGCTATCAGCTGTAAATCTATTGAAGTCTATTTCCCCCGGGGAATCGACAACAGTGACGCGCTGCGGTAAAGCATGTTTGTAGTCTTTTTGAAATCAAGCATAGTGGTCCTTTATGGCGAACGGATTTTTTTTGTACTACATATTCCGGTAAATTCTTAATCGTTTTTTCTGTTGTACTGACTGACAAGACAGTTGTGCGCTGGGAACCAGGCTAGCGAATTTTGTGCATTATCGTATATTCTTCGCAGAATGGGAATATCAGATGTAACATTTGACACAACTGGTGAGTGAGTGCATGACCGCTCCCTTTCTGATGTTCGATTTAGCGAACATAGCTATAACGTTTCTTTCAAATGATTGGCTTTATCCTATCCTTAGCTAGATAACTAGCTGGAGCTACTTACTGTCTGTAACTACCTATCCTGTCCTCATTCCAGCGAATGTGGTCTCATCTCATAGTCCATAGTCATGCTTACAGGACTGAAGGACTAATGTAGAGCCAACAGATCACAATGGCCTAATTGATTAGTGTTTTCAGTTGGGCCATGCTGCATTGGATATGTGAAAAAATATTTTCATTGTCTGAACAAGAGTCCCAATATCATGCTCGATTTTCACAACCATCATGTCTCCAATCCCACTGCTTTATCAGCTACTCAATCAACAGAGTGAATATGAATGAATCATCATCCCTCAGACTATAGTAGACCCAGTATGAATAAACTGCATAATGGTGATCAACAGAAGTTCTCCAAGACTGCTTGCATGTTTCAGTTGGCTCCCTGTCTGTATAGTAGATTTATAAGCTTGCCTCCCTAGTTGCCTTTGAGAGGCTGATATTGTTTCTATGCATCGTTCATGGTGATACTATCAACATGTGCATAATAGATTATACATTCATCCATCCACTCCCATGTTTATGGTTCTCCCGGTTTCCCCTTCAGGTCCTGTGGTGGACTTGTCAGCCCAGGGTCTGCAGAAGCTGGAGCCCAGTTTCACCTGCTCTGATGAAACGCACACGCTCATCCTGGACCGGAACCACATCATGAAACTAGACCATTTGGAGAGGAGCCAAGGCCTCCAACAGGTAGGCTCTCTGTAAGTGAGGTCTTGGTGGACTGTATATTCTTTAGATTAGGTTTTACTTAGTGTTTGCTCCCGTGTGCTGGTAAGGGCACAGATGACAGACAGGTAGGATTCCAGTTGAGGGGGTTTAATAATGCTGAAGAGGCACAGGCACAGAACAGCACCGCACAGTGTATGTAGTATGGATTGGCTAAGGCACTTAGTGGTCTGTCAACTTTATTCAACCAAAGTGTGTGTGGAATATCAACAAGGACACACACTGGTCTTGGCTAACACAATGAAAGCTAACTGGTGGGAAGAAACATGGATGGCTGGAACGTTCTCTCGAGCTGATCTTCTTTGAGCTGAAGATTGCACAGCATGCACTACTCCACTTCACCGGTGGGCGGAGCT
Organism: Oncorhynchus nerka; assembly: GCF_034236695.1. Classification (NCBI taxonomy): domain Eukaryota; kingdom Metazoa; phylum Chordata; class Actinopteri; order Salmoniformes; family Salmonidae; genus Oncorhynchus; species Oncorhynchus nerka. Next base: position 21,117,151 of record NC_088396.1, read on the forward strand.
ACAGCTCTGATATGATGAACTAAAATTACTGATATGATTAACTACAAATACATCACAGCCTTTCACACACTCCCTCTTACTGGGTACTGTTACTTGATTGTTTGTGTGACTACATTTGCATTTCCACCAAGGCACATTAGATGGAATATGTTCAACTTAACTGTTGAACATGGTTGAATTCCTTATCTAATTTGTGAAATGGGCATTTACTACTTCTATATGTTATTGCAAACTTGCAATGTACCACATTGGGTTGGATTAGTTCCATCTATATTGTTTTGTTGTCTCATCCTGCCTCTCTTTCCTGTTTTCTTTGCTGTGCAGTTATCTGTTGTTGGAAACTGCCTGGTGCGAATGATGGGTGTGTGTCGTCTGACCGAGCTGAGAGTTCTGAACCTGCCCAATAACAGTATTGGCTATATTGAAGGGCTGAGAGACCTGCCACACCTGGAGTGGCTCAACTTGGCAGGCAACAACATCAAGGTGAGGTGAAAAAAGTGGACAAGGTACTCCCTCTATATTTGTGTACATTTTGTCTCCTGATCATGCAATATGGATGTCCACTTTTCTCTCAGGTCATTGAGCAGCTCAACAACTGTGTGGCTCTCCAACACTTGGACCTGTCTGATAACAACATCTCCAACATTGGTGATGTTACCAAGCTGTTAGCCTTGAAGGTGAGAACAGGTCTTGCCTCTTGGCTTTTCAGAATGATGGGGATTCAGATAGAATTCTGGAGCAGTAAGTAGGAGAGTTTAAACCTGTCTAGGACTGGGGAACCCCTCGCCAACCCAACAGCCAATAAAATTGCAGGGAGCCAAATACAAATCAACAGAAATCTCATAAATCAAATTACAAGTATTAGGCACCATTTTAAATATAAAATTCTTATTAATCCAGCCACAGTGTCTGATTTAAAAAATGCTTTACAGCGAAAGCTCCACAAACGATTGTTAGGTCACCTCCAACTCACAGAAAAACCAAGCCATTTTTCCAGCCAAAGAGAGGAGTCACAAAAAGCACAAATAGAGATCAAATGAATCACTAACCTTTGATGATCTTCATCAGATGACACTCATAGGACTTCATGTTACACAATACATGTATGTATTGTTCGGTAAAGTTCATATTTATATCCAAAAATCGTATTTTACATTGGCGTGTTAGATTCAGTAGTTCCAAAACATGCAGTGATATTGCAGAGAGCCATATGAATTCACAGAAATACTCATAATAAATGTTGATGAAAATACAGCTATTATACATGAATCTTTAGATGCACTTCTCCTTAATGCAACCGCTATGTCAGATTTGAAAAAAAACTTGACGGAAAAAGCATAATCTGAGAACGGCACTCGGAGCCCAAACCAGCCAGAGAAATATCCGCCATGTTGGGTAGTCAACATTATTCATAAAAAGCATTATAAATAATCCCTTACCTTTTGATCTTCATCAGAATGCACTCCCAGGAATCGCAGTTTCACAATAAATGCTTGTTTTGTTCGATAATGTCCATTTATGTCCAATAGCCTCTTTTGTTAGGGCGTTTGGTAAACAATCCAAAAGCGCGATCTGGTCCATTCGGACAAAACGTTCAAAAAGTTATATTACAGGTCAAAGAAACTTGTCAAACTAAGTATAGAATCAATCTTTAGGATGTTTTTATCATAAAAGTTCAATATTGTTCCAACCAGAGAATTCCATTGTCTGTAGAATTGCACTGGAATGAGAGCAACACCTCAAGTGAAAGCGTGTGACTGAGAACGAGGCTGTAGGCAGACCCCTTAGTAAAACATCTCCCATCCGGCCCCCCTTTACATGAGCAGCCTAAAACAACGTTCTAAAGATGGCTGACATCTAGTGGAAGCCTTAGGAAGTGAAAAATAACCCATATCCCTCTGTGTATTCGATAGGGGTGAGTTTAAAAACTACAAACCTCAGATTTCCCACTTCCTGTTTGGATTTTTTTCTCAGGTTTTTGCCTGCCATATGAGTTCTGTTTATACTCAGACATCATTCCAACAGTTTTAGAAACTTCAGAGTGTTTTCTATCCAATACTAATAATAATAATATGCATATATTAGCATCCGGGACTGAGTAGGAGGCAGTTCACGCTATTCATCCAAAAGTGAAAATGCTGCCCCCTATCCCAAACAAGTTAAGTGATTGGTTGTGGTGTTGATTGACTGGCTGCCATTTCTCTTGCAGACCCTTCTCCTCCATGGAAATAGCATTACGACGCTGCAGACCGTTCCCACTCATTTGCCCATCCATCTGTCCATCCTCTCCCTGGCAGAGAATGAAATTCGAGACCTCAATGAGGTAAAGACCCTTCCTTTTTGTTCCTTTGCACTCTCACCTGCTCAGCTTTTACAACAATCTCTCTGAGTTCTCTCTCACCTGCTTGTCTCTTTCTTTCTTTCTCTCTCTCTGCCTCCCACAGGTCTCCTACCTGGCACCCCTCCATGACCTGGAACAGCTCTCCATTATGACTAACCCCTGCGTCATGGTAACACCCTCGTTGCCTGGATACGACTACCGGCCGTACATCATGAGCTGGTGTCTGAATCTCAAGATCCTGGATGGATATGTGGTGTCTCAGAAAGAAGGGTGAGACTAGTTCCAGAACTCACAAATGCCAGCTAGGCATGGGAAGGGGGGTAGGCAGGGATTGAGATGAAGGGTTTCCCTATTGCCCGAGGAAGTGACTTCAGCAGTTGCACAAGTTGAGCCTGCTCTAAGATAATAACCAAAATGCAAAGAATTCCAGTAGTCTGGGCTTTTTAGGTTCCTCCTGTTTGTAGGTGAAAATAGCTACTTAACATTTTTCTGCAAGGGATCATAATCTTTGGGCAATCAAAAAATACTCCTGACTTGCCCAAAGGGGCGAGAGCCTTTCAGACCATAATGTCAATCCCTTGGTAGGGAAATGGACTTGTGACTGCAAAGTCGCCGGGTCGTATTATCCAGTTATACCATCCAAGTGTTGAGTGATGATCACTCTTATTGCTGGTGATTAATGTCTCTAACGTCTGATCTCAGGTTGAAGGCAGAGTGGCTGTACAGCCAGGGCAAAGGTCGATCATACCGGCCAGGTCAGCACATGCAGCTGGTCCAGTACTTAGCCACCGTGTGCCCTTTGACCTCCACGACAGCCCTGGAGACCGCGGAGGATGCCAAGCTGGAGAAGATCCTCAGCAAGCAGAGGTAGGAGAATGCATTCACAAAAGGACTGTGATGCCAACAAACTATCACACAGGTAGTGGATGTGTTCTCCTCCCTGTGATCACATGGAAAAAGTGCCAAATATAAATCCTACCCATTGTTAGAATCCATTTGATATTAAACTGGATCTATCTGTGGCTTTTCTGCTTAGTTTTCGTCATTTACCTTGCGGTACCTTGAAGTTATCTTTTAACCAGATGAGAAATATGAAGTAGATGAGACAGCTTGCACAATCATTGAAATGACTGTTTATTTACTCTCTCCTTTGTATCACATTAGTTAACCAGGGGACCTGTGTGTGTGTGTGTAATATATACAGGTTCCACCAGAGGCAGCTCCTGCAGCAGACCCAGGGGGGCTTTCCCAGCCCTCCCCGCCCCACCCAACTGGATGTGGAGACTCAAAGCCCCCGCCATGTGCCTCTAATAGAGGAAGACAGAACCACAACGCCTGTGACTGCTCCATCAGCCAGACAGACAGGTGGAGGACATGAACTCTACCTGTGTTTGTGTTTCTCTCAATTCTGCAACTCGTCAATCAATCCCCATGTGTGTCTGGTGTGTAAATCTAATCTCTTCTTTGTGTGTGTGTGTGCATATGTTCAGAGCGAGCGACGGTGCAGGTGAACACCTGGCTAGGCTGCGACCCCTCCCAGGTGGCCTCACCACCTCTCCGTAGCCTCAGGGGTGTGGAGGAGCGCCTCTACCTGGAGGACGTGCAGAGCCAGACAGATGAGGACAAACTCAACGGCAGCCTGCTCTCCTCTGAGTCCACCTTCCTTCTAGTCACCTCTGAACCCCCCCGCTCTGACAGCGAGGATGAGACGGAGACGTTTGAGCACGACTCGCTGGTACCCGAACACCCCATTCATCCCAAAAAGACCCTTGCTGAAAAGACCCTACAGGCACCCTTGGTGAAAGGGAGTGAGAGCCAGAAGGAAAGAGAGATGGAGAGAGAAAGGGTGTCAGGTGACAGCCACCTCACCTGTACCTTAACCTCAACTGCCGGTCTACCTATGATGGGAGATGACCAATCACAGACCAATGACAGCGCTCCGCTCCAGGGAGCATACTCAAACTGCAATGCTGTAGAGGTGAGGGCAGGGTCTAAGCAGGAAGATAAAGCATTGGTGAGATGTGATGGGCTGGGTCGCTGTGAGGCGGATAGGGCAGCCGTCAGGATCCAGGCATGGTGGAGGGGAATGTGGACTCGGCGCTGCCACCCGCTGGCCAAAGAGGTGCGGTGTGAGATCCGCCTGCGCAGGATGCAGGAGCACATAGTCTTCCTTTCTGGAGAGTTTGAGAGGTATGGAACAGACCCCAATCAATCCAAGGGCTGCGTTCCTATTCTCTACTCTTTTCCAGAAGGGTGCTCTCATTCACTCCCCCCTCATGCATTAAAAAGCATTGGATTGCTGCGTACATGCCTGATGTGAGTTTCCACCATATTCCTCTCACCAGTCCATTCCTTTCAAATTCATGAGGGGCAGTGTACGAGTGCACACTCAAGGAGAAGGGTAGAGAATTGGAGTTTAGACACTGTTCTCCAGTCCTGGTCCACAAAGTGTGCAGACTTCACCAGTTTCAATCAGTCCACTAGTAATAATGTATCAAATTTGTAAATTGATTTTAATTAAAAAACAAATCTTAAAGCTCATAGAATAAAATATAAACTGCTACTAGTTATAAAGCCCTCAATTAGTTGGATCATGTCTGTTGGCACTGGGCTTGAACACAACCAGACAAATTGTGATTATGCATGAGGTATTACCAATATCATATGTGCATGGTTCATTACTATGTCTGGATGGTGTTGCCTAAAAGGCATGGTTCATTACTATGTCTGGATGGTGTTGCCTAAAAGGCATGGTTCATTACTATGTCTGGATGGTGTTGCCTAAAAGGCATGGTTCATTACTATGTCTGGAGGGTGTTGCCTAAAAGGCATGGTTCATTACTATGTCTGGATGGTGTTGCCTAAACGGCATGGTTCATTACTATGTCTGGATGGTGTTGCCTAAAAGGCATGGTTCATTACTATGTCTGGATGGTGTTGCCTAAAAGGCATGGTTCATTACTATGTCTGGATGGTGTTGCCTAAAAGGCATTTGTTTATAGACTTGCTGGTGAGCTAGATAAGAAACTGGCAAGAATATATCCATACAAAACTTCAATTCCCATTAAAAATAGCAGACATTTAGCCTTTTGTAAGGATTGCACAAAGCGTTGTCTTTGGCCATGCTCCAGAATATGGCTATATCCATTGGAATGTTGGAAGCCATGTTCTCCTGCAACAGAGTGCCATTTTTTATGTACAGTTGAAGTCTGAAGTTTACATACAAATTTATTTTATTTAAGTTTAAATGAAACTTCCGACTTCAACTGTATCTACAGTGGGGCAAAAAAGTATTTAGTCAGCCACCAATTGTGCAAGTTCTCCCACTTAAAAAGATGAGGCCTGTAATTTATCATAGGTACACTTACACTATGACAGACAAAATTAGAAAAAAAAATCCAGAAAATCACATTGTAGGATTTTTTAATGAATTTATTTGCAAATGATGGTGGAAAATATGGTGGAACTTGCACAATTGGTGCTGACTAAATACTTTTTTGCCCCACTGTATGTATATACAGTTGAGGTTGGAAGATTACATACACCTTTGCCAAATACATTTAAACTCAGTTTTTCCACAATTCCTGGCATTTAATCCTAGTAAAAATTCCCTGTTAGGTCAGTTAGGATCACCACTTTATTTTAAGAATGTGAAATATCAGAATAATAGTAGAGAATGATTTATCAGCTTTTATTTCTTTAATCACATTCCCAGTGGGTCAGAAGTTTACATGCACTCAATTAGTATTTGGTAGTATTGCCTTTAAATTGTTTAACTTGGGTCTAACATTTCGGGTAGCCTTCCATAAGCTTCCCACAATAAGTTGGGTGCATTTTGTCCCATTTCTCCTGACAGAGATGGTGTAACTGAGTCAGGTTTGTAGGCCTCCTTGCTCGCACATGCTTTTTCAGTTCTGCCCACAAATTTTCTATAGGATTGAGGTCACTTGATGGCCACTCCAATACCTTGACTTTGTTGTCCTTAAGCCATTTTGCCACAACTTTGGAGGTATGCTTGGTGTCATCGTCCATTTGGAAGACCCATTTGCGACCAAGCTTTAACTTCCTGACTGATGTCTAGAGATGTTGCTTCAATATATCCACATAATTTTACTTCCTCATGATGCCATCTATTTTGTGAAGTGCACCAGTCCCTCCTGCAGCAAAGCACCCCCAAAACATGATGCTGCCACCCCCGTTCTTCACGGCTCGGATGGTGTTCTTCGACTTGCAAGCTTTCCCCCTTTTTCCTCCAAACATAACAATGGTGATTATGGCCAAACAGTTCTATTTCATCAGACCAGAGGACATTTCTCCAAAAACTACAATCTTTGTCCCCATGTGCAAACCGTAGTCTGGATTTTTTATGGCGGTTTTGGAGCAGTGGCTTATTCCTTGCTGAGCGGCCTTTCAGGTTATGTCGATATAGGAAGTACGTTCATCTCTAGGAGACAGAACGCGTCTCCTTCCTGAGCGGTATGACAGCTGCGTGGTCCCATGGTGTTTATACTTGCGTACTATTGTTTGTACAATACCTTCAGGCGTTTGGAAATTGCTCCCAAGGATGAACCAGGCCACAATTTTTATACTTGTGTACTATTGTTTGTACAGCTGAACGTGGTACCTTCAGGCGTTTGGAAATTGCTCCCAAGGATGAACCAGACTTGTGGAGGTCTACAATTCTTTTCTGAGGTCTTGTCTGATTTCTTTTGATTTTCCCATGATGTCAAGCAAAGAGGCACTAATTTTGAAGGTAGGCCTTGCAATACATCCACAGGTACACCTCCAATTGACTCAAATGATGTCAATTAGCCTATCGGAAGCTTCTAAAGCTATGACATCCTTTTTGGGAATTTTCCAAGCTGTTTAAAGGCACAGTCAACTTAGTGTATGTAAACTTCTGACCCACTGGAATTGTGATACAGTGAATTATAAGTGAAATAAGCTGTCTGTAAACAATTGTTGGAAAAATGACTTGTCATGCACAAAGTAGATGTCCTAACCGACTTGCCAAAACTATAGTTTGTTAACAAGACATTTGTGGAGTGGTTGAAAAACAAGTTTTAATGACTCCAACCTAAGTGTATGTAAACCTTTGACTTCAACTGTAACTAGCTAGCTCTTTCAACACTTCTGATGGCGCACCCAGATAAGTCTGAAGGATGAAGGTATCTAGCTCTTTCTGTTGAAGATCACATATCAGACAAATATGTCAAATTCTTCCAAAGAATACTCTGTTGTTTGTGTGTTCAGAGTGAGGCAGCAGCATGAAGAGGAGAGGTTGAAGAGACTGGTACAGGAGGAGGCTGTGAGGTTTCTATGGAGGCAGGTCAGTGATGAACAAGCTCATGCATCAAATGTAAATGCACATACACACACCCTTTCTCACTCCTTCTCCCCATCTCTGCAGCTTCAGTCCATGCAGCAGTGGCAGTGTTCTGTAGAGGGGCAGCTGGCCAGCGTGACTCAGGCCGGGTCATCTCTTGCTCCAGCCCTGACCTCCGGGCTCTGTGACTTCCCAGCTCTTCGACTCCCCCTACCTCTGGCCTCCAGCACTGCAAACCCAGCCTGTACAGTCCTCTCCTTCCCAGACTCGGGGTTCCAGTCAACAGATGAACTGCAGGTGGGGCAGGAAGACACTTTCCTGAGCTGTGGGACGGGCGACTCTCTGGAGACTGTGCGGCCGCTGGTCGTGGGGGGGTTCCTGGCTCCTTGTGGGGGGAACAGTCAGGACTGCAGTCTGCTGGAGCAGTACCTGTCCTCCGTGCAACAGAGAGAGGAGGAGGCAGAGGGGGGTGCCAGCGACAGAACAGGCACACCACAGCCGCCCCCATCTGCCGAAACAGCACAGCCTGACTCCCCCACTCAGAACACAGGAGACAGACACAGAGCAGCAACACACACACTGGAAAGTCCAATTTGAAGTGCCTGTCCTGCTCCTAGTCTTCTGGGATTGGCTAAGAGACTGCCCATAAACTCAGTCCATCTGTGCTGATGAATGTTATTGATGGCTCTAACAGCACCTCATAGACCTTACTGACTAACATCCATATAGCGAGTGGCATATGGACTCATGAATGTGTATACATTCATATAGCCTGGATGACTTTTCTCATTTTGACTTTAAATCTCTTGGACAGCTGCTAGCCTGGAGACCTGACTGTTCCTGCATTCAATAATGCTTTGTTGGTTGCCATGATTTGTCAGTCCAAGGACAATTAGGCTAATGCTTGACTTACATTCGGGAGACGTGGGAACGATAGTCCCAGCTTCCGAAACCTCTGAGTTTTTCCGTACACGGCAGACATGCAATTTAGACCGGTGCTAAAAATGTTAATCCCTGACATGCCCCAACATTAAGTGATAGCACGTCCGGTGACAAGATTCTCCAGGACAATCGGATAGAAAGGCATCCCACGGTACTCAGTAACCCTTTCCTTGACCTCACTGAAACTATACATAACCTTAATTAACCTAAGCCTATTTTCTAAACCTAACCTTAATTCATTTCGACCCCTGTGCCTAAGTCTTTGTTCTGCTGGTTGAATCTACACTTTAAGTGTAAGTATTAAGTCCATCTACCCTCCAACTTTGGTCATCTGCAACTTCCCTGTCTGTCATGCTCATGCAGTGGTTGAAAAAGTACCCAGTTGTCATACTTGAGTAAAAGTAAAGATAGAAAATGACTGGAGTGAAAGTCACAGAGTAAAATTCTAGAAGTATTTGGTTTTAAATATACTTAAGTATCAAAAGTACAAGTATAAATAATTTCAAATTCCTTATATTAAGCAAACCAGATCACAATTTTATTTTCTCTTTACAGATAGCCAGGGGCATGCTCCAACACTTAGACATCCTTTACAAATGAAGCATGTGTTTTGGAAGTCTGCCAGATCAGAGGCAGTAGGGATGTTCTCTTGAGAAGTGTGAGAATTAGACTATTTTCCTGTCCTGCTAAGTATTCAAAAAATAACGAGTACTTTTGGGTGTTCAAGGAAAATGTATGGAGTAAAAAGTACTTAACTTTCTTTTGGGAATGTAGTGAAGTAAAGTTGTAAAAAATATAAATAGTAAAGTATAGATAACCAAAAAAACTAAGTAGTACTTTCAAGTATTTTTTTTTACTTAAGTACTTTACACCCTGTGCTAACGTTATGTTATCTGTATTTATCCCTATTTATTTATCCATCACATAATGGTGTTTATGTCCTTTTCCCTCTTATTCTCCGTTTCACAGACCACAACCCTCCTAAAGCCCATTCCAAACCCTAAACCTTCATTACCCAAACTCCATCAAACCATCCTCGCTGCCTTTTCTGTATGAATAAATATCAAAACATTATGCATTCTCACCGATAACCCACAGTGGCAATATAACCCAGCAGTCAGTAACGCTATACATAATTTATAGGGCTGTCAGTGTTTATCAGTTAACTTTTAGTAATTTAAGTGCACTTTTAAAAAAATTGTGCATTGATGACCTGACACATGAAAGAAAGTCATGACTGGGCTGATGGAAACATGAATTGCTCTTAAAATTGTATAAATGCCTACAGACAACTTGTTTGCTTGACATTTTGTGTCTGTAAAATTAATTATGTGAGAAATGGCATCACGTGATATGTTTTGTGGTCCTCCCACTACAACTCGGGAAAGCTTGCAGTTTATTAGGCTACAAATTAAATAAATTATGAACATCACAGGGTGGTGAATGTCTGAGGTGATGAGCTTGATACTCCTTTCCAATAAATATTGAGTCTTATTCTGGTGACATGATGATCGATGCTTGGCTGCCATTTAACAAATACAAATAATATTGCATGCGTCCATAATGATCTCAATGTATACTGAACAAAAATATAAACGCAACATGAAAAGAAATGTTCCATTCCCACAAAAAGTGTATTTCTCTCAAATTTTGTGCACAAATTTGTTTACATCTGAGTTATTGAGCATTTGTCCTTTGCCAAAATATGCCACACCTGTCAGGTGGATGGATTATCAAGAAGCTGATTAAACAGCATGATCATTACACAGGTGCACCTTGTGCTGGAGACAATAAAATGCCACAGATGTCTCAAGTTTTGAAGAAGCGTGCAATTGGCATGCCGACTAGAGGAATGTCTACCAGAGCTGTTGACAGAGAATTGAATGTTCATTTCTCTACCATTTGCCATCTCAAAACATAATTTTAGAGAATTTGGCAGTAAGTCCAACCGGCCACACAACTGTAATCATGCCAGCCCAGAACTTCCACATCCAGTTTCTTCACTTGCAGGATCGTATGAGACCAGCCATCCGGACAGCTGATGAACCTGAGGAGTATTTCCATCTATAATAAAACAATTTTGTGGGGAAAACTCATTCTGATTGGCTGGGCCTGGCTCCCCAGTGGGTGGGTCTATGCTCTCCCAGGCCAGTGGGAGGGGGAACCTGAAAACCAGCTGTTGTTGGCAGAGGTTTGCAACTCTATTTTTGGTCTATTAACCAATTTCCCAATTTCCCACAACTCCTGCCCTTGTAAACCTGCTGATTAGAAGGTCCTGTATAGATTGTATTTTCAACCAGCAACTATCAGAAATAACATTGCTACATTTTTTAAACTCTGCTTTTAGTTTTTGAATAACTGCAGTCCAAGTTTAAGCAGGTGTGTGTACCTCTTGCTGCTGCTTGTGTAGCTGTTCCAATCATTGCTTAGAAATTAACAATTCAAACCAATCATTGCCGGCTAGTCATTACAATGTCATCCACGACAACAACACAATGTACAGGTACATATAGTGAATTCAAGCGTGCGCCTGTCATTCATTCATTCATCATGGAATAAAGTAAGGAAAATGGGCATGTGTAATACTGATCTGTTGGGGAAATAATTAGCTAAATATCAACATAACTGATGTCCTCCTCAGTGGTGTTTGAAGCAGAGAGGAACGCTTTCCCAACACCGTCCTTGCTCTAAAAAAATGGTCAGGACCAATTTATAAATAAAATGCTGTTGGAATAAGAGTGTGTAAGTAAACAGAGGCGAGATGTAACATAAGTGAATACAATTAATAGGTCATTGATGTCCTCTTCAGATGTTGAAAACATTTGGTAACGTGACAGAGGTCAGATATTTGCCTTGAGTTTTCCTTAAGTCCACCAACAGTAGTTAGGGACCGTCAACATAGTGACAAACCAAATTTCAATAGCTCTTTAACCATTACTCCTAAAACTTTCAAAACTGGTTCTAGCTAATCCGATGGCATAGACACACATTGCACACACTTTCTTTTGTCAGTTTACACTACACACTATTTAAAATTATGTGTTTTAATTTTTGAAATTCAATAGTGCCTTGGTCATGTGACCCACACACCTCAAACAAGGTTCATAATGTAAACTCAGTGGGCCTACACATTGGACAGCCTTATATGTAGCACAACCTTTTGTTTGTCCATTTTCATCTCACACAATTTTACATTCATTTGGTCAACTTTCTAATTTCAATAGCTCCTTGGTCATGTGACCTACTGGACTCGAACAAGGTTCAGAATGTCCTAACTACCCTTCTATATTGCACACCCTTTAGTTTGCCCATTTTCATCTCATGCATGAATTACATGAATTTTTAAACGTTTTACATTTCAATAGTTCCCTGGTCATGTGACCTACAAGCCTCAAACTACTTTCAGAATATCCACTGACTAGCCTTATACATGGCACACCCTTTTGTTTGTCCTTTTTCATCTCACATGATTTTACATTAATTGCCTGCTCTGTTCCCCTGAAGGACAGTGTAACTCACACACCTATTCACTTGGGCCTTCCTGACCTCTAGGCAGGCCCCCATTGACCTGATGATCTCTGACTCCAGGCCTCTAGGCCTACACTCCCTGCCTGCCTACCCTCTCCCTGGGCCTGAGAGTGTATAGCTTACTCCCTGGAACTACAGACCTCCAGGTCTCCACACCTACTCTCCCTACCCAGTCAACACCCCTCTCACTGCGCATCACCACATCCTGGCCAGGGCTCAACCATCTCCATAACCTTGCCCACCAGGCGAACCGGGGCAACCACACTAAGATGTCTACATTTCCACTGTCAAGAACCATGTGCACCTGGTAACCCAAAACAGGCTCTGTGCACTTGGTGACCTGCCCGCTTTTTTAGTCTCTGAGTGGGGCTCCCGAGGGGCGCATCGGTCTAAGACACTGCATCTCAGTGCAAGAGGCGTCACTGCAGTACCTGGTTCGAATCCAGGCTGCATCACATCCGGCTGTGATTGGGCGGCGCACAATTGGCCCAGCGCCGTCTGGGTTTGGCCGGGTAGGCCGTCATTGTAAATAAGAATTTGTTCTTAACTGACTTGCCTAGTTAAAAAGGTTAAATAAAATTAAAAATAATTCAAGTCCCAACTCCACGGCCCCCGTGTCCGGCCGCCCCTGCTCGGACTCTTGAGCGCCTCCCGCCTTGATGGAGGCCTCCTCGTGCACCTGGTGACCTTTTGACTTCCACAGTGAGTCCAAACCTGACACAGTCCCACTAGAGGACGAGCCGGGCGGATGGGCGACCACCACCTAGCCCCCTACCTATCTAGAGCCCCATGTCAATGTCTTACGCCTTCTACCCACCTGCCTGGGCTCTGTCACACTCTGTGTCTGGCCTCTGGCCCTTCTGTGTCCACCTGGTAACCCGTAAGTAAAGAAGGAGGATGGTGGAGGAAAACGTCTTCCGTCCCCGACAAAAGCTTGGATCGAGGGTTGACTTTCAATAGATCGCAGCGAGAGAGCTGTTCTGCTACGTACGAAACCCTGACCCAGAATCAGGTCGTCTACGAGTGATTTATCACCAGGTTCCCCACAAACATGCAGTGTGCATCAGGAGATCACTAACGGCTCCACTCACCTGCCAAAAGAAGCAGGCTATCCCGGGACAACTGAAGATCCGCGGCGCTACGGTATTGTTACATTTAGGGGGGATTCTGACTTAGAGGCGTTCAGTCATAATCCCACAGATGATAGCCTTGCACCATTGGCTCCTCAGCCAAGCACATACACCAAATGTGCTTGGGTGATTTGAGTGCGACCGCAACAGGTGGGTATGCTCCTTTGAATTTCGTCAAGTTGACATCTATGCCCAGTGAGAACCTAGGCTTCTTCTGTCCGATTTATGGGTCTGAAGCAAATCAATGGGTGTCGATGGTACTACCCACATCAGATGTAGGCCTCCCACCCCAGGCAAGCTGGAGATACCTCTCCCTACTTTGTAGGGCACGATCCAGATCCTTGCAATGCCCTATCACTGCGGGGCCAATGGGTTTAGTCTCCGCCTCAAGTCTAGGGAGCGCAGAGGAGACCTCCCCACCTACAATGTGTGGCGTCCCGCACTCAGGCAAGCCTGAGGCCTGGTAGTGTCAGCTAATGGTAAGGCACATGCCATCTCCACGACATGCTCCAAAGAGAGTGGAGGAGAGCTCCCACATAGAATGTGTGGAGTCCCGCACCCAGGCGGACCTGAGACTTGGCAGTGTCCATAACTGCTAAGCACATTCTATCTCCATTAAGTGCTCCACTGTTAGCGGGTCCAGCCAAAGCCAACATTCGATTCAAACCTTCGCAGTTTAGAGTTAGCTAAGTATACGGGGGACGCGTGTTTAAACGTTTCACCACAGCCGCTCTGTGATCAGACTGATGTCAGTAGTACACTTTCATCAGCCGTCTCCCCCTCCCAGCCAAAGCCAGGGATGTGTTCATTCTCTGATTGGCTTCCTGTCCAGGTCAGGATTCATTTACAATAGCTCCGCAGCAAATAGTTGAGTCTGGTGGAACCGCCCTCACATTTTCATGCTTGACCGAAAGCCCCATATTCCAGGACCGACTGCCGCCTTCCGTTAACGATCAACAGCCGTCACCATCTGCAGGACTCTCTTTGCGTACGGACTAGGACCGAGGTAACTCCAGTTTGGTTTGCATCGTTAGCGACACTGAAAACAGGTGACATACAGGGAGGGATTGGAAGAGCCCTGCTAGAGGGCTACCTCGTTATCTCCCTTACTAACGCTAAGGACTTACTTAAGAGAGTCATTGTTACTCCCGCCGCTTACCTGCGCTTCATTGAATTTCTTCACTTTGACATTCAGAGTACTAGGCAGAAATCACATCTCGTCAACACCCACCTCAGGCCTTTGGGATGTTTTGTTTTAATTAAACAGTCGGATTCCCCTGATCCACACCAGTTCTCCGCTGGAGACACAGCGTAAACGTGGCCGGCAAGCGCCGTAGCTGGGGAGATCCGTGAGAAGGGCCCGGCACTCGTCCAGAGTCGCCGCCAACCGCTGGACCCAACCACTCACCGGTCCACCTTCGGCCTCCCGGCGCACGCAACCCCTTGCGTGACCACGCACGAGAGCCCCCAAGATGGGCCGCACAACAAACTTCCAACGGTGGCGAGAGGAGGGTGACGGAGCGACAGATGAAAATGGACAAACCAAAGGGTGTGCAATATAGAAAGGTAGTCAGTGGACATTCTGAACCTTGTTTGATTCCAGTAGGTCACATCCTGTAATAATCTAATGATTGTGTCATGATATTAGGGCCAGCAGAAAATGGTCAAACACATCCTGATCCAGAGACCCATCTTCCAGCTGTCAGAGAGACTGGCCTACTCCCACAGCCTTAAGCAGGCCAAAGCCCTTCCAGCAGGTCTGTCTTTTGATCACACCTACTGTATGCTGTTTGGCCCCACCTCACATATTTCTTTAACTCCCTGTTCTCCTGTGTGGGTGTGTGAGAGTGTTTTACGGAACATACAGTGTGCAGGTGTGTGTAAACCTAAAAGTAAGAGTCGGTGTCCTATTTGCACAGGTGAGGTTCCGGTGGTCTAACTGAACTACACGTCCCTATCGTTGGAGAGCCCGTTTGACTGCGACCAGGTGGAGGGGTATGTGAGGGAGACACTGCTCCTCTTGCGCCGGGCCATCTCCACCCAGCGGTCCATCCTCTACCTTCCACAACATTGGCCTCCTCTCCTTCCAACACCCCAGGTGGGCTAATGGTATAGTCTAGAAATTATACAGTATAGACATTTGGGATCATTGTTTCAGGTGATGGATAGCAAAACAAAAGTCATTTGGAGAAAGTAGATGTCCACAATTCTGATATGCTCCCAAAACAGTGATTAGTTAGTGAGACGCACAAGGCGTGGAACGTTTTGATCCCCATTGGGATCTCGTTGTAGTAGTGTTTGTGTCTACTACACTGCACAGACTAAGTTACTGACGCAGTATAGCTGTCAACAAGACTATAGCAATGGGTTAAGTTTGAAAGTGAAGAGAGATATTTAATTAGTTTGAGGTCCAGAGATCATCTGAAAATGTAACGTCTTTACTTTGTCTCATCAGGATGAAGTTCTAAAGGAACTTTGTCACTGCCAGGGTGCTCTGGACTCTCTCCAATGTGTGCAACTTTACTTACTCCTTATAAAGCCCTTTTGTAACTGGTTGGTTGTAACACTACTACACAATTGGTCATGCGACATCAGTAGACGATCCTAGAGAGGTTTGGATATCATAAGAGAACATTGGAGATTTTATGTGTGTTTTTTATCTTGTAAAAGATTCCATGAGATGAGCGCTGTGTGCAAACTTTTGGTGCACCTTCAGCGTCTGTATGTGTGGGGGTGGGTGTGTCTATGTTCTGATCTATGTCAATGTGTATGTTTGTGTTTCCAGGGGCTGGACATCAGTAAATGTCTGGTGTCTGCCAGCCAGCAGAGAGACAAGGCAGAACAGGCCCTTCTGTTGCCTAGCAACCCCACCGGAAAACAGGGGGTGGCAGAGGAGATGGGAGAGGTAACTGAGGGGGACGGGCTGCATTCATCAGGACCATTGAATGGCTTCAAACAGTTGCTTAAGCAATATATTTTTTGCACAATAACTTTGTGGAGGAGAGGAGCAGGTAGAGGGACATCAACTCTGAGAGGATCAGTGTCCAACAGATGAGCTAGAAGAGTGTGAGAGTCATCTGGCACAGCTGTTACCTTTGAAATATGTTACTAATCCTTGGGGAAGCTTGTTGCATTACTGCTGTTGTGTGTTCTGTAGGAGTCGTGTTTCCTGTGCAAGCACCATGCTCAGTAGAATGTACCGGTGTACATGGGTGGAGATACTGAGAGAGGAGCAGGAGGAAAACCTCCTACTGCACAATGAGCAGGAGAGAGATCAGCTACACCTGCAGAGGGAACAGGCAAGCTCACATACACGTCCTCAGCAATTATAGAAATACAACAATACAAAACCACGATTACTGGAGAATAATTACCCAAAGGGACCACCTCCAGAGTTCAGAATAGACAGATGTTTTTCACCCTATTTTTACCTACTGAGTCAAGTAGTGAGGAAGCTGAGGAAGTCAGAGGGACAGGAACAAGTGATGAACCTACTTTCTCTCTCTCTCAGGCTGAGCAGCATCTGATCCGGGAGAACAGAGGTTGGCAGCATTTAACCTGGGTGTGGCAGAGGCCGCGAGGGAAAGTTCTGCCTCAAGACCCAGAAGGTTCTATGTGAGTCCCTGTGAATACTTCTATTTAATTTGATGTGTTTCTCCACTGAGATCTATAGTAACTTCACGGCCTCCTCCCCAGGCCTCGTTCAACTTCCAGGGCCGCCCGCTGATGACCCCGCGGCTGCCCAAGCAGAGGCAGTACCTGCAGGAGCTTCTGGAGCAGGCTGACAGCAGATGGAGCAGACAGATACAGGCCCACCAAGCACAGCACCTCATACACCGCCTGCGACAGGTTCAGCTAGCAGCCGAGTGTGTGTGTGTGTGTGTGTGTAAGTGCAGTGGGTGAGGGGGAGCAAGTGCACAATTTCAGAGAGAGGTGTAAAGAAAGAGAATTCAGCAAGGGTCTGTATATCCTCTTTGCTTTGCAGCTGGAGGAGCTCAGCAGGAAAGCGCCTGACAGGCAGCCGGCCTCGGAGGGTACCCCGTATGTCCTGTACGACTGTGCCCCCCAGGCGATAGCGGAGCAGAGGGCCAGGGAGCTGTATCTGCACCAGCTCCACAGCACCAACAAGAAGATGAGGGGGGCACAGCTCCACCTGGCCGCCAAGCACAGGAGAGAGACGGACATGATCAACAGGACCAACCAACAGAAAGAGGGAGGGAAGGGAACAGACTTTGGTAGAGGCTTTGAGAGGGAGTGGTACTCGTCTGCTACTTCCATTCAACACAGTTTTGAAAATATCAGAACCCAGAACCAAATCGAGTAGATGGCAAGCACATGCTAAATCTGGTTCTGGGTTTGGAGATGAATGACATAGTAATATAGTAAAGGATGGTTATGATTGATGGAGAGCAGCACCAATGATTGTTTCCCTCCCCTAGGATGATAACTCACCGGATCCTTCGCCATGATAGGCAAAGAGGAGACGTGGGGGTGGAGCATGGAAGCGAAGAGACTCAGAGAACTGGATATAATGTGTATTATAAACTGGGTGGGTCAAGCCCTGAATGCTGATTTGCTGACAGCAGTGGTATACCACAAGTATGACAAAACATTTATTTTTACTGCTCTAATTACGTTGGTAACCAGTTTATAATAGCAATAAAGCACCTCGGGGTTTTGTGCTATATGGCCAATATTCCACGGCTGAGGGCTGTATCCAGGCACTCTGCGTTGCGCTTAAGAACATCCCTTAGCCACGGTTATTCAAGTGATCCTGGAATAATAAGGCCTATATAAAATGTAAAGAGTTGCCCTTCCTGTCTTTCAATGAATAAGGCCTATAAAAAGTGTTGTTCTTGTTTCAGGGCTGGCTGTTGCCTGCTGATAGACCAGTGCTCAGGGCTGCAGCGATGTCTGCAGTTTAAGAGACTCTCCAGCTACAGTGGAGAAACCAACATGTGGAAGGACACACGCTACATCAGCAGCATGACACAAAATGTGTTAATCATCAACAAAACACTCAGTAGTTTTGCTAACAATATTCACTTAGTGCCTTTTTTATTCCCTTCAAAACATACATTTTTCCTTGAACACCAAATAGAATTCCTTCTGTGGTGCATCACGCCTAAGCAGAGCATAATATTCTCTGGGGGAAAGAAAATATAACATTTACCATGTCTGTCATTACCTTTGGCAAAAACACCTAAACCGAAACAGGCAACGCTTTATACAAAACTACACACAAAAAAGATGCAACCCCTCCATTATTAAAAAACGCATACCCAAAGAGGCAATCACATATGTAATTATTATAGGCGCTACTCTTGCTCTCGAGAACCCAAGGCATTCTCAGCTATAAGCACTGCTTATTGGTGGGAACATGTGAACTATAACTCGACGCTCTGTTTTAATGTTTAGAAACGTCAATCATCATCGTTGCGATACGGTTTTGGAAACATATGGAACCTATCTTTAATATTAGCGAGTAAGAATCTTACCAAATAAAAAAGATGAACTTACTGAAGCAGGTTTGCAGACATCCATACAATTGTATGCCTACAGTTGACGAACTACACTTCCTCTCCAGTTATGCTTACACAGGTGCTCGAGCACGATAGATAGCTAATAAGCACAGGTGGTCTTCTGTAAACAAGCGCTGCAACATGGAGATATGGCCGTGTGGGAACACCAACCCTATAAAAGGTGTGTAGTAATTTAGCCTTTTCGTTTTTCGAAAAACATTTTTTTGCCGATATGAAAGCTACTTTCCTTATGTTTCCAAAATCATACCGCAAGCGATTTCTGTTAACGTTCAGAACAAGCGTCGGTGCTCTTAACAAAACTCCCCCGGCCAGAAGTTACCGTCATGAATAGATGCTAAAGGTAGTTAGCGTCTATGCATGGGCTAGTGGTACACTAGTGTTTATTAAAGCTTCCTTTATCACGTACACAAACGTCGGGCACCGCACAAACCTGAAGTCCCTTGTGGCTCAGTTGGTAGAGCCCGGCGCTTGCAACGCCAGGTTCGTGGGTTCAATTCCGACGAGTACGAAGAAAATATAAAATTGCACTCACTACTATAAGTGAGATAAGAGTGTCTGCTAAATTACTCAAATGTAAAAGTCAGTTCCTAATGGTAATGATGTCGGGGATAAAAATGTAGTTAGTCATCTCGTTAAAACTCTGACACGCATCAAGAGGGAAGTCTAGAATAAAAATACAAGATGAACAAGGGTGTCCTATTTTTAAATTCTATAGGTTATCTAACTGGTCCTCTTGTAACCCAGGCTTTGGCAGGAGTGTAGCCTAAAGTATGAAGTGACAACAGGGAGTAATACATTGTCAGTTAATAATATATTGGAGTTGTGCTTTAAAATCAATGATACTGCAGTGTGAACCAGCGTGTACATATTCTTTGCTAATATCTGATAGAATCCTCCAACTAAAGACGAGAATCTGCAGGATATTACATGTGAGGTCAGGAGGTCAAACGGAGGCCGGCACTATGAGGGTTTGCGTTTATGTCCGGACAAGAGGTCCATCTTAACAGTCTAAAACTGGCGGTCTCCTCCTATGCTTGTCTCCTATCTTTTATCGAAACTCATTTGAAAACAATGGACAGGTAAAGGCAATATGGGATTCACCCATCCACTTTTCCAAGCAAAGGAAGCAAGGTAAAACTATTGAGATGCAACCTACAATAGATGACAGAGGCCTTTCGGGAATATGCCATTTCTTCCTAAGTTAGCCTATTAGTTATTAAAGCTAGTCCAAAGATGCTCAACGGAGTGTGTTATTAGGGGTTTGGTGACACAGAACAGTCTGTCTCCAGATTCTGTATCAATCACAAATAAATAATCTCAAAATAGAATATAGAATGTATAGAACAGATAGGGTTCCCTCAAGTTACACATGAAACGTTGTGGCACTAACCTGGCAATTTGATGATATGGACACATATAGCGATATGGTAAACAAAGCAATAACAAAAGTCAAGGGGGACATCAAATGAAATGACTGAACCTTCAGAAAAATACCCCTTAAATTATATTTCTGCTGGTTAACCATTTGTAATCTCCTACAGATGTGCATCCTATGTATTACATTCTATGGGCACTGGGGAGTGTCTAGAGGCAATGGAGTGTCTCGTCTTGATGACCTAGCTGCAGAAGGCTTTGGGCGCGTTCCTCTGCCCAGGCGTTGAGGACACATGCCAGATCTTACAACGCCTGGATAGGTATTTTATGTATGAGTTAACCACATATGTTACAGCAATCTGGTGCCGAAAGGCACTGTCGATGCCGTGGAATGCAACCATTGGTTGATGCATGCAACGTCTGAGCAGGGGAACGCGACTGTTGAGTGATGATTGGTGAAATTATGCGAAATCTGGAGAGGCAGCAGCGCATGTCTGATATGTGTAGCTCCCTTGTGCTGTACTGAGGGATCGAACGTTGGGGATAGAAAGAGAGGTGGCTGATGGAGTTCACACGTCCTGGACTTTCATGGCGTCCACGGGCCAGTCGTAGGTGTCCTGGACGAAGGAGTCATAGTCGGGGCTGTAGACATGGGAGAGCACAAACGCCTCCTTGTCCTTGGGCTCCGGGTACAGGGAGGCAATTTTGTGTCTGTACGCATAGTCAACCACCTGAGAGATGGGTAGAGAAAAATATAAATTAGTTACACAGAACACTAATGTATTGATGTGTGGAATGTAATGCTGGTATTGATGGTTTTGTGGGGTGGAGTCAGTCTCTAACCTTGACAGCGATCTTAAAGGACACTTCTCTGATGCTGTTGAGTGGAGGGTAGAGTCTTCCCTCGGCCAGGTGCTCCTCCGTTACCATGTCAGCTATCGCCTGAGAGAGAGAGAAACAGGAAATGAAAAAGAGAAGTAAAGAAATGGAGGGCTCTATGCTCTACCACTTTGGATTTGAAATGATACAATGACTGAGGTTAAAGTGCAGACTGTTTCTAAACACTTCTACATTAATGTGGATGCTACCATGATTATGGATAATCCTGAATAATCATGAGTGAGAAAGTTTGACACACATATCATGCCCCCAAGATGCTAACTTCTTTCCATTACAATAACAGGGGAGGTTAGCATTTTTTGGGGGGGGTATGATATTTATACCTCCAACTTTCTCATTCATCATTATTCACGATTCATTCAGAATTATTCGTAATCACCGTAGCATCCACATTAATGTAGAAGTGTTTAGAAACATATTACATTCTTATTTACAATAAAAGTGACTCCAAAATGACAATACAGTATTTACCAGTAATTTCTATTGGGCACAAAATAATCTGAAAAACAACCAAAACAAACAGAAAATGCATTCAACAAGTTTGTAGAGTCACAAGAAGTGCATTTGTCCCAATACTATTGGTCCTCTAAAATGGGAGGGGACTATGTACAAAAAGTCCTGTAATTTCAAAACAGTTCACCCGATATGGATGAAATACCACAAAATTAAAGCTGACAGTCTGCACTTTAACCTCATAGTCATTGTATCACTTCAAATCCAAAGTGCTAGAGCATAGAGCCAAAACAACTAAAAATGTGTCATTGTCCCAATACTTTTGGAGCCCACTGTATATATTTAGATCAAAGATTATTTCAAGAAAGGGAGAATCCATCCAAGAATACAGTGCATTCCGAGAATCCTTTTAGCCAAAGGGGGTGTTCTGTCATGCTGACACGAACTCTGAGCTCACTGGGGCGTGGCTACTGACTGGGCACAAGTTCAGATGAAAAACATTTTTCATTTAGATGGCTAATATCACAATGCTATCTTCACAAAACTATTCTCATATTTCATTATATAATATTTACAAAATGTAGATGTAAACCTGATACATAGGATGTGTACACTTTCAGAGTTACCGTTACCTTGATATACCATCCTTAATGACATTACAGAATAATAAACAATGTGATAGGATTATTCTTTAGACCCCCCCCAGACCATTCTTAACATTTGGACATCAGAAATGAATATTTTGACGTTAGAGTCTTTAGGCGGGCCACACTCTCTCTAGACAAAGCATTCCTTTGGTGGATACTGAAAGGCAGAGCGGAAAGGTTCCCTCCTGCTTAAATTTACGACCCAGTGTTAAGGTGTCAAGAGCAGCACAGACCCCCTTCCCCTCTTCTGTGGGAGAGAGGGGGTCTGGCTATCTTCAAACATTTGCCTAGCTGATGGGTCCTTTGATCCACAGTCAGGAGAGTCATGACATTGTTTAGATTGCCGAATAAGGCTGTCATGTAACAAAATATGGAAAAAGGGAAAGGGTCTGAATACTTTCCAAGTGCACTGTATATTCAAAGAGCGCCTATATGCTGCAGGAGTGGTCCTTGAGTTGCCTTTCCTCCCACAGACACGTTTCCATAAAATCCCTGCTTCACTCCTCCCGCAGCCATTGGATAGGTATATAATGCCAATATGCTATGGTCTAATTTACTTTCACTTGCCCACTGTAACCCACTATAACCTACAGGTTATGGGTTACTCAATCTAGTGGGCTGCTGAAAGTTTAGTATGGGCTGCAAAATAGTGGTGTTGTACAAATGTGGAGGGCAGCTCGACATGTGACACATACACACTCATAGCTCCTGGTCTCCAGGATCCCAAGATAATTAGCATGCAGTAGTTAGAAGGATAGTTGCCATAAGGGGGAACTACTGTTAGTTAAGCACCATGGATAAGGTCATTAGTTGAAATTACGCACCAATTTTTTGGGACCAATGTCTCTTTCATCATTTAGGCCTCACTGTTAGATTTTCTAAGCTACTGTAGGCTTTACGAGGTGTTCGCCTAGGCTACGCAGCAGAACGTTGCAGTGAATTCGGAGGGCAGACTGACATGGAGTCCTAGGTCTCTTTGCAGTCAGTGACAAAAGTTTCTTAATTTGGTTGTGCTCATAACGCATCATGACCATTTTAATAAAGTATATGCCTGTAAGTCTGAAGTAGCCAGGGGTAAACGTGGTGTGTGTGTGTGCACAGTGACACAGGTTATATGTGCATGTGCGCCAAACCTTGCCTCCAAAGGGCCACAGTTTGTGACTCACAGCACTCGCCTTTACCCACTGCACTGTCTGCAGTGGTGTGTGTAAGAGATTTCTCATTCACTTAGCATTTTGGATGTGTCTTTAACCACATATTTAGAAATCGCCCAGTTTTCCTAACCACACCAATATTTATACTTTCATTTTTCAAACAACACAAGGTAAATTGGAAAAATAATATAAAAATGTATATATTTTAAATGGTAGAAAAATTAGAAATTGAAACAGTTAAAATTATATTTTACGAGTGGACAGAAAAATGTTGAAATTGAAACTAATATTATATTATTCAACTTGAACAATAGTATTAGATCATTGGATTGATAAGCATTACATACACTCTTTACCTCTGCTGTTTGGGAATGTTTGTATGTCTTTCTTTGAAAATGTAAAATTAAGGCAAACAGTTACCTCGGCTGTGGTGAGGAAGATGTCGTCAGAGATTTGGCGCACCCCGCAGGCGATGACCCCCAATGCCACGCCAGGGAACACGTAGGCGTTGTTCCCCTGACCGGGGATGAAGGAGCGCCCGTCAGCCAGGGTCACCTTATTAAAGGGGCTGCCACTGGCAAAGATGCCCCGCCCCTGGGACAGAGGAAGAAAATGAGAAAGAGAGCGAGCGAGCGAGAAAGTGAGAGAGAGAGCAAAAGAGATCCTTAATTCTATTTCAGATCATTCTATTTCTATGACAGCAAGGATATTTAGTAAGCATACATTGATTGGCACTCCAACAAGGGAACAGTGAGTGAATGTCTATTGTCTAGGTTAGGATCAGAGTTTCAGTACCTCGGTGAGTTGGTAGCACTGCTCGGCGGTGCACTCTGCCTTGCTGGTGGGGTTACTCAGGGCGAAGATGATGGGCCTCTCGTTGAAGGACGCCATGTCCTTGATGATCTTCTCAGTAAACGCCCCTCCGATGGCCGCCACTCCTGCACACAGGAGAAGAAAAGAGTACGGAGTGTGAGAACAAAACACGCATATCTTCCTGAGATGCTCTGCAATGTTGAGTTTCTGTCCAGTGTCCATTACTGGTCTGTTTCTAAAGAAACATTCTGTACATGACAGATGAGCCTTAGTTACACTGGTGAGACAATATGTGATCATGGCAACTGACCGATGAGGGCGGTGGGCTTGACGGTGTGCACCACTTCCTCAAGGGTCTTGATGTGGGCGTGGTCATGGGCAAACTCCTCCTTCTCATGGTTCAGGTTTCCTCTGCCCTGTGGGTCACACCATGGTAACATCAGTCAGTCTGACATACAACTGGATCCAGTTCAGGAGGCCGTAACATTCTGAACGTTGCCCATAGAACTGACTGACATTATTCCCTATTCTACATGACAGTGCAGCATAACTGATCTACATGATCTTTCTATCTGAAAATACTGTAACCTTGCATCCTACTTAACACGACCAATGTCTTGGTGGACAGCTCAGGAGAAGGCTGATTAGATCAGCGTTTTGAAGCTATTCAAGTGTATTAGGAGGTTAGCTATGATAATATGGTATTTCTGTTACCTTGACGATGAGACCCCTGGAGTCGACCATCCAGATCTTCTTTGCGGCTTCCGTGGCCGACACCCCCTCCTTCGCCATGGCCATGATTAGTAAGTGGGCTATACCCAGTGCAGCCTGGGTAATAAACAAAAGCAGTGGTAAAGTCCTTAAATGAAAATACTTGAAAGTTCTCCTTATGTCGTTTTGGAGGCATTTATATTTTTGACGACTTACTTCACTACATTCCTAAAGAAAATAATGTTCTTTTAACTCCATACATTTTCCCTGATACCCAAAAGTACTTATTACATTTTTATTACTTAGCAGGACATGAAAATGGTCAAATTCACACTTATCAAGAGAAATCCCTGGTCAGCTTCTGATCTGGCGGACTCACGAAACACACATGCTTCGTTTGTAAATTATGTCTGAGTGTTAGTGTGCCCCTGATTATCCGTAAAAAATAATGTTTTTGTGAAAATGATGCCATCTGGTCTGCTTAACATAAGGAATTTGAAATAACATACTTTTGCAATTACATTTACTTTTGAGTCATTTTCTATTAAGGTATCTTTACTTTTACTCAAGTATGACATCATTGTAAAAAAGACAGTTCCATGATGAATCCTGCTACTAAGCAATCTACCCAATCACTGCCATGCAACATGATGATTTTCAAGCCATTTCATCTGCATGCTTGTGTTATCTTTCAAGACTTGATTCAAGAGAGTGAGGTTTCCAAAAAAAATCAACATGTTTTGGTGTTTATAATGAACACAGATCAGCGCGTTTGTCCTCTTACCTCCCCAGCCCCCTGGAACACAAAGGTGTGGTCTGACAGTTTGTTCTTGGTGATCTTCAGAGCAGCCAAGACCCCAGCTACTGCTACTGAGGCTGTGCCTGGGAGAGAGTGAGTGAGACAGGGAGAGAAAGAGACAATCACAGGAGACATAAGAGAGAGGGTGAGAAACACAAGGGATGGGTTATACGGTTGTTCTCAGAAGTCAGAATGGTTTTGCACATCCATCTTTCAACAGTACACAAAACTCTATTATGCATCTCTGACTAAGACCACAGGAGGGCTTCAGTCATCCATACAAACAGGAGGGCATCAGTCATCCATACAGCAAATAAGGCGTATGGAGTGCGAATAGATTTGACAGGGAAAAAGAGAACAAGTTACCTTGGATGTCGTCGTTGAAGGTGCAGTAACGGTTGCGGTATTTGTTGAGGAGGCGAAAGGCGTTGGAGTTGGCAAAGTCCTCAAACTGGATCAGGCAGTTCATTCCATACCTGCATTCCGTGGAGCAGTGAACAGTCAGTCAAATCACACACACACACACACACACACACACACACACACACACAACCTACTTGTCAGTAACTGCCTGCATGAACTCATCGATGAGGTCATCGTACTCCTTTCCTCTGATCCTCTTGTGCTTCAGGCCGATGTACAGGGGGTCTTCCAGGAGTGCCTGATCAAAAATAACATTTCACCCTCAAGCTCTATGACGAGGGCCTCCAGGAAATAAGGGAAGTAACTAAGTGATAGTGGAGCCCTGAATTCCAAATCATCATCTAGCACCTGTCCAACCCCTTCAGAGCTACAGGAGGGGGGAGGGGCTAGGGGTCCATTTGGAATTGAACAACACTGTTATGCAATCTTGGTGAATCCTAAAATTATTGTATTCTTACCTTAACCCTACTTAGATCTCACTGCCATACAACTACCAGCAGCATATTTAGTTCACTAGGTAAGATATAAACTCAGCAAACTTAACATGTGTTAATATTTGTAAGAACATAAGATTCAATAACTGAGACATAAACTGAACAAGTTCCACAGACATATGACTAACAGAAATGGAATAATGTGTCCCTGAACAAAGGTATCTGGTGTGGCCACCAGCTGCATTAAGTACTGCAGTGCATCTCCTCCTCACGGACTGCACCAGATTTGCCCGTTCTTGCTGTGAGATGTTACCCCACTCTTCCACCAAGGCACCTGTAAGTTCCTGGACATTTCTGGAGGGGAATGGCCCTAGCCCTCACCCTCCGATCCAACAGGTCCCAGACATGCTCAATTGGATTGAGATCCGGGCTCTTTGCTGGCCATGGCAGAACACTGACATTCCTGTCTTGCAGGAACTCACGCACAGAAGGAGCAGTATGGCTGGTGGCATTGTCATGCTGGAGGGTCATGTCAGGATGAGCCTGCAGGAAGGGTACCACATGAGTGAGGAGGATGGCTTCCCTGTAATGCACAGCGTTGAGATTGCTTGCAATGACAACAAGCTCAGTCCGATGATGCTGTGACACACCGCCCCAGACCATGACGGACCCTCCACCTCCAAATCAATCCCGCTCCAGAGTACAGGCCTCAGTGTAAAGCTCATTCCTTCGACGATAAACGCAAATCTGACCATCACCCCTGGTGAGACAAAACTGCGACTTGTCAGTGAAGAGCACTTTTTGCCTGTTCTGTCTGGTCCAGTGATGGTGGGTTTGTGCCCATAGGCGACATTGTTGCCGGTGATGTCTGGTGAGGACCTGCCTTACAACAGGCCTCAGGACAGCCTGAGCACTGAAGGAGTGATTGTGCGTTCCTGGTGTAACTCGGACAGTTGCTGTCATCCTGTACCTGTCCCGCTGGTGTGATGTTTGGATGTACCAATCCTGTGCAGGTGTTGTTACACGTGGTCTGCCACTGTGAGGACGATCAGCTGTCCTTCCTGTCTCCCTGCAGCGCTGTCTTAGGCGTCTCACAATACGGACATTGCAATTTATTGCCCTGGCCACATCTGCAGTCCTCATGCCTCCTTGCAGCAAGCCTAAGGCACGTTCCCGCAGATGAGCAGGGACCCTGGGCATTTTTCTTTTGGTGTTTTTCAGAGTCAGTAGAAAGGCCTCTTTAGTGTCCTGGGTTTTCATAGCTGTAACGTTAATTGCCTACCGTCTGTAAGCTGTTAGTGTCTTAACGACCGTTCCACGGGTGCATATTCATTAATTGTTTATGGTTCATTGAACAAGCATGGGAAACCGTGTTTAAACCCTTTACAATGAAGATCCGTGAAGTAATTTGGATTTTTACAAATGATCTTTGAAAGATAGGGTCCTGAAAAACTCCTGGTAGAAGTACCTGGTTGTCGGTGCCTACGTCCAGCAGGACTGGTAGACACTGCTGGGGTGGCACTCCTCCGCAGGCCGTGTACAGGGCCAGTTTACCCACTGGGATGCCCATGCCGTAACTGCCCAGGTCGCCCAGACCCAGGATCCGCTCTCCGTCCGTCACCACAATGGCCTGGGGATACACACACACGGTTTGGTTCACATGGTGAAAATTGTTTACACCCTTGTGTCCATATCCTGTACCATGGAGTAAAGTGTGTGTGTTAGGCACTCCTTACCTTGATGTTCTCCTCAGGCCAGGAGTTGAGCATGGTGGCGATGTGGCCTTTATCATGGATGGTGATGAAGAGACCTCTGTGGGATACATGCTAACACTTCAGAACCACTATCATCGATCATCACACAACAATTCACTGGGTGTGTGTGTGTATGTGTGTGTGTGTGTTTCATGTCTACCGTGGTCTTCTGAAGGCCAGTCCGTACTGTTGGCAGGCCAGCCCTACAGTGGGGGTATAGACAATGGGCATGAACTCCTCTACATCAGATGTCAGCAGGCGGTAAAACAACTTCTCATTCCTGTCCTGCAGAGTCATCAGCAAGATGTACCTAAGAGAGAGAAATGGAGAGAAAATGGGAGGAGAGAGAGAGACAGAGAGAGAGGGAAAGAGAGAGAGATTCAGAGAGACAGACAGAGAAAGAGAGAGAGACAGACAGAAAGAGAAATGGAGAAAGAAAATGGGGGGAGAAATAGAGAGAGAGAAGTGGGGAGAGAGAGAGAAAGAAAGCAGAACAAGGTGAAACAAAGACCAGTAAGTGATGAGGGAGATTAAAGCTACTGTATTTGTGTATTTTTAGCCATCATACAGTATGTGTGTTGTGTGTGTTTTATTTGCATCTGAGTGAGTGTGTGTGCGTGCTCACTTGTCGAGAGGGTTGCGGCCCTCGTAGCTCTTCATGATACGGAGCACCTGGACGTCCTGGGAGAGGTAGACGGGGGGCAGCAGGCCGTGGATGCCCAGCTGCAGACGCTCCTGTAGGGTGAAGGCCATGCCCTGCAGGGGGGTAGAGACGCACACATCCAACATAAAGGGTCAACGATAGCGCTGTGTAACAGACACCATCCAATGTTGTAGCATTGGTATAGCTAGCATTGATCTAGCTAGTTCTTGTTCACATAAACACCCAGTTATCAGGCCTTTACAATTATTGTCTTCAATAGAGAAGCTTTAGAGCTTTAGCTGTGTTGTGGTTCTGATCATGTCTTGAGCATTCCTTTTTTTAGGCCTATTGCATGTAGGGAAATTCATATAGTTGCTCAAAGGGCTGACCGGACCCCAACTTTATGGTCTGGTTGTGCTTAGTGCCACTACTCTGTCATGTCAGTATTCTGGCGTTCCCTCTTTCTCACACACACACACTCGCTCTAGCTCTTTTATATTTCTTCAAATGGAAAGAATTCTTCAGAAAGCAAGAGGCTCGTCATGGAAATAAAATCAAATTTTCAGGAACTTGCTACTGTAAATGTACTACTATTGTAGTGTCAATATGTAAAGTTGTGACAGTCTAATGTAACACTTGCACCTGGGGTTTGGTCCATTAATAATAAACAGCTGTTAATATGTCAATCACAGTGTGACACAGGTTTCTGGATCAAAAAGGGGCTTAGTTGGTGGGCGTGGCAGGGGGCGTTGCAAGGGGGCGTTGCAATCTGCGTGGTCGGCCCATCGGTGCAGTTGAATTTAAGAGAACATTTTAGGGCCCCCCCATCTTGGCGGTGTAGAGAAATCTTTCACTTTTTAAGCCAATTTTGTGCATTCTACTAATTTATCCATAAAGTTCAGACAATTTTTTTTGCCGTTTTAAAGCAGATTTGCTGCAATTCTGTACATTTTGGCATGGAGCTGAAAGAAAATGTTGCAATTTTAAAACAAATGTCCTGCTAGTCTACATATTCTGCCATGGAGCTGAGATAAAATGTTGTAGTTCTAAGGTTAATTTCCTGCAATTCCATGCATTTTGCCATGGCTAATGCCGTGTTCTTTTTGGAATTTTCAAATCACCCTGACTGTCTAGCTTTTATTTTGGTGACTGTTAGTACTCAAAGATTATATTATGAAAAATATATACTGTGCCTTAAGAAAGTATTCATACCCCTTGACTCATTCGTCATTTTGTTATGTTACAGCATTAATTCAAAATTGATTAAATATATTTTCTCACCCATCTACACACAATACCCCATAATGACAAAGTCACAAGATGTTTTTAGACATTTTTGTTAATTTATTGAAAATTCTGAAATATTTCATTTGCATAAGTATTCACACCCCCAAGTCAAAACTTTGTAGAAACCCCTCCGGCAGCGATTACAGCTGTGAGTCTTTCTGGGTAAGTCTCTAACTGCTTTCCACACCTGGATTGTGTAACATTGGCACATTATTCTTGTCAAAATTCTTCAAGCTCTGTCAAATTGGTTGTTGATCATTGCAAGACAACCATTGTCAGGTCTTACTATAGATTTTCAAATACATTTAAGTCAAAACTGTAACTTGACCACTCAGGAACATTCACTGTCTTCTTGGTAAGCAACTCCAGTGTAGATTTGGCTATGTGTTTTTGGTTAATGTCCTGCTGAAATGTGAATTCATCTCCCAGTGTCTGGTGAAAGCAGACTGGTGAAAGCACAACCCCGGCGCCGACAAAGATGGCCGCCTCGCTTCGCGATCCTAGGACACTACGCAGTATTTCGTTTTTTTACGTGTTATTTCTTACATTGGTACCCCCAGGTAATCATAGGTTTCATTACATACAGTCGGGAAGAACTACTGAATATAAGAGCAACGTCAACTCACCATCATTACGACCAGGAATATGACTTTCCCGAAGCGGATCCTGTGTTCTGCCTTCCACCCAGGACAATGGATCGGATCCCAGCCGGCGACCCAAAACAATGATGCCTTAAAAGGGGCAAACTCCCGAGAATACTACTCGCCAATGTCCAGTCTCTTGACAACAAGGTTGATGAAATCCGAGCAAGGGTAGCATTCCAGAGAGACATCAGAGACTAACGTTCTTTGCTTCACGGAAACATGGCTCACTCGAGACATGCTATCGGAGTCGGTGCAGCCAGCTGGTTTCTTCACACATCGCGCCGACAGAAACAAGCATATTTCTGGTAAGAAGAGGGGCGGGGTAGGGCTGGTAAAACCCTGGATCATTGTTATTCTAACTTGCGCAACGCATATAAGGCCCTCCCCCGCCCTCCTTTCGGAAAAGCTGACCACGACTCCATTTGTTGCTTCCAGCCTACAGACAGAGACTAAAACAAGAAGCTCCCGAGCGCAGGTCTGTTCAATGCTGGTCCGACCAATCTGATTCCACGCTTCAAGACTGCTTTGATCACGTGGATTGGGATATGTTCCGCATTGCGTCCAACAACAACATTGACGAATACGCTATTTCGGTGAGCAAGTTCATTAGAAAGTGCATCGACGATGTTATACCCACAGCAACGATTAAAACATTCCCAAACCAGAAACCGTGGATTGATGGCAGCATTCGCGCGAAACTAAAAGCGCGAACCACTGCTATTAACCAGGGCAAGGTGACTGGAAACATGACCGAAAACAAACAGTGTAGCTATTCCCTCCGCAAGGAAATCAAACAAGCTAAGCGTCAGTACAGAGACAAAGTAGAGTCGCAACTCAGACACAAGGTATGTGACATGGTCTACAGTCAATCACGGATTACAAAAAGAAAACCAGCCCCGTCGCGGACCAGGATGTCTTGCTCCCAGACAGACTAAATAACTTTTTTGCTCGCTTTGAGGACAATACAGTGCCACTGACACGGACCGCTACCAAAACCTGCGGACTCTCCTTCACTGCAGCCGACGTGAGTAAAACATTTAAACGTGTTAACCCTCGCAAGGCTGCAGGCCCAGACAGCATCCCCAGCCACGTTCTCAGCGCATGCACAGACCAGCTGGCTGGTGTGTTTACGGACATATTCAATCAAACCTTATCCCAGTCTGCTGCTCCCACATGCTTCAAGAGGGCCACCATTGTTCCTGTTCCCAAGAAAGCTAAGGTAACTGAGCTAAACGACTACCGCCCCGTAGCACTCACTTCCGTCATCATGAAGTGCTTTGAGAGACTAGTCAAGGACCATATCACCTCCACCCTACCTGACACCCTAGACCCACGCCAATTTCCTTACTGCCCCAATAGGTCCACAGACGACAATCGCAACCACACTGCCCTAACCCATCTGGACAAGAGGAATACCTAAGTGAGAATGCTGTTCATCGACTACAGCTCCGCATTTAACACCATAGTACCCTCCAAACTCGTCATCAAGTTCGAGACCCTGGGTCTCGACCCCGCCCTGTGCAACTGGGTACTGGACTTCCTGACGGGCCGCCCCTAGGTGGGGGGGGGGGTTAAGGTACCAACATCTCCACCCCGCTGATCCTCAACACTGGGGCCCCACAAGGGTGCGTTCTGAGCCCTCTCCTGTACTCCCTGTTCACCCACGACTGCGTGGCCATGCACGCCTCCAACTCAATCATCAAGTTTGCGGACGACACTACAGTGGTAGGCTTGATTACCAACAACGACGAGACAGCCTACAGGGAGGAGGTGAGGGCCCTCGGAGTGTGGTGTCAGGAAAATAACCTCACACTCAACATCAACAAAACAAAGGAGATGATTGTGGACTTCAGGAAACAGCAGAGGGAGCACCCCCCTATCCGCATCGACGGGACAGTAGTGGAGAGGGTAGTAAGTTTTAAATTCCTCGGCGTACACATCATGGACAAACTTAATTGGTCCAACCACACAGACAGCGTGGTGAAGAAGGCGCAGCAGTGCCTCTTAAACCTCAGGAGGCTGAAGAAATTCGGCTTGTCACCAAAAGCACACACAAACTTCTGCAGATGCACAATCGAGAGCATCCTGTCGGGCTGTATCACCGCCTAGTACGGCAACTGCTCCGCCCACAACTGTAAGGCTCTCCAGAGTGTAGTGAGGTCTGCACAACGCATCACCAGGGACAAACTACCTGCCCTCCAGGACACCTACACCACCCGATGTCACAGGAAGGCCATAAAGATCATCAAGGACAACAACCTCCCGAGCCACTGCCTGTTCACCCCGCTATCATCCAGAAGGCGAGGTCAGTACAGGTGCATCAAAGCAGGGACCGAGAGACTGAAAAACAGCTTCTATCTCAAGGCCATCAGACTGTTAAACAGCCACCACTAACATTGAGTGGCTGCTGCCAACATACTGACTGAACTCCAGCCACTTTAATAATGCAAATTTATGGAAATGTATGTAAAAAATGTATCACTAGCCACTTTAAACAATGCAACTTAATATAATGTTTACATACCCTACATTACTCATCTCATATGTATATGTATATACTGTACTCTATCATCTACTGCATATTTATGTAATACATGTATCACTAGCCACTTTAAACTATGCCACTTTGTTTACATAC
Organism: Oncorhynchus nerka; assembly: GCF_034236695.1. Lineage (NCBI taxonomy): Eukaryota > Metazoa > Chordata > Actinopteri > Salmoniformes > Salmonidae > Oncorhynchus > Oncorhynchus nerka. The sequence continues at coordinate 21,150,635 of NC_088396.1, forward strand.
CCTACATTAATCATCTCATATGTATATACTGTACTCGATACCATCTACTGCATCTTGCCTATGCCGTTCTGTGCCATCACTCATTCATATATCTTTATGTACATATTCTTTATCCCTTTACACTTGTGTGTATAAGGTAGTAGTTGTTGAATTGTTAGGTTAGATTACTCGTTGGTTATTACTGCATTGTCGGAATTGGAAGCACAAGCATTTCACTACACTCGCATTAACATCTGCTAACCATGTGTATGTGACAAATAACATTTGATTTGACTGAACCAGGTTTTCCTCTAGGATTTTGCCTGTGCTTAGCTCCATTCCTTTTCTTTTTAGTATCCTGAAAAACTGATCTTGCAACCTCTCAGTTACCCGTCCAACGCTCTAACCACTAGGCTACCTTTGCTTTGCCACATGTTTTGCAGTATTACTTTAGTGCCTTTTAGGAAACAGGATGCATGGTTTTGTATTCTGTTCAAGCTTCCATCTTTTCACTCTGCCAGTTAGGTTAGTATTGTGGAGTAACTACAGTACAATGTTATTGAACAATCCTCAGTTTTATCCTATCACAGCCATTGTCGAAAAGATATTAGTTTGTCTCTATGGATGGTTTGTCCTCTGGCAAATCAACGGTAAATGTCTGTGTTCCTCAAGGCTTTGTTTTAGGACCACTATTGTTTTAATTTACCTCTTGGTGATGTCATTCAGAAACATAATGTTAACTTTCACTGCTATGCGGACAACACACAGCTGTACATTTTGATGAAACATGGTGAAGCCCCAAAATTGCCCTCCCTGGAAGCCTGTGTTTCAGACGTAAGGTAGTGGATGGCGGCGAATGTTCTATTTTTAAACTCAGTCAAAACAGAGATGCTAGCTCTAGGTCCCAAGAAACAAAGATCTTATGTTGATTCTGACAATTAATCTTGATGGTTGTACAGTTGTCTCAAATAAAACTGTGAAGGACCTCTGCATTACTCTGGACCCTGATCTCTCTTTTATCAAGACTGTTTCAAGGACAGCTTTTTTCCATCTACATAACATTGCAAAAATCAGAAACTTTCTGTCCAAAAATATGTCCATGCTTTTGTCACTTCTAGGTTAGACTACTGCAATGCCCTACTTTCCAGATACCAGGATAAAGCACTAAATAAACTTCAGTTTGTACTAAAACACGGCTGCTAGAAAAAATATATAGTATTACTCCAGTGCTAGCCTCTCTACACTGGCTTCCTGTTAAGGCAAGGGCTGATTTCAAGGTTTTACTGCTAACCAACAAAGTATTACATGGGCTTGCTCCTACTTATCTTTCCAATTTGGTCATGCCGTACATACCTACATGTACGCTATGGTCACAAGACGCAGACCTCCTTACTGTCCCTAGAATTTCTAAGCAAACAGCTGGAGGCAGGGCTTTCTCCTATAGTGCTCCATTTTAATCGAATGGTCTGCCTATCCATGTGAGAGACGCAGACTCTGTCTCGACCTTTAAGTGTTTATTGAAGACTCATCTCTTCAGTAGGTCCTATGATTGAGTGTAGTCTGACCCCGGAGTGTGAATGGAAAGGCACTGGAGCACCGAACTGTCCTTGCTGTCTCTGCCTGGCTGGTTCCCCTCTCTCCACTTGGATTCTCTGCCTCAAACCCTATTACAGGGGCTGAGTCACTGGCCTACTGGTGCACTTCCATGCTGTCCCTAGGATGGGTACGTCACTTGAGTGGGTTGAGTGACTGACGTGATCTTCCTGTCCGGGCTGGCACCCCTCTTGGGTTTGTGCCGTGGGGGAGATCTTTGTGGGCGCATTATACTCGGCCTTGTCTCAGGATGCTAAGTTGGTGGTTGAAGTATCCGTCTAGTGGTGTGGGGGCTGTGCTATTGCCAAGTTGGTGGAGTTATATCCTGTGTGTTTGGCCCTGTCCGGGGGTATCGTCGGATGGGGCCACAGTGTCTACCGACCCCTCCTGTCTCAGCCTCCAGTATTTATTTTATGTTTATGTGTCGGGGCTAGGGTCAGTCTGTTATATCTGGAGTATTTCTCCTGTCTTATCCGGTGTCCTGTGTGAATTTAAGTATGCTCTCTAATTCTCTCCCTCTTTTTCTTTCTCTCTCTCTCTCTCAGAGGACCTGAGCCCTAGGACCATGCCTCAGGACTACCTGGCCTGATGACTCCTTGCTGTCCCCAGTCCACCTGCTGCTCCAGTTTCAACTGTTCTGCCTGCGCTTATGGAACCCTAACCTGTTCACCGGACGTGCTACCTGTCCCAGACCTGCTGTTTACAACTCTCTAGAGACAGCAGGAGCGGAAGAGATACTCTGAATGATCGGCTATTAAAAGCCAACTGACATTTACTCCAGAGGTACTGACCTGTTGCACTCTCTACAACCACTGAGATTATTACGGTCATCTAGGAACATTTGTACATTTTGGCCATGTTCTGTTATAATCTCCACCCGGCACAGCCAGAAGAGGACTGGCCACCCCCCATAGCCTGATTCCTCTCTAGGTTTCTTCCTAGGTTCTGGCCTTTCTAGGGAGTTTTTCCTAACCACCGTGCTTCTACACTTGCATTGCTTGCTGTTTGGGGTTTTAGGCTGGGTTTCTGTACAGCACTTTGTGATGTCAGCTGATGTAAGAAGGGCTTTATAAATACATTTGATTGATTGATTATGTTTTAAAGTCACCATTGGCCTCATGCTGAAATCCCTGAGGTCTCCTAATTTACCAGCAACTGAGTTAGGAAGGACACCTGTATCTTTGTAGTGAATGGGTGTATTGATACACCAACCAAAGTGTAATTAATAACTTCACCATGCTCAAAGGGATATTCAATGTCTGCTTTTTTTACTAATAGGTGTCCTTCTTTGCGAGGCATTGGAAAACCTCTCTGGTCTTTATGGTTGAATCTGTGTTTGAAATTTACTACTCGACTGAGGGAACTTACAGATAATTGTATGTGTGTGGTACAGAGATGAGGTAGTCATTCACAAATCATGTTAAACACTATTATTGCACAGAGTGACTCCATGCAACTTATTATGTGACTTCTTAAGCATATTTCTTCTCCTGAACTTATTTAGTCTTGAAAAACATAATTCCACGTTGATATTATAGAGTACTGTGTGTAGGCCAATGACATAAAATATAAAATATAAATGTACTTAAATTTAGACTGTATCACAGCAAAATGTGAAAAAAGTCAAGGGGTGTGAATACTGAAGTCACTGTAGGTCCATTATCTTTATCATATGTGTTGTTGTTTTTACACTATTTGGACAGGCATCCCAAAAAAATGCTTAGGTGGCCAGCCCAAGGATTTTAATGGCAGAAAAATCACTGCTTTCTCATACTATGTGATGTTAATGGGGATTTTTCCCCTGAGTCAGATGAACTTGTGAGAACCTAAGAACTGTTTGATGGTGTGATTGTTAAAATGTTTTAATAACTGGTGATATAAAATGTCCTTCAATATGCTGAGGGGTTAATGGGACTGTGTTAGAGATTAATGGTCATAATTGAGAGCAGACTTTGAAACAGTTGTCTGGAGGATGAAAGGTCATGTATTTGTCCCTTTCTACAACTTACAAGTCTTTGCTAAGTAAAGCCCCGCCTTATCTCAGCTCACTGGTCACCATAGCAGCACCCACCCGTAGCACTCTCTCCAGCAGGTATATTTCACTGGTCACCCCCAAAGCCAATTCCTCCTTTGGCCGCCTTTCCTTCCAGTTCTCTGCTGCCAATGACTGGAACGAACTGCAAAAATCACTGAAGCTGGAGACTCATATCTCCCTCACTAACTTCAAGCACCAGCTGTCAGAGCAGCTCACAGATCACTGCACATAGCCCATCTGTAAATAGCCCATCCAACTACCTCATCCCCATACTGTTATTTATTTTGCTCCTTTGCACCCAAGTATCTTTACTTACACACTCATCTTCTGCACATCTATCACTCCAGTGTTTAATTGCTATATTGTAATTATTTCGCCACTATGGTATATTTATTGTCTTACCTCATTTGCACACTGTATATAGACTTTTTCTATTGTATTATTGACTATGTTTGTTTATTCCATGTGTAACTCTGTGTTGTTGTTTGTGTCGCACTGCTTTGCTTTATCTTGGCCAGGTCACAGTTGTAAATGAGAACTTGTTCTCAACTAGACTACCTGGTTAAATAAAGGTGAAATAAAATTTAAAAAACATTCAAACATTTAAATTAAGTGCAACAAAGACATAAGTAATTCAACCACAAGATGGAAATACATTATTCGCACACTTACATAATCTGACACACACACACACACACACACACACACACACAGTTAAACCTGTGAGATAGAGCAGCAGTTAGAGGCCCTAAAGTAAAGCCATCAAGGAAGCACACCTGACTAGCCATGGCAATTACACTTTCATAGATAGAGAGAGTTGGGTAATGCAAAGAGCAGACTAAAAACACCTATACCCTATAATATGAAAATGTCTGGTGTACAAAAAAGGCCATCTGTGTTTTTTTGTGTGTTTTTGAATCATGTTTCCTCACATAGAAAGTGCAGAACAGCAGTTCTAACAATGGACAATTCCTGTCCAGTTCAGTCTCATTGGCATCAACAACAATGACCTAGAATAACCTGAAGAGGGGTGTCATATGGCCCCTTTTGGATTGGGCTATAGAGAGGCTATAGAGATCCCAAGGCTCAATTGAACCTACATCTGCAGGGGCAAACAATATCAGAAACAGAACCATACTTGCATTTCACTCTTCACCCTTTATATCTATGTTACTATAATGTTCCAAACCAGACAGTCACACCTCCTTTACCTAAAGCTCCCTTATCAATGGGAACTTTGACTGACCTGATACTTACAGGTAGTTTTGCGAGCCAATGCTAACTAGCGTTTGCGCAATGACTGTACCCATAGACATCCAGTCATTGCACGAACGCTAGTTAGCATTGGTTCGCAAGAATACCTCCAACTTCCTTCATACTGGAGACAGAGACATAAAAATGGTATCCACAAGTTCATCTGACACTGGGGGAGTACAGAAAGGGCCTAATTGACAAAATCCTAAAGTATCTAGCCACACACACTGTTTAACATTGCAACATATAATCTCAATTGTTTAAATGAGTGCAGTGGCATTTCATCTGATGGCACTGCACTGTCTGTGGTGGTCTAGGGATTTACCTTGTTCAGGTGGGGGTTTCTGGTGATGTCATAGCCACGCTTCTTGGTGCTGACGCTGCCCTTGCGGCTCGAGTCCGAGTGGCACACTCTGACAGCCTCGAGGCAGGTCGCACGGGCCACGGTATCAGGATGGCCCGTTGTGCCCGCGAGGACCCTCATAGTGCCCGCTGTCATGCGTCTGCACAGCGACACACTCCTGCCTGGTAGGGAGTTCATATTTCCTGTGAAGAGAGAGGGCGGGAGAGGAGGTGTTGACTTTTCCTAAATCACTTCTGTTTAAAAAGAGAAGGGTGCAACTGCAGCCTGAAATTCGGGGCGTTCCTGCATGTGGGCATTCCTGCATCTGCTGGAACCCTCTAAATACTTCTATTGGTCCATTTTTAAGCTATGACTCTGGTATATAGGCGGGAAGCAGGGGCATTTCAGTACAGTAGGTGGCGGTAATGCACCATAAAGTTGGATGCCAACTGCTTATAAACCCCACAGAAAGAAAACGCGGGGGCAACAACAGTTGCTAGCTTTTATTTATTTAACTAGGCAAGTCAGTTAAGAACAAAATATTATTTACAATGATGGCCTAGCGAAAGGCAAAATACCTCCTGCGGTGACAGGGCTTGGGATTTATTTTATTTTTAATAAATACAATATAAATATAGGACAAAACACACATCACAACAAGAGAGAAAGCATAGCTATATAGCTACCCATATGGGCACTGTTATCCTGCAGTTCATACGATGACGGCTGGGGTTTGGTAAGCGGGAACGATGACACTGTGTGCTAGTTTAGCTAGCTAGTCCAGGAGGGACTCCTGTACACGACAGGGGGGGCGGGGGCGTTCATGCAGTAACCAATGGGATGCCCGAGGGCACATGCAGGAATGCCCCGAATTGCGGTTACATACTATTTTATTTTTAATAAAAAATACAGAAGAGCTAGAATTTCATGCACGCAACCTGCATACCATCCAATGTCAGCATACAGTTGGCCTCCACATACAGTAGCCTAAACAACGCTAGGCCCTGAATCTATAACGTATGGCTAAGCATTTAATTCAATAAGGAAGTTAATTCAACACTCGCAGTAGGTAAACAACAGGTGCCACGATGATGATGGCATTGTAAATACGGTGTTTTTCAGTATCCATCCTAATCGACAAGTTAATTTTGCATCTTGTTGTGCAACTGTGAGCTATATATGGTCTCCAAATATAGGCAGCAGCACACACATTGGGTTATTTACAAAACAAACTAAGTACCTTTAGCTCGCTACCTGAAAACCGTTTGACGCTGCCCTTGAGTTCCTATTCGTAAAAGCCTTCAATCTTCATAGGGTTTGGTGGCAGACGACTGTTTTTTCCGTCGCTGATGTTTTTATCGGTGGATGTTGAGATGAATAGTCTGAAACAGCTGATACAAGCTTCTTTGACATTGAGACTTCACTTCCCAATGAATCTGCAGTAGAACCGCCCTTTTCGTCAAGACCGTCCAATCAGATAAAGCGAAATGTGATTCATGTCCCTACGCTCCTCCTTCCTGTTTCAGGGTACTGTATTTTCCATTGTTATAATTTATAGCTCTTCCTTGTATCATATCAGAGAGAGTACCCGCACAGGCAGAAGGGATAATCCAGACACATCACAGGGGCTATAAAGATGAAGCAGCCGTTTACAGCGGTTTCTCACCACCAAATATGGTAGTGAGAGGGAGTCTAGTCGCGGGTAGTGGGAAATGGAACGAGGAGAAACTGGGCCGGGTCTGCTAATTTTCTTATCGATGAAACATCTGATCTCAATAAATTTTCTGTTCGCAAAAGTCAAATCTGTTACGAATACAGTGCAGTAAGTTTTATAGACTTGACGCTTTGCCAAAGTAGAAAAAAAATTGCGTTGTTTGTGCACTCCAGAAAGGCGTTCCCTATAATAAATATATGATACAATAGGATCTCGCTAGTTTGTACTTGGCTTTGCCCACCTCCTTGCTTGTTTAACCCGCTATGCTTAATTTGCTCCCGCTGTAAACGCCATAGATGTAACTATTTGTGGTACTAGTGTTGGAGTCTTTGATCATATCCACGTAACTGAATTAAACAGATGCTCTGTCCGGTCTGCAATGCTGAGTCAACCTCCAGATTCAGATGCACTGTATACCCACAGAGACATTGAGAAAAAGTGCAAATGTTCAGAGGTGTGCGCCACCATGCAGAGAAGTATTTATTAAAATTTTATTTAACCTTTATTTAACTAGGCAAGTCAGTTAAGAACGCATTCTCATTTTACAATGACGGTCTACCCTGGCCAAACCCTCCCCTAACCTGGACGACGCTGGGCCAATCGTGCGCTGCCCTATGGGACTCTGTACTACATTCTGTTCTGTACTGTACTGCAGCATTAAGTCAATGTCAATTCAATTCAAGGGATTTATTGGCATGGGAAACATGTGTTAACATTGCCAAAGCAAGTGAGGTAGACAACATACAAAGTGAATATATAAAGTGAAAAACAACAAAAATTAACAGTAAACATTACACATACAGAAGTTTCAAAACAGTAAAGACATTACAAATGTCATATTATATATATATACAGTGTTTTAACAATGTACAAATGGTTAAAGGACACAATATAAAATAAATAAGCATAAATATGGGTTGTATTTACAATGGTGTTTGTTCTTCACTGGTTGCCCTTTTCTCATGGCAACAGGTCACAAATCTTGCTGCTGTGATGGCACACTGTGGAATTTCACCCCATATGGGAGTTTTTCAAAATTGGATTTGTTTTCGAATTCTTTGTGGATCTGTGTAATCTGAGGGAAATATGTCTCTCTAATATGGTCATACATTGGGCAGGAGGTTAGGAAGTGCAGCTCAGTTTCCACCTCATTTTGTGGGCAGTGAGCACATAGCCTGTCTTCTCTTGAGAGCCATGTCTGCCTACGGCGGCCTTTCTCAATAGCAAGGTTATGCTCACTGAGTCTGTACATAGTCAAAGCTTTCCTTAATTTTGGGTCAGTCACAGTGGTCAGGTATTCTGCCGCTGTGTACTCTCTGTGTAGGGCCAAATAGCATTCTAGTTTGCTCTGTTTTTTGTTAATTCTTTCCAATGTGTCAAGTAATTATCTTTTTGTTTTCTCACGATTCGGTTGGGTCTAATTGTGCTGTTGTCCTGGGGCTCTGTAGGTTGTGTTTGTGTTTGTGAACAGAGCCCCAGTACCAGCTTGCTTAGGGGGCTCTTCTCCAGGTTCATCTCTCTGTAGGTGATGGCTTTGTTATGGAAGGTTTGTGAATCGCTTCCTTTTAGGTGGTTGTAGAATTTAACGGCTCTTTTCTGGATTTTGATAATTAGTGGGTATCGGCCTAATTCTGCTCTGCATGCATTATTTGGTGTTCTACGTTGTACACGGAGGATATTTTTGCAGAATTCTGCGTGCAGAGTCTCAATTTGGTGTTTGTCCCATTTTGTGAAGTCTTGGTTGGTGAGCGGACCCCAGACCTCACAACCATAAAGGGCAATGGGCTCTATGACTGATTCAAGTATTTTTAGCCAAATCCTAATTGGTATGTTGAAATTTATGTTTCTTTTGATGGCATAGAATGCCCTTCTTGCCTTGTCTCTCAGATCGTTCACAGCTTTGTGGAAGTTACCTGTGGCGCTGATGTTTAGGCCAAGGTATGTATAGTTTTTTGTGTGCTCTAGGGCAACAGTGTCTAGATGGAATTTGTATTTGTGGTCCTGGTGACTGGACCTTTTTTGGAACACCATTATTTTGGTCTTACTGAGATTTACTGTCAGGGCCCAGGTCTGACAGAATCTGTGCATAAGATCTAGGTGCTGCTGTAGGCCCTCCTTGGTTGGTGACAGAAGCACCAGATCATCAGCAAACAGCAGACATTTGACTTCGGATTCTAGCAGGGGGAGGCCGTGTGCTGCAGACTTTTCTAGTGCACGCACCAATTCGTTGATATATATGTTGAAGAGGGTGGGGCTTAAGCTGCATCCCTGTCTAACCCCACGACCCTGTGTGAAGAAATGTGTGTGTTTTTTGCCAATTTTAACCGCACACTTGTTGTTTGTGTACATGGATTTTATAATGTCACATGTTTTACCCCCAACACCACTTTCCATCAGTTTGTATAGCAGACCCTCATGCCAAATTGAGTCGAAGGCTTTTTTGAAATCAACAAAGCATGAGAAGACTTTGCCTTTGTTTTGGTTTGTTTGGTTGTCAATTAGGGTGTGCAGGGTGAATACATGGTCTGTTGTACGGTAATTTGGTAAAAAGCCAATTTGACATTTGCTCAGTACATTGTTTTCATTGAGGAAATGTACGAGTCTGCTGTTAATAATAATGCAGAGGATTTTCCCAAGGTTACTGTTGACACATATTCCACGGTAGTTATTGGGGTCAAATTTGTCTCCACTTTTGTGGATTGGGGTGATCAGTCCTTGGTTCCAAATATTGGGGAAGATGCCAGAGCTAAGTATGATGTTAAAGAGTTTTAGTATAGCCAACTGGAATTTGTTGTCTATATTTGATCATTTCATTGAGGATACCATCAACACCACAGGCCTTTTTGGGTTGGAGGGTTTTTATTTTGTCCTGTAACTCATTCAATGTAATTGAAGAATCCAGTGGGTTCTGGTAGTCTTTAATAGTTGATTCTAAGATCTGTATTTGATCATGTATATGTTTTTGCTCTTTATTCTTTGTTATAGAGCCAAAAAGGTTGGAGAAGTGGTTTACCCATACATCTCCATTTTGGATAGATAATTCTTTGTGTTGTTGTTTGTTTAGTGTTTTCCAATTTTCCCAGAAGTGGTTAGAGTCTATGGATTCTTCAATTGCATTGAGCTGATTTCTGACATGCTGTTCCTTCTTTTTCCGTAGTGTATTTCTGTATTGTTTTAGTGATTCACCATAGTGAAGGCGTAGACTCAGGTTTTCCGGGTCTCTATGTTTTTGGTTGGACAGGTTTCTCAATTTCTTTCTTAGATTTTTGCATTCTTCATCAAACCATTTGTCATTATTGTTAATTTTCTTCGGTTTTCTATTTGAGATTTTTAGATTTGATAGGGAAGCTGAGAGGTCAAATATACTGTTAAGATTTTCTACTGCCAAGTTCACACCTTCACTATTACAGTGGAACGTTTTACCCAGGAAATTGTCTAAAAGGGATTGAATTTGTTGTTGCCTAATTGTTTTTTGGTAGGTTTCCAAACTGCATTCCTTCCATCTATTGCATTTCTTAATGTTACTCAGTTCATTTGGCTTTGATGCCTCATGATTGAGTATTGCTCTGTTTAAGTAGACTGTGATTTTGCTGTGGTCTGATAGGGGTGTCAGTGGGCTGACTGTGAACGCTCTGAGAGACTCTGGGTTGAGGTCAGTGATAAAGTAGTCTACAGTACTACTGCCAAGAGATGAGCTATAGGTGTACCTACCATAGGAGTCCCCTCGAAGCCTACCGTTGACTATGTACATACCCAGCGTGCGACAGAGCTGCAGGAGTTGTGACCCATTTTTGTTGGTTATGTTGTCATAGTTGTGCCTAGGGGGGCATATGTGGGAGGGAATGCTGTCACCTCCAGGCAGGTGTTTGTCCCCCTGTGTGCTGAGGGTGTCAGGTTCTTGTCCGGTTCTGGCATTTAGGTCGCCACAGACTAGTACATGTCCCTGGGCCTGGAAATGATTGATTTCCCCCTCCAGGATGGAGAAGCTGTCTTCATTAAAATATGGGGATTCTAGTGGGGGGGTATAGGTAGCACACAGGAGGACATTTTTCTCTGTTAGGATAATTTCCTTTTGAATTTCTAGCCAAATGTAGAATGTTCCTGTTTTGATTAATTTAATGGAGTGAGTTAGGTCTGCTCTATACCAAATTAGCATACCCACTGAGTCCCTTCCCTGTTTCACACCTGGTAGTTTGGTGGATGGGACTACCAGCTCTCTGTAACCTAGAGGGCAACCAGTGGGTCCGTCTCCTCTATACCAGGTTTCTTGCAGGATGACAATGTTTCCCTCTGCTGGACGAATATAATAACACTCTACCAGCATTTTAATCTAATGCATGTCTCAAACTATTGTTAGTTAATAACATCTGAGAACCAGTGTAGATGAAAACGTTGGTATTAAGAATTAAAAGGCACACATCAGTTCTCTTTACCTATTTATTTAAAAAGTGTTACATTTATAGTATATTCCCAATACAAAATATTTTCCTAACTTAATTGATGCAAAACTGTATATAGGCAGAAGTAAACAGACAGCACTTTGTTTAACTAAAGCATCTCCATCTAATATATTTGATAAAAACCTCAGACATGTAAAAATGTAATGGACGTATGCACAATTGGCCCAGCGTCGTCCGGTGTCCACATTAATTGGTAGTTACAGTCTTTACAGTAGTTACAGTCTTGTCTCATCACTGCAACTCCCATACGGACTATATATGTCCCTTATCAGTGCCTTAGACCACTGCCCCACTCGGAAGGCCCTCGGATAATCATGAATAAAACGTGAATAATAATAATGAATGAGAAAGTTAAAGGCATAAATATCATACACCCCCCAAAAATACTAACCTCCCCTGCTAATGTAATGGTAATAATGAGAGGTTAGCATGTTTTGGGGGCATGATCTTTTTGCATCTGTAACTTTCTCACTCATCATTATTCACGAATCATTCAGGATTATCCGTAATCACGCTGACAGTAGAACTGTTAAGAAACAACATAATCTGAAAACATAACCAAAACAAACTGCCAAATGCATCCAACAAGTGTGTAGTCACAAACTTGATGTAGTCATTTTGTGCTAGGAATATGGGGCCAAATACAAACTTTGACAACATTTTATACACTATAAGTGAATTTGTTCAAATACTTAAGACACCTTTAAATGGGGAGACTAGATACATTAAGGGCATTCATTTCTAAACAGTAAAACAAATACATTCTGTAATGTTGCCTCATAAAACATTTGATCTCAAATCCAAACTGCTAGAGTATAGAGCCAAATTAAAAGTTATAGCTTCACTGTCCAAATAAATACGGGGGGGAGTGTAGGTACTGTTAATGCTCTAAGTCTGTACAGGTATACATACAAATCATTCAAATCCAGACAGAACATATTTACACAAGAAGCAATCTAATATCACACAGTCAATTAGCTGAGTCACCTAATTACAGCATATCCTTTTAATAATTTTGGTTTACGAACCCATTATCTTCACTTCTCTTCCAAAGACAGACAGACAGTTTGTGGAGACATACTAAATCAAATCAAACTTTTTCACATGCGCCAAATACAACAAGTGTAGACCTTACCGTGAAATGCTTACTTACAAGCCCTTAACCAACAGTGTAGACCTTACCGTGAAATGCTTACTTACAAGCCCTTAACCAACAGTGCAGTTCAAGAAGAGTTAAGAAAATATTTACCAAATAAAGTAAAATATAATAAAAAGTAACACAATAACATAACAATAACGAGGCTATATAGAGGGGGTACAGGTACCCTCTTCTGGATGACGTGAAAACAGTGCGCTGGCGGTCTGGACAGTCATTGGCTGGTCCTGGCCCAGCTGCAGAGCAGCCTGATAGGCCACAGCAGGAGGATAATGGGAGCATTATTATCACTAGACACACATAGCTCCCTTATAATATTGTTGTCCCAATCTCCACAGCACCTCAATGACATCACAATCGCCACAGCACCATTATGACATCACAACCTCCACAGCAACACTATGACATCACAATCCACAGAACCACTATGACATCATACAATCTTCAAAGCCTTATTATGGCATCCCTATACAATTATGACATCACATTCCACCTCTGCTGCTCCATTATGGTCACAATTGTCATATTCCCATTATGACAGCACAATTTCCACATCATGATATTACAATTGCCACAGCCCCTTATTACATCACAAGCTACAGTTTCATTATTACTTAATAATCTTCACTGCTCTATTACAATATGACATCAATCTCCACAGCCCCATTATAAGGCTTGCTTGCTACGTCTGAGCTCTTCTATAATTCCAGAACCGAACCCTATAAAAGATGACTAACTTTTAGTCAATCGATACAGAAATAAACTAACAATTTGATAAAACCATGACATTAGTCGACGCAAGGCTTCATAAGCACACTTCATTTTATGTAAATAGTCCTTCAAATAAATTTATTTTGCGGTGAAACGATTACCCAAAACACAGGGGGTGTATTCATTACGCCAATTCTGTTGCTAAACGAATCAAACCATTTACACGAAATGGATCACGTTTTTGAAACGAAAACCAGAGTTTGTATTGGACAAATTCTAGTCGGTCCCTCTCCGTTTCGTTCCGTTGGCTCTGTTTGGTTCTTAAACGGTAAACGATTTATGTTGCAAGACGTAATGAATACACACCAGGTGCCAAGGCAACTTTACCAGGCAAAATCCTTCGGCGCGTGCCCAATCCCAACCCCAGCGTCAGGTGACATCGTTGAACCCGCCTCGAGCCGTAACAGGTGCAACACAATGCAGGTGCGTATGGAAGACTCGTGCACATGGACAATAGTTTTGAAATACATGTAGGACTAAATGTATCAAATAGTTTGGGGAAATAGATCTAGGACTTTAAAATTGATTATCTTAACAAGATAACCCCTCTGGAAATTCCTTTTACATAGTGCCTTGAGAAAATCAGATATATTTTTCTATAGGCCTATAGTAAAAGTGGTGATCTTTCTATATATCAATTTATATAGAATTATATGTTGAGTAGGCTCCAGTACAGTGACCATAACTTAATTTACAACATTAGATGGATGTATCAGCATAGTGTGCAGTAGTCGTGGACTGTCAGCTAGCCTATTCAACTCAGCAATATGATGTACTATAAAGGGGCCCCAGCTATCTCCTCTTCAGTGTCTGTCCTGCCCTGGGTTTGTGTCTTAATGCCAAGCTTGTTTGTACTCTCGGCAGGGTGGGAATTCCATGTCAACAGTCCTTCGACACACAAAACAGGCAGGGAGAAAAGGGCCCAGGCCACAGCACTGTGGAGAGGTCACGGTTATGTTGCTCTGAAAGGAAGGAAGGGAGGTTGTTGGTGGGTGGTATTATTTGTAAGGCTCTATTCATACCGGTAGACAGTCACTCTATGAAGTTTGGCCAAGCCCCAGCATTGAAGAATGGTAACGTTAAACAAGGGTGGGAGTGCTTTTGTGTTAATAGTTTTCCCCCTTTCTCTCCAACATGTAAGCAATTCACTCAACACAACAACATGCCAACTTTAGTTCCACTCTCAAGAGCTCTTCTGGACTCAAAGTAAAGCACTTTGAGACCTTGTGAAAAATGTTTTATAAATGCAGAGCACCTGTGAAGACCAGATAGTGAAGCGAAAGCTTCCTTCCTGGTATTGTGATGTCATCCTGGAAAGGATGCATCTTGGTCTGACTTGTGGAATCTAGAATCTTGTCATATTTCCTGCTGCACTCCATTTCCCCTTGTCATGGTCAGCATATTGTTCAGTGTTGTCCCACATTCAGAAGGGACAGATACAGTGAGCTCCAAAGTATTGAGACAGTTACATTTTTGGTTGTTGATTGGGCTCTGTACTCCAGCATTTTGGATTTGAAATGATACAATGACTATTAGGTTAAAGTGCAGACTGGCAGCTTTAATTTGAGGGTATTTTCAGGTAAACTGTTTAGAAATTACTGAGCTTTTTGTACATGATCCCCATATTTTAGGGGACCAAAAGTAATGGAACAAATTTACTTATGTCTATTAATTAAAGTAGTCAAAAGTTTAGTATTTGGTCCCATATTCCTATCTATTATTATCAGATTATTATTATTATTATCCTGAATATATTGTGAATAATGATGAGTGAGAAAAGTACAGACCCACAGATGTTAATCTCACCTGTTATTGTAATGGTGGGGAGTTAGCATGTCTTGGTGGTATTTGTGCATCTAACTTTCATCATTATTCACAATTCATTCAGGACAATAATAATGGTAGTGTCCACATTAATGTAGAAGTGTTTAGGAACATATTCTATTCTTATTTCCAATGAAAGTGACTCCAACATTTACCATTCATTTCTATTGGGCACAAAATAATTTGAGAAAAAACCCAAACAAACAAGCAAATGCATCCAACAAATGTGTAGAGTCACAAGCTTGATGTAGTCATTGCGTGCTTTGAATATGGGACCAAATACTAAACTTGACTACTTTAATACACACAAGTGAATTTGGGGGGGGACCATGTACAAAAAGTGCTATAATTGCTAAACAGTTCACACCCTATGAAACAAAATGCCCTCAAATTAAAACTGCCAGTCTTCATTTTAACCTCAGTCAAAGTATCTTTTCAAATCCAAATTGCTGAAGTACAGAGCAAAAAAACAAAGAAAGATGTCACTGTCCCAATACTTTTGGAGCTCACTGTATTTCAGCCACAGATACAGTATGTGTCTTGGGGAATAAGAGATATGGTATAAATTGTTCGTTGTTTCACCTGTGTATGTGTGAAAATGAATGGTCATTGTCAGAGAAGGGTGTTAAGAGTTGTGAATCTGTTGTGTTTGTGTGTGTGTGAAGAAAGTTGTTAACAAGCGCTGTGTGTGTATAAAGCAGTTAACATAGATAAGCGATAAGATACACACACTCCATATCCAATGTACACACACATAACATGATGTAATAATCACACACAATGGCACAATCTAAGATATGCAACAGGTGTTTATCAAAATCATCAATGTCAAACAAGTGGAATACAAACGTCTGCTCTGGCTGAATGGCAGTTTCAAACCACAGTTCAATACTGTGGGCTAATACAGAATAGCATTACAGTTCAGTTGCAAATCTGTAATACAAATTCAAGCTCAGTAGGTACAGTATATGACACACACACACACAATGAAGACAGGTGAACCTGAGTTGCCATTTTATAGGCCCAATTGACACCTATTTTGTGTTTCCTATAGCGTGATAACATTGTTGGCATGGGGTATTGGAGGTATAATTATAATGACCAATTGGTGAATATAGATAATTTCTGAAACAATCCAGCACTTTTACACACATAATGATCCTATTAAGTTTCTTTGATTACTTCTTTACCTACCTTTTTTCTAACCCCTTGTCCCAACTCTCCCCCACACCTAATAATACCCATCGATACATACAAATACCCCTAATTGCATCATTGTTGTCAGGGTAACTTTATGGGAACTGTAACCATGTTGTGTAGGTGAGAGAGGGGAACTGCTCTGTAGAATGCTTGGTTTGAGATGACAGATGAACCTGAATATGGGCAAACGGTGCACATACACACACGCTGCACCCATACATACCCATTCAAATGATATATATGCGTGCACGCTAAACACACATACAATAATATTTTCCAAATGTTCCTCAATTCATGCATAAACAATGCACATTCCATTGTCTTTTCATGATCCCTGCAAGGTGCCTTCCACTCCTTCTGTGGAAAGAAGCCTTCTATTGGGTACGCCTCTCTCCATGTGGTTGATGCCTGATGTGCAGTTAGTCTCTACCAAGCTGATGCATGACATTTTAAGGGATGCATGATGTTTTAAGTGAGTGACGTGTGATTCTCAATATTGGCAGTGCAGTGCTGTGCAGGCACGGGCTTGGGTTCTCTCTGGTGTATCAAACTACGAGAGACTCTCTGCTCAGAGCAGGGGTCTGTTAAAGAAATACACCAAGAGCCACACGTTAGATACCCTGCAATCATGTTGCTCATGCTCGATTAGTCAGGCCTGGTCAGTGAGGGGATCCACACCAATCATGCAGGTCATGGTTTGTTAGTAATGTCTGAGTTCCATAAGAACGATACAATCACATACAGTAACATGCATTCTTGTTGGCATTAAGATTTGACCTTTTTCCTCTAAAATAAAGCATTAAACATTACATTATTTACAAAATAGATCAAAATGACATCAAAATAGTGCTTTGACTCTTTTTATCACATAACAATCAATCAACATGAAATACTTTAAAGAAAATTATGTACAACACCCACTGATATAAAATAAAGACGCTAACCATGGCAAGTTGGTGTAATACTAAGACACTGGGATGGGTATACAGACTGTTAGAGTTGCTAGGCTTGCTACGTCTGAGCTCTTCTATCTGTGACAACCTGAGAGGGAGGGGTTCTTCAACTTGATCCTCCTACAGGTAACTCACCATATTTCGGTTCTTGTCCCTATCCTCTCGGTACCCCTGTACGGTATGTGCTAGTCCTTTAGGGGGACGGGTGTAGGAGAACGGTTGCATGGACGGGTCAGTGGACCGGTACCGTTCTGAGGGCGGTTCGACCGTGCGGTTACGTTCAGCGGTTGGGTTGATCGTCCAATACCTTTCCACCTTCTGCTCTGAGTACGGAGGTAAAGAGTCTTCATCCTCGGGCCGGTTGCTAGACGACTGTCTGTAGAAACCATTACTGCCCTTGCCCTTCGAACTGGCCTTGGAAGGAGTGTCACTATCCTCGTCAGCCCGCCCCTTTCCTCTCTCGCCCCTCTCCCCTGCCCTCCCCCTCACCTTATGCTCCAATAGGTCATTGAGAAAAGCGTAATCGTAACCCCTCTCCCCATGGGTGTGCTGGTGGGGGCGATCGCGATCGCCATCCCACGTGTCCCTCCTCTTCTTCTGTGGCGAGGGACGGGGGCTGCGGCGGGGGTGCCTGTTGTTGTCCCGGTCTCCATGAAAACGGCGAGGGGGTCTGTGGTCCCAGTAGGGAGGGTAGTGCTCTCGCACCCGTAGCGCCAGGTCGTAGTCCGTGTCCTGGTCTCGAGGCTCGCCCCTCCAGACACGGGGGCCGTAGGACATAGAAAACTCCTCCAACTCATCCAGAGAGCCGGTACGCCCCCTGGTGCCCAATGTCTTCCTCTCCAGGTGCACAGAGCGAGGGTTCCACCTGAAACACAGGGAAGACAGGGGATCAGAGTACATAACAGATGCACAGTGCTAACAACATTTTTAGTCCTACACTAAATACAAGATAATCAGGAATACAATATACAATACATATACAACATCCTCTTCTCTTTCTCTCACACACACACACAACGTATCTTGAGTACTGTAGAGACAGTCCTCACACAGTCATAGAGTTACAGTCACACTCAGTGGTACCTGCTGTTTTGTTCGTCATCCGTGTCATTGCCACGGTAATGCCTGGGTCGACGACTGTTGTGCACGGGAGCTGCCATGAGTTCTGATTGGTCATCTAGGTCGGCGATGGGCGGGAGAGCGTTCATCTGGACTGTCCGATAGGTTTGCCGGAAATCCGTGTCCCCTCCCTCATGCAGAGAGCTGAGCTCTGATAGGCTACTGGCTGCTGGGACAACACATCACTATAGAGACTTTTACTGATGTCAAGAAAAGTTTTTACAATAGTATTTTGAATCTGAACTAATCTACGGCATCGACAGTACACCACCATCATCACTATGCATCAAGACTCCTAATCGAGTCACAGACACATCATCAAATTTCACCAAAACTAATGCAAAAAACATCTGATAGCCATAGTGTAAATACAGACCGCCAATTTTCAAAGGAAATGCTTTTGCTGATGGCTCTCATGGTATGTTGCTCTTAGTTTACATCTTGGGAGAGACATTATAGAAGGAATCTGAGCCAATTATGAAATTACAACATGCCACCCATAGAAACAGAATACATAGAATGGGTATGCGTTCCATGGAACACACCAGCCAAAAAGGGCTGTCTTCCTCCGCCTTATTGGAATTTCCAATGACAAGATGCTTTCCACGGCAATTCATAAATAAATGTGTGCTTACAAACAATTACTAAAACTTCTTACATTACTGGTATGGAAATGAACTTTCATGTGAAATAGAGAACCATGCCATCTAATAGTATCAGATTAAAATGCAACAGTCCAATCAATACAGAGCACTGATGTCTTTCATCTAGAGTCAAATCGCCATCCATGGTCAAATGTGTTTGAGTGACATCATCCCACCCCAATGGTCTGTGTATACTGATGGTATTACTATTTGATTATCTACTTAAAAACCTTCTTATAAACATTATGATAATACAGATAACATCGTCCAAAAAATGTGCTGTACTTACTAATGTTGATAAGTTTACAAATGGATGATAAATCATTTAATAATGGTTTATACGCAGTTTATAAGTAGTCCTTAAAATGGTTACCAAACAACATTTGACAGATTCAACACAAATGGATTCTCTCAGTAGATGGAATTAATGACATTCAGTGTATTTAGGGTTAGTTTGTTATTAATGGCGAAATCAATAGTTAATGGAGAATGTAACGGAGGGTTTCTGATGAAGAGGACACAAACCTTTACACAAGCACTAACCAAGACACTTACATACAAACACACACATATTAAACACAGACCGAGACAAATACACAGACATGTACGTGTGGCGATTATAGAGAAACTACTGACTCCATACAGGCTTACATTGTGGAGGAGCCATCTTGGCAGAGGGAAACTGTCCCAGCTCCTTCTCCACGTAGTACAGAACCTTCATAGAGTTCTGACTGTGACTGGGCTGGAGACGATAGCCACTGCGTACTGTAGACACAGACGCACACACCCACACACACTTATATCAAGGATAAAAGCCACTATGGGCACAGTAAAAACCCAATTACACAAACAAAAACACATAAAAACACACACGCACACACACCCCCACATGAGCGTATGAATGCACCCATGCACACACACCCAGTCACCCACACACACGTCTGGTCATAGACAACTCCACCCAGTTTAGAGACAGAAAATGAAGAGTGACATAAGAAGAGGGTTAGTTAAGTCGTGTGACCCTCTACAAATGGTAGTTCATGTTACTGTGATATATCATGCAAAACTACATTTCCCACAATGCAGAATGGCTTGTCCAGGTCCTGCAGACTGAAAGCACGAGCGCAGGTGTGGGTCGGGTCACTCACCCCCAGCTAGGTTCTTCTCCACTGAGGGGAAGGAGAGCATTTTAGGGTCCGCGAGGGACGGAGGGGCAAAGGGGACCATGGTGGGGACCCCAGGGATATAGTAGGGGGGGTACACAGCAATCTGGGGGGACTGGCCACTCTTTGCCATCTTCCCTGCCTCATAGACTGGAAAACAATGACAAATAATATTAAAATCCTAAACTTTTTAAAAGGTAAGCAAGTGAATGTAAGACTGTGTGTGTTTGTAGTTATGTGTTTGTGCGCGTGTGTGTGTTACTCACGGTGACGTGGGCAGCAGCAGGTGTCGGGGCAGCAGCAGCAGCGGAGGTAGCAGCAGCAGGAGTGAGGGCAGCACTGACACCAGCAGATCCCCATCAACAAAAGGAACAAGATACTGCCCAGGACTACAGATCCCACAAACGTCCACTCTGGAACACAAACACAGAGATGAATAAGACTACAGATCCCACAAACAGTAGATATACACAGGCTCTCAACACTAATGATGAATTCGTCAGGGCGTAAGCAGAAATTAAAATGTCAATACTTCAGTGAGCCCCTTGTGAAAAAACACATCCCAAGTGGTCCTCTTCAGAGAGAGGGGGGTTCATGTGAATAATTCTGCTCCATTGAGGCGAGGTATTAAATACACTCCATGCATTTAGTACTGTAGTAAGAATATGATTGGGACAGGAAGGCTTCCATTTTATAAATGCCGACAGATAATTTGTTTGCTCGACATGGTGGGATCTTTTTGTGTCGGTAAAATGGATTATTGCGAGCAATGGCAGTGGAAACGCCTTTATGCGCAAATATTGATATAATAATCATGTACATTTGAAGTCAGTTTTTCACACTTCCTGACATTTAATCCTAGTAAACATTTCATGTCTTAGGCCAGTTAGGATCTCCACTTTATTTTAAGAATGTGAAATGTCAGAATAATAGCAGAGAGAATGATTTATTTCAGCTTTTATTTCTTTCATCACATTCCCAGTGGGTCAGAAGTTTACATACACTCAATTAGTATTTGGTAGCATTGCCTTTAAATTGTTTAACTTGGGTCAAATGTTTGGTGTAGCCTTCCACAAGCTTCCCACAATACATTTTGGGCCATTCTTCCTTACAGAGCTGGTGTAACTGAGTCAGGTTTGTAGGCCTCCTTGCTCGCACACACTTTTCAGTTCTGCCCACAAATGTTCTTTAGGATTGAGGTCAGGGCTTTGTAATGGCTAGCTATACCTTGACTTTGTTGTCCTTAAGCCATTTTGCCACAACTTTGGAAGTATGCTTGGGGTCATTGTCCATTTGGAAGACCCATTTGCAACCAATCTTTAACTTCCTGACTGATGTCTTGAGATGTTGCTTTAATATATCCACATAATTTTCCTACCTCGTGATGCCATCTATTTTGTGAAGTGCACCAGTTCCTCCTGCAGCAAAGCACCCCCACAACATGATGCTGCCACCCCCATGCTTCACGGTTGAGATGGTGTTCTTCGGCTTGCAAGCGTCCCCTTTTTCCTCCAAAATTAATGATGGTCATTATGGCCAAACAGTTCTATCTTTGTCCCCATATGCACGATCTTTGTCCACATATGCAGTTGCAAACCATAGTCTGGCTTTTTAATTGTGGTTTTGGAGCAGTGGCTTCTTCCTTGCTGAGCGACCTTTCAGGTTATGTCGATATAGGACTCGTTTTACTGTGGATATAGATACTTTTGTACCTGTTTCCTCCAGCATCTTCACAAGGTCCTTTGCTGTTATTCTGGGATTGATTTGCACTTTCGCACCAAAGTACATTCATCTCTAGGAGACAGAACGCGTCTCCTTCCTGAGCGGTATGACGGCTGCGTGGTCCCATGGTATTTATACTTGCATACTATTGTTTGTACAGATGAACGTGGTACCTTCAGGCATTTGGAAATTGCTCCCAAGGATGAACCAGACTGGTGGTCTACAACTTTTTTTTCTGTAGTCTTAGCTAATTTCTTTTGATTTTCCCATGATGTCAAGCAAAGAGGCACTGAGTTTGAAGGTAGGCCTTGAAATACATCCACAGGTACACCTCCAATTGACTCAAATGATGTCAATTAGCCTATCAGAAGCTTCTAAAGCCATGACATAATTTTCGGGAATTCTCCAAGCTGTTTAAAGGCACAGTCAACTTAGTGTATGTAAACTTCTGACCCACTGGAATTGTGATACAGTGAATTATAAGTGAAATAATCTGTCTGGTCCTCCACTACAACTCGGGAAACCATGCAGTTTATTAGGCTACAGATGAAATAAGTTACGATTAACTTCACAGGCTGGTGATGGTGCACGTGATGAGCTTGATGCTCCTTTCCAATAAATATCGAGGGTCTTATTCTGGTGACATGATGATCGATGCTTGGCTGTAGTTTGACAAATAAAATCATGTTGTTCTTATCAATAATAATCACATAATGTAGGTAGCTACTATGACTGCGGGATGTTGGCTATAGCGCACGTGCCATGACCAGATGCAACAGGTTTTGTAACATGGAAATTGAAGTACGTTTGATGGAAACACATCTCTCTCTCTCCCTCCCCTCCCGGAGGACCTAAGCCCTAGGACCATGCCTCAGTCCACCTGGTCGTGCTGCTGCTCCAGTTTCAACTGTTCTGCCTGCAGCTATGGAACCCTGACGTGCCACCTTGTCTCAAACCTGCCTGCTGTTTGGACCTGCCTGCTCTCTCTCGATCAACCTCTCGACCTCTGAATGCTCGACTATGAAAAGCCAACTGACATTTAGTCCATAGGTATTGCATTGACCTGTTGCACCCTCTACAACCACTGTGATTATTATTTGGTTCTGCTGGTCATCTATGAATGTTTGAACGTCCTGAAGAACGATCTGGCCTTAATAGCCATGTACTGTTATAATTTCCACCCGGCACAGCCAGAAGAGGACTGGCCACCCCTCAGAGCCTGGTTCCTCTCTAGGTTTCTTCTTAGGCTCAAGTCTTTCTAGGGAGTTTTTCCAAGCCACCGTGCTTTTGCATCTGCATTGCTTGCTGTTTGGGGTTTTAGGCTGAGATTCTGTATAAGCACTTTGTGACATCTGCTGATGTAAAAAGGGCTTTATAAATAAAGAAATAATGTTTTATGCAGATTTTTTAAGATTCGCATGAAAATATGTCGCAAATTGGACAGAAACCTAGCTAGTGAGAGTGAGTTAATGCAAGACTGCGCAGAGGCAGAATATAAGATGAGGCCACATTGGTTCTTTCCTCTGCAGTTGTTAAAGCAATTCCCAGAAGATGATTGGACAGTGAGAGAGCAGCATGGGGGGGTTGCGATGACAGGTAAGCAGAGCCAGAGCAGGGGATGTCACCGAGGGGAACAGGTAAGGAAGGGACAGGTGAAGTGAAAAGGCAGCCATTTTTGGCATAATCACACACAGACTAACAGAAAGACAGACAGACAGTGACAGACCGTGGCCAGCGAATGAGGAAGCAAGCAGCCGTACCTGGTATAATCTCCACATCAAACTCTGGCAGGAGATCGTCCAGCACACCTGTCCTACCTGCAGAGAGAGGGAGACCAGAGGTGAGGCGCAGCAGACAGGAAGTAGCAGAGGGCAGAGGTCAAAGGTGAGGCAAATCAGCCAATCAGATGGAGTTATTGACTGAGGATCATGCATTGAGACTGGCAGAGATTAATCGACAGACACCAGGGGAAAACAGTACAATTCGTTAACACCTGATGCTGAAGCCAAAGTGATAATCATCATAAATCATTTCCCATTATTAAAAATGGATTTGAGAGAACATGTTAATGGGGGGTGAAAACAAAGTTCCAAGGGTGTCGCTTAATGATCTTTATGTAGTAAAAACCATGAGCTGACGCAAACCCAACATTTTTTGTTGAGGTGCTGGCTAACAGAGGGTAAACTGTATAAAAAGAAAGAAAGTCGCACACTCTAAATATGCTCCAAACAATTCAATGGGTGCACCTAACCAACATTTCGGCACGCAGCGTCTTCTTTAGGGTTATTGATCTCCACACACAGTCTTAAAGGCCACGAGTTCTGAGATCAAGAATCAAACTCTCATCTCACACTGAACCTAAATTTAGCAGGGTGCTATATTTCTGTGATGTTACTGTACAAACCCGCAACACACACAAATACACATCCAACATGCTCCACACGTCACATGATACTACAAGGCAAGCTAAAAGATCTGTAATCAGTGTGAGAGATTTACAACATAACCCATAACTGAACTCAAAGGTATATTCAGCCCTGTCAACAGGTCCTGTACCCAATAAAATGCTCTACGGGACGTTGAGGTAAGGCCAGAGTGGAGGGGGTAGGAGGGGTGTGTGTGTGTGTATGTGGGGGAGGGGTGTTAGGGGACAGACACTTCTGAAGCATTCTGGGTCACCAATTAACTATTAGAGCTCATCAGGGAAAGAGGGTCGGATGAACACTATCGCCATGGTAACAATGGTGGCTTTGTCTTTGCTAAACGTGAGAGAGACAGAGGAAGGGAGGTAAAATTTAATGGAGATAGAGACAGAGTGAGAGAAGGATAAAGGGCAATGGAGATACAGAGAAAAAGAATAGTGGGACCAGTCCGTGGCCTCACCCAAACGCCAAAATAAGCTAATTCTAATCTCTGTGTTTTAACCCTCTAGATCGGTTCAACAGGGTTGCTAAAATACCTGGTTTACTCTCATTAAGTATGCGTGCATGTGCGTGTGTCTCTACATATCAATCCCTAAAATAGTGTCTAAGGGTTATTTGATTCAACAGGTCTGCTAGCTGTCAGGGTAGACTGAACTCCCACAGCCAAACAGGCTCCAGTTGGCAGTAGTCATGGAGATAAGCACACTCCTCTCCTCTGATAAACAAAACACGCACACGAACACACACACACAGATCCTACCAACCTGCTCTGGCACTGAGTCGTATAAACCCAGCTGAGCTCAGAAACCTGAAAGAGGGGAGAAACGATGTGCCTCAGAGGGGAGGGAACAATGATAAGAAGACAGGGGTAATAAGGAGTAGAGGAAGATGAGGCCCTCCAGGGGAGGAAAATAAAAAGCAGTGAGAGCAGTAGCGGTGTGTAGGTTAAATCACTGAGGAAGCCAAGCCAGTAAAAGAGCCATATTACAACCTATGTTGTGATATTTGCCTTGTTTTCTCTATAACACATTCCTTTAAACGCCACTGTGACACACAATAAGGCTGGGACAACTAAAAGAAAACAATCACACAGTGGCGGAATAAATTCAACTACACATACGTTTGTTTCGTCACAAAACCAGAGAGCAACATCTGTCCGGCCAATCCCACAAAGCAAATATTGCATGTTACAAACAGCTACAGTATATGGCCCGCAGCGTGGTCAAACAAGTTCACGTTTGACAGTTTACTAAACAACTACTGATTTAGAACCACAGAGTTACCGCAAGTCAGCACAGAGACAACAGGAGCACTGCCTCCACTAATTCCAGCACCATTTAACTTAAACATCAAATCAACAAGGCTATACATGCTTAGTTTAATACACTGAAAACAAACTTAATGTTGCTAAATATCATGTGGCTGTCCATGGTACTTATTTGTGTGTGTGTGTGCAATATATTTTTTAAAGTTGACTCATCCTACTTGTAGACTAGTTGAACGCCAATGCCATCCTCCTCTCGTTCATGTTGGCAAAATGGTCCATGGCTCTGTCATACAGTACACTTTTAGTTTTTGTTTTCATAGGCTACCTAGCTAAAATGCTTGCTAACCTAACTTCCTCGCATGGGCAACAATGAACCAGCTAAGTTACCTAGCTAGTTAATGTGAGCCTATACTAGCCTACATATTGAACTTCAATCAAATCAAATCGTATGATTTTATTGGTCACATACACATGGTTAGCAGATGTTATTGCGAGTGTAGCGAAATGCTTGTGCTTCTCGTTCTAACAATTCCACAAAAACTACCTAATACACACAAATCTAAGTAAAGGAATGGATTAAGAACATATACATATAAATATATGGATGAGCAATGACAGAGCGGCATAGGCAAGATGCAATAGATGGTATAAAATACAGTATATACATATGAGATGAGTAATGCAAGATATGTAAATGTTATTAAAGTGGCATTATTAAAGTGACAGGTGATCCATTTATTAAAGTGGCCAATGATTTCAAGTCTGTATGTAGGCAGCAGCCTCAAAGGCCAGTGGCACAATATATTAATTTATGTTTACATCAGAATCGCCATCATAATCATTTAGCCTGTACATAGGATTAAGTTAAAACCACAAGTCCAGATCCTCCTCTCCATGCATGGCTGAGGAAAGGACCGGTTTAGCAAGCTCGCTACTGCAGGGCATCAACCCAAGCAAACCAGGAATAGACAAGTTTTTACCAACAATGATGACGTTTTGGCGAAGATGAGATTTGATTGGTGGGAAGGCAAATCCAAACTGGCCTCCCTTGGGAGGCGTTTTGCTGCGCCAGGACAATCCACAGTTGAGCTCAGCTCAACGCTGATTGGCTAATAATTATATATTTTTTTTATCAAGGGAAGCCAAATGCTTGCTGGCATCAATCAATCAAATGATACGGCGGCAACATGTCCTTCTTTTGTTCCAGACAGCATCAGATATATGGGCTACATACAGTTGATGTCGGAAGTTTACATACACTTAGGTTGGAGTAATTAAAACTAGTTTTTCAACCACTCCACAAATGTATTGTTAACAAACTTGTTTTGGCAAGTCGGTTAGGACATCTACTTTGTGCATGACACAAGTCATTTTTACAACACTTGTTTACAGACAGATTATTTCACTTATAATTCACTGTATCACAATTCCAGTGGGTCAGAAGTTTACATACATTAAGTTGACTGTGCCTTTAAACAGCTTGGAAAATTCCAGAAAATTATGTCATGGCTTTAGAAGCTTCTAATAGGGCAATTGACATCATTTGAGTCAATTGGAGGTGTACCTGTGAATGTATTTCAAGGCCTACCTTCAAACTCAGTGCCTCTTTGCTTGACATCATGGGAAAATCAAAAGAAATCAGCTAAGACATCAGAAAAAAAATGTGTAGACCTCCACAAGTCTGGTTCATCCTTGGGAGCAATTTCCAAATGCCTGAAGGTACCACGTTCACCTGTACAAACAATAGTACGCAAGTATAAACACCATGGGACCACGCAGCCGTCATACCGCTCAGGACGGAGAGGCGTTCTGTCTCCTAGAGATGAACGTACTTTGGTGCGAAGTGCAAATCAATTCCAGAACAACAGCAAAGGACCTTGAAGATGCTGGAGGAAACAGGTACAAAAGTATCTATATCCACAGTAAAACGAGTCCTATACCGACATAATCTGAAAGGCCGCTCGGCAAGGAAGAAGCCACTGCTCCAAAACCACCATAAAAATGCCAGACTACGGTTTGCAACTGCACATGGGGACGAAGATCGTACTTTTTGGAGAAATGGTCTGATGAAACAAAAATAGAACTGTATGGCCTTAATGACCATCGTTATGTTTAGAGGAAAAAGGGGACGCTTGCAAGCCGAAGAACACCATCTCAACCGTGAAGCATGAGGGTGGCAGCATCATGTTGTGGGGGTGCTTTGCTGCAGGAGGGAATGGTGCACTTCACAAAATAGATGGCATCATGAGGCTGGAAAATTATGTGGATATATTGAAGCAACATCTCAAGATATCAGTCAGAAAGTTAAAGCTTGGTCGCAAATGGGTCTTCTAAATGGACAACGACCCCAAGCATACTTCCAAAGTTGTGGAAAAATGGCTTAAGGACAACAAAGTCAAGGTATTGAAGTGGCCATCACAAAGCCCTGACCTCAATGAAAATGTGTGGGTAGAACTGAAAAAGCGTGTGCGAGCAAGGAGGCCTACAAACCTGACTACGTTACACCAGCTCTGTCAGGAGGAATGTGCCAAAATTCACCCAATTTATTGTGGGAAGCTTGTGGAAGGCTACACCAAATGTTTGACCCAAGTTAAACAATTTAAAGGCAATGCTACCAAATACTAATTGAGTGTATGTAAACTTCTGACCCACTGGGAATGAGATGAAATAAATAAAAGCTGAAATAAATCATTCTCTCTACTATTATTCTGACATTTCACATTCTTAAAATAAAGTAATGATCCTAACTGACCTAAAACAGGGAATTATTACTAGGATTAAATGTCAGGAATTGTGAAAAACTGAGTTGAAATGTATTTGGCTAAGGTGTATGTAAACTTCCAACTTCAACTGTATACTGAGACGGAGGGGCATCGTTTCCTGTTGATGAGATTAAGCCACTTGCGAACCTATGGAAAATTATGAAAACACAGGGAGACGACTAACTCTGAAGGAATTACAAGGCCAAAGTCAGCTCCTCTCCTGTGTCACAACATAAAGCTATCTTTCTCTCTCTCCTTTTACATCTACATCACTGACCCTTAACACGCTTTAGTCTCATCCTCCCCAAATAAAGGAATGTTGCCATGGCAACAGCTTAAGAATTGGATTACATAGCTCACAATAATAACCTAGAACTACTCTCTGTAATATATGTTGTAAACTCTCTATTATGTAGTCTATGTTCAATGCTGTGGCACAAAAGTCTACCTGGCCTATATCTGCGGTTATAAGGGTTTATGTATGGCTATGTCAGGGTTATGTTAGCTGGTCTACAAGGGTAAGCTCAGCCAAACAATGGGTCCTCTCAGAGAGGATCAGAACCGTGTGTAGGGCAGCGCACGCCATTCTGCCCGTCGTCATGGCAGCACTTGTAAGTACACTTTGGAATGCAGACGCCCTCTAGAGCAAGGATGTTTATATTTAAGCACTCCATTATGAACCATACCAAACAAACAAATACACTTACCCTACACACTGACACACACACAAAAGTGAACGCACACACCACAGTCAGCATATGAGACTGGTGCAAAGGCACAAATCCATTGGTTTTAGGGTGTGCATTGGTTTTACTGCTGTGGTAAGGTTCGGAAGGTGAGACACAAGACAATACATAAGAGTATACTTGTTTCCTACTTCCTTAACTCCCAAATCCTTTTAAACCAGAGAGGACCTCGAAATAAGAAAGCCCCAACAGAATGTTCAGATTCCTGTTAATTTCTGCTCTAAAACTTCCTCTTTGATGTTGAGGTTGTTGAAATCCTGTGTTTAATGTTTACTTCCTGTGTGTGGAGGGTTCCCTTCCTGTGGTCACTCACCCAGCACCAGTACCTCCACCTGGCCCTCGTTCTTCCCCTCCAGGTCGTCGGCGATGACGATCTTACAGAAGTACATTCCGCTGTCGCCCCACTGCAGCTTCCCGATCCGCAGGTCCGCCTCTGGACAGGGACAGGACACAGGGTCAGAGGTGAGGACAAGGGTCATAGGTGAGAGGTCAAATGATATGAGAGCATGGTCAGTATATCCTATGAAAAAACTAGGAACCTATAAAACCTCTAAAAAATGATACATATGAAACACACTTAACAAATAATCAACAACTGCATACAGTAACAAAATGATCTACTGCTAAGCCAGGTGTACACTTCATGATTTTGGCCCCGATTTAGCTGTCCCAAGTTTTTGAAGTCGTAAACAAAATCCCCATGTCGTTGCCTACTCAGGGCGTGCGGCCGTCACTGGCACTCGTTTAATGTGAGCGGGTCAGAGACGCAATCTCAGGGCTACCGATTCCATCTTTGAGCGGTCCCAGGCGTCCCGATATTTTCAAACATGTTTGATTTCATCAGCACAAAATCTGCAATGCTCTTATAGTGTGAGATGTGCAACGACAACTTTTAAGGAAAGTGATCAGCAATAGCCAATGAGAGCTCGGCAGAAAAGAAGCCAGTGAAATGATGACGTTGTTTCGCATCACACAGAATGTGTGTTGGTACTTGCCTTTAACCACAGCCAAAGTGTCAAATCGTTACACCTCTAAAGCTCACAGGCAATGTTACTTAATTCAAAATGTTGGCTAGATATTTCAACTCTGTATGGCAAGCGTGAATGTCTGACTGAAAACATTTGAGGTTGTTTTGAACCACAGCTCGTTCTACAGTAGCTACGTTAACAATCTAATCACATCATTGCGTCATTGTTTTCGAGAGACAAATTGGTGGTATTGAGAATCCTCAAGACCAAGTGAAGAATCTTGTTGTGTGTGACACCCCGTCTGTACCAAACCTACAAATCTACAGGAAAGTTGGTTGTTTAATGTGAGAGGCTCAGTGATGTTAAGATTTTGAAAGTCGTGTAGTGTACACCCGGCATTGGTCAAACAATACACTGAACAAACCTCAAAGATACATTCCATTGACATTTGACTCATTCATACATCCAACAGCTTTCTATATAAGAATTATGGCAACAGGAGGGTGTTTTGTTAAAAAAGAGACACAAAAGTAGGTGGGTGCTCTCTATTGAAAGGCAGAAAAAGGTGGGTATTTCATTTGGATAAGAAACTCAATGGGGGTGGTTTATTGTGACTAGGATAAGAGAGTGCAGTGTGTGAAGAAGACCAATCCATTGTGAACAGGGGTCAGTGTCGTTAACAATGTGTGTGTGTGTGTGTGTGTGTGTGTAGCCTGGCCTATTGTGAAGCAGAGACAGTGAACGACTATTTCAGGAGCAGGAAAAGCAGAGCACAAGCAGCCATGTTTCCTGTTGGGAGATGGATCATAAACAGTAGACTGGGATAATAGACAGGCTATGACGGACAAGACCACCGCCTATAACACTGAAGCACAGACATAGAGTTAACAGCATTTAAACGTGTCTGCACATGTCGTATGTCTTCCCTGACAACATTTCCACAAGCACAACCTTTCTAGTCATTGAAGCTCATAAAACTACAAAACACCTCCACACACAACTTCCAATCACAACACAAATCTACTCATTAACCAATCTCCACAGTACTGTTGACGATGGCGATGTCTCGGCCCTTGTAGTGCTCAGCCAGCGTCATGGAGGTTCCCTGGCCGGATGCTACGATGCGGACGGTGCGGCTGCTGTCGGAGCACTCCAGGTGGCCTGCGGCACCCAACTCGGGCCCCTGGACCCCAAAGCTTTCGGGAAAAGTGAAGGAGTCTCGTGTGCGGTCGCGGCAGTAGGATTTGTACCACCATTGCACCACAGGGGTCTGGGAGGAAGGCGTATGGTACTGACACTCGAGCACCACCGACTGGAAGAGCATGGCGAAACGCCTCTTCTCCCGAACCGTCACCTGCACCCCCGCACACACACAGACTGATACACACACAGACAAGGTGTGAGAAAATGAGGGAGAAAATAGAGGGGAAGCGGTTATTTAATAATACAATAATCAAAACAATATTTAATGTTATATTATGACAATATAAAGTTAACACAGTCCTATGAATAGAGAAGTAGGTGTCACATTTTAAATATCTAAAGGAAGTCTGCATATAAGGCCTTTAACATACACTACATGACCAGAAGTATATGGACACCTCATCAAACATCTTATTCCAAAATCATGGCCATTAATATGGAGTTGGTCCCCACTTTGCTGCTGTAGCAGCCTCCACTCTTCTGGGAAGGCTTGCCACTAGATGTTGGAACATTTCTTCGATGCTTGCTTCCATTCAGCCACAAGAGCATTAGTGAGGTCGGGCACTGATGTTGGGTGATTAGGCCTGGCTTGCAGTCGGCATTCCAATTCACCCCAAAGGTGTTCGATGGGGTTGAGGTCAGGGCTCTGTGCAGGCCAGTCAAGTTCTTCCACACCGATCCCGACAAACCATTTCTTCCCTATTGACCTCTCTTTGTGCCTGGGGACATTGTCATGCTGAAACAGGAAAGGGCCTTCCCCAAACGGTTGCCACAAAGTTGGAAGCCCAGAATCGTCTAGAATGTCATTGTATGCTGTAGCGTTCCAGTTCTTCACTGGAACTAAGGGGCCTTGCAAGAACCATGACAAACAACCCCAGACCATTGTTCCTCCACCAAACTTTACAGTTGGCACTATGCATTGGTGCAGGTAGTGTTCTCCTGCCATCCGCCAAACCCAGATTCGTCCGTCGGACTGCCAGATGGTGAAGCATGAATCATCACTCCAGAGAGCACGTTTTCACTGCTCCAGAGTTCAATGGCGGCGAGCTTTACACTACTCCAGCCGACGCTTGGCATTGCGCATGGTGATTTTATTGTGTGCGGCTGCTCGACCATGGAAACCCATTTCATGGAGCTACCGACGAACAGTTCTCGTGCTGACTTTGCTTCCAGAGGCAGTTTGGAACTCAGTAACCGAGTACAATTTTTACACGCTTCAGCACGGTTCTGTGAGCTTCTGTGGCCTACCACTTCGCGGCTGAGCCGTTGTTGCTCTGAGATGTTTCAACTTCACAATAACAGTACTTACAGTTGACCGGGGCAGCTCTAGCAGGGCAGAAATTTGACAAACTGACTTGTTGGAAAGGTGGCATCCTATGATGGTGCCACACTGAATGTCACTGAGCTTTTCAGTAAGGCCATTCTACTGCCAATGTTTGTCTATGGAGATCGCATGGCTGTGTGCTCGAGTTTATACACCTGTCAGCAATGGGTGTGGCTGAAGTTGCTTAATCCTCTCATTTGAAGAGGTGTCCACATACTTTTGGCCATGTATTGTATCTTTTGAATAGCCAGAGAAACATGCAAATGGTAAGGAGATTAGACTTTACAGTTGAACGCTCTCCAACACTAGCTTTGAGAAGCACCCAGTCCAACACCACTTATCCTCTACCCATAGTAGAGCCCACAGCAGTCCAACTCTCCCTTTCATACCCTACTCTCCCTTGCACATCCAACAGGTTAAGGGGGATTCCAGAAGGATCCTCTCAGTTAACTAAACCACAAAACTCAGGAGCGGGTCTGTATCTGTTGTGGAAGTGATGACCTGATTTCACCAACGCCTAAAAACATCTGGTCTGACTCTACTGAGAACCGTTTGTGGGTGTGTGTGTATTCGTAATGATGACTCCAACTGGGCTCTTGAGTGGCGCAGGTGTCTAAGGCACTGCATCTCAATGCAAGGGGTGACACTACAGTCCCTGGTTCAAATCCAGGTTGAATCACATCTGGCTGTGATTGGGAATCCCATAGGGCGGCACACAATTGGCCCAGCGTCGTCTGGGTTTGCCGGGGTAGGCCGTCATTGTAAATAAAAATTTGATCTTAACTGACTTCCCTAGTTAAATCAAATTTAAAAAAATAAAAAATCCCCAACAAGGAGATTGCCAAGTGGTGACTTGCACATTATCTAGATGGGGGGGGCTCCTCTCTCCAGTACACGGGAGGTCACAGAGGTTACATTCCGCCGTGTGTGGGGGGCAGGGGCAGGACTGTAGTAGGAACGTAGGGGGTTGTCATGATAAATGGGAACAGTGAGGGGGTTGTGGCCAGAGCCATACTCTGCAGCCAGTCTAGGTGGGGCATGCAGCAGGAACTCACTCCAAACATTTCCAAGAAAAGAGGAAATCACAGCAAACGGTTCTACACAGTGGCCCTCTCCTTAGCAGCACTTTCCCAAGTTTTCAGTTTAGTGCAGATGAAGGGAATGAGACAAGGAGGGGATGCAGTTTTACACAGATTGAGATTCCCACTTTGTACTAAAGAGGAGCCAGGGCGATTCATGATTATGGCATTCATATTTCCTACAGAGCTCCAATTAGAAGTTGCGGCTAACAACATATCTAGGCTCAAGCTAAATAAATATCTGACCCTGCACCAACGGTTCACCAACTCCTCCTACAGAGTCAGAGGTAGATGTCAGTTACCTCTGGTCAGTGCAAAACAAATGAGAGAGAGAGAAAAGTGGCAGTTCTGTTCTTTATATATATATTTTTACATTTTAAATATGAGAGGGTTGGAGAAAAAGAAAGATGGAGGAGAGAGGGGCCGTGCTTCTAAATTCTTCCCGTGGGGTAAATGTGTCCCTCCCTTAGTCCTTTTGTTCATGGTCCAGCGCATTGTTTGGAATTAGTATAATCCTACAGTGCCTTCAGAGAGTATTCATACCCCTTGACTTATTCCAAATGTTGTTTTGTTACAGCCGGAATTCAAAATGAATTCAATATTTTTTTTCTCACCTGTCTAATCTACACACAATACCCTATAATAACAAAGTGAAAGGATGTTGCTAGAATTTTTTGCAAATGTATTGAAAATGAAAGACAGAAATATCGCATTTACATAAGTATTCACAAATGAGTCAATACATTGTAGAAGCACCTTTGGCTGTGATTACAGCTTTGAGTCATCTTGGGTATTACTGTATCAGCTTTGCACATCTGGATTTGGGGATTCTATCCCATTCTTCCTTGTTAAGTTAGATTGGGAGCGACGGTGAACAGCAATCTTCAAGTCTTTCCACAGATTTTCAATTGGATTCAAGTCTAAGCAAGGACTTTCACATTCTTTTTCTGAAGCCATACCGTTTTGGCTGTATGCTTGGGGTCATTGTCCTGTTGGAATGTACACATTCGCCCCCCTCAAAACTCATTTGTACTCTGAACAGGTTCTCATCAAGGATTTGCAAGTATTTGGCTCCATTTATTGTTTCCTTCTAGCCTTACCAGTTTCCCCGTCCCTGCTGCTGAAAAGCACCCCATAGCATGAAGCTGACATCACCATGCTTCACAGTAGGGATGTTGTTAGACGGATGAGGAGCTGTGTCTGGTTTCTCCAGACATAGCACTTTGCATTCAGGCCAAATAGTTACATTTTTGTCTCATCAGACCACAGATTCTTTTGCCTAATAATCTGTCTTTCATGTGCCTTTTTGCAAACTCCAGGAGTGCTATCATGTGCCGTTTTCTCAGGAAGGGCTTCAGTCTTGCCACTCTCCCATAAAGCCCAGATTGGTGAAGTGCTGTAGAGACTTTTGTCCTTCTGGCATGTTCTCCTATCTCAGCCAAGGAACTCTGTAGTTCTGTCAGAGTGGTCATTGGGTTCTGGTCACCGACCTGACCAAGGTTCTTCTTGCCCGGTTGCTCAGTTTGGTCGAACGTTCAGCTCTAGGCAGAGTCTGGGTAGTTACATATTTTTTTCCATTTCCCAATGATAGAAACTGTGCTCTTGGAAACTTTCAACACACTAGAAGTAGTTTTATACCCTTCCACAGATATATGCCTCATCTCAATTCTATCTTGGAGATCTACGGACGGTTCCTTGGACTTTATGGTATAGTTTCTGCTCTGACATTCTGAATTGTCAACTGTGGGATCTTATACTGTATAGACAGGTGTTTCTTTCTAAATCATGTCCCAAAATGTTTTAATTGGCAACAGGACTCCAATCAAGTTGTAGAAATTGGATGCACCTGAGCTCAATTTGGAGTGTCAAAGCAAAGGGGTGTGAATACTTACAGTACCAATCAAAAGATTGGACAAACCTACTCATTCAAGGCTTTTTCTTAGTTTTTTCCTATTTTCTACATTGTACAATAACTATCAAAACTATATGAAATAACACATATGGAATAATGTAGAAAGCATTTCAATTAACAGGTGGGCCTTGTTAAAACTGAATTTGTGGAATTTCTTTCCTTCTTAATGCATTTGAGCCAATAAGTTGTGTTGTGTCAAGGTAGGGGTGGTATACAGAAGATAGCACTATTTGATAAAAGACCAAGTCTATATTATGGCAAGAACAGCTAATATAAGCAAAGGGAAATGACAGTCCATCATTACTTTAAGACATGAAGGTCAGTCAATGTGGAACATTTCAAGAACTTTGAAAGTTTCTTCAAGTGCAGTCGCAAAAACCCTCAAGCTCTATGATGAAACTGGCTCTCATGAGGACCGCCATATGAATGGAAGACCCAGAGTTACCTCTGCTACAGAGGATAAGTTCATTAGAGTTACCAGCCTCAGAAATTACAGCCCAAATAAATGCTTCACAGAGTTCTTCTACACCTGCATTGCTTGCTGTTTGGGGTTTTAGGCTGGGTTTCTGTACAGCACTTTGAGATATCAGCTGATGTACGAAGGGCTATATAAATAAATTTGATTTGATTTTGATTTAATTTGATTTAATTTCAAGTAACAGACACATCTCAACATCAACTGTTCAGAGGAGACTGTGTGAATCAGGCCTTCATGGTCGAATTGCTGCAAAAAAACACTACTAAAGGACACTAATAAGAAGAAGAGACTTGCTTGGGCCAAGAAACACGAGCAATGGACATTAGACTGGTGGAAATCTGTCCTTTGGTCTGATGAGTTCAAATTTGAGATTTTTGGTTCCAACCGCTGTGTCTTTGTGAGATGCAGAGTAGGTGAACGGATGATCTCCAAATGTGTGGTTCCCACCGTGAAGCATGGAGGAGGTGTGATGGTGTGGGGGTGCTTTGCTGGTGACACTGTCTAATTTATTTACAATTCAAGGCACACTTAACCAGCATGTTGTTACACACGCCTGGTGCAAAAGAACGGCCAATAGCCAATTGCCCTCTTGATGAGGGGGCGGGGTCAGCTCTCCAATTAATCGTGGAGTCGACCAATCAGCTGCTGGGGGATTTCAGGAAGCCATCTCCTGAAACACACTCAATTACACAAACTACAACACAGAAACTGGGGAACGTAACAATGTCTACCACAGCATTCTGCAGTGATACGCCAACCCATCTGGTTTGCGCTTATTGGGACTATCATTTGTTTTTCAACAGCACAATGACCCAACACACCTCCAGGCTATGTAAGGACTATTTGACCAAGAAGGAGATTGATGGAGTGCTGCATCAAATGACCTGGCCTCCACAATCACCTGACCTCAACCCAATTGAGATGGTTTAGGATGAGTTGGACCGCAGAGTGAATAAAAAGCAGCCAACAAGTGCTCAGCATATTTGGGAACTCCAAGACTGTTGGAAAAGCATTCCAAGTGACTACCCCATGAAGCTGGTTGAGAGAATAACAAGAGTGTGCAAAGCTGTTATCACGGCAAAGGGTGAAGAATCTAAAATCTAAAATATATTTTTGTTTAACACTTTTTTACTACATGATTCCATATGTGTTAGTTCATAGTTGTGATGTTTTCACTATTATTCTACAATGTAGATAATAGTTTTAAAAAACTTGAATGAGTAGCTGTGTCCAATATTTTGACTGGTACTGAATGTAAATGAGATATTTCAGTTTTTAATTTTCAATACATTTGCAAACATTCAGGCTGTAATACAACATAATGTGGAATAAGTCAAGGGGTATTATTAATTTATGAAGGCCCTGTATGTGGACAACAGAATGGAGGGGGATGTGAGGACTCCAACCAATGAGATTATCTCATCAGGCCCAGTGAACAGCCAATTAGCGGTTAGAGATTTGAAGAAGAGTTTATTATATTCTAGCGAGGAGGAGAAATAAAGATGGACAGAAAGAACAGACAGGGTGGGACACCTTGGTAACCTCATGATTCACACATCAAAAAATATTCTGGGACCTTTCATCCAAGGTGTCAGCCTGTCTCAGCATCTCTCTAACAGAGAACAACACAAAACTGTCCGTGCATGTAACTAGGCACTCAAAAACACATATTTATAAACCTCTAAAAATACCCACAAGTGTGACATAACAAAAATACATTTATACCTACAGTGCATTCAGAAAGTATTCAGGCCCCACATTTTGTGACCTTACAGCCTTATTCAAAAATTGATTAAATAAAAAATGTCCCTCATCAATCTACACACAATACCCCATAATGACAAACGCTAAAACAGGTTTACAGAAATTTGTGCAAATGTATTAAAGATTAAAAACAGAAACACCTTGTTTACATAAGTAATCAGACCCTTTGCTATGAGATTTGAAATTGAGCTCAGGTGCATCTGGTTTCCATTGATCACCCTTGATGTTCCTACAACTTGATTGGAGTCCACCTGTGGTAAATTCATTTGATTGGATATGATTTGGAAGGGCACACACCTGTCTATTTAAGGTCCCACATTTGACAGTGCATGTCAGTGCAAAAACCAAGCCATGAGGTAGAAGGAATTGTCTGTAGAGCTCTGAGACAGGATTGTGTCAAGGCATAGATCTGGGGAAGGGTACCAACAAATTTCTGCAGCTTTGAAGTGACTCCATCACTCATAAAATGTTAGAAGTTTGGAACCACCAAGACTCTTCCTAGTGCTGGCCGCCCAGCCAAACTGAGCAATTGGGGGAGAAGGACCTTGGTCAGGGAGGTGACCGAGAACACTGTGGAGATGGGAGAACCTTCCCTACAGCACTCCACCAATCAGGCATTTATGGTAGAGTGGCCAGACAGAAGCCTCTCTTCAGTAAAAGGCACATGACAGCCCACTTTGAGTTTGACAAAAGGCACCTAAATGACTCTCAGACCATGAGAAACAAGATGATCTGGTCTGATGAAACCAAGTTTGAGCTTGGAGAGAACCTGGCACCATCCCTACGGTGAAGAATCTCGAGGCTGTTTTTTTTATATATACAGTGGGGAGAACAAGTTTTTGATACACTGCCGATTTTGCAGGTTTTCCTACTTACAAAGCATGTAGAGGTCTGTAATTTTTTTCATAGGTACACTTCAACTGTGAGAGACAGAATCTAAAACAAAAATCCAGAAAATCACATTGTATGATTTTTAAGTAATTAATTAGCATTTTATTGCGTGACATAAGTATTTGATACATCAGTAAAGCAGAACTTAATATTTGGTAAGGAAACCTTTGTTTGCAATTACAGAGATTATACGTTTCCTCTAGTTCTTGACCAGGTTTGCACACACTGCAGCAGGGATTTTGGCCCAATAAGAATTTGTTCTTAACTGACTTGCCTGGTTAAGTAAAGATAAAAATAAAATATCTAAAATAGAACAGTCAGTTAACTTCCTTGTTCAGGGGCAGAACGACAGAACGACCTTGTCAGCTCGGGGATTCGATCTAGCAACCTTTCAGTTACTGGCCCAACGCTCTAACCACTTTACCCTTTACTCAACAAAGTATGTGAATAAAGGTACTGAATACTTGTGATATTTCTTTTTTTGCAAAAAAATACCAACCTGTTTTTGCTTTTTCATTATGAGGTATTGTGTGTAGATTGATTACCGAAAAAAACAACATTTGAATCAATTTTAGAACAAGGCTGTAACTTAACAATGTGGAGAAAGTCAAGGGTCTGAATACTTACTGAATGTACTGTATGATCCTGATTCAACTCAAAACATACATTTCCTAATCCATATTCACAACAAATTACCAGAAACACTTAACTATACTGAACAAAAATATAAATGCAATATGCAAAGTGTTGGTCCCATGTTTCATGAGCAGAAATAAAATGTTCTATAAGCACAAAAAACATATTTATCTAAACTGTTGTGCACAAATTTGGTTATATCCCCGTTAGTGATCTTTTCTCCTTTGCCAAGATAATCCATCCACCTGACAGGTGTGGCATATCAGGAAGCTGATTAAACAGCATGATCATTACACAGGTGGACCTGCTTGGGACAATAAAAGTCAACTCTAAAATGTGCAGTTTTGTCACACAACACAATGACACAGATGTCTCAAGTTGAGAGCTTGTGCATTTGCCATGCTGACTTGAGGGATTGTCCACCAGAGCTATTGCCAGAGAATTTAATGTTCATTTCCCAACCATAAGCTGCCTCCAATGCTTTTTTCGACAACTTGGCCAGTTTGTCCAACCGGCCTCACAATACGCAGACCACACCAGCCCAGGACCTCCACATCTGGCTTCTTCACCTGTGTGACTGTCTGTTACCAGCCACCCAGACAGCTGTTGAAACTGTGGGTTTGCACAACCAAATTGTTTCTGACAGTTTATGCATAAATTGTCTCATGGAAGCTCATCTGCGTGCTCGTCATCCTCACCAGGGTCTTGACCTGACTGCAGTTTGTCGTCGTAACCAACTTCAGTGGGCAAATGCTCACCTTCGATGGCCACTGGTACGCTGGAGAAGTGTGATCTAAACGGATCAATCCCGGTTTCAACTGTACCGGGCAGATGGCAGACAGTGTGTATGGCGTCACGTGGGCAAACGCTTTGCTGATGTCAATGTTGTGAACAGAGTGACCCATGGTGACGGCGGTGTTATGGTTCGGGCAGGCATAAGCTACGGACAACAAACACAATTGCATTTTATCAATGGCATTTTGAATGCAGCAATACCTTGACAAGATAGTGAGGCCCATTGTTGTGCCATTCATCCGCCGCCATCACGCCATGTTTCAGCATGATAATGCACAGCTCCATTTCACAAAGATCTGTTCACAATTCCTGGAAGCTGAAACCATCCCAGTTCATCCATGACCTGAACAAGCAAGCGGCACCATGAAGACCAAGGAGCTATCCAAACAGGTCACGGACAAAGTTGTGGAGAAGTACAGATCTGGGTTGGGTTATAAAAAAATATCTGCAACTTTGAACATCCCATGGAGCACCATTAAATCCATTATTAAAATATTTTAATAATATGGCACCACAACAAACCTGCCAAGAGAGGGCTGCCCACCAAGGAGGAAATTAATCAGAGGCAACAAAGAGACCAAAGATAACCCTGAAGGAGCTGCAAACCTCCACAGTGGAGATTGGAGTATATGTTCATAGGACCAGTTTAAGCTGTACAAACTATAATTGCTGCAAACGTAATTGTAATTGTACAAAGTACATTTTTATTCCAGGTTGTAAGGCAACAAAATAGGAAAAATGCCAAGGGGGTGAATACTTTCGTAAGCCACTGTACCATACACCATCAAATAGTGTTCTTTTTTTACACAATCAAATCATGTTCTATTTTCTTGAAGAGTAGACAACAGTTATAGTTTAACCAGTCTACTAGGCTCTTCTTGGTCAAAGTTCTGAGTCACACCATGCTTCCTGACCACATCAGGCCCTTTCCTTGCAAACAACTGACACGTTTTCTTGCCAGGCATTCCAACACAATGATTTAACTCCCTAGAGGACTTTTTTTGTTCTTGTATAGGTCTACAGAAAAACCTCTTCAAAATACAGAATTAAATAATGGTTACATTTTATATTAATTTACTAAATCAAAAGGTGGGAAATTGGGCTCTCGGAATGAGAGTTCTATGTGTATTATAATAGAGGACCAGCATATCTCTATTAAATGTGTATGTGAGTCATTGGGGTGCAGGCATAACGGGACCTTCTATTTTCTATTTCACCTTTATTTTGACGGGGAACTCATACTGAGACTAGAGTATTGTTTACAGATAAGCCTTGCACACAAACCAACCCACAATTACAAAATATATTAAGAATAAACGTGTTCACTAGCGTCCTCATTCCACACATTCCTCCTGTAATTTAGGACAAAAAACAATAGAGGAAAAACAAGAGTAAGACTACCTAAGGCCCATCACTGCACAGGTTCAAAAATAAAGCAAATCAGACTAATCCCCCAACACAACAAGTGGGCAAACAAAAGTATGTTTATAAAAATGAAGGGAATCCAAAAGTCATGTTGACTTTTGAGGTCGTAGCCTGCTGTAAAGGTAGACCCGTTAGCTGCTGGAATAAAGTGAAGGGGTCAAACTGTTGCTGGCTGCATCCACGGCTTTCGCAGACAGATGACAAAACAACATGCTGAGTGAGTAAAGAAAAAAACATTTACCTGTTATGCAAAAAATATTCCATCGACCTAACAGCCAGCTCATTTTTCGAAAATAAAAGTTTCGCATTCAGATAGAATTAATCCAAATGTTCGTCCTGCCCATTGTTCGCCTCATTCTTTGGTCCGTTGAGTGCGCACAAGAATAAATCGGGAGAGCCGAAGTGTCAATCCGAGACCAGGGGGAGTGTACCACTTCACCAGCGGGTGAGTTCCAACTGCACTCCAACAAATAAATGTTTTTAAATGTTTTACCACCCTTTTACCTAGAATAATCGTACAAGCACGTGTTTAAATAGATTTGTGATTAAAAACATTACATCTAAACTGGTCTCCAAAAACGACAATTGAAAATATTTTATTTTTTATATAAAATCAGGTCATACTAACTCCGGTGTGATCCTTTAAAATGTAAAAAATGTAAACAAAAATAATCCTTTAGTTCAGTTTTTCCTTCACTTTATTATCAGTAAATGCTCTATAATAAAAACAAAATTAGTTATTAAATTACATAAATATTTTCATTACATTTCCATGAATCATTCATAACAAGACTTAATTTATTGATTGGCATAATTACTAGCAAATATTAAAACAAATTAATTCATAAATCAGTGCTTTATCAAATAAAAAGGATGTAGGCCTACTTTCATCACAATATACATACACAATTGAAAAATGATTAACTGTCTACATTTGTTTTTGCCACGTGTATTCTGTAACAGACACCTTAATAAATACTTTTAAATTATATTATGTGAGCTAAACATAACTATTTTTAAAATCCTTAAAGTATAATTTTTTGAAAGTTCTAATGTTACTGTCCACACTACAACAAAAAATACATAAATACATGTAATTTTGTCCTTGAAATATTTCATTGAAATA
The DNA here is from genome assembly GCF_034236695.1 of Oncorhynchus nerka. Classification (NCBI taxonomy): domain Eukaryota; kingdom Metazoa; phylum Chordata; class Actinopteri; order Salmoniformes; family Salmonidae; genus Oncorhynchus; species Oncorhynchus nerka. Next base: position 21,193,364 of record NC_088396.1, read on the forward strand.
CTGTAGAATTCCAGTCATTGCTATGGATGACTGCTTCTACTGGGGAATGTCAATATGGCTGACCAATGGCTACAGTGGAATACTCGTTTCTGATTGGCTTGAAGAGCATTCTAGAGCGTACATTATGTAAAGGATAATCAACGAGGGGCTATGCGTTCTATGGAAAATAATGAATGATGTGGAAGGTGTGTTCCAGAGAAGGCATAGAGCTCCAAGTTGATTATCCCTTTTATACCATGGTTATAAATGTGTTCATTTGCTGGTAGAAATTTGTTCAACATCCACTGAAGTAGCTAGAAAGTTTACACTACATAGCTACAGTAGTTGCCATGGTAACCAAGCAAACATACTTCCTAGTCTAGCTAACCAAATCATCAGTCCTAGTTTGCCAGTTCGATTGGGCACAGCAAGAGTTCAGTACGTTTCCACCAATAGCAAGCGTGAGGGGGAGAAGACCGGGCTAGTTTTGAAGTTAAAGTAGGTAACTGTGATTCTAAGGTGATTTTGATCCCTGGTTAATGGCGAACAGTGAAGAGACCAGATAGTAACTCTAGATACCGGCAATTCTAGAGTTTCCTCTGGGTTTCTGAAGATACGTGACGCTACTAGCTAGCTTCTATTAATGTTAGCCGCTAGTTAGCCAACTCAAGTTAGCTAGTGTCGTGGAAATATTGGTCCAAATATTTCTCAGATACCGGAACTCGTGAATTCAAATAGACTTTATTACAAAGGTAACAGAAGCCGAGCAATTCCATGGAACAACTGACCTCTCCAGTCTCAGCACTCTGCTTTTATACAGTTTTGCCCTTACATAACATATATGGACACTCCTCTCTTTGTAAATGATTAACACCCCTTGGCATTTCACCACTATTATCTTCCTGTCCCGCTTCTGGCTTGTTCACTCACTTCTGATTTATTTATGCTCATCTTAGATTATATTGGTGGCGTCACCATGGTACTAATACAAAAAAATAATACATGTATTACATACACTTATGTTGGGAACATGTATATGTCAAATATTATTTGATTAGTACAAACCTACTCTTATTGCAGAGACATGGCTTGTGGTGCCTATACTAATTTCTGTTGATCCAGCCCTGTACAATCCCATGGATTCTGCTTACATTTTGTTTTTAAATGTCTAATTTCTGTTGATCCAGCTCTGTACATTCACCTGGGCTCAGCCCTTATTCTGCTTACACATGTCTGCTAATCAACCCTATGTTGATTATGTTCACTACTTCTGGGAGAACAGTCTAGGTACTGGGAAATCTGGAAATTCTCCAACACTAGTAGCCAGCAGATCTTACACTTTCTGACAGCTGCGCTACAGGGTCGGACAGGCCGTTAGCTTAAAGGGGAAATCTGCAATTGCACATATATTTTTTGACTTCTAAATGATTGATATTTGATTCTTAAAGAATATAAAGTATAAATGCCTAATTTCACCTTTATTTAACCAGGTAAGCTAGTTGAGAACAAGTTCTCATTTGCAACTGCCACCTGGCCAAGATAAAGCAAAGCAGTTCGTAGCAAAATCTATATACAGCATGTGCAAATGAGGTAGGATAAGAGAGGTAAGGCAATAAATAGGCTGTGGTGGCAAATTATTTACAATATAGCAATTAAACACTGGAATGGTTGAATGTGCAAGTTGCGATACTGGGGTGCAAAGGAGCAAGATAAATAAATAAATAAATACAGTATGGAGATGAGGTAGATTGGATGGGCTATTTACAGATGAGCTATGTACAGTAAATAGCAAGTAAAACACTGGAATGGTGGATTTGCAGTGGAAGAATGTGCAAAGTAGAAATAAAAATAATGGGGTGCAAAGGAGCAAAATAAATAAATAAATAAAATAAATACAGTAGGGAAAGAGGTAGTTGTTTGGGCTAAATTATAGGTGGGCTATGTACAGGTGCAGTGATCTGTGAGCTGCTCTGAGAGCTGGTGCTTAAAGCTAGTGAGGGAGGTAAGAGTCTCCAGCTTCAGAGATTTTTGCAGTTCATTCCAGAGAACTGGAAGGAGAGGCGGCCAAAGGAAGAATTGGCTTTCGGGGTGACCAGTGAGATACACCTGCTGGAGCACGTGCTACAGGTGGGTGCTGAGAAGATGTGGCTTTACCTAGCAGAGACTTGTAGATGACCTGGAGCCAGTGGATTTGGCGACGAGTATGAAGAAAGGGCCAGCCAACGAGAGAATATAGGTTGAAGTGGTGGGTAGTATATGGGGCTTTGGTGACAAAATGGATGGCACTGTGATAGACTGCATCCAATTTGCTGAGTAGAGTGTTGGAGGCTATTTTGTAAATGACATCGCCGAAGTCGAGGATCGGTAGGTTAGTCAGTTTAAAAAATATATATATATTTTAAATTTTACTCCCTTTTCTCCCCAATTTCATAGTATCCAATTGTTAGTAGTTTCTATCTTGTCTCATCGCTACAACTCCCGTACAGGCTCGGAAGAGACGAATGTCGAAAGTTATGTGTCCTCCGAAACACAACCCGCACTGCTTCTTAACACAGTGCGCAACCAACCCGGAAGCCAGCCGCACCAACTATGATTTTGATATCATGGACAGCCAGTCCTTGCATCCATAGCCCTGTCTATTAATTTGAGTGGTTACATTTCTCCAGCCCCATCCCTCAGCTTTTAAGTGAAACAGAGCAGCTTTATTGCTTCAACTGCTGATTTTTTGTTTTTTATTTAACCAAGCAAGTCAGTTAAGAACAAATTCTTATTTACAATGACAGCCTAGAAACAGTGGGTTAACTGCCTTGTTCGGGGGAAGAACGACAGATATTTAGCTGGTCAGCTCAGGGATTCGATCTGGCAACCTTTCAGTTACTGGCCCAACACTCTAACCACTAGGGTACAATTGGAGTCGGAAGTTTACATACACTAGGTCGGAGTCATTAAAACTCGTTTTGTAGACCTCCACAACTCTGGTTTGTCCTTGGGAGCAATTTCGAAATGCCTGAAGGTACCACGTTCATCTGTACAAACAATAGTACGCAAATATAAACACCATGGGACCACACAGCCGTCATACTGCTACGTACTTTGATGCGAAAAGTGCATATCAATCCCAGAACAACAGAAAAGGACCTTGTGAAGATGCTGGAGAAAACGGATACAAAAGTATCTATATCCACAGTAAAACGAGACCTATATCGACATAACCTGAAGGGCTGCTCAGCAAGGAAGAAGCCACTGCTCCAAAACCGCCATAAAAAAAGCCGAACTAGGGTTTGCAACTACACATGGGGACAACAATCGTAATTTTTGGAGAAATGTCCTCTGGTCTGATGAAATAAAAATAGAACTGTTTGGCCATAATGACCATCATTATGTTTGGAGGAAAAAGGGGGGAAGCTTGCAAGCCGAAGAACACCATCCCAACCGTGAAGCATGGGGGTGGCAGCATCATGTTGTGGGGGTGCTTTGCTGCAGGAGGGACTGGTGCACTTCACAAAATAGATGGCATCATGAGGAAGTAAAATTATGTGGATATATTGAAGCAACATCTCAAGACATCAGTCAGGAAGTTAAAGCTTGGTCGCAAATGGGTCTTGCAAATGGACAATGACCCCAAGCATACTTCCAAAGTAGTGGCAAAATGGCTTAAGGACAACAAAGTCAAGGTATTGGAGTGGCCATCACAAAGCCCTAACCTCAATCTCATAGAAGATTTGTGTGCAGAACTGAAAAAGCGTGTGCGAGCAAGGAGGCCTACAAACCTGACTCAGTTACACCAGCTCTGTCAGGAGGAATGGGCCAAAATTCATCCAACTTATTGTGGGAAGCTTGTGGAAGGCTACACCAAACATTTGACCCAAGTTAAACAATTTTAAAGGCAATGCTACCAAATACTAATTGAGTTTATGTAAACTTCTGACCCACTGGAACGGGATGAAAGAAAGAAAAGCTGAAATAAATAATTCTCTACCATTATTCTGACATTTCACATTCTTAAAATAAAGTAGTGATCCTAACTGACCTAAGACAGGGAATTCTTACTAGGATTAAATGTCAGGAATTGTGGAAAACTGAGTTTAAATGTATTTGGCTAAGGTGTACGTAAACTTCCAACCTCAACTGTGTGTTCCCCCCTTATATCTTAATGTAATGCCATAAACATTTTATGCAGATTAGTATCAATGATTTATCAACAGCTGTGACAAGTTGTCCAGCATAGGAAATCCTCACTGGTACCCTAGTTTATAGAAAGACACATATATACACTGAGTGTACAAAACATTAGGAACACCTACTCTTTCCATGACATAGACTATCCAGGTGAAAGCTACAGTATGATCCCTTATTGATGCCACCTGTTAAATCCACTTAAATCAGTGTAGATTTAGGGGAGGAGACAGGTTAAAGAAGGATTTGTAAGCCTTGAGACATGGATTGTGTATGTGTGACATTCGGAGGGTGAATGGGCAAGACAAAAGATTGAAGTGCCTTTGAAGAGGTATGATAGTAGGTGACAGGCACACTGGTTTGAGTGTGTCAAGAACTGTAACACTGCTGGGTTTTTCATGCTCAAAAGTTTCCTGTGTTTATCAAGAATGGTCCACCACCCAAAGGACATCCAATTTGTGGGAAGGAAGCATTGGAGTCAGCATGCATGGAGAACCAAAGCTGCCAGAATTAGAATTATGTGAATGCAAACAAATAGATAAATACATGTATGAATTATTGCACACATAAATAATGAATCCCACCTTTTCATTTTATTTCTGTATTTCTTCCTCCAATATGATAATGAGGGGGTGTCAAACAAACTTATGTGGGTGGTATCTAACTAACCATTGGTTGATCAATGCCACGGCGCGATGATCGATTGTATTTGTCTGGTCTGCGTTAAGACCAGAAGTTTAAAGGCCATGTTTCACATTTTCGTCTGTAAAACAGTCACTTTTTGGGGGAAATTGGAAGTAAAATATATTATATGCCGCACGTGCACCATAATAACACACACAAATAAAACGTTCCTTGCTTGACGTAGAAACCGGTGAATAGTTATGGAACACTGAGCCGTTGACTGCACCAGGTGGCTGTGTTATGAGTCAGTTGCCTTGGCAATAAGGCACCAGACTACAGCCATAGTTTTGAACCTAGAATACCAAGAGACGAGAGTAGGCAAGGAGTCGAACGAGAGGGGCGAGAGGTAAACTAACGTTACTGAGTGTCATGCTAGTTAGCTTGGCTAAAATTGATAAAGTCGAGTTTGCTAGCTAGCTGCATTTTACAGCAAGACTCAGTTTTTCCACTTAAAGCTAGCTAGCTAGCTAGATAATGAACTAAACCATTATCTAGGTAGCAAAAAGATTTGTCAGATGTAAAGCAGGATCATGGCAGGTCAGAAGCAATGCATTTTGGTTAGCTCACATTAACTATACTGAACAAAAATATAAACACAACATGTAAAAGTGTTGGTATCGTGAGCTGAAATAAAAGATCCCAGAAATGTGTCACTCACAAAAAGCTTATTTCGATCAAATGTTGTGCACACATTTGTTTACATCCCTGTTAGTGAACATTTCTTCTTTGCCAAAATAATCTATCCATCTGACAGTTGTGGCATATTAAGAAGCTGATTAAACAGCATCATTACATAGGCGCACCTTGTGCAGGGGACAATAAAAGGCCACTCTAAAATGTGCAGTTTTGTCACACAACACAATGCCACAGATGTCTCAAATTGAGGCAGCGTGCAATTGGCATGCTGGCTGGAGGGCACTTACAGGACTCTAAACCTGTGTGGAACCACAGGGTATGGGAAAGCAGGTCCTCCGGCATCCTGGTACCCAGGCAATGATTTTCAGGATTACTTTGTGTATGAAGAAGGGCTTTCCTGGTGTATGGGTCCCACAGTGAGGGTGAGGGGTGCTGTAATGTGCTTGATTGTGCTGGATCCCAATGGTTGCTTATCTAGGGCTTGGACCGGAAAAGTATAGGAGAGAAGATATGAAGGAATGTTCAGGGAGGAGGCAAGGGCCTTGTCAATGAAATTCCCCACGGCACCGAAGTCCACGAGCTGGAGAGACAACACGAGGGACAGCCAGTCAGTGAAATTGAAACGAGAAAGGATTTGGCGGAAAGAGATGATGAAATACTCATGCCAACCCCGGGAGATGGATGATAACAGGGCGGTCCCTCTGCACTCGTGGATCCCTGGTTAGGACGCACCAGACACTGTTGAATCTGGTGCCCCTCCTGACCACAATCGGGATAGAGCCTCAGCTGTCGCCGATGGCGTCGCTCCGCCGCGAGGAGGTGTGTGGACCCTATCTCAGTTGGTTCAGGCTCTGTCTCAGGATGGCCAAAGGAGGAGGGCGAGAGGCGATGGAGGTGCCGATGCTCCTGAAGAAGGTTACCCAGACGGATGGCCATCGCAATGAGTGTGTCCAAGGAGAGATTGTTGTCTCGGAACGCCAGCTTCGTCTGGACCTCTTCGTGCAGTCCTCTTCTGAATTAGGGTGCGGATGTAACCGATGTGAAGTGGTTAGTAGGGTGAGCGCTAATAGCGTGATGTGATGTGATGTCACTCACTCTGAGACCTTGAAGTGGTTGTTCCCCGCGACTTTTGTGGAGCGATGGGTAACGATGCTTCGTGGGAGGCAGTTGTAGATGTGTGCAGAGGGTCCCTGGTTCGAGCCCAGGTAGGGGTGAGGAGAGGGACGGAAGCTATACTGTTACACAGAGCGCCGGCTCATTCCATCTGCTGGAGGCTGCCACGGTCTGGAAGGTGAGGGCACACTCCGCAGCAGTCTGGGCACCCTGCAAGAGTCAGAGTAGGTGCTCACCTCCCTCTCTGCCCTCCGGTAGCTGATTGAAGACCGCCCTGAACAGAGCCATCAACCTCTCATAGGAACCCAACTCCTCATCTCTTCTCTCCCAGATGGCCGTGACCCACTCCAATGCCTCTCCGGTCAGCAAGGAAATGATCGTGGCAACCTCTGACCTCTCAGTGGTAAGGGCTCCCATCTGATGGGCGATTTAATTAGGGCCGATTTCAAGTTTTCATAGCAATCGGTAATCAGCCTTTTTGGACACCGATTATGGCCGATTACATTGCAATCCACGAGGAAACTGTGGCAAGCTGACCACCTGTTACGCAAGTGCAGTGTTAAAATAATCTTGTGGCTGCAAGGAGCCAAGGTAAGTTGCTAGCTAGCATTAAACTTATCTTATAAAAACAATCAATCAAGTTGCCCTGGATAAGCGAGCCTCTGCAAAATGTATATCGTTGTATAGGCCTATTCGTTTTTTAAATATTACATTTTGGCATAAATAATGAATTACATGCACTAAACAAGGATATACTGAACTCACAAAATATGACATGATAAACTGTTTGAAACCACCAAGGGGCCAGGGTTCCGGTGCATAGATTTTTGTACTGGTCCTCCATGGGAATCGATCCCACAGCTCTGGCGTTGCAAGCACCATGCTCTACCAACCAAACCACACAGAACCAGGCAACACATTTGAAAGTGATTTGTGATGAAGAGAATGACTAATTTCCATTTCAGCATTATCATCTGCTTGGGACCTACAGGTGACAATTCCACAACCTGAACAAAAATATAAACGCGACAATTTCAAAGATGTTACAGTTAATATAAGGATATCAGTCAACTGAGAGAAATTCACTAGGCCCTAATCTCTGCATTTCACATGACTGGAAATACAGACATGCATCTGTTGGTCACAGATACCTTAAAAAAAATGTAGGGGCGTGAATTAGAAAACCTGTCAGTATCTGGTGTGACCACCATTTGCCTCATGCAGCGCGACACATTCTCATCCTCTATCCTTCGCATAAAGTTGATCCGGCTGTTGATTGTCGCCTGTGGAATGTTGTCCCACTACTCTTCCATGGCTGTGCGAAGTGGCTGGATATTGGCAGGAACTAGAACACACTGTCATACACGTCAATCCAGAGCATTCCAAACATGATCAATGGGTGACATGGCTGGTGAGTATGCAGGCCATGGAAGAACTGGGACATTTTCAGCTTCCAGGAATTGTGTACAGATCCTTGCTACATGGGGTTGTGCATTAACAGGTTGAAACATGACGTGATAGCGGCGGATGAATGGCACGAAAATGGGCCTCAGGATCTCGTCACGGTATCTCTGTGCAATCAAATTGCCATTGATAAAATGCAATTGTGTTCGTTGTGCGTAGCTTATGCCTGCCCATGCCATAACCCCACCGGCACCATGGGACAGGGATGTAAACAGAAATAGAGAAATAAGCTTTTTGTGTGTATGAAAAATGTCTGGGATCTTTTATTTCAGCTCATGAAACATGGGACCAACACTTTACATGTTGTGTTTATATTTTTGTTGGGTGTAAATACGAAGCTGTGTGAGGCGATGATCAGTGGTGGAGAAAGTACGTAATTGTCAAAATTGAGTAAAAGTAAAGATACCTTAATAGAAAATGACTCAAGTAAAACTTGAGTAAAAGTCTAAAAGTATCTGGTTTAAAAGGAACTTAAGTGCAGTGGTAGAAAAAATAATCAATTGTCATACTTGAGTAAAAGTATATGTTGTACATCAAATTCCTTGCATTAAGCAAACCAGAAGGCACAATTTTCTTATTAAAAAAATATATACGGACAGACGGGCACACTCCAACACTCGGGAATCATGGGAAAATGTAATGGAGTAAAAAGTACATACTTTCTTGAGGAATGTAGTGGAGTAAAAGTTGTCAGAAATATAAATTGTAAAGTACAGATACCCCAAAAGACTACTTAAGTAGTACTTCAAAGTAGTTTTATACACCACTGGCAATGATGTCACCCTGACATGTAGTTTCATACCTGCCAGACAACTCAATTGGTCACCACCTCATGGTCCACGGAGGCTGATTACTCTGATGTTGATCCAAAGGTCAGTCAGAAGACGAGAGAAGGGATTGCACAATTTGCTTAATGTCAAAATGCAAATTAAGATCAATAGAAGGAGTACAGTTGGATCAAGTGAAGATAATTTCTCTTAATTACGTAGATGGATTTTTTTTCTCCCAGTTGGACATGCTAAGGCTTAATTACTAAGAGCACTAGATGCAGTGTACTTATTTCACCACTGAGTGTGTGCACTGTAGTGTGTGTATAGGCAGAATGTGTATTATTTTGTCTCCCTGGTTCGTGCAGATCATTATTGCCTCGTTGTACTTTAACAACGGTCAACTGGACATCAAGCCCTCCTATGAGGGCTGAGCAGAGTTGAACCATGACGTCCCTGGAGGGCAGAGCACCCTGCGCCAGGTGACCATACATGAGAACCAGCTGTGGCAGTGCAGGGTCCAGATCCCTGGAGACGACAAGAGGAGGCTGTCCGCCATATCCAACTGGTGGTCCTGGGTGAGAACAGTAGCCATGTAGGGAAATAGTATGATAGATGAAGTCTGGATGAAAAGGCTAAATCTGTTTTAAAGATGGAATAGATACTTCAATTCGGTCTTGTCATGTAAAGGGAGGAGTAAAATACCTGCCACTGGTTAGGTCAGAGTTTCCCAAACTCGGTCCTGGGGACCACAAGCGGTGCACGTTTGGATTTTTGCCATAGGACTACACAGCTGATTCAAATTATGAAACAATCATCAAGCTTTGATTATTTGAATCAGCTGTGTAGTGCTTGCGTAAAAACCTAAATGTGCACTCCTTGGGGTCCCCAGGACCGAATTTGGGAAACGCTGGTTTAGCTGTTCTCAAAGTTTACTTCAGCAAAATGGTTCTAATAGGATATTCAATAGGACTCCACTGCCCTCTACTGGACTACTTATCAAATGACATTATATGATGTGACGTTTCCTTCCCTTCCCAGTGGCTCCCTCTGTAAATGTAGGACAGTGCATGGTGAAGCAGAGTACTGGACCAACAACACCCCCAGAGCAATCCCACCTAGGACCACTGAGAGTATGTACTGTGTGTGTTCACATTTACTTTTAACAAGCAATAGAATAATGGCAGAGTTTTGTATGTAAAACATCCATTTGTTTATCAGTGTGTACTTGCAGCAGTGGAGGCTGCTGAGAGGAGAACGGCTCATAATAATGGCTGGAATGGAGTGAATGAAATCAAACATGTTTGACACCATTCCATTTACTCCATTCCAGCCATTATGAGTTGTCCTCCCCTCAGCAGTCTCCACTGACGTGCAGCTATCCTCTCTGAATTTTGACTTCCTAATTTCCTTGTTGTTCTTTCAGAGGTTTCCATGCAGTTCTCTTTGCATTATGTCTATGGCGACTTCTGGTTTCTACATCTGCATGGCAACCAATCAGATCCACTCTGCCAGCTCAAACTTTACTGTCATGCCCCATGAGTATTCAGTATACTCTTTTTAAAATATTTTTTAAAATCAAATATTTGTATTATTTTTAGGTACACAAAACAGGTACACATGGACAGAAAGAGGTGATAAGACCAAGAGAAGACAAACAGTTCCTGTCCCACGCCCCACCTACAGGACTTCCCCAACCCAAATGTAGATTAGTGGTTCACAATAGCAGTCTTTTTACAGTCATTCAAATCAAATCAAATGTTATTTGTCACATTCGCCTTACAGTGAAATGCCTACTTACAAGCCCTTAAACAACAATGCAGTTTTAAGAAAATACCCCCCCAAAAAGTATGAGATAAGAAAAACAAATGATTAGTGATGCAACCAGACAGTGATGCAACCCAGTCAGGATGTTCTCGATGGTGCAACAGTAAAACCTTTTGAGGATCTGATGAACCATGTCAAATCTTTTCAGTCTCCTGAGGGGGAATAGGTTTGGTGGTGCCCACTTCATGACTGTCTTGGTGTGCTTGGACCATGTTAGTTTCTTGGTGATGTGGACGCCAAGCAACTTGAAGCTCTGCTCCACTACAGTCCTGTCGATGAGAATGGGGGTGTGCTCGGTCCTCCTTTTCCTGTAGTCTACAATCATCTTCGTCTTGATCACGTCGAGGAAGAGATTGTTGTCCTTGCACCACACGGTCAGGTCTCTGACCTCCCTATAGGCTGTCTCATCGTTGTCGGTGATCAGGCCTACCACTGTTGTATCATCAGCAATTTGTTGATGAAAGGACAAATATGTCTCTTTCACTCGCCCCATGTATGTGTCTTACAGATATTTCCATGTTTATAATGTCCTTGAATGATAGCAGCCACTGCTGTCTGCTTAAAAAACGAGGAGCCTGCCAATGCGAGGCTATCATTTTTTGGGCTACTGTTAATCCAGCAAGCCAAATACCTTGCTGTTTGACAGATAGAAAATAGTGTAATCATTTAACAACAAAATGTGAACATGGTACATTTCTACCTATTATGACAGAAAGACAGGATGAAACACAACTCCAGAAATGTAAAACCCCTCAAACCATATGAAAAAAATGCCCCAGGAGGCCCCTGAGGGCACAGTGAGCAATTTGGGGATTGTCTAGCTTTCATTTGAAATAGTTTGCATGTTGTGCAGTAAGTTCTATGGGCCAAATTGAAATGTATCATTTGGTGGTTGGGGTTTCTTGATGAAATTGATATGTTGGACCCAACTCTGGTTCAATTAGTTACAGTACTACATACGGAAATGTCTTTCTTCCATGATGCGTGGGAAGGGATTGGATTATGAGTAATTTTACGTAGCAGAGAATGTAATTTAGAGACCAGTCCCTGTGTACTACTATGCATAAATAATTTGTGGATAGGAAGGATAGACCATTCTTGCACCCAAGGGACTCCATAAGCTTCCAAAGCAGAACGGATAAAAAAGGAAGTTAAATTGCTTCTGTGAGTATTGCAGTTGCTATTTGTTTGGAGGTGTAAGGGGAGAGGGGGGTTGGATGCAGTTTTAGGTTAGGATTGGTATCGTGATGACTGCATCAAGGCATCTGCAACTCAGGCACCAAGTCCCATTTATCAACGAGACTCGGTCTTGCCATTAAACCTATTTTCTTATCCCTCTCTTCTTCTCCTCATTCTATCACTCTACCTATTCCCTCTTCAGCCTTCATGATGAACTTGTCTACCGCAACCATAGCTACCATTGGAGGGGTCCTAGTTTGGGTCCTGGTCCTGATAATTGTCATCTACTAATGCTGGAAGAAGAGGAACAAAGCTAAGCAGGAGAATGTTCAAGGGTAACTAGCTGTTCTGCTCTCCACTCTGGGTCAGGATGTTGTGGTGGAGGAGTGTGTTGGAGTGGTGTGGGTGATAGAATGAGGTTGGCCTGTTCTTGTTTCTATATTTTTGTTGTTGTGCGTTTCTTTGTCTCCCTGTCTCTCAGCTCCAGATGCAGTGGAGTTCCATGACACGCCCACTCTCAAAGTTGTGGTAGGTTACCGGGATGACATACCGTAGCGATGGTTGGACCTCTAGGCGTAATGGTTAAGGTGGTAATCTGTAGCTCAGTTGGTAGTGCATGGCTCTTGCAATGCCAGTATAGTGGTTTTGATTCCTAGGAACACCCGTACTTAAAATGTAAGTCTCTTTGGATAGAAATGTCTGCTAAATGGCATACAGTGCATTAAACTATTCCGACCCCTTGACTTTTTGCACCTTTTGTTATGTTACAGCCTTATTCTAAAATCAATTATATCGTTTTTTCCCCCTCACCAATCTACACACAATACCCCATAATGACAAAGCAAAAACAGGTTTTTAGAAATGTTTGCAAACGCTACAAGCTTGGCAGTCCTGTATTTGGGAGGTTTCTCCCATTCTTCTCTGCAGATCCTCTCAAGCTCTGTCAGTTTGGATGGGGAGAGTCGCTGCACAGCTATTTTCAGGTCTCTCCATGGATGTTCGATCGGGTTCAAGTAGAGGCTCTGGCTGGGCCACTCAAAGACATTCAGAGACTTGTCCCTAAGCCACTCCTGCGTTGTCTTGACTGTGTGTTTGGGTCGTTGCCCTGTTGGAAGGTGAACCTTTGCCCCACTCCGAGGTCCAGAGCGCTCTGGAGCAGGTTTTCATCAAAGATCGCTCTGTACTTTACTCCGTTCATCTTTCCCTCGATCCTGACTAGTCTTCCAGTCCCTACCGCTGAAAAACATCCCCACAGCATGATGCTGCCACCATAATGCTTCACCGTAGGGCTGGTGCCAGGTTTCCTCCAGACGTGACGCTCGGCATTCAGGCAAAAGAGCTTAATTTTGTTTCTCATGGTCTGAGAGTCCTTTAGGGGCCTTTTGGCAACCTGTCAAGTGGGCTGTCATGCCTTTTTACTGAGGAGTGGCTTCCATCTGGCCACTCTACCATAAGGGCCTGGTTGATGGAGTTCTGCAGAGATGGTTGTCCTTCTGGAAGTTTCTCCCATCTCCACAGAGGAACTCTGGAGCTCTGTCAGAGTGACCATCGGGCTCTTTGTCACCTCCCTGACCAAGGCCCTTCTCCCCTGATTGCTCAGTTTGGCCGGCCGGTCATCTCTATTAAGAGTCTTGGTGGTTCCAAACTTCTTCCATTTAAGAATGATGGAGGCCACTGTGTTTTTGGGGACCTTCAATGCTGCAGAAATGTTTTGGTTCCCTTCCCCAAATCTGTGCCTCGACATACTTCTGTCTTGGAGCTCTACGGACAATTCCATCAACCTCATGGCTTGGTTTTTGCTCTGACATGCACTATCAACTGTGGGACCTTATATAGACAAGAGTTGGCCTTTCCAAATCATGTCCAATCAATTGAATTTACCACAGGGGACTCCAATCAAGTTGTAGAATCATCGCAAGGATGATCAATGGAAACAGGATGCACCTCAGTCTCATAGCAAAGAGTCCGAATACTTACGTAAATAAAGTATTTCTGTTTTAAAATGTTATACATTGTCATTATGGGGTATTATGTGTAGATTGATGAGGAAATGTTTATATTTAATACATTTTAGAATATGTCTAACATAACAAATTGTGGAAAAAGTCAAGGGGTCTGAATACTTTCCGAATGCACTGTATATTATATTAGGTGTTGGCTTGACCATTACCGTCCTGAGTTCGAGTCTCGGTCGGGGCTCCCCCACAAATTTTCTACAATATACTTCCATGGTTGGTTTCATTGACCTTTTCCTTTAACTGCTAGTTTGAGCAAAGTGAGGTGTAGAATCACTGATCTACAAATAGTATTTCTTGACAAATAATAGGTTTCGTGCTATTTAAGATTCGCAGAGCTAAGCTTCCCCTGGCTCAGGCAATACCTCTGTCAAACCCACACGCACAACCAGCAAGACAAAGGAGCTGATCACGGACTACAGGAAATGGAGGGCCGAGCACGCCCTCCACATCGACAGGGATGTAGTGGAGTGAGTTGAGAGCTTCAAGTTCCTCGGTGTCCACTTCAGTAAGGAATTAACATGAACCACACACACCAACACAGTTGTGAAGAAAGCATGACAACGTCTCTTCCCCCTCAGGAGGCTGAAAAGATTTGGCATGGGCCCTCAAATCCACAAAAAGTTCTACAGCTGCGCCATTGAGAGCATATTGACTGGCTGCATCACGGCCTGGTATGGCAACTGCTTGGAATCCAACTGCAAGGCACTCAGAGGGTAGTGCATATGACCCAGTACGTCACTGGGGCCAAACTCCCTGCCATCCAGGACCTTATACCAGGCAGTGTCAGAGGAAGGCCCTAAATATTGTCCAAGACTCCAGCCACCCAGGTCACTAACTGTTTCTCTGCTACCACACGACAAGCGGTAACGATGCACTAAGTTTGGAACTGACAGGACCCTGAACGGCTTCTACCCCCAAGCCATAAGACTACTAAATAGTTAACCAAATAGCCACCTGGACTATTTGCGTTGACCCTCTTTGCACTAACTCTTTTGACTCATCACATATGCTGCTACTGTTTATTATCTATCTTGTTGCCTAACCCTACCTAAATTGTATGTATTGTACATACAGTATCTACCTCAATTACTTTGTACCGCTGCACATCAACTTGATACTGCTACCCTGTGTATGCAGTGGTGTAAAGTACTTAAGTAGTGCTTTAAAGTGTTTTTACTCAAGTCATTTTGGGGTTATCTGTACTTTAGAATTTATATTTTTAACAACTAACTTTTTAGTTTAGTTGTTAGTTACTTCACTATATTCCTAAAGAAAATAATGTACTTTTTACTTATTTGTTATGTTTATAATTTGTTCAATATTTTTTTCTTGCATTGTTGGGAAGGGGCCGTAAGTAAGCATTTCACTGTGGGTCTACACCTGTTATTTTTACGAAGCGTGTGACAAATAAAATATTATTTGATTGTTTGGTTGGATACAGCTTGTGTCAATTATATAACATTTTTAAGGATTTCTACCTTTAGAAACTGTGAGGACAGATGCTTGGAGACGAAAAGCAAATACAGGGAGTGAACATTTTAATGAATAAACTGTCATGTAACAAGACAGGACAGCGTCTGGACATGAAAAACATAATGACATTAATGCTAACACGGAGATGAAACAGAGGAACAGACCGATATAGGGAAGGCAATCAAAATGTGAAGGAGTACAGGTGAAGCCAATGAAGTGCTGATGCGCGTAACGAAGGTGACAGTTGTGCTAAGTGATGGGCATCCTGGCGCCCTCAAGCGCTAGGGAGGGGGAGTGGGAGCAGGTGTGACAGAAACACTAGTGGATAATTCTAGAAATAACGATAAAAGCACAATTTCAGCTCCAAATAGCATGGCCCTAGTAGCCTACTTATAACATATACCTACAGTTAAGGTGAGAAATGACTATCTTACTCAACTTCAATTCGTCATTACAGAGTTCTGTCAATAGGATCCTTAGATGTTTCAACATGATTGCCTGAAGATCAAAATAAAGTTCAAAGGGAGATGGAGTTTAGAGGAAAACCTCAGGATACCACGCTTGCTGTTATTCTATTGATATAAAAAAAAAACAATCTGAACACACATATAGGCTAGGCTATTACAGTATGCTACTGCAGCCTGCAGGCCTATATACTACGCGGGCACAAAAGCACAGGTTAGAACAAGACTATGCAAATTCACATTCACCTAAAGACACAAACAAAGCATTATGGATAATACTATTCAAGTAAGGTGTAATCAATGAGTGGCTATGCTTTCTATGGAAAATAAAGAACGACGTGGAAGGTGTGCGCCATAACCTGCTTGTGGAGTGAAATTGGCTATAAATTAACACAGAATTTAACACACTTGCCATGGCTATAATTTGTATATTTTTCACTAGAAATGTGTTGCCGGTAGAAATGTGTTCAACATCCCCTGAAGTAACTAGCAAGTTTACTCGATAGCTACAGTAGTTGCTGTGGTAACCAAAAAAACAGACGTGCTAGTTTAGCTAACCAAACCATCAGTCCTAGCTTGCTATTATGAAAATGTTAGTAATATTCATATTAGCCTGCTAGGCTAAAGTAAATTGACCTAAATGCATCATCAAATATGCTTAATGCTGTCAGCTGCAAATATGTTAGAATATTGCATATTATAAACTGTGTGGTTCGAGCCCTGAATGCTGATTGGCTGACAGCTGTGGTATTTTTCAACCTAATACAATGGAGTCTAATTCCTGACTGCTGATTGGTTAAAACCGTGTTCCAGCCAGTGTCTATTTCACAAGTTACCACTGGCTAAATCTATTACGTTAAAATGCCTATTTACTCTGTTCCATCTGACTGTCTCATCAGCCCAGCCAGGCAATTTACAAACTTGATTTCCACTATAAAAAGCATCTAGACCTTATTTCACATTTCCTTTAGACTAACATTTAGTTTTGAGTTGATGAGACAGTAAGATTGCGCAGTCGGACGGAACAGAGTAAATCATAGATTTAGCTGGTGGTAACTTGAGGAATAGACACACCTGCTGGAATGCGGTTTTAACCAATCAGCATCCAGGATTAGACCCACCTGTTGTATAATGAAGCAATAAGGCCTGAGGGGGTGTGGTATATGGCCAATATACCAAGGCTAAGAGCTGTTCTTAAGCACGACGCAACGCGGAGTGCCTGGATACAGCCCTTAGGTGTGGTATGTTGGCCATATACCACAAACCTCAGAGGTGACTTATTGCTATTATAAACTGGTTACCAACGTAAATGGAGCAGTAAAAAAGAATTGCATACCTTCGGTATATGGTCTAATATACCACCGCTGTCAGCCAATCAGAATTCAGGGCTTGACACACACATTTTATAATTCCCTATAAAACACTGTATATAGGCACGGTAGAATTCAATGGCTATAGTTAATTCTTACATGTTTTGTTTAAGCTTCTTTTAAATGCAAAAGTCTAATTGAAAAAATGATTGGCATTGTTGAATTCGAGTTTCATAATAGCAATCTAGGACTAATGGTTTGATTACTGGATGTTGAACACATTTCAAGTGGCAAATGTGTTAAATTATAGCCATGGTCAGTGGCGATTTTAGCATGTAAATCTTGGTGGGACAGAAAAAACGTTTTGCGTGCCAGCAAAGCCACTACACAACACAACAAAACAACACTAAACAATACATTAATTGCACTATAACAGTGACAAACGGTACCCACAAAACGTTAAGGCCTACATAAAGATGTCCCAACAGCAGTCCTAACACTGCTACACCTGGCTGTCAGCGGAGCCTTGTCTGGCAGCGAAACAGATCATTCAGCCTCATTTACTGCCTTAAAAAACATAGCTGATATGGCTGACTTGCTTTAACAGATGTGGTTTCTAATGACAATTGAGATGTACAAACTAGGGCATAAGGGGACGACAAGCAGATAAGAGGCAATCCGTAATTTCGATTAAGACATTAATGAGCGAGCTAGGACGGACGTAGTCAATAGAACTATTTGTTTAGCACTTTTAAAATGTACAACGACAGAATTTAGAACATGGACCGTTCTTACAGTGTTCTCCCTGTACACCAAGTCAAAACCGTAGGAACCACACTCTACTGAAAAGCAGGATAGTGATTGCTTTGCGATGCTTGCAGTCACTGATTCCTTCCAAACTACTCATTGTTGAATTTGCGATTTCTAACTTGTTGCGTAATGTCTATGTCCAATGGCCGATGAGCACCGATACGTTTTAGCTATAATTTCTTTCATTATTTCTCTTCATATGACAAAGATTAAAAAGGTTTTGCCAGTAGATTGTCGACTTGATTCATGATGACTGCTAGCTAAGATTTTGAAAGTATGATGTTGACATGATCAGTCCAATAAACGTGATTTGACATAATTTTATCTGTGGCCAACGACCTTCTAATGTAACTCTATGGTAGCACCCAAGGGGCTTGAATTTTCGAGGTCTACCCTTAGACTTGGCGGTGACGTACTGTCCCCACGAGTGACAGAACACTGAGATAATCAAGGGGCAACTAAAGAACATTACCAACACTTACACTCCGTATTTTCCGTTGGCTGACCCACCACCACAGAAAGCACTGAGCTAGGCTGAAACACCTGCATTTTTGAGCTGCCTTACTCAAGAAAGCAAAAAAGAGACCATGTTTGTATGTGGCTTTATTAACTCAATGAATTCTCAATTTATTTATTTATTTACATTGTTTGCAAACTGATATGTGACACAGGTACCCCCCCTCTAAAAAAACATGGATTTTTCTGTATATATATATATTTTTTAGCTAAATGCCCAGAATGACGGGTCCCCACGGCCATGGTCTAAAATGAAAAATCAACTAGGGGCTCTATGCGTTTTCTGGAAAACAATGCATCTCCCTGGAAGGTCAGTTACGCTAGCGCATCGTGGAACATACCTTCCACGGCGTTCATTATTTTCCATAGAACACCTAATAGCCCCCCATGAATGATTCCTTAAATATTATACCGTATTTGCAGCAGACAACATTAAGGATATTTGAAGATGAATTTAGTTCCAATTTAACATAGTAGGATAATATGAATATTACTAACATGGGTTACATAAACACATGCAAACATAATACAATTATTTAAAAAAAAACATAATTTATGCATACTTTCTCCAACTGTATTTATCAAGTAAATACAGTGCACTTGCACACGAGTCGCGCAGGGTGTGTAGTTTTCTCTCTTTCCCCCTACCAGGGATGGGATTTCGGGTTAAATATTCAAAATGGCGGATGGAGGAGCAGCGAGTCAAGATGAGAGTTCAGGACCAGGTAATCATTACAGAATTTTACATATTCATACTCATATTCAAACACTCTTTCTCTCAACCCATGTAGCACAGAAGAAACGCGACAACAAAATGAGTTAGCCCAATGTTGCTGTTGTACGCGTAATTTTAGTTAATTCACAGCTAGCGGATATTTGACAGAGGGGTAAACGGGCTATTGCAGTGCGATGACAAATTAAAGGCAAAAAACATGCCTCCCTTCTTTGTGTGATTAGAGCACTGTACGCCGCTACATATTCATACCCCTGTCTACAAATGCGATTTAGCATATTTTATTAGTAATTGGCGACGTGTCTGTGGTTTTTATACATGCCATATTCAGATATTGCTCAAATACTGTACTGTAGCTGTACTAGCTTGATAAGATGGCTAGCTTGGCTGCTAAAACTAGGCAGATCGGCTTTGTGTTTATGCTTATTGTGGCGCTAACCTATCTGCTTCTTGGAGGAGGTTTGCATATTTATTTTTCCAACAACAGCCAGCGGCTGTGCATATTACATTATAATCATATTTACAGTAGCATAATAGAAAGCCGAGAAGCTAACTTGCTTGATGTCGGAGGGCCGCAGCGTGTTTTTATATCTTCCCAGCCTTTGTGCTCGATACAGACGCTGTAGCCTGTCTTGTGTTATTCATGTGGGCCTGTCCGAGCATAATAACGTAGTCATAGAGAATGCGGGGTTCAGCATATACCATGAACTATTCGACATTATCTCGCGTTCGCCGCAAAATATGTCAAAACCTTTAGTTTGGCGGTTATAGACCATGCCGATTGTCTCCACTAAGTTTATATGCCTATTGATCATGTTTTTAGATTAACAGTAGGCTAACCCATCTTTTTTCCATCCATTGTGGCAGCTACAATCTGCCCATTTTCAGCACCTAGCCCGTGAGCTAGTTTATTTTCCAGAAGCGTGATATCAACAATAGTACTGCTCTCTTTAGCAGATAAAAGCCTAAACGCTTTAAGAAATGTATAGCCTAACTAGTATTGTTTATGTTTAGGACGTATTGGTGCTGCCTACCTCCTGGATGTGTTTTAAGAAATAAACGATTTTCAATTTATTTTATTTAGATTATTTAATTTGACCACATTCCCCAAAATATAGCAATGACAGTTATATAAATGTTGCTCCTGCCGCCATAAATCCACTAAAAACATTCACGGTCGAAAGGGAAAAAATAGTTGCCGCCATTGTCTCGCCATTCGCTAGTCTGAGTTTGGATGAGAGCTTTGAAGTTTCGCCCCACACAACCGAGTCCCTCTTGTCTTGAGTTCTGTGTGTGCGTCGGTATCGGTGGCGTTTGTTTACGCAGACTGAATATATTAAAAACTTCAGTAGAATGCCTAATTTGGGGACGTTTCCGATACTTAAAAACGATGCCTTGGATTTCCCCACCTCTTGTGGAGAGCGATTCCCGTGTTCAGCATCAGTTTTGAATGCTGTTTCTTTACAATACATGTCGGCGAGGCGCATTCTACCTGTGCCATTTTTTCCCGGGGAGGGGTGATGCGTACTTCCGTGACAGCCAGGGGCACAAGAGAGGCCCACATCCAATGAATGTCTTCGGTCTCAGTTTGATGAAAGGGCAGACAAGGGCTCCCACCCATTTTCTTTTCTGGTGACACTGTTTTCACCATGATAATAAACACTTAAGACAAACATACAGATTTGCTGAAGTAGTTCAAATCTTTTTGCTCTGATATGATGTCATATTATATTGTCGCCCTTCTTCAACTTTTATGAACATTCTAGCCAGCAAGCACATTTTCCAAAAGATATGACAACTACACAATTTGCTTGCCTGATGACTCAAACTGAATTCTTCCTCTGCCCTATGTTCACTACATACTGTACTTCAGTCTAAGACTGCTATTGTTGAAGTAATTTCTGGTTATGTTATACAAAACAAAGTCATCAGCGATTTGATCATCACTAACCAATCAGATTATCAAAGCCGATGACACATTTTTTAAACGCTGCGTTATCCAGGTGTGTTATGGCTCTGGCCCAACCCATCGGTTAATGGGACCAAACAGAACAGTTAGAGTGTGTATGCGTTCTAGAAATCAGTGGGGAGGTACTCAGATCCAGACTTATGAACTAACGTCCGTGGGCGTGGCGTAACGTTTGGCCGGAGTAAGGAGTTTGGGTAGCCATGCAAACTATTTGCTGCTTAGGCTAGGCGTTTGTGTGTGTTTGTGTCCATATTTTAGTTGTAGGCTACATCCCTGTTACTTATTAAAGATAATCTTATTCGTGTTGCTGTGTTGTGTCTTGTGTTTTTTTTGCAAAGTGTGAAATCAGGTTATCCTTGTCAATGTAGCACAGCATTCACTTATTTTGTTGGGTTCCTGTCTTGTTGTGGGAAGCATTCAGTAAGTCCTTTGTAAAAAATAAAAATAAAGGGGGGGGGGGCTTTTAGAACAAAATTGGGTCGATTATGAACTAAGCTACTTTGTGGTGAGAAATTATTTTCTAATTTTCACACTCACCCTCCTCACTTCCTCACAGTTTTATATTTTCATCCCATTCCATCCCGAGAGTTCCGTCTATGAATATTCATAGTTGTAAACATGGTTTTCATGAATAATGCATTATGTTCAGTAATAGATGCAAGGCATCTGAAAAGTATGCATGAAGTACGTACAGACAAGCTGTTCTATAGTGGGAGTTCGAGAGGAGTATGTCATGTGCACATAGTGATATACTATACAGTATGTGACTAGATGGATAGTAGGTAGGCTTGGTACTAGATTACCATGGTAAAGTTAACCTGGTAAGATAAGGGACCAGACAGCTGTGTGGGATGTAGCCTAGGATAGGACAAGAGGAAGGCCAAAAAGATTCTCAAAGGGGCAAAAGACAAATGAAAATATATAGTGTTGTTCGGGTATAATTTTTTGAAATATACTATAGGCCTAATCCGGTTTGCCAGTAGCCCTGCTAACACTGGGCTAGGCCATTCACATAGGATTCACAGTATTTTGCCTTTAAAAACAATTGGGAAATGTTTATATGATCCCCTTTCAAACAGCTCATCTTTACCTCTTTCTTGTAGGCATTCACCTTTTATATAGCCATTACTTAGGGTTGTGACTAGAGGGAGTACAGCTATGACCGGAAGTTACATTTCGTAGCAGGTTAGGAGAGCATTTTAATTAACTCTAACCCTTTACCTAACCTTAACCTAAGTCTCCTAACCTGCCACGTTAATTATCCTAACCTGATGCGTAAGTTCTCCTAACTCCTAACTTCCGGTTGAAGCTGTACTCCCTCTAGTCAGAGCCACTACTTTGGCGGGAACTGAGCAAAGAGACATTCAACTTTGACCCTGTTGCTGCAACAGTTGTCATGCTAACCTGAAGCAGCAAACAGCATTGATCAAGTTCTATATTTCTCAGATAGGACAGAATGCAATTAACTGCTTTAATTTCTTCACATTCACAAACAGTAAGTTAGCAGTTTGCCATACTTGTAAATCTTTTGTAAATAATTACCTTCTAATGTGTTAATTTTCCTGTTATGGTGAATTATGGTGAGTCAATTTATTTTCAGCCTTGAAAAGAGCTAAACAAGCCAAAATCTAATCAGTCAAATAACTCAACTAAGTTATTGAGGTACTGTGTACTTCAAGATCAACAGACCTATAAGGCTGTATCACAACTGGCTGTGATTGGGAGTCCTGTAGGGCGAGCACAAATGGCCCAGTGCTGTCTGGGTTTGGCCGATGTAGGCCGTCATTGTAAATAACAAATTGTTCTTGACTGACTTGCCTAGTTAAATAAATAATTGTGTGTGTGACGATGAAAGATTCAAAGTCAATATCATTCAGGGCAAGCTAAGGTAATTTGTAAGTCGCTCTGGATAAGAGCGTCTGCTAAATGACTTAAATGTAAATGTAATAAAAATGTGGCCAAAACTTTACAGTTAGCATTATGCGTTCGGGCAGGTAGTGTTCTCCTGGCATCTGCCAAACCCAGATTCGTCCGTCGGACTGCCAGATGGCGAAGCGTGATTCATCACTCTCGAGAATGCGTTTCCACTGCTCCAGAGTCCATTGGCGGCAAGCTTTACACCACTCAAGCCGGCTCTTGGCGTTGCGCATGGCGATCTTAGGCCTGTGTGCGGCTGCTCGGCCCGTTCATAAAGCTCCCCACAAGCAGTTATTGTGCTGACGTTGCTTCCAGAGGCAGTTCGGAACTCGGTAGTGAGTGTTGCAACCGAGGACAGACAATTTTTATGCGCTTCAGCACTCGGCGGTCCCGTTCTGTGAGCTTGTCTGGCCTAACAAATCATTTAAAAGGTATTGCCAGCAGGTATCTCACTGGTCATCCCCAAAGCCAACACCTCCTTTGGCCGCCTTTCCTCCCAGTTCTCTGCTGCCAATGACTGGAACGAATTGCAAAAATCGCTGAAGTTGGAGACTTATATTCCCCTCACTAACTTTAAACATCAGCTATCTGAGCAGATAACCGATCGTTGCAGCTGTACGTAGCCCATCTGTAAATAGCCCTTCCAATCTACCTACCTCATCCCCATATTCTTTTTAAATGTACTTTTCTGCTCTTTTGCGCACCAGTATTTCTACTTGCACAGCACCAGTATTTCTACTTGCACATCATCATATGCTCATCTATCACTCCAGTGTTAATTTGCTAAATTGTAATTACTTCGCTGCTATGGCCTATTTATTGCCTTACCTCCTCACGCCATTTGCACACACTGTATATAGACTTCATTTTTTTCTATTGTGTTATTGACTGTACGCTTTTTTATTCCATGTGTAACTCTGTTGTTGTTTGTTTCACACTGCTTTGCTTTATCTTGGCCAGGTCGCAGTTGTAAATGAGAACTTGTTCTCAACTGGCCTACCTGGTTAAATGAAGGTGAAATAAAAAAAATACAGATTAGTTGAAAAATCTATTGCGGTGGTTTGTATGGGGCTTTCCTGTAACGACCAGTAATGGACAAAAATCTTTGTACACTAGATAATGTGATATAACCTGTCTGTAGCTAGGTAATTACAGTGATTATACAAAATGCTCTTTCCATGACATAGGTGAATCCAGGTGAAAGCTATGATCCCTTATTGATGTCACTTGTTAAATCCACTTCAATCATTGTAGATGAAGGGGGGGTTAAAGTGATTTGTAAGCCTCAAGATAATTGAGACATAGATTGTGTATGTGTGCCATTCAGAGGGTGAATGGTCAAAACAAAATATTTTAAGCGCCTTTGAACGGGGTATGGTAGTAGTTGCCAGGTACACCGGTTTTGAGTGTGTCAAGAAGTGCAGCGCTGCTGGGTTTTTCACACTCAACAGTTTCCTGTGTGTATCAAGAATGGTCCACCACCCAAAGGACATCCAGACAACTTGACACAACTGCAGGAAGCATTGGCGTCAACATAGGCCAGCATCCCTGTGGAACACTTTCGACACCTTCTAGAGTTCATGCCCCAACGAATTGAGGCTGTTCCTAGGGCAAAGGGGGTGCAACTCAATATTAGGAAGGTGTTCCTAATATTTTGTACACTCAGTGTATATGAGCTGGCTAGCTAGATAGCTGTTAGCTAAATATAAAAAAAACTGCAACAACCCAAAACATTGTATAGAAAGTGTCTTTTAGTTGCCTGGCTTGCTAAATTTACATATCCTAAATACAATTTAAAACAAATGTTTTTTTTTGTGCAAAAAAATGTAGCAGGTAATGCTGCTATTTGGACTCGGCTGCTTCAATGTCAAGCAGACTGACGTTTTTGTGTTTATACCAGGTTTATACTTTTTCTTAATAACAAGAACAAGTTTAATGTCAGAGAACAACAATAGAATGTTCATAATTGAAAGCGTGCCACGCCGCTATATGATGATAGGGGACATTTATACTGAGGGTCTGGCGGGACATTTTACACATATTACCACAATCATGACTAGGTTGGTTGGCGGAAAATAAAAGTACAGGCTATGTTGCCGGCAATACCTTTCAGATATAAATGCAAGTTGCCAAAAAGTGTTAAAGTTGGTGGCAAAACGTCTTGTTTTAAAAGGTCTATAATAGTAGGAGAGAGACATGCATGATCAATAGGACAAATGGAAAAAGATTTGGTCACCATAATTGTAGAACAGTGAAATGCCTTATGCACACACAGTTACATGCAAAGTACTGTATTAACAAACTAGTTTAGGCCTATAGGCTTAACTCAGCTACATGATATTAATGGGAACTTAGTTTGAAGTGTTGCCGTGACTTACATACCATGGGTGAAGTTAAATGTCAGTGGAATTTGAATATGCTTATTATTCTACACTCGCTATGCCTCACGTTGAATGTCTCCCTTTCACATTAGCTGTTCCGCTATATTCACTCAGCCTTTCTATAAAAAAGTGCTAATGACTTACCTATTAAATATTCTCTGCTAAAATATTTGCATAATGAATTGTTCGATCCACAGTTGGATTTTGCGAGCCACCCTAGCAAGTGTGGTTTAAATAAAGTGCCTTTCTCCTTACTTCTCTTTGCCTCTGAACCCTTCTGTTTTCTCTTTTTGTTTTGCATTAAGAGGGTATAGTGGGTGGTTGTGGTTTGGAAGGAAGGAAGATGGGGTGTCTGTTTTTTGGGTATCTCTGTCCTTGTTTCATGGGAGGGACCCTTATTTTTTTCCATCAACAAATTCACACTTGGAGAGTTAGTGGTTGAAACATTTGCTGTGGCTTTGAGAACGTGAGTTTAAGTGTCCATAAGGGCTCAGGGCCAGACCCAGATGCAGACACGAGAGGCAGATGGTTTGAGTGTTTGATATAAGTTCCAAAAGGGGTAAACAAGAGAATAGTCATGGACAGGCAAAAGGTCAAAACCAGATCAGAGTCCAGGAGGTACAGAGTGGCAGGCAGGTTCGAGGTCAGGGCAGGCAGACTGGTCAGGCAGGTGGGTACAGAGTCCAGAAAACAGGCAAGGGACAAAACCAGGAGGACTAGCAAAAGAGAATAGCAAAAGCAGGAGCACGGGAAAAACACGCTGGTTGACTTGAAACAGACGAGACGAACTGGCACAGAGAGACAGGAAACACAGGGATAAATCCACCGGGGAAAATAAGTTACACCTGGAGGGGGTGGAGACAATCACAAGGACAGGTGAAACAGATCAGGGCGGGACAGTGTCGTAACCTGGCCTAAATCGGCCTTCTGAAGAAAATGGTTAGCCGTTAGCTTCCTTGGCTGAAAAAGTACTACAAACTAGTCTAATAATAGCCCACACTGCAACTGCAAAAACACTGTTTTTAGGCTATTGTTTGATTACTGTCCATACTGTTGATTACTGTCCCTACTGCTTTGTCATGCCCTTTCTTCAGTCTCTGTTTGTCTTGGTCACTAGTGTGATAAGGGAGCCAAGAAAAGAGACAAATTCGGTTTAGTTTTTTATTGAGGATTTTTTGAGCAAGGCAAAACCACACGTTCATCCCCCTATTTTTCAGAGGTCTACCCCACAAAACAGTCAGATTTAATTTTAACATTGCTTTGACACCCCACTCTGTCAGTCGGCGCCTGCCTGCTCGCTACATTAACTTCCAAGGCATGTTCTTCTACACTAGATTAAAAAGAGTGAAATGGGAAAAAAGCCGTCTGAATGAGAACAACTAGCCTAATGGAATTTAAAGCTAATCTAAATATGCTAATCTTCACACGCTTCATAAACATAGCTGATAGTACCCCCCCCCCCTCCCATTTCTGTTTCTCTCTCTCTGTCTCAGTAGTTGTGCAGAGTGGAATGCCATAGCCACAGGGGGTCTGGTAGTAATGACAGGCTCGTGGTGGAGTTATTTATTCCCCCCACCTCCAAGCCCTCATTAATAACCAGGCTTGGTCTCTGTGACTCCTGGCGGACTTTGGGACCAGCAGTCCGAGACATTCTATTAGTTCTATTAGCACCCGCCACCTTTCCACGCCAACGTGCCCAGACCACTGCCGACAGGCCTCGCACTGAATTCTGGGCAGTTGTTTGCCCTGTTTCTTTACCTGGCTCTCTCAGCTAATTACTCTGCTGCCTGCATTCTGCCGGTAATTGGGCTTAGTTTGAGCCCGGACATCTTTAAAAAAAAATATATTCCCCTGTTTTTTTTATTGTTCTCCAAAAAGCCATCCAATTAATATGCTAATGAAATGATACATATTTATGGATTTTAAATTATGCAGAAAGCTTTCAGAGCCCGGTGTGAAATGAATTGCTTACAGGACTTCAAAGCCTTGAATCGCTAACGAGGTAGGGCCTTATTTGCATACAGCTTTAATCAGCTGAATACTGATTATACTCCATTATAGAATGGGGTGGGTGGAGGGAGAGAGAGAGGAGCCAGCTGCACTAGTTGTTTCTGTTTTCTTCCAGAAAGAGAGGGAGAGAGAACTTTTTCAGTAGTTGCGACAATCCTGCCACGCATCGGAGAGAGGAAGGGAAAAGGAGGGAAACTGTTGAGAAGAAAGGAAAGGTAGAGAAAGATCGATTGAGAGGGAGGGAGAGCTGTTAGTCTAAAACCCATTGGCTTAAGTGGAGTGCTGAGGCTGTGTCTCAGTGTTGTTCAGTGGAGCGTTCAGTGGACTGTGCCAGTCTGTCTGTGTCTTGTGTGTGTAGCTGTAGTTTGACTGGACTCTGCACTGACCAGTGGATAGTGAAGAGAGGGAGTAGGGAGAGGAGGGGCAGTGTGTTGTCCGGCGGAACCAAGCCTATCTGCCGCCGCCAGATTTTGCAAGCATGCTGGAAAATACAGGTTCAACAGAAGTGGGTGAGTCATGTGGTCCGGTGTTGTGTGTTTGTGATGTTGATGATGATGGGGTACCAAATACACCAGATATTGTTGTGGGGGGAGACCAAGGAGAGGTGCTCATTTTGGAAGTGGGCTACTCATTTGCAGAGAAGGTGCTTAAATACCAGCTCCTGGTGGCAGGCTTGGACATCCAAGCTGGTGGCGCTGATATTTGGCACAGCCTTGCAGTGCGTGTCCTCCAGATTGCGGGCCTGATAAAAACTAGGGCAAAGCAATTGGCTAGGTACTGCTCTGTTTCAGCTGTCGTGGGCAGCCTAGCTGTTTGGAGAGGGAGGTGCTTTCTGTACCCTTACATGCCATGCATAAAGCGACCTTTTGAAATGTTTGGATCTTTTCATTGTCAATTTGATTGGTAGATTCAAATAAAGTATTTCAAATGTGTGTGTGCGAGTGAGAGAGAGAGAGCGAGATCGTCAAGGAACAAGTCAAAAGGGGATGAAACATTGTCCTGCTGGGCTTTTATGCATGTAAAGGCATGCTTCAAAGTGTATCCCCTAATTGCCATTGTTGAAGATGTTGATTTCCACTGTATTAAATGGGGCGTTTTCTAATTGTAAAATTTTCACCTGGCGCAATTTTTTTTACCTGGTTTTGTATGGAAACAATACTCTGCATGTAGGCTAGAGGTAGTTGTGGGTGTGTAGCCCATCAGAAAACATTATTATCAGACTCTGTTGGAAGGAGTGGGAGATGTCTAGTGTTATTGTATTAACTGCGGCATACGACATCAGATATTTAAAAGATGTGGGCTTTAGGTGCTGGTTTGGGATGGGATGGTGGGGCGTTACTTTTAGATGACAGTTGAGTGAAAGTCTCTCTCTGTCTGTCTGTTTTGTCTGTCTGCCTCTTTCAGATTGTAGAATGAGTAATCCATCAGAAACTAGTAAATGTGCAATGGAGAGTCAGAGTGGGGACGGAAACACAGGTGAGTTACCTGCTGTGACCTGCTGCTGCATTGCTCTGGCTGCCGGCACCTGGAGTGTCGTTCAGGAGGCACAAACGCTTTCAAATAGTCACAAACGGACAGAGAAAATCTCCTTGGTTATTAGACTCTTAAGTTCAGGTAATGGTCTTCTGTTTAAAAACCTGTGGTCCTGTTTGGTGCCCTCTGAACACCCCCCGGGTCTGCACTCTGCTCACTTCAATGTCCTACAGAGTGTGTGTTTTTATTGTATTGATTGAGAAACCTAATAGAGAGAGAGGTTCAGTGAAAGTTAATTGGGTTGTTGTGCTGTTGCTGTAATTAGAGGCTACTGTATGCGTATTATGTTCACACGTGTCGATTTGTGTGTGCTGTGTGTGCGTATGTGAAAGTGTGTGTGTGCGTATGTGAAAGTGTGTGTGTGTATGTGAAAGTTTTTTTTCTTCTGATGACTTAATTGCTTTTCTGTTCTCAGGAGTCCAAACGAATGGACTGGACATTCAGAGGCAGACGGTGCAGACCACAAATGCAATCACCAATGCACATGCACAGGCTCTGCTCCAACAGGTAACTCACTCACTCACTCAGACCAAAACGCACACAGGTTTGCTGCTTTTACCAGAGAGTGTGTGTGTGTGTCTGTGTGATCTGAGTATATGTGGGTGTATTTTTTGCACGTGCCCAGGCTGGCAGAAGTGTAGTTGAAATGAGGAGAGGGGACAGAGACATGCCAACAGAACAGAGCCACACACACTAGAGCCGGACGATATGGACAGAAAATCCATATCGTGATAAATCTAACCATTTTATTTTCAGTGCGAAGTAAGAACACTGAGATGGTAGCCATGATTCAAAAAGTCAGCTATTCGATCTAACATATCCAGGGAATGCATGGTTGATATGTTGATGTGCGACCTGTCAAATAGGATCCAGAAGGATCAGATTTATTTTTGGTTCTTCAGAGAATCTGCCGACATCTTTGTGCATATTGGACTATAAGCTGTATTATTCACAACCTGAGGAAGTGGGAACTCAAAACACTTGGCTGGATTGCTTACTCTAAATATGATGTTGTTGCTATATAGCCATGTAGGCTAATTGATTAATCTATCAGTGAATGTAGGCTAATGTCCTACAAAAACCTTTCAGGACTAGGTCTTGGCTAATTTATATAAATGGCACACTCTGCTTTGCGCACCATACTAACTACAGTCTACTCTGGTTGTAAAGTTGTGCCATGAATTCAAGAGGTGAGAAATACATGATATACTCCCAGAAAGCTGTGACTCTCCCGCAATTACATTTTGAGCAACTGTCATATGCTTGTGCTTCACAGTAGGATGAGGGAGTGAGAGTGGCTCGCTCACACAAAATACGACAGCGAAATGGGGCAGATACTTTCATAGCAGGAATCAACATAATGCATAGGCTATTATTGTTGACCAAATATTGGTTTTACAACAATCTACAGGAATGTCGTGTAGCAAAATCACAGAAAATTACCTTCGTAGGTAAAATGTTTCGGTAAGAGGAAGGCAATATCCGTCATTTTCGGTTTACCATCCCAGCTCTAACACACACACACACACACACACACAGTACATGTAAATGAGCCAGGCTCTCTCGGTATCGCCTGGCAACAAGGCAGATTAATCAACCCTGTATGCTAATTAGCTGCTCTGCGGTTGCTCGGAAACAGATGGCGAAGAATATGCAAATCTCTGCAGAATTTACATGCACTGCATAACAGTTTTTTAAATTAACTTCTCCACTCACCCCTCCCTCTTTCCTCTCTGTTCTCTGTGGGCTGCAGTACATTCCTCTCCTGCTTTCCTTATGTCGATCATTTTCTATTTAGAGAATACCTTCAGTGTGCTACCTATTATTGAAACCCTGTTTTTGTGTTTATGTGGCAGTGTGTGTGGGATTGTGTTTTGTCTTGCTGTGTATATGTTTTTTCTCTTCTTCTCCACTCCAATGTTGAACATTAAACATTTTGGTCTTTGCTCATTATCTCTAGTCAAGACTCTGACAGATATAGTTGCAAGAATTAGGGCATCTGAGTACAATAAGTATCAGTCAACATCATAATTCAAAAACAGATCGACATAATGTACAGACGACTCGTGATAAATGCAACGGCTTGAGACTGGACTTAACAGGAACATGTCGTTATCAGGAGCAATGTAAAATAATGCAGTTGAACTGAGACTGGAAAACTGTATTGCACTCATCGAGTTTACAGTTATCAGGAGTCGCTTGTGTCTATATGACATGTATCTGGGAAGGTTATTCTATATAAGGTTATCCTATGTATTCTGCTCCTAGTCCAAGTCTGAAGACTCGGGTGCAATTCCGACCTCCGTCCAGCAGGGGGTGCTGCCTCAGGCCCAGCTCATGCTGGCTGGGGGACAGATAGCTGGAGTAAGTGTCATGCTGTCTGCCTGCCTGCTTGTCGGTTCATCTGTCTGTCTGTAATGTGCTGGATCTCTATGGCTTCCTCATCTGCACTGATCTAAAAGAACAGCAAATACTCAGGAGGTATCGTCAGTATATTGCTTTCACTGTTCTCAGATCAGTGCATATGAACGGAAGGAGACTATTGAGATACACTCAGAGAGAGGGTGGGGTTATGTCCAAATACTATTTTCCTTGTTTCCTCTCCTTAGTGACCGGTGATTCGATATAAAGATTGAATGGGAATTGATCTACCTACCTTATTCATTCTACCAATTCCTGCTATGATCAGTGTTGGTGGGAGGAACTGAGAGAAGAGTATTGGGACGTAGCCTGTGTGGGCTTGTGCACATGTGCAATCATGCCAACCCCACGACAAACATCACCCTGGTACCATCTTTTGGTTTGTGTGTGAGCGACCGGGAGCCCAGGCGTCATACTCATCCATGATCATTCTGTCGCATGGCCAGAAAGCCCTCACATGTGATAGAGTCATGTGACCTAAAGATCAGACAGCCAGTGGCTGCGATGAGAAACCTCTCCAAACACCAACATCATCTCCCGTCCAAATGCATGAGTCCTCTCCTCTCTCCGTCTGTTGGGCCCTAAGGCACTCAGTCACTGCATCACATGTACTGCTAGTTTTGTAGTCCTTTGCAACTTGAAAGACCTTTGACATTTTGAAATGAATGGTGAGGGGCATTTGTCTTGACATACTATTGTTTCTCTTCCAACCGCTCACTCCATTTACATTATTCTCTCTCTTTATCTCTGCGCCCCCCTCTACCTTTCTCTCTGCCCTCTCTCCACAATATCTGTCATCTCTGCCTTTCTATCTCCCTCTTTCTCTCTGCCCCCCCTCTCGCTGTCTCCCCGTCTCTTTCGCTTTGACCCCCCCGTCTCGCTTTCCCTCTCCAGTTGACCCTGTCTCCAGCGCAGCAGCAGATGTTTTTGCAGCAGGCCCAGGCCCAGCTCTTGGCAGCAGCCATGCAGCAGCAATCAGCCAGCCAGCAGAGCAGCACCACGGGGGCCAGCATCTCTGCCTCCGCAGCCACCCCCATCACACAGCTGCCCCTGTCCCAGCCCGTCCAGATCACCTCTGTAAGAGAGATACACACACACAAATACATGAGAATGTGTATAGACACACACACACACACACACACACACACACACATACAACCCCATCACTAGGGCTAGACGGAATCTGCAGGGGGCAGAGTATCCTGCTACCTGCTCTAGAAAGGGGTGTAAAATAAAATCCTGAAGTCAAACCCAATACTGCCTCAAAACATTTAACAGCCACAGTGTCATCAATTGAATATGCAGGAAACACAGAGCTGTAATGTTCACATCATTCCCCCTCAGATTCCCTCTGTCTCTACTCATCTCCCAGGCCAGCTAAGCCAGCTGGGATACCCGTATGAGATGGCGACCTTCAGCAGTTACCTACCTGTAGTACACCTTTATATCACTGTTATATGAATGACTGGACCTGTAAAATCTACCTAGTAGTACTCATGTATAACACTGCTATATGAATGATTATAAGTATGCTGTTACCTGTAGTACGTTGTAACCTTTTCTCCCTGTGGAAGCTTAATGAAAACTTTCCTCTGTTGATCTCTGTTGTATGAATGAGTGCACCTGTAGAATGAAGCTAGAATAAAGGCCAGCAGGCAGCAGCTACAGTATCACCTCTAGTTGATCTGTACCCCCCTTACCTGTAGGACTAGACAAAATACTGGCTTCCCTGTAGTTACGAGGGTTCCTCACTTCCTGTATTTGTGTGTGCGTGTGTGTGTGTGTGTGAGATGACCAACATCAGCATGAGTGGTGTGTGACTATACGTGTCTGTGTGTGCCTGTAGTAATGTGTGCTCCTTTCTCCCGGTGGGTGTGTGCGTGAGGACTTTCAGCAGTTACAGCAGCTGCAGCAGCAGAACCTAACCATGCCTCAGTTTGTCCTGGTTCAACCTGGCCACCACATCGCCACCCAGCTGCAGCCTGGTCAGTTCATCATCTCACAGACGCCGCAGAGCCAGCAGAGTATGTACACAACGCAGAGTATGTACTACACACACACACTCACACACACACGGACACACACATGGACACAGGCACGCACACACACGTGCACAAACATACACACTCGCCCGTCCTCGCTCACCCTCCTTTCGTACCTCTTAAATGGTCTCCATAATTCTCTCAACAGGTTTCCTGCAAGCCCATAATCTTCTAACTCAACTACCTCAAAACCAAGCCAACCTCCTGCAGACTCAGCCAAGTATCAACCTTGCCTCACAGGTCAGACACTACAACTACAACTATCACTACCATGTTTAGTTTGTCATTTCCTTTCAGCCCTAACCCCATACTTCCGTCCTGTAGCCAGCGACTCCGTCCCACACGATAGCAGCCACGCCCATCCAGCCCCTGTCCCACAGTCAGACCCCGCCCAAACGCCTGGACACACCCAGTCTGGAGGAGCCCAGCGACCTGGAGGAGCTTGAACAGTTCGCTAAGACCTTCAAACAGAGACGCATCAAACTGGGCTTCACACAGGTGGGTGTATGGTTGGTGTTGTGAGGGAGCTGTATGAAGGTGTGTGTACGTGTGTACATTCTGTGTGTGTGGTTTGGGGTATTAGCGAACTGCAGGAAGGTGTGTGTGTGTGTATGCTTGCATGAGTGTGCATACGTGTGTTTGTGTTAACAGCAGAGCTCTACCTAACCCTCTCTGTCTCCCCCAGGGGGATGTTGGCCTGGCCATGGGCAAGCTGTATGGTAACGACTTCAGCCAGACCACCATTTCCCGCTTCGAGGCCTTGAACCTCAGCTTTAAGAACATGTGCAAGCTGAAGCCACTTCTGGAGAAGTGGCTCAACGATGCAGGTATGTCTCTGAGCTGACCGACAGCTGTGTGTGTTTGTACTCTATTGTGTACCGTATTATGCACTGCAGAGTACCTGGTCTTTACCTCCGTCCCTGTCCCTTGTCGCGGTGCTGTTTGTGCAGAGAATCTGTCGTCTGACCTGGCCCTGTCCAGCCCTTGCGGCCTGGGGTCCCCCGGTCTGGGCATGGAGGGGCTCAACCGCCGACGCAAGAAGAGGACCAGCATCGAGACCAACATCCGCGTGGCCTTAGAAAAGAGCTTTCTGGAGGTGAGTGAAGTGTTACAGTCTAGATTAGCGCTCACTTGTCTTCACTAACTTACCTCATCAACCAATTTTAGCACTTAAACCATTAGGAAGGGAATCAATGAAATGGAAAAGACTTCATTCAGTGTGTCTGGTAAACTGCCCTACTGAAAATAACTACCCCATGCTGAAAATAACTGCCCCATGATGAAAATAACTGCCCCATGATGAAAATAACTGCCCCATGATGAAAATAACTGCCCCATGATGAAAATAACTGCCCCGATGAAAATAACTGCCCCATGATGAAAATAACTGCCCCATGCTGAAAATAACTACCCCATACTGAAAGGAACTGCCCCATATTGAAAGGAACTGCCCCATACTGAAAGGAACTGCCCCATACTGAAAATAACTACCCCATACTGAAAGTAACTGCCCCATACTGAAAGGAACTGCCCCATATTGAAAGGAACTGCCCCATACTGAAAGTAACTGCCCCATACTGAAAGAAACTGCCCCATACTGAAAGAAACTGCCCCATACTGAAATGGAATACCTGGTCTTTTGCCCTCTTCAAGCAGAACCAAAAACCTACCTCTGAGGAGATCACCATAATTGCTGACCAGCTCAACATGGAGAAGGAGGTGATCCGGGTGTGGTTCTGTAACCGTCGGCAAAAAGAGAAGCGGATCAACCCCCCCAGCAGCGGACACAGCATCACAGGGACAGGCAGCACCCCCATCAAAACCATCTTCACCCCCAATAGCCCCTTGGTATTGACAAAACACACTGGCATGTACATGTACCACACACACTTGCACGCATGGACACATACACAGTGTAAGCATGCATTACACACACACACACACACACACACACACACACACACACACACACACACACACACACACACACAAGTAAAGTGTATTTGTTTCTATTCCATGTTCAAGCCTTTTTCTTCTCCTTCCCTGGTGCAGGTGGCCAGTACGGCGAGCCTTGTGACCAGTAACACACCAACCACACTCACTTTAAACCCAGTGATGCCTCTCACCAGCACCAGCGTCTCCGGTCTGACCTTGACAGGTACACGGGGAAAGGGGAGGGACAGGATCATATTTGAAGAAAGAAATCTCAAATTAGGATTCAGGCATAATTCCCTTCCCGTTTCCCACCTGGTACTTAAAAACTAAACACCACCCTCCGGGTTCCGTCTCAGGCACGACGATCGGAGCGACCACAAACACGGCATCTGTCATCTCTACGGCACCCATGGTTACCGCGGTGACCAACTCCACCTCGCTAAGCCCCTCCCCCACGGCCCTCCAGGCCACGGCAGCGAAGACGGATGGAACCCAGGAGCACACGGTGGTCATGCAGGCGCCATCGTCACTAGCAACCAATCTGGGGACAGGTCAGGTGATGGTGGCTGGACCGGGGCTGTCAGCGGCCCTGCAAGGAGCTGCCCAGTTACCCACCAGTTCTAGTTACGCCTCCATGGCTGGCCTTAACCCAGGACTGATGGCATCCTCACAGTTCACTCCTGGGTGAGTAGGACGGGAAAGGGTTTCAGAGCAGGATCACAACACATGTCAAACTACATGAAGATATTTCCAGTGCCCATGTATATCTAAAATATGATATAAGCCATGTTGAAACTATTTTGAATAGTCATAGTAGTAATAGTTGCAGTTGAACGCTCATTGCTATGATCATCATAATCTCAGGGATTGAGGGAGGAATAAGGAATTCAGGGTAATCTCTACTGGAATCACTGTGTCTCTGTCTGTCTGACTATACTTGTCTCTGTGTGTAGGGGGGCCTTGCTGAGCTTAGCTCCGGGTGGGCTTGGAGGGGCTATAAACCCCGCCATGTTGAGCAACAGCACCCTGGCCACCATCCAAGGTCTATGGAGCGGCAAGTACACCTGTTTAATTACTCTGCATCTCACACATATGCAGTGTCTTCAGAAAGTATTCCTGGACTTTTTCCATTTTCTTGTTACAAAATTTGTTGTTAAAATGAATTGAATTGTCATTTTTTGCCATCAATCTATACAAAGTGGAAGATTTTTATTTTTTTTAATGGAAAATAGTATACTAGTACGTACAGTGGGGCAAAAAAGTATTTAGTCAGCCACCAATTGTGCAAGTTCTCCCACTTAAAAAGATGAGAGAGGCCTGTAATTTATCATAGGTACACTTCAACTATGACAGACAAAATGAGAGAAAAAAAATCCAGAAAATCACTGCTCTAGAGGAGATCTGCATGAAGGAATGGGCCAAAATACCAGCAACAGTGTGTGAAAACCTTGTGAAGACTTACAGAAAACGTTTGACCTCTGTCATTGCCAACAAAGGGTATATAACAAAGTATTGAGATAAACTTTTGTTATTGACCAAATACTTATTTTCCACCATAATTTGCAAATAAATTCATTAAAAATCCTACAATGTGATTTTCTGGATTTTTTTTCTCTCATTTTGTCTGTCATAGTTGAAATGTACCTATGATGGAAATTACAGGCATCTCTCATCTTTTTAAGTGGGAGAACTTGCACAATTGGTGGCTGACTAAATACTTTTTTGCCCCACTGTATATTGTGATTATATAACTATTCAACCTCCGGAGTACAATACAGCAGCAATTAAAGCTGTGAGTCTTTCTTTTTTTTTACCCCATTTTCTCCCCAATTTCGTGGTATCCAATTGTTCGTAGTTACTATCTTGTTTCATCGCTACAACTCCCGTACGGGCTCGGGAGAGACAAAGGTCGAAAGCCACGCGTCCTCCGAAACACAACCCAACCAAGCCTCATTGCTTCTTAACACAGCGTTGCTCCAACCCGGAAGCCAGCCGCACCAATAACACATTGGTGCGGCTGGCTTCCGGGTTGGAGGAAACGCCGTGCACCTAGCGACCTGGTTAGCGTGCACTGCACCCGGGTCTGCTAGTGCACGATGAGACAAGGATATCCCTACCTTCCAAACCCTCCCTAACCCGGATGACGCGAGTCCAGAAAACAGGCAAGGGTCAAAACCGGGAGGACTAGTAAAAGAGAATAGAAAAGGCAGGAGCATGGGAAAAAACACACTGGTTGACTTGGAACATACAAGACGAACAGGCACAGAGAGACAGGAAACACAGTGATATAAACACCAGGGATAACAAGCGACACCTGGAGGGGGTGGAGACAATAACAAGGACAGGTGAAACTGATCAGGGTGTGACAGATACAGCTACCACCATTCTTGAAAATACAAAGAATGGTACTCATTGTGTTATGTTGGATTTGCCCCAAACAAAACGCTTTGTAGTCAGGACAAAAAGTACATTTCTTTGCCACATTTTTGGCAGTATTACTTTAGTGCCTTACTGCAAACAGGATGCATTTTTTGAATATTTTTATTCTGTACAGGCTTCCTTGTGGTTGAATCTGCTTGAAATTGTGAAGTGAATTTCACTGCTCGACTGAGGGACCTTCCAGATAATTGTATGTGTGGGGTACAGGGATGGGGTAGTCATGTAAAAAATCCTGTTAAACACTATTATTGCACACAGAGTCCATTCAGCTTATGTGCCTTTTTAAGCACATTTTTACTCCTGAACTTATTTAGGCCATAACAAAAGGGTTGAATACTTTTGAAGACTTTTCAGCTTTTAATCTTTAATTAATTTGTAAACATTTCTAAAAACATAATTACACTTTGACTTTTGACATTATGGGGTATTGTGTGTAGATCAGTGACACAAAATCTAAACTTCATAAATTTAAAATTCAGGCTATAACACAACAAAATGTTGAACAGTCAAAGGGTTTGAATACTTTCTGAAAGTACTGTATATACATATGCTATTTTCATGTTATATAGCTGGAACTTATACTGTATATCCAACCTCAATATATATATAAGTACTTTTCTCTTTGCTCGGTACCTTACAGCAGCGGTTCCCAACCTATTCCGTAAAAAAATGTGAAAACCACAGGTTGAAAACCACTGCCGTACATTTATTTACCTGTATAACTAGTCTATACCTGACACTCGTGCACCTGTCCTCCTTGTCTTCGCCACACGTTGGTCTCGTCACTGACATCGTTGTGTCTGAGACGTAATCAGAACTCTTCACAGCTCCGGCAGCTAGCTAGCTACACTACCCATCCCCATTAATCCACAGTTACTGTAACTCTCCTCCAACTGACGATGGCTAAATGGCTAGCTAACCCCCTCTGTCCCTCCTTTCCTCCACCTGTAGCTCTGGCATCGGGTGGCACTCTCCCCATCACCTCGCTGGACGGGAGTGGTAACCTGCTGTTCGCTAACACCTCGGCCGGCAGCACCCCCAACCTGGTGCAGCCCCTCTTCCTGAACCCCCAGAACCTGTCCCTGCTCACCAGCAACCCCGTCAGCCTGGTGTCGGCCGGAGCCGCCGGGGGAGGGGCCCTGCAGGTCACAGCCAACCACCAGGTCACCACGGCGACCGTCCCAGTGCCCGCCTCCACCATCACCACTGCCTCCAAGGCCCAGTGAAGCTGAAGGCTCAAATTGCCTCGAATGACACCCTATGCTCTATTTAGTGCACTACTTTTGGTTAAATGTTGCATACGATATGGATGGCTTTGGCCATAGTAAGACACTACATGGGGAATAGGGCTGTTGTTTAAGATTTGCCCATAGGCTATTTGCTCAATCCACTTCTTCATCCTCTTCCTCCTTGTCCTTCTGCCTGTCATCTATCATTATTTAATCCTTTTGCTGCCACCAAAAAGAAACCCTCTGTGAAGAGGGTTGGAATTTATATTTTACGTTTTTATTTCATTATTCATTCTCTCTTTTCCCTTGTACTCCAAAAACCATGTGCGACTCCCTGGATGTTTTTGTCGGTGTACGCAGCGGGTCACACAGGAGGACTGGGGCGGCCATTTTCTGAGGCAGGATCATCTTGAACTCTATGGTCTGTGCTCCTTGTGACCCCTGAGGGACCACCTAGCTTTCCCTCTTTCCTCTCTGTCACCTTTTTCAAAAGTATATATCTTCCTCTTCCCTGTTCAGAACATCTTCTGAAATACTTCTAACCAAAAATTTGATTTAACTTTTTTGACGTTTTTTTCTTCTAACAAAAATGATTTACTACTAAAGTTCACAATCTACATCATCACTAAAAGGGGGGTTTGCGTATTTCCCCATCTATAGTTTGAATTTATTTTGTGTCGGGCTCTGTTGGACAGGCCTCAGCACAAATCATATCAAAGTTATATTTTAGAGGCGCTTAGTTTGTTTTCTCTTATTTTAGTGTGTCTGTGAGTGGACATTTTCAGAACTTTGTACGTCTAACATTAATTTAAGCTTTAACTCTGATATACAGTACCAGTCAAAAGTTTGGACACACCTTCTCATTCAACAGTATTTCTTTATTATTACTATTTTCTACATTGTAGTAAAATAGTAAAGACATCAACACTATGAAATAACACATATGGAAACATGTAGTAACCAAAAACGTGTTAAACAAATCAAAATACGTTTTATATTTTAGGTTCTTTAAAGTAGCCACCCTTTGCCAGGCTGCATCAAATCCGGCCGTGATTGGGAGTCCCATAGGGCGACACACTGGGCGATTGCGTCGTCCGGGTTTGGCCAGGGGAGGCCGTCATTGTAAATAAGAATTTGTTCTTAACTGACTTGCCTAGTTAAATAAAGGTTAAATACTTTTTTTTTTTAATCCTTGATGACAGCTTTGCACACTCTTGGCATTCTCTCAACCAGCTTCACCTGGAATGCTTTTCGAACAGTCTTGATGCTGAGTACTTGTTGGCTGCTTTTCCTTCACTCTGCGGTCTAACTCATCCCAAACCATCTCAATTGGGTTAAGGTCATGTGACTGTGGGGGCCAGGTCATCTGATGCAGCATTCCATCACTCTCCTTCTTGGTCAAATAGCCCTGACACAGCTCGGACGTGTGCTTGGGGTCATTGTCCTGTTGAAAAACAAATGGTAGTCCCACTAAGCGCAAACCAGATGGGATGGCGTATCACTGCAGAATGCTGTGGTAGCCATGCTTGTTAAGTGTGCTTTGAATTCTAAATAAATCACTGACTGTGTCACCAGCAAAGCACCCCCACAACATCACACCTCCTCCATGCTTCACGGTGGTAACCACCAATGCGGAGATCATCCGTTCACCTACTCTGCGTCTCACAAAGACACGGTGGTTGGAAACCAAAATCTCAGATTTGGACTCATCTGACCAAAGGACAGATTTCCACTGTTCTAATGTCCATTGCTCGTGTTTCTTGGCCCAAGCAAGTCTCTTCTTTGTATTGGTGTCCTTTAGTAGTGGTTTCTAATGCAGCAATTCGACCATGAAGGCCTGATTCATCTGAACAGTTGAAGGCCTGTCTCCTCTGAACAGTTGATGTTGAGATGTGTCTGTTACTTGAACTCTGTGAAACATTTATTTGGGCTGCAATCTGAGGTGCAGTTCATTGCTGATTTCTGAGGCTGGTAACTGTAATGAACTTTTCCTCTGCAGTAGAGGTAACTCTGGGTCTTCCTTTCCTGTGGCGGTCCTCATGAGAGCCAGTTTCATCAAAGTGCTGTATGGTTTTTGCGACTGCACTTGATAAACTTTCAAAGTACTTGAAAAGTTCCGCATTGACTTACCTTCATGTCTTAAAGTAATGATGGGCTGTCATTTCTCTTTGCTTATTTGAGCTGTTCTTGCCATAATATGGACTTGGTCTTTTACCAAATAGGTCTATCTTCTGTATACCACCCCTACCTTGTCACAACACAACTGATAAGAGTAAGAAATTCCACAAATTAACTTTTAACAAGGAACACCTGTTAATTGAAATGCATTCCAGGTGGCTACCTCATGATGCTGGTTGAGAGAATGCCAAGAGTGGCAAAGCTGTCATCAAGGCAAAGGGTGGCTACTTTGAAGAATCTCAAATATAAAATATATTTCGATTTGTTTAACACTTTTTTTGGGTTACTACATGATTCCCCATGTGTTATTTCATAGTTTTGATGTCTTCACTATTATTCTACAATGTAGGAAATAGTAGAAAATGAAGACAAACCCTGGAATGACGAGGTGTGTCCAAAGTTTTGACTGGTACTGTATATCAATTTCTAATCGTGGTTATAAGGCTTTAAAACCGAGTAATAATAAATGGCCGATATAACGGTTATCGTTGCTTTAAGGATTCGGGGTTGACCACGTGTTCTCTCTCCGGTCTTCTGTCTGGTAACACTGAGTTTGTTTATATAAAAAAATATATTTTGCCTGCCACTATTTTGTAAACCGTAGTCTAGGTGTGGACCGTAGACACTGATATGAAATGACTGAAATGACAACGCTCAGAGCTTTAACTGGTTTGGGGGCAGGGGGTTAGCTGTATGATCCATGGAGTTCTATGCCTGAGTGTTCTCTGACTGCTATGTCGGTTGGTGTCTATGGTTTTCATGCCAACTGGATGGAGTTGGTGTGAGGTAGATGGGGTCGTTGTCTGTTTTTGCTCTGATAGATTTTTTAATGCCGCTTTATCTACTTGTGCACAGTATCTGTACCAAAAAAAACTGGATTTATGTACTGTAGTCTGCCTGTTTTAGAGAAGTTAAACATTCTGTCCCATCATTCTGTCCTTTATTTCTGCAGTCTTTTGACTGGCTTACTTCAAGTTGTACCAAAAATATTTGTTGCTGTGTATTGTCAGTGTAGCTTAGCCTAGTCCAATATTTGAGTACAAGCTCTCCCTCTAGACAACAGGAGATAAAAATGCAATATTTTGATGATCACTTTCCAAAGACAAACTTATTTTTTAATTTGACTAAGGCTCTCCCTGCTCAGCTTTAAAGTGACAGCGCAAATATCCAAATAGAAAGGGATGGGAAGAAGGGAGATCAGGGGTATTGTCCCCCTGTATAAAGTTAATATATTTGAGTGGTGTTTAGGTTTGAATGGTAGTGGTTATATGATATCAGTGGGTGCTTGCCCGCAATAATCTTTCCTGTTTCTCTACGTTTCCCCCTATGATGATATGGCGGACTGTGTTGTGATCCTTTCTAGACTGGTGTATCTGCTTTGGCAGCAGTTTGGGCTGTAGTCAGGCA
The DNA here is from genome assembly GCF_034236695.1 of Oncorhynchus nerka. Taxonomy (NCBI): domain Eukaryota; kingdom Metazoa; phylum Chordata; class Actinopteri; order Salmoniformes; family Salmonidae; genus Oncorhynchus; species Oncorhynchus nerka. The sequence continues at coordinate 21,235,974 of NC_088396.1, forward strand.
TTCAGTAGTCGGGTAGGGGCTGTCCGTTTTAGTTTTTCTACCAATCTTTAGCCATGAAATAAAAAGCTTGAACCAAAGTTGTTTTCTCACTAGCTGCTGTGCCTGTGTGCTCGCGCAAGTTGCTGTTCACACGATCACTATCCTACACATTACTACTGACAAGTTTTCTTCTCTTATACCCACCTATTTTAATCCTTTTGGCATCCCCCGCCTCTAACCCACTTCTAAGGAACAAGGACCTGCACGTTTTCTTCTTCTAGCTTTCTAACCACATCCTGTTAGCAGCTCTCAGGTCACGTGGTTGAAGCCCTCCTTCCTCTCATCGCCCAACTATCTTTACTGTGGGGGCTCATCCCCTGTCAGCACCAGTAAAGATGTTAGCCCTGTGCCGCCCTTATCGAGCTGCCCCTTTCGTAAACAACAACCCCACACAACAATAGTGTTCTTCTATCGGCCCTAACGTAACCAGATGAATGACTGCCTAGTTTGAAAAAGCAGAGACATCTCTACGCTAATACATTTTTATGTGCTCCTTTTCTAATCGTGAATTACTTTGACGGAATACCTCAGCATCACTTAAACATTAGGTTCACTTTAAGAAATCTCACACCCGTAGAATATTGTAGAATGTACAAGTCAGTGGAGGCTGGTGGGGGGAGCTATAGGAGGATGGGTTCATTGTAATGTCTGGAATGGAATCAATGGAACGGTATCAAACATATAAATAATATGGAAACCGCGTGTTTGACTCTGTTCCATCGAATCCATTCCAGCCATTCCAATGAGGCCGTCCTCCTATAGCTCCTCCCACCAGCCTCCACTGGTACAAGTACTGAATGGCTTTGCCATTTAAAAATAAACAAAAGAGTAATCGTTATCTAAAACTAGGACAAACTACTACTGCTATTTTCTAGTACTACTACTTATGGGGTATTTCCAGGTTTGAACAGGTTTGACATTATTTTGTGATCCTTGCCAAAGCAGCGAAAGCCTTTCTCTCTGCGGCTGGGTTGATGTCTCGATGCTGCTCACTTCACTGGTTTTCTGTCCTTGAGGTCATGGCAGGCCGAATGGGACTTGTAGTCCTATTTGTAGTGCTGTTTGTAGTCGTGAACCATTGGCCATCGGCAACATGGGAAGTTACTGAAATATTTATCTGAGGAACGACTAAAGGATTAGAGATAAATATATATATACAACTTATGTAAGATATTCATATTTTATATTTGAACTAGTATGTTATCAAGACTGAATGTAATGTTTTGTCATGCTTATAAAAAAAAAACTTAAAAAAAAAACATTTTTATTAATGTCAAGACCAAAAACTTTGACCCTTGGTGCGTGATTTGCGGACACCTGTGCCCATTACATGTGTGGGTGTGGTCTCTTGAGTGAGAGAGGCTTGCTGTGGTGCTTCAATCGGACAGTCCCTGCTTGTGCAGTTGCTAGGGGAACAAACAGACTGATGCGCCTGATCTTAATCTTTATTTTTTTTTGTCTGGTTGTTTGGTTTACTATGGATTTGATTTGATGTGCTGTTTTTAACAATCATTTGAATGTTTTTTTTTTATTACTTATGCCTTTAATTGTTTTGTATAGCATGAGAGGGCAAGATCACTGTCTTTCTAGGTTTGACAAAAGATTAACATTGACATTTATGCCTTATTGTTATTTAGAAGACAAGCATTGTAGCATATTGTTGTTTGTGCGACAGTGTATGAGAGTAATCTAGTGAGAGAGGCTACCTCCTCGCTAGCTTTTGTGTTTAGCTAGCTCAGTCAGTGCATAGGTATTTGCTGAAAATCTACAGTGTATTTTAGGCATCATTTGGGAGAGTGCTGTTCTGTCGCGGTTATGTTGCTACCTATGATTTTAGGGGTGACTCATACAGGTCGGAATACCTATAGAAAAGCTTTACAAATAACTGAACTCCAGCAGAGGTGTGTGTGTGTGTGTGCGCGTGCGTGTGTGTGCGTGAGCGTGCGTGTGTGTGTGATTGAGAGAAGGGAGTGCTGACTGCAGACCATGATGGTGCGTTTGTTTTCAGTTTACAGAGAAAGATGAGATTATGATAAAATCATTGAAGGGAAGAAGGGGATGATAATATTGAATAGGTGTTTTTAACAATCATTTTAATTTCCTCTGAGTATAAGACTTGTGAAGTTGTGGATCTCTGGTTCGTCTGATGCTCTAGAAGTGGATCTGTGTTGATGCATGTGGTCTACCCTCCTGTGTGGTGGGTGTAAAGGGAAAGTGCAGAACGGCACCAGTAAATCTGGGGTAACTAACTGGGTTAAGGGAGCTGTTGTATACCTCATTTTTAACTCGAGACTAAGTGAAACCTGCTTTAATCTACTTTAGAAATAAAAAAATGTAAAGCTGAATATTATAATAAACATAAACATCAAGGTCCTGTCAGAGAAGCCTACAGATGTCCGTTTTTAGTGTCCAGTGTCAGTTGCAGCCACCGGGGGGAGACACGCACCAGTACCAGAATGTCTGCTTATTTTTTTATAATATTTTTTTACAAGAGCATTAACCATCAGTCTCCCTAAACACACTGGCCTCTCAGACCTCAACCTCCAATTGTCTCATAAGGCTGAAAGTATTATCCACATTTTTATTTGGTTTTACCTCTGAAATATTTACCAATAGTATGTACTTGATTTACCCCTCCATTCTGTTTTCTATGATTTGACAATCCTGCCCTATTTTATTCTAATTTAGATTCTGAATGTAGATGTTGGTGTGTGTGTGTCTGTTCACCTGGTGGCACTCTGTCTTGATGTGCTCTCTTTCTTTCCTGTGGGAACGTTAACCAAAGACTTCTAAAGTGATTGTATATGGACTACACCATCTCTCACCCCTCTCTGCCTCACTATCCCATGAGACACACATTCAGCTGTGCACACCTGTAAAGTCAATACACCTATATGGCAGAGCTGTGTGTGCACCGTGGACACAACTGGTACCTGTAGCAGTGCCTGTGGATGGGGATAGGTTGAGTGTGGAGGGGCAAAGTGGGCTTCTCTGATGGACAGGTCAATTAACCAATCCCGTGGTGGCTGGGTGATGTTTGTTAATACACACTGAGGGTTGATCCTGTGCACACTGTTTATGCTCAGGACTCACTGTCTCGGTCTGTCTGTAGAACTGTTGCTAGGACACACATGTTCAAAGACTGTCACGAAAATACACTGTTTCTGCCTCTTGGGTACAGTGTGTCTGTTTGGCTCCAAGTCAATGCATTGTAGTTGCCAGGACACATTGTCTCTAGGATACACATTCTCTGGTTCTAGGGTACTGTTTCTGTCTCTCTGTCTCATCACCGTTTTCTTTCTTACATTCCCTCCCTCATTTCTTATTATGTTTCTCGATTCTCTCTGTTCAGCTTTGACACTATGCATCATGGTCCTTCACTCTGCATGGCCTGTGTCCAATTGGCTAAACTCTTTGGCCAATGGGGTCCCAGGGAAGCTTTGTTTGATGCTTTATTCCAAGTGGGGAGTTGTAGGATCTCACAAGCATTATCCCAATGCAAAAATATCCAAATATTTAATGTTTTACAAACGCAGATACCAAAGATAACTCTCTGTCCTGTCACTCGCTCTCTCTCTCCCTTCCTCTCACCCTGCAGCTTGTGTATTAAGAGACAACCCCAGCACTGGCTTTAGTTCTAGCCTCAGTAATTCCAAAGCATAGATGTATATTTTGGTATATTTCTGAGAAACCTAAATGAAAAACTTCTCGTTTGTTTGGTGTATCGCTCTTTTTCTGTCACAGCATGGAACTAATTGCAGAACTGTCTTACACTTGGTAGGTTAAAGATATAGTATTTTTGTATGTTTTGGGTGTGTCAAATTATGTGTGTGATCATATCAGTCAACACGGCCCAAGTGACCATGGTTTAAAAAAATATATAAAAAACAATATAAGGTAAACCTGTACATATTACTTCTGTTTGTGGATTTTTGAGAAATGCATTCTGTAAAATAAGTTTGGGCTAAACTAAAGGAATGTGTCCACTGTATCGTCCCAGACTGTAGTCTTTCCTCTGAATAATCTCCGTCTTGTCACTCTAGAACTCTGGGAGCCACGCTGTCGTTGTGACGCGCGGTTCTACCGTTCCAGTTTGGACTAGAACACTGCTCACTATGGACACATGCCTCAGATCCGACTACGAAACGCCCCCTCCAGACATGGCGGGTGGTGGCATATAGAACTGAAAGATTGTGTAGAACATTTTAAAGTATGTGAATCAGGACACATGGTAGATTTGATGCATTTGTCTGCTGTATTTTATTTGTTTATATATATATATATATATATATATATATAAACAATATTTTACTGTAACTGTACAGTTCTCTTTAGTTGTAAACATCATTAAACCATTTTCCAAGTGTTTTAACATTGGAACGTGTACTGTGTCTTTTATTATGTTCAAAATATCAACATTACCACATACAGCCATAAAGGGCACAGAAAGCAGTCAATAAACTTAACAAATGACATGATAATACACATAGATAAGATATGCACACGTTTCTGCTGATTTGTAACATGCAATAACAGAGCAGGGAGTTGAGCTCAGGAGTAGAACACTGCTATAGCTAGAAAGCAGATAACCTATGCTGTTATCTTCAGAGATATAAGCTGACTGGGGGATCAGTGGAGGGGAGATCTGCCAATGGAGTAAACAGCTGCCTCTGTGCCGAGGGCTGACTGGGGGATCAGTGGAGGGGAGATCTGCCAATGGAGTAAACAGCTGCCTCTGTGCCGAGGGCTGACTGGGGGATCAGTGGAGGGGAGATCTGCCAATGGAGTAAACAGCTGCCTCTGTGCCGAGGGCTGACTGGGGGATCAGTGGAGGGGAGATCTGCCAATGGAGTAAACAGCTGCCTCTGTGCCGAGGGCTGACTGGGGGATCAGTGGAGCGGAGATCTGCCAATGGAGTAAACAGCTGCCTCTGTGCCGAGGGCTGACTGGGGGATCAGTGGAGGGGAGATCTGCCAATGGAGTAAACAGCTGCCTCTGTGCCGAGGGCTGACTGGGGGATCAGTGGAGGGGAGATCTGCCAATGGAGTAAACAGCTGCCCCTGTGCCGAGGACTGACTGGGGGATCAGTGGAGGGGAGATCTGCCAATGGAGTAAACAGCTGCCTCTGTGCCGAGGGCTGACTGGGGGATCAGTGGAGGGGAGATCTGCCAATGGAGTAAACAGCTGCCTCTGTGCCGAGGGTTGACTGGGTCAGATCAGTTTGGAGGTGGTGGCAGGGCGGAGGGCCGGGTCTGAGTCTGGGTGTTTGCACTGAGAGGCTGGGGGACCTTGGCTTTCTTGTCCTTCTTGCGAGTCTGTGAGAAGAGAGAACCCACAGGAAGAATGTGTAGGTTAATAGCCATCAGGAGCTTTTCTACAGATTAAGTTGGACAACAACATTTCACTTGTGTTGCCCTAGTTTTGTCATGTAAGTTTGATAGCAGTTTTATGACATGCTGATGACTATCCACAGTATAGTATATGGATGGCAGAGTAGAGATTTCATCTTTCCATCTCTCAAATGTACATAACCTATAGATTTTCAATGTTCTATGTCACAATACCAGTAAATGCAGATATGTAGTTCACATGACTCAGCACAGGGGGCTGAGTCATGTGTTTTGTTCACTACATGTGACTCTTACCCTCCCCTTGGACTCGATCACCTGGTAGGCCTCACTCCCATCATCTTTTATCTGGAGAGCCTAGAAAACAAAACACGTTTTATGGTATTGGTCAATGAATAAAGCGCCCCTGGGATGGAAGGCTTGCAGAAGTGGATGAACCTGCATTTAGGATCACAGTGTTCTGCAACATCTCAGAATTGGAACACGTTTATAAGCCTGTGGTATATAAGAAGTAGTCCTTACCTGGTATGTGTCGCTACTAGCTTCCTGTCTGCGCTTCTAAGAGGGACAACCACAAACATGAACGCATTAAAAAGACTGTGCTCAGAATTATAACACGGCCTCTCTCACACGCTAGTCATAATAGCCCTCTCACTCACCCGTCTAGTAGCTGCAGTCTGGTCAGTTCTTAGATCCTCATAGTCGTCAGCAATAGCACCCGTCAGGAGTTCCTTTACAAAAACATACAGTACCAGTCAAACTTTGGACATACCTACTCGTTCAAGGGTTTAATAAATTGTTTCTATTTTCTACATTGCAGAATAATAGTGAAGATATCAAAACTATGAAATAACACATATGGAATCATGTAGTAACCAAAAAAGTGTTAAACAAATCAAAATATATTTTATATTTGAGATTCTTCAAAGTAGCCACCCTTTGCCTTGATGACAGCTTTGCACACTCTCATTTCAAGAACTTTGAAAGTTTCTCAAGTGCAGTCGCAAAAACCATCAAGCACGGATGAATCTGGCTCTCATGAGGACCGCCACAGGAAAGGAAGACCCAGAGTTACCTCTGCTGCAGAGGATAAGTTCATTAGAGGTACCAGCCTCAGAAATTGCAGGCCAAATAAATGCTTCAGAGTTCAAGTAACAGACACATCAACTGTTCAGAGGAGACTGTGAATCAGGCCTTCATGGTCGAATTGCTGCATTAGAAACCACTACTAAAGGACACCAATAATAATAAGAGATTTGCTTGGGCCAAGAAACACGAGCAATGGACATTAGAATGGTGGAAATCTGTCCTTTGGTCTGATGAGTCCAAATTTGAGATTTTTGGCTCCAACCACCGTGTCTTTGTGAAACGCAGAGTAGGCGAATAGATGATCTCTGCATGTGTGGTTCCCACCGTGAAACATGGAGGTGGTGTGGGGATGCTTTGCTGGTGACACTGTCAGTGATTTATTTAGAATTCAAGGCACACTTAACCAGCATGGCTACAACAGCGATACGCCATCCCATCTGGTTTGTGCTTAGTGGACTATCATTTGTTTTTCAACAGGATAATGACCAAACACACCTCCAGGCTGTGTAAGGGCTATTTGACCAAGGAGGAGAGTGATGGAGTGTTGCATCAGATGACCTGGCCTCCACAATCACCCGACCTCTACCCAATTGAGATGGTTTTGGATGAGTTGGGCCGCAGAGTGAAGGAAATCCAGTCAATAAGTGCTCAGCATATGTGGGAACTCCTTCAAGACTGTTGGAAAAGCATTCCAGGTGAAGCTGGTTGAGAGAATACTATGAAGAGAGTCTGCAAAGCTGTCATCAAGGCAAAGGGTGGCTACTTTGAAGAATCTAAAATATAAACTAGATTTAGATTTGTTTAACACGTTTTTGGTTACTACATGATTCCATGTGTTATTTCATAGTTTTGATGTCTTCACTATTATTCTACAAAGTAGAAACAGTAAAAATAAAGAAAAACCCTTGAATGAGAAGGTGTGTCCAAACTTTTGACCGGTACTGTACATTCAGAATGTCAGTACCATGTCCATGATGCCACTACACACACACACACACACACACACACACACACAACACACACACACACACACACACAGTATGGGACATTGTAGCTCACTGCATATGTGGAGTCCTCCACAGGTGCAGTTACAGACTTGCCCCACTGTAGACAGAGAGAAGAGGGGAGGAGCAGAAACAAGGAGTGGATAACACTGTTCTACATCCATTTCTATGTATTCAATTGAACGATAACACGCCTCTGTAACATGTGCACTAACTCATCCTCACTGTATACACTTAAATAACTAGTACCTCATCATTGCTAGACAATGGAAGGCATTACCCACCTGTATTGTGACTCACCTTCACTTTGAAGAATAGAACGGTGGTGATGATGGAGTAGAGAATCAGGACTCCGTCCAGTATGTAGCAGATGACCGGTTCATTCAATGAAGCCTCTACAGGGCACACAGAAGATGAAGAGTCTTTAAAACACAGACAGGGCACACACACGAGCGCAGAGAAGGGGGAGGTATAATAATACAGTTGAAGTCGGAAGTTTACATACACCTCAGCCAAATACATTTAAACTCAGTTGTTCACAATTCCTGACATTCAATCCTAGTAAAAATTCCCTGTCTTAGGTCAGTTAGGATCACCACTTTATTTTAAGAATGTGAAATGTCAGAATAATAGTAGAGCGAATAATTTATTTCAGCTGTTATTCATTTCATCACATTCAAAGTGGGTCAGAAGTTAACATACACTCAATTAGTATTTGGTAGCATTGCCTTTAAATTGTTTAACTTGGGTCAAACGTTTTAGGGTAGCCTTCCACAAGCTCCCCACAATAAGTTGCGTGAATTTTGGCCCATTCCTCCTGACAGAGCTGGTGTAACTGAGTCAGGTTTGTAGGCCTCCTTGCTCGCACACGCATTTTCACTTCTGCCCACAAATTTTCTATAGGACTGAGGTCAGGGCTTTGTGAAGGCCACTCCAATACCTTGACTTTGTTGTCCTTAAGCCATTTTTACACAACTTTGGAAGTATGCTTGGGGTCATTGTCCATTTGGAAGACCCATTTGCAACCAAGCTTTAACTTCCTGACTGATGTCTTGAGATGTTGCTTCAATATATCCACATAATTGTCCTCCCTCATGACGCCATCTATTTTGTGAAGTGCACCAGTCCCTTCTGCAGCAAAGCACCCCCACAACATGATGCTGCCACCCCCGTGCTTCACGGTTGGGATGGTGTTCTTCAGCTTGCAAGCATCCCCCTTTATCCTCCAAACATAACAATGGTCATTATGGCCAAACAGTTCTATTTTTGTTTCATCAGACCAGAGGACATTTCTCCAAAAAGTACGATCTTTGTCCCCATGTGCAGTTGCAAACCGTGTTCTGGCTTTTTTATGGCGGTTTTGGAGCAGTGGCTTCTTTCTTGTTGAGCGGCCTTTCAGGTTTTGTCGATATAGGACATGTTTACTGTGGATAGATACTTTTGTACCCGTTTCCTCCAGCATCTTCACAAGGTCCTTTGCTGTTGTTCTGAGATTGATTTGCATTTTTCGCACCAAAGTACGTTAATCTCTAAGAGACAGAACACATCTCCTTCCTGAGAGGTATGACGGCTGCGTGGTCCCATGGTGTTTATACTTGCGTACTATTGTTTGTACAGATAAGCGTGGTACCTTCAGGCGTTTGGAAATTGCTCCCAAGGATGAACCAGACTGGTGGTCTACAATTATTTTTCTGATGTCTTGGCTGATTTCTTTTGATTTTCCCATGATGTCAAGCAAAGAGGCACTGAGTTTGAAGGTGCTCCTTGAAATACATCCACAGGTACACCTCCAATTGACTCAAATTGTGTCAATTAGCCTATAATAAGCTTCTAAAGCCATGACATCATTTTCTGGAATTTTCCAAGCTGTTTAAAGGCAGTCAAATTAGTGTATGTAAACTTCTGACCCACTGGAATTGTGATACAGTGAATTATAAGTGAAATAAGCTGTCTGTAAACAATTGTTGGAAAAATGACTTGTCATGCACAAAGTAGATGTCCTAACCGACTTGCCAAAACTAGTTTGTTAACAAGACATTTGTGGAGTGGTTGAAGAACGACTTTTAATGACTTCAACCTAAGTGTATGTTAACTTCCGACTATAAGCAAACCAGCCATTGTGGAATAGATGGAATTAGATTATGATAGTACCGATGAATGAATGTGCTTATTTCATCAGGAATATTTGATGTGTACGACATTTTTGGGTGAAATTTGCATTAAAAAACAGAATAATTGCCCATAATTCTGCACCGTTGGATAGTTGTTCTTCCAATTTTGATCATCATGATTTAGTGACGGCAAAGAAAATGTTTTGATCAACTGGAATTTTGTTACTTTCTGTTTGTGTGCTTGGACTCAAGATACAGTATAAGTGTATGAGGTTGGGTTAATCTTTTGCAGGCAGTACTGTTCTTTTGATGGATGTATTTGCAATTTGCATGGTATAATATAGTTCTGATGAATGTATTTATGTTTTGAGAAGGCAACTACATTTTGAAAACATATTTACTGTTTCGCAAAATGCCACAGAATTGTGTGTCTTGTGGACCCTGTTTTTGAAAATCAACATTGTTACAAAAATAAATGCTTGTACTCGATTGAGAAAAACTGTAAAAAGGTGAATGGATACTTAACTAGAAAGGAGAATGGGGTAGTACTGAGCACAGAGCTGTACCTATATTTACATAGGTGGAAATTGGAGACATTTTACTACAGTACACTAATGTAAGAGAAAGTCTGCATGTAATCGGAAATATAGATAACAGTCTCCCTGTCACTAAAAAGGGGGAGCGCTATATCTCTCTCAATCTTTCTGTGGTTTGCCTCCACACTATGTAGTTCAGTGGTTTCTAGAGAAGCTGTTGCTTGGGTAATTTCTAACACTTATTAGTGTAAGAAAGGTGTGGGGGGAAATGCCTGAGACCATTTAGCTGGGGCCAGCTGGTGATCATCTACATTTCTACAAGATGTAGGATCTTAATCAGAGACAGTTTGCTACAGCAAGAAAATAATCCAGCAGCAACAGGAAATGTGAATTATTATGTGGGTTATAATAAATATACATTTTTTTAGGGGTAGATTAATTTTTCGTTCAGGCAAATCAAGTCTGTTTATTTCCCACTTCTTTAAAACTCAAATACACTACAAGTTTGATTTTCCTTCTTTGCAGGGAAATTCTCAGCAACAAAATAGTGATCAATTAAGATCCTACATCTGTACAGGTGCACGCATGCAGACACACACACACACCTAATTGAGGATATTGACCTGCACACGTGAATGTATGGTATGTTAGGATAACTTTATTGGAAAGATTCACTTTTTGGAGTTTTGATTTTGCATCAAGGACTTTATTTCAAATTCACTATTGAGTCACCCTCTTTATTCAGCAGCAACATTGTCTCGGAATAATCACTCTCTAGTTTTCAGTTCTCAAACACCAACAGGTGCTACTCTTTCGCATATGTGTATGTCTGTGACTTTGCCATTCTGGTAATGCGGAAACGAACAAGGCCACGTCTAAGCTTTCATGTTCTTCGCAGACTCTAAAAATAGATGCGTAGAAAGGTAGCCGCTCAATCACAAACATGAACATATAGGTAAGGGTACAGAGCACTAAATCTCCTGGAGCCTGCCTCTCTCCTGACCAGGGGCAGGACACTCTCCGTACTCAGGATAGAGCACCTCTGGGTGGGTAAGGAGGTGAAGGCGGTGAGGGTGGGAGAGGAACGCCATCGAAGGGCTTTGGACAGAGCATATACACAGTAGCACAGGAAACGTACTATCTAGCCACACTAGAAAGCATTAAAGTCCATTTCTAACCAAACAAACAACTTTAATGTATCATTTTCCTAACCTTAGCCCTCACACATAAATTCAGAACCAACAGCTCATATACTTGCTGAATAGTTTTGATGGTATCGCCACTTCTGTGCAGTCTACCATGGCTATTTAGTGACTATCGTAATACATCTAGGTTGGCACTTACCTGCAGAAGAAAAAAACATCAGCATCAGCATGACACCTGTCCTCCATGTAATGGTCATCCTCTTTTCTCTATTTCTCTGCAAGGACACGGGTGATGATCCCTCTCTTTTGGTCCTGGGCTGAATGATGGGCGCTAGCTCTAGAGGGCTCTCTTCATTTTCTCTCTCTCTCTCTCTCTCTCTCTCTGATCACAGGAAGTGGCTGCACTGACACCAATGTATTTGCTCCCCCTCGCTCTCCTACATTCTCTCCATCTATCTAAGGTTCTTATTTTTACCTCCCTTAGCATATATACTTGTCTTTTTCTGTCTTAGTTTTCTCGCTGGCTCTTCCTCTCTCTAACCACCACTCTTTCTCTATTTTACGCCCTTATCCCTCTCTCTTAGCATTTGTTTTTCCGTAGTGCAAGTTCAGCTCCTCAGTATCTCCATTTGTAACAGATTTCAGGCTTTATCAACAGACAGCCTATGAATGTAAAAATCAACTTCATTTCCTAAAGGTACTGTGTGCTTCCTCCGGCTGTCAAATAAAGCAATAATAAACAAGAGGGTAAGCATTACTGTGATTATTGGCACGGCTGGATTGTTAAACCTGCAAGAGCCTAAATTCGGTTGCTGTTGTTACAGCCCACAGGGACACATCACAAAAATGTGCAATCTACCCCACCATGGCAAGGTGGCAGCTCCAGTATTGTACACAGCGAGCAAGGATATCAAATTATCAAAACATTTCAAAGCTAAGGTACAGAATAACTTGATCTCTAATGGTGTACCATTGATAACAGGTGAGTTTTTATGTTTTTGTGCTTATATAAACTCAGCAAAAAAAAGAAACGGCCCCTTTTCAGGACACTGTCTTTCAAAGATACTTCGTAAAAATACAAATAACTTCACAGATCTTCATTGTAAAGGGTTTAAACACGGTTTCCCATGCTTGTTCAATGAACCATAAACAATTAATGAGCATGCACCTGTGGAACGGTCGTTAAGATACTAACAGCTTACAGACGGTAGGTCAGTTAGGTCCTCACCAGACATCACCGGCAACAACGTTGCCTATGGGCACGAACCCACCGTTCCCACCGGACCAGGCAGGACTGGCAAAAAGTGCTCTACACTGACGAGTTGCGGTTTTGTCTCACCAGGGGTGATGGTCGGATTCGCGTTTATCGTCGAAGGAATGAGTGTTACACCGAACCCTGTACTCTGGAGCAGGATCGATTTGGAGGTGAAGGGTCCGTCATGGTCTGGGGCGGTGTGTCACAGCATCATCGGATGGAGCTTGTTTTCATTGCAGGCAATCTCAACGCTGTGAGTTGCAGGGAAGACATCCTCCTCCCTCATGTGGTATCCTTCCCGCAGGCTCACCCTGACATGACCCTCCAGCATGACAATGCCATCAGCCATACTGTTCGTTTTGTGCGTGAGTTCCTGCAAGACAGGAATGTCAGTGTTCTGCCCTGGCCAGCGAAGAGCCTGGACCTCAATCCCAATGAGCACGTCTGGGACCTGTTGTATCGGAGGGTGAGCGCTAGGGCCATTCCCCCAGAAATGTCTGGGAATTTGCATGTGCCTTGGTGGAAGAGTGGGGTAACATCTCACAGCAAGAACTTGCAAATCTGGTGCAGTCCATGAGGAGGAGATGCACTGCTGTACTTAATGCAGCTGGTGGCCACACCAGATACTGACTGTAAACTTTTGATTTTGACCTCCCCTTTGTTCAGCGACACATTATTCCATTTCTGTTTGTCACATGTCTGTGGAACTTGTTCAGTTTATGTCTCAGTTGTTAAATCTTATGTTAATACAAATATTTACATATGTTAAGTTTGCTGCAAATTTACGCAGTTGACAGTGAGAGGATGTTTCTTTTTTTGCTGAGTTTATGTTGTAGCTTGGACCCTATTTTAAATCTTCGGAAGTTGTAGTTGAGGACTTGGTGGACTGGATATTCTTTAGGGTTAGGTTTTACTTAGCACTGCGTTCTCTTCCAGGTGCTGGTAAGGGCACAGATGACAGACCGGTAGGATTCCAGTTCAGGTTGTTTAATGACGCTGATTCACATAGAGCAGTAACGGCACAGAACAGCGTATTGCTTGACAATTGTGTTTTAACCAAGAGTGTGTACGGTTCTGAAAAGGGGGAAATTAAGTACAATAGTAAATGGCAGGTATAGGCTTAATACAACCTCCAATTACATTACATATTGTAGCAATATTATTTATAGCTTATCTGCTGCACATGCCAATACAACCTAATGACATGGCTGTGACTTCACTAATGAATGATCCGAGGTGTGCAACTACAGTACACAGTACTACTGAGCAGCACCATCATCCTTACACAACTGCATGAACTTGAATGTATAATGCATCCACAAGGCTCAATGCTAACAAAATACCCACATAATCTATACAGTATACATCCATATAACCACTGGGCATAAGACTAGACACTGAAATGCTAAATGTCTGAAATGAGATGACAGAAACAACAGGGTTAGAAAGTTTACAGTTACTAGCTCGCGGTAAAAACACGATTTAGCATAACAAAGGAGTGCATCCACAACACATAATTGTAAGAAATATGAAATCACATTTCTGAAGGACGCACACTGGCCTTGGCTAAAACAAAGAACACGAACTAAAGGTAATCACAGGAGATGGCTGGAACTTATCGCGACACCCAGCCTCATATAAATAATAATTTTTTCTCAACTGACTTGCCTAGTTAAATAAATAAAAAATAAATATATGCATATACTGTACCTTATACCATCTATTGCACCTTGACTATGCCGCTCGGCCATCGCTCATCCATATGTACATTTTCGTATTCCATCCCTTTAGATATGTGTGTATTAGGTTGGAGAATTGTTAGATTACTTGTTAATTGTTAGATTACTTGTTATTACTGCACTGTCGGAACTAGCAACACAAGCATTTCGCTACACTCGCATTAACATCTGCTAACCATGTGTACGCGACCAATAAAATTAGATTTGATTTGACTTATCACGGCTTCTGTACTTTCTCTCCTTACTACCTTCTCCTCAGTTAAAGATCACCCAGCATGCTCTGCTCCCGGTGGGCGGGAGTCTCAATAGTCTTTCGTACTGAGGTGTTTGTTCTGTTTTCGATGTCGGTTGAGACATATCATATTCTTGAATACAGACTGGGTGTCATGTTTTGGCTGATAAATGTAATAAAATGTGAATAAAATGTACATTTCAACTTTCAAATTATTACCACAAAGATGGTTGGAGGTCCACACATCAGAGAATGTTGACTTGAGTGGGAATATCCATTGTTATACATTTAGCTGTCAATCTTTCATAGGTAACCTATTGAAATCATAGAAATATAGATAATATAATTGACCTTCCTATTCAAGTTGACTTTCCATGTTGGGTGGACCGGCAGCCATATTTCTGGTAGTACTAGACAGTTAAAAATCACATTTACATTTGAATGGTGTACCAGCTAAATTGCAGTGGTCTGCAGGGATAGGTTCATTCTATTCATATTTGTATTATTATTCTTGAAATGACACCTAGCCTGTATTCGAGAGTATGCTGTGTCTCAACCGATGACTGGCATAACACAGACACATCAGATAATGTAAAATAGTGTCTAAGAATCGGAATCCATGCGTTTTTAGATAATTGATGTTAAAGGTTTTTAAAAAAAAGAACATTTTATATTTAAAAACTTTTCCCCCCAAGAAATCATAGAATAGTTTGACAGCCCTGTTTATAGGCTTTCAAATGATATCCACCTCAACCATTTACCTTTTTCAGTAATTAAGACTTGGCTTTACACAATTACTGTTGCTGTTTACGCAATCCAATAACAGTCCATTATAAATCGCAATCTGGGTCAGATGGGCATAATTTGAAAGGTTGTTCTATTGCCAACATGACTAGCTAAATGATAAAATACGATTTTACAGTATTAGGCTTTCACAAGGAAATTCAGCGAATTTTGGAGAACATAGACTGGAATCATGAGTGCATAAAGATTCGACCTGGCCTTACTAAGAATCTAATTATTTCACTCATCCCTGTTTAAGACATTAGAGACTTGAAGAAGACCAGAACGGAGGTTCGAGGTTGCAGCTTGAGTGTCAATAGACTAATTGAGGTGAAGAAGGGGGTAAATAGCAAGTGGATGACAAGGCATTTTGACATCCCTGTGTGAAATGCTCGCCCGGCATCATCTGACTATGGAAGATGGACCACAACTGGCCTGAATGATGAGCAAAAATCCTCTTCAATATGAACATTTAATGAGTGAAGAGAGTGATGGTGTAGGTCTATTGGGACACATTTTTGGATGAGCTGGTTTCAAAACGAATATGCTCTTCTTGTTTTCCTTCTTTTCTTTTCAGAAAATAAACTGTATGGAGAAAACGGTAGCATTGTTATTTACGAGGCAAACTACTGCGACCAAAATACAGAACACGTCACTTCCAACATTACATCTCCATGGCAACATCGCAACCAACGTCACATCTGTAACTCCACAGCTGTCGAACGTCAACACGAATCACTACTCATGTCACGTGTTTATCCTGGGCGGTTCTTAAAACTCTCCGTTACATGACCGTTGTCATTTCTTCTTGGTGCAGAGCGTAAATCATCCGTGGTATGTGACGGTGCAAACACAACGATCATCAATTTAATCGGCACGAGGTAAAGCAAAAAGAGCAAAGTAATCAAAGGGAAAGGAAATATTTCCGAAGATTTGTTTCCAGAGGACTCTTGCTCGCGGTAGCAAAGAGAGAGCACGAACAGTGGGTTTGCGTTGTTTCTAGCAAAGCTAGCTCACAGATCGTCCTGCATTCCTGTCTCTGGGTCGTGTGCATGCTGTTGTGATTCGCATTGGCAAACAACCGAATAAAAAATATGAAACAACACAACCGCAAACAACCCTTGTTCCTGGCGTTCATCACGTTTTTAGGTGAGTATAGATGCTAGATGGGCACAATAAATACAATGAATCTAACGCGAATACACCAGAACTCGGTCCTCTAACCTATTTTAACCTCGTTTGCTGGTTTATGTAAACGTGTAAAGCTGGTTCTTCGTTTGCCCTTTGACTTGCATTGCCCTATGTTACAGGTCGATGCGGGTCCAGACTGAGTTGTTTGTCTTGCTTAGTGGCTGTAGTGCATGACGAAGTCAAGCGGTGCATGTGCGCTTTTGTGGCAATGGGCCCCTCACGTGATTCCAAAAGTGCTGTGACAGTGATAAAAAAAACTGGATTCATTATGACCTGTATCATTATTGATGTCACTGCACTCGGTTGTTTTGTTTATTACATTATATGCTTGTTTCTTGGCAAGTAACCGATTTAGTGCTTTGGGCAATAAGCTGGTAGTCATGTGCTGTAGAAGGCCATGCTATTAGATCGCAGTAACATGTGTACAGCCTGTCCTTTGTAATCTTCTCTTTGTAGGACAAACTGGGCCTAAATGTAATCTAAATGGGTACAGGCAACTAAAATAATGTCAAGATATTGTGGAAATTGATTGTCTATTTGTCTGAAGTAATAAGTGAGACAGAAATGAAAATGATCGATCCAGACGAACCAATGATTTACCGGGGACATTTTACAGATCAATAATAACTATAAATTAGTTATTTTTCTTCGGGAGTAGGTCAGCTTTAATATTGCAGCTTGTGGCTTCTATCAATGTAATTGTCCATTTCCAATCCCCCCTATTTTTTTTAAGTGTAGGCTAAATTATTTATTTTTTATTAAATATATTTTACTAATTTATTATTCTCCCTATCCCTACCTCCCCTAATTGGAGTAAACTAATGGCCAACAATACTTAGGCTTCTACTTCCAGCTGACAGTATTTTACTGACAGTATATTTTACACTTTTCTGTTTTTTTTAGTTGCCCTCAACCCCTCCTATCTATATCTGAAAACCATCCAGCTTTGATTTCTAGTGGCCATATATTTTTATAATATAACTGTTTCACAAAAGTTCTGAACCTTTCTATGCTCAGTTTCTACATATTTTAAATTAAAGATGAACATTTTTGTTAAGAGTATTATTTCATTGATTGATTTTATGGCTTTAAGTCAAACAGCAGAAATATTTGCAGCGTTAACTCCAGGTAAATGTTGTAATTCTTCAGCCATTCATGAATGTGCATCCATAAACAAGCTACATAAGGTCAGTACCAAAACAAGTGATCTAATGCAAGCTGTATGGTGCAGTGGTCTATTTTTTGGGGGCTTAAATTAAACGGGTATACTTTAATCACAATTTTCTTTAATCAGTTTTGGTCTTTAATGCAGGGCCGACAGACAAGTTCCTTACCTTCTACCCCTTCCACTTGCCGCCTCCATTTTTACGGTAATGCTGCAATTTTGGATAGAGCAGACATTTCCATACATTTCTATTAACCGCATGTGACAACTCCACCAGTTCTATTTATTACAGAATTTAAAGATATCTTTTATTATATATTTTTTGTTTTATTATCAATTAGTTTGTGTTTAATAATATTTATTGTAATATTTGTTTTCTTTTCTGGTGGATTATACTAAAATTGCAATCAGCTTGTTTTAAATATAGCAATATTTGTATTTATTTAATTTAAGTAACCAAAAGTGAGATGTAAACAACAATGAGGGGAAAAAGGCCATTCTGGAACACGGGGTGAGCCATTCTTACAAATCTGCTAGAGAACCAGTTCAGATTTAAGTATAGCTTTTGTATGACTGAAGTCTTAAGTAAGCGGTCCAATGCTTTAATATTTTCTGCCCTCCAAATCCATATTCATTACATAAATAGGCCTGTTCAATTTTCTGGCTTGGCGTTCCAAATAAAGTGGAATATCTTTTGCTCATATAATAAATAAATAAAGTATTTAGGTGTAGGCAAAGCCATAAGTAAATAGTTAATCAGGGTGATGTTTTCCACAAATAGACTTTTACTAGAGGAATGTGGAGTTTGAAATTAAATAAGTCTGCTAATATGGGCTATTGCCAACAGGACAATTGATAGCCACAACATTCAAAGTAGTAATAGTTTTAAGGGCAATATAAAAATAATTACTGTTGTGTTATTGTGATTGTCAATTTATCGTGATATGGATTTGTCTATATTGCCCAGCTCTGTAAACTTAATTGTCCTCAAGTTGCTGAATATTTTTTACATTTTAGCCTAAGGTTTCCTCCTCTATTCCTACAAAAGCGAGGTAGTGGTGACAGTGTTCACTAGTATTTTCCTCTGCACAGGGAGATAGACGGACATTGGCCAAAGAGAATGTGAGCGATGACATCAACAATGATGTAGCCTTGGAAGCCACATGAAGCTAATTGTGATGAATGTGACCGTATTGTAGATTTTTTTTTTTATAGATGAACCAAGTAGAACAGAAATGCTTCTTCATTCCAATGGTTCTTAAAAAAACACTTGTGTGAGTCAAGGGTTTCACATTTTGGGGACTATTCAGAGGTGGAAACTTTCTGTGGGAATTAACAGGAATGTATGCATATGAATATAATTTAAAATGTAGATGTTTTTTGTATAGGATATATTTACCATATATGGAGACAATATCATGGAGACAGAAACATGAACCTTTTACCTTGTCATAAGTAGACCATTTCAAATGATTTAAATCCTTCCAATAGAAATAAAAAACATTTAGTTATGAATTGAATTTTAATTGAGTTGACTCTTCACATGGAATGATTTCTCTGAACAAAAGATAGGGAATATTGAATGATCCATCGCATCTCCCAAAAACGTTTAACATCTGTAAATGAAAATAAAGCTTTGGTTGTCTTCCTCAGGCTTCTCCCTGGACTTCCTCAATGTCCACCTCTTGAACATCAGACTCTGGGGTCTCATCTTCATTGTCACTTTCCAACCTTGAGGATGGATCATTGTCAGGCTCAAAAAGCCTCAAGTTTGTCCGGATGGCCACTAATTATTCAACCCTTGTATTAGTCAGCCTGTTGCGTGCTTTGGTGTGTGTGTTCCCAAACAAGGACCAGTTGCGCTCTGAGGTGGCTGATGTTGGTGGGATTTGGAGGATGATGGAGGCAACAGGGGAAAGAGCCAAAGATCCACAAAGTCCCTTCCACCAGGTGACTGATGAGATATGTTGGCATGACTGCCATATTGCATCTCCATCCCAAAGCCCTTGCTTGGAAGTGTACTTCGCCAGACTGCCGAGAACCTTGCCCTCATCCAGGCCAAGGTGGCGAGACACTGAAGTGTTGACACCACAAGCCTAGTTTCTCTGCACCAGAGAGGGTGCTCTTGCTAGCATACTTGGGGTCCAACATGTACGCTGTGGCGTGTATGGGCTTCAGGCAGAAGTCTTCACGCTTTTGATGTATTTCAGAACTGCAGTTTCCTCTGCTTGGCGCAACAGTGAAGTGGGCAGGGAAGTACGGATTTCTTCTCTTACATCTGCAAGCAGAGTCTGAACATCAGACCGGATGGCATTGTCACCCTCAATCGCTGCAATGGCCACTGCTATAGGTTTCAGGCTGCTTACCACTCTCTCCCAAAATACATAATCCAGAAGGATCCTCTTGATGGGGCTGTCCATATTGGCAGACTGCGATATGGCCATTTCTTGGAGACTCCTTCTCCTTCCCCACCCAAACGGGTGTTGCTGGGCAGCATCAATGTGGTGCTCTTATACTTCTCACTTTGCTTGGTGAGGTAGATTGCTGGAATAACTTGACCCTTCACATACCTAACCATTTCCTTGGCTGTCTTGTAGATTGTATCCATTGTTTTCAGTGCCATGGTGTCCTTTAGGAGCAGCACAGCCAATGGGAGTGATGTGAGGGTAAGACTCCTCCAAGCAGCCTTCATGTTCGCAGCATTGTCTGTCACCAGTGCAAATACCTTCTGTGGTCCAAGGTCATTGACTGCCTAAAGCTCATCTGCAATGTAGACACCAGTGTGTCTGTTGTCCCTTCTCTGTGCTCTTGTAGAATACTGGTTGAGGGGTGGCGATTATGTAGTTAATTATTCCTTGCCCAAGAACATTCGACCACCCATCAGAGATGATTGCAATAAAGTTTGCTTTCTCTGATTTGCTTGACCTTCACTTGAACTCTGCATCCAGCAAATTACTAGATAAAACATGTCTGTATGGAGGGGTCTCTTCCAATACACATTGCCTGTGAGCATCGGGTGAACCAGTTGCATACACAGCTCGAGCAAGACCTTCATCAGCATTTCTCTGACCACGTTCCTCCATTGAGTCAACGTCTGATTCCAGGAGGACCACGAGCTGTTGCTATCGATAAGGTGTCTGATTCCTCATTTTCACCTTGAATAGAAGTAGAGGGACTTTTGTCAGAGGTTGTGAGCATTGAGGAAACTTTATGCCCTTGGCCAGATGATTCTGCATCTTTGTTGCATTCTTCACATATGATATGGCACAGTATTTGCAAATGTATACAGCGTTACCTTCTACATTAGCTGCAGTGAAATGTCTCCACACATCAGATCGTGCCCGTGTCATTTTACTGTAAAGATTAGTAAAAAAAAAACAATTCCATGTATAGATAAATGGTTAAGCAGCTAGATTATACAACTCCTTTGTAAGATACGTTTTAAAATGAAACATTATGGAAAGAGGTGAATTAACACTCCTCAGGGGGCTCAAGCAAGCGAAAAACCACATGGTAGCAAAAACTAGCTAGCAGAAATTGTTAACAAGTTAGAAATGATTGAAACACACTTTCCTGTAGGCTACTATTTACTAGTTAACAAAATCATGCATGTCATAAAATATATTCACCCCACCCAGTATTGTAATCAAAACTTACCAGAAGGCATGTAGTCATTGGCTCAGACAGTGTAGTAGTATGGGCTCAATAGCATCTCATTAGTGTGCAAGATCTGGAGAATCAGCTGATGGAAGAATGCATGGAGGGTTGCAATCGCATTGAATTGGGGATAGTGTTACCAAAATATGCCACAAGAACTAGAATCCCTGTTAAGCACACTTTTTAAATGAATTTAAGCAAATTTCCCAGGCTTAACTTCAATGGAAATTTACTGTAAAGTTTCCGACCCTTTGCAACCCTAGGTGTGACCCACTAAAGCGCTTGGAATTTGTGACTGCAAAATAAATGGAACCAGACTTTTGTTACCACCCAGTTTTAAACCAACCCATTAAAGGAATTAGCCACAATATTACCCCAAAGTTACTGACCTATTCAATGGGTGCATCTCAAGTGTCTCACTTCATCTCCTCATATCTGATAACGCATGATGGGTGAAAGCAACATTATGGCGTTGAATGCCTCCACAGAGGTTGCTTGTCTAGTTCTTTCACATCTATACAGATAGAGGAGAACACTCAAGACTATTGAGATGCACCCTGTGAGACCTAACCACCAGCTAGCTGAGGATCGGACCGAGCTGTATCTTTTTTTCTATCCATGCATGTACTCTGATTGTAGACGGGCATTGGCTGTTTCACTTTATTGACTTATTGTTCCATTACAGCGGTCACGTTGCATCAGAGCTTTGCTGCCACTGACGTCCCGCCCACTGCTGCTGCCCCTCAAACCACGGCTCCGCCTCCTGCGCCCCCAGCCCGGCCTGAGAGGGGCAACTACACTGTAACCAACGGCAATGGGACCGTCTGTCTGATGGCCCGCATGGGACTGCAGCTCAACATCCGCTTCAGCTCTGCCTCTCTCAATAATGTACACACGCGGACACAGACTTGCACATACTTGCAGCCCAGGCACTCTCTCGCACCCTCACACTAACTTGTGTCTTGTCCTGTGTGTGCAGACTGTGCAAGACGTGTTGAACCTCCAGCCCAACGTGACTAAGAGCTCAGGGTCATGTGACTCGGACAGTGCCACCCTGCTGCTGATGGCTGAGGAGAAAACCAACCTCACCTTCGTTTTCTCCCTGGTCAGAGCGCTCTTTACCTTTTTTTTTTTTAGCTTCTCTTTTCTCATCTTTGGCTGTACCATTCACCTCTTACCAGACACAGACACACACTCACTAACACGTGAACACACACAGAGCGAGGCAGAGTAAACCCACAGAATAGATATGCCCTGGTGCCTGGTGTTACCAGCAGGAATGTCGTGTGTCGGAGGAATGGAGGTGATGGATGGTAGACAACTGATCTCTACATGACCTGATTAACCTGCACACACACTTTAACATAGGAATACACACATACTGAAACAACACGCAAATATCAACACAGGAAAACATTATCTGGGAATTGATTTTACTCTCTCTCATATCAGTACATGCTTAAGTAAGGTAGTCTTCTGTATCAGTAGTACAAACCTTTCTGCACTAACACCTGACTGCCACAAGATGGAGCCTAATGAACAAGCAGAGAACAGGCACTCGTGATTTAGTTTGTTCCATCCTGGTTTAAATGGAGTGGGCTTGGCTCTGTAATCCTGTGTATGTGTTTGATGTACATACCGTGTCTCGTCATTGGTTCTCTTGTGTCTGCAGAATGCCACGTCCAGTAAGTACCACCTGAGTGGAGTGACTCTGTCTGCAGCCTGGCCTGACATGAGTGGTGAGTCTGGATCCATAGTTCACCAATCAATGGATCATCTCTGCAGCATATAATTTTGTGAATAATACATGAGCAATCTATCCTCTTATAACCTCCATCTGCAGTTTTTCCAGTGTTGAACCCTTCTATAATCCTCCCTTTCCCACCCCACCTATAACCTCACTGTTGTCTCTCCAGAGCCCTTCTCAGCCAGTAACAGTAGTCTGGACTACCTGCATGGTACCCTGGGGCGTAGTTACATGTGTCGTGAGGAGCAGACTCTGGCTGTGGCTGTGAACTTCTCTCTCAACACCTTCCAGCTGCAGGTGCAGCCCTTCGGCCTAACCGGGGACCAGTTTGGAGCAGGTACTATACTGGGTGTTACTATGGGACTTATTTCAGGAAAGTGGTTATCCAGAGTTCTGAGATTGGAGTAATAGATGGTCACTAATTCAACTCTTGCTTTTTTTCTTTCCATTTTTTTTCACCTGTCTCACCTGCTCTTTTCTTTCTCTCTCCATTGGGGTCTCTCCTCAATCTCTCCAGCGGAGGAGTGTCAGCTGGATGAGGATGACATGTTGATCCCCATCATCGTGGGCACTGCGCTGGCCAGCCTGGTCCTCATCGTCCTTGTGGCCTACCTTATCGGCAGGAAGAGGAGCCACGCCGGGTACCAGACTATCTGAGATTACTTCCTGTCAATTGACCCCCCCCCCCCACCCGATTGACTGAACCTCACTCCGACCCTCAACTGAACTTCCCCAACCCCATTCAGTTGGTCTTACCGTAGAATCCTTGCTGCCACCTCCTCCCCTTTGTACTCACTTACTCCACGTTGGGTCTCCATGGGGTTGATTTGCACTTTCAGAACTGAACTGCTCCTTTGTATGCTGACAGATTGTAATGACATAACGAAACATTCGACACAGTCACTCAACACTGCAGGAGGGGATGGTGTGGTGGCGTGCTCATAACCATATGCTGAATAATAATCCACACTCTGCGTAGCCTGAGGTATTTTTATCATGCTTACGTTTTACTGGTGTCTGACATGGGAATTCTGAGGGATTGTTTGTTTACAAGCATTGCTGCTGCTGTTTTAATGGCTTTTTCTGTTTTTGATGGTGGCCATTGTCAGTCACATAATAGGTCACTGTTACTCTTGTGTGAAGGGAATATTATGACTGTAGCTGGCTGCTCCCCTCTCTCAACCAATGAAAGTTAACTTGTTGCATAATGTTTGCAACATCATTGAATATGGAGTTGATGGAAGTTGCCTCTAACCGCTGGTCCAGGGTCAGATATTTTTGTATCCTGTTTGTTATGAGTTGAATAATCTGACCTTAGATCTGTGGTTAGGGGCTTAGCTTGGGACTGGTAGTGTTTGTCAATCCATAGGGGCACATTTTGTTTACTTTGGGTTCCCCTAAGAATGGATTGAGGATGAAGGTAATTGGATGGTAAAGCAGTTGTCTGCAGAGCGAGGGACTAATTTATGGTAATCAAAGTCCACAAACCACCCTGTAACCCCTAAATAACTTGGAATCTCCACTTTGTCTGAATAGTACATTTGCGGGGCTAGAGGTTGTTTCTGGACCAGGCCTCAGATTTTTTTTTTGATGATTCTAAGAGGGAATGTGAAACTGAATTGACAGAACGAACGGACGTGGTGGGCGTGCGTGTGCTCCACTTAGACATTGTTATTACAGTGCATTGTACCATGGCTGTTATGAAACATGACTACCATGTTACTACCTAATTGATTATGTGCCAATTCTTTCCCCGTAGCAGTGACTTAAACCTGGTTTTATGAATACTGGTACTACCAATTATAGTTACATTAAGACAGATTTTTGTTGGTACTTCCAGTGATTATATTAAGGGGAGGTAAGTAAAATTACATGGTGCTCACAAAGGCCGAATACTAGTTTAAAATGTAACTGGACATTTAAGTGAATAGTTATAGGTTGTTTTCAAGTTAGGATTCAGGCTATTACAGTTAGAACAATTTAAGGGAGTTGGTGTTACTGTCCATAGTACAACACCATTTTAGAGAGGAATACTACATCTTAAATGCCCGTGCCAAATGGAATCTGTGCCTCCCCACTTACAAGAAGGATGGGATCTATGCCAATGTTAGTTTCTCTCAGTTATGTCTCAAAGTACACCCTATTCCCCATGTAGTGCACATCTTCGTTGTCATTGGGGACATTCCCTTTGTTGATTTGCCTGGCCTATTGAATGATCATAGATGATGCATTGTTTGTAGTGAAACGGGGAAGTGAAAAGGATGTGAACTTTCACTCCACCCCTCCATTTAGAAGTTAATATCCATATGTAGTGATTCAGGGCTGGATTCAATCAGTATCAGAGCGAGATGTTCCCGCGTTTGGAGACTGCATTAACCTAAGCGCTACATGTCAACTCAATCAGCAATTACCTGAATTTTAACGCGGCTGTTCCGCGATACAGATTGGATCCGGCCCTTAAGGTTTAAAAGAGATTGTTTTAATTGTTTTCTAAAAGCGGAGCAAATGAAATAAAGGTGAGGAATGAGCTCTATCTAGTTTGTCTTGGTGTTTGACAGAACCCTTGGTTCTATTCGAGATTGCTTGTATTGGAACACAAATCGCTAAGCTTGAACAAAGCAATACATTTTGCTTAAATGTAATCGACAGTAATTAACTTCCAATTGAAGGTTACAGTGAGAGAGCAGCCCTTTGTTGAAAAGAGTCAACTTTGGTCCAATTAAACCAGTCAAATTCCAACTTGAGGTATGATCGCACAGACATGGAGTAAATCATACATTGAGTCAATGCAAGATTGCATGAACTTATATGCACACTTCAAGTTATGATTCAGGCCTAAGTGTGCACTTGCTCACTCTCCCTCATGGATTTTAAAGCATTGGGATGGTGTAAGTATGGTCTAGAGTTATCACATTTTCCTCCCCAGGCGATTCCTGGGTTGGACTGGAATATGGTACCCTTTGGGGAGAAGGGTGGAAAATTTAACTACATCCCCTGACTTCATTTTAGAGTTTACACCTCATTATTTACAATGCTTCTCCACTCTGTCAAACCAAAACTTATCATTCCCATGATCCTACCACAGGAAAAGTGCAAAAAGTACAAGATTATAGTTTAATGCTTTTTACAATACAAATAATATTTGGCTAGATGGGGGTACTACAATCACGCAGCTCAATTCAGCATCTCAGAAGAGTGATTGCCATGTCATCATATTTGTGGTTCCTGGTTATTTCTCCAAATGTGAAATCTGATCATCTGTAGCTCAACTACAATGAAGATGACCTGGAACAAGCCCAGGATAACCACAGGGTGATTGCCTTAAGAGGTTATTATTGGTGGAGGAGTGGTCAAGGGCGGAGTCTGGACATCTCAGTCACTATGTGTTCTCGGCATGTCTCCCTTAGCTTAGTGATGGTTGCCATGGAGAGACTTCCTGGTTCCCTGAAGATTTCCTGTCAATATCAAGAAAAGGAGAAAAGCCAGAGTTCACTGGTGAAGTTGTCAATAGATGCTGATCTAAAGTCTCTGGCATTTCCTTACTCATGGTTAAAGATGCACTTCAGCTATTTTGGACCTTTTCCTGTTAAATTATATCCCAAGTATAAATCGTAATGTACACGGACTTAAGGGTAAAACATTTTTTGGAGCAAGTGTTTTTTAGACTAGTGGTTCCCTGGGAATGCACAAATGCGATAGTGCATCATCAGTTTCCCTCGTCATGTCAGTCATTGCATACATTAGAGCTATTTATAACTCGTCAAATGTCCAGATCAACTAGCCCATGTCAGCTAACATTTGAGCTAGGTTTTTTAGCCCATAGATTGTAGTGGGACGGGAACAGTTTGTGTCAGGAACAGTGCTTGTGCCCATAGAAATAGCAGTGGCGGGCACGAGATGTTCCCCAATTCTGGAAGGGGGCCCGAGTGAAAATGTTTGAGAACCCCTGTTTTACACCAACTTCAAGAGTTGGCTATTCAAGGAGTTAACTCCTCCCCCTTGCTCGTGGGAACAATAGACAAGCAATACAGGTCAAAAGAGGAAAGGCTCACACACACTTATGCAATGTCATACCTGGACCACCTATAGAGATGTGCCTTTTGTTAAATTTCCAGTGCAGTCAACGAATGTGATTTTTCCTGTGTTTTATTTATACATTTCCACATGAGGTTGGAATAATACTGAGGAATTGTGAACCTTATAAATGCCCTCTTTTCGTACAAGAGCTGTTTGAACAGACTGCCTGAAAGTTTAGCCTGTTTTGGTGGGATGGCGTTTTGGCATGCCTGGTGACATCACCAGGTGGTAAATTAGTTAACAGACCAATAAGAAAGAGATCCAAACCTCTCTGCCAATAACAGCTGGCTTTAAGTTTTCCCCTCCCAGATAGTCCTAGCAAAATTATTGTTTGAGAAACGAGTCTTCGCTAAGAAGCTTTTTGACCATGTTAATTGAAAACAATCACAGTAGGGTACCTAATTGTCACCCAGCTGCATTTGACATTAAGGTTAGGAACAGACCCTAGACCTTTGCCTAAGGTTACTTCTCTTCTGGAGTAGCTTACCTGCATGAAGGTGTGGCAGTCGTATGTGAAGGCTCCCTGGGTGATCAGTTTGAAGCGCTCACACACCTCGACCATGGAGCGGGCCTGCAGGATCTCAGCCTGGTGGTGGAGGATCAGAGTCAGGGCCACGCGGAACAAGATCTTAGAGCCCTCGTAAAACAGGCAGTCCCAGATCCGTAAAACCGTCTAAGAGAAGAAAAAAAGAGAATAATTATCATACAGAGGGTGACGATAGACCCAGACTTTACCAAAACATCCACACACTACCCCAATCCCCTTCACCTCTACAGGCAGGACATCGATGTAGAGGCAGATGAACCATCGGGAGACCACCAGGGTCCACATGACGTTGTGTTGGGCCATGGCCTGCCACACAGCCGGGGCTTTGACCCTCACCAGCTCGCCCAACACCTCCTGGTCCGTCTTCAACCCCAGCATGGCCGGGCTGTAGTAGTCTACAACAAGAACGTGTCAGGTTAATTCAGTCCAGTGTTTGACAAGAGGTTGTGTGTGTGTACATAGATGGCATATATCCTGAAACCTGAGATAGATCCTGTGTTTGCGCATGTCGTAATGAGAGCTCGACATACCAACACCACAGTCTTACCACAAGCCTCGTGACCATGGCGCTATTCCACATTAGCAGCTCCCAAAATACACAGAAGGGAAAACCTTCAAACAAACAAGTGGGTCTACTACTATGACTATGCAAACCTCACCACGCGTATCCTCTCACACAACCAGACAGACACAACAGGAGCGTGTGGGACTAACCAGAGAGTATTCTTCCCAACAAAGAGTCCATGAGCCAGAAGGACTTCTCTTCATCCTTAGTGATGATGATGAGGTAACCTGCAATGAAGTTCATACCCTAGAGTAGAGAAAAACAATAACTCCCTTCACACACACAAACAGAAACTTGTGCACACATGGTGTGTACCCACAATGCACACACTTTACATTACATTACATTTAAGTCATTTAGCAGACGCTCTTATCCAGAGCCTTTAGAGGACAGGTGAGGTATAGGCAGTTATTACAGCCACAGGGGACAGAACAGGTACACATGGAAGAGGCGACAGTGGACGTATTGTAAACAAAGGTAAGCAAGACTGACACAGGAGACCGGTGAGATCCATCCAACAGATGATTTATAGTATCTATAAGGCCCAGTACCTGGCAGTATCCCACAGCCTGGTTGTGGTGTCCATACGCCAGCAGCACGTTGTACAGGGCCTTCTGCAGACAGGGCTCTGAGCTGTTCCGGAACTGCACGTTGTCAGGGAACGTTCTGTGCATGTCTGGCGAGACAGGGCACTCCGCCATCAGCCAATCATTGTAAAGGAACAATCAGGGTCTTGTTCATTAGACAGCAATTATGTTTTCTGTTGCAAGATGCTATAGAGCGATTACACGCCAGCAGGAGCGGAAAATATCTTTGGTATCTCAGATTGTTCTGGAAATTCTCACATAGAAACTCCATTGGGAAGAAGGATGTTTGAAATGCTTTTTACATTATTCACATTTTTTTTAAGTTCATGATAAAAGTGGCCATTTTGGGCCCTTTTTAACCTGTACATGTCTCCTGTAAGACCCGATCTGTGAACCGTATTTGATAGACACATCTTGGTGTCATTATACTCCTTATAATGTGCTCTGAAATATGGAGTAGGTCTTGATTCTGAAATATAAATTTACACATTAAACTAATGTCTCAAAACTACCATTTTTGATTTTGTTCATTTTAAGACAGATTGTTTGGAACAATATACTCTACAAGTACATCACAATTCCAGAGTGGGCTCTCTGCTAATTCTGAAGGTATGATACATTTTATGAGCGACACCAACACAGTGAATGGGAAAATGGATTCAAAGGGAACTCCATTTGCTGGTGACTGAAATTGCAATCCTGAAGGAGGGTTGTGACCTTTGTTAATGACCTATAATGTCAATTGCCATGAATAAAATAGGGAATATCATTAAAAGTACCATGTT
The DNA here is from genome assembly GCF_034236695.1 of Oncorhynchus nerka. Lineage (NCBI taxonomy): Eukaryota > Metazoa > Chordata > Actinopteri > Salmoniformes > Salmonidae > Oncorhynchus > Oncorhynchus nerka. The sequence continues at coordinate 21,265,576 of NC_088396.1, forward strand.
GAATAAATGTGCATGAATGTGAAAATGTGTATTTCATAATGAAGACATACTCCATATTTGGGAACACACTATAAGGAGTATAAATGCCTGTATAATTTATGGTTTACAGAATATAGGGTCTTATAGGAGTGTATAGGTCTAAAATGGGCCTAAAATGGCCCAATTTCATCATCAAATTTGTGATACAAATGTAAAAAGCATGGTAAACATCCTTCCTAGAAAACAGAAAGGAAAATGCAGCTCACTGCTGCTCATGCTTTCTACCAATGAAGTTCCTATTTAACAATTGCCAGAACAATCTGAGATTCCAAAAATATTTTCCACCCCTGCTGGCGTGGAATTGCCCATAAAACATTTGATATTGCTTACAGTACCTATCCTGACGGTCTCCTCCAGCTTGGCATCGTGCTGCTGCTCGGTACCCAGCAGAGAGTGGTAGTACCCTGGGTTCTTTTCCAGCTGCTCCTGGGCCCCGCTGGCTGCCATCCAGATCTGGGCTCGGTGCTCGTTGGGCACACCCTTACGCACGTACCGCTTCACTAAGAGAACCGAAACCATGACTACAGTCAAAACTCCGAATGCAAATATAGAATGAAAATTCTTATTCAATATATGTATGTGTTGTGTGTTTATTTCCCTGTCTGTGTGTGTGTTAGATATATATATATATATGTGTGTGTGTGTGCATCACACCCTTCAGGTTCTTCTCTACGTGGACTTTCCCCTGTAGGAGTTTAGACCACTTGATGGACCTTCTGGTGAGCACGGCTACATACTCAGCCATCATCTTCTCATAGGACTCATAACCCTCAGGCATCTCAAACCCATACGAGTCCACCCTAGAGAGATAAAGCAGGGTCAGTCTGAGAATACACACACAGAAAAAAACTATGGATCTATATGACCCACATTCTAGACCCAGTAGACTGCATTGATCACAGAGGGATGTCAGTGTGGGTTGAAAGCCTGGAACTGTTATAGCATAGTGACAGTCAGGTGACATGACACTGGCCAAGCTTTAGCTACAATAACCTGAGCTAGGTGGTTGGGATTACTGTGACAGGTAGCTGGGATCAGATGACATGCTGTTCAATCAACCCGTGTGAAATTACAACCCTTAGAGGTTGAAACTGCATATCAAAAACCAAGCCAAAAGAAGGAAGATGAAGACTAAGTTCAAACATCCCAAACAGACATAACATGCAATAAAACAAAAAGGTAGAGGTTTCACAATTGTGTACTTAATGGCAATTCAGCTGGTAAATGCAAACTTTGTGACATACTGTAGACAGCAAAGTAAAAGCCAGATGATAGGCCCTACACTAAAAGCCCACCTGGTTAATTATTGTCATGCCATGACGTTGTCACCTGATACACAACTTCATGACAGATGCTGTATAACTTTTCATTGCTTGTAATAATCAATTGTTTGATTATTACATGCTTTCATCACGGATAAGTCGGAGACAAATAAATGTATGATACTCATCATTGCAACAACACAAAAATCACACAAGGAAATGTCAAAACTGTTAGGTCCCTACCTGTCATTCGCATTGGTGCTGTTGTTCAGGTGAAGCTGGGAAGTGATCGAGATGTTACCGTTCGTTTCACTCTCCATAGTTTGTAGCCTACTCCTCCGAATTGTCGGTAAAATGTGAAAACGTGACACCCACTCTCGAACTTAAGTTTCTGATCCAACCAACTCCAATAGTTGCAGTCACATCAGAAAGTCATAAGACTACTATCATACATTGCCAGCTGCCAGTCAGCGGGAGCAAAACAAACGACGGACTTGTAACCACACGGATGCTCAAAGGTTAATCAGGAGCAATCCATGTCACGAAACAACTTGCAGGCTAATGTGAAATTAAATATCTTGCCATAAAATGTTGAAACAAAAAAAACATGGAAAAGTCCATTAATTAATTCATCTACTACCGCTCTTCAGCCCATATATGAATACGATTCCTCTCCCCTATCTCGCCAGTGATTAATCAGGAGGCGGGACTTGTTTTGTAAACTTCCTCAGGTGTATCCATTCAGTAAACTCTACATTCAGCCCACTTGGTTTATAGTCCAATAGCGTGCAACTGCAGGCCGCAAATTCATGTCTAAATAGTGCTCGTTCCGCTTTCCATCCTCAATGGTCTCCTTGGTTCTATCAAGCCATGGCAGCAACAGATGCCACTTTTGTGCCTTCATGTCAGTGTTGTGTATTTATTTACTCACAAAAGACAAACCTACTTTTCCACTCTCCAGTAGCCTAGACTAATGTTCAACAGTTGATCAACAAAATAAACATTGCATTCTGGGTGTATAAGAGTTGTGGTTTCCCCTAATGGTTAAGCTTAAGGTTTGTAAAAGGTAGGCTAAGCAGATCATAGATATGTGCCTAAGAGCAACATTGGGATGGTGATAACATCAATAGCAAATGTAATATGTTGACCGGTAAGTGCATTTACACAAGTAATGATGCCAACAATACAGTATCTGTTCATTCCCTCCATCAGTATAGTAACCTGCCATTAGTCCAAATTCTAGTCTTGTCCTACAACATAGAGAATGTATGTTCTAATCTACACAATACAGTAGGTTATATTGGAGTGTTCTGGGACATTTTCAACCTGCGTAAGGCCCTTGTGTGATGTGTAAATGAAGCTCAGATGCTTGTGGAGGAGGAAGACAAGTACTAGAGGGCAACAGCTAATTGGACTGGGTCTTAAATACTCATGATGCAGTGTGTGTGGTGTGTAACTTGAGTCTGCTGGGGTGGATGTGTTCAGAAGGTGAAACATTTTGCAAATAGCAAGAGAGACACTTAAAACATGAGACTGAATCATCACATTACAGCAGAACAGCCTCTTAATTTCTGATAAAAACATGCTTTATTCAATATTCCTTTCCAAACTAACAATACCTGTGTGATTAGTGAATGACAAAGTGTAAATAAATGCATGTCACAAAGGCATTAATACTAAAATGGATGGGCAGCAGGGACCTTTTCAACACACGTAAGCACTGTCCAAAGCGCTCCCTCTCGCACACACATGCATGACAAACAGTGCCCCCCAGTGACTGCTTGGTGGTTCCGTTTTTGGGGTGTTTAAATTACGTAATGCAGAAGCGCACAATTCACAGTCATTGAGGTCCACAGTCCTGCTGGTCTTTTGTGCCTACACTTAATTGACAAATTAGTGTCATTAATTGGCCTGCAGACACTGCATTACATTTGTTTTATCCAAACCTCCAAAACAACCAGGAAGAACAGAACAGTATTTCAGTCTTTGTGGGCCAGAATGAACAGCCTTTCCCTAATATACAGATGTCGAATGGGACAAACATTTAGAGTCATGGTCCATTTACTTAAAATGGCTGAAATGTATTTGTTTATAACAAATATAACATAGTGAACCAAAAGAAAATTCTAAAACACAGAATGTTGGAATTTTTCCAACCCAAACGTTGAAATAAAATAATGACTTGGTACACACCAGACCTAAAATTCTATCAAATGTTATTGAGGCATCATATACCAGATATTTTATTTTATTTTTAATTTACACAAAAAGATGAATCTCTTATATTCATAAATGTAACTTATTTATATTATTCTTTATATAATTCTCTGTACATACTGTTTTAAAAGACAGTATAATATATACAGTATATAACTAACAGTTTTGTTGACGCTGGTGTTGTGAGGAAACGTTGCAAGCAGCTCGGTCTGTCCCAAAGTGTTTGTATTAGAAACAAGGCCCGTTCTGAACAGTCCCCTCAGAGCCCTGCGTGCCACACAAAGCTAACTAACAAGGATCAACCCCAAAAACACACATTTTTTCACACTTGTAAATCCGAATTCTCAGAGCTGCGAGAGAGAGCGAGACTGTGCCAGGGGAGGAATCTCCTTTTCTCCTCTTCACTGGAATACTGAGATTCCAAAGGGAGCGTTGCCTGGAACACTGATATCCCCAAGGCCTCTTCCCAGCTGGCCCTCAGGCTGGGACATGTACTGCCAGCTGGCAATGTGCACGTGGCGACTCCCATCAAACAAGGATAGAAATAAAGCCTTGCTTCCTGTGTTTTCCTCTCACTCTTCCCTCATAGGTTGGTTACCTGATAGTTGTGCAGTGTCACGGATTCAAGTGTTTCTCTGTTTCCTCTTAAAAAGTATATATATTTTTTTAAATCCAACAAAGTCAATGAAGAGGAACCAAAGTTCAGCTCCCCTTTCAAGAGCTGGGTTGTTAGTAGTGGGTTTTGCGTTTGGATCCTGTTACAATCGGCCGGGCGAATTCCACAAAATCGTCTATGAGAACTGGCCACGCCCCTGACAGGAAGGAGACGTATGATTAGCGGTCACTTTATTGACTCTCTTAATCCATCGCTTGGATGAAAGTTACCTTTAGCCCAGACCTCAAAACAGCTGACTTCCTCTACATCCTAACTGTAGGCATGGGGGGGGGGACAAAACTGACCTTAAATCAGTGTCTCATCTAAAGCAGTGGTCACTGGTCACCAAACCTGGTCCAGGAGAGCTGCAGGGTCTACGGGCTTTTGTTTCAGCCTAGTACTGAATCACCTGATTCAACTAATTTACGGCTCATCACAAACTTGATTAGCTGAATCAGGTGTGTTGGTGCTGAGCTGGAACAAAAGCCTGCCCACTCAGTAGCTTTCCAGGACCAGGTTTGATGACTACTGCAGTCTGTCATTGTGTATATTCAGTTGAGAGCAACATTCAGTGTATTGCACTTTTGCAAACAGCAATGAACCATGACTACTCTGTACCCTACTGAATACACTCCAGGTAACCACGGGTTCTAAACTCACCCTCCTCGTCGTAATTTGACATGTCGTCTGCGATTATGTTGCCAAAATCCAAGAGTAGGTTCCATGTGTCTTTGGGAATCGACCGTTTGTGGTGTTCCTATATAAAACACGAGAAAACAAAAGTGGGAAAAGCGCACAAGCAGAAAACAAGACACAGGATGTACATAGCAAGCAAGGAGTCCAGCTCAAAATGTAATGTTAGATTGGGATGCATAACATTACTCACTCACCAATAAGAACCTGTTCCAGAGGTCCAGGAACTTAAAGCGGCCTGTCAGTACCAGGTTCCAGTAGGCCACAGCCATCTCTAGATCTAAAACACAGCCAGAGTTACACCTTGTTATCTCACTATAGTTTAATCAGATGTGTTCACACTGGGTTGAAACAAAAGCCTGCACACCCTCAGGTGTCCTCCGGACTGGATTTAAGAAACACTGATGTAACTACAATAACTCTTGTGAACACTAATGTAACTAACGTTCATCTGTGCTTACCTAAACCCTTCTGTCCAGGGTTCTTGGCGAAGTTGAATGTGAACTGGTAGAAGTCCTTGAACTTGCCACTGTCTTTAAGCTCCTGTTCTAACCTGGGAAGAAGAGCCTTCAACTTCTCTGGGCTGTCGCACCTTGAGAGAAGATAAATACAGTGGGCAAGTAAATGGATCTCAATCAAAAACACAAACCTCTTCTAATCCAGTGGTTCCTAAACTGTTCTTGTGCTATGATCTGTTACCCATCCATTGGGTTCCCCAGGGCAGTGTTTGGTAGGCACAAAACAGGATAACCTTTAGTAGCAAACCTTGTCCAATAAGAACACTTATTTTCAATTTCCATTTAAAAATATGTTCCTGTTCTGTACCTACTAAATAAGACCCAGAGCTAACCTACCTACCTCACACAAAACATAAGACACACAGTATTAATGCCAAATTTCAGAGTCTAAATATAGAACTTCTCCCCACCATGTGAACACACTAACAACAAACACCACAATAACATGTACTGGCATTAACCAACAATACACTGTCATGCCACCAAACGAAGCTGCGTCGCAGAGTGATGACTTCACCCCTCGCTCACCCCAGTTCAGACATGCCATCCAGGAACTCCTTCTTGCTGAACTCGCACTGGGTGGCGGCCCGGAACTTCCACGCCACCACCAAGACACTGATGCTGGCCGGGTCCAGGGTGAGGTCATCGCAGAACTGCTGGATGCCATCGATGCCTATCTTATTCTCATCCTGGGGATCTATGGAAATGACATGTATATACAATCATCTTAGGGATTTGAGAGAAACTTACAAATTTCCTCTTTCAAGAAACAGGATAACCAATACAACGCATAACACCACAAATACATACTACACACTTACTAACCCATAACAGATACATAAACTTTGACACACAATCTCCACAGGCTGTATTCCTCTATAACTTCCCCCACTTGCCTTTGTAGCGGTTGTAGAGCTGTTCCAGCTTCTTCTTCTCCACAGGGGTTTTCATTGATTCCTTGTAGTAGAGGTCTGGGTTCTGGAAGTAGTTGTCTGTGGCCACCTCTAGTTTCCAGTCATTCTGGGTCAGGCAGTAAGCAGCAGTCTTCTCCCCAGCCTGCGTGAAGGACATGAACTGCCGGACCTTGTCCCTCTGCGAAGACTTCAGCTTATGCTGCACGGAGACAGGACACGGGCTGTCAGATACCGAGAGACCGTGCAGCACCGACAGCAAGACGCACACACACACTGAGACGCACACCAGGATACACAGGGGCACACACACATCCACAGACATTCAGGCCGAGGTCATGTGGACACCAGACATAAGGGTAGGTGGTCACAGACAGACAGACACTCACTTCATATGATGATGAGATACAAGTCGACAAACAGACAGCAGTAGACAGACAAGCAAACAAGCTTTGGGTGTCCAGTCAACAAGCAAGGCAGACCTAGAACTATTCTGAGAGTGGAGAACGTTGGGTAAGCTCAGAGCACGTGCACCCCAGAAGGCCCCCAGTATATGGGGCGTCTAGTGGAATGTAATGTAACACGAGTAGGGGGATGCCATCAATGGGACCTCACTGCTCAACTGTTCCAGGGCGTCCCATGGTCCCAAACACACCATGCTACTGCCAGATATACAGGGGTTATTTCCAACTTTGCAGAGTAAGCACTAAGCAGATTGTGTAATGAAGTGACCAGGTGTGTTCATTTCAAACTGAGTGCATGCACAATTAAACATGTAATGCAGTCCTGCTTGCGTGTTAAAAGTTAAGCATATTTCCATAACTTCGAGACATGCATCTATTTTAATAGACAGTCAACAACTGTAAACGATGATCACCGGGTGTTGGATAACTGACTGATAACTACTTAACTGCCTTCACCATAGAGTGAATTTTAGTTCGGTTATAACTACTCTGTTGAGCGTGTGCGTGAAAAGCGACAACTATGATGTTGTTGAGCAAACAAACAACTACCTCGGACGGAAACGTAATCATCAAAAACATGCAACAACAGATCGGCGTCCATAGGATATTTCACGGGTGTGCGAGAAAACACTATCCGTCCTGCGCGCTCACTGGTCCGCCTTGGCCACCGCCGTCAACCACGACCAACTTCTCCACTTGGAGCGTCTGACTAGCTCGCATTTCCAGACTACCAAAAAGGGAGTCGTAACCAGCTAGCTGCGCGCTGGACGAATGCGGTTCTAGGTCTCAAAATACCACCAACTGACCTTCCTTTCCTTTCCCTGGTAAATACGTTAAGTCAAGTGAAACAGCTCAACAATGGCAACACAGACAGACAGGAGACAGTCCGTGAGCCGCGACGGAACCATTTCTACCTTGCGCAACATGTTATAATCCCGGGGTTCAACATCACAGCAGCGGTTTATGTTTGAGAATCTGTTTATTAATGCCCTCCTTACCTACCATTTTCACACGGCTTTTTACCAATTTGATAGCCAGTCGCTCATTATGCGCTTGCGCGGAAGCACTGACAGCCCTTGCCTTGTAGAGTTGCACGTCGAGGTCATTTGAGTAAATATCCTACAGATATCACGGGATAACAATGAAACTTTGACAAGTAACACTTGTCGAGTGGACTCGAGTCATGCACAAACCTAGATATGGATGCCACTGTATCAATCAAAAATCTACAAAAGAGAAGGATGACAACTGATCTGGCTACCGATCAGTCACGAAGACTACATATCCCGAAATGCAACGTATGTTTGTTTCGGAAGTAGCTAGCAAGCAAGTCTAAGATCAACAAGTTTTTTTCTTATGTGTGCTAAAAACATATTATTAATTTTAAATATATGTTAGACCCCTTAATACCTATTATTGATATCATATTAATAAACTTGTCTCGGTGTCAGTATTCAATTTAGCTAAACCACAGTCGTTTATTGGATTAACGTTAGTAATCCAAAAGTTGGAAATTGAAGGAGCCCTTCTTTATGTACACAAAGCTCATTAGCAGACTGTTCGATTAAAGTACATACCTCAGGTAGGCCTACCGTCGAGGTTGGGGAAATATTGGTCTTTGGGCCAGGGGAAATTGTGTGGGGCTGCAAACCAGACACATTTCCCAATATCCAAGAAAAGCAGACGTCATGAAAGGAGTTGCTTCATGCCTTGAAATCTGATAAGTGAGAAGATCTGATGTGATTGGTGAAAAGACCAATTCGTGGAAAAAATATCAGAAATTGTCTGCATGTTTAAAAGCAGGGGTCCCTAGTGGTGCAGTGGTCTAAGGTACTGCATCTTAGTGCAAGAAGCGTCCCTGGTTTGATTCCAGGTTGTATCACATCCGGCTGTGATTGGGAGTCCCATAGGGCGGCGCACAATTGGCCTGGGGTAGGCCGTTATTGTAATAATAATTTGTTCTTAACTGACTTGCCTAGTTAAATAAAGGTTCAATTAAAAATAGATGTATTCAGATTGGCGATAGCAGTCCAAATTTAGCCTACTTGCATCTCTCAACAGAAATCTCCCACATAATCTTCTTCTGCAACATTTTATCACAACTGACATCCATCCACACTATTAAGCATCACTAAATGTGTTTTAGGGACTATGTTACATGTGTTGCATGTTGTACGTTTTTCTTTTTGTGTGTGTGACTAGCAGGTGAGGTTGGGAGGACACAACTGACATATCTTTCTCTCTATGATTACAGGTTGGAGGGGGTCATGAATGACTGAGCTGGGACTGGGAGGCTCAGTTGAGAACGGCATTCTATCTATCACTTAATGAATCAGGGAAAAGGGAAAGGGGGATACCTAGTCAGTTGTACAACTGTATGCATTCAACTGAAATGTGTCTTCCACATTTAACCCAACTCTGAAACAGAGAGGTGCGGGAGGCTCCCTTAACTCAACATCCACATCTTCGGTGGAACAGTGGGTTAACTGCCTTGCTCAGGGGCAGAGCGACAGATTTTTAACTTGTCAGCTCAGGGATTCCATCCAGCAATCTTTCTGTTACTGGCTCAACGCTCTAACCACTAGGCTGGTTGCACTGCCATTCTGCTATATATGGTTGTCAGACTGTGTGTTAAAAAAAATGTCTGTGGTTGTTGTGGTGTACGTGGTTATGCTCATAGGACGACTTTTAAAGGTGAGACCTCGTACAACACTCACATTCAGATGTAATCAGGAAAATATTTCACTGGTATCAACATGGCATTCAGATAAAAACGTAATGTATTGAGCTGAGCATAAGTTATTCTCAACAGAAAACCAAGAAAGTTCCATAAGTTATTTTCAACACAAACACCTCATGCTTATTTTTTTTTTTTAAGTCTTTAGCTGAACAGTCTCATTCTCTCCTCTAAATAGATGTGTTGAATGTTGTGGTTGTAATAAACAATAGACCATTCACAGTTGACTCCCCAATCAACACAGTTCACCATCTGTCACAAGAAAAAATAAAGGATTAGTATGTAAGGGTTCAGGACACTGACGGTGCTGGATGAGGTTTTCTGTGAACACTGATCTAAAGTCAGTGCTGCAACTACCCCCAAAGGTTAAGGTACATATTCAGGGAATATGAGCAGTTCCTAGATCAGTGTGTTTAAGACAGTTGAGCCAGCTAGGCCCATATATAACTGAACAGATTACTTATTATGACATTGATCTCTGATTTGCGATGTTTTCGAATGGCTTCTCACTGTTCCTAGCTGTTACTATTTTTACTCAGTTTTAAATCCCGGAAAAGGCTTCTGAAACGCTGAAAAGCTGGAGACCAATGGGTGAACCCGGGATAGGAGGTCCTAGTGCGCGAAGCAATCAGAACGCGCCTAAGGCGTGGCTTTAGCGGCATGGGTTGCCTGCGTCATATTGAAGCTATCCAATCCGAAACTTCAGATGTTAGACACCGCCAAGATTGGTTTTCAGACTAGGACGGTGGAAGGTAACAGCTGAACACGAATCTCGAGCTAACGGCTAGCAAATGCAATAGACTTGGGTGTTTATTGATTGAAAGGGGGAATTTATACATTTGACATTCGAAAGGGATATTTGTCTATCCAGCGATTTCTCCAAAGGATAGGCTATCTGCTTTGTAACTTGGAGGTAACTTGTTATGTTAGCAAGTTAGCTAACCACTTGCTACTGCTAACTAGTGCTTTGACCGCGTTGGCTAGCCAGTTTGCTAACGTTGGCTAATTTACCCAACCGGCTAGAATTGCAAGACTGGTACACCTAGCTATACATTATGGTTATCAAGCCCACCAGTTGACCATCAATATGAATCGCGTTATTGTAGTTAGCCAGTCATAGCTAATAAAGTAGTTACTTTCTCTTGCGCGTTAGTGTCAAGTAATTTTTTATGAAATATTTCGTTGTCATTGATGGTTGCAGATTTATTCCTACAATATAACGTTAGTAGGCAAAGTTTTGTCCTAGCTTGCTAGCTAACAGCAACCTTCTAGTCTTTGCCTACCGACCAATTACTACACGTACGACAGCTAGATTACAGCTAGCAAACTAGACCATTTCGTTATTTTTTTACCATTTACACCCGAGGCATCCGAGCGCTATTAATGTAATTCATAGTTATTAGCTCGGTGGCTAGCGATGTTACTTGGAAAAGCATCCATTTTGAGATTGAGACATGATGGACCAGAAAGCTGCCTAACTAATTCGTTAAGGTCAAACTATGCATGTATGCATACCTCAGGCGTGGAGTGTTGAATTGCTTAGAAGCTTAAATTCATTATTTCAGAATCAAGATAATTTGACGTATAGTTTTGTTTCCTGTTTGGCGATAGGGATTTAGACCTCCTCTTCCTCTGTCCTCGATGCCAACAAAACAGCCGTCGAAGAAGCAGACGAAGAGTGCACTCGTAAGTGCATATCAAATTAAACCTTTAAATTGTTTGGTAATTCCTTATTGCAAATGCATGTGTTCGCTTTTATTATTAGAATGCACGCAGGATATATTTGAATCCGTTTTCTTATAGTTACACAATCTCAAGTGCATTTGGAATAGTCTCAATGTGCCTCTAAACTAGCTGGCCTGTAATATCACTAACGTTAGGTGGGTAGCTTGCTAGCTAGTTAGCATCAGTTTGCCCCTTGAGTTAGCTGTCGCAGAGTGCTGGATAAAAACAAATTCCATTGTAAAAAGTCATTAGCCAGCCAGACAACGTGCCTTGTTGTAGCTGGCTAGCAATTTCTGCTCTGCCTCGTAAACTTCGTGGGGAATCTCTGGTCTAGGACGTGGTCAACAACACCTACTAGGCCTTACAGTTTGCATGATAAAAGTTATGGTAAGATATCAGAAATATAAAAATGAGGACGTTTGATAGATATCACAGGTGATCGAACTCATCACTTTGAAATATGCAATCGAAATTGCTTTCCAAAGACAATTTAGTCGGCTAGCAATGTTTTTGTTCAGGCTATAGCGATGTAGCCAGCTAGTGCTTTTGTGCAATATATTGCTTGCATACTAGCGGCCTTGATTTTTGATCAATAATGTAATCTGCTGCCTGCCTTTGCAAACATTTCATGTACAATATGCAGTTCGTATACATGCGCAATAGTTCACCTGTGTGACATTCTCATGACACCCGAGGCCTAACCAACTCGAGAGGGGAGGAATTTCCTGGGTAATGTTTTATTTATGCTCATTTATGTTGATCATTTTTTGCTCAATTGCTCCCCATACCAAAGTCGTCCTGCTTTGTCCAATGCATTCTTGGAATTATTCAGGTTAAAGCCAACTTTAAATGGGTAGTTTCCACAGTGTACTTTTATGCACGGACAGCTAAAAATCCAGCTCTCGTCATTGCATTACACACTCCCCTGCTGTATCATGGTTGTTCTGTTTCAGGGAACTCGTTGGTGACATCAGAGCTTCCCTTTCTTCAGACAGAGCCTTACTTTGTTCCGACAGGATGATGGCCAAAGATGTGAGTCTGATCAGAGACAACCAGATGCAGTATTCTTCCACCTTGGTCCTGGGGGACTTAGACATTTGAGAGATTCAATAGAGACCAGCTGTTGAAATTTTACTGGAGTAGATGTTGATGGTGTCTTCCCCACAGGTTGGTCTGATGGAAACCAATGGAGAACTGAAGGTTTTTATTGACCAGAATCTGAGTCCTAGTAAAGGTGAGCAAAGCACAGTGTTGTGCTCCAGAATACAGATCAGTGTCATTCAAACCTTGTCTATGTCCGGTATATGTCCTCAACTCAACAGCAGGGGGCAATAAGACTACACAGAAGTTTCTCATTTTACTCCCCTCCCAACTTCTGCTCGTCTTATTACTGGCTTCCATATCAGACAGTGCAGGTGTTCTAAATATCTGTGTACCCGCAAATAAATGTTTTCCCTTACTTGGGCCAGTAAGTTTGCATCCCATAGGGCCTCCTGCCTGTTCTCTGTAACCATCTACCTGGGGGAACTGGATATGAAGAGGCAGCCATTTTGTTGACAGTGGTTCCAGATTACCCCTTTGACCCTAGTGTTTACTCTGCTCCTTCCTAGGTGTCTTGTCTCTGGTTGCTGTCCATCCTACATCCATCCCTGTGGCCAAACAACTACTGCCCAAAACACTGGGGCTCTCCAATGTCAACATTGCTCCACACATGGTGAGTGTGTCTGTCTACCTTCACTATTTACCCAAATGGACAGAAATATACTGCAATACGGCAGGGGGGGGCAGCAGGATAGGCTAGTGGATAGGATCGTTGGACTAGTAACCGGAAGGTTGCAAGTTAAAACCCCCGAGCTGACAAGGTACAAATCTGTCGTTCTGCTCCTGAACAGGCAGTTAACCCACTGTTCCTAGGCCGTCATTGAAAATAAGAATGTGTTCTTAACTGACTTGCCTAGTTAAATAAAGGTAAAGTAAAAAAATAAAAAATACAGGCATATCACAACCACATACTTGATGACAAAGTATTTTATTTTGAGACCGTGTGGTAGATCGCAGGTTGATATTTGCTCTCGCAGACAAGGTTAAAAAAAATTGTTGTTCTGCCCCTGAACAAGGCAGGTAACCCACTGTTCCTAGGCCGTCATTGAAAATAAGAATGTGTTCTTAACTGACTTGCCTAGTTAAATAAAGGTTTAAAATAAAAAATAAAAAATGCAAGCTCACCACTTGCGTACACTTGGCCAAAGCGCTTCACAGCTACAATCTATCAGTTTATAGACAAGCACACACATACTTCATGGTCTCTAAGCCCAAACCATTAGCCTTGTGAGGTGACCGGGGATGAGCTTAAGCTGATCAACCTCTGCAGTCAGCAGGATTACACACCATCCCATTACAAACATGAGAATATATACATGGAGGGAATCAGTTTAGGTATCACCTGATGGCCGGCCAGCAGACAATGGAATAGATTACTTACCTGGCCTGTCTCCTGTACTTCATTTGAGCAGGAAGTTCTCTTCACCTCAGAGAAGACTCACTCCACCACAGGCACTTGGTATATTATGAGTCAGCGGCATAATGCTCTTTCCATTTCTTATGGTCTTGTGGGAGATACACCCACCCATAAAACATTGCTATACAAGCTGACACTGTGATATACAGGGGCACACCAACTCTCAGACATGATTTACAAAAGATGCATTTGTGTTTAGTCGGAGCGCACACTGGATGCTCGGGCCGAGGATTCAAGCGTTGTGAGCTTACAACGGCAGTCAAGCATCCAAGCTAACATTGGTTAGCTACTTCCAGACACAAATGAGAGAACACCTCACTCTGACCATTTTACTCGCCATAGCAGAGCTGTTTAGGCAGTTTTCATGTTATCCAGAGCTTTGGTGACTAATTGTGCTGCTGGCAACAATTTAATTACGCGTTTTTGCTGACGTTTACTGACACCGGCCATATTCAATGGGTGTTGAGCACTTGTAAATTCATCAGTTATTCTGCACTCTGGTACTCAGAGGAGAGTGCTCTGAAATCAGAGTAGATAGCCAGAGCGAATTTACGAATGCACCCGAATGTCCATTGAGAAAGCCCAACGACTATACCACTTAGTTAAGCTAAGAATGATGGGAATAATAGTCAATTATTGTTGTGTAGTTAATTAGTTAGCATATAGTTAATATACTGGCAAGTTTGATGTATCAGTAGGACAACTAACTTTAGGTAGCTAGCTAACATACCGGTAGATACTTCTGTAGTTATATGCTATATGGTTCATAAGGATAGCTATAAAATTGTCAGACATAACATTTAAGTTAACCCATTTGAAAAGTCATTACTTTAATTCATTGCTTAACATTTGTCGTAATTCGTTAAAGCAATGAATTTGTTTCCGCCCTCGTTGGACTTCGGCTGCATATATTCTTCAAATCTGAAAACGTTGTGAAGCCACACCCATTTCCAGAATTGCATTATGGGCCCTAAAATCAAATCAAATTTATTTATATAGCCCTTCGTACATCAGCTGATATCTCAAAGTGCTGTACAGAAACCCAGCCTAAAACCCCAAACAGCAAGCAATGCAGGTGTAAAAGCACGGTGGCTAGGAAAAACTCCCTAGAAAGGCCAAAACCTAGGAAGAAACCTAGAGAGGAACCAGGCTATGTGGGGTGGCCAATCCTCTTCTGGCTGTGCCGGGTAGAGATTATAACAGAACATGGCCAAGATGTTCAAATGTTCATAAATGACCAGCATGGTCGAATAATAATAAGGCAGAACAGTTGAAACTGGAGCAGCAGCACAGTCAGGTGGACTGGGGACAGCAAGGAGTCATCATGTCAGGTAGTCCTGGGGCACGGTCCTAGGGCTCAGGTCCTCCGAGAGAGAGTAAGAGAGAATTAGAGAGAGCATATGTGGGGTGGCCAGTCCTCTTCTGGCTGTGCCGGGTGGAGATTATAACAGAACGTGGCCAAGATGTTCAAATGTTCATAAATGACCAGCATGGTCGAATAATAGTAAGGCAGAACAGTTGAAACTGGAGCAGCAGCATGGCCAGGTGGACTGGGGACAGCAAGGAGTCATCATGTCAGGTAGTCCTGGGACATGGTCCTAGGGCCCAGGCCAGTTGAAACTGGAGCAGCAGCATGGCCAGGTGGACTGGGGACAGCAAGGAGTCATCATGTCAGGTAGTCCTGGGGCATGGTCCTAGGGCTCAGGTCCTCCGAGAGAGAGAAGGAGAGAATTAGAGAACGCACACTTAGATTCACACAGGACACCGAATAGGACAGGAGAAGTACTCCAGATATAACAAACTGACCCTAGCCCCCCGACACATAAACTACTGCAGCATAAATACTGGAGGCTGAGACAGGAGGGGTCAGGAGACACTGTGGCCCCATCCGAGGACACCCCCGGACAGGGCCAAACGGGAAGGATATAACCCCACCCACTTTGCCAAAGCACAGCCCCCACTAGAGGGATATCTTCAACCACCAACTTACCATCCTGAGACAAGGCCGAGTATAGCCCACAAAGATCTCCGCCACGGCACAACCCAAGGGGGGGGGCGCCAACCCAGACAGGCTGACCACAACAGTGAATCAACCCACTCAGGTGACGCACCCCCCCAGGGACGGCATGAGAGAGCCCCAGTAAGCCAGTGACTCAGCCCCTGTAACAGGGTTAGAGGCAGAGAATCCCAGTGGAAAGAGGGGAACCGGCCAGGCAGAGACAGCAAGGGCGGTTCGTTGCTCCAGAGCCTTTCCGTTCACCTTCCCACTCCTGGGCCAGACTACACTCAATCATATGACCCACTGAAGAGATGAGTCTTCAGTAAAGACTTAAAGGTTGAGACCGAGTTTGCGTCTCTGACATGGGTAGGCAGACCGTTCCATAAAAATGGAGCTCTATAGGAGAAAGCCCTGCTTCCAGCTGTTTGCTTAGAAATTCTAGGGACAATTAGGAGGCCTGCGTCTTGTGACCGTAGCGTACGTGTAGGTATGTACGGCAGGACCAAATCAGAGAGATAGGTAGGAGCAAGCCCATGTAATGCTTTGTAGGTTAGCAGTAAAACCTTGAAATTAGCCCTTGCTTTGACAGGAAGCCAGTGTAGAGAGGCTAGCACTGGAGTAATATGATCAATTTTTTTTGGTTCTAGTCAGGATTCTAGCAGCCGTATTTAGCACTAACTGAAGTTTATTTAGTGCTTTATCCGGGTAGCCGGAAAATAGAGCATTGCAGTAGTCTAACCTAGAAGTGACAAAAGCATGGATTAATTTTTCTGCATAATTTTTGGACAGAAAGTTTCTGATTTTTGCAATGTTACGTAGATGGAAAAAAGCTGTCCTCGAAATGGTCTTGATATGTTCTTCAAAAGAGAGATCAGGGTCCAGAGTAACGCCGAGGTCCTTCACAGTTTTATTTGAGACGACTGTACAACCATTAAGATTAATTGTCAGATTCAACAGAAGATCTCTTTGTTTCTTGGGACCTAGAACAAGCATCTCTGTTTTGTCCGAGTTTAATAGTAGAAAGTTTGCAGCCATCCACTTCCTTATGTCTGAAACACATGCTTCTAGCGAGGGCAATTTTGGGGCTTCACCATGTTTCATTGAAATGTACAGCTGTGTGTCATCCGCATAGCAGTGAAAGTTTACATTATGTTTTCGAATAACATCCCCAAGAGGTAAAATATATAGTCAAAACAATAGTGGTCCTAAAACAGAACCTTGAGGAACACCGAAATTTACAGTTGTTTTGTCAGAGGACAAACCATTCACAGAGACAAACTGATATCTTTCCGACAGATAAGATCTAAACCAGGCCAGAACATGGCCGTGTAGACCAATTTGGGTTTCCAATCTCTCCAAAAGAATGTGGTGATCGATGGTATCAAAAGCAGCACTAAGGTCTAGGAGCACGAGGACAGATGCAGAGCCTCGGTCCGATGCCATTAAAATGTCATTTACCACCTTCACAAGTGCCGTCTCAGTGCTATGATGGGGTCTAAAACCAGACTGAAGCATTTCGTATACATTGTTTGTCTTCAGGAAGGCAGTGAGTTGCTGCGCAACAGCCTTCTCTAAAATTTTTGAGAGGAATGGAAGATTCGATATAGGCCGATAGTTTTTTATATTTTCTGGGTCAAGGTTTGGCTTTTTCAAGAGAGGCTTTATTACTGCCACTTTTAGTGAGTTTGGTACACATCCAGTGGATAGAGAGCCGTTTATTATGTTCAACATAGGAGGGCCAAGCACAGGAAGCAGCTCTTTCAGTAGTTTAGTTGGAATAGGGTCCAGTATGCAGCTTGAAGGTTTAGAGGCCATGATTATTTTCATCATTGTGTCAAGAGATATAGTACTAAAAGACTTGAGCGTCTCTCTTGATCCTAGGTCCTGGCAGAGTTGTGCAGACTCAGGACAACTGAGGTTTGGAGGAATACGCAGGATTAAAGAGGAGTCCGTAATTTGCTTTCTAATAATCATAATCTTTTCCTCAAAGAAGTTCATGAATTTATCACTGCTAAAGTGAAAGTCATCCTCTCTTGGGGAATACTGCTTTTTAGTTAGCTTTGCGACAGTATCAAAAAGGAATTTCGGATTGTTCTTATTTTCCTCAATTAAGTTAGAAAAATAGGATGATCGAGCAGCAGTAAGGGCTCTTCGGTACTGCACGGTACCGTCCTTCCAAGCTAGTCGGAAGACTTCCAGTTTGGTGTGGCGCCATTTCCGTTCCAATTTTCTGGAAGCTTGCTTCAGAGCTCGGGTATTTTCTGTGTACCAGGGAGCTAGTTTCTTATGAGACATTTTTTTTAGTTTTTAGGGGTGCAACTGCATCTAGGGTATTGCGCAAGGTTAAATTGAGATACTCAGTTAGGTGGTTAACGGATTTTTGTCCTCTGGCGTCCTTGGGTAGACAGAGGGAGTCTGGAAGGGCATCAAGGAATCTTTGTGTTGTCTGTGAATTTATAGCACGACTTTTGATGTTCCTTGGTTGGGTTCTGAGCAGATTATTTGTTGCAATTGCAAATGTAATAAAATGGTGGTCCGATAGTCCAGGATTATGAGGAAAAACATTAAGATCCACAACATTTATTCCATGGGACAAAACTAGGTCCAGCGTATGACTGTTACAGTGAGTGGGTCCAGAGACATGTTGGACAAAACCCACTGAGTCGATGATGGCTCCGAAAGCCTTTTGGAGTGGGTCTGTGGACTTTTCCATGTGAATATTAAAGTCACCAAAGATTAGAATATTATCTGCTATTACTATAAGGTCCGATAGGAATTCAGGGAACTCAGTGAGAAAAGCTGTAAATGGCCCAGGAGGCCTGTAAACAGTAGCTATAAAAAGTGATTGAGTAGGCTGCATAGATTTCATGACTAGAAGCTCAAAAGACGAAAACGTCGTTTTTGTTTTTTGTAAATTGAAATTTGCTATCGTAAATGTTAGCAACACCTCCTCCTTTGCGGGATGCACGGGGGATATTGTCACTAGTGTAGCCAGGAGGTGAGGCCTCATTTAACACAGTAAATTCATCAGGCTTAAGCCATGTTTCAGTCAGGCCAATCACATCAAGATTATGATCAGTGATTAGTTCATTTACTATAATTGCCTTTGAAGTAAGGGATCTAACATTAAGCAGCCCTATTTTGAGATGTGAGGTATCATGATCTCTTTCAGTAATGACAGGAATGGAGGTGGTCTTTATCCTAGTGAGATTGCTAAGGCGAACACCGCCATGCTTAGTTTTGCCCAACCTAGGTCGAGGCACAGACACGGTCTCAATGGTGATAGCTGAGCTGACTACACTGACTATGCTAGTGGCAGACTCCACTATGCTGGCAGGCTGGCTAACAGCCTGCTGCCTTGCCTGCACCCTATTTCATTGTGGAGCTAGAGGAGTTAGAGCCCTGTCTATGTTGGTAGATAAGATGAGAGCACCCCTCCAGCTAGGATGGAGTCCGTCACTCCTCAGCAGGTCAGGCTTGGTCCTGTTTATGGGTGAGTCCCAGAAAGAGGGCCAATTATCTACAAATTCTATCTTTTGGGAGGGGCAGAAAACAGTTTTCAACCAGCGATTGAGTTGTGAGACTCTGCTGTAGAGCTCATCACTCCCCCTAACTGGGAGGGGGCCAGATACAATTACTCGATGCCGACACATCTTTCTAGCTGATATGCACGCAGAAGCTATGTTGCGCTTGGTGATCTCTGACTGTTTCATCCTAACATCGTTGGTGCCGACGTGGATAACAATATCTCTATACTCTCTACACTCGCCAGTTTTAGCTTTAGCCAGCACCATCTTCAGATTAGCCTTAACGTCGGTAGCCCTGCCCCCGGGTAAACAGTGTATGATCGCTGGATGATTCGCTTTAAGTCTAATACTGCGGGTAATGGAGTCGCCAATGACCTAGAGTTTTCAATTTGTCAGAGCTAATGGTGGGAAGCTTCGGCGTCTCAGACCCGTAACGGGAGGAGTAGAGACCAGAGAAGACTCGGCCTCTGACACCGACCCGCTGCTTAATGGGGAAAACCGGTTGAAAGTTTCTGTCAGCTGAATGAGCGACACCGGTTGAGCTTTCCTACAGCATTTCCTTCCAGAAACCGTGAGAAAGTTGTCCGGCTGCGGGGACTGTGCCAGGGGATTTATACTACTATCTGTACTTACTGGTGGCACAGACGCTGTTTCATCCTTTCCTACACTGAAATTACCCTTGCCTAACGATTGCGTCTGAAGCTGGGCTTGCAGTACAGCTATCCTTGCCGTAAGGCGAGCACAGCGGCTGCAATTAGAAGGCATCATGTTAATGTTACTACTTAGCTTCGGCTGTTGGAGGTCCTGACGAATCGTGTCCAGATAAAGCGTCCGGAGTGAAAAAGTTGAGGAAAAAATAAATAAATATATGAACGGTAATTAAAAAGTGAAAACCGTAAAGCTGTCAGGTAGCAAAATAGGTTGGCAACAAAACGCACTGCAACTCGAAAACGTGTCCACTGCTTGTACACTTCGTATTTTGACGAATGTGGTACGACATGTCAGAAATATAAATGGTTAAGTATAGATACTCCAAAAAAATGACTTGAGTAGTAGTTTGAAGTATTTTTACTGAAATACTTTACACTGCTTTTTGTGAGGGGCCACAGTGGCTCGCCGGTCTGCGTACCCACATCCTCCCCATCTTGACAGCGGAGAGAACAAATTTAAGTTTAAGTTCATTTCTGGCAATGCTACACTTTTTGGCATCAGGTGGAGAGAAATGTTTGAATATGTTATCAGTGTGAGCAACAAAATCAATTGGGCTAAACCACAGGTATCAAACTCCTTCCATGGATGGCCAAGTGTCTTCAGGTTTTAGCTCCTCCCCTTGTACTTGATTGATGAATTTAAGGTGACTAGTAAGGAATTCA
This sequence comes from Oncorhynchus nerka, assembly GCF_034236695.1. Lineage (NCBI taxonomy): Eukaryota > Metazoa > Chordata > Actinopteri > Salmoniformes > Salmonidae > Oncorhynchus > Oncorhynchus nerka. Next base: position 21,286,214 of record NC_088396.1, read on the forward strand.
AAGGAAAAAATGACAACCTTCAGACACTTGGTCCTCCGTGTAATGAGTTTGACATCCCTGGTCTATAAGCCATCACATTTACATTTAAGTCATTTAGCAGACGCTCTTATCACATTTCACATCATGATTAGGGCTGTGACGGTCATGACTTTTTGGATAACGGTTATTGGCCAGCCAAATGACAGTGATCACTGTAATGACCATTCAAATGAGAAAATATATGATATTAAACCTGTTAGAGCTACTAGTTCCCCTTTGGGAACTCACCCCACCCCCCCTGAGCTGTAATGTGGCGCAGGGAACGCAAGAAATAATCCTAAAAATATTTAACCTCCACAGAATCGCTTGAAAAATGGCTCAAATGAAAGATAAAGAAGTTATTTATCTACCCAGCAAGTCAGATTTCTAAAATGTTTTACGGCGAAAACATAGCACATATTTATGTCCAACCACCACTGCATACATACCTCATTAGCATAGCCAAGTAGGAAAAAATATGCAATCAACAAACGCAGGATTAAAAGAAAAATAATTTCACTAACCTTTTGAAATCTTCATCAGATGACAGTAATATAACATGTTACACAGTACATTCATTTTTTTTTTCAATAATATGCAATATATATCCATAAATCTCTGTTTACAATTATGCATCGTTCAAAAAATGCTACTGCAATGTCAGGAGAAATAAATAGCTCCGGCAGATAACGTCAGCTAACAAGGAATACACATCATAAACTTTGACTAAATATGCATGTTTTACATATGTATGGCAAGATAAACTTCTTCTAAATGCAATTGCTATGTTACAATTATTTTTAACGTTACATTTGGCGTTTACTAGGCTATAATAGAGAGTCGGCGCTCTCATTTAGCATGCTGACTCCTCTATCATGGAGTCGGCAGAAACCCAAAATGAAGACGTAAATATTCCCTTACCATGGCTGTTCTTGCTTCAGAAGACGTGGAAGGGTTAATACTCACCAAGTTAGCGTTCAGTTTGCAAGTCTGTGTCTTTCCGTTCTCAAACTAGACACTTTTCGGTCTAAATGTATGCAAATTTCAAGTGGCTGCGCACCAAAACGTCGAAAGTATACATTATATTTCGAGTAAACTTGTCAAACTATGTTTATAATTAAGCCTTAGCATGTTATAAAGGTCTACAGCAATCGTGAGGGCGAACAGATTAGCACACGTTGTTCAGTCTGTCCTGGGAGAAAGAGAGAGAAATATCCAATCTCCCATTGGTGAAACTTTTTTTTTGCGTCACCGGGACGTTTGGTCACGCTGAACGTCTCGTGAGCACGGGATTCTTACAGTTACACGCCTCATCGAAAGCAGGCTTCACGCTGAAGACATAGAACGTGTTTCCATGGTTATAGCTGTTTGGGAAGTGTGTATACAATGACGTCAAAGTGATGGCAACTTTTCCCATTACAAGAGAGACTTTGGGAGAATGCATGCCCTGAGACTTCTGCTTTAGCTAGAGACAAAATTTAAACGGTTTTATAAGCTTTAGAGTGTTTCCTATTCGATAACAATTTTTAATTGCATATATTAGCAACTTTTGACAAAAATTTATCATGGTTTATATGGGTGCCGAATTCCTCCAGAAGGGGCAGTATTCAGGGCTAGCCCCAACTTAAGACACATTTTCTCCTTCTGCTCCTGACAGCATGTGCTGCAATAGAAATAGATTGAAAGAACGGGTGTCCCCATTAGTCATTTTTTTAAACAGTTAAGGCTTTTATTTTCATCAAATCAAATGTTATTGCGAGTGTAGCGAAATGCTTGTGCTTCTAGTTCCGACAGTCCAGCAATATCTAACAAGTAATCAAACAATTTCACAACTACCTAATACACACACATCTAAGTAAAGGAATGGAATAGGAATATATACATATAAATATATGGATGCAAATGAGCAGTGTATGCAAGATGCAATAGATGGTATAAAATACAGTATATACTATGAGATGAGTAATGCAAGATATGTAAACATTATTAAAGTGACTAGTGATCCATTTAAGTGGCCAATGATTTCAAGTCGGTATGTATCCTCACTGTTAGTGATGGCTGTTTAACAGTCTGGTGGCCTTGAGATGGAAGCTATTTTTCAGTCTCTTGGTCCCCGCTTTGATGCACCTGTACTGACCTCACCTTCTGGATGGTAGCGGGGTGAACAGGCAGTTGCTCAGGTGGTTGTTGTCCTTGATCTTTTTGGCCTTCCTGTGACATCGGGTGCTGTTGGTGTCCTGGAGGGCAGGTGGTTTGCCCCCGGTGCTGTGCAGACCCGCACCACCCTCTGGAGAGCCCTGCGGTTGTGGGCAGTGCAGTTGCCGTACCAGTCATGCTCTTAATTGTGCATCTGTACAAATGTGTAAGGGTTTTAGGTGACAAGCCGAATGAAGATCTTCATCTGGTAACACTGTTATAGAGTAACTGTGCCAGCCCTAATCACAATGTCGTCACCGTTGATGATGGCTGTGAATCATCGTTGATAGACAATGCAATCGTATTGTCGCCCAACCCTACACTAACCTTTTCAATGATGTATGACTATGATGGTCTGTTCATATTGATGTGTATGTAAAAAAAAAAAAAATTTACAGCTTGCTGCAAAGCAAATGACTCTTTTGGATTATAAAGCTTCTAGTACTCTAAAACTGAATTGGTTGAGCTCTCCCCCCTCCCCCTGTAGGTTATTGGTACGCCCCAGAGGCCCAGTGTTTCCAGTGCCATACTGGTGAACAGCCCTCACACACCCAGCTCCCAGTTCCTCACACAGAGCCAGCCGGCCGACGCGTCGCCTTGGTCATCGGGGTGAGTTTAGTTGATTTATTCTGTGTGATGTGCCAGTGTAGTCTAGAAGTATATAGCTGTGTTTAACCACCTTTGTCCACAGGAAGCGTGGTAAGAAGGGGGAGAAGAATGGCAAGGGCCTGAGGCATTTCTCCATGAAGGTGTGTGAGAAGGTGCAAAAGAAGGGTATCACCTCGTACAATGAGGTGGCAGATGAGCTGGTGGCGGAGTTCAGCGCTGCAGACAACCACATCTCCCCCAATGACTCTGTGAGTTTTGCAACTGTATGCACAATGCACAGGGCTCTTCCTCAAAACAGCCTGGGGAAGTCTTTGACTTCACTTTCTCTGAGACATAATTCTCTGTGACATCAGACATTGTCTGAATTCCTAATTATGTCATCACACTGTCAGACAGAATTCTCCGTTGTTGCATCACTCTTAACTCTTCTGACAGAACTCCTCGTTATGACATCACTCTCTGACAACCATCACGTTTTTCAGCCTTACTCTTAGACAAAACAAATCTCTATATGACATCACAATTTCAGACACAACAAACCTACTCAGGAAATGAAGTTATGACATGGAGGTCTTCCTCGAGCCTAATTTATGTCCACTACTTTTGCTTTTGGTGTTCGGACTTCAAACATCAGCTGCCATCCTCAGTGTTCCGCTTCATCCACCTTGTAAAGTCCGAAAGAGATTTCGGAGTGCGGACTGAAGCGGATGTTTTCGCTCATGCTAAAACGGAAGTAGTAAATTAGGCTTTAGCACACTGGTTTCATTATGACAAAACCACATGATCATTATGACACCAAACCCAATGGAAGTGCTCTGCACACCCAGGAGTCAGAGATTAACCCCTTCCCCCTCTCCTTGTAGCATGTGTATGACCAGAAGAACATCCGTAGGCGTGTGTACGACGCACTCAATGTGCTTATGGCCATGAACATAATCTCTAAAGAGAAGAAGGAGATCAAGTGGATTGGTCTGCCCACCAACTCGGCCCAAGAATGCCAGAACCTAGAGGTGAGTCTAATATATACACTGAACAAAAATATAAACTAAACATGTAAAGTGTTGGTCCCATAATTCACCAGCTGAAATAAAATATCCCCCAAATTTTCCATACACACAAAAAGTTTATTTCTCTCAAATGTTGTGCACAAATTGTACATCCCTGTTAGTGAGTATTTCTTATTTGCCAAAATAATCCATCTACCTGATAGTTGTTGCAAATTAAGAAGCTGATTAAACAGTATGATCATTACACAGGTGCACCTTGTGCTGGGTACAATAAAAGCCAACTCTTAAATGTGCAGTTGTCACACAACACAATGTCAGAGGTCTCAAGTTTTGAGAGACCGTGCATTTGGCATGCTGACTGCAGGAATATGCGGAGCTGTTGCCAGATAATTGAATGTTCGTTTCTCTACAATAAGCCTTAAGTTGTTTTAGAGAATTTGGCTGTACAACCAACTGGCCTTACAACCGCAGACCACGTGAATGGCGTTGTGTGGGAGAGCTGTTTGCTGATGTCAACGTTGTGAACAGAGTGCCCCATGGTGGCGGTGAGGTTATAGTTTAAGCTACGGACAACAAACGCAATTGCATTTTATCGATTGCAATTTGAATGCACAAAGATACAGTGATGAGATCCTGAGGCCAATTTTCCTGCCATTCATCTGCCACCATCACCTCATGTTTCAGCATGATAATGCACAGCTCCATATCGCAAAGATCTGAATGTAATTTCTGGAAGCTGAAAATGTTAGTTCTTCTATGGCCTGCATACTCACCAGACATGTCACCCGTTGAGCATGTTTGGAATGCTCTGGATTGACTTGAACGACAGCGTGTTCCAGTTCCCGTCAATATCCAACAGCTTTGCACAGCCATTGAAGTGGGACAACATTTTACAGGCCACACTCAGCAGCCTGATCAACTGTATGCGAAGGATGTGTCACGCTGCATGAAGCAAATGGTGGTCACACCAGAGATACTACCTGGTTTTCTGATCCACTCCCCTACCTTTTTATTGATTGACCAAAAGATGCATATCTGTATTCCTAGTCATGTGGAATCCATAGATTAGGGTCTAATTTATTTATTTAAGTGGATTGATTTCCTTATGAACTGTAACTCAGTAAAATCTTTTTAATTGCATGTTGCTTTTTTATTTTTGTTCAGTGTATATACACAGTGCATTCAGAAAGTATTCAGACCCGTTAACTTTTTCCACATTTTGTTACTTAACAGCCTTATTTACAATGAATGCCTACCGGGGAACAGTGAGTTAACTGCCTTGTTCTGGACAGAACAACAGATTATTTAATTGTCAGCTCGGGATTCAATCCAGCAACCTTTCAGTTACTGGCCCAACGCTCTAACCACTAGGCAACCTCCCACCCCTCTTCTTGGGTTTGATGCTACAAGCTTGGCAAACCTGTATTTGGGTAGTTTATCCAGTTCTCTGCAGATCCTCTCAAGCTCTGTCGGGTTGGATGGGGAAGACTCGATGCTGTAACTCAATACTGTAATCGCTGCCAAATCTGCTAAAACAAAATACTGACTAAAGGGTCTGAATACTTATGCAAATGTAATATTTCAGCTAATTATTTTAATAGAAATTTGCAAAAATGTCTAAACCAGTTTTTTTTTCATTGTCATTATGGGGTATTGTGTGTAGATTGAGGAGAAAAAAACAATTTAATCAATATTAGAATATGTCTGTTACATAACAAATGTGGAATAAGTCTAGGGGTCTGAGTACTTTCCGAAGCCACTGTGTATATACACACACCTGGTACACCATGAACTCTCTTCTCCCTCACCCCCTTTTTTCTAATACGCTCTCACACCCTGGCTGTGTTCTGCTCTTCTGTAGGTGGAGAGACAAAGGCGACTGGAGAGAATCAAGCAGAAGCAGTCACAACTCCAAGAGCTTATATTACAGGTGATCAGCTTGCCTCCTGTTACAGGACTAGCTTCCCTCCTGTTACAGGACTAGCTTCCCTTCTGTTACAGGACTAGCTTGCCTCCTGTTACAGGACTAGCTTGCCTCCTGTTACAGGACTAGCTTGCCTCCTGTTACAGGACTAGCTTGCCTCCTGTTACAGGACTAGCTTGCCTCCTGTTACAGGACTAGCTTGCCTCCTGTTACAGGACTAGCTTGCCTCCTGTTACAGGACTAGCTTGCCTCCTGTTACAGGACTAGCTTGCCTCCTGTTACAGGACTAGCTTGCCTCATCGACAACAATACAATCACTGATAAAGGCAAGCATATACAATAGCTTACCTGAACTGCCGTACCCCATCAGAATCCAAAATATAAGCCTGTTTTACTGGTTAAAAAAACTATAATTTTGATATCATGTCCATGCATCCATAGCTTTGTCTGAATTTGAGTTGTTATATTTCTCGAGCCCCGTCCCTCAGCTTTCTACCGAAACGACAGTGGTGGTGACAATGCTTTATTGTTTCAACTGCCGATTGGCACTTTAACATTGTTCTAATGTTCTATCCATGATCCTCTCCTGCAGCAAATAGCCTTTAAGAACCTGGTGCAGCGGAACCGACAGACTGAACAGCAGACCAACAGACCTCCACCCCCCAACTCTCTCATCCACCTCCCCTTCATCATTGTCAACACTAGCAAGAAGACTGTCATCGACTGCAGCATCTCCAACGACAAGTGAGTGACTGTAATATTTGAGTGTCTGTGTAAATTGATCAACTTAATTCATGTAGACATTTTTATTTTGTCCCACAGAATTTTCACCAAATAGATTTTCATGTAAATGGACCATTTAAAATGTAAATTTATCAGACTCTTATCCAGTGTGACTGGAGGAGGGGAGCAATTAGCGTTAAGTGCCTTACTCAAGGGCACATTGACAGATTTTTCACCTAGTCAGCTCAGGGATTCGAACCAACTACCTTTCGGTTACTGCTCCAATGCTCCTAAACACTAAGCTACCTGCCGCCCCCCAATAAAGTATCGTATTGAGGCAATGGCAACACCCTGCTCAAGTTTTTCCAGGATTAAATGTTTTCATTCATGTTCTAATCATGCCATTATATTCACCTCTTTACTTTCCTTCTCTTCAGGTTTGAGTACCTGTTCAACTTTGACAGCATGTTTGAGATCCACGACGACATTGAGGTGCTGAAGCGTATGGGCATGGCCTGTGGCCTGGAGGTGGGCAAGTGTTCCCCGGAGGACCTGAAGGTGGCACGTAGCCTGGTGCCCAAAGCCCTGGAGCCCTACGTCACAGGTCAGAGACCATAGGGTTCAGGGTTCATGGCGCATGCTTAAATTTCAGCAATAGGTCAAGTCATTGAGCTACACATGATCCTTATCAAAGTAAGTGGGATTAATTGGGCATGAAATACTCAAACATGTTTCTAATTCGGTGTAGATTGGTCCTGTTTGGTTCTCTCTAAGGTATATATGTGAACGTGTGTACTACTGTCTCAAGCAGAGATGGCCCAGGGCCCCATCAGTAACGTCTACATCACTGGAGGATCCTCCACCAACGGGGGGCGCCATCACGGCCAGGGCAGGTGAGTCTCTCTCTCTCCTCTACTGTTGCCCTATTCAGGGTGTTCTATAGCACGTTCACATAGAGGGAGAGGAAGAGTTACCATATTTTTCTCTCTCTCTCTGTAGTGACAGTGGTGCAGATGGTACCCTGGCCTCCAGCTCTAATGACTCTCACTACAGCGGCTCCCGTGTTGAGACCCCTGTGTCGTACATGGGGGATGATGACGAGGAGGATGACTATGATGAGAATGACGATGAAGATTAACCTCCTGCCACTCCACACATTTCTCATCTCCAACATGCAGTCTGTCTCTGCATCTCTCTCTGTATCGCTTTCTCTCAAGGGCGTTGAAGAATGTTTGAGTATGGAGGCTGTGCAACCCTCTTCTCAGAGCGGGGTCCTGAATCACATGATAGCCAATGGCTCTCTGGGAAGTGTAGTTTATGGCTTTGGCACTGCTGCGTCCTTTCTGTGTATTATCACCCTCTTCTTGGCAAGCCATCCCACCTGAGAATAAAGCTACAACAAAAAATCTTCCAGCCAACTCATTGCTGTTGGAGAATGTATAGTGTTCCTTGTGTGTGAAATAGTTATCTTTATTATGTTTTGATTACGTTGGAGAGACTCAATGGTGAACCACTGTTTCAAGATGGCTGCCAGTGTAACTGCACCAGACCGCTGGCTCAGAGACATTCACTGGATCCAAAATGGCTGATTTAGTTGCCACAACGCCCTAAGAAAGATTGAAACTGCCCTTTTGAAAGCGTGGACACTATTTTGTTATACCTCCCCTCCCCTGCTATTTGTGGCATTGATTTCAAGCAGAGAATTTGTATCTGCTCCCCACAGTTCTGTAGGCAGCTGCTTTTCTGCTCCTTGTTTTTGGAGCGTTTTAGCAGCGACTCAATCCCTCAGACCCTGTCACACCGTGGTAGTGTTTACAAATGACTGGCACCAGCGAAGAAAATAACTCCTACCCACGCTAACTATAGGACAATGTTAGGCTTTGTTTGTGAAATGTAAACGGATCCTGTAAAGATTGTAGTTTATAGCATCCTTTACAGGTCAGTGGCGGAAGGAAGGCCTGGACGTGATCGATGTATCAAATATGTGGGTTGTGTAGGTCTCTATGGACTCACTTCGAAGATCTCCTTTTTCAAACTGAACAACCCATGTACTGATTCTTCCAAAATACCTTTTCTGTAATCTAATATAAGTTTGAAAATTAAATATAGAGACTGTTTTAACAAGTTGACTTCAGTGAGCGTTTTGTGCGGTTTTATAACTTCTAATCTGAAAAGCAGTTGGGTGGTATTTTCTCAATTGTCTTCAATAGCTGAACTAGGACAGTAAAACCTCAAATGTGTCAAACCTATTAAATCCAATGGGAAATCTGTGTTAATTAGTTAATTAATTAATTTAATTGACTGCGTTATGATAATGGTGCCCAGGGTGACTATCCTGAGCTAAATGGCAAGTGTCTTCACTGACATTTTCAACCTCTCCTTGTCTTGGTCTGTAATACCAACATGTTTTAAGCAGACCACCATAGTGCCTGTGCCCAAGAACACGAAGGTAACCTGCCTAAATGACTACCGACACATAGGACTCACGTCTTTAGCCATGAAGTGCTTTGAAAGGCTGGTCATGGCTCACATCAACATCCCAGAAACCCTAGACTCACTCCAATTTGCATACTGCCCCAACAGATCCACAGATGATGCAGTCTCTATTGCACACCACACTGCCCTTTCCCACCTGAACTAAAGTATCACCAATGTGAGAATGCTATTCATTGACTACAGCTCAGCGTTCAACACCATAGTGCCCTCCAAGCTCATCACTACGCTAAGGACCCTGGGACTGAACACCTCCCTCTGCAACTGGATCAGTCTGGACTTCCAGATGGACCGCCTCCAGGTGGTAAGGGTAGGTAACAACACTTTCGCCACACTGACCTTCAACACGGGCACCTCAAGGGTGCATGCTCAGTCACCTCCTGTACTCCATGTTTACTCATGACTGCACGGCCAGGCACAACTTCAACACCAGTAAGTTTGCAGTTGACACAACAGTGGTAGGCCTGATCACCGACAACAACGAGACAGCCTATAGGGAGGTCAGAGACCTGGCCGTGTGGTGCCAAGACAACCTCTCCCTCAACGTGATCAAGACAAAGGAGATGATTGTGGACTACAGGAAAAAGAGGACCGAGCACGCCCCCATTCTCATCGACGGGGCTGCAGTGGAGCAGGTTGAGAGCTTGAAGTTTCTTGGTGTCCATATTACCAACAAACTAACATGGTCCAAGCACACCAAGACAGTCGTGAAGAGGGCACAACAACACCTATTCCCCCTCAGGAGACTGAAAATATTTGTCATGAGTCCCCAGATCCTCAAAAAGGTTCTACAGCTGCACCATCGAGAGCATCCTAACTGGTTGCATCACTGCCTTCTATGTCAACTGCTCTACCTCTGACCGCTGAGCACTACAGAGGGTAGTGAGTACGGCCCAGTACATCACTGGGGCCAAGCTTCCTGCCATCTAGGACCTCTACCAGGCAGTGTCAGAGGGTCCTAAAAATTGTCAGACTCTAACCACCCTAGTCATAGACTGTTCTCTCTACTACCGCACGGCAAGAGGTACTGGAGCTTCAAGTCTAGGTTCGAGAGGCTTCTAAACAGCTTCTACCCCAAGCCATAAGACTCCTGAACACCTAATCAAATGGCTACCCATACTATTTGCATTGTCCCCCTTTTACACCACTGCTACTCTGTCATCTATGCATAGTCACTTTAATGACTTTACATGTACATATTACCTCAACTAACCCGTGCCCCACACGTTGACTCTACCAGTATCTCCCTGTATATAGTCTTGCTATTGTTATTTTACTGCTGCTCTTTAATTACTGTAATTTCTTATTCTTAGACATATTTTTTTTTAACTGCATTGTTGGTTAGGGGCTCGTAAGTAAGCATTTCACTGTAAGGTTGTATTCGGCGCATGTGAATAATACAATTTTATTTTATTTGAATGTGTGAGCGATATGATGGAAGAATTGAGGGCTAGAGGGAGCCATAACAGTGTTGCTTTCACCTGTCTGAACCTTTCATTTCCGAGGGCTAGGGGCCTTTCCGAAGAGTCCAGAGTTGTCCATTTTAGACTGCATGTCCCCCCTATACTGTGCTGCACCACTGCTTCTTGTTCTTTAGATAACAGGTGCTACTCCAGCCACAGGGACTGAATACATTATCAGCTTGGGCTCACTCTCCGCCTGTGGTATTAGGGAGTTAGTGGATAAAGGCATTACTGTCTGAAGGGTGTTGAGTCAGGTGTGTGTGTGAGAGAGACCGATAAAGCGCTCAGGAAGTATGCCTTGGGACATGCGGAGGATCTTCTTGTGTCCTCTGTCCTGCTGAAGGCACTGATCTTTTTCCTTCCTGTCGCTCCCTCTGTTCATCTTACCCTTCTCTAATCCTCCCTTTCTCTAACACCTTTTACTCTCACATTTGAACTTCTTTATCTCACCCTATCTCTCCTTCACCATGCTCTCTGAGTGCTGCAGGCTTCTTTATCTCACCCTATCTCTCCTTCACCATGCTCTCTGAGTGCTGCAGGCCCTCTTCCTCCATTGCCATGGATTTGGGCAGCCTGACCACGTAGGTTGAGTTGGCAACCACCATCAATGCCCGTGGCAGCTTCGATGGCTCAAACCTAGCGGCTTTGTCTGACAACAAGTACCCCACCTGCCTCAAGCTGCCCCACATCAGTGTGTGAGGGCATCCAGGAAACCCTGGACCTGGCCTTCTAGTCAGTCTGCTTGGAGCAGCCCATTGGCAAACGCCTCTTCCGCGTGTTCCTTGAGGCTGCTCCCAAATCCATGGTCCTTGCCACCTGTGGCTGGACATTGAGGAGTACGGCTAAGCAGAAGGCTCAGACCGGGCCCAGAAGGCATTCAGTATCGTCCAGCGCTACCTGGAGGCTCTACTGTCCCTTTCTGACTCCGGAGACGGTGAACCCCCTGTAGGGGCCTGGGGACGGCCTCTTTGCCCAAACACTGACCTCAGTACTGGGCTACCTCTAGGATGCTCCCTCCACATTTTTCCTGGAAAGCATGTTCCTGAAGAGGTTCCTTCAGTGGAGGGGGAGGGGGGGTTCAGAGAGGTGTCTGCCTGTCAGATGAAGGCCACACGGAGTCTGTACGCCTGCATGAATCTCAACAAGAAGAGGCTGAAGAAGAGGAAAGGCTATGAGGTGTGAGTGAGTGTCTTTGGTATGCCCCACCTGAACTGTAGTCTAGTCTCCTGATGTTTACTGTAGTTGTGGTCCCCAACCTTTTGAGTCAAGATCACTTATGCAGTCAAAAAGCAAGCTGAGATCTACAGCTAAACTTTTTTTTTTAACAAACTAATAAAAACAGTTATGTAAGAATGAGGTTTGTGCAGTAGCCCGAAAACCTTATCACAGCATATTGGCTATATGCCATATATGCTATACGTTATTGTTCTTCTATACAGACCATATTTCAAAACTCTAGCTTTGACAAAATAGATCAGTTGGTGCAGCACTTGCGAGGCAAAGCTGAGCATAAATTGAAATAATTTTCAAATTGTATTTTATTTTACTGGACTAATTGCGTCTGATGGTCATGGTGCGTTCAAGACAACTGGGAACTCCAGAAAAAAAAAGAGTTAAAATCATGTTAGTGAAGCTCTAGAAAGGTGCCGGAGTTTCTGATTTGGATGACTCCTCAAAACGATTTCACCCAGTCGGATCTAATTTATTTCCGAGTTCCCAGTTGTCATTAATGCTCGGAAGTTGGAGATTTCCGAGATTCCAGTTGTTTTGAACACGGCATTAGTCTCAACGGAGAGAGCAGCTGAGGTTACGCATCTCACGGGCCCTGCTCTCTCCTAGACTGACCAGAGAAAGGGGCCACAGTCTTCCACCTGATGGCGAAACTCAATTTGCACCGCATCTGCCTCAGGCACAAATTAATGTTGTTCCTACGACCAGAGCAAGTGAAATACTCCTCGATATTAAAATAGACACGACGAGCTGGTAATACTAATAAAAACGCATGGCTACTCATTCCTTGCAGTTGCAGCGCGAGTGGAAGTAGAAAGAAGTGCGTTTTGTAATAGTGTTGAATAGAACATAGACATGAACTCACTCATAAAAACACAAGCTCTTTGCTGTATTTTTGATAGTCTCTCTTTTGTCATGGTTTTAAAACGTATTAAATCTCACGTAGGCTAGTATCAAACTTTGTTGTGGCCAGGGTCGTGGAAGCTGTAGGTACGGTGATTTGAGCTGTCTGATTGGCCAGCGCTGTATCCACAGTTCTCATCCGTCGGATAGGCTGAATTCATCTTTTCAGACACAATAAATGGTTCACAATGGGAACACTTTGCTTCCGAATCAAGAGCACCTACCAGCAACTCGGGGGAAAAAGGGTCGCAAGCCTTTGTGCTTTTTATCATGGGCTTTTCTACAGAAATGTTTGGTGATCGACTAGGAAGGAGTGAAGGTTGTCCAGTCAATCGGTGACCACTGCTGTAGTTGATGTGTGAGAGAGAAGATACTATCTAAAGGGGGAACTTGGTTAATTACAGTACAGTATGCTTCTGTAGACTATTAATGCTAGATCAGAATAGGATTGTAAACACAATGACTAATGACATGGAGGGTTGTGCTACAGTGTCTCTGCCACTGTGACTGTTAGAACCCCCTTATCTGGAGTGGAAATGGTTATGTTCATGGAAGCAGTTTTGATGTAGGCTACAGTACCTGTTCTCCAGTAAGTGATGAGGAGATGCTCTTAATCACTTTAGCCTCTGTCTTGGCCCTCTGTATTATACATTGTCATGTTTGTCCCCCTCCTCTGCTTTAGGGGGCGATGGTGGAGAAGAGGATCCTTGCCAGGGTTCACAGTCACTTCATCGTGTTGCTGGCCTAGAATACTCTGTCTGGTTATGACCATCATGAATGGAGGTGACCTGAAGTAAACGCATGCACAAAGCACATACCCACACACACTGCAGGAACTATCCTATTTGTTGTTTCTTGTAATAGATCTGTAACATGTTTGTTCTCGTACTGCCCCAGTTACCACATCTACCTGATAGATGAGAACAACCCAGGGTTTGAGGAGCCCAGAACCTGTTTCTATTCTGCTCCGATCATCCAGGGCATGGAGCACCTCTACCAGAAGAGCATCCTCTACAGAGACCTCAAACCTGAGAACGTCCTCCTGAATAATGAAGCTACACACTGATACAGTTATGTACACACACACACGTTGACGTGATGCTTTGTGATGCGATGTTGTCCTTAGGTAATGTGTGTTTCTCTGACCTGGGTCTGGTGGTTGAACTAAAAGTGGACCAGACAAAAAGCGAAGGCTATGCCGGAACTCCAGGTCAGTCTCACCTGCCCGACATCATTATCTCACAATGGGTCTCATGTTTAGTGTCTCCAAGAAGCGCCACTCTGTCTCTTGTGACTGACCTTTGACCTCTGCCCCAAGGGTTTAATGGCCCCGGAGCTGCTGAAGGGGGAGAAGTATGACACCTCAGTAGACTATTTCACCCCGAGGGTCACGCTGTTTGAGTTCATGGCCGCCAAGAACCCGTTTAGGGAACCAGGGTAGAAGGTAACCCACTCTATCCTGCCTCCCTTTCATGTCTTAACTCTTCAAACTGATGAGTGTGAAGGCTAATCCGTTTAATTCAGAGGTCTCCAATTCTGGTCATGTTGTAAAGCCACTGGAGTCTGAAGGCTTTTGTTCCATCTCGGCACTATCACACCTGTTTTATCATTCTTCATTCATAGACAATGATTATTTGAGCCAGGTGTGTTAGTGCAGGGCTGGAACAAAATCCTGTACACCCAGTAGCTCTCTTGGTCCAGAGTTGGTCTATGACATTGATGTAATGTCTTTAACCTGCAGTCGTCTTCTGGTCAGGTAGGAAGGAAGAGCTGAAGGAGCGTATCATGACTGGGACGGTGGTCTACCCAGAGACATTCAGTGTGAACGGCAAGTCCATCTGCTCCGGGCTACTGGAGAAACAGGTTGACCAGAGACTATGCTTCAAGAACGGCGCCTGTGACGAGATCAGGGCACGCCCTATTGAAAACCTGTGTGGTGAGATGAAGAGGAGAGTCCACAAGCGAGGACCAAGGACTCTGAAGGATCTGAAGAGTTTCTGTATGGAGGAATGGTCTTAACTCTGTCTTATCTAACATTATAGGAGACTCAGAGCTGCTATCGTGGCAAAGGGAGGGTGCACAAAGTACTAAGTGAAGGGGTGCCAATAATTGTGACAAATTTTTTCATAAAATAATTATTTCATGACTTTTTAAATTGATTTGAAAATGTTTAACTCAAAGGATAGATTCCTATCATATTTTCAGTGTAAGATCAAGCTGATGAATAACAATGACATTTTCACAGCCATTTTTGTTCATATTTACCTAGGATGCACTGTATATAAAAATGAGTGTTTAGCTTCTTATTAAACTAGTCTGTTTTCATGTTTAGTGGAAAAGTGTTTGACCATTGTTGTATATGGAGATGATTTCTTGTAGATTTTTGACATGAACTTTATACAGTAACTTTCAATATACATGTATCTGTGGTGATGCCAATGCAGACTATGGAGCATGGAGAAAGGAACACATTTTTCACACTGTATTGCAAAGCAAATTTATTAACAAAACATTTGTCACTATCAAATATATGAAGAAAAAAACCCACTGTTTTTTTTTTTAAAGTCACATGGAGTTTCTGCATGACACATTGTAAATATAATGTAGCTCACAGGAATGTCATTGAAACACAGAATCAGCTTTTGTTGTCTGTCTAATATGCTGATGAGGTGAATGTACCCATCCCGAGGATGACTTAGCACCACAGAATGGGCTCTAGGCAGTCCGTTCTCGGTTTCATCCACGGTGGAGAACAACCTCCATCTCTTCTTTCTATTTCTCACCTCTTTTCCTTGTGTCTAGCTCCTATCCTCCCTGGTCTCTCCATCCCTCTTTCTCCTTCATTTCTCACTATCCCCTCCACATCTATCCTCTCTCCCTCCTTTCCTCCCCCTCACTCCCGTGCAGTGGCCTTATAGATCCTCACGTCCCCCTCCTTCAGCTCTGTCAGCAGCGTCGTACTAAAACAACTCTCAAAGCTCTCCTTGAACCTCAGGTCTGACTGAAACCTCACCTTATTGGCCCACAGGAGCGTGGTGCCACTTGCTGGTCTGCAGAAGTGGCGCATGGTCGCCAGCAGATCCTCCAGGTAGTCGTGGTGATACACCACATCGGCTGCCAGAACATAGTCGTAGCGACAGGAAGTGCAGTGGAAGTCTCTCTCGAGGTCTTGACCCCAGGTGAGGGCCCTCACCTGGGGCGTGTAGCGGCAGCGGCTCTTGGAGTTACGAGAGAGGTTAAAGGTCAGGTTGGGAAGGATTTCGGGCAGGTCGGTGGCCGTTACCCAGGCTCCTGGAAAACAGGACACAAGGGAACAATCAGCCAGTCAATCAGTCAAATCAATCAGTCTATCAAACCATGTTACCAACTGACAGACTCACCCAGTAGACTGGCCAGTGGCCACTATACAGTTAGGCAGACTGACTAAGAGACTGAAGGACAGACTCACCCAGTAGACTCGCCACAATAGACAGTAAGCCTGTGCCTGCCCCGATCTCCAGAACTGCTTTATCCAGGAGATTCACCTGCTGCCGGTTATTCGCCAGGAACTGACTTAGAGCTACCGCCTACACACACACACACAATCATCATCATCGTCACTACTATCAACTATCGCACAATGATTGTCAGTAAATCCAGATCAGTCAATATGAATTACGTGCACTGCGTTTACATTTTTCCTTGTAAAAATGGGTTTCTATCATCATATTCCACTGTCGGTGTGCATCTGTAGAACTCACCCCCGGCCAGATGAGGGCGCCGTAGGAGTCCAGAGACTCTCGGATGCAGATTTCATGACCAGCGATGAAGAAGGACTCTTTTCCCAGGGTGTAGTAAACACTGGGCTCCCAGACGTTCAGTCTGTCCAACGCCTCCCTGGCCATCTGCTTACAGTCAGACACCACTGTAGAGAACAGGACCACAATACAACCAATAATTCTACACCACACTGGATGGCCAATATTTTAATAATCACTATTACAGTACACAGGGTCACAAAATAAGACTGACCATTACACACAACCACAGATCGAACAATGAGACAGATGTTTCACAGGATGTATAAATCTGAAGCATCCGGGTGGCATTTCCACTCACCACCAAATTTGGTGATGAGAGGAAGCCACGTGGCTGGCAGTGGGAGAAGAAGTAGTCATCAGCAAAGTCTGTGCTAGTAGCAAAAGTGTGAGTCTTAGTTCGCATTTTCTTCTACACTAGATCACAGTCACCATTCCTTACTGTTAAGGTTAGGAAACCACTGCTTGCCTTCCCCTGCTGTTCCATTTTCCATTGTCTCTTCTTCTTCCCTGTTCTCACCAGGCTCTCCATCTGTCCTTTCTTTCTTGGGAACCTCCTGGTCAGACTGTTTGGCTGTAGAGTAGGTCTCCATCGCCACCTTGTGCTTGGACTGGGCAATGGTGAGTCCGCTGCTCCCCTATCTCCCCTGGGTCTGGGTTCTGGCCCAGAGAAATACTTATTTATAACCAACCGTCAGCAGCATGCCACTCACGCTCTGAAAGGGAATACATCACCGACCTCCCTCAGCTCCATGCTCTTACAGTTGATCTTCTCCACACATACAATCACCAGACTTCACATCAAAACATTGTTCGCTAAGACAGTGTTTGTAAGTATCAGAATGGAGCATCATTAATACAAGTTAAATTATAATGTAACAAGGCTTTTACAGACATGTTAATTTCCACATACTAATGTCCAGGAGGCTTGCAGATTCATAGACTCATGCTCCAGAGAAATTAATCAAGCTGAATGAAATTGAACAGAATGCGTGAGATAAGATGGGATGATGTACGATATGTAATACAGACCTGTGTGAGGTGGTGGTCTCTTTCTCTGTCTTTGTGACTGACCTTCTGCATCCTGTGTTTATAGCTGGCCAGCATCCCTTTAAATATGTCCCCAAAACACGGAGCTATAATTAGGGAAGGGAGGGAACGTCAGACTAAGCTAGTATGATAGAGTGACAGTCAGAGAGAGTGGGAGACAGATATGCTGCCTAAAGCCATACCCCCACTTTGACTAAAGCCCTCTCCACTCTTCACTGATCCCACTGACATGGAGACAAGTGAAGTCACCATTTCCAGAGATGTTTATGTGTGTGTTCCACAGGAGGTTGATGGCACCTTAATTGGGGAGGACGTGCTCACGGTATTGGCCGGAGCAGAATCAGTGGAATGGGATCAAATACATGGATTCCAGGTGTTTGATGCCATTCTATTTGTGCCTTACCAGCCATTATTATGAGCCGTCCTCCCCTCAGCAGCCTCCACTGGTGTGTGCGTCCAGGTTAGTGTAGAACCTAAGCGGAGGATAACTTTCTGCTAGTCTAAATGAAACAGTGGACTTGGCAACACAGTGCCCATACCAGGGATTGGCCAGGGCACTCTGGTTCGGAGGGCACAGCGGGAACTGGTGTCCGATATCAGAGGGTCACTCTTCATGTATATGTTGAGACTTTGTTGTTCTCACCTGTGTTTGTGTGGTTAGCTGTAATGAAATGAAATCCAGCAGTATCTTGCAAGCCCCGTTCGGAATGTTTTAGAGCCTCTGCATTGCAATACCCTCCTCCACTGAGTTTGGAAAGCATGGTTTGATCCCATATCGACCATCTGCAGCCCGTTGAAACCAGACTTATGAGAGTAAACAATTTATCCGGAGGCTGCATTCATTGTAGCTGGGGATTTTAACAAAGCTAATCTGAAAACAAGACTCCCTAAATTTTATCAGCATATCGATTGCGCAACCAGGGGTGGTAAAACCTTGGATCATTGTTACTCTAACTTCTGCGACGCATATAAGGCCCTGCCCCGCCCCCCTTTCGGAAAAGCTGACCACGACTCCATTTTGTTGATCCCTGCCTACAGGCAGAAACTTAAACAAGAGGCTCCCACGCTGAGGTCTGTCCAACGCTGGTCAGACCAAGCTGACTCCACACTCCAAGACTGCTTCCATCACGTGGACTGGGACATGTTTCGTATTGCGTCAGATAAAAATATTGACGAATACGCTGATTCGGTGTGTGCGAGTTCATTGGAACGTGCGTTGAAGATGTTGTTCCCATTGCAACAATAAAAACATTCCCTAACCAGAAACCGTGGATTGATGGCAGCATTCGCGTGAAACTGAAAGTGCGAACCACTGCTTTTAATCAGGGCAAGGTGTCTGGCAACATGAACGAATACAAACAGTGCAGCTATTCCCTCCTCAAGGCTATTAAACAAGCTAAGCGTCAGTACAGAGACAAAGTAGAATCTCAATTCAACGGCTCAGACACAAGAGGCATGTGGCAGGGTCTACAGTCAATCACGGACTACAAGAAGAAACCCAGCCCAGTCACGGACCAGGATGTCTTGCTCCCAGGCAGACTAAATAACTTTTTTGCCGCTTTGAGGACAATACAGTGCCACTGACACGGCCTGCAACGAAAACATGCGGTCTCTCCTTCACTGCAGCCGAGGTGAGTAAGACATTTAAACGTGTTAACCCTCGCAAGGCTGCAGGCCCAGACGGCATCCCCAGCCGCGCCCTCAGAGCATGCGCAGACCAGCTGGCCGGTGTGTTTACGGACATATTCAATCAATCCCTATACCAGTCTGCTGTTCCCACATGCTTCAAGAGGGCCACCATTGTTCCTGTTCCCAAGAAAGCTAAGGTAACTGAGCTAAACGACTACCGCCCCGTAGCACTCACTTCCGTCATCATGAAGTGCTTTGAGAGACTAGTCAAGGACCATATCACCTCCACCCTACCTGACACCCTAGACCCACTCCAATTTGCTTACCGCCCAAATAGGTCCACAGACGATGCAATCTCAACCACACTGCACACTGCCCTAACCCACCTGGACAAGAGGAATACCTATGTGAGAATGCTGTTCATCGACTACAGCTCGGCATTGAACACCATAGTACCCTCCAAGCTCGTCATCAAGCTCGAGACCCTGGGTCTCGACCCCGCCCTGTGCAACTGGGTACTGGACTTCCTGACGGGCCGCCCCCAGGTGGTGAGGGTAGGCAACAACATCTCCTCCCGCTGATCCTCAACACGGGGCCCCACAAGTGTGCGTTCTGAGCCCTCTCCTGTACTCCCTGTTCACCCACGACTGCGTGGCCACGCACGCCTCCAACTCAATCATCAAGTTTGCGGACGACACAACAGTGGTAGGCTTGATTACCTACAACGACGAGACGGCCTACAGGGAGGAGGTGAGGGCCCTCGGAGTGTGGTGTCAGGAAAATAACCTCACACTCAACGTCAACAAAACTAAGGAGATGATTGTGGACTTCAGGAAACAGCAGAGGGAACACCCCTATCCACATCGATGGAACAGTAGTGGAGAGGGTAGCAAGTTTTAAGTTCCTCGGCATACACATCACAGACAAACTGAATTGGTCCACTCACACTGACAGCGTCGTGAAGAAGGCGCAGCAGCGCCTCTTCAACCTCAGGAGGCTGAAGAAATTCGGCTTGTCACCAAAAGCACTCACAAACTTCTACAGATGCACAATCGAGAGCATCCTGGCGGGCTGTATCACCGCCTGGTACGGCAACTGCTCCGCCCTCAACCGTAAGGCTCTCCAGAGGGTAGTGAGGTCTGCACAACGCATCACCGGGGCAAACTACCTGCCCTCCAGGACACCTACACCACCCGATGTTACAGGAAGGCCATAAAGATCATCAAGGACATCAACCACCCGAACCACTGCCTGTTCACCCCGCTATCATCCAGAAGGCGAGGTCAGTACAGGTGCATCAAAGCTGGGACCGAGAGACTGAAAAACAGCTTCTATCTCAAGGCCATCAGACTGTTAAACAGCCACCACTAACATTGAGTGGCTGCTGCCAACACACTGTCATTGACACTGACCCAACTCCAGCCACTTTAATAATGGGAATTGATGGGAAATGATGTAAATATATCACTAGCCACTTTAAACAATGCTACCTTATATAATGTTACTTACCCTACATTATTCATCTCATATGCATACGTATATACTGTACTCTACATCATCGACTGCATCCTTATGTAATACATGTATCACTAGCCACTTTAACTATGCCACTTTGTTTACTTTGTCTACATACTCATCTCATATGTATATACTGTACTCGATACCATCTACTGTATGCTGCTCTGTACCATCACTCATTCATATATCCTTATGTACATATTCTTTATCCCCTTACACTGTGTATAAGACAGTCGTTTTAGAATTGTTAGTTAGATTACTTGTTGGTTATCACTGCATTGTCGGAACTAGAAGCACAAGCATTTCGCTACACTCGCATTAACATCTGCTAACCATGTGTATGTGACAAATAAAATTTGATTTGATTTATGACAATAATATGAGATATGGAGCAAGGGCACACTGAAGGCATGCCTGCCGTGGTTACTGCCTATGGCTCAGATTACACTATACACAAGTCTTATGAAGTTAGTGTACTGTGTGACATTAGTTTGTGGGGTCAAGTATCACTGACCCGGACTTGACCCCCTCTCCTCCCTGTCAGCACTGACCAGGGATTGAGTTGGCTCTCCTCTCCTGTTTCTCTCACCACAATTGACTCACTATCTCTCTCTCTGTCTCTGTCATTCATCTCCCCGGCCTGTATTCTCTCTCCTCCACCATCCCTCTCTCGCCTGTACGGATAACGATACACAGACTAGAGCCAGCTGACACTAACAGATGAGAGGATTTCTGAGTGTGTAAATCTATAAACCAGGCTCGTTGTCATGTAAATGATATAGCTCAATATCAAAACACTCATACCAGTCTAAGCACAGGATCACTCAAATAGTTTGATTTATGTTAGACAATAAGAGGGTTGTTTGATTGGTGATTATGTACAGGAGAACAGAACAGCCTGTTTCAATGGCTTGCCTCTTTTATGAGCAGATTCCTCCAAAAATGGATCAGAGGATTCTGATTTCATCTGGAGAGGCTTGGAATACCATGTGAGTTAATATCATTCCCAGTTGTATCCAAGGGAGACAGGTGAGTAGAATAGATCATGGAACTGTACTATGTGGGAGATGTAGTTGTAATTTTTATGATCAGGCTTGTTTGACTTACAGTAAACAGTTGGTTTGGGGTCAGTGAGACTATGGCAATGGATGTCTGGTGAACAGTTGAGAGGCTAGAGTATGCCAAATATGGATGGGCCTATAGCTCATGTAGTTTATGATTGAGCGTTGATGGAGTGGAGTCTAATCCAGCCTGTGTGTGTGTTAGTCAGGCAGGCTGCAGGCTTATTCATTCTCATAGCCTCTGGAGAAACAGGTGTGTCTGGGCTTAAAGAGTGCACACACGTCCACAGTAGCAACAGCTGCAGAAGAAGTTTCATTTGAATGGAATACAAAAATACTGGTTTAATACAGAGGGACTGTTTCCCAGACACAGATTAAGCCTACCCATAGGAGAAAAAATAAATACATTTAAATATATTTAACGTCACATAAAAATGTATTTCATTTCCCCGCCTTATCAATCTACACACAATACCCCATAATGACAAAGGTATTCAAATTTTTTGGAAATGTATATAAAAAAATATTTTAAAAATGAAAAACCACTCTTACATACATTTGAAGTTGGAAGTTTACATACACCTTAGCCAAATACATTTAAACTCAGTTTTCCACAATTCCTGACATTTAATCCTAGTAAAAACTCCATGTCTTAGGTCAGTTAGAATCACCACTTTATTTGAAGAATGTGAAATGTCAGAATAATAGTAGAGAGAATGATTTATTTCAGCTTTTATTTCTTTCATCACATTCCCAGTGGGTCAGAAGTTAACATACACTCAATTAGTATTTGGTAGCATTGCCTTTAAATTGTTTAACTTGGGTCAAATGTTTCAGATAGCCTTCATCAAGCTTCCCACAATAATTTGGGTGAATTTTGTCCCATTCCTGGTGTAACTGAGTCAGGTTTGTAGGCCTCCTTGTTTGCACTCGCTTTTTCATTTCTGCCCACAAATTGTCTATAGGTTTGAGGTCAGTGCTTTGTGATGGCCACTCCAATACATTGACTTTGTTGTCCTTAAGCCATTTTGCCACAACTTTGGAAGTATGCTTGGGGTCATTGTCCATTTGGAAGACCCATTTACGACCAAGCTTTAACTCCCTTCTTGATATCTTGAGATGTTGCCTCAATATATCCACATAATTTCCCCTCCTCATGACGCCATCTATTTTGTGTAGTGCACCAGTCCCTCCCTTAGCAAAGCACCCCCACAACATGATGCTGCCACCCCCGTGCTTCACAGTTGGGAGGGTGTTCTTCGGCTTGCAAGCATCCCCCTTTCTCCTCCAAACATAACGATGGTCATTATGGCCAAACAGTTCTATTTTTGTTTCATCAGACCAGAGGACATTTCTCAAAAAAGTACGATCTTTGTCCCCATGTGCAGTTGCAAACCGTAGTCTGTCTTTTTAATGGCGGTTTTGGAGCAGTGGCTTCTTCCTTGCTGAGCGGCCTGTCAGGTTATGTCGATATAGGACTCGTTTTACTGTGGATATAAATACTTTTGTACCTGCTTCCTCCAGCATCTTCACAAGATCCTTTGCTGTTGTTCTGGAATTGATTTGCACTTTTCACACCAAAGTACTTTCATCTCTAGGAGACAGAACGCGTCTCCTTCCTGAGTGGTATGACGGCTGCGTGGTCCCCATGGTGTTTATACTTGCGTACTATTGTTTGTACTATTGTTTGACTGACCTTCATGTCTTAAAGTAATGATGGACTGTTTTTGCCATAATAAGGACTTGGTCTTTTACCAAATAGGGCTATCTTCTGTATACCATCACTATGCATTAAGAAGGAAAAAAGTCCCGCTATTTAACTTTTAACAAGGCACACCTGTTAATTGAAATATATTCCAGGTGACTACCTCATGAAGCTGGCTGAGAGAATGCCAACAGTGTGTAAAACTGTTATCAAGGCAAAAGGTGGCTACTTGTAGAATCTCAAATATAAAATATACTTTGATTTGTTTAACACTTTTTTGGTTACTACAAGATTCCATATGTGTTATTTCATAGTTTTTAAGTCTTCACTATTATTCTACAAGGTAGAAAATAGTAAAAAATAAAGGAAAACCCTGTAATGAGCAGGTGTGTCCAAACATTTGACTGGTACTTTATATACTGAACAAAAATATAAATGCAACATAAAGTAAAATGTTGGTCACATGTTTCATGAGCTGAAATAAAAAGTCCCAGAAATGTTCCATACGCACAAAAAGCTTCCTTCTCTTAAATTTTGTGCACAAATTTGTTTACATCCCTGTTAGTGAGCATTTCTCCTTTGCAAAGATAATCCAATCCCACAGATGCCTCAAGTTTTGTGGGAACGTGCAATTTGCATGCTGACTGCAGGAATGCCCACCAGGGCTGTTTCCAGATAATTGAATGATAATTTCTCTTCCATAAGCTGCATCCAATGTTGTTTTAGAGAATTTGGCAGTACATCCAACTGGCCTCATAACCTCAGACCACGTGTAACCACGCCAGACCAGGACCTCCACATCCGACATCTTCACTTGCTAGATCGTCTGAGAACAGCCACCCGGACAGCTGATGAAACTGAGAAGTCTTTCTGTCTGTAGTAAAGCCCTTTTGTGGGGAAAAACGTATTCTGATTCGCTGGGCCTGGCTCCCCAGTGGGTGGGCCTATGCCCTCCCAGGCCCACCCATGGCTGTGCCCCTGCCCAGTCATGTAAAATCCATATATTAGGATGTAATGAATTTATTTAAATTGACTGATTGATTTCCTTATGTGAACTGTAACTCTGTAAAATGTTTAACTTGTTGCATGTCGTGTTTATATTTTTGTTTGGTATACATTTTATACATTTTAAATACATTCTGTAATATGTTTGAATGTATTAAACATGTATTAAATATATATTTCTGAAATGCATTATTTGGACAATTTTAAATATTTCAAATGCATCCTAGAAAATGTATCAAGAGGAACCCTCTCTTTGATGGAATGTACATATTACAGTACGGCTTCATGTTTTTATCAAACTTCTGTGGGTCAAAATTGCTCTTGATTGTAAATGTTTTTATGTCTGCAAAATACAGCATTACAGTCATCAAGTGGTGAAAGGGTTCAACAGTATAACATTCTTCAGAGGAACACTGTTGAGTGACTGTGACTAACCTGTCCTGAATGTGTTTAATCTCCAGATATGATTGAATAAGGTTGCCATTTTCATGTAATGCGATGCAAAGCTGGTCTAGATTTCAACGCCAGTAATAGATTGGAGTTGTATTGTGAGGGCTGATCTCCTAAACCCTGCCAAAGGCCGGGTTCCCGGTACATGAACAATGACCTTGTTTCTGATCATCACCCAAACAGGCCTCAATTGTCTCACAGTGAAAGGTTGCCTTTCTCAACCACTGGCTGGAATTAGACAGAGAGAGAAAGAGGGATGGAGGGGGAAAGAGAGCATGGGTGCCCATTTCAGTTTGTGTTTGTACGTGAGAGAATTTGTATTATGAGTTTGCATGTGATATCTCTGTGTGCATGGTAATTAGTGATTCAAATGATTAGACAGGGTTGATTGTCACCTGAGAGCTGCTAATGCTGCCTCTTTCTCAGAAGCTCATTAACAGCCTCTGTAGTCCAATGGAAAATTAGTCACACTCATACACAACTATGTAGGAGTCCCAGCAGGCTTTATTGTGTGTGTGTGTGTGTGTGTGTGTTTGAAAGGGTGCTAAGCTCCTCTAATTCTGATGGAGATCTGTGGATGGGCGTACAGTAGTTCAGTCTATTCTCTCAACTTCTCAAAAACACTGGTACATATTCACACACAGATACACTATTTAGCACCCCCGTGGACAATGAGACGGAGTTAAAATACTAGAGCTGGATGTATGCAGCCTTGGTCACCATGGGAGACTGTTGGCCCGGGAACTAACACTCGCTTGGACAGAGTGGCTCTTCCCTTATCCAACAGACGACATGCAGGAAACACTGGAATGTTTGGAATCGTGAGTCTGATGAAGAGAAAGCTGTATATGGGCCGTGTAGTGTATGGGTCTAATATGGGCCGTGTAGTGTATGGGTCTAATATGGGCTGAATGTGAGTCATATATGGGTCTAATATGGGTTGTATACACTGAGGGTACAAAATATTAGGAACAGCTCCCTAATATTGAGTTTTACCGCCTTTTCCTCTTAGAACAGTTTCAATTCATTGGGGAATGGACTCTAAAAGGTGTCAAGTGTTCCACAGGGTTGCTGGCTTATGTTGACTCCAATGCTTCCCACAGTTGTGTCAGGTTGGCTGGCCATCCTTTGGGTGGTGGACCATTCTTGATACACATGGGAAACTGTTCGAGTGTGAAAAACCCAGAAGCATTGCAGTTCTTGACACACTCAAACTGGTGCGCCTGGTACCTACTATCATACCCCGTTCAAAGGCACTGACATATTTTGTCTTGCCCATCCCTTCACCCTCTGAATGGCTCACATACACAATTCATGTCTCAAGGCTTCAAATTCCTTCTTTAACCTGTCTCCTCCCTTTCATCTACATTGATTGAAGTGGATTTAACAGGTGACATCAATAGGGGTTCATAGCTTTCACCTGGTTAGAAATAGCAATGTTTTGTACACTCAGTGTATGTGCTGTGTAGTGTATGGGTTGTATGTTGTCAGTAAACAGTGCTCAGACAAAGCTCCACCCAGTCTGCCCTTTGCTATGACCCTAAAGCGCAGCTTTAATGGAGTCATCAAAAAGGAGACCAATGAGCAAAACCCACACTAGAGAAGTTAGTCGTACTATTTACATAATTAATTAGTCACTTATATAACCTTTACACTAACATATGAACATAGATATCCCGTCTTCAAAATATAACAAGTGCCTTCCTATAGCCCTAAAAGTCAACGAAATAAATCATATTTTTGAAATAACATCTTACAGTGTGAATGCAGTGACATGTTTAAGAATGGCTTTCACCAAGTCAGGGAACTGAATCCCAAGTTGCTCAAACTAGAAACTTCCTGAGATGCAGAGTGGAACTGACAGTTGAGAGGCCATAGGTTCAAGAGGGGCCACTGGTTCAAAGTGCAAGGGTCACAGAAACTAAGACCGCTGTATTCCTAGAGCTCGGGATAGAGGATGAACTTAGGTACAGATCTAGGATCAGCTTACCCTCCCCAAATCATCAACATTGGGGTGAAGAATGCAATCTGACCTTAGATCAGTGTCTACTAGGGGCAACTTTGTCCTACTCTGTTTCTAGACAGGGTAAGTGCAGATGAACACTTGCAGATCACAGCATGGCATATTATTGAACTTCCCTTTTCCTGAACAGCAAACAAACAAATGAATAATAGCAGAAGAACAAAGTATTATTTAATTGTATACGTCATTATACTATCCATAGCTATCCTTCCATTCCCCACACGCAATATGGATATACAGTATTTAAGAAAACACTGCATGATTAGTTGGCTTTCAGTCATACGTACCAACTACCAAAAGCTCCAGACAGTCCTCCACTGGCTCTTCAGGCAGCCAATCCTCAGGGCAGTGGGCACCAGTCTGACAGAGCAAAGAATAGAAAATAGTGTCTACACAAATATGAAGAAAAAAAACAGGATGCGCACAAACACTCACATCCAGGTAGTGCAGCCCTCAAACCCAGGAGTGTGTGTATTCACAATTCTGCTGAAGCATTAGGTCCATGACCTGTCTGTGGATGGTCTGACTGGTGATAGATGCCAGGTGGCCACAAGGGAAGTTAGCCTGGCAGTAGAACTGCAGAGGAGCAGAGAAAACACTAATTAAATGTTTACATGTTTGTTGAATTAGAGATGGTGAATGATTCAAAAAGAGACAAGCTGGAGAGATTGAGAAAACTAAAAACAACATGAGGAGGAATGAGTTTCCACTCACCTCTGCATCAGCAGCATTTTTTGTGCCTCTAAAGAATTAGTAGCATTTACCCTCTAGGACCACACCACTGCAGGAGCTCCTCCCTATGGTAGAAAGCAGAATTGCAACATGATTTTACATGTAGTGTGTGGACCTCCCCCCCTCTAACCTGTGGGTTCAATTCGGGCCATGTTCTTCATTAGCCCCCCCCCTCCCTATTTAAAGACCACCTCTGAGGGCTCTGGCTCCACCACTATGTACCCTGCTCCGACCATCATGGGGCCCTCGCCATGCTTGGCTGCTCCATGAGAGGCCTCTCTCTTACTCGAAAGCCCTCCACCAATAGCAAACTCTCTTCCCTAAGAGGTGTCTCCCCTTCTAAAGCAGTTGTTCCCAAACTGTAGGGCGAGGGTCCACCCCCACCCCAAAAAGTGTTTTTGTTAATGATTTTTTAAAGAAACTCAATCTTACTCTTGAAAGTTGTAATAGTAGAATGCACAAGGTGCAATTTCGAAATTGGGCAGTGCATCATCAGTTCCTCTTGCCACGTTAGTCATCACATACCTTAGAGGGCTATTTCTATTTTGTTTTTCAGCCAATAAATATTGTCATTTTTTAGTCACTTGAATATCACATGAATACACATTAGACATGGCAAAATTATATAGAATTGCAAGAAAATTTGCTTTAAACATGCAAAATTCTCTCCATCAAAAAGAGAGGTGTGAACAGTTTGTGCCATGAACAGTGCTTTTGCCTATAGAAATAGACGTGGCACGTGGGCGCACGCGCAAGGGGGGGGTGTTCCCCAATGCTGGAAAGGGGGACCTGGGTGAAAAAGTTTGAGAACCCTTGTTCTAGTGGATCCATCTCCATCATTGGTTATTCTACCGTCACAGCCTTAGTCTGTCCTTGGATAATGCTGAGTGAAAGGCGCCTCCCTCATTCCAGGTTCCAGCTCCATGATGGGTTTCTCAGTCAGCAAGTACTCCCCCTCTATCTTAAGCCCCATGTCTTGCATCAGTTCCATCACTGGCTCCTCCCCTGTGATGGTGTAATCTGTCATGATTGGATCCTCTCCAAAGGCTATCTCCCTAATCCCAGGCTCCAGCTCCATGATTTGGTTGTTCTGCCGTTAAATACTCATCGTCTTCCTCCAAACCAGGCCCCTCCCCTAGCGATGGCTCCAGTTCTGACATTGGCTCATCTTCCAGATCAAACTGATACATCATCTCTGGAGCCATCTTGTTGTCATCCATAGGCCTGCCTCCTCTCCCATACTCTTAAATCAGACCGTCCTCTGGTAGTGTTTTTTAAATATATTTTTAAAACTTTATTTAACGAGGCAAGTCAGTTAAGAACAAATTCTTATTTTCAATGACGGTCTAGGAACAGTGGGTTAACTGCCTGTTCAGGGGCAGAACGACAGATTTGTACCTTGTCAGCTCTATCCACTAGGCTACCCTGCCGCCCCAAATGGTTCCAACTCCATGATTGGCTCTTCAGCCATCACATATTCAACCTTCATAAGAGGGCCCTTCTCTTGTTGTGTTAGCCCCTTGTCCATTGCAAGTGCCATCTCCACCTCTGGCTCCATTTCTAATTCAGCTGCCATTTATACCCTTGTTTCCATCTGTACTTCTGGTTTCTCCATCTCTGGCTCCTCCATTGCCATCTTTGGTTCTTCCATCTCTAGTTTTCCCATCTCCGTCTCTGGTTTTTCATATCTAACCCCTGCTCTGGATCTTGTATCTTCTTTGTCTCTACTTCTTCCATCTCTAGTTCCCCCATCTCTGGATCTTCCATCTACATCCTCAGTAGGTCCCCCTCCATCTCAGCCTCCATCGGTCTCCTGAGACCAGATGCTGCTGGAAGTGGTGTTGGAGGGCCAGTAGGAGGCACTCTTTCCTTTGGTCTAAAAACATATAACTTTTAAAATTATTTTTTCAAAAGAAACATTGAACATATAATAATCATAGAGTAAAAGCAGGTGGGCTGGTTATACTCTTTTTGGAGATTTGTTTCATGGTGGAAAACTGATCATGTTGAGCAAAACAACCCTTATAGGCTAGAAATTCTTTAACAAATGTTTTAACAATATATTAAACTGCCTCACCCTGTTGCACACAAGCTTGCATCCCCCGTCACAAGTGGATTTATTACATTTACATTTAAGTCATTTAGCAGACGCTCTTATCCAGAGCGACTTACAAATTGGTGCGTTCACCTTAAGACATCCAGTGGAACAGCCACTTTACAATAGTGCATCTAAATCTTTTAAGGGGGGTGAGAAGGATTACTTTATCCTATCCTAGGTATTCCTGAAATGGCTGATTTAAGATGAAAACCACAACCCTGTTACTTCAATGGCATTTTATTGGCACTTACTATAGACTTTTAAGGGGTTTTACCCCTTAAGACGAGAAAACTTGTTTTTATTATGTTAAACATATGCTCTTTATTGCCAGAATGTAAAAAATAGGTGAAATTAATATTTTAATTCTGAAGTTACATTAGCAAAATGTACTCTATTCGTTGAAATTCAGCTACAAATGTAGCACTGGCGTACTACTATGTAAGTGATAATGCCCGATTAACTGGTGTTTGGAGGATATATTGGCAGGGGTTGCTACCCCGGCCGGCTGGTCGTTCGTTCTATTGGTTCGGTTGCCAGAGATGCGACCCAGTCCTTCAGTCTTTTTGTTCTGTATCTACAGACATTCGTTCTAAATGTTCCATTGCCATACTTGCTAGCTAGCCAACTACGGCTAATTTAAAGTCATGTCAACGTCAAAAATAATAACAGTGGCCGCATTTGCATTTGTTTAAGCTGTTTTCTAGTGACATTTATTAGTACACATCCATAACAATGAGCTAATGAGGCGTGATTTCGCCTGGCATAGAAAATGTGCTCTCTCGTCAGGACACTGTTGTTCAGAGGAGCTAGCTAACAACACAGCTAATACAATAACTTCAAACACTGAAGCTGTGAAGACTGCAAACTAGCTGCACTTCGTTTCGTTTTACCTTTTTTCATTTGACATTTCTTTGAATATATCCATAAAAAAATAATGCCAGCTGATTCATGATTTCGACTGGCTGAGAAACGCTGTCTGTCTGTCATCCTGACTCACGACCCCGACACGTTCATTACTATGAGACAGCTGGAAATTGAATTTGAATATTGAAACAATGTTGCAAATGTCGGAGAGACAGACAGCAAGGTTTATACAAATCTCCTCTTTTGAAAACTAAATGTTAGTCTAAAAGAAATATGAGATAATGTATCGATGCTTTTTATAGTGGAGATCAAGTTTATAATTTGCCTGACTGGGCTGATGAGACAGTGGATTGCGCAGTCAGATGGAACAGAGTACATTTTTTATTTTATTTAACAAGGAAAGTCAGTTAAGAACAAATTCTTATTTACAATGACAGTTTACACCGCCCACTAACCCGGACAAAGCTAGGACAATTGCCCTCCAGGCAAGCTTCAATGCCATACAACTCTCCTTCCGTGGCCTCCAATTGCTCTTAAATACAAGTAAAACTAAATGCATGCTCTTCAACCGATCGATCACTGCCTGCACCTGCCCGCCTGCCCAAGATCATTTTTCTGATGTAGCAAACTGGTTCAAAATAAGATACTACTGTACTGGTGTTGCAAACAGAGTGCACACAAAACATGTACTAGCACAGAGGGGCCACAGCGATCTGACAGAGAATGGTGTTTTACTCATTTGTCATGCATTCAGCACACCACTATGTAGAAGAATGAGAACTTTGGAAACCATTATCATAGTATTCTGATGGTAGAATATTGTATGAGAGAACTTAGAAAACTTTATAGAACATGAAATGTAGAACTTCTGAGACACCTTGCCTGCTAGGCTTAACAATAGCAAGACCAGAGTCTTCATATTACTCTAGACAGGGAGACAAATAACACTTAGAAACACAGAGTAAGCAATATGTAGGATTTGGTATTGACAGAGAGTGCAATGCTGTGCGTCTTTAATTGCACCAACGCACCACAGGGTGCTCACAATAGTAACGGCCCCAAACACAGGGAATGAAAATGTACAACGGAAAAGTCACGACCAGGCACTAACACGTACCTCTACAACAGAGCCGAAGGTTACACTGAAATAATCCCGCACAACAACCAGGCGGGCCGGCTGTCTAATAAAGACAAACTAATCATACCTAAACAGGTGCTACCAATAAACATACAAGGAGGGGGAGGAAAGACAATCAGTGGCAGCTAATAGGCCGGTGATGACGACCGCCGAGCGCCACTCGTGACAGGTATGCAAATTTGTTTCCCTCCATTAGTTTAGTATGATATATTACGTTACTTTATGAATGGAATAACAGTCGTACAAGATCATATAAATTAGAGGATCTATAGTATCATACGCCTTACCTGGTTGTACAATATCATACTAATTGTATAATGTAGCTTCTGTAACGTTCATCGTCTTCCTCTGATGAGGAGTAAGAGAGATCGGACCAATACGCAGCGTGGTAAGTGTCCATTTTAATAAGATAAACTGAACACTACAAAAATACAAAATAACAAAGTGAAACAAACGAAACGGTCCCGTGTGGTAACAAACTCTAACACAGAAAATAACAAAAATAACAAAGAGAAACAACTGAAAACAGTTATGGCTGGTGCAGACCCACCACAGAAAACAATCACCCACGAAACACAATAGATAACCGGCTAACTAAATATGGTTCTCAATCAGGGACAATGATAGACAGCTGCCTCTGGTTGAGAACCATACCAGGCCAAACATAGAAATAGCAAATCATAGAAAAACTAACATAGACAACCCACCCAACTCACGCCTTGGCCATACTAAAACAAAGACATAACAAAAGAACTAAGGTCAGAACATGACATTATCATACATCTTGGAGGAGGTATAGTATTATACGTCTTTCTCTGAGGCCAGGCTGCTTTTTTCATTGTAATGACAAAGTTTAGGAGAATTTACATAAAATGTTAGAAGAAGGATTAACTCAACTGCTACAGTTGTCCCTGAAGAGATTCAAACATGCAACCCTTGGATTGCTAGGCGACCGACCTCCCTACATTCGTTTATGTCTAAAGTAACAAGACCATTAGTGTATATCATATGTCTTGGAGGTGCGTAAATATACGTATAATATCCCTCATATCACTCTGATGTCAGCCTGAACTGAACAAATCAACAACCTTGCTCTTTGTGAAGAAAAAAAGTATAATTTCATGCTTTGTTGTTATTGCCTTACCTGTGAATGTAGTCAAGGTAACGGCTCCAATTGTCTGCTTTGTGATGTGTGTTTTGAGCTCTCCTGGCCCTATAAAGAGCTGGTCCTTTATTACCACCCTCCCCTAAATCCCCCTCCACTCCTATCATGTGCAGGTAAATTCCTAAACACATTTGTCCTCTATCTCAGTATCTCTTCAGCATCCCTCTATTTTTCTCCCTCTGCATCCTGGTTTCCCAGACTGTACAGTAAAAAAACAGTATCCCTATCTCAATATGTTATAATTATCATGTTATACATCAACAACAGTCGCTGGCAGACTCTTTGTAACAGCGCATTTTGGTCACGTGTGTGGGGCCTTGCAGAATGAGTCTATAAAATGTACATAAAATGAAATAGTAAATGTAGATCCTGCTTGTCACAGAGGCAGATGTAAATTGCAATTTAACTGTAAAGTGGTCAAAAATTTTGAATGTGATTAAAGATTTAATGACAATGGACTTAGCCAAACCTGTTTTCTGAAATGAAAATGTATGTCAGACAGAAGTACATGTATATCTTGATCTATCAGCCTGTCATTAATCTATCTATCACGTTTTGTTTCATGTGCTTTGATCTGCTACTTTATTTATTGCAGCTTTACATTTTGTAATCAGTCTCTTATCCATTTTAGTGGCCTTACAAGAAAAGGTAGTAAATATGGTAAAAATACTGGAATAGCTGTTGATTAATGTTTCCCTGCGGTCAGAGGGAATGGTTGTGGGTAATGGCAATGGGGTTTCCTGTCAACCCCTCCATCATGTGTGTGTGTGTGTGTTGAGCTAACAGCAGCAGGGTCCTCTCTCAACACAGCAGCTGCACAGACAGTGGCTTGGAAACAGGTGCCACAGCAGTGTGTGTGTGTGTGTGTGAATGCACTTACATGTTAAATGTATAACTGTATGTACTTGTCTGTGTGAATGTGAGTGGTGAGACACATAATACCCATGATCTAGGGGAGCAGAGACACAGTAGCCCATCCAGCTGTCCCTCTCTGATCCCCTGTGTGTGTGTGTGTGTGTGTGTGTGTGTGTGTGTGTGTGTGTGTGTGTGTGTGTGTGTGTGTGTGTGTGTGTGTGTGTGTGTGTGTGTGTGTGTGTGTGTGTGTGTGTGTGTGTGTGTGTGTGGAGCCTATTGACCTCCCCAAAGCCACCTCTGTCTATAGGACAGAACAATGGCAGTGTGTTTTCTTGACTCCATCTGTGTGTGTGAATGCGCCAGCAGAGGAGGTTGGTGGCATGTTCATTTGGGAGGACGGGCTTGTGGTATTGGCTGGAGAAGAATTTGTGGAATGGTATCAAACACATGTTTTCCGTGTGGTTGATGTCATTCCATTTGCGCCGTTCCGGCCATTATTAAGAGCCATCCGCAACTCAGCAGCCTCCTGTAATGTCCAGTGACTGTCACGACTTCCGCCGAAGTTGGTCCCTCTTCTTGTTCGGGCGGCGTTCGGCGATTGACGTCACCGACCTTCTAGCCATCGCAGATCCACTTTTCATTTTCCATTGGTTTTGTCTTGTCTTCCATCACACCTGGTTCCAATTCCATCAATAACATGTTGTGTATTTAACCCTCTGTTCCCCCCCATGTCCTTGTCCGTAATTGTTTGTTGTAGTGGTTATGCATGGTATGCTGGTATGTACCGCGTTTTGTTTGACCCATTTATTTTATTGTTCTGTTGATGGTGGTTTATGGTTATTAAACACAACTGTTGTAAATCAGTTTTGGCTCTCCTGTGCCTGACTTCTCTGCCGCCAGTAGCATCGCATTACAGCGACTGTCAAACCAACACCTTAACTGTTACGCCAAGAGGTCCAAATCCCCCACCTAGACCTTGGTTCAAGTCCCGATCGGGGCTACACCTGAATTCGCTACAATATACTTGATTGATTTCATTGACTCTCCCCTTTAACTGCCCCTAATTGACACATTTCTAGCTACAACTTCCGAGTCCGTTGGAGAGCATCAGGTTGAGTAAAGTGAGGTGTAGTAGAATTACTGATCTACAAATAGCATTCCCTGCCAAATAATAGTTTTTGTGCGAAGAACATTCTCAGAGTCTACCCTGGGTCAGGCCTCCCCCGCCAAACACATGCACAACAAGACATTGATTGGTTGATTGGAGACAGCTTGTCTCAATTAAATAACATTTCCTATGATTTTCTACCTGCAGCAACACTAGTGGATAACGCTGGAAATACCAGTAAAAGAAGTGGCTAAAAAGCATGGCCCTACTTATAACAACCACACATTTTTAAATAAAAACATAAAAATATCTACATTTGCAAAAACAGTGCTGTAGCCTAGATTGTACGTTGAGCATAAACAGAAATATGAATGTTGTAGCCTAGATTGTACGATGAGCATAAACAGAAATATGAATGTTGTAGCCTAGATTGTACGATGAGCATAAACAGAAATACGAATGTTGTAGCCTAGATTGTACGATGAGCATAAACAGAAATATGAATGTTGTAGCCTAGATTGTACGATGAGCATAAACAGAAATATGAATGTTGTAGCCTAGATTGTACGATGAGCATAAACAGAAATACGAATGTTGTAGCCTAGATTGTACGATGAGCATAAACAGAAATATGAATGTTGTAGCCTAGATTGTACGATGAGCATAAACAGAAATATGAATGTTGTAGCCTAGATTGTACGATGAGCATAAACAGAAATATGAATGTTGTAGCCTAGATTGTACGATGAGCATAAACAGAAATATGAATGTTATCACAACTTAGAACTTGTTACTTGTTACTTCAACAAGACAACAAGTACACCTTTGTCACAAATTGATAGAGAAAAGATGTTTGCTACAAATTGGTAGAAAATTACAAATTGATCATCACTATTTTGACTACTGTAGGCTATATCTAACATACATGATAGTAGCAATGACACATTAAAGCTGCAATATGTCACTTTTTGGGCGACCCAACCAAATTCACATAGAAATGTGTGTTACAGTTCTGGCATTCATATTGAAAGAAAGTCTAAGAAGCAGTAGTTCTGTACTATGTGCTATTTCTATACCTTCCATTCGTACGTTTTGTTTTGCATCTTTTAATTTCGGTTTTGTACACCAGCTTCAAACAGCTGAAAATACAATATTTTTGGTTATGGAAAATATATTTCACAGCAGTTTAGTAGATCGTACAGTGATTCTCTACACTATGCTTGCTTGTTTTGTCACATAAACTGAAATTAGGCTAACTATTAGAATTTTTGCAACCAGGAAATGGTGGATTTCTGCATAGTGCATCTTTAAGTCCCACAACTTTTAGAGAACGTTGTGTGTTTGCTGGGTGGTGTATTTGACGGTATATACATTGACCCATTATTCGTTAATAACGTTGTACATAACCGTTTACTGCCTACACACACTGAAGAGGTAAAATCCTCTTCGAGGACAAAACGTTTGTCTACTATAGCCAAAAGCACAGACGCGTGTGTCGTGGTGAGCGCGCGCCTGAGTATCTCCGCTCGATGAAATGGTCTCCATCGGGAGCGCGCACATAGAAAACTTCAAGCACTTCTGAACGTCTGGAAGTGTTTCAGTCTTGTCTGGAGCGAACGTTCTCAGACACTCAAATATCTTTCTAGGTTATTTAAATTAACTGGACACTGTTTACTCGTTTGGAAGAACTATGGACCGCATGGGGATTTTGTCTCTTATCTTCCTCGTCTTGTTGCAGAGTGAGTAGATGGAGATGCAGACTTTTATTTGTTTTATCTTGGCCCAATGGGTATTTTGTCTGAAAATACAGTGGTGGAAAAAGTACCCAATTTTCATATTTGAGTAAAAGTCAAGATACCTTAAAGTCATCCAGTAAAATACTAATTGAGTAAAAATCTAAAAGTATTTGTTTTTAAATATACTTAAGTATCTAAAGTAAATGTAATTGCTAAAATATTCTTAAGTATCAAAAGTAAAAGTATAAATCATTATATAAAGCAAACCAGACCGCACAATACATTTTTTTTAATGGATTGCCAGGGGCACACAATTTACAAACGAAGCATGTGTGTTTAGTGTGTCCACCAGATCAGAGGCAGTAGGGATGACCGAGATGTTCTCTTGATAAATGTGTGAATGGACCATTTTCCTGTCCTACCATGCATTCAAAATGTAACAAGTACTTTTGGGTGTCAGGGAAAATGTAACAAGTAAAATGTACATTCTTTTCTTTAGGAATGTAGTGAAGTAAAAATAAAAGTTGTAAAAATATAAATAGTAAAGTACAGAGACCCCCCACAACTACTTAAGTATTTTTACTTAATTAAGTACTTTATACCACTGTGAAAATATGAATTCAAGGGGAGTCAATGAGCTGTCATGCACACTGCAACCTTCATACATATGACTAATACAGGATAGTTGTATTCAATACCATACAAGCTATATGGTATTGATGTTTGATGATTTTCAATCTATTTTACATTTATTTTAACAGGTTAGTCTCATTGAGATGAACAGTCTATTTTACAAGAGAGACCTGGTCAAAATAGGAACACACAAAGTTTCAGACACATTTACAACACAGAGCACTATAGTTTAAACACATACGTTTACACATTAAGCAGCAAGAGGGTTTGGGGAACTGGGGTGCAAATGTGGGTCAAAACATTGACAGCCCCCCACTTCATTTTCCATCATAGTGTTTACCATAGCTTTGCCTCTCACGCTGTATGTGTGTGTAAGCAATATATATATGCATTGCGTGAATTGTATGTTCTTGTGTATGTGTCCCTGAGACTAAGCACACTTTAAACAGTTCGATTTGGTGAAGTGTGTGTAATGTGTTTCGGGATTGCACCTGCATGTTTGGCGTTTTAGGCTGGGTTTCTGTACAGCACTTTGAGATATCAGCTGATGTAAGAATGCCTTTATACATACATTTGATTTGATTTGATTTGATTGGGCTGGGATTGGGCTGGGAGTGGGTTGGGGTTGGGAAGAGTGGGACGGGAATCATACAGATCTTCTATTTACCTTAGACCCTCTGATGCTGTCCAAGCCCAGAGACCCAGAGACTGATGAAAGGCCAGATCTCTGAGGGGCTCCAGGGTTCTGGAGAGCCAACCTCTCTGATGCCTGGTGTAGGCAGGCAATAGTCCTGTTTAATGTTGTCAATAGCCCCTCCATGACCCAGCTGCTAATTGGCCAGAGATGCAATCAGTTGCTATCTGGAAGGGTTACAGACTGTCTGTAGTGTTTGAGGTTGTTCTTCCAAACAGCCATGGGAATCGTTATCACTGTTCACTGGTCCAAAGAAATCTCATGTAATATCAGCAATTACAGTTAGGTTAGATGACTGATGTGTGTGTGTGTGTGTGTGTGTAGAGAGAGAGAGAGAGAGTTAAAAACCCTATGTTGGTGTAGAGTTACTGTGATACAGAGGGGCTTTGTATAGAGGGGACCCCCCCACACACAAACACAGAGTCAAAAATATTAAGGACATTGATAGTGGATGACCAGCAGCCGTCTCCATCTCCTGTCTGCGTGTGTATGCACTCACTACTGTAAGTCACTCTGGATGAGAGCATCTGCTGAATTACTCAAATGTAAAATGTGTGTGTCTGAAAGAGAGAGAGAGTAAACAAATCATCTCCCAGAAAATGTTTTCCTGTGTTGATATTTGCGTGTTGTTTCAGTATGTGTGTATTCCTATGTTAGTTTAAGTGTGTGTGCAGGTTAATCAGGTCATGTAGAGATCAGTGGTCTGCCATCCATCACCTCCATTCCTCCTACACACGACATTCCTACTGGTAACACCAGGCACCAGGGCATATCTATTCTGTGGGTTTACACCACCTCGCTCTGTGTGTGTGTACATGTGTTAGTGAATGTGTATAGTAAGTGAATGAGTGTTTTCATTGTGTGTGTGTGCGTGTCTCTTTGTCTGTCTGTGTCTGGATTTGTGTCTGCTCTTTCTCAAACAAATACCTTCTGAAATACCCCCCTCAGCCCAATCTGGACTGTGTAGTACAAAATCTCAGTTCAGTTCATGTTTACATAAAGTTTTTGTATTTAAGAAAGAAAGTTAGAAGTTAGAAACATTGCTACAAATAGTTAATGTTGAGTGCTGCTGTGTGTATTATTTACTCTTGAATCACCTCTCTCTCTCTCTCTCTCTCTCTCTCTCTCTCTCTCTCTCACTGTCTCACTGTCTCAGGTCCTGCCTCCCTCTCTCTGACAGTGAGCACCAGTAAGGCCAAAGTGGTGGTCCATGAGAACACAGGTATGAGAGGAGAAGTTAGATGACGAAGAGAAGGGGAGGGGATGAATTGTGAGAGATCATGAATTGTGTGAGTTCATGAACTGTTTGTTCACTGTTTTTGTCTCTCTCTCTGAATTTCTCGGTCTCTGTCAGACGCTGTGCTGTCATGTCAGTTCAAGACAGAGAAGGAGACTAACCCTCGTATCGAGTGGAAGAAGAAAGGGAAGGACATCACCTTTGTTTATTTTGATGGCAAATTCAGCGGTGACCACTAGACCTCCCTCTCTCTCTTCCTCCTCGCCTCTCTTTCTTCAACTTTTTTCCTGATTCTACTCTACTGCACCGCTCCACCTCTCCTCCGTCTCTCTTATCTCTTCCCCTCTAACACCATCTCTTACTACATTCCTCCCCCTCTTGTTGTTTTTTCTTCTTTCATCTCTCTACACTTTTTCTCTCATCTTTGTAACCCTTGACACCTGTGGTATCCCAGGATCCTTTGCAGGTCGGGCCAACATCGAGGGTGCGACAGTGACGCTGCACGCCGTTACCCAGAAGGACTCTGGGCTGTACCGCTGTGAGGTCAGTGCTCCAGCAGACCACACCAACCTGGGAGAGATTAACGTCACCCTCAGCGTACTGGGTGAGAGTGTGCGTGTGGATGTGTGTGTGAGAGAGAGATTGAGGAAGTCTGTGTATTTGTGCTGAGGGGCCTTTGTGCTGTCGTTAGTAATCCTATCCTCCTCCCCCAGTGCCCCCCCACACCCCGTCCTGTGAGGTGCCCAGCTCAGTTTTGTCTGGGGCAGGGGTAGAGCTCCACTGTAAGGATAAACTCAGTGTACCCCCTCCTACCTACATCTGGTACAAAGACAACAAGGCGCTGAGCACCACACACACAACTGACACCTCCTTTAGCATGGACACTGACAAGGGAACACTGGTGAGTAACATGTAATGGAGGTGGTTCACGTGCCTGATCAAAGGCACGTTAATGACGTTTTCTCACACTGCATACTCTCTTTCTGTCCTCACCGATTCTCTACTCTCTCTGTGTGTCTCCGGAGCAGAAGTTCAAGAGTGTGTCCAAGGCTGACTCAGGCCAGTATCGTTGCGAGGCATCCAACAGTGTGGGGGCGCCAAAGAGCTGTGTGGCCCATCACATGAAGGTCATAGAATGTATGTACAATCCAGTGTGTGTGTGTTTTTAGAATGTTTGTGGAAATTTGAACCCTTTCTGTCTTTTTTCTTCCTTTTTTTCACCCTCTCTCTCTTTTCCAATCATCAATCATGCTTATCTTTCTTGCATTTCTCTGTTCACTCTCGGCCCCTATCCCATCTCTTCGTCTTGGCCTCTGTGCCCCCTCTTTCAGATCAGTTGAGTATGACGACACTGATAGCCGGAGCTGTAGGTCTCTTCCTGCTCGTTGTCATGTGCTGCCTGGGTGTGTGCTTCTGTCATCGACGGGGCTGCTGCAAAAAGCGTGAGCACTTACCACTACTGACTGAGCTTGTGACTGACTGATAACATTAACAATATGTTCTAACTGTCCTGTTCTTCATGTTTGCCAACAGAGGAGCAGAAAGGAAGAAGGTTCGTGTTTCAGACAACCATTCTGGCAACTTATCATTGTGTTTTTCATTAGTTCATTTCATTAGCTCTTTACAGAAAAAATAAATAAAAATAAAATAACTCATAGTGGTGTTTGTATTTTTTCTTTTAGTACCAACTCCTACAATCCACCTCCTCCTCCCACCAGAAACGTGAGTGTGTTCCCAACCCTAGTTCTTCTACTATCAGTATAGGCTTGGTAGAGAAGTTGTCATGTTTTACATTGGACTGGTCTTTGAGCAGTTGTTGACCACACCACCGTGTTGATAAGACTGAGTTGTTGATCATACCAACAGGTCTAGTGAACTGATGGATACTCTTTCCTTTTCTGCAGCCCAAGAACTACAAGCACACCCAGTCCTTCATGATTTAAGGGTTTCCTTTGTGAAACTCAAATCAAAGCTTGAAGCAGTGAAATCACACAAAGTCCCCCTCCAACACACACACAAAGTCCCCCTCCAACACACACACACACACACACACACACACACACACACAGGGTGGATGGATGAAATTGTTCAACATACATATTTTAGCTTGTTTACACTGCCTAGTGGCCAAAGGATGATGCACAATGATATATTTGTCACACAAAAACTGTCACTTGCTGTGTGTACTATTCTCTTTTTGTGCTTTATAGAACATTCTGCTGTTTATGGCTGTATTGAGAAGCAACGATGTGTATTATTATTGTTGTTTTACAGAGATGCTTTTATAATTATGTTTTTAAAGTATTTGTTTGCGGCTTTGGATGTAGCCTACAAGGTCTTTGTGTGATGAAGGATATGTGATGTTTGAACAGGTGTCTGTATGCACTGACCATTTTTAGATAGCTAGTTTTTAATTAAAGTTATTTTACCACATGATGCCTTCTTTTTGACAAAATGATAAGTTTGGCCATGAACCTCATACTGATTCTATTCAGTTTTAAAATGTTGTATAATTTACAAGGAACAAAGAGGTAGGTAGGTACTAAGTAGTCGGCAAAAAAAAATTAACATTTGTTTGAATGTTCAAGCTGTTATCAGGCACAGATTTTCCTCCAGTTGTTTTTTACATGATTGAACCACCAGGTGGCGGTACAGTGTAGGATATTTATCGGGGGCAGACTGCACAAAGACCTTAGCAAAGATTGTCAACTTGTATACAGTATAATAGTATCTATTAGTGATCTACAAACTACGGCACTATTGTTCATTTTGTTATTTTATTGTTGTTCTGCTGCCTCTACATGTGGGGGTCTTGAATTGTTTTTCTGAGCATTAATTCAAATATATGGAATAGTTTGTGTGTGTCTCCGCTGCCGTAAACTTGTTGGTACACATGCACTTGTGTGTGAATGTGGTCTTGCCACAGTGTGTGTGACCCTGGTCTTGCCACCGAATGTGTGAATGTGGTCTTGCTACTGTGTGTGGAAGATGATGGCTGACAGCCAGAAGCCTGAAACAAAGTCTCCTTAAAGATGTGCCCTTGCCCTGTCTCTCTGTGCTTGCCTCTGTCACCTAGCCTTTAGCCATGTATCACATCACACTGAGAAAACAGACTTTAACTAAGGGAAAAAAAACAGGAAGCATCACAATAGAGTGGGGCCCAGGCTCCTGGGACATCACATCTGGAATGTATTCAGCAAGGTGAAGCATTGCATCTAGAAATGTAATGAATAGTGCTGACATGATCCCCAGTTTAATTCTGCATGACATAATATAATATCAGGGCCCAGATTCACAAAACACTTTTTAAGCAAAAATGTAAGGAGCTTCTTAAGAAAAAAGAAGTTCATAAGATAGTTTGCTAAGTGCAATTCCTCAACAATATCTTAATATTTAATGATTTTCTTACGAACTTCTCAAATATCT
Organism: Oncorhynchus nerka; assembly: GCF_034236695.1. Classification (NCBI taxonomy): domain Eukaryota; kingdom Metazoa; phylum Chordata; class Actinopteri; order Salmoniformes; family Salmonidae; genus Oncorhynchus; species Oncorhynchus nerka. Next base: position 21,328,704 of record NC_088396.1, read on the forward strand.
TCTTACAAATCTTCTTAAGAGGTTTGTTGCTAGGCAACCGTTTTATCTAGCTAGCAATGGCAATCACGTTAGCATATTTCTTGAGATTGCTGTTCTAAAACATGTTCTTGGGTTCAAAATAATCCATACTGAAACTTTCAGATGAAGTTTGGGAGTGAATTAAACAATCGCTTTCATGAGCTTTATCTCTCACTGCCCTCAGTTTAAGACAAGGGTTTAGCTGTCTTGGAATTAACAACATTTCCAAGAACTTTATTTTCAAGGATCTCATTTCTTCTTAACTTTTTGCTTAATTAAGGAGAAACCTTTTTTGAGGAATAGACACTTTGCTTAAGTTTCTACTTGTCTATAGTTAAGGAAAAAAATGGCAGTTTAGAATACATTTCTTCTTAAGAAGGTTTTGTGAATCTGGGCCCTGCTCTACAAAACGTTGCTCCCTTCTGAACAGGCAAGTGGCATAAGACACAACTTCTGACACACCCCTCTGGGGAAATATCACAGTTCCTCCTTTCATTTTCATGCCTAACACACACACACACACACACACGCACACACACACATGGTTTATGACCGTATGCAATGCAATGAATTCTTTCCAATATGAGTTTTCTCCACTTACGGTATTGCATGATATGTTTCCACAGAGCACACTAGAGTCTCTAGGCAGCTGGAGTTTGGCATAGACGAGGTGATGGAATGGAGGTGTGTTTGTACTGGCAGGGGATCACAGGTTGTCCTCAAACAGGTGCATGTGTGTCCATACGAATACATGCAGGGGTTCAATCAGGCTGTGTTCCGGCAGTTCCAAAACCAGGTACCTACACTCTTAGAAAAAAGGGTTCCAAAATGGTTATTTAGCTGTCCCCATAGGAGAACCCCTTTTGGTTCCAGGGAGAACGTCCAAAAGGATTCTACCTGGAACTACAGGTGATAATGCTCATTGCTAAATAGCACAGTTGCCTGATAATATGGACCAATATGTTATTGGGCTCATTTCTGCAGGGGAATGATGTTCTAGATGTCAGCATAATTTTATTTTCACTAATTTTGGAGTAGAATGTCTTTTTAAATACTCACCAGACCTGATCCCACAGTCATTCTCCTCACACACACACACATATTATGTGTCTCACCACACACTCACTCACACACACACCACTCATTTAACATGTAGGTGCATTCACACACACACACGCACATGTACACAGGCACTCTTGGCCGTACTTATAAATACACTCAATGCCTGTACTCTTCATTAGAGCTGTGGTCCTTCAGTGCTGAGTGTGTTCTTGGGATTCTCAACTCGTAACCCCCTCTCCTCTCTCACCCCCACACTCCCTCTCTCAGGGGTAGCTATGGGAATGTTCCCCTGTGTGTGAGGGTACAATGAAAGACCCTCTGTGTTCCTCTCAGAAACATGACTGCCCCCCCCCCCCCCCATGTCCCCTCATCTCCCCATAACCCCTCTCCCCCATCATTCACCTCTCTCTCACCCCGTACCCTCACCTTCTCATCATCACCTAGGGCGGCAGGGTAGCCTAGTGCTTAGAGCAGGTTGCAAGTTCAAATCCCTAACCTGACAAGGTAAAAATCTGTCATTCTGCCCCTGAACAAGGCAGTTAACCCACTGTTCCTAGACCGTCATTGAAAATAATAATTTGTTCTTAACTGACTTGCCTAGTTAAATAAAGGTAAAATCTCTTGATTACCCCATACTCTCAGCTTTACTTCCTCATGCCTTAAAGGGATTCTTAGGGATTTTGGCAATCCAGCTCTAATGTCTCCCCAGAGACAGATCAACTCGTGGATACCGTTTTTATGTCTCTGTGTCCAGTATGAAGGAAGTTAGAGAGAGGTAGTTTCACGAACTAGTGTTAGCGCAATGCCTGGAAGTCTATGGGTATCTGCTAGCATGCTATACCCATCGACTTCCAGGCATTGCGCTTACGCAACTTCCTTCAAACTGCACACAGACATAAAAATGGTATCCACAAGTTAATCTGCCTCTGGGGAAGTACTGTAGGTAAAGGCCCTCATTGCCAAAATCCCATAGTATCCCTTTAAGCCACTTCTAAGCATTTTGGAAGGAATGGATAGCTATAATAGCTCATAGTTCCAGTTAGAGCTCTTTAACCCCAAGGCTGTTCCCTGGTCCCACTCCTCCCAGGCTGAAAGTAGTGGAGTGAGAAATAGCAACATTAAAACATTTAAACCCTGCTAGACGACAGGCCATCAGAGCCCCATTAAAACTGCATTAACAGGACCTCTCATACTGCCAGGAGAGGTCCTACTACTACACTGTGTGTGTGTGTGCGTATGTGTGCGTATGTGTGCGCGTGCGTTTGTGTGTGTCAAATCAAATCTACATTTTTTTTCTTCTCACGTGAACAGGATACAGCCGGTGTAAACAGTACAGTGAAATGCTTTTTCACACAATGCAATAATACTAGGTCAGATGATAAAACACACATGACAATAGATTAATACATACATGAATATATACACTATATACAGGGTCAATATCAGTCCCAAAATCAATGGCAAGGATATTGGTGAAAGTTGAGGTAGCTACAGTGCCTTAAGAAAGTATTCAGACCCCTGGACTTTTTCCAAATATTGTTACATTACAGCCTTATTCTAAAATTTATTAAAATAGTTTTCCCCCCTCATCAATACCCCATAATGACAAAGAAAAAACAGGGTTTTAGATGTTTTGCTAATTTATAAAATAAAAATATCACATTTACTTCTTGGGTATTTGGGGAGTTTCTCCTATTCTTCTTTGCAGATCCTCTCAAGCTCTGTCAGTTTGGATGGAGAGCGTTGCTGCACAGCTATTTTCAGGTCTCTCCAGAGAAGTTTGATCGGGTTTAAGTAAGGACTCTGGCTGGGCCACTCAAGGACATTCAGAGACTTGTCCCGAAGCCACTCTTGCATGGTCTTGGCTATGTGCTTAGGGCCGTTGTCCTGTTGGAAGGGGAACATTCGCCACAGTCTGAGGTCCTGAGCGCTCTGGAGCAGGTTTTCATCAAGGATCTCTGTGCTTTGCTCTGTTCATTTTCCCCTCGATCCTGACTAGTCTCCCAGTCCCTGCCGCTGAAAAACACCCCCACAGTATTATGCTGCAACCACCATGCTTCACCGTAGGGATGATGCCAGGTTTCCTCCAGATGTGACGCTTAGCATTCAGGCCAAAGAGTTCAATCTTGGTTTCATCAGACCAGAGAATCTTGTTTCTCATGGTTTGAGAGTCTTAAGGTGCCTTTTGGCAAACTCCAAGCGGGCTGTCATGTGCCTTTTAGTGAGGAGTGGCTTCCGTCAGGACACTCTACCATAAAGGCCTGATTGGTGGAGAGCTGCAGAGATGGTTGTCCTTCTGGAAGTTTCTTCCATCTCCACAGAGGAACTCTGGAGCTCTGTCAGAGTGACCATCAGGTTCTTGGCCACCTCCCTGACCAAGGCCCTTCTCCTCCGATTGCTCAGTTTGGCAGGGTGGCCAGCTCTAGGAAGAGTCTTGGTGGTTCCAAACATCTTCCATTTAAGAATGATGGAGACCACTGTGTTCTTGGGGACCTTCAATGCTGCAGACATTTTTGGGCTTTGTGATTATAGGGTATTGTTTGTAGATTGCAGAGTTTTTTTTGTATTTAATACATTTTAGAATAAGACATGTAACAAAATGTGTAAAAAGTTAAGGGGTTTGAATACTTTCCGAAGGCACTGTATGTGCGTGTAATCAGGGTTTAAAGTGACTCTGCAGCTTCCAATTGGCTCATTCGTCCCCTCTCCTCTCCCATGTAACTATTCCCCAGTTTGTTGCTGTAAATGAGAACATGTTCTCAGTCAACTTGCCTGGTAAAAGGGTTAAATAAATATAATAAATTGTAGCAGCAACGTACATGGTGATAGCGTGTGAGCGTCAGTATGTGAGTATGCCAGTGTGTGTGGGTGCGACAGTGTCTGGGTGTTTGGACAGAGTTTATGAGTGTGCATAGAGTCAGTGCAGATAGTCTGTGGTTGTAGGTAGTCAGCCATTGATGAGAATTTCTGATTCCATTAGTGTCAGCGGGTGTATAAGAGGTGAAGGCAGGTGCAGGAGAGTAGCGTGATGTAAACAGGCGCACTTTTATTTTAGTTCCAAAACGAGAGCACTACATAAATCAAACGCGCTCAAAACACGGAACATAACAAAAGTAAAGCGCGTAATAAGACACCACAATAACATTTACACACAAAACACGATGGGAAACAGTAAATACAAGTAGATTGATTGGGGAAATGAAAACCAGGTGTGTATGGAAACAAGACAAGACAAATGGATAGGCGATGACTAGAAAGCCGGTGACATCGAACGCCGCCCGAACAAGGAGAGGAGACGCCCGAACAAGGAGAGGAGCCGACTTCGGTGGAAGTCGTGACAATTTGACCGTTTCACGAACCTGTTTGGCAACTTTTTCTCAGTATCTGTTCTCAGCTTTGGTTTCGATTACCATTTAGAAAGCAGACGCTTCCTATCCAAAACAACTTGCAGTCATGCATGCATACATTTTGCACATGTGGGTAATCAAACCCACTATCCTGGCATTGCAAGCTTCATGCTCTACCACCCGAGCTACCACTGTACAGTATCAGTCATAAAGAGCCACTGAACACACTGATTGGCACGTGTTTTTCTATTGTTCATTCGAGAATTTAGATTTCAGTCTTAGAGGACTGATTTCGCATTTGGTTATTTAGTTCATGTTGTTATTCCCACGAGAAGCCTATTTCAGTTCCTCAAAATCCCCAGAATGAATCTAAGAAAACTCAAGAAATCTGTAATACATTTTGACGTTTTGGCCGAGGATGTTTTAGTTGCACAATTATACATCTAACTAAGGTGTAAAAGAATTTGCAACGTTTTGTCTTACGTGAACAGTCAGAGCTGCTGTAATAGAGAGCAATCACTGCAGCTGTTCACCCCATGTTAGTGGGCAAACATGGACATCGTCAAATCAAAACCCAACCTCCACATTTACCCAGTGTGACGCATGGATGATCCAAACTCCATTTTATACGAGACTGACTTTATGACCAAAATGATACTATTTACACTTTGTAGTCAATGTTGACACTAGAATAACTGTTTCTGACTCATATCGGTGCCACATAGGACGTTTTCAAAGGGATTTGTTGCTTTGTTGCTTTTTAAAGGCAGTCACTCTTTAAAGGACAAATACATGCTAGCTAGTTACAATGGGAACAGAGAGTTCGTCTGTTACTTCTAATGACTGTAATAAAATCTTCTGAGAGGGGCCTTTTTCTGAAACATTATCAATAGGACCAGGCGGAATAAAGACCAGGAAAAACTATATTTTGTTGTTCAAAAGAGAACAATGATATTCTGGCCTCTGACTCAGCACTGTGGATCATGTTTGAGTGGAGTGGAGTGGAGTGTGTGTGTGTGTGTACAGGGTATTTAATGCTGCAGTGCCTCTGAGTCATAACTCCTGCTCCGTTGCGCCTGATCAGAAAACACACACAAACCATCTCCCCAGCTGCTGATATGGAGCTCAGCTAACATATTGATCCAGGCGTCCCAAACAAATCATTACAAGCTTCACCCACGGCTGGGCCTGTATATGAAGACTTACGACACAGTCGGATTTGAGATGAAAAACCATGTGGTGAGACAGTGTGTGCGCACGTGTGTTGCAACGTGTTAAAAATGAATTCCCCTTCATTTGGAATAATATTTTAAAAGCTCATCTTGAAAATAAAGTTGAACAGATGACAGAAATGCCTATGCCAACCTCTGACCAGCAGTGTCTAGGGCCCTGGGATGTCATGCGGAGTGCCATTTGATAAGACTGTTTAACATTCCGCAAGAATCCTCAGCTCTCAGGTAGCCCCAGTAATGTGCTTTTAACTTATCCTCCCGAGAGAGAGAAGAGACTGAGCAAGAAAGTGATAGGAAAGAGAGAGAGCCAGGATAGAGAAATATTATACAGTCGTGGCCAAAAGTTGAGAATGACACAAATATTAATTTCCACAACATCTCATGAAACCTCAAGGAACCATGAAACCTTGTGGGTGTCAAGGTGTAAACAATATGGAGAAGATTCCACCCAGCTAATCAAAAGGCAAGGTGTAGCAATTACCATATTGCTTAAACCCAATCTTGTCAAGTCTTCAGAAGTGGAAGATTTAGCCTGCTGAAGCAGTTGGTAACAGAGGTCTCTGAATCCTTGCCAGCAACTTATCAGGCATAAGTGTCCAATTACACACACGCTGACCAATAGAAGAAGAGCCAAGCTTACGCTGTCCCTATTCTGAATGACGTCACCCTGCTGCGGGAGCGGTGCAGGAGGGTGAGGGGCTGCTGCTGCCATTCAAGACCCCAGAACTGGGGGAGTTCACGGCAATGGGAGGAAAGGTGCTTCCCCGAAAGGCTGCTGGCGGTCTCTATATAAGCTGCCAATTGATAAACCGACAGCTGACCTCCAATGGAGGATAATACATGGGGTGATAGCCACCAACTGACATCTGGTGCACCTAGATCCTAGCGTTGGGGAGGGTTGTCCATTCTGTCCCGAGTCAGCGCATCTTTTTGTACAATGTCCCAGAGTGGAGGGGCTGTTTACACCATTAACCAGCTGGTTTTCTGCCTTGGAATAGGTCTTCTCTTCCAGGCTGTTCTCTTTTAGACCGAAGTATAGTTTTAGGCTCAGGGGAGTGGTATAGTCCTACTCAACTTCATATCAGGAGCAGCCAAGCTAGCTATCTGGAAGACTAAGTAAAATTGCATACAGGGACAGGGGTCTGTGGATGTGGTGGGCATGCCTAAGGGGATGCTGGTATCAAGGCTGAGGGTTAAGTATGCCTATTAGAGGCTGGTGGGGAACCGTCATTGGTACAAGGGGCCTTCGGGGGGCATTGTGCTCTGTCGATGAGGGAGCTCTGGAGTTTTTAAAAATCCTCTTTACCATGTGTTCTCATATTTGAGCATGACAAATGAGGGCTGAATGGTGATGGACTGTAGTGTGGGGTCTTGATCCAATAAAGGGGATGAAAAAATATACATATACACTACCGTTCAAAAGTTTGGGGACACTTAGAAATTCTTGTTTTTGAAAGAAAATTACATTTTTGGTCCATTACTGTAACGTTCGTCGTCTTCCTCTGATGAGGAGTAAGAGAGGTCAGACCAATTTGCAGCATGGTAAGTGTCCATTTTAATAAGACAAACTGAACACTACAAAAATACAAAATAACAAAGTGAAACAAATGAAACGGTCCCGTGTGGTAACAAACTCTAACACAGAAAATAATCACCCACAACTCAAAAGTGAAACCAGGCTACCTAAATATGGTTCTCAATCACGGACAACGATAAACAGCTGCCTCTGAGAACCATACCAGGCCAAACACAGAAATCCCAAAACATAGAAAAAGGAACATAGACAACCCACCCAACTCATGCCCTAACCATACTAAAACAAAGACATAATAAAAGAACTAAGGTCAGAACGTGACAGTACCCCCTCCCAAAGGTGCGGACTCCGGCCGCAAAACCTAAACCTATAGGGGAGGGTCTGGGTGGGTGTCTGTCCACGGTGGCGGCTCTGGCATGGGACGTGGACCCCACTCCACCATAGTCCTTCTCCGCCTCTTTACCCACCTCCGTGGCCTCTTTAACACGGCGATCCTCGCCGTGACCTCGGACTGGGGACACAAGCCATGGGTTCCGAATGGACGGGAGATTCCGGTAGCCCTGGAGTGAAGGGTGATTCCGGCAGCTCCTGGCTGACTGGCGGCTCTGGCAGCTCAGGACAGACGGGCGGCTCTGGCAGCTCAGGACAGACGGGCGGCTCTGGCAGCTCAGGACAGACGGGCGGCTCTGGCAGCTCAGGACAGACGGGCGGCTCTGGCAGCTCAGGACAGACGGGCGGCTCTGGCAGCTCAGGACAGACGGGCGGCTCTGGCAGCTCAGGACAGACGGGCGGCTCTGGCAGCTCAGGACAGACGGGCGGCTCTGGCAGCTCAGGACAGACGGGCGGCTCTGGCAGCTCAGGACAGACGGGCGGCTCTGGCAGCTCAGGACAGACGGGAGGCTCTGGCAGCTCAGGACAGACGGGCGGCTCTGGCAGCTCAGGACAGACGGGCGGCTCTGGCAGCTCAGGACAGACGAGAGACTCTGGCAGCTCAGGACAGACGAGAGACTCTGGCAGCTCAGGACAGACGAGAGACTCTGGCAGCTCAGGACAGACGAGAGACTCTGGCAGCTCAGGACAGACGAGAGACTCTGGCAGCTCAGGACAGACGAGAGACTCTGGCAGCTCAGGACAGACGAGAGACTCTGGCAGCGCTGGGCAGGAGGAAGACTCCGACAGCGCTGAGCAGGCGGGAGCACCTGTAAGAAGGAGACGGGAGCACCTGTAGGAAGGAGACGGAGAGACAGCCTGGTGCGGGGGGCTGCCACCGGAGGGCTGGTGCGTGGAGGTGGCACCGGATAGACCGGACCGTGAAGGTGCACTGGAGCACTCGAGCACCGAGCCTGCCCAACCTTACCTGGTTGAATGCTCCCCGTAGCCAGGCCAGTGTGGCGAGGTGGAATAGCCCGCACTGGGCTGTGCTGGCGAAACGGGGACACCATGCGGAAGGCTGCTACCCCGGTCCGAGGAGACACACTGGAGACCAGATGCACTGAGCCGGCTTCATGGCGCCTGGCTCGATGCCCACTCTAGCCCGGCCAATTTGAGGCGCTGCTATGTATCGCACCGGGCTATGCCTGCGCACCGGGGACAACGTGCGCCTCACGACATAACACGGTGCCTGCCCAGTCCCTCTCTCTCCACGGTAAGCACGGGGAGTTGGCGCAGGTCTCCTACCTAACTTCGCCACACTCCCTGTGTGCCCCCCCTGAAGAAATTTTTGGGGCTGCCTCTCGGGCTTCCAGCCGCGCTGCCTCCTCATACCACCGCCTCTCGGCTTTCGCTGCCTCCAGCTCAGCCTTGGGAAGGCAATATTCTCCAGCCTGTGCCCAGGGTCCCTTTCCGTCCAGAATCTCCTCCCATGTCCAGGAGTCCTGCGATCGCTGCTGCTGCCCTTTAACACGCTGCTTGGTCCTTTGGTGGTGGGTGATTCTGTGTCGTCTTCCTCTGATGAGGAGTAAGAGAGGTCGGACCAATATGCAGCGTGGTAAGTGTCCATTTTAATAAGACAAACTGAACACTACAAAAATACAAAATAACAAAGTGAAACAAACGAAACGGTCCCGTGTGGTAACAAACACTAACACAGAAAATAATCACCCACAACTCAAAAGTATAACCAGGCTACCTAAATATGGTTCTCAATCAGGTACAACGATAAACAGCTGCCTCTGATTAAGAACCATACTAGGCCAAACACAGAAATCCCAAAACATAGAAAAAGGAACATAGACAACCCACCCAACTCACGCCCTGACCATACTAAAACAAATACATAATAAAAGAACTAAGGTCAGAACGTGACAATTACAATAACATCAAATTGATCGGAAATACAGTGTAGACATTGTTAATGATGTAAATGACTATTGTAGCTAGAAACGGCTGATTTTTAATGGAATTTCTACATAGGAGTACAGAGGCCCATTATCAGCAACCATCACTTCTGTGTTCCAATGGCACATTGTGTTAGGTAATCCAAGTTTATCATTTTAAAAGGCTAATTGATCATTAGAAAACCCTTTTGCAATTATGTTAGCACAGCTGAAAAGTTATTCTGATTAAAGAAGCAATAAATCTGGCCTTCTTCAGACTAGTTGAGTATCTGGAGCATCAGCATTTGTGGGTTCGATTACAGGCTCAAAATGGCCAGAAACAAAGAACTTTCTACTGAAACTCTGCAGTATATGCTTGTTCTGAGAAATGAAGGCTATTCCATGCGAGAAATTGCCAAGAAACTGAAGATCTATTACAACGCTGTGTACTACTCCCTTCACAGAACAGCGCATAACCAGAATAGAAAAAGTGGGAGGCCCCGGTGCACAACTGAGCAAGAGAACAAGTACATTACAGTGTCTAGTTTGAGAAACAGATGCCTCACAAGTCCTCAACTGGCAGCTTCATTAAATAGTACTCACAAAACACCAGGCTCAATGTCAACAGTGAAGAGGCGACTCTGGAATGCTGGCCTTCTAGGTAGAGTTGCAAAGAATAAGCCATATCTCAATAAAAAGAAAAGATTAAGATGGGCAAAATAACACAGACACTGGACAGAGGAACTCTGCCTAGAAGACCAGCATCCCGAAGTCGCTGTTACATCTGCTCCTGCCACGCTCCCCTCCACTTCTCAGGTCGTGCATAGACTTCCGTGGGCTGAATAACATCACTGTGAAGAACAAGTACCCCTTGCCACTCATCAGTTCTGCTTTTGCCCCCCTCCATGGTGCCACAGTGTTCACCAAACTCGACCTGCCTACCATCTGGTCCGCATCAGAGAGGGGGACGAGTGGAAAACGACGTTCAAAACACATCCTCCGAGAGCAACTTCTCCCAACCATCCAGGAAGAGTTTGGTGACGAACAATACCTCCAGCATGATGGAGCACCTTGCCATAAGGCAAAAGTGGCGAAGTGGCTCAGGGAACATAACATCGATATTTTGGGTCCATGGCCAGGAAATTCCCCAGGCCTTAATCCCATTGAGAACTTGTGGTGAATCCTCAAGAGGCGGGTGGACAAACAAAAACCCACAAATTCTGACAAACTCCAAGCATTGATTTTGCAAGAATGGGCTGCCATCAGTCAGGATGTGGCCCAGAAGTTAATTGACAGAATGCCAGGGCGGATTGCAGAGGTCTTGAAAAAGAAGGGTCAACACCGCAAATATTGACTCTTTGCATCAACTTCATGTAATTGTCAATAGAAGCCTTTGAGACGTATGAAATGCTTGTGATTATACTTCAGTATTCCATAGTAACATCTGACAAACATATCTAAAGACACAAAAGATGTGTATAGGTTGTGAGATGTGTATAGGTTGTGAGATGTGTATAGGTTGTGAGATGTGAGATGTGTATAGGTTGTGAGATGTGAGATGTGTATAGGTTGTAAGATGTGTATAGGTTGTGAGATGTGTATAGGTTGTAAGATGTGTATAGGTTGTAAGATGTGTATAGGTTGTAAGATGTGTATAGGTTGTAAGATGTGTATAGGTTGTAAGATGATGTTGTATAGGTTGTGAGATGTGTATAGGTTGTAAGATGTGTATAGGTTGTAAGATGTGTATAGGTTGTGAGATGTGTATAGGTTGTAAGATGTGTATAGGTTGTGAGATGTGTATAGGTTGTGAGATGTGGTTGTGAGATGTGTATAGGTTGTGAGATGTGTATAGGTTGTTGTAAGATGTGTATAGGTTGTAAGATGTGTATAGGTTGTTGTAAGATGTGTATAGGTTGTAAGATGTGTATAGGTTGTAAGATGTGTATAGGTTGTAAGATGTGTATAGGTTGTAAGATGTGTATAGGTTGTAAGATGTGTATAGGTTGTAAGATGTGTATAGGTTGTAAGATGTGTATAGGTTGTAAGATGTGTATAGGTTGTGAGATGTGTATAGGTTGTGAGATGTGTATAGGTTGTGAGATGTGTATAGGTTGTGAGATGTGAGATGTGTATAGGTTGTGAGATGATGGTTGTGAGATGTATAGGTTGTGAGATGATGTGTATAGGTTGTATAGGTTGTAAGATGTGTATAGGTTGTGAGATGTGTATAGGTTGTGAGATGTGTATAGGTTGTGAGATGTGTATAGGTTGTGAGATGTGTATAGGTTGTGAGATGTGTATAGGTTGTAAGATGTGTATAGGTTGTAAGATGTGTATAGGTTGTAAGATGTGTATAGGTTGTGAGATGTGTATAGGTTGTGAGATGTGTTGTGAGATGTGTATATATAGGTTGTGAGATGTGTATAGGTTGTGAGATGTGTATAGGTTGTAAGATGTGTATAGGTTGTAAGATGTGTATAGGTTGTAAGATGTGTATAGGTTGTAAGATGTGTATAGGTTGTAAGATGTGTATAGGTTGTGAGATGTGTATAGGTTGTAAGATGTGTATAGGTTGTAAGATGTGTATAGGTTGTAAGATGTGTATAGGTTGTGAGATGTGTATAGGTTGTGAGATGTGTATAGGTTGTAAGATGTGTATAGGTTGTGAGATAGGTTGTGAGATGTGTATAGGTTGTGAGATGTGTATAGGTTGTGAGATGTGTATAGGTTGTAAGATGTGTATAGGTTGTAAGATGTGTATAGGTTGTAAGATGTGTATAGGTTGTGAGATGTGTATAGGTTGTAAGATGTGTATAGGTTGTGAGATGTGTATAGGTTGTGAGATGTGTATAGGTTGTAAGATGTGTATAGGTTGTGAGATGTGTATAGGTTGTAAGATGTGTATAGGTTGTAAGATGTGTATAGGTTGTGAGATGTGTATAGGTTGTGAGATGTGTATAGGTTGTAAGATGTGTATAGGTTGTAAGATGTGTATAGGTTGTAAGATGTGTATAGGTTGTAAGATGTGTATAGGTTGTAAGATGTGTATAGGTTGTGAGATGTGTATAGGTTGTAAGATGTGTATAGGTTGTGAGATGTGTATAGGTTGTAAGATGTGTATAGGTTGTAAGATGTGTATAGGTTGTAAGATGTGTATGCCAGCCATTTAGTTGCGGATACAAATCTTTCATTAAGGAGAAAACACATCTCACCGAATGAGGGTCTGCTATTCGTTCAGCGCAGTTTGTTTTAGGGACTGTCCGCCGGTAGGCGTCTTACTGATGATGTTCTAGACTGTTTCTACATGTTGAATCAGTTTGCACTCTGTTCTGAAATGACGTCCGGCACTGTATTCAGAGGGGCTAAGTACTCTCGGCCGGCAAACGCTACCAGTGTGTCCGTGCCTCATGCCATTCACTTGTATTTCTATTTGAGGAATTGGGTTTATGACATGTGCTGCTAACTGTAGATTTGAGAGGTAGATCTCCCCTGCAGCTGCTTGCATTACATGTTTTTCTATTATATAATTAAATAGTCTCCGCTTTAATCTTTGGATCAAATTTTCCACAACAAACCAGATGAATATTCATCGAGTGAATAAAGAGGCCAGTCTCACAGACAAACAGACAGAGAGGCTTACACTCAGCCAGCCACATAATGGTACTTTAACCAAACAATGATGAATCCATAAAACTGTCAGGGATATCATAGTAAGATAAACACAATTTATTGTTTAACATATCCAGTTTCTACAGCAGTTCTACCTCAATTACGTAATGCACAAGGATCACGAGGTAGCAACAGATCTGCAGTTTTAGGAAATTAAAAGAGCCATGACATCAAACAGGGACGTTTTGGTGTGTTCGGCAGATTACACAATTCTGGTGCATTATTGGAGATGGCCCACCTAATACTTCCAAATGCTCGGTTGGGAGAAATGGATTTTTAGGTAACACATGGTTGAGAGTTGGGCGACGGAGAGAGCTGTGAGGATGTCAGAACATATCCTGCTTATACCTGACTGCGATGAACAGATACGACTACAGATGATCAGATTACAATCATATCTGGGCAAGTCGTAGTTACACCTGGCATTAAAATGTGTCACTAGTTCACGGCCATGTGCCCCATTCAAAGACAGTAGAGGAAACACAAGGAGAAGTGGAGAGTAGTGGAGAAGAGAGAAGTTTTGTCTAACCTTGATGGCTAACTGCCCCCCCCCCTCTCTTTCTCTCTCTCCTCCCTCTCTGTCTGACTGTGATTAAAGGAGAGGGTGGATCTACCTCAGGGCATCTGATGAGAGAGAGCACTTTCCCTGATTACAGGAAGTAAAGAAATTCACAACTCGACTCTAAACTTCTCTTTTTGCTTTTTCATCTCTCTCTCTCTCCTCCTCCTCCATCCATCTCTCCTTTTGATTGTAACCTCCCTCTTGACTGCATTCTTCTTTTTCTCTCCATCCCCCTCCTCATCCCTCTTTCCCATTGATTACGACTGTGGTCCCAGTGGAGGGTCTCTCCCTCTCTCACCCTCTCTCCAGCCTCTCTTCCCTCTCTTGCCTCTGTGACCTCTGTGTCTGTGAAAAGTGTTGTCTCCATGGCACTCTCTCTCTATCAGTCACTCATTCAGTTACACAGTCAGTCACACTGTGACCTTTGCATGCGTGTGTACGTGTGTGTATGTGCCCTGAGTGTTGAGATAGTCCTGGCTGTGTGTCCTCTGTCCCCAGAGTTGTCTGGTCAGATTGGATCAGAGCTGCACCACCAGCCTTTGTGTAGGGAGGAGGGTGAGGAGAGGGGTGGGGGTGGATAAGAGGGGGGATGGATGAGGGAAAGGGGAGGAGGCAGCATAGTTTTCTAGTAGATGATTCACTGGCACTCTAACCCCTCCACTACATCCCACTGTGTCTCAAGCCCAGTGGGAGAGAAGGAGAGTGTGACATTGGGTTGAAAACACTAGTTACTTTAATAATGTTTACATACTGCTTTACTCCTTTCATATGTACTGTATATACTGTATACTATTCTACTGTAGTCAAAGCCATTCCGACATTGCTCGTCCTAATATTTATATTTTTCTTAATTCCTTTCTTTTACTTTTAGATGTGTGTATTGTTGTGAATTGTTAGATATTACTGTACTGTTGGAGCTAGGAACACAAGAATTTCGCTACACAGTGTATGTGACCAATACAATTTGATTTGATTTGAACAAGCAAGTATAGTGTATAGCAGGGGTATTCAACTCTTACCCCATGAGGTCTGCTGGCTTTCTGTTCTACATGATAATTAATTGCACCCACCTGGTGTCCAAGGTCTAAATCATTCCCTGTTAGAGGGGAACAATGAAAAAACGCAGTGAAACTGGCTTCGAGGTCCAGAGTTGAGTTTGAAGGGTGTAGAGAATCATTCACAGGAGGTTGGTGGCACCTTAATTGGGGATGATGGGCAGATATAAATGGTAGAAAATACATCAAAAACACATGATTGCCATATTTTTAATGCCATTCCCTTTGATCCGTTCCAATCATTATTATGAGCAGCCTCCACTGGAATCAGTGTACCATCTAAACCGCTGTGAAATATATTTTACAGAACCAAAAATACGGTATTTTCAGCTGTTTGAAGCTGGTGTACAAAACCAAAAGTAAAAGAGCAAAAACTCAACTTAAAAAAATTAATTCTCTGCAAATCCACAATATTTTTTAAATCATATAAATGAGATAATCCCCACTGCCTACCCACTGGGCATAGACATCTATTCCACGTTGGTTCAATGTAATTTCATTGAAATTATGTGGAAAAAACGTTGATTCAACCATTGTGTGCCCAGTGGGTAGATCTTTGGCTATATTGTACATGGTATGACACGGATGTGGTGATTTAGACTTTTTTGCACTAGTATTTAGTATTCAGTGATTGCTGGAAACAGTGAATACAATTGCACACATTTCTCTTCTGATGAAAACAATATGTTAATAAGTGGTTAAAGATATGCTCTAGAACTCATGCGACTACTAAGTATTTTTTAAACCTTCCGCTTTGGGCTGGATGTGTTAGTTCAAACATAAAAAAAATACATGCATTACCTACGAGCAAAATTACTCTCTTACTTCAATTGGCCACGAAATCCCTAGTTTGAAAGCAAGGAGAGGGAACAAATTCTAGACGTGACAGTCGTGACAGTTCCTAGGCCGTCATTGTAAATAAGAATTTGTTCTTATCTGACTTGCCTAGTTAAATAAAGGTTACATTAAAAAAATACAATAAAATAAATATAGGAATACCAGAGTTCCAAAGGCGGAGCCTAATATAGTGTATAAGATGTCATACAATTAGTTTTGTAGTGATTGCTATGTTGAAGATGTAAAGAATATTTGCTGGTCTGTGGTGTGTAATTAGGATCATCCCGACGCTGACACATTTATGAAATTGCTCATTCCAGTTACTTATAATCATGCACCCATTAAGAAAATGACTGTAAAAACTGTTAACTAGATGTGGGTTGATGAGGAATTGAAAAAGTGTTTGGTTGAGAGGGATGATGCAAAAGGAATGGCAGATAATTATGGCTGCACAGCCGATTGGCAAACCTACTGTAAATTGAGAAATCATCTGACTAAAATGAACAAAAAGCCGAAGAAACTGTACTATGATCCAAATATAAATTATATAAAGAATAATAGAGAAAAGCTTTGGACCACCTTAAATTACATTTTGGGCAAAAAGGCAAACTGTGAAAAAAATATTGTTGACTATCAACAATGACAAACCACCTGGGTCTGACAACTTGGATGGAAAATGACTGAGGTTGATAGCGGACGATATTGCCACTCCTATTTGTCATCTCTTCTATGTCTACAGGAAAATGTGTGCCCACAGGCCTGGAGGGAGGCTAAAGTAATTCCACTACCCAAGAATAGCAAAGCACCCATTACTGGCTCAAACAGACGACCAATCAGCCGGTTACCAACCCTTAGTAAACTTGTGGGAAGAAATGGTGTTTGACCAGATACATTTCTATTTCACAGTAAACAAATTAACAACAGATTTTCAGCACACTTCTAGGAAAGGGCATTCAACATATGCAGCACTTACACAAATTAGTGATGATTGGCTGAGAGAAATTGATAATAAAAGATTGTGGGAGCTGTTTTGTTAGACTTCAGTGCAGCTTTTGACATTATCGATCATAATCTGCTGCTGGAAAAATATGTGTTATAGATTTACATCCCTTGCTTTATAGGCCCCTTACTTTCTTCAATCTTTACTAATGACCTGCCATTGGCTCTGAGTAAAGCCTGTGTGATGACTCTATCACACTATACACATCAGCTACCACAGCAAGTGAAATCACTGTAACACTTAACATATATAGCTGCAGTCAGTTTCAGAAAGGGTGGCAAGAAATATATTTGTCCTAAATATTTCAAAAACTAAAAGCATTGTATTTGGGACAACTCATTCACTAAACCCTAAACCTCAATGAAATATTGGAATGAATCATGTGGAAATTGAGCAAGTTGAGGAGACTGAACTGCTTGAAGTAACCCTGGATTGTAAACTGTCATGGTCAAAGCATATTGAAGCAACAATAGCTAAGATGGGGAGAGGTCTGTCCATAATAAAGTGGCACTCTGCCTTCTTACCAACGCTATCAACAAGGCAGGTCCTACAAGCCCATGACTGGTCCGGTGCCACAAAGAGTGACTAGAAAATTACAATTGGCCCAAGAACAAGGCAGCACGGCTGGCCCTTAAATGTACACGGTGAGCTAACATGAATGAATAATATCCATGTCAATCTCTCCTGACTCAAAGTAGAGGAGTTATTAACTTCATTACTACTTGTATTTGTGAGAGTTATTGACATGTGGAATGCACCGACCTGTCTGTTTAAACTACTAGCACACAGCATGGACACCCATGCATACCCCGCAAGACATACAGGACGACTGTGTGATCACACTCTCCGCAGGCGATGTTAGTCAAATCTTTAGACAGGTCAACACTCACAAGGCCGCAGGGCCAGACGGATTACCAGGACGTGTACTTCGAGCATGCGCTGACCAACTAGCAAGTGTCTTCACTGACATTTTCAACATCTCCCTGTCCGAGTCTGTAATGCCAACATGTTTTAAGCAGACCACCATAGTGCCTGTGCCCAAGAACACTAAGGTAACCTGCCTAAATGACTACCGACTCGTAGCACTCACGTCTGTAGCTATGAAGTGTTTTGAAAGGCTGGTCATGGCTCACATCATCCCAGAAACCCTAGACCCACTCCAATTTGCCTACTGCCCCAACAGATCCACAGATGATGCAGTCTCTATTGCACTCCACACTGTCCTTTCCCACCTGGACAAGAGGAACACCTATGTGAAAATGCTATTCATTGACTACAGCTCAGCGTTCAACACCATAGTGCCCTCAAAGCTCATCACAAAGCTAAGGACCATGGGACTAAACACCCCCCTCTGCAACTGGATCCTGGACTTCCTGACGGGCCGCCCCCAGGTGGTAAGGGTAGGTAACAACACATCCGCCACACTTCTCCTCAACAGAGGGGACCCTCAGGGGTGCGTGCTTAGCCCCCTCCTGTACTCCCTGTTCACTCAACTCCAACACCATCATTCAATTTTCCAATGACACAACAGTGGTAGGCCTAATCACTGACAACAAGGAAACTGCCTATAGGGAGGTCAGAAACCTGGCCGTGTGGTGCCAGGACAAAAGCCTCTCCCTCAACGTGATCAAGACAAAGGAGATGATTGTGGACTACATGAAAAAGAGGACCGAGCGCTCCCCCATTCTCATCGACAGGGCTGCAGTGGAGCAGGTTGAGAGCTTGAAGTTCCTTGGTGTCCACATCACCAACAAGCTGACATGGTCCAACCACACCATGACAGTCGTGAAGCGGCCACAACAAAACCTATTCCCCATCAGGAGACTGAAAAGATTTGGCATGGTCCTCATGGTCCTCAGATCCTCAGGTCCTCAGATCCTCAAAAGGTTCTACAGCTGCACCATTGAGAGCATCCTGGTTGCATCACTGCCTGGTATGTCAGACTCCAGCCACCCTAGTCATAGACTGTTCTTTCTGCTACTACAGGGCAAGCGGTACCGGAGCACCAAGTCTAGGTCCAAGAGGATTCTAAACAGCTTCTACCTCCAAGCCATAAGACTCCTGAACATCAAGTCAAATGGCTACTCAGACTACTCTCATTGCTCCCCCTCCCCTCTCCACACCACTGCCACTCTCTGTTGTCATCTATGCATAGTCACTTTAATTAACTCTACCTACATGTACATACAACCTCAATAAGCCGGTGCCCCTGCACATTGACTCCTTACCGGCACCACCTTGTATATATTCTTATTTTTTACTGCTGCTCTTTAATTACTTGTCCCTTTTATCTCTTATTCTTATCCATATTTTTTTGAAACTGCACTGTCGGTTAGGGGCTCGTAAGTAAGCATTTCACTGTTGTATTCTGCACATGTGACTAATAAAATGTGATTTGATTTGATGCCACACAGAGGTCTCTTCACAGTCCCCAAGTCCAGAACAAACTATGGGAGGTGCATAGTACTACATAGAGCCGTGACTACATGGAACTCTATTCCACATCAGGTAACTGATGCAAGCAGTAGAATCAGATTTAAAAAACAGATAACAATACACCTTATGGAACAGCGGGGACTGTGAAGAGACAAATACACAGGCACAGACACATGCATACACACACATGATTGCCGACACACTATACACACATGTACACAGGGATTTTGTGTTGTAGATATGTAGTAGTACAATAGTGGACCGAGGGCACACACTTCATGTGTTGTGAAATCTGTTTTGAAATGTATCGTAATGTTTTAAAAATTGGATAACTGCCTTAATTTTGCAGGCCCCTTGGAAGAGTAGCTGCCCCTCCCCCCAAAAAAGGTTTGTAACATCATGAGCCAAAAAGGTGACTGGAAATTGTATTGTATGATACAAGGAACCACTTCAAAATGAAAGGCTGCTGGTCTCTGATCCCATGAATTATGTCTCCTGCCATTGTGGCCTTGAGCAATGCCCCCCCAAAGTAAAATACTGCACTGATGGGCTACTGTATAAAACACATGTGGTCCATCAATCCTTCATTTGGAGAGCTACTGGGTGTGCAGGCTTTTGATCCCACCCTGCTCAAACACACCAGACAGCTTATCAAGGTCCTGTTGAGCAGCTGATTTTTTCTTACAATGTGGTGTGTTAGAGCAAGGCTGGAGCAAAAGCCTGCACCCTCAGTAGCTCTCCTGGACTCTCCAGGAGGAGGTTGGCCACTCTGCAACATTACAATTACAACCAAATATCTTTATAAAATAATTCCCTAGTTCAATGAACCAGGGATCAACTGGGCTAAGGTGGGCGAGGTATATAACTAAAATGTTTGTAAGGTTGAAATATTCAGTGTTCCGGGGAGATCTTGACTGCATAGGAGTCAATTAGGCTATTCTAAGAATGTTTATTTAATTTATCAGAATTACATGGCCAGTATTGAATAGAGGAGGTGAAAGGTCTATTAAGCTAGCATATGGAATTGTTTTAAGATGGTCATACCATTGATTATTTAGCTATTTGATTTTGAATGTAAGTATATATTTGTGATATTTTTGGCCTTACTACTTACTATAACCCATAGAACATAATCCTAACCTTAGCCACACTACTACCCGAATGCGTAACGCTAACCTTAAATTAAAATAAAACATTTAAAAATGTCTTCATACATTTTTTATGATATAGCCAATTTTGACTTTGTGGCTGTGGAACTAGTGGAAATCGTTGTGCCTGTTGTTCACACTCGTAGCTGCTCTCTTATTGGCTAGAATGGACCCATTTGATCTTGCCTCCTCCAGACTGCCTTCCAATTTTGAATACTTTACTTTTCATTGTTAAAGCGGCAACTAGAGTATCTGGTCAATATAATAGATAATCTGTGGATTTACTTCAAAGTGCATTCACCCTATTGCTTACATCTATCAAGTTATTTCAGATCTGTGCCTAGGGAGGTGGGGTTAGGGTTTCTTCTGGAAAGGGCCTAACTACTGGAAACTATGCAGTATTTTGTTGAAATTGTTAGGTTAGATTACTCGTTGGTTATTACTGCATTGTCGGAACTAGAAGCACAAGCATTTCGCTACACTCGCATTAACATCTGCTTACCATGTGTATGTGACAAATACAATTTGATTTGATTTGAATAAGCACATATCCTCGAACAGCATTTCCAAAACTTGGTCCTTTGGACCCCAAGGGGTACAGGTTTTGGTTTTTGCCCTAACACTACACAGCTGATTCCAATAATGAACTAATCATCAAGCTTTGAAAATCTGAATCAGCTGTGTAGTGTTAGGGCAAAAACCTAAACATGCATCGCTTGGGGTCCCGAGGACAGAGTTTGGGGAAATGCTGCAAGCTATCCCTTATTGTGACAAAGGTTAGGGTGTTCATCGTTGGTGCTGGTGGCTTGTGTTCGACACCTGCTAGGGGAGTCACCTTACTCTCATGTTCTGTGTATGTTTGGTGAGACGTTGATGGAATATTCTCCTAACCTACAGGAAATGAATGTCTTTGCAACGATCCCATGAAACGTGTCTAGAACATGAATATCTTAAGATCCGAGACCATGTTAACCACGTTTTGGGAAAGTTCTATTTAGCCACGATTCTGACCCGATTTAAGCGTGCGTAAACTGAACTTAATTACCTTTATATGCACTTTCTTCTCTATGCATATTCTGACCTTAAACATAACATTGCAATCTACTGTAGAGATATCCTGCAGAGTTCTGTCATACTATCCAGGTCTATGCCCAAACAGTTCGAGCTTCTACTTTTAAAGCTCCATCTCTCCAGAAATGAGTCCATCACTGTTGCCGCTTGTTATAGACCCCCCTCAGCTCCCAGCTGTGTCCTGGACACCATATGTGAATTGATTGCCCCCCATCTATCGTCAGAGTTTGTACTGCTAGTGACCTAAACTGGGATATGCTTAACACCCCGGCCGTCCTACAATCTAAGCTAGATGCCCTCAATCTCACACAAATTATCAAGGAACCCGCCAGGTACAACCCCAAATCCGTAAACCGTGATAGATATCATCCTGACCAGCTTACCCTCTAAATACACCTCTGCTGTTTTCAACCAGGATCGCAGCGATCACTGCCTCATTGTCTGCGTCCGTTATGGGTCCGCGGTCAAACGACCACCCCTCATCACTGTCAAACTCTCCCTAAAACACTTCTGCGAGCAGGCCTTTCTAATCGACCTGGCCCGGGTATCCTGGAAGGATATTGACCTCATCCCATCAGTAGGGGATGCCTGGTTGTTCTTTAAAAAGTGCTTTCCTCATCATCTTAAATAAGCATGCCCCATTCAAAAAATTAAGAACTAAGAACATATAGCCCTTGGTTCACTCCAGACTTGACTGCCCTTGACCAGCACAAAAAGACTCTGTGGGCGTACTGCACAAGCTTCAAATAGTCCCCGCGATATGCAACTTTTCAGGGAAGTCAGGAACCAATACACACAGTCAGTTAGGAAAGCAAAGGCTAGCTTTTTCAAACAGAAATTTGCATCCTGCAGCACTAATTCCAAAAAGATTTGGGACACTGTAAAGTTCTAGAGAATACGAGCACCTCCTCCCAACTGCCCACTGCACTGAGACTAGGAATCACCTTTTTGTCCTCTGTCACGTCTGTTTAGGTGTTCCTGAAGGTCTCAAGCATTAGTGGAATACATTAGGCTAATGTTGTGCAATAATTTGGGACATGTAGCCTATTTAAATGATTATGGAACTCAGACCACACATAGCAGGTTAAACCTGGAGCCTGGCACAACACAGGTTAAACCTGGAGCCTGGCACAACACAGGTTAAACCTGGAGCCTGGCACAACACAGGTTAAACCTGGAGCCTGGCACAACACAGGTTAAACCTGGAGCCTGGCACAACACAGGTTAAACCTGGAGCCTAGCACAACACAGGTTAAACCTGGAGCCTAGTTCACGATGACTGGACCGTTGCCATACATTTACATGATTAGTGAGGTTTAGGGTAGATTTATATTACTATTGTTCAACCCCTATTGTACACTTTTCTCCACATTCCAATATTTCATGGATTGAACATGAAATTGACAACTTTCAGGATGAATCAAACCACTGTATTTTTTATTCACCATTATATTTTTTCCTTAAAAACTCTCCTTTTTATTGATCCGTACATACTTCCCTAGCCCTAAAATGTGCCTAAACAATCTACAAGATCAGAGTATTTTTAAATCTACCAGTTGGTGCTGAAACGGAGACTAAGATATATAGACGGCATTCTTTCCTTGGACCCATATATCCTGAACCCTTTCTCTCTTTGTTTGTTATTGAGTCTGGTCACACAATTCTAATTAAACGTACACTGTATTTAAAGGGATGGTTTAAGATACATGTACTGAAAAGCCTATTGAATGAAAACTCCATGAGAAAATCTGTTGGCCAGCAAGTGGATGGGTTTTCAGCGATTTAATTAGGTAGCCACACCTGCAGAGCGCATTACACGACTGAATAAGTTAAGTCTGAATACCAAATACTGACAAGTGAGTTGGACAGGTGTGAAGTCGGAATAGGCCCCTTTGACATTAAAGGAATGGTCTCTTGGAAATATTCCTTGCACATCACGGGAACAATCCTTTGAAAACATAGGTAATGACCTAATGAGACTCTTAACTGAAGGTTCTCTGCAGAGGCATTTCCTGTGTGACTTCCTGTCCATCTGGACCAATGAGACAGGTGATAAATTTGTTGTTTGCTGGGTATCTGTCTCACACCGTAAATCAATGGAAGTCATTAATACTTCCCCTAGCAGTGGATATATTGCTTTCATTGGGGATGGACAGATATCATCCGTCTTTCTCTCCTTTTTATCCATCATATTCATCCGCCGGCATCCCTCAATTACTGTCACTGCCTGTCTGTCCCTCTCTCAATCCCTGTGTCTGTGTGTCTACCTTTCTTTGTGAAAAGGGTCTCTTTTCTCTTCCTCTTGTTGTCCTCTCTCTCTCCCTCTCTTGCGCTGTTATTCCCATGCATGGAGAGTCTGTGTGATGTAGTAACTCTGAGAACGGTGTCCTCTTGCCCTCCTGTCACGTCTGTATTCAGATGTAAAAAAAAAGCAGGCAGAGTGCTCTCTGATTTATCACAGGATGAAGCTGTCTAATGACCCCTCTGCTCCACCCCTTTCACCCCTCTGAACACCTCAACCCCCCACCATATCCCTAACCCTGACTGATCCCCCACCACTTGTCATGCTCTTCCCCTCTTCCTGACACATTTCTTCTCCTATTTCTACTCCTCCCTCTCTCTGCCCTTCTGTCTTAACCTCCCTTCCCCCTGCTCCCCCCTCAACACACATTTCTTCCCTTGTGGAGATTTATCACCTGTCTCATTGGTCCAGACGGACAGGAAGTCACATAGGAAATGCCTCTGCAGATACCTCAAACAGCTGAGGGGAAGATTGGCTGTTTTTTGATTGGCAGAGATGACACGCACGCACGCTCTCTCTCTTGCTCTCTCTTGATCTCACTTTAATGTCATCTAACAAGACACAGCAGTTTTTCCCCCAACTAGTGGGACATGGAAACATTTAGCTGACTATTCTGTCCCTAACCGGAAGTTTCAAATCTGGGGATATGAAAAACATACTTCCTCTCTCTGATGTAAGAGTGCATAATAAGGACTACAGAGAGGACAGAGCTGTGTTCCTACAGAGAGGACAGAGCTGTGGTCCTACAGAGAGGACAGAGCTGTGGTCCTACAGAGAGGACAGAGCTGTGTTCCTACAGAGAGGACAGAGCTGTGTTCCTACAGAGAGGACAGAGCTGTGTTCCTACAGAGAGGACAGAGCTGTGTTCCTACAGAGAGGACAGAGCTGTGTTCCTACAGAGAGGACAAAGCTGTGGTCCTACAGAGAGGACAGAGCTGTGTTCCTACAGAGAGGACAGAGCTGTGTTCCTACAGAGAGGACAGAGCTGTGGTCCTACAGAGAGGACAGAGCTGTGGTCCTACAGAGAGGACAGAGCTGTGGTCCTACAGAGAGGACAGAGCTGTGGTCCTACAGAGAGGACAGAGCTGTGTTCCTACAGAGAGGACAGAGCTGTGTTCCTACAGAGAGGACAGAGCTGTGTTCCTACAGAGAGGACAGAGCTGTGGTCCTACAGAGAGGACAGAGCTGTGGTCCTACAGAGAGGACAGAGATGTGGTGCTACAGAGAGGACAGAGCTGTGGTCCTACAGAGAAGACAGAGCTGTGTTCCTACAGAGAGGACAGAGCTGTGTTCCTACAGAGAGGACAGAGCTGTGTTCCTACAGAGAGGACAGAGCTGTGTTCCTACAGAGAGGACAGAGCTGTGTTCCTACAGAGAGGACAGAGCTGTGTTCCTACAGAGAGGACAGAGCTGTGGTCCTACAGAGAGGACAGAGCTGTGGTCCTACAGAGAGGACAGAGCTGTGTTCCTACAGCGAAGACAGAGCTGTGTTCCTACAGAGAGGACAGAGCTGTGTTCCTACAGAGAGGACAGAGCTGTGTTCCTACAGAGAGGACAGAGCTGTGTTCCTACAGAGAGGACAGAGCTGTGTTCCTACAGAGGGGACAGAGCTGTGTTCCTACAGAGAGGACAGAGCTGTGTTCCTACAGAGAGGACAGAGCTGTGGTCCTACAGAGAGGACAGAGCTGTGGAATATTAAGGAAAATATGAGTCCTGAACAAGTAGCTCCCTTGTAATATATTCTAGCAGAGAACATCCGACATCATAAACACATATGGTACAGAACAGAGGAAGAGAGACAGAGATGGAGAGAAAGAAGAAGACAGACACAAAGATAGGGGGAGAGTACTAAAGAGAGAAGGGAAGAAATACAAAGGGAGAGAGGAGGAGAGGAAGATAGAGACAGACAGAGAAAGAGATAGCAGGAGTGTTGAGTTGACGTGAGGCAGGAAGAGCTGAGGGAAGCCCTGCAAATTGGTTGACCCCAGGGGTAGTCTGGAAAACAGTTATTCTCTCTTAGCCCTCCAGTATCTGTCACAGACTTTAGGAGGGAGGAGTGGGTTACGGAGGGAAACCCAGAGAGGGCCATTCACAACATCACACTGTTATTCTAAACCGCTGAATCTGCCTCAGTGACTCACATCATAGTATTGCAAGAGATTTTATTTCAATAAGACTATTGCAAATGAGATTTTTATATTAATGAGAGTACCGTAAACAAGATTGACACTTGGCAAAAGAGACTTGATCTCAATAAGACTTTGCAAATCAATTAAACATTTGATAAATACAGTTGAAGTCGGAAGATACACTTTGGTCGGAGTCATTAAAACTCGTTTTTTCAACCACTCCACAAATTTCTTGTTAACAAACTATAGTTTTAGCAAGTCAGTTAGGACATCTACTTTGTGCATGACACAAGTAATTTTTCCAACAATTGTTTACAGACAGATTATTTCACTTATAATTCACTGTATCACAATTCCAGTGGGTCAGAAGTTTACATACACTAAGTTGACTGTGCCTTTAAACAGCTTGGAAAATTCATAAAATTATGTCATGGTTTTAGAAGCTTCTGATAGGCTAATTGACATACTTTGAGTCAATTGGAGGTTTACCTGTGGAAGTATTTAAAGGCCTACCTTCAAACTCAGTGCCTCTTTGCTTGACATTATGAGAAAACCAAAGAAATCAGCCAAGACCTCAGTAAAAAAATTGTAGACCTCCACAAGTCTGGTTCATCCTTGGGAGCAATTTCCAAACACCTGAAGGTACCACGTTCATCTGTACAAACAATAGTACGCAAGTATAAACACCATGGGACCACGCAGCCGTCATACCTCTCAGGAAGGAGATGTGTTCTGTCTCCTAGAGATGAACGTACTTTGGTGCGAAAAGTGCAAATCAATCCCAGAACAAAAGCAAAGAACCTTGTGAAGATGCTGGAGGTAACAGGTACAAAATATCTATATCCACAGTAAAACGAGTCCTATATCGGCATAACCTGAAAGGCTACTCACCATAATGACCATCGTTATGCTTGGAGGAAAAAGGGGGAGGCTTGCAAGCCGAAGAACACCATCCCAACCGTGAAGCATGGGGGTGGCAGCATCACGTTGTGGGGGTGCTTTGCTGCAGGAAGGACTGGTGCACTTCACAAAATAGATGGCATCATGAGGGAGGACAATTCTGTGGATATAATGAAGCAACATCTCAAGACATCAGTTGGGAAGTTAAAGCTTGGTCGAAAATGGGTCTTCCAAATGGACAATGACCCCAAGCATACCTCCAAAGTTGTCGCAAATGGGTCTTCCAAATGGACAATGACCCCAAGCATACCTCCAAAGTTGTGGCAAAATGGCTGAAGGACAATAAAGTCACAAAGCCCTGACCTCAATCCTATAGAACATTTGTGGGCAGAACTGAAAAAGTGTGTGCGAGCAAGGAGGCCTACAAACCTGACTCAGTTACACCAGCTCTGTCTCGAAGAATGGGCAAAAATTCACCCAACTTAACGTGGGAATCTTGTGGAAGGCTACCCGTAACGTTTGACCCAAGTTAAACAATTTAATGTCAATGCTACCGAAAACTAATTGAGTGGATGTAAACTTCTGACTCACTGGGAATGTGATGAAAGAAATAAAAGCTGAAATAAATCATTCTCTCTACTGTTATTTTGACATTTCACATTCTTAACATAAAGTGGTGATCCTAACTGACCTAAGACAGGGAATTTTTACTAGGATTAAATGTTAGGAATTGTGACAAACTGAGTTTAAATGTACTTGGCTAAGGTGCATGTAAACTTCCAACTTCAATTGTACATTTCACCAGGGCACAACAAATTGATTCATTCTTATGTACAGGATCAAAATGACATTTCTGTTCTGTGATGCAATCTTCATTTATGATGAAGGACAGGAAATGGAACCCTGTGCAGTCAGGGCTCAACGAGCGCGACACATACGTGATGATTGTTTTTTTGTGTGATACATCCACATAGATTTGATGTCCTGTGTGCACAATGTTCTTCTGTGTGACGTCAATGAGATGATTATAGAGGCGGTTCGTGGACGGACATTCTAACCGTATCGTTATCTACCTTTGTCCCAGACTCACACTGTACACAGTCATCATCCTCAGGCACATGCCCTCTTCATCTACTGATAAAAACAGTTGGTTACAGTTGGTTGTGTACAGTATCTGTTTGTGTGATATGTATGTGAATGCATTTGTGTGTGTGTTTGTGTGGTTGTGACTGCCGTTGTGTGTGTTTGTGTGTGTGCAGAGCTGTTTAAGCTAAGTTTCTAAAAGAGGGCTTTCCTTCAGGTCACAGCAGCTAAAACTACTAAAACCTAGACCAACTCTCAAGCTCTCCCTAGCACAGCAATGCTGGGTCTTTCTACTGCAACTACTGTTTCTGTTGACTTATTGTGTATGTGGGTGTGGTTTTAGTTTGTAAGTGCAGGCATGATGTGTGTATGACATGAAACATATGTTGAGGCAACCAGCTGCAATAGCACTGAGTTTGTTCAATATTTGGGCATTTAGTCGAACCATACATACATTCTCAAATCAAATCAAATTGTATTGATCCCATACACATAGTTAGCAGATGTTATTGCGAGTGTAGCGAAATGCTTGTGCTTCTAGTTCCGACAGTGCAGTAATATCTAACAAGTAATCTAATAAATTCACAACAACTTCCTTATACACACAAACGTGAAGGGATGAATAAGAATTATGTACATATAAATATATGGATGAGCGATGGCCGTGCGGCGTAGCCAAGATGCAGTTGACTAGTCTCTCAAAGCACTTCATGATGACAGAAGTGAGTGCTACGGGGCGATAGTCATTTAGTTCAGTTACCTTAGCTTTCTTGGGAACCGGAACAATGGTGGCCATCTTGAAGCATTTGGGCACAGCAGACTGGAATAGGGCTGGATGAATATATCCGTAAACACACCAGCCAGCTAGTCTGCGCATGCTTTGAGGACACGTCTGGGCTGGCGTCTAGTGATGGCGTCTGGGCCGGAAGTCTTGCGAGGGTTAACACGTTTAAATGTTTTACTCACATTGACCACGGCGAAGGACAGCCCACAGGCTTTGGTAGTGGGCCATGTCAGTGGCACTGTATTGTCTTCAAAGTGAGAAAATAAGTTGTTTAATTTGTCTGGGAGCAGGACGTTGATGTCCACGACGGGGCTGGTTTTATTTTTGCAATCCGCGATTGACTGTAGACCCTGCCACATATGTCTCGTGTTTGAGCCGTTGAATTGTGACTCTACTTTGTCTCTGTATTGATGCATTGCTTGTTTGATTGCCTTGCGGAGGGAATAGCTACACTGTTTGTATTCGGTCATGTTTCCAGTTGCCTTGCCCTGGTTAAAAGCAGTGGTTCTCGCTTTCAGTTTTGCACGAATGCTGCCATCAATCCACGGTTTCTGGTTAGGGAAGGTTTCAATAGTCACAGTGGGTACAACATCACCGATGCACTTGCTAATAAACTCGCTCACATAGTCAGTGTATACGTCAATGTTGTTGTCTGAGGCTACCCGGAACATTTCCCAGTCCACGTGATCGAAGTGATCTTGAAGCGTGGAATCCGATTGGTTAGACCAGCGTTGGATAGACCTGAGCACTGGCATTTCCTGTTTTAGTTTCTGTCTATAGGCTGGGAGCAACAAAATGGAGTCATGGTCAGATTTGCCGAAGGGAGGGCGGGGGAGGGCTTTGTATGCATCGCGGAAGTTAGAGTATCAATGGTCCAGAATGCTACAGGTAGCCTAGTGGTTAGAGCATTGGACTAGTAACCGAAAGGTTGCAAGATTGAATCCTTGAGCTGACAAAGAATCTGTCGTTCTCCCCCTGAACAAAGCAGTTAACCCACTGTTCCTAGGCCGTCATTGAAAATAAGAATTTGTTCTTAACTGACTTGCCTAGTTAAATAAAGGTCAAATAAAATACAACTTTTAAATAAATACCAGCTCGTGTCGTGCATTCGATATGCTGATAGAATTTAGGAAGCCTTGTTCTCAGATTAGCTTTGTTAAAATCTCCAGCTACAATAAATGATGCCTCAGGATATATGGTTTCCGGTCTACATAGAGTCCAGTGAAGTTCTTTCAGGGCCGTCAAGGTATCCGCTTGGGGGGGGGGTATACACATCTGTGACTATAATCAAAGAGAATTATCTTGTTAGATAATGCGGTCAGCATTTGATTGTAAGGAATTATAGGTCAGGTGAACAAAAGGACTTGTGTTCCTGTATGTTGTTATGATTTCACCATGAGTCGTTAACCGTAAGGCATACACCCACGCCCTTCTTCTTACCAGAGAGATGTTTGTTTCTGTCGGCGAGATGTGTGAAGAAACCGGGTGGCTGTACCGACTCTGATAACGTATCCCAAGTGAGCCACGTTTCCCTGAAACAGAGAATGTTACAGTCTCTGATGTCTCTCTGGAAGGCAACTCATGCCCTAATTTCGTCTACCTTGTTGTCTAGAGATTGGAGATTGGTGAGTAATATGCTCAGAAGCGGTGGATGGTGTGCTCGCCTTCTAAGTCTAACCAGTAGGACGCTCCGTCGGCCTCTGGGATAAGATCCCATGTCCTGGGTGGTGGTCCGAACACAGGATCCGCTTCGGGAAAGTTGTATTCCTGGTCGTAATGTTGGTAAGTTGACGTCACTTTTATATGCAATAGTTCTTCCCGGCTGTATGTAATAACACTTGAGATTTTCTGGGCTAACAATGTAAGAAATAAAAAAACAAATTACTGCATAGTTTCCTAAGGACCTGAAGCGAGGTAACAATCTCTGTCGGCGCCATCCTGGTGTCTCTAGTTGAATTTTAGATTGAGCGAACATACAATTCAACTTGAGAATTGATTCTAACTTATTTGCATTTAGTGGCTTTCAGGCCTGTAGGCTTCACCAAGTGAGGGTCTAAGTGAATATGTGATCTGTCAAATTTAACTGTTTATGACAATACATTACATATATAATAAGGTCTTTCTTTTAGGGCTTACCCACTGAGAACAGACGTCAGTTCAACATTTTGATTTACATTTGTCAACTAAAGTAAATGCAACATGAAATCAACCCAAAATGTCAGTGTCATTGGATTTAGGTAAAAGTTGGATGAAAAAGACAATTCCCTGATGTTGATTACTCTTTAGCAAATCAAATCCGTTTTCCACATTGATTCAACGTCATCACAGTTACACTACCGTTCAAAAGTTTGGGGTCAGTTGGAAATGAAAAGAGCACATTTTTGTCCATTAAAATAACATAAAATTGATCAGACATACTGTGTACACACTGTTAATGTTGTATATGACTATTGTAGCTGGCTGATTTTTAATGGAATATCTACATAGGCGTACAGAGGCCCATTATCAGCATCCATCACTCCTGTGTTCCAATGACACGTTGTGTTAGCTAATCCAAGTTTATCATTTTAAAAGGCTAATTGATCAAAATCCCTTTGCAATTATATTAGCACAGCTGAAAACTGTTATTATGATTAAAGAAGCAATAAAACGGGCCTTCTTTAGACTAGCTGAGTATCTGGAGCTTCAGCATTCGTAGGTTCGACTACAGGCTCAAAATGGCCAGAAACAAATAGCTTTCTTCTGAAACTTATCAGTCTATTCTTGTTCTGAGAAACGAAGGCTGTGTACTACTCCCTTCACATAACAGTGTAAACTGGCTCTAACCAGAATAGAAAGAGGAGTGGGAGGCCCCTGTACACAACTGAGCAAGAGGACAAGTACATTAGTGTCTAGTTTGAGAAACAGACACCTCACAAGCCAAGCCCTCAACTGGTAGCTTCATTAAATAGTACCTGCAAAACATGAGTCTCACCATCAACAGTGAAGAGGCGACTCCAGTATACTGGCCTTCTAGGCAGAGTTGCAAAGAGAAAAACATCTCAGACTGGCAAATAAAAGTAAAAGATTAAGATGTGCAAAATAACACAGACACTGGACTGATGAACTCTGCCTAGAAGGCCAGCATCCTAGAGTCGCCTCATCTCAGTAACGGGGGCAATGAAGTTACTTTAATAACAGATTGGATTATTTTCGATGTTATTTATGTTTGTGTAGCATAAGATTAATCAACCAATCGATGTACATGCAAAAACATAGCTATTGAAACAAACAATTCTGAAAGTCAACCTGCAATAGAGCATGCTGGGAAATATGATAATGATTTTGAGTGGTTTTGAGCAAACATGAATTAGTAATTTTACTCAACAAGCTTATTCAAATTCAGCTCACTTCGAGCACATTAACACATTAGCTCTCATTCTTGTCCTTTTGAAGTCCACTCAAATCACAGACTGATGCTGATTAAGCAATTGTGCACGTGCGTGTGCGCATCTGTGATTTGCATGCTAAAGTGTGTGGAACGCATATGTCTACGGGCCCCATATAATTACATGCCCCATATGATTCTTTGAACTCTGTGAATCTCACAATATTCCTATATTAAGACAAGAACGAGGAAGTGACAGTTCAGGGAAATATGCCTGGAGTCTCTGTCCTGTTTTTATTGTTTTGTGCTGCTGATGTTTTTAATGGCCTAAATAGGAATACTCTATATCTAGATTCAGCTGGTTTTGCTGGTGTGGTTAGGTTAGGTACAGAATTAATTCAACTCAATTAAGATCAGTTCACAGATGAGTCCATTACACTAATGGATGAGTCAGCAGAGTTTCATGTCTTTCAATGAGGAGTCATTTCAGTCAGTTCAGTGGGGAATCAGTTAACTTCAGTGCTTTTAAACTGCATACCTGATAAACAAATACATGTCCCACTGCTGGAATAATCAATATAACTTGAACTTGAACTCAATTCACTATGGAGTCAATTCAGTTTAGTGTGGAGTCAGTTGAATCCAGTTTGGAGTCAGATAATTTCAATAAACTCATTCAGTTCACTTGAGCTGATCCAGTCAGTCCCTCGTGTCTCTGCGCATTTAGTTGATGTCTCATTAATGACTCTGTGTGATAAACACGAGGAGACACACAGATAACATCGCAGACAGGAAGCATCTAGTTGAGTTTGCGTCCTCATTCTGGTGGACATGTTATTCTACCACAGACTGCCAGGAGGATGAATCATTCATGTGTATTAACACTGACTTGCCTAGTTAAATAAAGGTTCAAGAAAAAAGAAAGAAGAAAAAAAATACTCAAGTCTTCTTGAGGCGCGGTACTGTGACACATCTTGCTATTTCCTGTCATAACACATGGACCGCGTGACAGGAGAAGAACCAACACCTGGTCATACTTATTAACTTGGTGTCTGTTTGTTGTCCTGTATTGGCTAACGTGCTGTCAATCATTAAAGGGATAGGTCAACCAAATTACAAAATGACACATTGGTTTCCTCCCACTGGGCACAAGGTGGTTGAATCAACGTTGTTCCAATGTCATTTGCCAACGTATTGTGAAATGGATCACATATTGGATTTGAAAAAAGTCATCAGCGTAAACTGTTGTTTTGAGGGTGGAATTTAAACCTCAGGATTATGTCATCATTGTAACACATTTCCTTGTATAAAATACGTTGAATTTGTACCTTTGAAACAACGTCAGATCGTCAACGTTATATTCACTATCAGAAAAAAAACAGTTGGCTGGGCAGCACCTCCTACTGCAGAGTTGATCTATTTACAGCTGTTCATTTGGTCTCCCATCAAGGGTTTTAACCAAGCCCAGCTTTGATATTTGTCACTGACTTCTACCAATGTGCTATCATGAGAATGATTATTGAAATATCTCTTAATAAGTTATATAAATTGACTGTTGCTACTGACATCATTCCAAAGGGTAGGTTTAACAGAGCAAATGAAATGTAACCATACTTTATAAGTCATATATCATCAATGAGACTATTTAGGCTTATATAAGGCTATCCCGGTAACCCCCCACTATCCTCCTACAGTCTCCCCATCCCATGAATCTGTACCATGTAGTCCAGTCAGGCGTGGGGTGGGTTGTAAAAATGTTATCTCAAGGTCTGCCAGTCTTTTAAAGGCATGCTGCCAGGGCAAACCATGGTTGCCAGCTCTGAATGTGTCTGTGCTGACCCCCATTCTCCTGCTGTCACACTCAGGCGAACGCACAGAAAGACCATCTCATTCCACAGCCTTAATGGCAGCCCCTGGGCAGCCCTCGACAGGAAGTCACAGAGGTGCACTATGGGTAGATAGAATTAAAGGAGCAAGAGTGGAGGAGCAAGGCAGAAGGCCTGTTTCAGTGGTTTGGGTATATGTTCTGGATGTGTGTGTGTGTGTGTGTGTGTGTGTGTGTGTGTGTGTGTGTGTGTGTGTGTGTGTGTGTGTGTGTACTACATCTAGAGAAATGGTGGTTCCATTGTCCTTCCCAGTTTTAGGGCTTGTACGCACATACGCACGCACACATGCACACAAAGTTGAAAGGGTTAAGATCTGTAAAGGGATGTATGGGGATTTTTAATGATGACATCATCACTGACATGGATTATAGGTTGATCTGAGACGTGCTTCATATGGGAATCCTTTCCATTCTATAGTGGTTGTATCTATCGTATTTATCTTAGTATACTGCAGTATGCCCACACAGTTTCTTTCTATAGCACCTCACAGTGTAAAAGGATCTGTGCTGAACACACACTTTCTAACCACATGCAGAGCAGGGAGGAGAGCATAGTGATGAAGCTGTGTGTGTGTGTGTGTGTTGATAATACGGGTGTGTGTGAGTTCGTGTGTGTACAGTTTGTGTGTTTAAAAGTGTGTGTGTGTGTGTCTAAACACCTCTAAGTGCTCCAGAGAGTCATAAGGCCACCGTAACTAATGGTCTGGACATGAATTTTTTATGCCTCTAGCTCAAGTGTGTTTGTCCAGACAGTAAGGGACATTCAGCATACAGCCTCCATTCCCTCCATAGTCAGCCTGTGGTGAAGTGAGCTGTTTAGCTACAGATAATTCTTGGTTATTGCTGTGTAAATACCATCTCACCATGTATTTTCATAGTAAATACATGGTCATTTATTTCCCTTAAAATGAAGTACAACCTTATTATTAAAAGCATTATTTTCCAAGATGGCATAAATAGCAACAAATCGGCATGGCTACCATTGTGCTTAAAATACGAGATAACTACCTGTATTATGATTTGTGTTTCTAGATTCCTAGTCTCCGTGTGTGTGTGTGTGTGTGTGTGTGTGTGTGTGTGTGTGTGGTTTGTGACAGAGAGCATTATCTGTGTTTTAGTATAAACTCTTTACAGAGAATTTCCCCCGTGTTGTGGTGTCGCTGTTTTCTGAGTAGGTGTAGTGACATCCTGGTTTGTATCAGGTGTCAATGTCCTCATATACACTGTATGTGTGCTTATGTTCATATACAGCATGTGGTGTATTGTTGCCTTGAATTGTGCAGAGCATTGTGATGGTGATGGTGGACAGTGGTGGAAAAAGGACCCAATTGTCATACTTGAGTAAAAGTATAGATACCCTAATAGGAAGTTATTCAAGTAAAATGAAAGTCACCCAGTAAAATAGTACTTGAGTAAAAGTCTAAAAGTATTTGGTTTTAAATATACTTAAGTATCAAAAGTAGAAGTCAAAGTATAAATCATTTCAAATTCAGACGGCACCATTTTCTTGTTTTTAAAATGTATGAATAGCCAGGGGCACACTCCAACACTCAGACATAATTTACAAAGATGCATGTGTGTTTAGTGAGTCTGCCAGACCATAAGCAGTAGGGATAACCATGTGTCAATTTCACAATTTTCCTGTCCTGCTAAGTATTTTGGGTTGTCAGGGAAAATGTATGGAGTTAAAAGTACAATAAAAGTACAATTTTCTTTAGGAATGTAGTGAAGTAAAAGTAAAAGTAATCAAAATCTAAATAATAAAGTACAGATACCCCAAAAACTACTTAAGTAGTACTTTAGAGTATTTTTTACTTAAGTACTTTACACCACTGATGGTGGGTTTACAATGCTCTCCTATCATTCCAAATACAACTATTCATACTTTTTCCAGCTTACCTATACTAACCCAAGCAGTGCACTTGAATGCTATATATTTGAGCTAACCTTGGTTTCCAGAAAGGTGTATAAAATGTATCGTGGTCATAATCTGGCATATTTCATTGATCTTGGTTGATGTTATCAACAGTATTGAATGAATTAACTGTGCACCAATTTGAATGCTGCCTCTAACAGTATAATAACTTGGCCCAAACTCTACATGCTTTCAGCTGTGTGGAATTTAAGGTCAGACGACTGAGGCCGAATTGTTGTCCTCTCAAGAGATTTTCTCCTCCATCCTCCATCCCTCTGTTGATGTCTGTAAATCTTATCATTGTGCTTTTTGCATACCGCTAGATGCCCGAATCCACAGCATTTCTGACAGAAAGTCATATTTCCATGTGTCCGTGCTGCATTCTGAATTGATCTTCGTAATGCTTTCTGCTCACATCTAAGTGTTTAACTCCGCTGCTTCTTCCCCTCCCATCGTTACCTAAACCAATACAGTGAAAATATTTGGATGGATGTCTCTGGCTCAACTATATGATTCAGTATGTGTATGCTTGTTTTCAAAGAGAAGTGTGTTGGAGAACATGTTTAATGACGCTGGGTTGTTGTTTTGGAGAAGTGTCATCCACCTCATTGGATGGTACTGTAGCAGGTACGCTGTGTTCTAGCGTGTGTGTTGGGAGCTGACCACGGTGTGTTTCATCCTGGAGGGTTTATTGGGAGCTGGCGTGTGTGTTTGGCTCTGAGGAGTATATTTCCCTGTCATGCGTGGGCTTCCGCACGCCCTCCGCTTCTCTGCAATCAGCCTCCATTGTTTTTATGACCTGCAGGTGCCGATAAGCTCTGAGGGGAGCTAGGCATGACGAGTGGCACAGCGCCCACCAAGGGAAGGAATGCCAGGCACAGCGAGTTGCAAAATGAAAATTCATATTTTCATGAGCGGGTGCTAAAAATGCTCACACCACATTCTAACACTTAGGACTTCCATCAATCCATGTGAAATAACAGCATGAACTGTTATGTGTGCCTCAAGAGAAATAGCTGGGGCGTGGTCCTTTTTCATTGGTCAGCCTGCTCTTCTATTCTATAATATCCTAGTGAACAGAAGAGAGGTTGCAGGTGGCTTCTCTATTCTCTGTCTGTATTTATGGATGTAAGGCAAGACAAAATGTGAGAGGGCCGCAGTCTTCCCACAGCTGTGTATTTCTGTTTGAGGCGGGAAGAGGAAAAAGAGAGGGATACGGAAAAAATGGAAAGCGAAAAAATGACTGGAAAAAGAGATGAAAAAAAATAATTGAAATATTAGGGTAGAGACTTGGATGGGAGAGAAAAAGAGAGAAAGGTATGAGAATTGTAATCATTTTACGCCCGTCCTAGCTTTGTCATTATAAAACAGCTGGAAGCGGTCTCACTGACACTGAAACGGATTTTCATCTAGAAAACCATTACACTTGGCAGAAAATTTCATCTGACTTGGAGAAGACAGATTAATGTATCGCGAAGGCTAATTTTGAATTGTAAAGCTTTATTTGAAGTCACAAAGGCTGCCGTGAGAATAACATCCTCTGTCACAACTAGTGACAGGTGATGCAATGTTATGACAAATGAGACCGAAAGCATCTTGGGTGAAACTTTTACCTTTAGTCATAAGAGGATGTTGTTGTTACAAGTTCCCTATGTGCGATGCTATATAATTCATTTGACAGTGCCGTATTTACTTCATGATAGACCCTCTCTGTAAAATGTAACTGCTAATGTTCTTGCTGATGGTGTTATAATCCCTCTGATGTGTTGCTCTGAGGGAAAGTTCTGCTGTCTTCTGATTTGCGGCCACAGTAGGAGTTCTGGGGGAGGAAGAATGAGAGCAGCCAGACTACAGGACCGTGGTTCAACCAAACCTGATTTAGTAATGCTGAAGCAATAGCGCTCATTGTGCCAAAAGATCAAGGTTGTCTGTAACCGCTTCTTGAATAATATATAGCCGACTAGAATAATTTCAACTCTCTTGTTTTGAGTGTGGACCAGTGATGTAACTATTGTACTATAAATAAGAAGGCAGACTTCATGCATAAACAACATTTCCTGCATATGCAAGATTAGGCCTGCAGAGCGATGACAACTGTGTGACAACAGCGGAGAGAGTACAGTGTGTTATATATACACTGTAAAAAACGTTCTGTAATTTTAACAGTAGCACAGGCAGCACAGTAGCAAGTAGATTACTGTAAATGTACAGTAAATTATTGGCAGCAGCCAATAAGAAGCCAATACATTACCTTAGATTTACAGGACCTTTACTGTAACACAAATTTACAGCATGTTACTGGAACACCTGACTACAGCAACATGCTGTATTTCTAGAATCTACAGTGCATTACTGGAAGCACAGTGGTTAGTAAACTGCTTCAGATGTACAGTGCTGTTAGCTAGTACCAACGACAGGCAGTATTTATGTCACATGTATTTGACATACTGTAGGTATTTCAATGCCTATTTTGTTATTTATATTTTGCTGGACCGACTTACTATTCATGTTGCCTATTTAGTAACAGTTGAATTAGAATACATGTATTGTAGTATTTTCTAATAGAAAGATATACTTGCAAGTAAGCCGCTTAACTACAACATTCTCGGTAATGGTAACATCATCTTTTTACTTGCTATGACCGTGGTATATTCTTATTTACCTTAATTTAATACACAGTTTGAAAGTCTCTCGATGAGAGTCTCTGTTAAATGAGCAAAATGTAAATGTAAAAATGAACACTTCCAAAGCACAATGCTGGGTATTATTCTAATGAAGACCGCCTCCAAACAAGGCCACATTTGATCAAAATACAAACAGTTTAAGGGCGGAGCTCATTAGAATGATATCCAGCAGTGTGCTTGGCAAATGTTTATTTTTAACATTTACATTTTGGTCATTTAGCAGACGCTCTTGTCCAGAGCAACTTAGAGTCAGTGCGTTCATCTAAGGTTGATAAAAACCTACATATCACAGTCAGCAAGTAAAACATTTCCTTAACCGTTACTGGGAATGTTGTTGTAGTTAAGGATACATCGGTCTTCAAAATACCCTTTATTTGTAACATGTTACATTTTCTAATGTTTCTCTGGCCAATGCAAGGTATGTTACTGTAATATTCACAGTAACTCTCAACCAGCTTCCTGTAAGTAATTGGATAATGCAGAGCAATGACACAGTACAATACTGTAATATTTGCCAAATATGCTCTAAAAAAGTAAATGCTCCTGTAATAATGTTGGTATTTTACAGTAATTACATGGGATTAGTTAGTGCAAGCAGGTTGGCATTTGTATATTACAGCATACTAGTTGGTGTTCAATATCACTTACAATTCTAGAGACCAAAACAAAGACTTCAAAACTGGCCATTATAACAGCTCAGCACTTAATATTCAACCATGAAAGGTTCAAGAAACACAGTCAAGCTGATCTGTTCTCTATATCCATTACATTGTCAGGGCACTACTACCACATATCAGTTAAATTGGTATAGCATTCTCACTAACGGGTGCAACAAATATAGCCATTCACAGGGCACGCCTCAAAATATGTTAATGAGCCAGCAAATCTTTCCCCTCCCACAACATTTTTTCCACAATGCACCATAATTTACAGAATGGTGCAGGTAATATTTTACCTTTATTTAACTAGGCAAGTCAGTTAAGAACAAATTCTTATTTTCAATGACGGCCTAGGAACAGTGGGTTAACTGCCTGTTCAGGGGCAGAACGACAGATTTGTACCTTGTCAGCTTGGGGATTTGAACTTGCAACCTTCCAATTAATAGTCCAACGCTCTAACCACTAGGCTACCCTGCCACCCCAATATACATATACAGCAATACAGTACTTTATTGTTCAATTGTTTTGTAATAAAATTATAGCAGTTGCTAACAGTAAATATGTAATTCTATATTACAGAATACCAAATTAATATTTGGTGTTTGATATCACTTGTAGAGGCCTTAACAAGGCTTTGAAACTGGCAGTGACGACAGGGAGAAACAGTTCAAAAAGAGCTAAACGCCCATTGAAGGTCTGAGATGTATCTGATCTGTCCCCTATATATATTTAACTGTTAGGGAACTACTACCACATATTACTTAAATTGGTACAGCACTCTCACTAACGGATGCAACAAGTATAGCCTCTTACAAGATACGCCTCAAAGTGTGTTAATGAACCACAACAACAGCATGCGCACACAAAAGGTATTTGGTACATCACAATTACAGTATTGTACTGTGTTCTATAAGTGTAGTACTGAATTACAGTAAATTACTGGCAGCACAGTAGTCAGTACATTTCTGTAGATTTACAGGAAAAGGTTTTTAGATTTAAAAATATTTTGAGGCATAAGAGGCTCATTGGTGAAAATGCTTTACCCCACAGAATACAGTGTCATAACATATTAAAAAATGTGTCCTGTAAATCTATAGTAATTTACTGGCTACTGTGATACCAGTTTTTTATTTTACTAGGCAAGTCAGTTAAGAACAAATTCTTATTTTCAATGACGGCCTAGGAACAGTGGGTTAACTGCCTGTTCAGGGGCAGAACGACAGATTTGTACCTTGTCAGCTTGGGGATTTGAACTTGCAACCTTCCAATTAATAGTCCAACGCTCTAACCACTAGGCTACCCTGCCACCCCAATATACATATACAGCAATACAGTACTTTATTGTTCAATTGTTTTGTAATAAAATTATAGCAGTTGCTAACAGTAAATATGTAATTCTATATTACAGAATACCAAATTAATATTTGGTGTTTGATATCACTTGTAGAGGCCTTAACAAGGCTTTGAAACTGGCAGTGACGACAGGGAGAAACAGTTCAAAAAGAGCTAAACGCCCATTGAAGGTCTGAGATGTATCTGATCTGTCCCCTATATATATTTAACTGTTAGGGAACTACTACCACATATTACTTAAATTGGTACAGCACTCTCACTAACGGATGCAACAAGTATAGCCTCTTACAAGATACGCCTCAAAGTGTGTTAATGAACCACAACAACAGCATGCGCACACAAAAGGTATTTGGTACATCACAATTACAGTATGGTACTGTGTTCTATAAGTGTAGTACTGAATTACAGTAAATTACTGGCAGCACAGTAGTCAGTACATTTCTGTAGATTTACAGGAAAAGGTTTTTAGATTTAAAAATATTTTGAGGCATAAGAGGCTCATTGGTGAAAATGCTTTACCCCACAGAATACAGTGTCATAACATATTAAAAAATGTGTCCTGTAAATCTATAGTAATTTACTGGCTACTGTGATACCAGTTTTTTATTTTACCTTTATTTATCTAGGCAAGTCAGTTAAGAACACATTTTTATTTTTAATGACAGCCTAGGAACAGTGGGTTAACTGCCTGTTCAGGGGTGGAACAACAGATTTGTACCTTGTCAGCTCGGGGGTTTGAACTTGCAACCTTCCGGTTACTAGTCCAACGCTCTAACCACTAATTCATTGTATTTCAGTATTCTGTGAGGTGGTACTGAAATACAATGAATTACTGGGGTGGCAGGGTAGCCTAGTGGTTAGAGCGTTGGACTAGTAACCGGAAGGTTGCAAGTTCAAACCCCCGAGCTGACAAGGTACAAATCTGTTGTTCCACCCCTGAACAGGCAGTTAACCCACTGTTCCTAGGCTGTCATTAAAAATAAAAATGTGTTCTTAACTGACTTGCCTAGTTAAATAAAGGTAAAATAAAAACTGGTATCACAGTAGCCAGTAAATTACTATAGATTTACAGGACACATTTTTTAATATGTTATGACACTGTATTCTGTGGGGTAAAGCATTTTCACCAATGAGCCTCAAAAGGCATGCCTCAAAATATTTTTATGAGCCAGAGATTATTTCACCACCCACAACCTTTTCTCACAATACACCATAATTCAGTGTTCTGCTGAAATTGTATTGTACAATTATAGCAATTGTTGTAATTTTACAGCAGTGTAGCAAAATGCCATTGAGCTCCCAAAATGCATTGCTCTTTACAGTACAGTACTGTAATATAGAATTACAGTAGCTAACTGTAAAAATGTTGCTGTAAATGTACCGTGTAGATCTGGGCGGGCCTGGCTGTTGATTTGTTTGTTTGTTTGGAGTTTGTACTTGTGTGTGAAAAATGATCTGATATGCTGAGGAAAACAGAGTGTATGACAGTATGTAATATGTGGTGTGTGTCTGACTGCTTTTGTGTGTGGGTATATTTGTATGCCTCTCCAATTGTTTGAGTGCATGTGTACAGTATGTGACTGCATTGTTGATGTTTGTACAACTGGTCTCTGTGCATGTATGGTATGTGCATATCACATGACACACATGCATACAACTTTTATACAAATTAGTAGGTGTGTGTTATACTTAAGTATAATGTGTTTCAGGAGAGTATAGCAGTTTTATAAGTGTTTGTATTTAGTCTAGGTGGGTGCGCGTAGGTGCGTGTGTGTATTTTGACATATAGGTGTGTGTGTGTGTGTGTAGGTGTTTTTATATATATACAGTATATACAGTGGGCTCCAAAATGACTGGCACCCCTGACTGGCAATGCACAAACAATACTTAAAAAATATAAACAATATAATTATAGAGATAAACTCAAAATTCCAACGTGAGAAATACTGTACTTTATTAATGTTTCAATGGAACCCACCAAAATCATTTATTGATTTAATTAAAAATCAATGTCCTCCAAATTAAGGTTTCACAATTAATGGCACCCTTCAATTCCACTTATTTATGTTTATCTAAGTCTTAAGGAACTATATTGAGCCATTATATCACTTCCTGTTTCACTAGGGTATAAAAATGAGGTAACAAGCATGCAGTATCCCTTTGTCATCCAACACCATGAAGAAAACAAAAGAACTGGCAGTTCAAAATTGACAGATGGTTGTAGACCTTCATAAATCTGGTAATGGCTACAAGAAGATACACAAACAATTAAATATACCACTGAGCACTGTCAGGACAATTGTTAAAACATTTAAAAGATATGGAACAGTTGAAAACCTCACGGATAGAGGACGCAAATGCATTTTGCCCAACCAGGATAGGGAGGAGGATGGTGAGAGAAGCAACAAAATCCCCAAGAATCACTGTGAAAGAATTGCCATCCTTGGTGGCATCTTGGGATCACCAGGTTTCAAAAAGCAACATCAGACGCCACCTCCACAACCACAGGCTCTTTGGAAGAGTTGCCAGAAGAAAGCCCTTAATGACCCCAAGACACAGACGCAAGCGCTTGGAGTTTGCCAAACGTCATTTAAATTATGACTGGAAGAAGGTGCTCTGGTCAGATGAGACCAAAATTAAATGTTTGGTCAGATACAGCATCGGCATGTTTGGCGTCGAAACAGAGATGCATACAAGGAGAAGCACCTCATACTCACGGTGAAATATGGTGGTGGGTCAGTGATGTTTTGGGGCTGTTTTAATTCCAGAGGTCCAGGGGCACTGGTTAAGATTGATGGCATAATTCCACCAAGTATCAGGCAATTTTGTCTGACAATCTGGTTGCCTCTGCCAGAAGTCTGGAACTTGACCATATGTGGACTTTCCAACAAGACAATGACCCAAAACATACCTCAAGATCCTCACAGAAATGGTTCTGTGACAACAAAATCAATGTTCTGCCATGGCCATCTCAGTCGCCGGACCTCAATCCAATGGAAAACCTGTGGGCTGAGTGGAAGAGGGAAGTTGATAAGCGCAAACCCAAGAATGTGAAGGATCTTGAAAGGATCTGCATAGAGGAATGGTCCAAAATCCCTCCAAATGTGTTCCTTAACCTTGTCAAACATTACAGGAAAAGACTCCATGCTGTTATCCTTGCCAGAGTTGTTTGCATTAGTACTAAATGAGGAGTGTCAATAATTATGAAACCTTGATTTTGGTGAAATTTATGTTGTATTAAATAATTGTATGATTTTGGTTGGTTCCACTGAAACATTAATAAAGTACAGTATTTCTCACATGTTGGTATTTTGAGCTTATCTCTATAATTATATTGTTTATATTTTTTAAAGAATTGTTTGTGCATTGCCAGTCAGGGGTGCCAGTCATTTTGGAGCCAACTGTAAATATGTGTGTATGTGTGTGTGTGTAGAGTAGTGGAGCTGCTAATTGCAGGTAATGGGGACGTTCCTCACTGAGCGCCAGTATACATACACAAACCTGTCCGTCAAGTGCACTGTCACCATGGCAACAACCTACTTCCCAGCGAGCTAGTGGCGGGCGAGTGTAAGGGAGCCGCTGTCGGAGGAGGACAAGGAGACAGAGCTCCGCCAGAGGAAGGTGTTGTGGTTATTACCGTCCCCACTCCATGTTTGGTTGTGTTAAAAGGAGTGAGGGGGAGGACAAGAGAAAGAAACATATGGGTCTCATATGTGGAGCTGTAAGAGAGGCATCAGTGACTGAAACAACTAGAAGTGAACCAGAGGAGAAATAGACATTTCCCCATTACTGGGTATAGATTTATTATGCTTGTGTGTAAGCATTACAGGCAACTTGTTTGTGTTGATAGAAGTGGACAGCTCCCTGTGTGTGTATTCGCGAATGTTGCCATGTGTTTTCAGCAATCAGTTTGAGTATGCCTGCATTATGCAGGTGTATACATTTACAGTATGTACACATCTGATGTTCATGGTTCATTATCATATTTTATATCCTTCTTTCCCATGTTACTTTTTGGTTGTCTCTGTTAACAGATTGGACTGATTCCGACAGCCCTGACAATGAGCTTGAAGCCTTTGTCGAAACTGTCAAACACCATGTAACTATTACAGACTTTAACATCCAGCTTACATCACCACCAGCCTGATAATGAGCAGATTACTGAGTATGAGCAAGGGACAGAGTGTTGGTGATAGATCTGACACACTGTGTGTGTGTGTGTGTGTGTGTGTGTGTGTGTGTGTGTGTGTGTGTGTGTGTGTGTGTGTGTGTGTGTGTGTGTGTGTGTGTGTGTGTGTGTGTGTGTGTGCACAAAAAGAAAACATCAATGACGTTAGTCGACGGTTATCACTATATCACACCAATGATGTGTTAACATGAGACATTACTTGTGTAAGACATTAAGATTGGAATGTGTTTGCTATCGTAGTGACATCAGAGTCAAAATTGTTGTATTATCGTCTCCCATTGTTTATGGAGTAGGAGACTGTTTTGTTGGATGGGGCAAGATGAGTATATGTTTGTGTGTGTGTTTGTGTCAGTGTGTGTTGTAAGGTGTGAAGAAAAGAGAGAGAACGTCATGGATGAGAGAGAGAAGGTGACAGAGAAAATGAGAGGTGGTGATAGGGGAAGGTCCCTGTCTTT
This sequence comes from Oncorhynchus nerka, assembly GCF_034236695.1. NCBI lineage: Eukaryota > Metazoa > Chordata > Actinopteri > Salmoniformes > Salmonidae > Oncorhynchus > Oncorhynchus nerka. Next base: position 21,373,698 of record NC_088396.1, read on the forward strand.
CTGGGAATTGAGAAGAGATTATCTTTAAAAGATTCCGAGAAAGACAGATGGTGTGAAGGATGCTGGGAAAGACCAAAGATTTCAAACTTCTTGTGTGAAAATTCTGAGCAAGTTAAAAAGGAAGGAGAGGAAAAAGAGGGGAAAGAGGGAAAGAAGGGGGAGTTGTAGATAAGAGAGAAAAGAAAAAAGGGAATGTGGGGGGACTACTAATTGGCCTTCAGAGAGAGGTGAGACACAGCTGGCTGCATGCACACACACAGAGGTGAAGCGGTGTGTTTACAATCACAGTTGACCTGAAGGTAGATGTGTGTTTCAGTCTAATTAACAGCAAACAATTTGGTTCTTCATACAAAAACTCTCTCTCTCTCTCTCTCTCTCTCTCTCTCTCTCTCTCTCTCTCTCTCTCTCTCTCTCTCTCTCTCTCTCTCTCTCTCTCTCTCTCTCTCATCTCCTATGACAACATAAAGTCCATACAACCAGCATATGGTTTCTCTACAGTTCCCTCAACTCACTGGCCACCTGCACTGTCAATGCTCCGTTCCTTTATGTGTTTTGACTTAAATCGTCTTGAAAATCTATGGCAAGACTTCAACATGGCTGTCTAGCAATGATCATCAACCAACTTAACAGAGCTTGAAGAATTTTAGAATAATGTGCAAATACTGCATAATCCAGGTTTGCAAAGCTCTTAGAGACTTACCCAGAAAGACTCACAGCTGTAATCACTGTCAAAGGTGATTCTAACATGTCTTGACTCCGGGGGTTAAAAACTTTTCCAATCAAGATATATTAGTGTTTGATTTTTATACAAATGTTAGAATTGTTCTTCCACTTGGACATTACAGAGTATTTTGTGTAGATCGTAACAATTATATCCCACTTTGTAACACAACAAAATGTAGAAAAAGTCAAGGGGTGTGAATACTTTCTGAAGGCACTGTACGTCCGAAAGTGTTTGTAGTCAAGTTACATGCTGCATGTGCCACAGACCATGTCTACTGATCCACATCACTCACGGTATCTTATTCAGTTGAGACAATCTTCATTGGAAAGCCTCTCCAGCAGTGGCCAAATGAGAATGCTACATGATTGGCTATATCATCAGAACTGTTGAACAAGAATAAATGCAACTTTAGAGGTTAATGATGGAGTAAACCCTCTTAATGTACAGAGGTACCCATGAACAACATGATGAACACTGTAAAGACATGGAGTGAATTCAGGGGGTAGCTCTGACCGTGACTCGAACCTGGGTCCGACGACTGTAAACGTCGCTACATTACCCCACTTCTTCATGAAAGCGTGTCCCCACGCTCCTCTATACCAAGACCCTCACGTGTGCACACCTCTCTGACGGCCTCACTGGCACCATCCCACTCCATCAGCAATGTAGCAAACGGCAGGGCGGGGAGATGACCCCAATTCAAACTCCCACTTGGTGATAATTGTAACGTGGCTCATATAGCGAGGATCACTACAGAAAGTTGCTACCATCACTTTGCTGTTCCTGTTGCCCCTGCCTTCAGCCCATCTTCTAAGAACCAGTCGGATCCAGAGGGGTGTTGTGTCAGCACTGCTTTGTGACGTATTGACTCATATTCAATCAGTGGCTGCACGCTAATCAGTGGAAACAGATGGGATGAAATGAGCAGAGCTTTAAACCACGGGACGACCGCCAAGATAGGACGGTTCCATTGCTATGGAAACGGCTACGCTCGTTTGCTGTGGTAACGGCCCTGATTACTGTCGCGGGAAACAGCATTCTGGGTGGATCCGAGTGGTGACCAGCTGTTCAGAGGATGCTTAGAGACTAAAGATGATATGCTCCCTAACTCCATGGTCATCACATGGTCCTAGTACTGAACGGAAAAGGATGATGATGATGATGATGGACAAACGCAAATAGAGGACGTCACAGTGATGACATCCATGATGATGACCACAAGGACAAGAAAGACAGGAACAAGTGGAAGACAAAAACAGTGATGACATACAGTGGATAATAATGATCATGATGATGATGATGATACTAATTAAGTTGAGAGTAATTAAGTGGGAGATTAAAATGGAAACCGTAGAGGTTTCAAAACATCACAGACAGGAAGTTAACTAACTATAGTACCAACGGCTTCTATGGGTGGAAGAGTGAAGGAGCTCACCGACTAACGAGAGAGGTGATTTCATTGAAAATGGGGAGATGGGGGAGGGGGAGGAGTGTGTCTTTGAGAGTAGCCTGACTCATAGCGCTGAGAGAGAGCCAACAGGAAGCCAGATGCAGGTTCCTACAGTATTTAGAGCAGCAAGCCTGATCGTTGGCCATGTTCAAAGAGACTGCTCAGAGGAGGTATGTTGAAAGGTGAGCTACGCAGGCATGCTCGCACGCACACACACACGTGTCTCATACACAATGCTCTCTCTTTCTCACACTGACAAACATGCACACACACACAGTCAGTCACTATGTAATCCAAGCCCAGAAGAAAGGCAGGGATATAAAGTGTTGGTGATTGACACTATGTACTGTACATATATGGCATACCTGGATAAGAGGATAAGCACCTGGCTCATGTGTTCAGCTACTGCACCTGATCTGGGGGAGAGGAGAGGGTAGGACCAGGAGGAAAAGAAAGAGGTGAGGTGGAGAGGATATAAGTCATAATTTGTCTAGGGCCTAAGGCAACTTACTATGACTTACATCCGGCAACTACTTAGGCCATACAGTTTACAGTTCACACACACACGCACGCACGCACGCACACACACACACACACACACACACACACACACACACAGGGGATCAGAGAGGGACAGCTGGATGGGCTACTGTGTCTCTGCTCCCCTAGATCATGGGTGTAACATTTTTACATTATGTAATTTGAGGTGGAAGAGAATTCAGACACTGACAGCTCACCTGTGAGTGTGGTAGTCATCTGCTCTGGAGTGGTCTGTGTGTGTGTGTTAACAGTCACTGTCTGGAGAAGTCTCTGAGTGAGTGTGTGTAATCACTCATCCAATTGCAGTAGATAGATCTGTAAATATGTGTATGAATGGACGTTTCTGTGTAAAGGCTGTGAGTATTGGTGTGTGTGTGTGTGTGTGTGTGTGTGTCTCACTGTGACTGTGTGTATGTTAGTCCACTCTGCAAAGGCCCTTTGAGTGTCTTTCAGTGCTACACATCCTCTGTTAGTCTATACTGTATTGATCATCTCTGCTGCTCTATCTATTGAAATCTCTCTTCTGCAACATGTTTTTCCTACACTGAAAAAATGTGTTATTCCTCAGCTCGTAAGGTTCCTTGGAGATCTCTTGCCCTATAAAGAACCTCTGATGTTGCATCTAAAGATTCTTGAAATGTTTAGAAGCATGCAGATGTGTCGCTTTCATAGCACACAGCACACTGGCCAGTGTTAACTAGTGTTGATTCAGGAATTTAATAAACACTGTAAAGAGTTAAACTAACACACATTGGTGTGAAAGAATCCCAGTGTTAATGTTAATAACCAGAGTTGAACCAAAACCACGCCCATCAATACCATAATTGCCAGCAAGCTCTTTGCAGGTTGATTTTTGAAATAGTTTGTTTCTACTATGTTTCTGCATGTACATTGATTGATGAATTAATCTTATTCTACTCAACCATAAATTAAATAACAATTCTGAACTTTTCCACTCGTTACTGAAATGGTTGTTCCATGTTAAAGGTATTTTCACATTTTTGTCTTCCCAACCATGTTCATTCTGAATGCAGGTTTTGGGGAGAATAACAATTCTAAATGTTTGATATCCCCCCTCTGCCTGGATTCCAGGCATTGTTATAATTCCAGGATTGTTATAATCTCCACCTGGCACAGCCAGAAGAGGACTGGCCACCCCACATAGCCTGGTTCCTCTCTAGGTTTCTTCCTAGGTTTTGGCCTTTCTAGGGAGTTTTTCCTAGCCACCGTGCTTCTACACCTGCATTGCTTGCTGTTTGGGGTTTTAGGCTGGGTTTCTGTGCAGCACTTTGAGATATCAGCTGATGTACGAAGGGCTATATAAATTGATTTGATTTGATTTGATTCCAATAGGAATTACACATCACTTTGCAAACCAGCATAATGTGACTTGCAGGCCTGATGTGGCCTCAAAACTATGGGGTTCAGACCACCGTATTATGTATTGTCTTAATTAATTAAATTTTAATGACAACGTACAGTATATTCATTCAGAATCTCACTTGGTGAAGTCCCCAGGACTGAAAATGAATCAATGCAACAACCATTTCTCTGTCACTACAAAATACCGTCATGGGTGGGACCAAAGACAGTACAATATGAAGATGTCCAGAAAGTGCTTATCCAATAGAAATCCCCGATCACACTTGTCATGACGACATTGGCTAGCTAAGCTCATGCCCAGAAACACATCATCAGGTCTAACGGTTGTCTCTCGCTGAACTGCTCATGTGCAAGCCGTCAAATCAAAGGCACTCCTTTGTTATAAAGTAGTTTTTGACAAAAGTGAAAATGTATCGGTTTGTCACTTTCATGAGGTTGGAGTAATAACATGTTCAACTACTTAGGACATTGGCTCTAATCTAGGTTGTGCCTTTATATTTTGTGAAAATTAACAGCTAAGGAGTAATTTTCACTTCTCTCATTGACTACTCAAACCCCAAACCCCGGCCTGGTCCGTTTGCTCTGTTTTGCAAGCGTTCCCGGAAGACTCGCAATGTTGCGCCTCTGGGTTTAGAAACTCTTTGGTGGTACTGGTAATTCTAAAATTAACTTGAAAGGTACTCTGGGAAATATGCAAATAAGGTTTAAAACCCTAAAACAGGGCTATTCAAAACCGGTCCTGGAGGGCCGAAACATTCTGGGTTTTACATTTTTGTTTGGTTTGTCAAAGAACAAACCCATTTAGGATTCTTCAAAGACACTAAAATGGTTCCCCCATGTCATCACTCTCAGCAACCTTATTTGGTTCCAACTTGCACCTTCATTTTTAAAAGTGTAGGTCATTGCTGTAAGACAATATGCTCTCAGCAAATATATCTAGTATACCTGCTAAAGCCATGGTAAAATGAAATAAAAAATATTGCTCTATTTATGTTGATTATCTCTATGCAACTGTGACTGTACATGGCCATCCGGCTGGCCAGCTCTAGTTGTGTAGTGATTTATTATTCATGGACATATTTCTGTGCTCTGCTGTAATTGCAGCGTGCCGCAGCAGTGGCTGCATCTGATGGAGTACAAATGAATAAATAAATCTGGACCGAGGAGCCATTTGGACATTTGACATTTACTGATGAGACAATTAAGAAAGCAGCGCACAAACACACAGGCTAAGGGCCAGGAAAACACATGCCCACACTTCCACAAACAGTATAAACACACATGCTTGAGCACAAATGAAAGACCAACACACACAAACCAATAGTGGAGCTCAAACATCCACACACTTGCCAACTCACAACAAAGCACACAAACATACACACATGACTGCATGCAAACTAACACAAGTACACACGCGTTATGTCTCCTACCTAATTTGGAACTTTCTTTTTTCCCAGGGTCCCATTCTATCCTAGAAGACACATGGACTAAAAGAAATAGGGGCACCAGATGAGGTAAGTCTTGGAAAAGACAAGATAAACACAAATGCAAACAGACACACGCACGGATCACACACACGAATGCAGCGGCCATGGGACAACATAGATGTGATGCTACTATATAGGCAGCATCCTAGAGATAATATGACTCCATGCCTTCATCAGGGAATTGTAGTTCTGCATAAGGATTTAGCAGTCCAGCACATTAGGCTGCAAGTCTTTCATTAGGTCTCCATTTGGACTTGACATGAAGAAGGCAGAAGTCTCTGAGTTGTTGTGATTATGGATGGCCAGATGGCTAACAATGACAAGAAACTGCCATGTGGGGAATCGTGTCTCATTTCAGCTAGTTTCATCTTGTTCTTGATACCATTTTCTTGTTTTGAAGTGTTTTGACTGATTTCATGTCAATGCTTATATGGCAAAAAATGTGCTATCTAGTTTACCAACAATTGTAATGACGTATGAGACACAAGTGCTTATTGTGCATTGTTGCTAAGCAACCAACCATCTATTGGTAGCTAAAATAGGAAATTAGCCCGTTTTACTTTTTTACAATTTACCTCTTTAAATTGCAGTTCTTTGCTTCAAGTCAACTCGTGGCTGATGATCCCCCACACTTAAAGGCACTATATTACAAATAGGTTACAACCTGGTAACAACCAATGATGTAGGCCTATATAAACCCTGGGTTGCTAATGCTATCTATTGGCCAATGAGAGGCTTTGAAGCCACCGGTCAGACATTTTATAGGACAAAATTACATATATTTAAGTATTTTTGTTGTTGTAGTGGGGCTAGTAACATTAGTACTTTATTTTTATATCATTATATCATTTAATGTGGTTGATTGGTCGAGGAATGTGTCAATTTGTTAGTAGGCAAACAGAAGAGTGTCCTCCTCTCCTCGATAGCCACCTTTCATGGAGGATACTCTTGGCCTTTTATCAATTAGATTTGCTCACCTTCTGCATCCTCGCTCCGTCCTCTCTCGCCTCCTTTTGAAAAAGGTCAAAGTTAATTGAGGAGACATGCTGAGGAGAGTGAACGTGGATGGAAATGCACTTGCTTGAAACGAGATGGTCCTTCTCCACTTGTATGTCATTAGGCAAACGTTTACAGGGGTGGATCGCAAAATAAATGTGTAAAGTGCTCAAAACAAATAAAGTTAGTTGAGCAAGACATTTCATATATAAAACAATAAGTAACATAGGGGTGTGGCAGATTTAAAAATGCTCGACCACTTATTGGTTTCCCCAAAACATCAAAGGATTAAAGTACCATGTGTATCCTAACTGAAAGAGTTTTGAAATCAGCTTCTGTTTTGTCAGAGGACAAAAACATGCACACGTTTAAAAACAATATGATGCTTATTATTTCATCTATACAATGTCTTGCACAGATAACAATTTGTTTTGAGCACTTTACGCATTTATTTTCGGATCCACCCCTGTGTAAACGTAATTTGCCTAATGACGCTTGAGTGGAGCAGGACCGTCTCATTTCAAGCAAGCCATTTTCATCCAAGTTCACGCTCCTTGCCGACTCTCCTCGATTAACTTTGACCTTTTGCAAAAGCAGGCGAGAGAGGACGCAGGAGGCGAGCAAATCTAATTGATAAAAGGCCAATATGACAGACAAAACAGACCGAATGTGCTAGCCTGACGACTCAAACTGAACTATTCTGCTGCTCTGTGTTCGCTAAATAGTTTTTTCCTCGTCCGTGGGCGTGGCGTTTGGCCGGAGCGAGGAGTCTGGGTAGCCAGGCAACAAATGTGCAGTATTCATGCATCGGATTTGATACAGCGGCGTGCAGCTCGGTTAACGGGAGGAGAAAACGGACAGTACCTTTCCCGAAAACAATGAAGACGGGCACATTTCCTAGGTAAGGCTTTGTTAGCGCCCTGCTGGATTTGCAGGCAATTGCTCTTCACGCTTCAAAGCACTTTGTGTAAATAGCCCGCGGTTACATACAATGAATGTAACAACGAGCAGTCACTGGGCAGAAGGAGATGTGGCTACAATGAGATTCAGACAGCGATTTTATATATTTTTGGAATGAATGTATCAGTAAAACAATTCGGGAAGAATATTCCATAGTAAATGAGTAGCCTGAACGGTTTGCGTGAATGGTTTAATCTTTGCAGTCAGAATGATGAAAGCCATAGCCTAGCCTATTGCATGCACCCTTATACTATTGTATCCTATCATCATCATCGCTACCTACTCCTTGATACATTTAGAAGCTTACAACATAGTTGCTATCATAAAACAACCTAGCTGTACCTCGTGCGGCAACATTAGCCAAGCCACACATGTAAGCGAAAGCCTACTTTGTAGGGAATCATTAATGGACATATTTGCTTGTTCACATCAGTCCAACTGCATTTTGCCTTCCTGTGTTCGACGCATTCCTTTGAGTTTTACGCAGTAGCTCGTGAAACGAGACAATCATCTGCTGTTTAAACTATTAGACCACAAGTTTCACAAACGAACAACAGTTCTGTTTGTGTTGTGAAACCCTGTCTGTGGCATACGAAGAACGTTTGATTGCGGAGGACCTTGTGTCCGTGTGAGATTTGAGGCGGCCTGGCCTCCATTCAATTTACGAACAGTTAAAAGGAAGAGGGAGATAAGATAGAACAGACGGAGGTGTAGAGGCAGGGTCAGGCTGCAATTCAAACAAACCTGCCATAGAAAAGTTTAGAACCCTTTCTTCACATACTTCCGCCTGCACACCTCTTATTCTTAACTGGTAGTAGTACTAGTATCACAAGCCATAAGATAATTTATTTGGCCCTGGTTAACTAATACATCTCCTCTACGGGTGACTCGGTCAATTACATTAAACACAGCGGCCATGCCAGTCCTTTGGCAGGCTGTTGGTGGATGCTCATGCCCGCCCTGTGAACCACGCTGTCTGTGCCAGGAGATGTCTGATTTAAGACCATTTAGATCGCATCATTATTGACTTAAGCAGCGGTTTGAATCCCACCCAACAGTGTTATGATCTCAATAGCCTTTGCATTAGACAAATTGAACGGAAATGCCGGTAATTATGCCATTTGAGAGAAATTATAAGAAACGGAAAGAACACAAGTGCCAAGGATGAAGAATCTTGGCAATTAGCCCGATAGGTTGGGAGTGAGTGTGTAGTCTTTGAACTGGTCAGATTCCTTGTTGCTTTGTCTGGGATCTACAGACGGGTCTAGGTTTGCCTCAGAACAGAGGTATTTTTACTCAATTGCCTAACAAATAAAAACCAAGACTCATCTGAGGGAAAGGGAGGGAGGAAAGAGCAAAATGCATCATTTGTATAAAATATTCTGCAGCGTACACCAATTTACATTTGTATCAACATACAGTCCTTGAACAAACTACATTTCAAATGTGATATTTGAAGGATACAATCACAGTAAGTGGTATAAAACCCCCAAACCAAAACAAAGTGTCACATTCTCACAGACTTATGAAATCATGTCCCTTTGCAGCACGGGGAAGGTGAACCAAAGAGGGCTTTAACAACTGATTGAGGACACTCTGCTACCTGGTGGCGGTAGTGTGTTCTTTGTAGTGACGGGGCAAAAAATCGATACAGTTGAGTATCACAATATTATTGTTGACGATATATCGATACTTATTTTCTCATTGCTCTCTTTTCGCTCTGCAGCTGACGTAACGATGTGCTGTATGTTTGTAACATTGAGTCACAAATAAATCCAATACATATGGCATCGTGATACATACATCATCTCTATACAAATCATATCGGCACCTAAAAAGCCAACTTTATTAATGTTTACATACTGTTTTACCTACTTTATATATGTATATACTGTATTCTAGCCGTGGCTCATCCTATAGAACTACTGATGTGTACACCTTTTCTATTTATATACTGTCTATACACACCATTCATATACATATATATGTGTATTCTGGACTTTGGTCCTGCAATTCTATCCATTTTGTCATGGGGTTTTGTACTGTGTATTTACATGCTGTATTCTCGACAAAGCTTATTCTATTATTTATACTACCGTGCATTGTATTTTAGTTACACTGTTTGTACACACTATATTCATTTATTTATATACTGGATTCTTGACATGGCTCATTCTACTATATCTACTGCTGTACATATCATTCTTAGTATATCTTGTGTAAATTCATCCGGTGTATATATACCTATAGATTGCATGTGGATTAATGTTACAGTGCTATTTGGCTGAATTGGATTCATTACGACGTTTCAAGATATATTTTTTGGGTACAATTATTTGTGTACTTGTCTGACATTTTACTGCATTGTTAGGAGCTAGTAAAATAAGCATTTTGTTGCACCTGTTATAACATCTGCTAAACTGTATACGCTACCAATAAATGTTGATTAGATTTAAGTATCATGATAATATCGTATCATAAGGTCCCTGGCAATCCCCAGCCCTAGTTATTGTGCAGCTGGACAGTTTATGGTTGAACAAATCAAATTGAATTTATCACATGCGCTGAATACCACAGTAGACCTTACTGTGAAATGCTTACTTACAAGCCCTTAACTCCATTTCTTGAACTCCATTGTTGGTTAAGAAAATATTTACTAAATAAACTAAAGTATAAAAGAAAAGTAACACAATAAAATAAGAATAATGAGGCTATATACAGGGGGTACCAGTACCGAGTCAATGTACAGGTTAGTCGAGGTAATTTGTACGTAGACTGCATTGATAATAAACAGCGAGTAGCTGCTGTGTAAAAACAAAGGGGAGTTTAAGTATATAGTCCGGGTGGGCATTTGATGAATTGTTTAGTTTTATGGCTTGGGGATAGAAGCTGTTAAGAAGCCTTTTGGACCTAGACTTAGTGCTCTGGTACCGATTGCTATGCGGTAGCAGAGAGGACAGTCTATGACTTGGATGACTGGAGTATTTGACAATTTTTTGGGGCCTTCCTCTGACACCGCCTAGTATATAGGTCCTGGAAGGCAGGAAGCCTGGCCCAAGTGACTTACTGGGCCGTAGGCACTACCCCCTGTAGCGCCTTGTGGTCGGATAACGAGCAGTTGCTATACCAAGGTGATGATTCAACCGGTCAGGATGCTCTCGATGGTGCAGCTGTAGAACTTTTTGAGGATCAGGGGACCCATGACAAATCAAATAGTCTCCTGAGTGGGAAAAGTTGTTGTGCCCTCTTCACGACTGTCTTGGTGTGTTTGGACCATGATAGTTTGTTGGGCATGTGGACATCAAGAAGCTTAACTTTCGACCCGCTCCACTACAGCCCTGTCTGTGTGAATGGGGGTGTGTTCGGCCCTCCTTTTCCTGTAATCCACGATCAGCTCCTTTGTCTTGCTCATGTTGAGGGAGAATTTGTTGTCCTGGCACCACACTGGCAGTTCTCTGACCACCTCCCTATAGGCTGTCTCATCGTTGTTGGTGATCAGGCCTACCACTGTTGTGTCGTCAGCAAACTTAATGATGGTGTTGGAGTCGTGCTTGGCAATGCGGTCGTAGGTGAATAGGGAGTACAGAAGCGGACTAAGCATACACCCCTGAGGGGCCCCAGCGTTGAGGATCAGCGTGGCAGATGTTTTTGCCTTCCCTTACCACCTGGGGGCGGCCCGCCAGGAAGTCCAGGATCCAGTTGCAGAGGGAGGTGTTTAGTCCCAAGGTCCTTAGCTTAGTGATGGACTTTGTGGGCACTATGGTGTTCAACGCTGAGCTGTAGTCAATGAACAGCATTCTCACATAGGTGTTCCTTTTGTCCAGGTGGGAAAGGGCAGTGTGGAGTGCAATAGAGATTGCATCATCTGTTGGGGTGGTATATGAATTGGAGTGGGTCTGGGGTTTCCGGGATTATGGTGTTGATGTGAGCCATGACCAGCCTTTCAAAGCACTTCATGTCTACCGACGTGAGTGCAATGGGGCAGTAGTCATTTAGGCAGGTTACCTTCGCTTTCTTGGGCACAGGGACTATGGCGGTCTACTTGAAACAGACTCGGGCAGGGAGAGGTTGAGGTTGAAAATGTCAGTGAAGACACTTTCTAGTTTGTCCGTGCATGCTTGGAGTTCACATCCTGGTAATCCGTCTGGCCCCGTGGCCTTGTGAATGTTGACCTGTTTAAATGTATTGCTCACATCGGCTACGTAGAGCGTTAACACACAGTAATTCGGGAACAGCTGGTGCTCTCATGCATGCTTCAGTGTTGCTTATCTCGACGTGAGCATAAAATACATCAATCCCATCTGGTAGTCTTGCGTCACTGGGCAGCTCATGGCTAGGTTTCCCTTTGTAGTCTGTGATAGTTTGCAAGCACTGACACATCCGACGAGTGTCAGAGCCGGTGTAGTAGGATTAAATATTATTCCTGTATTTACGCTTTTCCTGTTTGATGGTTCATTTGAGGGCATAGAGGGATTTCTTATAAGCGTCCAGATTAGTGTCCCGTTCCTTGAAAGCGGCAGCTCTAGCCTTTAGCTCAGTGTGGATGTTGCCTGTAATCCATGGCTTCTGGTTGTGATATGTACGTTATTGATGAAGCTGGTGACTGAGGTGGTATACTCCTCAATGCAATTGGATGAATCCCTGAACATATTCTAGTCTATGCTAGCAAAACACTCCTGTATCGTAGCTACTGCTTCATTTGAACACTTCTGTATTGAGAGAGTCACTGGTAGTTCCTGCTTTAGTTTTTGCTTGTAAGCAGGAATCAGGAGAATTAATTTGTGGTCAGATTTGTCAAATGGATGGCGGGGGAGAGCTTTGTATGCGTCTCTGTGTGGAGTAAAGGTGGTCTAGAGTTTCTTCCCCCCCCCCCCTCTGGTTGCACATGTGCCATGTTGGTAGAAATGTGGTAAAACTGATTTAAGTATGCTTGCTTTAAAGTGCACCACTTCTGGATGAGCATTTGCTTATGGCCTTATACAGCTCGTTGAGTGCGATCTTAGTGCCAACATCGGTTTGTGGTGGTAAATATACGGCTATGAAAAATATAGATAGTGTGGTCTACAGCTTATCATGAGGTACTCTACCTCAGGCGAGCAATACCTCGAGACGTCCTTAATTTTTTACTTTGTGTACCAGCTGTTATTGACAAATAGACACACCACCACCCCTCATCTTACCGAATGCAGCTGTCCTGTCGATGCACGGAAAACACAGCCAACTGTATGTTATCCGTGTCGTCGTTCAGCCACAACCCTGTGAAACATAAGACATTAGATTTTTAATGTCCCGTTGGTAGGATAGTCTCGAACGTAGCTCATCCAGTTTATTCTCCAGTGACTGCACGTTGGCCAATAGAACAGATGGCAGAGGCTACCCACTCGCCAATGAATTCTCACAAGGCACTCCAATCTCCCCCCGCTCTACAGGGGTGTGTTAATTTGTGTATTGCTGATGAATTAGAATGGGTGTGTGTTTGTTGAATTATAACAGTGGTATGTGGGTTTCTGGAATTGTTTGTGTATTTGTGGGTTGAGTTATAGCAGGGATGTGTGTTTGTATTGTTGAGTTGTAACAGGGGTGTGCGTTGGCGGGTTGTGTGTGTGAGTGTATTTTTTCATCCGAACTCTTGGGGGTATTTTATAATGTGGGCTCCACAGTTATGCAGTACCCCCAGAGAGAGTGAGTGAGATGGAGCTGTGGGATCAGTCATTTACAGTATGTATTTACGTGCATCTATACATTCATCTGGTACATGGAGTAGAGCGTGTCAGTAGACCAAGCTTTCCTCCTCTTTAAATCCATTTGAATTCAGTCACTTTTTGAGAGCACCCCTTTTTTGATTTGAACAAAACCTTCCGTACATATTTGCCCATTATCATTGTGCTCAGAAAGTAACTTTTTGGCCCTGAATGCCAAAACATTCATTAGATAAAGGCCCCCCCACCATACCATGAAACATCCATGTCTTCATTGCTGAAAAAGATGAATGGTTGGGATTTATATAATTTAAAAGCTTACAAACAGGGTCAAACTATTTGGTGATTTCTTGAAAAAAAAGTTTTTTTAAATGAAATGGTAATTGACGTTTAAGGTTAAAAATTATCCTAAAATGAACAAACTCCTAAAAATGTTTACTTGCAAATACCTATGGCCCTATTTTACATAATCTGAGGTTTTTGTGTTGTGCCCGCCATCAGTTGAGACACATGCTCTTGAACCTCAGATGATGTGAAGTATTATCTAAGCTGCAACATGTTCTTTGAAATTCACATCAGAGTAGACACATGTGTATATACACAATTTTTAACCTTAAATGTCAATTATAATTTGATTTTAAAAAATAAAAAAATTTAAAAAAAATCCCCAAGAAATCACCAAATAGTTTGACCCCCGTTTTGTAAGCTTTTAAATTATATCAAACTCAACTGCTTATCTTTTCCTGTGATGAAGACATGGATGTTTTAAGGTATGGTGTGATATGCAAAATGGGTTAACTTTTAGCACTTATCTCTTTTTGGCATTCAGGTCCAAAAAGTCACTTTCTGGCCACGTCTAGGTGGGATGGACTGAGAGTAGCTGAGGGGTGGGTTTAAAAGCTCACGTTCTATAATAGTTATGACTGAGAACTCCATTTATATCAAATTACTTTATTCTTGTAACTACTGTAAAACATTGTAATGTGTATACAATGTACATTTAACAACAAAACAAAGTTTATTTTTGTACTCTGAAGAGGGGGGTGGTGGATGGTCAAAAAGTGAGTGAATTCAAAAAGATTTACCTTCTCTGTCTTGCTCACTCTCTCTCTCCCCCTCTCTTCTCTCTCTGTAATCTGGGAGAGGTGAGGTAGAGGACCACTCTTTCTTCCTACAGTCTCGCACAAATCTACATTTCAAACGTGATGCTGATGGATGCTACACACACACACACACAGCTCCCCTGATGGCTGTGATCTCCACAACAGAACATCTGCATTAGTGTTTCAGCACATATTTCTTGCTCATTATGGCACCATGCCAGCGTGCACCTCTTTTTCTCTTTGCGGCTGGCTATTTATGGGGGTGAACGGAAGGGATGTGCACAGTTATTAAAATATCAGAACGGCATTAGGCCTATACAAAATTATAGGCCTATTTTAACACTAAAAAGGCTTTTTTGTGAATTAAATTACATACAACAGGGATCAACTAGATTCAGCCTAGATTCAACTTTTGTCTTGATATCCAATTTGTAGTTAGTCTTCTCCCATCGCTGCAACTCCCCTACGGACTCGGGAGAGGCGACGGTCGAGAGCCATGCTTCCACTGAAACACGATCCTGCCAAGCCGCACTGCTTCTTCACACTCTCCCCGCTTAACCCGAAAGCCAGCCACACCAATGCGCCGGAGGAAATACTGTCCAGCTGATGACCGAAGTCAGCTTGTAAGCGCCCGGCCCTCAACAAGGAGTCGCTAGACCGCAATGGGACAAGGAAATCCCGTCTGGCCAAACCCTCCCCTAACGCGGACAATGCTGGGCCAATTGTGCGCCGCCTCATGGGTATTACGGCCGGCTGTGACACAGCCTGGGATCGAACCCGGGTCTGTAGTGACGACTCAAGCATCACTCAAGGCTAAATGTCTCTTTATTACGTGTGGAAATACTTTGGAACAGATTTTCAACATTTAAAATCACTTGGAGCCGATTTTCTGGTATTTTTGGTCTTTTATATCCAACAATAAAACATAAAAAAAAATATAGATAACTTGAAGGGCCAAATAAAATCACCCGCCGGCCAAATTCGTCCCACAGGCCATCAGTTAGGGAACCCTGACTTTTCTAAGCTACTCGAAACAGGCACAATAATAATAATAATAATAATAACTTAATTATATGGGATGCTAAATAACATTGTGGCTGCTACAAGTTGGCCAGTCTTGGCTGTAGCTGAGTTGCCTTGGCTGCATCTCGCTCTTCCTCCCTCAGCTGCATCAATAGAGCGCCAGCCTCTTTCCCTCACGCAGCAGTGCTCAGTTCAAAAACAAACACATTTCTCATATCCAGATATCTGACAACAATTCATGATACTTTTCGAATAGGGAAATAATTTCAAATCCCCATCCCTAGTGAACAGGCCACGCTCCCTTTAGGGTTGTGGAAAGCCCGCACACACCAAGAACAGTGACACTTTAAATTACGCTGCACACTCTTGCCTGCATCTAGCTACTCTAGGGAGTAATTGTTAGTCCAACAGTTGCAAATGTGAATTTCTATTGGACAAATTCAGGTATTGTTTTTTATCCCCGTTTCGTTTTTAAGAAAAGTTTTTCCACAGAATCGGCGGAATGAATACACCCCTGATCACACAAACAGTTCACTTTCATAGCAAAAAAGGGGAGTCTATATACATTGTGTGCAAAAGGCATGAGGTGGTAGGCGAATAATTACAATTTTGCAGATTAACACTGGAGTGATAAATGATCAGATGGTCATGTACAGGTAGAGATATTGGTGTGCAAAAGAGCAGAAAAGTAAATAAATAAAAACAGTATGGGGATGAGGTAGGCGAAAATGGGTGGGCTATTTACCGATAGACTATGTACAGCTGCAGCGATCGGTTAGCTGCTCAGATAGCAGATGTTTGAAGTTGGTGAGGGAGATAAAAGTCTCCAACTTCAGCGATTTTTGCAATTCGTTCCAGTCCAGGCAGCAGAGAACTGGAAAAAAAAAAGGCGGCCAAATTAGGTGTTGGCTTTAGGGATGATCAGTGAGATGCGCGTGCTACGGATGGGTGTTGCCATCGTAAACTGAGATAAGGCGGAGCTTTACCTAGCATGGACTTGTAGATGACCTGGAGCCAGTGGGTCTGGCGACGAATATGTAGCGAGGGCCAGCCGACTAGAGCATACAGGTCGCAGTGGTGGGTGGTATAAGGTGCTTTAGTAACAAAACGGATGGCACTGTGATAAACTGCATCCAGTTTGCTGAGTAAAGTGTTGGAAGCAATTTTGTAGATGACATCGCCGAAGTCGAGGATCCGTAGGATAGTCAGTTTTACTAGGGTAAGATTGGTGGCGTGAGTGAAGGAGGCTTTTTGTTGCGGAATAGAAAGCCGACTCTAGATTTGATTTTCGATTGGAGATGTTTGATATGAGTCTGGAAGGAGAGTTTACAGTCTAGCCAGACACCTAGGTACTTATAGATGTCCACATATTCAAGGTCGGAACCATCCAGGGTGGTGATGCTGGTCAGGCGTGCAGGCAGCTAACGGTTGAAAAGCATGCATTTGGTTTTACTAGCGTTTAAGAGCAGTTGGAGGCCACGGAAGGAGTGTTGTATGGCATTGAAGCTCGTTTGGAGGTTAGATAGCACAGTGTCCAAGGATGGGCCGGAAGTATATAGAACTGTGTCGTCTGCGTAGAGGTGGATCAGGGAATCGCCCGCAGCAAGAGCAACATCATTGATATATACAGAGAAAAGAGTCGGCCCGAGGATTGAACCCTGTGGCACCCCCATAGAGACTGCCAGAGGACTGGACAGCATGTCCTCCGATTTGACACACTTAACTCTGTCTGCAAAGTAGTTGGTGAACCAGGCAAGGCAGTCATCCAAAAAACCGAGGCTACTGAGTCTGCCGATAAGAATATGGTGATTGACAGAGTCGAAAGCCTTGGCAAGGTCCATGAAGAAGGCTGCACAGTACTGTCTTTTATCGATGGCAGTTATGATATCGTTTAGTACCTTGAGCGTGGCTGAGGTGCACCCGTGACTGGCTCGGAAACCAGATTGCACAGCGGAGAAGGTACAGTGGGATTCGAGATGGTCAGTGACCTGTTTGTTGACTTGGCTTTCGAAGACCTTAGATAGGCAGGGCAGGATGGATATAGGTCTGTAACAGTTTGGGTCCAGGGTGTCTCCCCCTTTGAAGAGGGGGATGACTGCGGCAGCTTTCCAATCCTTGGGGATCTCAGACGATATGAAAGAGAGGTTGAACAGGCTGGTAATAGGGGTTGCGACAATGGCGGCGGATAGTTTCAGAAATAGAGGGTCCAGATTGTCAAGCCCAGCTGATTTGTACGGGTCCAGGTTTTGCAGCTCTTTCAGAACGTCTGCTATCTGGATTTGGTTAAAGGAGGGGGGGGGGGGGCTGTTGGCCGAGGTTGGAGTAGGCAGGCGGAAGGCATGGCCAGCCGTTGAGAAATGCTTGTTGAAGTTTTCGATAATCATGGATTTATCGGTGGTGACCGTGTTACCTAGCCTCAGTGCAGTGGACAGCTGGGAGGAGGTGCTCTTGTTCTCCATGGACTTCAGTGTCCCAGAACTTTTTGGAGTTGGAGATACAGGATGCAAATTTCTGCCTGAAGAATCTGGCCTTAGCTTTCCTGACTGACTGCGTGTATTGGTTCCTGACTTCCCTGAACAGTTGCATATCGCGGGGACTATTCGATGCTATTGCAGTCCGCCACAGGATGTTTTTGTGCTGGTCGAGGGCAGTCAGGTCTGGAGTGAACCAAGGGCTATATCTGTTCTTAGTTCTGCATTTTTTGAACGGAGCATGCTTATCTAAAATGGTGAGGAAGTTACTTTTAAAGAATGACCAGGCATCCTCAACTGACGGGATGAGGTCAATATCCTTCCAGGATACCCGGGCCAGGTCGATTAGAAAGGCCTGCTCACAGAAGTGTTTTAGGGAGCGTTTGACAGTGATGAGGGGTGGTCGTTTGACTGCGGCTCCGTAGCGGATACAGGCAATGAGGCAGTGATCGCTGAGATCCTGGTTGAAGACAGCGGAGGTGTATTTGGAGGGCCAGTTGGTCAGGATGACGTCTATGAGGGTGCCCTTGTTTACAGATTTAGGGTTGTACCTGGTGGGTTCCTTGATGATTTGTGTGAGATTGAGGGCATCTAGCTTAGATTGTAGGACTGCCGGGGTGTTAAGCATATCCCAGTTTAGGTCACCTAACAGAACAAACTCTGAAGCTAGATGGGGGGGCGATCAATTCACAAATGGTTTCCAGGGCACAGCTGGGAGCTGAGGGGGGTTGGTAGCAGGTGGCAACAGTGAGAGACTTATTTCTGGAGAGAGTCATTTTCTAAATTAGTAGTTCGAACTGTTTGGGTATGGACCTGGAAAGTATGACATTACTTTGCAGGCTATCTCTGCAGTAGACTGCAACTCCTCCCCCTTTGGCAGTTCTATCTTGACGGAAAATGTTATAGTTGGGTATGGAAATCTCAGAATTTTTGGTGGCCTTCCTGAGCCAGGATTCAGACACGGCAAGGACATCAGGGTTAGCAGAGTGTGCTAAAGCAGTGAGTAAAACAAACTTAGGGAGGAGGCTTCTGATGTTGACATGCATGAAACCAAGGCTTTTTCGATCACAGAAGTCAACAAATGAGAGTGCCTGGGGACATGCAGGGCCTGGGTTTACCTCCACATCACCCGCGGAACAGAGGAGGAGTAGTATGAGGGTGCGGCTAAAGGCTATCAAAACTGGTCGCCTAGAGCGTTGGGGACAAAGAATAAAAGGAGCAGATTTCTGGGCATGGTAGAATATATTCAGGGCATAATGCGCAGACAGGGGTATGGTGGGGTGCGGGTACAGCGGAGGTAAGCCCAGGCACTGGGTGGTGCTGTGAGAGGTTGCATCTCTGGACATGCTGGTTGTAAATGGGTGAGGTCACCGCATGTGTGGGAGGTGGGACAAAGGAGGTATCAGGGGTATGAAGAGTGGAACTAGGGGCTCCATTGTAAACTAAAACAATGATAACTAACCTGAACAACAGTATACAAGGCATATTGACATTTGAGAGAGCCATACAGCGAGGCATACAGTAATCACAGGTGTTGAATGGGAGAGCTAGCTAAAACAGTAGCTAAAACAGTAGGTGAGACAACAACAGCTAATCAGCTAGCACAACAACAGCAGGTAAAATGGCGTTGACTAGGCAGGGAGGGTCGGATTAACTACACACAGAGCCTGAGTGCGGCTGGGGCCGACAGATAAACATAAACAAGCAGAATGGAGTACCGTGATTAATGGACAGTCCAGCATGCATCAGCTATGTAGCCAAGTGATCAGTGTCCAGGGGGCAGCGGTGGATGGGGCAGGGAAGCTAGACTGGCGAGTATTATCCAGGTTAAAAAAAACTGGCTGGCTGTGCAGAAGGTAAAAGGTAAAAGCCGCTAGCAGTGGCTAACAATGACTAAATAGCTTGTAGCTAGTTAGCTGGTTAGCTTCTGGAGGTTCTTGAGTGTGTTCTAAAAATTAAAAATAATAGCGATTCCGTATCACATTGGGTGAGGCAGGTTACCGGAAGGTATAAACAAATTAAAAATCGAAAAGAGATTGAAAGTAAATATGGGTCCAGTGAGTAGTTGGGACGCGGCGATTCAGACGGTTTGCAGGCCTGTGCTAATAAGCTAACAGTTAGTAGGCCGGGGCTAAACAAGGTAGCAGTTAGCGTACCGGGGCTAAACAAGCTAGCAGTTAGCAGGCCGAATTAGCAAGCAAGGAGATAGCAAGGGCTAGAAAGTTAGCCTTTGGGGGACGTCGCGATGGGGTGAGTCTGTTTATGCCTCTTCATGCGGTGACATCGATAGACCGGTCGTGGGTCAGGATATTGTAGCCCAGGAGTATGCTTCGGTGATAGCACAGGAGCTCTGGCCGGGCTAGCTTCAAGCTAAGTGGGTGGAAACGCTAGCCAGGAGTAATCATCCGGGGTTGCGGTTAGCTAGTTCGCTAGTTGTGAAGATCCAGCTGAAAATGTTCCGTTTGCGGTGGGAATCCGGTGGGAATCCAGGGATAAAAAAATAATAGGTCTGTTATGCTCTGGTTAGAGTCGCGTTGTTCGAACTGGCGAGAGCTTTCCGAGCTAAAGGTTAGCTGATGACCGGTTAGCTGAAGACCGCTAGCAATGGTTTGCTGACTGATAGCTGGTAGTTAGCTGGCTACCTTCAGTTGAGGGGTACCGGATCCGAAGTAAATATAAATACTTTAGAAAAAAAAGCAGATCCGCTCTACATTGGGTGAGGCGGGTTGCAGGAGAGTATTTAGAAATTGAGGTTTAGCAAAATGTTTTAAAAGATATGCGAAGAAAAATATGTAAAAAAACGATATATACAAGGGACACGACACGACGTCTGACTGCTACGCCATCTTGGATGGTGGTCTCCTCCTCTCACCTTTTGCCTCGCATGTGGACTTCCGTGCACAACACATCAGCTGTCTGTGACCAGGCGAAAAAACCTTTCCAAGCCAAACCTTTATATAATGACGGCTATAACTACTACACACATCCTCCATTGTTGTCATAGTAATCATAGCTACCAGAACTAATGCGTTAGTAAACCTGCTAGCTACAACAATCCAGTACAGTGTACAGTCAGAAAGCGGTTTAGCAGTTACACAGCTGGGCCCCGGTGGCAATAAATTAATAAAACCAAAAGCTTACCTTGACTTGTATGAGTTCGTGTTGGATAGCCAGCTAGCTAACATAGCATCCCTCTCTGTTTGAATTTAAAATATTTGTGTGTGTGTGTGTGTATTGCTCACCCAATCTCTTGCTTCTCCTTCATTTTGGAAGAAATTAATTTGTTCTCAACGATTGTCTTTCTCTCCCTTTTTGAGTCAACTACTCACCACATTTTATGCACTGCAGTGCTAGCTAGCTGGAGCTTATGCTTTCAGTACTAAACTCAGCAAAAAAAGAAACTCCCTCTCACTGTCAACCGCGTTTATTTTCAGCAAATGTAACTATTTGTATGAACATAACAAGATCCAACAACTGAGACATAAACTGAAAAAGTTCCACAGTCATGTGACTAACAGAAATTGAATATTGTGTCCCTGAACAAAGGGGGGTCAAAATCTAAAGTAACAGTCAATGCAGCTGGTGTCCACACCAGAAACTAAGCACTGCAGTGCATCTCCTCCTCATGGACTGCACCAGATTTGCCAGTTCTTGCTGTGAGATGTTACCCCACTCTTCCACCAAGGCTCCTGCAAGTTCCCAGACATACCTGGGAGGAATGGCCCTAGCCTGTACCCTCCGATTCAACAGGTCCCAGACGTGCTCAATGGGATTGAGATCCGGGCTCTTCGCTGGCCATGGCAGAACACTGACATTGCTGTATTGTGCACCGAATGAGCAGTATGGCTGGTGGCATTGTCATGCTGGAGGGTCAGGTCAGGATGAGCCTGCAGAAAGGGTACCACATGAGGGAGCAGGATATCTTCCCTGTAATGCATAGCGTTGAGATTGCAGGCAATGACAACAAGCTCAGTTTGATGATGCTGTGATGCTGCAAGAGCTCTGATAGCATGGAGGATGTCCTCCGGAAGTTGTCATAATTACTTTGTAAGTCTACGAAAGGGGGTGATAACCATCAGCCTCCTAGATTTTGTATTGAAGTCAATGTACCCAGAGGAGGACAGAAGCTAGCTGTCCGCCGGCTACACCATGGTGTTAACCTACAGAGTGCTGTTGAGGCTACTGTAGACCTAATGTTGAGGCAAAAGTGTGTTTTTAATAAATCATTTGTTTTTGTAAAAATATTTAGTATGGTTTAATCTAAAAAAATAAAAAAGTTAACTTTTGTTTAAAAAATAAATAAAAATGAAATTCAATGAGGATGGTCCTCCTCTTCTGAGGAACCTCCGCTACTCACAATCCACCCCCTTTCCTCCCTGGTATAACTACAGAAAGACATGATACTATGATATTCAGCACATCACAATACAGTACCCTATCATTATCCTCCCCTCTCTTATCCCCTGTGTCGTGACTTTGATTTAATGGGATGACTGTTATTTATCGAATCAACAAACTGTTTTAATTGTTACCCAATTTATATATATTGTGTGTAACGATGAACTCATTGTTGGGGGCACCACGGAAGAAGTTGTTTAACGAGTTATCGAGTTTAATTCGGGAGATGTTATACATCGATAAGTCCCTTATTAATCATTACCTCAAGTCTCATTTTGAACGTCGCAGACTTTTTGGATCCGTAAGAACCCCAGCCTTTTCTTATTCAATTCTACACAAACTGATTTATTTAATAACTAACTAAATAATAATACAGAATAAACAATTACATGAGACAAATGTCCCTAGTGAACTGACTAGAAATGATGGCTAGATACACAATGGACAGAGATAAAGGGACATTTTATCGTGGATACATTCTAGGACCATTCTCAAATTAATCCTACACCTTGCTCATGAACTGCTGCCCATTTGGGTAAGAAATGCTATGTATTTATGTCTAAGTTGGATGTCTTTGTTCGTCTCTCTGTTGAAACCAATCGATTTATTCCATTTCCCATCCCCAAGAACCCCCCCCCCCTCCCCCAACAGCATGTTAGTTCTTAGCGAGTACTTTTAAGCACTCTGGTCGAAAAGGGCGATTCCATCACAGACCCGCTCTTCTGACCTCATTCGGTGTGTGGTTTAGTTAATGTGCAAGGGACATGAAAACTATGATCTCGTTAACTAAAATCACATTCCTATCATAACAAAAATAGTTTAATTGTTCTTTATATTCTATTAACATCATATTGGGCTCTCCTTCGTGGCCGACGTGAGGAAGACATTTAAGCGTGTTAACCCTCGCAACGCTGCTGGCCCAGATGGTATCCCTAGCCGCGTCCTCAGAGCATGCGCAGACCAGCTGGCTTGTGTGTTCACCGATATATTCTCTCCCTCTCCCTGTCTGTTGTTCTCACATGCTTTAAGATGTCCACCATTGTCCCTGTACCTAAAAGTAAAGGTAATTGAACAAATTACTATCGCCCCGAAGCACTCACCTCTGTCATCATGAATTGCTTTGAGAGACTAGTCAAGGATCATATCACCTCCACCATAGACCCACTTCAATTTGCTTACCGCCCCAATAGATCCACAGATGATGCAATCGCCACCACACTGCCCAATCCCATCTGGGCAAGAGGCATACCTATGTAAGAATGCTGTTCATTGACTATAGCTCAGCATTCAACACCATAGTACCCTTCAAGCTCGAGGCCCTGGGTCTGAACCCCGCCCTGTGCAGCTCTGTCCTGGACTTTCTGATGGGTTGCCCCCAGGTGGTGACGGTAGGAAACAACACCCCCACTTTGCCTGATCCTCAACACTGGAGCCCTACAAGGGTGCATGCTCAGCCCCCTCCTGTACTCCCTGTTCACTCATGACTGTGTGGCCAAGCACGCCTCAAACTAAATCAAGTTTGCAGACACAACAGTAGTAGGCTTGATTACCAATAATGATGTGACAGGCTACAGGAAGGAGGTGAGGGTTCTGGGAGTGTGGTGCCAGGAAAATAACCTCTCACTCAACTTCAACAAAAGTATGGAGATTAACGTGGACTTCAGGAAACAGCAGAGGAAGCACCCCCCCCCCTATCCACATCGATGGGACCGCAGTGGAGAAGGTGGAAAACTTCAAGTTCCTTGGAGTACACATGACTGACAAACTGAAATGGTCCACCCACACAGACAGTGTGGTGAAGAAGGCGCAATAGTCCCTCTTCAACCTCAGGAGGCTGAAGAAATGTGGCTTATCACCTAAAACCCTCACAAACCTTTACAGATGATCAATCGAGAGCATCCTGTCGGGCTGTATCACCATCTGGTATGGCAACTGCACTGCCCACAACCGCAGGGCTCTCCAGGGCGTTTTGCGGACTGCCCAACGCATTACCGGGGGCAAAGTTCCCGCCCTCCTGGATACCTACAGCACCCAATGCCATAGGAAGGCCAAAAAGATCATCAAGGACATCAACCACCCTAGCCACTGCCTGTTCCCCCCGCAATCATCCAGAAGGCGAGGTCAGTACAGATGCATCAAAGCTGGGACAGAGAGACTGAAAAACAGCTTCTATCTCAAGGCCATCAGACTGCTAAACGGCATTCACTAGCACATCAGAGGTGTCTGCCTATAGACATAGATTAGGAATCACTGGCCACTTTTAGAAATGGATCACTAGCTACTTTAACAATGTTCAGTGTCTAGCATTACTCATATCATATGTATAAACTGCACTCCACACTATTCTACAGTATCTTAGTCACTTTTAAATTGTTTACATATTGCATCACTCATTTCATATGTATATATTGTATTCTATACTACACCACTGACAGTTAAACAGCCATCTCCAGCACATCAGAGGCTGCTGCCTATAGACATAGATTAGGAATCTCTGGACAGTTTTCAGGAAATTAAACACTAGCCACTTTTAATGTCTCTGTATCTTGAATTACTCATCTCATATGTGTGAACTGTACTCTTTACTATTCTACAATGTCTTAGGCACTTTAATTGTTTGTAAATTTTGCATCACCCATATCATGTGTATATACTGTACTCCATACTATGCCACTGTATCTAAGTCCAATGCCTCTGTGATATATATGTATAGGTATTCTTAATCCATTCCTTACTTAGATTACATGTATTTTGGGTATATGTTGTGAAACTGTTAGATATCACTTGTTTGATATTACTGCACTGTCGGAGCTAGAAGCACAAGCATTTCAGTACACCCGCAATAACATCTGTTAAACACGTGTATGTGACCAATAACATTTTTATTTGATCGGATGGAAACTTAAACAGCCGAAGGGGTTTCCTTCCTAAGTTACAGTATTTGGTTCATAGAGTTTTTAATAACATCACAAAATGAAAAGTGATATGACATGGTTATTCTTTAGATCCCCACTGACCATTCTTAACATTCCTATCTTAGAAATATTGTTCCAATTAACTTTTTTTGGATGTTATAGTTTGAGGCACACGTTTCCTGGAGGACAAAGGCATTCCTTTGGTTGGTACTGAAGAGCAGGAGAGGGTTCTCTGCTGCATAAGAATTTACATTTGGCGTGAGGTTTCACAAAACTGGCCCAGCCCCCCCTCTCCTCTCCTGTGGCAACACGTACATTCTAAGTGATTTCAATGAGTCTTTCTCCATTCAAATTTGTTTTAGAATGTTCAGTTGAACTTCAACCAAATTTCATCACTTTTATCATTTCTGCATTTCCTGCACTCAATTGCAGTGGTAGAAAAAGTACCCAATTGTCATACTTTAGTAAAAGTAAAGATATGTTAATAGAAAATTACTCAAGTAAAAGTGAAAGTCACCCAGTAAAATACTACTTAAGTAAAAGTCTTTAAAAGTATTTGGATCTAAATATACAAATATATACTTATGTATCAAATGTAACGTGCTGATTTAGGTCTACACCATCACTGGTATTATCAGGCTGCATTAGCTAGCTACGTTTGCTCTTACTCAGTACATTTACTATCTAGCTAGCTATTAGCATTAGCTGCTAACAATTAGCATCTCACAAGATTTAGGGCAACTTGCTAAGAAAGACAAACTAGCTGTTTGCTGATGTAAGAAACACAAACTAATGGTGTCATTATAGAACGCTAGTGAATTTATATTAAGAAGCAAAGTTAAAACAACATTGTTGCCATGAACATTGTTGCAGGTGCTGCATTGACCATGCAGACTGAATGCAAGTGTCTCTTAGTCGAGGAACATCAAATGCGCTCCTTGAGTGACAGACATTACACATGGCGTATCACATTTAACAAACCAAACATTCAAATGCCATTATAGAAGGTAAAGTAAAAACCCAAACCGGTCCCTGCATCAATACCGGTATATCATAAAATATGGTATACTGCCCAGCAAAAACCTGCTGTTTGTTAAATATTGTGTTCTATAGTTTGAAAATAAATAAATGTGACTCTGGATGACATGTTTTCCAACATTAGATATGTTTTCCTAAAGAAGTTAAATCCACTTTGTTTTGTTTCCTTGCCACAATACTAAGAAGTATGGTGATACTGGTATAGTCCCAGCCCTACGTAACACATTTGAAAGCCTGTGGTGTAGGGGTGTGAACGTTTAAGTGAAGTTGGGATCCTTAACCTTAAGAAAAATCCCTAACCGAAAAACTGTTTTAAAATTTAAAATCGCAGTGCAGTTATCACAAAGCCATATTTTCAGTGTTTATAGCCTAACAAGACTATATGGCTGTAAAGTTGTGTAATTGAAATAAAACCAGAGAGGAGAGGCAAACTTTAGGCTCCGTTGGGAAATTTGCGAGGCATGCAAGACAATTAAGACGTATGTGCACGGTTCTGCCTGCCCCTGCTCTCTCGCCCTCGCGCTGGCCTGCCTGCGCTTTCTCTTTGCTAATGAGCAGAGTGTGTGTTCAGTCTTCGGTCTGTTGTGTGTAGACTATTCTAGTTTAGGCTATAGGCTATTAATGGGACGATGTCGCTGGGATAAAGAGGTATCTTCGGGCCAGTCTTGCGAACACAGGTAGGCTACTCTTAGTTGCTGAGTGGGTGGGGGTGTTTTTGTCTCACAATATGAAATTACAGTAGGCTACCACTATAGCCTGTATTTATGACCCTTTTCAGAAATGTTGGTATGTGGCCCCTTGAAAGCGCCTCGGCAATGGCAAATACAGAGAAATGCTTTTCTTGCAAACTCAAAACCCTACAATGCAATAATCAATAACAATGTATTAATATAAAAAACCCACAAGGAATAAGATATGAAATACACAAAGTAAGCTTACTATATACAGGAAATATTTGAAATGTCAGTTCCAATACCATATTTACATGTGCAGAGATACTAGTGATGGAGGTAGATTTGTATAGGTGTAAGGTGACTAGGCTACAGGATAAAAGATAAACAGAGTAGCAGCAGCTTGCAGGTGTGGAGAGTCAGTAAAAATGTATGTCCATATTATGATGGAGTGAGTGTTTGTTGGAGTGACAGAGCAAATATTGAAATAAAAGGTCAGTAAAGATGCAAGTAAACTCTGTCCATGTAGCTATTTTGTTAGCTATTCATCATCAGTCATATTGCTTGGGGATAGAAGCTGTTCAAGATCCTGTTGGTGTCAGACTTGATGCACCTCTTGCTGTGCTGCAACAGAGAAAATAGTCTATGGCTTGGGTGGTTGGGGTCTTTCACGATTTTCCAGGCATTATTTTTACACCACCTGATATACAGGTCCTGGATGGCAGGGAGCTCGACCCCAGTGATGGGCTGTCCGTACAACCCTCTGTAGCGCCATGAGATCCTAGCCTTCCTGCTGCCTGCGCGCAGTCTACTCTTAACTAACTTTAAAGTTAGTTCAATATAGTGACTTACCAAGAGATTTAGTAGAAAGAAGCACATCTAGCTACCCTACCATAACAACACAGCATAAACAACACGTTAGGGAAACAATATATCATTATATGCCGTAGCAGAATTCTACTGCCGAAAAAGGTAGACACTTCTGATGGGACACTTTTTTTTGTTATCAATTATCGACATGTTACTGTACTGCATTATTATGTGTGTAAAGGGTGGCGGTAGAGAACTTCACTGCCTGGCCCTAGCGGGCATGCATATGTGGCCATTATTCTGCATTGTGAATTGACTGGAATTGTAATATTTTGTTATCTTTTTAACGGAAACCCGATTTATTTTTTAAATTGTATTATTAGGCCCGTCTGAAGTTTGCTAGAGAGCATTTGGATGATCCAGAAGAAGATTGGGAGAATGTCATATGGTCAGATGAAACCAAAATATAACTTTTTGGTAAAAACTCAACTCGTCGTGTTTGGAGGACAAAGAATGCTGAGTTGCATCCAAAGAACACCATACCTACTGTGAAGCATGGGGGTTTCCACCACATCATGCTTTGGGGCTGTTTTTCTGCAAAGGGACCAGGACGACTGATCCGTGTAAAGGAAAGAATGAATGGGGCCATGTATCGTGAGATTTTGAGTGAAAACCTCCTTCCATCAGCAAGGGCATTGAAGATGAAACGTGGCTGGGTCTTTCAGCATGACAATGATCCCAAACACACCACCCGGGCAACGAAGGAGTGGCTTCGTAAGAAGCATTTCAAGGTCCTGGAGTGGCCTAGCCAGTCTCCAGATCTCAACCCCATAGAACATCTTTGGAGGGAGTTGAAAGTCTGTGTTGCCCAGCAACAGCCCCAAAACATCACTGCTCTAGAGGAGATCTGCATGGAGGAATGGGCCAAAATATCAGCAACAGTGTGTGAAAACCTTGTGAAGACTTACAGAAAACGTTTGACCTCTGTTATTGCCAACAAAGGGTATATAACAAAGTATTGAGAAACTTTTGTTATTGACCAAAAACGTATTTTCCACCATAATTTGCAAATAAATTCCTCAAAAATCCTACAATGTGATTTTCTGGATTTCTTTTTCTAATTTTGTCTGTCATAGTTGAAGTGTACCTATGATGAAAATTACAGGCTTCTCATCTTTTTAAGTGGGAGAACTTGCACAATTGGTGGCTGACTAAATACTTTTTGCCCCACTAAGTGCTGAAAACAAATCACGTTGTATTTGTCACATGCACCGAGTACAGCAGGAATACAATCTTACAGTGGAATGCTTACAAGCCCGTAAACAACAATGTAGTTAAGAAAAATACCTACAAAAAACAATAAATAAAAGTAACATAATTAGAGTGCAGCAGTAAAATAACAATAGCGCGGCTATATACAGAGGGTACCGGTACAGAGTCAATGTGCAGGGGCACCGGTTAGTCTAGGTAATTGAGGTAATATGTACATGTCGGTAGAGTAACTATACATAGATAATAAACAGAGTAGCAGCAGTGTAAAAGAGGCGGGCAATGCAAATAGTCTGGGTAGCCATTTGATTAGATGTTCAGGAGTCTTATGTCTTGGGTGCTGTTTAGAAGCCTCTTGGACCTAGACTTGGCGCTCCGGTACCGCTTGCCGTGCGGTAGCAGAGAGAACAGTCTACGACTAGGGTGGCTGGAATCTTTGACAATAGGGCCTTCCTCTGACACCGCCTGGTATAGAGGTCCTGGATGGCAGGAAGCTTTGCCCCAGTGATGTACTGGGCCATACGCAGTACCCTCTAGTGCCTTGCGGTCGGAGGCCGAGTAGTTGCCATACCATGCAGTGATGCAACCCGTCAGGATGCTCTCGATGGTGCAGCTGTAGAACCTTTCGAGGATCTGAGGACCAATGACAAATATTTTCAGTCTTTTGAGGAGGAATAGGTTTTGTCGTGCCCTCTTCACAACTGTCTTTGTGTGCTTGGATCATGTCAGTTTGTTGGTGATATGGATGGCAAGGAACTTGAAGCGCTCAACCTGTTCCACTGCAGCCCTGTCGATGAGAATGGGGGCGAGCTCGGTCCTCCTTTTCCTGTAGTCCACAATCATCTCTTTTTGTCTTGATCACGTTGAGGGAGAGGTTGTTGTCCTTGCACCACACGGTCAGGTCTCTGACCTCCCTATAGGCTGTCTTGTCGGTGATCAGGCCTACCACTGTTGTGTCATCAGCAAACTTAATGATGGCGTTGGAGTCGTGCCTGGCCGTGCAGTCATGAGTGAACAGGGAGTACAGGAGGGTACTGAGCACGCACCACTGAGAGGCCCCAGTGTTGAGGATCAGCGTGGTGGATGTGATGTTACCTACCCTTACCACCTGGGGGCGGCCTGTCACGCTTAGTTCCTTCAAAGGTTATCACTATGGTGTTGAACGCTGAGCTATAGTCAATGAATAGCATTCTCACATGGGTGTTCCTTTTGTCCAGCTGTGAAAGGGCAGTGTGGAGTGCAATAGAGATTGCATCATCTGTGGATCTGTTGGGGCGGTATGCAAATTAGAGTGGGTATAGGGTTTCTGGGATAATGGTGTTGTGAGCCATGACCAGCCTTTCAAAGCACTTCATGGCTACAGACGTGAGTGCTACGGGTTGGTAGTCGTTTAGGCAGGTTACCTTAGTGTTCTTGGGCACATGGACTATGGTCATCTGCTTGAAATATGTTGGTATTACAGACTCCGACAGGGAGAGATAGAAAATATCAGTGAAGACACTTACCAGTTGGTCAGCGCATGCTCGGAGTCCACATCCTGGTAATCCGTCTGGGCCTGTGGCCTGAATCTTGATCTGTTTTAAAGGGCTTACTCACATCAGCTGCGGAGATCGTGATCTCAGAGTCGTCCGGAACAGCTGATGCTCTCATGCATGTTTCAGTGTTACTTGCATTGATGCGAACATAGAAGTAATTTAGCTCGTCTGGTAGGCTCGTGTCACTGGGCAGCTCTCAGCTGTGCTTCTCTTTGTAGTCTGTAATAGTTTGCAAGCCCTGCCACATACGATGAGCATCGGAGCCGGTGTAGTAAGACTTGATCTTAGTCCTGTACTGATGCTTAGCCTGTTTGGTTCATCAGAGGTTATAGTAGGATTTCTTATAAGTTTCGGGGTTGGAGTACCACTCCTTGTTACCGGCAGCTCTACCTTTTAGCTCAGTGAGGATGTTGCCTGTAATCCATGGCTTCTGGTTTTGGTGTGTCCACACAGTGACTGTACGTACAACTTCATCGATGCACTTATTGATGAATCCAGTGACTGATGTTGTGTACTCCTCAGTGCCATCGTAAGAATCCCGGAACATATTCCAGTCTGTGCTGGCAAAACAGTCCTGTAGCTTAGCATCTGCTAAGCAGATGACCACTTTTTTTATTGACAGTCACTGGTGTTTCCTGCTTTAATTTTGCTTGTAAGCAGGAATCAGGAGGATAAAATTATGGTCAGATTTGCCAAATGGAGGGCGAGGGAGAGCTTTGTTCACGTCTCTGTGTGTGGAGTAAAGGTGGTCCAGAGCCCCCCCCCCCCCTTTTTGTTCTTCTCTGGTTGCATATTTAACATGCTGGTAGAAATGAGGTAAAACGGATTTAAGTTTCCCTGCATTAAAGTCTCCGGCCACTAGGAGCGCCGCCTCTGGATGAGCGTTTTCCTGTTTGCTTATGGCCAGATACAGCTCATTGAGTGCGGTCTTAGTGGTGGTATGTAGACTGCTACAAAAAATACAGATAAACTCTCTAGGTAGATAAGCTGTAGCCCACACTATCATGAAATACTCTACTTCAGGCAAGCAAAACCTTGACACTTTTTTTTAGATATCGTGCACCAGCTGTTTATAGATATCCGTAGAGACCGCAGCCCCTTACCAGAGGCTGTTGTTCTATCCTGACGATACAGTGTATGACCCGCCAGCTGTATGTTATTCGTGACGCCGTTCAGCCACGACTTGGTGAAACATGAGATGTATTACAGTTTTTAATGTCCTGTTGGTAGGATATACGTGCTTGTAGTTCGTCCACTTTATTATTGAGCGATTCTACTTTTGTTTGGGTGTTTAGGAGTAAATACCTTTCGTCCGACTCATTAAAGAAAAATTATTTGTCCAGTTCAAGGTGAGTAATCGCTGTTCTGATGTCCAGAAGTTATTTTTGGTCATAAGAGACGGTAGTAGCAACATTATGTACAAAATAAGTTTTAAAAAAAATAAAAAAATAAACAAGATAGCACGGTTGGTTAAGAGGCCATAAAAACGGCAGCCGCCCCCTCCGGCGTCATCTGAAAATTGTCTCCCTATTTAAAAAGAAGATGGAGAACAAGCTATTAAGGAAAATACTTGTGTTTTTGGTGCAGGTACAGCCAACTAGTGCAAAAACAATTTTGCGATTTATTGTCATTACTATATATCTTCAGAAATAATATCCCAATATGTAAATATCGATTTCCTTTCCACCACTAGTATTTATGGAGAAAAGTATTCTGGCTACACTGAGAAAAGGACAGGAGAAAAGTAGCTATGTCAGAGTGCTGTCTGCTGATAGAATGCCTGTTTTGTGAATTCTTATCCAAGTGTAGAAGTGCAACTGAAGCACAAAATCTACAGTAAGAAGCACTTTAGAGCTGCATTTACAAAGCGCAGAGATATTTCTTATGCGTTTTAGCTTAGATTTTTTTGCAAAAAAAAAACAAGTTCTGCATTTACGCGACCCCTAAGTTTAACTTGCTAGTTATGTGATTTGAGTGATTTGGTCTTATGTAGCAACATTTTAAATGTTTTTTTATTTTTACATTGGATAAAAGTGGAGACTCGGAGCTAGAAAATTGTATATAATACGCTGCAATTTGAGGAACAAATGGGGAAAGTAATTCTGCTTTGAAAGTTGATAAACTTGTAACCCCACTTTTGAGAAAATGTCCCTTGAATGTTTTGGGACACCTACTGGAGAGCTCTTCTTTTTCTACATCCATTCAGCATCGTTCACACCCTCTTAAGCATTAGCCCCACCCATCTCTTTAAGGATTCACATTTGAGGCCATGTGCTAAACAGTGAGTATGGTAGTGTACAACCAAAGATTAAGATGTAAGGCTGGTTTATACTACTACAATCGACATGTCACTGCGACAACTGTATACAGACATTGTGGACATTCTATTGTCGTCCGACATCAAATTTATCATTGTCGTTATGAAAGAGTATGAACACCCAAATGTCATGCAGCCTGTCATTTTTGTGTTTACTTTTTCATAATGACAACGATAAATTTGATGTTGGACAACAATAGAATGTTCATGATGTCACTGCGACAACTGTATGCAGACATGTCGATAGTAGTAGTATAAACCAGCCTTACGTCTTAATCTTGTATACTCACTGTTTAGCACATGGCCTCAAATGCAGCCTGTCAGCCTGGGGGTCCAAAATATCATAACAGGTGCATTTTAACACAAATAAACCCATCCGCTTAAAAATGAATTTAGTAGATGTCAATCTAGGAAATCAGGCAACTAAAAGCAACTTTCTAAACAATGTTTTTGGTTCGTTTCTAGCTTGTTAGGTGTAAACAGTACAGTGAGATGGTTACTTGCATAGTGGAGTCTTTTTGTTTAGACATGTAGCTAGCTAAACAAAACTGTTCATTTGCACAATATCTTTCATTCGCTTGTAAATGTCCAAACTCACCAAAAATGACATTTTTGGTAGCTCCTACCTAATATATATATAACTTCATGAGCTGGATTGCCTGTCTTTGCAATTAGTTTATTTTCGTTTGGGCTCGTTAGCATATTTAGCTAGCAGCCTCCATGGAAATTCACTATTACCTTTGCTAATTCTGTTAGCATTCCGGTAATAGACGGCCAATGTAAAAATAAATATATATATATATTTTTGGGTGCCTCATTGTGTACTAAGCCAGTAATATCGTAAATCCTTGGATGAGAGAAGGACAGTATGACGATATGAAAATCTGGATACTGCCCAACCATAGTTTCCATATGTTTGTATGCATGTTCGGGAATACTTTTTTTTAAACATTTTGTTACGTTTCAGCCTCATTCTAAAATATATCAAATTATTTTTGTTTTTTTACTCGTCTATCTACACACAGTATCCCATAATGACAAAGTAAAAACTGTTTTTAGGTATTTTATTAAAAATACATAACTGAAATATCACATTAACATACAATACCAGTCAAAACGTTGGACACACCTACTCATTCAAGGGTTTTTCTTTATTTTTTTTTACTATTTTCTGTATTGCAGAATAATAGTGAAGACATCAAAACTATGAAATAACACACAGAATCATGTATTAACCAAAAAAGTGATGAACAAATCAAAATAGATTTTAGTTTCTTCAAAGTAGCCACCCTTGCACACTCTTGGCATTCTCTCAACCAGCTTAACCTGGAATGCTTTTCCAACAGTCTTGAAGGAGTTCACACATATGCAGAGCACTTGTTTGCTGCTTTTCCTTTACTCTGCAGTCCAACTCATCCCAAACCATCTAATTTGGGTTGAGGTTGGGTGATTGTGGAGGCCAGATCATCTGATGCAGCACTCATCATGCTCCTTCTTGGTCGAACAACTCTTACACAGCCTGGAGGTGTGTTTTGGGTCAATGTCCTGTTGAAAAACAAATTATAGTCTCACTAAGTGCAAACCAGATTGGATGGTGTATTGCTGCAGAATGCTATAGTAGCTTGCTGATTAACTGTGCCTTGAATTCTAAATGAATCACTGACAGTGTCACCAGCAAAGCACCATCACACCACCTCCTGCATGCTTCAAGGTGGGAACTACACATGCAGAGATCATCCATTCATCTACTCTGCGTCTCATAAAGACACGGCAGTTGGATCCCAAAATCTCAAATTTGGACTCATCAGACCAAAGGACAGGTTTTCACCGGTCTAATGTCCATTGCTCGTGTTTCTTGGCCCAAGCAAGTCTCTTCTTATTATTGGTGTCCTTTTAGTAGTGGTTTCTTTGCAGCAATTCGATCATGAAAGCCTGTTCACGCAGTCTCCTCTGAACAGTTGATGTTGAGACTTGTCTGTTACTTGAACTCTGAAGCATTTATTTGGGCTGCAATTTCTGAGGCTGGCTAATGAACTTGTCCTCTGCAGCAGAGGTAACTCTGAGTCTTCCTTTCCTGTGGCGTTCCTCATGACAGCCAGCTTCATCATAGCACTTGGTGGTTTTTGCAACTACTTGAAGAAACTTTCAAAGTTCTTGAAATTTTCCGGATTGACTGACCTTCATGTCTTAAAATAATAATGGACTGTTGTTTCTCTTTGCTTTTTTGAGCTGTTCTTGCCATAATATGGACTTGGTTTTTTACCAAATAGGGCTATCTTCTTGTCACAACACACAACTGATTGACTCAAACGCATTAAGAAGGAAAGAAATTCCACTAACTTTTAACAAGGCACACCTGTTAATTGAAATGCATTCCAGGTGACTACCTCATGAAGCTGGTTGAGAGAATGCCAAGAGTGCTGTCATCAAGGCGAAGGGCGGCTACTTTGAAAATATTGTAAAAATAAAGGAAAAACCCAGGAATAAGTAGGTGTGTCAACTTTTGACTGGTACTGTAAGTATTCAGACCCTTTACTCATTATTTTTTTGAAGGACTTTGGCAGCGATTACAGCCTCTGGCCTTCTTGGGTATGACGCTACAAGCTTGGCACATCTGTTTTTGGGAAGTTTCTCCCTTCTCTGTAGATCCTCTCAAGCTCTGTCAGGTTGGATGGGGAGCTTCGCTGCACAGCTATTTTCAGGTCTCTCCAGAGATGTTCGATCGGCTTCAAGTCCATGCTCTCGCTCAGCCACTCAAGGACATTCAGAGACTTGTCTCGAAGCCACTCCTGCGCTGTCTTGGCTGTGTGCTTTGGCTCGTTGTCCTATTGGAAGGTGAACCTTTGCTCCAGAGTGCTCAGGACTTCATCAAAAATCACTCCGTTCATCTTTCCCTCAATCCGGACTAAATCAAATTTATTTATATAGCCCTTCTTCCATCAGCTGATGCCACAAAGTGCTGTACAGAAACTCAGCCTAAAACCCCAAACGGCAAGCAATGCAGGTGTAGAAGCACGGTGGCTAGGAAAAACTCCCTAGAAAGGCCAAAACCTAGGAAGAAACCTAGAGCGGAACCAGGCTATGAGGGGTGGCTAGTCCTCTTCTGGCTGTGCCGGGTGGAGATTATAACAGAACATGGCCAAGATGTTCATAAATGACCAGCATGGTCAAATAATAATAATCACAGTAGTTGTCGAGGGTGCAACAGGTCAGCACCTCAGGAGTAAATGTCAGTTGGCTTTTCATAGCCGATCATTGAGAGTATCTCTACCGCTCCTGCTGTCTCTAGAGAGTTCAAAACAGCATGGTCAGGGTTCCATAGCCGCAGGCAGAACAGTTGAAACTGGAGCAGCAGCACGGCCAGATGGACTGGGGACAGCAAGGAGTCATCATGCCAGGTAGTCCTGAGGCATGTTCCTGGTACATGTCAGAGCAAAAACCAAGCCAGGAGGTCTCGACTAGTCTCCCTGCTGCTGAAAAACATCCCCACAGCCTGATGCTGCCACCTTAATGTTTAACCGCAGGGATGGTGCCAAGTAGTTCACTCCATGTTTCTCATGGTCTGAGAGTCTTTTAGGTTCCTTTTGGCAAACTCCAATTGTGCTGCCATGTGCCTTTTACTGAGGAGTGGCTTCCGCCAGGCTAGGAAGAGTCTTGGTGGTTCAAATCTTCTTCCATTTAAGAATGATGGAGGCCACAGTGTTCTTGGGGACTTTCAATGCTGCAGAAATGTTTTGCTTCCCTTCCCCAGATCTGTGCCTTGACGCAATCCTGTCTCTGAGCTCTACAGACAATTCCTTCGACCTCTTGGCTTGGTTTTTGCTCTGGCATGCACTATCAACTGTGGGACCCTATATAGACAGCTGTGTGCCTTTCCAAATAATGTCCAATCGATTGAATTTACCACAGGTGGACTCCAATCAAATTGTGGAAAACGCTCAATGATGATCAATGGAAACAGGATGCCTCTGACCTCAATTTCAAGTCTCATAGCGAAGGGTCTGAATTCTTATCTACATAGGCTGTTTCTGTTTTTTATTTTTAATACATTAGCAAACATTTCTAAAAACCTGTTCGCTTTGTCATTATGGGGTATTGTGTCAAGATTGAGGAACATTTTTTATTTAATTCATTTCAGAATAAGGCTGTAACGTAACAATGTGGAAAAAGTCCAGGGGTCTGAATACTTTCCTAATGCACTGTATTTGATTCCAATCCAGCCATCCCGTCAGTAGAGGATGCATGGATATTTTAAAAAAATGCCTTCCTAACAATCTTAAATAAACATGCCCCATTCAAGAAAATTAGAACCAGGAACAGATATAGCCCTTGGTTCTCCCCAGACCTGACTGCCCTTAACCAACACAAAAACATCCTATGGCGTTCTGCATTAGCATCGAACAGCCCCCGTGATATGCAGCTGTTCAGGGAAGCTAGAAACCGTTATACACAGGCAGTTAGAAAAGCCAAGGCTAGCTTTTTCAAGCAGAAATTTGCTTCCTGCAACACTGACTCTAAAAAGTTCTGGGACACTGTAAAGTCCATGGAGAATAAGAACACCTCCTCCCAGCTGCCCACTGCACTGAAGATAGGAAACACTGTCACCACTGATAAATCCACCATAATTGAGAATTTCAATAAGCATTTTTCTACGGCTGGCCATGCTTTCCACCTGGCAACTCCTACCCCGGTCAACAGCACTGCACCCCCAACAGCAACTCGCCCAAGCCTTCCCCATTTCTCCTTCTCCCAAATCCATTCAGCTGAAGTTCTGAAAGAGCTGAAAAATCTGGACCCCTACAAATCAGCCGGGCTAGACAATCTGGACCCTTTCTTTCTAAAATAATCTGCCGAAATTGTTGCCACCCCTATTACTAGCCTGTTCAACCTCTCTTTCGTGTCATCTGAGATTCCCAAAGATTGGAAAGCAGCTGCGGTCATCCCCCTCTTCAAAGGGGGGGACACTCTTGACCCAAACTGCTACAGACCTATATCTATCCTACCATGCCTTTCTAAGGTCTTCGAAAGCCAAGTCAACAAACAGATTACCGACCATTTCGAATCTCACCATACCTTCTCTACTATGCAATCTGGTTTCAGAGCTGGTCATGGGTGCACCTCAGCCACGCTCAAGGTCCTAAACGATATCTTAACCGCCATCGATAAGAAACATTACTGTGCAGCCGTATTCATTGATCTGGCCAAGGCTTTCGACTCTGTCAACCACCACATCCTCATCGGCAGACTCGACAGCCTTGGTTTCTCAAATGATTGCCTCGCCTGGTTCACCAACTACTTCTCTGATAGAGTTCAGTGTGTCAAATCGGAGGGTCTGCTGTCCGGACCTCTGGCAGTCTCTATGGGGGTGCCACAGGGTTCAATTCTTGGACCGACTCTCTTCTCTGTATACATCAATGAGGTCGCTCTTGCTGCTGGTGAGTCTCTGATCCACCTCTACGCAGACGACACCATTCTGTATACTTCCGGCCCTTCTTTGGACACTGTGTTAACAACCCTCCAGGCAAGCTTCAATGCCATACAACTCTCCTTCCGTGGCCTCCAATTGCTCTTAAATACAAGTAAAACTAAATGCATGCTCTTCAACCGATCGCTACCTGCACCTACCCGCCTGTCCAACATCACTACTCTGGACGGCTCTGACTTAGAATACGTGGACAACTACAAATACTTAGGTGTCTGGTTAGACTGTAAACTCTCCTTCCAGACCCATATCAAACATCTCCAATCCAAAGTTAAATCTAGAATTGGCTTCCTATTTCGCAACAAAGCATCCTTCACTCATGCTGCCAAACATACCCTTGTAAAATTGACCATCCTACCAATCCTCGACTTTGGCGATGTCATTTACAAAATAGCCTCCAATACCCTACTCAACAAATTGGATGCAGTCTATCACAGTGCAATCCGTTTTGTCACCAAAGCCCCATATACTACCCACCATTGCGACCTGTACGCTCTCGTTGGCTGGCCCTCGCTTCATACTCGTCGCCAAACCCACTGGCTCCATGTCATCTACAAGACCCTGCTAGGTAAAGTCCCCCTTATCTCAGCTCGCTGGTCACCATAGCATCTCCCACCTGTAGCACACGCTCCAGCAGGTATATCTCTCTAGTCACCCCCAAAACCAATTCTTTCTTTGGCCGCCTCCCTTCCAGTTCTCTGCTGCCAATGACTGGAACGAACTACAAAAATCTCTTAAATTGGAAACACTTATCTCCCTCACTAGCTTTAAGCACCAACTGTCAGAGCATCTTACAGATTACTGCACCTGTACATAGCCCACCTATAATTTAGCCCAAACAACTACCTCTTTCCCAACTGTATTTAATTTATTTATTTATTTTGCTCCTTTGCACCCCATTATTTTTATTTCTACTTTGCACATTCTTCCATTGCAAAACTACCATTCCAGTGTTTTACTTGCTATATTGTATTTACTTTGCCACCATGGCCTTTTTTGCCTTTACCTCCCTTCTCACCTAATTTGCTCACATTGTATATAGACTTGTTTTTTTTTACTGTATTATTGACTGTATGTTTGTTTTACTCCATGTGTAACTCTGTGTCGTTGTATGTGTCGAACTGCTTTGCTTTATCTTGGCCAGGTCGCAATTGTAAATGAGAACTTGTTCTCAACTTGCTTACCTGGTTAAATAAAGGTGAAATAAAAAAAAAATTAAAACAAATTACAATGAGCCCATACTCCTATAGCTTCTCCCACCAACCTTTTCTGGTGTATTGGCACTCTTGACGGTGTACTTTCCCATGATGAGAGAAACGTCTCTTGAGCAAGGCTTATTAATCAATCCAATGAGTCAATGCAGTGAATCAGCAGAGCTACAGCCTGGCAGTGAAAAATACCTGGCAAACAGGACCTCTGCTGACTGATAAATGGGTGTGTGTGTGTGCGTTTAAACAAGACATCATCCACACTGCATGGTTGACACATTAGTCATGTACTATGGAGGCATCAAGGTCTCTTCCTCTCTCTAACTCCATTTTTTTATTGAGGGGTTGGGTTAAATGCAGAAAACACATTTCAGTTGAATACATTCAGTTGTGCAACTGACTAGGTATCCCCTTTCCTTTCGTCTAAATGAAACGTCCTCCACTCATAATTACAGGAAGTCTGTACTAGAGCTGGGCAATATGAACAACAATTCTGGTAATTTATAATGATAAATAGAATGCTAAGTTTATAACATTTAAATGTTATCACCCTTAAAATTAGTACACTGAACAAAAATATAAACAACTATTTCAGGGATTTTACTGAGTTACAGTTCATATAAGATAATAAATCAAATGTAATTAATTAGGCCCTAATCTATGGATTTCACATGACTGGGAAAATGGATGCCTTAAAAAAAAGTAGGGGACTGGATCAGAAAACTAGTCGGTGTCTGGGGAGACATCTCCTTCACATAGTCTGATTGTGGAATGTTATCCCACGCGTCATTGGCTGTGCGAAGTTGCTGGATATTGGCGGTGTTAGGTTCTGAACAGAGAAACTAAAAAAATCTCGCTCCAAGTTTATTCACCCACAGTGTCATACAGCTGCAAATAAATTTTGCCTATGATCAAACAACGATTTTTACTGCCTGTCAGGGCAAGAGTAGTGGTGCAACTATTGTGCTGTTGTCTTCGCAGTCACTTCTCCATGATTGTTCATCAGTGACCTCCTGTTCACCTTATTCAACAGACCTGGGTCATCTGTTCAACTTTTCTCTCACAGTAATTTTCCACACACCTATTTCCTCTTCACCCTTCTTTGACCCCTGACATATACAGTTGATGTCGGAAGTCTACATGCACCTTAGCCAAATACATTTAAACTCAGTTTTTCACAATTCCAGACAGTTAGGATCACCACTTTTATTTTAAGAATGTGAAATGTCAGAATAATAGTCGACAGAATGCTTTAATTTCTTTCATCACATTCCCAGTGCGTCAGACGTTTACATACAATTTGTTATCAGTAAAAACACAAACTAATATGTACATCTAACTTTGTTACTTCTGTGAACTTTTCATTATTCTCCCTCATGAGGGAGAGAAATTAGAAAATACTTAAAGATTTGTGGGTATTTGGTAACGGAATTACAACGCACGAGGCAAATAATTTCTCAAACTAAATATGCGTTGCTATTTTATTTGTGTTTCTACTACCTTACGTCTTTGTCTGCTAGATGTTTTCTAAGACCCCTTTTCCAT
Organism: Oncorhynchus nerka; assembly: GCF_034236695.1. Classification (NCBI taxonomy): domain Eukaryota; kingdom Metazoa; phylum Chordata; class Actinopteri; order Salmoniformes; family Salmonidae; genus Oncorhynchus; species Oncorhynchus nerka. The sequence continues at coordinate 21,414,722 of NC_088396.1, forward strand.
CTGTTTGACCAGAAATCAAAGCCTTTGTTTAAAAATGGTTGGAAAATGTAATGGCCCCTTAATAAAAACATTTTTCATTTAACACCATGCTCCGATGAACTTCACATGCTCATGGGTCCTTTTTTTAGATGGAAATGCTCAGTACTAGCATAATGATATGCATTTGAGAGTATTTTAGCACTGCTAATGCTGACACTGCCATTCTGGTTGTTGATGATTATTATTTATTTTATTTTATTTATTTTTTTGAATTTTTCCCCATTTTTCTCCCCAATTTCGTGGTGTCCAATTGTTGTAGTAGCTACTATCTTGTCTCATCGCTACAACTCCCGTACAGCTCGGGAGAGACGAAGGTTGATAGTCATGCGTCCTCCGATACACAACCCAACCTAGCCGCACTGCTTCTTAACACAGCGCGCATCCAACCCGGAAGCCAGCCGCACCAATGTGTCGGAGGAAACACTGTGCACCTGGCAACCTTGGTTAGCACGCACTGCGCCCGGCCCGCCACAGGAGTCGCTGGTGTGCGATGAGACAAGGACATCCCTACCGACCAAGCCCTCCCTAACCCGGACGATGCTAGGCCAATTGTGCGTCGCCCCATGGACCTCGCGGCCGGTTACGACAGAGCCTGGGCGCGAACCCAGAGTCTCTGATGGCACAGCTGGCGCTGTACTACAGCACCCTTAACCACTGCGCCACCCGGGAGGCGATGATCATTATTATTACACTTTCCAGGTTGTTCAAAATGCTTACCATTGTACAGTATGGGGGGCAAACTCACGTCACCCACTAACAATGTGTTGATTTGGTAAGAGAATGGCCTGGGGGATAGAAATGGAGGGGGTTTAAACAGAGATCATAATACCACAATAACTTCAATGGATCAGCTCATTATCTTAGGTGGTCAATGGGCTTCTCTGAAACCCCATGGGTAACCACATGGATGTGCTTGTGTGTGTTTTGAAAGTGAGAGAGCGAGTAAGCATGCGCTGCATTCTCTGTGTGTGTTATTGAGTGTGTGTACATTAGGTCCAATCATTATTGGCACACTTATATAATAAAGATGAGCAGAAAAGACTGTACTGTATATAATAAGTACAAATACTGAGCTATATGCTTAAAAAAGGGAAATTATTTTATACTAATACAGGAAAATATACTTTGTTTAACAAGTTAAAAAAATTATTGCTACCCCTGTTTTCACTCTAGCACCTTCACCTTTCGAGTAAATGACACTGAGCCTTTTTCTAAAATATTTTATGAGCTTGGAGAACATGTTGGGAGTGATCTTAGACTGTACCTCCAAACAGAATCTTTCCAGATCCTTGATATCCTTCCACGTATGGACTGCCCTCTTCAATTCAAACCACATGTTTTCAATGGGGTTCAAGTCCTGAGACTGAGATGGCCATTGCAAAATTCAGATTTTGTGGCTATGAACTTCATGGGTCCTTTTTTACATGAAAATGACCTCCGTGTTATCCTCGCAGAGGGGAGGAGGGAGTAGTGGTAACGGGCGGCAATCATTTTGACCCTTTTACCCTTATATTGCTTGTTAAACAAACATTTTTCTCTGAGCAATTTAATCATTATAATATCATTTCTCAATTTTTCGGAGGAGACAATAGTTGAGTATTTGTATTATTTATTTTAGTATTTGTTTTGCTCATCTTTGTCCAGGTTGCCAGTAATTATGGGCCTGTTTGATCACCAGGCTGTGCGCTGTGTTTGAGTGGCAGGTGGTGGGATGGCTGGAATGATCTGTGGGTCTCTGTGGCCTGCAGTGTGAGCTCAGCTCCACGTACTAGGTACTAGCCACAAGGAGACTGGATCTACTGCTGGCACACACACTCGTAGGCATATCTCTACACACAAAGTAGGGAGGTGGCGAGGAAGTAATAAGGTAAGGGAGGAAGACCGAATGTAAGGAAATAACATTACTGTTGGCTATGCTGCTGGATTAAGGTTTTGGTGGAGTGTGTGGGAAGGATTTACCCTCCTGTGTTTTAGGTCAGAGGACAAGGAGGAAATATGAACAACATATCCCTCACTCCATCAGAGAGATCTGCCGCTCTCCATCCCCCAGCATTCCTCTCTTCCTCCTTTAGCTCTTATCTTTCTTTCTCCTCACGTCTTTCTCCTCCTGCGTCTCCTCCTTTTATCTCTTTCTCTTTATACCTTCATCTCTCTCTGCGTCATGTCTCTTTCCTGGCTGACTGGCTCTCTCTATCTTAGGGCTGGCACAATTAGTATTAACTGTGTAACCGTTATGGATGAAGATGGTCATAACGGTTTGATAATTTTTTTGTGGAACTGTTTCTGCTGTAACATGGACTCTCAACACCCCCATCAATGCAGCAGCACACAGAAATAGAATGAATAGAACAGGCTTGGAACCTAGGTCGTTATCAATAATACGGTGCAGAGCGTTCGATTTGGAGACCCCCAACTCCACTAAAACCATTGACAACTGTGCCATTTTCAAGGGATTGTTATCTCTTTTGGATGTAATATCATCACCTTTTTGAAGAGCGTAGTCAGAGTTACACGTTTCCGATCTATTCCACATTTACCTCTGTTATACAGAAGTAACTGCATGCTTTTCATGATCAGTAAATATCAATTGATCATGTATTTTCAGATTTCTGAGGGTAGCCGATGCATTTTGCATGTAGCTAGCTAGCTAGCTAAGCAAATGTCTAATTTAGCTTGCTTCATCAGAGATTAGGCTTTTGGAAAAAGCTTGATGTTGTCAGTTGGACTACTGTCATCAACACTATAGGTGGCAAGCAAATATAGCCATCTACCGGTAGTTGACCTTCACAGCCCTAGTCTCGCTCTCTGTCTTTCTCTCTTCTTGTCCATCTCTCTGTTGGTCTCTCTTTTTGCCTGAACAGTCTGGAGGGAGGGGGTTCAGGGAGAGAGTGTGCACGTGAGTTTCATACCACGTACTATTAGCAGCATATTAGCCACATATTGTTATGTGCTAGCTGTTGGTCTGTTTTGTTTTATAAATGCGCAATGAGCATAGAAATACATTTATAAGGAATTGGCAACTCCTTCTAGTTCTAAGAAGTATGCTTCTTATACAGGTAGGCAGGCCACTTTAAATTTGGAATATTTCTTATTTAACTCGGCAAGTCGTTAAGGACAAATTCTTATTTACAATGACGGCCTACCCCGGCCAAACCCTCCCCTTACCCAGACGACGCTTGGCCAGTTGTGCACCACCCTACGCGAATCCCGATCACGGCCGGTTGTGATACAGCACGGGATCAAACCAGGGTCTGTAGTGACTGCTCAAGCACTGTGATGCTGCGCCACTCGGGAGCCCTCTTGACACTTGATTTCAACATCTAAACAAAGTGAGCAGGCTTATGTAGTTCAAACAGTTGGAGACGGACAGAAGGGTCTATTCATAGCAGTGCAACAGTTTGACCTTGTTAGCAAGCAAATTGATCCAAGTTGGTTAGACTTTAAAGATTAGCTGGCTACTCACTAGCATGTGGGGCTGGTGTGCTTGAGAGATTGTTTATGAGACCGGTGTTCATTTTCCGTAAAGCCTGCTATAAGAAGTTAGTAATTATTAGTGGATGTGTATCGTTTGTTACATTTGTAACAATGGGTATGTTCATAGACAGACTTGAAAGCAATATCAGTGATTATTGCAAAAAAAGGTTAAATTATTTTAATAAAATGATTATTATTATGGTTGGTCTTATGGTTGCGGAAGACTTTTATATTAGCCTATGTATAATTTCACAAGGCCTGAATTAATTAGATTATTCCCGACTGTTTGAAATAGTGTATTGACCTTTTTTTAATGGTGCAACAAAGCTTCTGTCGAGAAAGTGAAAATGTAAATATAAATGGAGATATGATTTTTGGTCAGATGGCCCAGCCCTAGTCCTGTGCTATCCTGTGGCAGCTATATTCATTTTTGATGCTAATAGGCGCTAGCAGGGTTGCCAACTCAGATCAAACTCGATCCTAGAGATGATGGAATCCCTTTTAACGTGTTTACGTTTCAGTTATGTTATATTTAATTCAAGAATATTCCTGAATATCTCCAGGCCAAACTAGGGGGTAGCAAAGCAACCTTCTGAGCTAGCCTTTCCCTTCACTTGCAGACTAACTGTTATTAGCTACAGTATTAGGTGTCATTAGAGATTAATATCACAGATGGAACAATGAGCCAGATATTTCACCAGATGTATTGGCGTTTCCACTCCCTACCAAATATGGTGAAGAGAGGAAGCCAGATGGATTTTGACCTACATTCTGCAAAAAATGTTCCTCGATTTAAACATTTGATATCAATACATTTTTCTGTTTCCAAAACTAGAATCTGTAACAGTGGACTACGTTTTGTAGACCCTTTGCCACTGTTTGTAAAAATTGCCAAGTTTAGGAGTGCAAGAGTGAATTGAGTTATTGCACATGTGCAATTCACAGAGTAGGCTCTGTGAATTTCCCTAACGGACATATGCAAATAAATTCTAGAAGGTGCCAATAGGATCTCGCTTGGCTCTGTCCACCTTCTTGCTTGTTCTACCCACTATGATTAATTTGCTTCCATTGAAAATATCACCTCTCTGACCCCTGCGAGTGGAGCAGGGTGAACCTGTAGGTGAGGGGCAGGGATGCAGGCTCTACACAGGAAGAACGTGGAGAGGGATCCACTGTTCATATGGTCTGGCAAGCATGATATGAGCTCATTGATTGTTATTCTTCCTGTGCATCTTGCCCTTTATCTGCGTCTCTTCCTCTCTTTCCTCTTTCATTTTCTTGCTCTCTTTACTCCCTTTCTCTCCCCACCACCATATTTGTCTCTCCTCTTCCTCTGAGGATTTATTCCATCCTTTTTTCTCACTGTGATTTTGTCATATCCGAGCGGCTCGGGTGTCTGCTCTGCTGTCATAAACTGTGAGGGAATTGATACTCGTATAAATGACTTTGGTCTAATGAAAGCAGTAGTGGTGCTTGTGTAAAATCAGTGGGCAAGCCAAGCCGGGGGGGGGGGGGCATATAACAACCTATGTATTGTGATGATTGCTTTCTTTGCTCTATAACCTGTTAGGTCTATATATCACGGTCACAAGGCATATGAACTAAGGCCGAGACAATAAGAAGACAGTGGCAGAATAAATTCAACCACACCTTCTTATTTTTTTATCACAACACTGGAGAGCAACCTCCACAAAACATTATTGCATGTAACAAAGAGTTACATGACCTACTGGTCAAGCAAGTTAGTGTTTCTGACATTTTTGGACCACTAAACAACTATTGAAGTTGCAAAGAAAACAGGAGCTGCCTCCACTATTCAAGCACCATTTCACCGTTTTCCAACATTATTAAATCACCCATGTTTAGTCTAGTACAGTGACAACTAAAAGATACTAAAAACATTTTAATCCAAGCAACCTAATCTGAATGTGTCGGTCCCTGGTTCTGTTTGTTTGTTTGTGTGTGTGTGTGCGCGCATTTGTGCAAGTAGAAAAAACGTGTTTACTCACCCTACTTGTAGAGAAATGCCATCCTCCTTTAGCCATCCTACCTGGCTAAAATGTTTAATTTCATGGCCAACTTTAGCTAGTTAACATTAGCCTTCTACATATTGAACTTCCATCCTCTCAGGCCAGGAGCACAAAAATATATGAATTTATGGTTGGATCAGAATCGCCATTATAATCATTGGCCAGGATGGAGAATTAAGTAAAACCACAAATCCATATCTCCATCCATAGCTAATTTGGGAAAGGGACCATTTTAGTTAGCTAGCCACTGAAGGACAACATTACATTGAGATGCATTACGAATTTCTGTCAATGACGTATGCTCTCGAAGTGATTGGAGTGAAGCCAAATCCAAACTGGCTTCCCTTAACACTTTTGTTTGGTGCACCAGGACCATTCACAGTTTAGCTCACTCAGTTTAGCTCGACGCTGATTGGCTAATATTTTATAGAAAAAAATGATCATGGGAGACCAAATGCTCGCTTTCTTCCCTTGCATTCAATGCTACGGGCAGCAACAATGTCATACTCTTTAGGACCAGACTGCATCAGATGGTCTACAGAGACAGAGGGGGGCTGTTTCGCCCGCTCGGATGCTTTCTTCATTGAGATACATTCAGCCTCTTGCGAATTGAAGGAAAAGACGAAAGATTTGTATTTATATTTTTATTTTAGTTAACTAGGCAAGTCAGTTAAGAACCAATTCTTATTTACAATGACGGCCTACCCTGGCTAAGCCCTAACCTGGACGACGCTGGGCGAATTGTGCACCGCCCTGTGGGACTCCCAATCACAGCCAGTTGTGATGCCGCCTGGAATCGAACCAGGTCTGTAGTGACGCCTCTAGCACTGAGATTCAGTGCCATAGACCGCATAATAGTTTTAGTTCAAGGCCGCAATTGGTTGTAGAACGCTCTTTGGTTTCAGTAGCAGCTCTTATGACACTGGCTGTTCAGACCTGGGTCGAAATAGTATTTTGGTTTTCCATACTTAAGGTGTGCTTTATTTAGCCTTGCTGCCTGACATAATGGAACCAATAGGATAGTTCCGAAAGTTCAATGAAGTGCACACTGAGTCAATTGATGTTTTGACAGCCTTATCCAAGTGACAAATATGCTGATGTGTATATACAAATAATGCATTAAGAGAATGTGTTGATTGGGTTAGGGTTCACAGTTTAGCTTTAGCAGCTGTGGGGTTTAAGTAGGACTGTAAACTAAATTATTTGTCTTTCATTTCCCATATTTTTTTCCTTAGGGCTCTATCTGGCTTTAGTTATAGTTATATTTCATGATTCTCTACATGAGATCGGGAAGGTTTTAGTCTTATCAAACAGCACGCCAACTGAGATCCTCGTCCGTCGGTCTTCTGTTTGATCAGACTTCCTGAGGGCAGCTTGTGTATGTGTTAGACTTAGGCTGCAGAGATTATGAATTATAGAGTATTTGCGCTGTGTTACATGGTTCTGCACTACACCTCCCTCCCCATTCTCCTTCTCCGATCATTTTATCTCTCTTTTTTCCCAGTCTTACTGGCTGTTATTCTTCCTCTTTTCATCACCTCTTCCACTGTTCAAAAGCTCTGTGTTGTGTACCTAGAGGACACATTTTACAATAGAGCTAGAACTCTTCCTCCGCCCCCTTTCTCTCTCAGTATGTGGTTTTCTCTGCCATGTAAATTCATGACCACATAATGAACCTCCTCAGGGTAAAGGGCCTGCTAATGCTTAGGCTAACTCAGTCTCTCTCTTTTTCTCTCAATGATTGTATAGTGTATAGACTACAACAGATAGTCTTGAGTGTATAGATCTATAGGGCCTTTATGAATGGTGAGAATGCTGCTGTAGATTTGAAACAATTGCATATGAATTGTAAGTGATATGGTGACATTTCACCCGGTATATTAAAAGACAAGGTGAAGAAATGACCTTATTGTTTAAACAGACCGGATCCTCTTTGATCAACAGGAATGGGCTAGCTGATAGAGGCTAGGAGTGGATTAGGAATTAAGCATCCAACAACATGCTTCGAGAAGAGAGGACTTGATGTTTTGGACAGAACACCATGTATACCACTCTGGAACACTTAATTATGTTTGAGGAACAAAATGCTTTACCTGTGTGTACAGTACATACATGCAGGTTTTAGGGTTGTCCCATTGGTGTACATCAGGGACGAGCAACTGATGGCCCGCGGCCCCCCTTTTGAAGGCACTCGGCATCATCAGTTTTTCGTGTTAGCCCATGTCAGCTAGCATTTTTTTGATAGCTGGTCACAAAGCTAATGTAGCAATCTGAACTTGTTATCATGGTCTAATTACCGCCTGGGAGGCCACAATTGATTTTGTTGGTCAGGGCTCACTCAAATATCATATTAAAAAACGGCAAACATTTCTCTCCACCCTATGGGAAAATGTGTAGAATTGCAGGAAATAAGCAGTAAAACGCAGACCCGCAGGCATCTGTGTCCCCCTCATGATCATTTCAGATTCTTTTGTGTCCCCCATCAATGTTGCCCATCCCTGTAGATGGTAGAAGGAATTATACTCCACTGGAAAGTATTTTGGTCTCTCTTTACCCCTCTACTACTGAACTCACTCATACATTACACTCTTGTACACTTCTTTCTTCCTCTCCTTCCTGTCTGGTTGAAGTTTGTGTTTTTAATGAGAAACCCGAACCTCCTGAGAACTAATTATTATTTTTTTCACTAATTTATAAATCACCGCATATCTCCCGCTACCCACTCAGCATAGGATAGATACACTCACTGATGAGGGAGGATTGCCACTCAGAGAAAATATTATAATCCATGTTACAGGGCTCTAGACTAACTTTTTCCACTGGTGGCACTGGGGCTACCAACTTTTTCAGCTTATGGCATCAGCACATGATTTGGTCGCACCAATTTAATGACCTGACCGATGTACGTGCATTCCATATAGAACCAGGCTAATAATGACTAGACATCTTTTTTTAAATGTGCGTCCTTGCAGGGCTTGACATTCAGGTAAATTTGCCAGTGGCATCATTTAAGGCAAGGCACCACATCCTAATGGAGTATTTTTTTCTCCCTTAATCACAATTAACTTTTAGACACCAATATAATACTTTTTTTGTATTACAACTTTTTTTAAATGTTGTTTTAAAATGTACAATTTAGGCAATATATCATTAAATATACACATATTTCATATACCCCAATTCCATTTTTCTTGGCACTAGATGAAGTTAGCCTTTAAACATTTTGGTTTCACTTTGTTAAGACACTCCAGCATCAGACTTGTATAGTCCAGTTTGTTCACAATCTACTCTATCTTTCTATCTGTAAAATACTAAAGACATGTACATAAACTGCATCTGTTTAGTGCATATTTTCCAAGAAAAAATGTCATCTAGAATAATATTTTCGCAAAAAATAAACAATTCCCTGGTATATAAGTCTGGAGGATATACTGTATGTAAGAATAACCACACAATGTTGGTGAATGCAAATGCTTCTGAAGCTGAGAAAAATGTGTTGGCATGTGAGAACAGCGACTTTCAGGAAATGGCAGTTAAAGAGGAGTAGCCTACAACGAATTAAACCTACCGTTCATCAAATTCATATTTCGACCCAATCACTATCCCTTCAAAGTAAGTTACTACATATAGTCCAGTTTGTAACATTCTCTATGAATTGGGCTTTTAAATGATGTATGATTTACATGTAGTGAGCTTTGAAATGATGGATTTATGTCCATTTGAATGTGGTCAAAATGCATTTTTTTGCCCCTTATTTGTACTACTATTAAGAGGACAATATACCCCAAAATCTCAATAGATAAATTCATGAACAAATTTCATTTCAGCCTGTGGTGCCTCACCTTAAATGTTATTTTTCATTTGCGGGCCGTGCAAGTAGAATATAGCCTACCGTTAATACACAAATACATTTTAACTTGACTATCTTATTTACATTGATTGTTTGGAGGGGGAAAAAATGTTTGCGGATTCTCAAAAATGGTGTTATTGTTAGCAAGTTTTAACATTCACTCTGCAATTGTAGGGATCTAAAAGTCAGTTTTATCTTTTGGTGAATTCAGTTTTCCAGTTTTTTTTTCAGGGTTTCACTCTCAATCACCCTTTTAATTGAATTAAATTGCGTGCCTAGCAAGAGACTGTGTTTGGCTAGCCCTGTACTGTACAATGTGCTGTGTAAACTACATGTGATGGCAGAGTTTTGCAAGACAAATACCCTCGCGATTGATGCAAATCATCATGATATTCTGCCAGGTAAGCCTACTTTGCACTCAACAGTTTAATTGGTTTAAAGGTTTTTTGGGAAAGCCTGATGACTTCTCCAGAAGTATTATTTTTTTAGTTACAGTAGCTTGTCTTTCTCACTTGACTCTTAAACTAGAAATCTTTAACACCAATATTACATGGTAACAGCCAGTATGGGAACATCTACGGCAATGCTCTGGGAAGACACAGAAACTCATACTGTCAAGTCTAAGGGTCGCAAAAATTAGTGTTTTGGTTGCAGTTAAACTTTTTGAAATGTTTTCTGCATACAACATTTGGGACCCACTTGGCTTGTATTGATGTTTATATACAGAAATAATGAATAGGCTAATACAGTATATCATGCATACATACTGAACAAAAAGAAACACAACATGTTAAGTGTTGGTCCCGTGCCTCATGAGCTGAAATAAAAACGCACAAAAAGTTTATTTAGCTCAAATTTTGTTGGCATATTTGTTTATATCCCCGTTAGTGATCTTTTCTCATTTGCCAAGATAATCCATCCACCTGACAGGTGTGGCATATCAAGAAGCTGATTAAACAGTATGATCATTACACAGGTGCATCTTGTGCTGGGGACAATAAAAGGCCAGTTTTAAAATGTGCAGTTTTGTCACACAACACAATGCCACAGATGTCTCAAGTTTTGAGGGAGCGTGCAATTGGCATGCTGACTGCAGGAATGTCCAACAGAGCTGTTGCCAGGGAATTTATAGTTAAATTCTCGACCATAAGCCGCCTCCAACATCATTTTAGAGAATTTGGCAGTATGTCCAACCGGCCTCGCATCTGCAGACCAGTTCAGGACCTCCACATGCAGCTTCATCACCTGCGGGATCGTCTGAGACCAGCCACTCAGACAGCTGATGAAACCGAGGAGTATTTCTGTCTGTAATAAAGCCCTTTGTGGGGGAAAACATTTCTGATTGGATGGGCCTGGCTCTGCAGTGGGTGGTCCTGGCTGCCAAGTGGGTGGGCATATGCCCTCCAAGGACCACCATGGCTGCACCCCTGTCCAGTCATGTGCAATCCATAGATCAAAGCCTAATTTATTTATTTTAATTTGCTCATTTCCTTATATGAACTGTAACTCAGTAAAACCTTTGAAATTGTTGCATTTTGCGTTTTTATATTTTTGTTCAGTATACATTGTATTAAGTGTGAATGTTTAAGCCATCGGTCTCCAACAGGTAGATTAATTCTGTCTTCCTTTGCAAATTGTCATAAACAACCTTCCCGGCAACAATCCAATCAAAGCCACATTGACATTCCTCCTTTTTCATCCCCTCTTCCATTGTTCAAAAGCTCTTTGTATCTAGAGGGCACATTGTACAATAGAACTAGCACAGCTCTCTCTCTGTGTGTGTGGTTTTCTCTGCCATGTAAAACCACGACCACGTAATGAACCTCCTAGGGGTAACGGCCTGCTAACGCTTAACTCAGTCTCCTCGTTGTCCTTTTCCTCCTGCTCTTCCCCCACTTTCTCCTCCAACTCCTCTCTCTCCTCCCTTACCCATCAGTCTTACTCTTCTCCACCACAAGATGACAAAGACCACCCATTCTCTCCCTGCTTCCTGTCTCTGTCTCTTACTCACTCTCTACATTTCTATGCATCACAGTTTCCCTCTCTCCCCTTCACACTTCCACTCTGTCTCTCTGTCATCTGCTTCATACATTTTTATGTCTCTCTTTTCCATCTTTACGGTATACAATTATATCATTCACTGTCTCTCTCTTTCCCTTGCCCTCCTGTCTTTCAATCTGTGGTACACATTTGTGGTGTTTGACTGAAGTTACTGATGCACAGGTCCTGATTGCTGCCATGTGAAATGCTCTCCCTTCGACACAAACACACAGGGATTTGTTCATGTTTATCACTCCCACACATCGGGCCCCAGTGGAGCACACAGGATGACTTTGCCATGAGGAACCTTTTTGTTTTTGTCTGGCTGAGTCTTAATGAAGGCTGGTTCTCACTGTTGTTACTGCCCCGGAGGTCAGATGGCACATTTACACAGGTTGGCCTCTAACCTGAAAGGTCTGAGCTGCACCACAGAGACTCACAGCACTCACAGCTCTTGTGGGCAGGGTTGTAAACCCTCAGAGAGAGAGTGGGAGGGAAGACACACATTCCCACTTCAATAAAAAAAAAACTACACTCAAAATCAAAACGTATGCAAATGAAATGTTATCACATATACTGCCCCGAGCTTGTGATAAGATGCCATTTGCATAGGTTTCCGCTCTTTGAGTAGTTTTTGATATGGATGTGTTTCTTCTTTCCCTCTGTGTTATATCCTTTCCCTTGGATTTCATATTCCAGGGTGTGCATGTACCTTTTCCTCTCTCTGTCCTCCCTTGGGCCACAACCCAGCCTGACCTCCTTTCCTGACTCCGTTTAGCCCAGTGGTTTATCTTGGCTTCCCAGTGTGGGACGTCTGGAGGTCAGGACAACCACAGGGACTCCCCTGAGACCGCTCCTCTTCAGCTCGGAGCCCCCCACCCATCTCTAGAGATTTGTTCAAACAATAGAGGCAATACAGGGTTGCTAGAACTGTATCATTGAGGTGTCAGGCAAGTTAATTTAATCTTGGTGTGTGTGTGTTGTCCTACCTAATTTGTACCTTTTTTATTTCTCAGGGTCCCGTTCTATCCTAGAAGACACATGGACTAAAAGAAATAGGGGCACCAGGCGAGGTAAGTCTTGGAAAAGACAATAAGATAAACACACACACCAATACAAAAACCTTTTGAAAAGACGGGATGTATCCTTTTAACCAAAATCAAAACCCTCAGGTCCACTTTAGGTTAAGACTGTCACCTTTGACCTCTCACCCCTGCAGGCCCTCTGGCTGTCCTCTCAGCTGAGACCTGACTGCTGATTGGAGCCGGCCTGGTGTTCGTATAGGTGTGTGTGTGAGGAGATGAAGTCCAGTATGCGTCAGTGGCGGAGGCTGGTGTTTGTGGGCATGTTGGCATGGGCCCTCCTCTTCCTGGTTCTGCTATCCTACTTCCTAGATGCCCGCGTGGACAACGAGGCCCTGTCCTCTGCTGGCTCCTCGCTCTCCCAGCATCCCGACACGCGGCGCTTGTCCTCCATCCAAGCCGCCTCCCACCAGCAGCACCACTCCGTCATGGGCTCCCGACCCGAACCCGCCTACACCACCTTTACCACCATCTACCCAGACCCTAACTCTAACCATTACCCAGACTCCGAAGCAGAGCCTAGCCCCACTTCCACCACCTCAGAGCCTGGCCTGGAGCTGAGCCAGAGCTCAGACAGCGGTCCCTACGGGACCAGCCAGGAGGGCGTGGGGGGCAGCCGACAGCAGCAGGACTACCTGGACCCCCAGACCCTGGCTGCATGGTCCTCCTTTGGCACGGAGAACGTGGGTTCCCACTCCGACCAGGCGGTGACCCGCAGCCGTGAGAGAACCGCCTGGACCCCCTCCGATACTGAGTGGGGGCCCAACCGAACCAAGCGCAGATCCTCACGTGAGGATGAAGAGGGGGAGGAGGAGGGAGTTCAGACGAATAACAGCCACAGGAGGAGGACCACAGTGTGGGGGCGTAGGGGGAAGAGAGATGGGTGGGGAAAAGAGGAGGATTTAGAGGAGTACTACTTCTCCAAGTCGGCCTCGGTGGTGCAGCGACTTTGGCGGGGAAGTGTTTCCTCTGGAATGCTGTCCCCGCGGCTGCAGCGCGCTATGCGTGACTACCTGAGTGCCAACAAACACCACGTGACCTATAAAGGACGCAGACGGGCCGCCCAGAGCTCCAGGGAACTGCTGTGTGAGCTGAAGGATCAGGCCAGGCTGAGAACACTGGACGGGTCCGAGCAGCCCTTCTCCTCGCTGGGCTGGGCCCATCTGGTGCCACGCCTGGCCCTGGAGCAGCTCTACAGACAGGGGGGCCAGAGGGGCTTCAGGAGCTGTGCTGTGGTGACCTCTGCTGGGGCTATTCTGCACTCAGGCCTGGGGAAGGAGATCGGTGAGTGAAGGCTAGAGGGGTAGAGAGGGGAGTGGACAGGGGATGGTAGAGGAGGGGAGAGGGAAGGAAGAAAAGGAGATGGAGGGCAGGGGGAGGGAGGGAGGTATGCAGATTAAATGGGATGAAGGGATTGAAGGAGAACTGGGATACGATGGCTGAAACTTGATGCTTTTATTGGTACAGTAAATTGAAAAAAAAACACCTTTGTTTTCTGTTTTACCTAATGCCCTGATAAATAGAACCCTGGTCTTGCCTATATGTAACTGTGTGTCTGTCAGAGTGTGAAATACAGCATTGATCCTGAGCAGATTTCTCCGTGACAACCCAGTCTGTTTATGTGAGGGGAGAATGTCTCTTTACGAAGCGACATCCACAGCATTGATTGGGAAGTAAATTTGTCGTGTAACGCTATCGACTTCCCAATTCGCCCCACAGCCTAGTGTTAGCTTACTGTAGCACAGTGACGTGACATTTGGTCTTGGGCTCTAAACTGTCTCACACACCAAGTAGGAGACATCTATCACCCAGTAGTAACAATTTCTATGATTGGCTGAAAGGGAATTGGCATGTCATATTTCCCGAAGGGTCTAGAGCAGTTAATTTGGAGATCTTCTATATACTGTATCTCTAGAATACTTTGGTTGACTGCATTGCAGCTTGTCTTTGTGTGTGTGTGTCTTCTGTTCTCTGCGTTGGCGGCTCTATGTGGGCATGGGGAGAGTGTGAACTCGGGGACAGATGGCTCACTTGTTTAATTGTATAGATTAGCAGGAAATCAAACCATATTGATCTCACTTAGATACTCCTCATCTGTCCAATGCTGAGGTGTTTCTGGAAATACCTTCCTGTCTTCCCATCCTTTCCTTCACGTCAAAGTGTGTGTACAAGCATATGAATGTATGTTTGACATTAGAATCAATAAGATGAGAGGTTTGTGAATCTGTCGTTGGACATCTGTACCAGGCTAATGTTTCGCTGCCACCGTGTGGTGAATTGGCTGAATAACATCCTCAACGGCCTTCTACGGTTTAGTCGTCTCATCGCCTCACTGCTCTCTCCCGCCATATCTCTCCACATCCACCCCCCCTATCCATACACTCTCCTTCTGAATTCCAAATAGACCCCCACCCCTCAGCTATACCTTAGCTTAGGCCTTTGTGTAGATCAGAAAGGTGTCTCCAAGATGGTATCTGATAGGTGTATCCAAATGGTGAAAATTACACCTTTTCCTAACCAGAGCACAAGATGGCGTTATTACCACATGGGCATTTCCACGGTAACCGCATGATGCTGAGATTTCGATTTTCACTTGAAAATGTATGCCAAACAAAAACCATTGATTGCAAAGTTAAACAAATGGTACAACTCTATTTAAAAGTTTCTACTGACATTTTAACAGAAACACATTTACTTGAACAGAGTAGATGTAAAGTTGGGTTACAGAATGACAGTAAAACTCTGTTTAAATATCTACTCCGAAATTAAGATTCAAAGATGTCTGCTGGAAGAAAAAGTATATTTTGGTCATTGAGTGAGTGAAGTGGATTAACACCCAGTAACAGAATGCTGGTATCAGAATGACATCATGGGTCCCTGATTCTCTTCATGGTGGTAGGTCCTGAATAAGTACACACTAATATCCCCCTTTGCATGTTTGGGTGTTTATTCTACACACTGGCTATTATTCTAATGAGCTCGCTTGGGGCAAGACCACATTTGGTTGGTCCGGACCTGACCAAATCTGTGCCAATCATAGACTTATGTTTCACAAGTTTGGACATCACAGTAAAGCACAGTAGAGTACAGCACAGTATAATACAATCAATTCTACTGTACTAAACTCGACTACTGTATTGTACTGACCTCTACTCTAATTTTCTTTACTGTACAGTGCTCTACTGTATTGTACTGTACAAACTTGTGACACCGACGTCTATGACTTTATCTGGAAAAGGATGAGGTATGTAACAATTTGTTTGTATTTTTATTGCTTCATATTTTATCAAATCAGTTTTTTTCCTTATTCTGTTTATTTTTCCTTCAAATTCAGTTTTCTCCGCTTTGGGTGTAGATGCCCTTTAATTCAAGTAGCAAAATACTTAAGTTTGTGATGCAGAGTTTTCTGAACAAATCACCACTGGATTGATGCAAATAATCATGATATCTTTCTGCCAGGTAGGCATAGGCTACTTTGTAGTTAACATTTAATTGAGAAGGTTTTTGGGAAAGCGTTTCCATCTACCAGAAGATGGTTATTAGCATAATCGCTAACAACTAGACAAAGTGGTAGACACACACACACACACACACACACACACACACACAGAGGCCGGGTATTCCCGTGTCTCCTTATAAAGTTAAAGGAAAATACGAATCACTGATGCATTTTGTGTGACTTTATAATAATATTGAGCAAAATGAATACATTTTCTAATAAATTCAATAGATTTTAGTAGATGTTCAATACATTTTTGAATATTGTTGAATTCCGTTTTAATGTCTGCATTCCGTCCACATTCCCCGCATCATGGATTTTATAGGGCCCTAATATTTGGACTGCCGAAACTACTTTTCCACATCCATGGACTTCCGGTGTTGGTCGGTGCTCAGTGGGTGAGGAGGTTGGTGACAGTAAATGTAAACATTGTTAGTTTTTGTGGTAATTCTGTCAATGATTTGGCAAAATATAAATATTGAAATTAGTTGATATTTTTAAGACTTTGTCAGCTAAACATTTTCTAAAACCCCTTTTCCATCTGTTTGACCTGAAATCAAAGCATTTGGTTATTTCTTAAGGTGGAAAATGGTTGAAAATATATATATATAAATATGCCTTAAGTTCTCAAAAATATAGGCTCAGCTTTCTTTTTCTTAAATTTAATTTTTATTCATTTTTTAAAATTCATTTTTTAAAACTCTAGATACAAACTTATACATACAAATAACAACTTACAGACACACACAAACAATGACTACATCTCATCTGACCAGACCCGTATGTTCATACCCCCATCCCTAGTGCCTGCATTATTGTTTGCCACTTGGCCTTAAACTGAACCAATTAGTTTTTCTCGGTCACCCGTGCCATGTAAATAATCAAATATAAATGTTTCCATTGCGAAAATGGATTTGTAAGTTTAGTATAATTTTTTTTCTTGATGAGGGATAAGAAGAGAATTGCACAGCCCATTGGGTATCTCACTACACCCCCATATGCCATGTCTTGAAATGTGCAGAAAGACGGATTAAAAGTACATTTACATTGTAATAGTTCTGATAGCCAACTTTCTAGCTCCGCACATAAGCATGGATTATTGAGTCAGTATTAGTTTTTAAATCACGACTCTGCTGTAGAATTTGTGAATTTTGTCTTTTGTGTAATACATTCTATACATTAGTTTAGACTGGATTAAGTTTATTCTGAAAAGCTATCCTAGGATTGTTCCCTAAGGTTGTGTTTTTAGTCAGTGATATTGGTTCTTGTATAATACAGTGCCTTGCAAAAGTATTCACCCCCCTTGGCATTTTTCCTATTTTGTTGCATTATAACCTGTAATTTAAATTGATTTTTGTTTGGATTTCATGTAATGGACATACACAAAATAGTCCAAATTGGTGAAGTGAAATGAAAAAATGACTTGTTTCAAAAGAATATAAAACGTAAAAGTGGTGCGTGCCCCTTTTTGCTATGAAGACCCTAAATAAGATCGGGTGCAACCAATTACCTTCAGAAGTCACATAATTAGTTAAATAGATTGCACACAGGTGGACTTTAAGTGTCACATGATCTGTGTGTATATATACTCCTGTTCTGAAAGGCCCCAGAGTCTGCAACACCACTAAACAAGGGGCGCCACCAAACAAGCGGCATTATGAACACCAAGGAGCTCTCCAAACAGGTCAGGGACAAAGTTGTGGAGAAGTTCACATCAGGGTTGGGTTATAAAAAAATATGGCACCACAACTAACCTGCCAAGAGAGGGCTGCCCACCAAAACTCACGGACCAGGCAAGGAGGGCATTAATCAGAGAGGCAACAACGAGACTAAAGATAACCCTGATGGAGCTGCAAAGCTCCCCACGGAGATTGAAGTATCTGTCCATAGGACCACTTTTTAAGCCTTACATTCCACAAAGCTTGGCTTTACGGAAGAGTGTCCAGAAAAAAATAAGCAAACATGTTTAGTGTACGCCAAAAGGCATGTGGGAGACTCCTCAAACATATGGAAGAAGGTACTCTGGTCAGATGAGACTAAAATTGAGCTTTTTGGCCATCAAGGAAAACCCTATGTCGGGCAAACCCAACACATCTCATCACCCCGAGAAGACCATCCCCACAGTTAATCATGGTGGTGGCAGCATCATGCTGTAGGGATGTTTTTCATTGGCAGGGACTGGGAAACTGGTCAGAATTGAAGGAATGATGGATGGCGCTAAATGCAGGGAAATTCTTGAGGGAAACGTGTTTGTCTTCCAGAGATTTGAGACTGGGACGGAGGTTCACCTTCAAGCAGGACAATGACCCTAAGCATACTGCTAAAGCAACACTTGAGTGGTTTAAGGGAAAACATTTAAAGTCTTGGAATGGCCTGGTCAAAGCCCAGACCTCAATCCAATTGAGAATCTGTGGTATGACTTAATAATTGCTGTATACCAGTGGAAACCATCCAACCTGAAGGAGCTGGAACAGTTTTGCCTTGAATAATGGGCAAAAATCCCAGTGGCTAGATGTGCCAAGCTTATAGAGACATACCCCAAGATACTTGAAGCTGTAATTCCTACCAAATGTGACTCTACAAAGTATTGACTTTGGGGGTGAATAGTTATGCACACTCAATATGTCTTTTTTTGTCTTGTTTGTTTCACAATCAAAAATATATTGCATCCTCAAAGTGGTAGGCATGTTGTGTAAATCAAATGAGACAACCCCCCCAAAAATATATTTTAATTCCAGGTTGTAAGGCAACAAAATAGGAAAAATGCCAAGAGGGTGAATACTTTCGCAAGCCCCTGTACATTTAACTTTCTTCCATATTGTTAGCTTTCATTTGACACCAAATGTAATGTGTCCCTATGAACTTCACATTAGTGCTCATGGGGCCTTTTCATGGAAATGCCCACATTGCTTGTACTTGACTGTTAATTTTGACCTGGGAAATGAGATGGGGGGGGGGGGGGGCTGCCTGTGGATCCAGTAATAGTACTTCAACAATATTGCTATATATGCTCTGAGAAATAAATGGTCCTGCACATGAGCCATACTAGCTAGTGGCAAGAGGACGAAAACCTACCATTTAACCATGACCATTTTAAAATGGTTTTATTTTTTATTGAACCTTTATTTAACTAGGCAAGTCAGTTAAGAACACATTCTCATTTACAATGACGGCCCACAAAAAGGAAAAAAGCCTCCTACGGAGACAGGTGCTGGGAGTAAAAGGTAAAATATAGGACAAAACACGCATCACAACAGGAGACAACACTACATAAAGAGACCTAAGACAACAACATTGCATGATGGCAACACATGACAGCAACATTGTAGCAACACAACATGGTAAAAGAACAAAACATGGTACAAACATTACTGGGCACAGACAACAGCACAAGGGCAAGAAGGTAAAGACAACAATACATCACGCAAAGCAGCTACAATTGTCAGTAAGTGTCCATGATTGAGACCATTAATCATAAGATTGTGTGTGTGAGACCATGTACACCTGAGTGTACAAAACATTAGGAACATGCTCTTTCCATGACCAGGTGAATCCAGGTGAAAGCATTGATCCCTTTTTGACTTGTTAAATCCACTTCAACAGTGTATATAGAGGGGAGGAGACAGGTTAAAGTGATTTTTAAGCCTTGAAACAGTTGAGACATGGATTCTGTATGTGGGCCATTCAGAGGGTGAATGGGCAAGACAAAGATTTAAGTGCCTTTGAACGGGGTATGGTAGTCGGTGCCAGTCACACCGGTTTGAGTGTGTCAAGAACTCAAACACTGCTGGGTTTTTCACACTCAACAGTTTCTCATGTGAATCAAGAAGGGTCCACCAGCCAAAGGACACCCAGCCAACTTGACAGAACGGCGGGAGGCATTGGAGTCAACATCCCTGTTGGACACTTTCAACGCCGTGTAGACTCCATGCCTTGACGATTTGAGGCTGTTCTGAGGGCAAAATAGGTGCAACTCAATATTAAGGTATTCCTAATGTTTTGTACACTCAGTGTATGTGTACACTTTGTGTGTGAAGGCCAGCAGAAGGGCACACTGCCTGTGTCTTATGTCAGTTTGAAGGCTTCCTGGAGATGTTTGATGATGATCATAGAACAAATACGAGTAGAGCAGGTGCCTGTGAAACTCCCTTCAGTTACACACGTTGACCACTAGAGAATACTCTCTCTCTGAGTAGTGATCATTTCATGTACTATTGCATCAAAGCACAGAGCTGAATCCTGCACTAGGTTGCTCATTTACCAGATTGCCCATGTCAAATGGCCATTCACGGTGATTGGTCATCCAGGTCGAGTGTTTGGACTATGGCTGAACGAGGGCAATCGGGGTGAAGTGGAAAAGGTCAAGGAGACTTAAAAGTGAAGAACTTCACTACCAGACTCTCAGGGTATCACTAGAGGTTAAGAAGAGGCAGGTAGGTAGACTCGGTGGCTGGACCAAGTGAACACTGCTCAAAAGACAGACTATTGGATGTCATCTTAGGGACTTGTCGTTTATGAGCACTTGATTGATTTTCTGTTTCTGAGGTGGCCTTTTGATATTTGGCTGCCAAAACTTGATTGTCTTAGCTAAGTAACAGCTGATTGACGTAGAGTGACACTTACATTTTTTCATCGAATGACACTTTGACTGACTTTATTTCTGACGTGTTTTCTTTCTGTCCCGCCCCCCAGATTCCCATGATGCAGTTCTGCGGTTCAACGCTGCGCCTACAGAGGGCTACGTGAGAGATGTGGGGAACAAGACCACCATCCGCATCATAAACTCACAGGTGTGTGTCATAAGGCTAACATGCATGTCACAAGCTAAGAGTCACTACAACAAGCTTCACGACTCCTCATATGTGCCTGTAATCAAGTGCCGTGGCCGAGTAAGTGATTCAGCATGTTGAATAGACCATGACTCACTCAAACAAACAACATGACTCCTCATCAATATGTGCCTGTAATCAAGTGCCATGGCTGAGTAAGTGATTCAGCATGTTGAATAGACCATGACTCACTCAAACAAACATGACTCCTCATCAATATGTGCCTGTAATCAAGTGCCGTGGCCGAGTAAGTGATTCAGCATGTTGAATAGACCATGACTCACTCAAACAAACAACATGACTCCTCATCAATATGTGCCTGTAATCAAGTGCCGTGGCTGAGTAAGTGATTCAGCATGTTGAATAGACCATGACTCACTCAAACAAACATGACTCCTCATCAATATGTGCCTGTAATCAAGTGCCATGGCTGAGTAAGTGATTCAGCATGTTGAATAGACCATGACTCACTCAAACAAACAACATGACTCCTCATCAATATGTGCCTGTAATCAAGTGCCATGGCTGAGTAAGTGATTCAGCATGTTGAATAGACCATGACTCACTCAAACAAACAACATGACTCCTCATCAATATGTGCCTGTAATCAAGTGCCATGGCTGAGTAAGTGATTCAGCATGTTGAATAGACCATGACTCACTCAAACAAACAACATGACTCCAAACACATGAGCCTGATTTGCATATAAATAAGAATGTGATTCATTCAAAGCAGGTGTGTGTGTGTGTGTGTGTGAACCAGCTGTCCTCCAGTACTAGGTAGACAGTGAGTGATTACCCTTACCCATTTTGTGTAAGTGGGTCTTCACCACAGCTCCAGTTCAGTCATCTTCTCCCAGTGAAGAAGTCATCTTCTCCCACTCAGCACAGAGAACAACATGCAGTAAAGACACACACACACTAGCGCATTCTACTACTGTCACACTAACAGTCAAAGCAACCGCAGAGCTCATTCTACTGTGGACCCACAGCTCCCATGGAGAGATGGGGAGAGGGCGAGTGTGTTTGTTTTCATGCGTGTGGGCACTGCAGTGCTGCATCTAGTTTCATGTGTAACCTTTGACCCCTCCACTTTACAGATCCTGGCCAATCCCAAGAACTACTTCAACACCAGCTCCCTGTATAAGAAGGTGACTCTGGTGGCCTGGGACCCTGCTCCGTACGCTGTCAATTTGCACAAGGTGTGGGAAATTTTAGATTCTCGTTGACTGTCTAGTTTTTATTTTGGTAATAGTTCTAAAATAACAATCTTATTTAAATACATATTGCTACATAGTTTTTTTTACATACTTTATATCTTGTTTTAGTCGTTTAAGTTTACACTGAAAAGGTTTTCCCATGTGCCGCTGCTAAATACATATAGAGGAAACACTGCACTCTACTCAAACCTTGCCCACCAATGGTGATATTTAAAGAGTTGCTCACCAGAGCCCATGGCACCTGTTGAATTGGTGGAAGATGGGCTATGGTTGCCATGGTTATGCTAGCAATGCTAATGAGGACCTGCGTAGTGAAAGGCCCCGTGTGGAAAAGTTAGCCTCGCTTGTCTGTTTAACTCACGGCCCTCAGGGACTGGGTGCTACTTCATATACACCAACACACTGACGGCATCAACGCAGATTTATTACATACCAGCTTTATATACCCTGCACTCCTCCTTTCTTCTCTCTCCAGTCCTCTGACACTCTCTCCTTCATCACCTCCACTTCTTATCCCATTCTATTTTACTTCTTATCCTCTTTTTCTCCTGCTTCTTATTCATCTCTTCCTTTATCTTCGCTTCCATATTTTTCTCCTCTTTTTCCCTCTGGCCATCCTCCCTGTTCTCTCCTCTTCTTCCCTCTGGCCTTCCTCCCTGTTCTCTCCTCTTCTTCCCTCTGGCCTTCCTCCCTGTTCTCTCCTCTTCTTCCCTCATGTTCTTCCTCCCTGTTCTCTCCTCTTCTTCCCTCTGGCCATCCTCCCTGTTCTCTCCTCTTCTTCCCTCTGGCCTTCCTCCCTGTTCTCTCCTCTTCTTCCCTCTGGCCATCCTCCCTGTTCTCTCCTCTTCTTCCCTCTGGCCATCCTCCCTGTTCTCTCCTCTTCTTCCCTCTGGCCTTCCTCCCTGTTCTCTCCTCTTCTTCCTTCTGGCCTTCCTCCCTGTTCTCTCCTCTTCTTCCCTCTGGCCTTCCTCCCTGTTCTGGCCTTCCTCCCTGTTCTCTCCTCTTCTTCCCTCTGGCCTTCCTCCCTGTTCTCTCCTCTTCTTCCCTCTGGCCTTCCTCCCTGTTCTCTCCTCTTCTTCCCTCTGGCCTTCCTCCCTGTTCTCTCCTCTTCTTCCCTCTGGCCTTCCTCCCTGTTCTCTCCTCTTCTTCCCTCTGGCCTTCCTCCCTGTTCTCTCCACTTCCTTTATTTATATGGTGTGTCCTTAATCTCACCTGGGTTCCACTTTATCACCGCCCTCTCTCTCTCTCTCTCTATTTCTCGCTCTCTCTATTTCTCGCGCTCATCCCCTCTCTCTCTTTGAGTAGAGGTGCATGATCAGTAACAAGTCCAGGGGAAATGGACGAAGCCGTGATTACCACTGTGATAGGAGAATATGATGCAATGTAGTTGGTCCAGGAATAGGTTGCAAAATGGCTTAATATATTCTAGGAATAACTACAGGAATCAACTTCCTTCAATCTGTCTCTTTGTTTAACTCTGTTTCTCTGTGGTATGCCAGTCTAGAGTAGACTATAACTATTACCCCTCCCCCCTCTCAATCGCTCTCCCTCTTTCTTTGTCCCCCTCTCTCTCTTAAACCCCCTTTCTCTCGCTCGCCCCCTTCTCTCTCTCTCTGACAGTGGTATGCCAGTCCAGACTATAACCTGTTCAGTCCATATGTGGAGCACCGGAGGCTCCACCCCACCCAGCCCTTCTACGTCCTCCACCCCAAATATGTGTGGCAGCTCTGGGACGTCATCCAGGGCAACACCCAGGAGACCATCCAGCCCAACCCACCCTCCTCAGGGTTCATAGGTGAGACTGTATACCCACATATGCATACAGGTGTGTATACAAACGTACAAGCAAACATGCACTTACTCAAGTGTTTTGTAAAGCAGGCTCTGTGGTTCTAATGTTAACATCAGAGAGTCTGATATGCAGCCAGTCGACCCCTCCATGTTGTGTAATACAGTGCTTGGGCTCAGCATCTGCTTGGCGTCATGTTATTGTATTATTATAATATAAGAGCACTACAGGACCTATAGCAACACTCACTGGGCTATTAAAACCTAGCCTAGGTCATCAACAGAACAGTGTCATTCTTATTATAACCCACCTCTTCTTCAGGTCACCTTGACTTCAACGCCGGGTTGCTGTTGGCATCCTCCCCTTCTCTAGACCTCTTCCTGGGTCATGCATCAAGTAGTACAAGGCTGTGTTGCGGTAGGATTTAGGTATTCGTTGAGTCAGACCCCCATATGTCCAGTTTGGGGAGAACGATGTCTCACAGATATTTTATTGAAGGAATATCCTTGTCCCTAATAATAAAGTGTGGCGGTGTATTGCAGTGCGATATTACAAATTGTTTGCGTAATTATAATATTATAATTAAGTACATTTCAATTGCTCAGTAGACCGCGGAAATTAAAAATCACACCAGAAACACACAGACATGTCAGACTGAATTCAGCGCTTTCTTTGTACAGGTTCTGATGAAGGGGGAGAGGTCAGGGGGGAATAAGTTTGGGAGGGGGGTGGTAGGTACCCCAAACATCACACATGAGTTCAAAGCCACTTCTCCCCAAACAAAATGCTGGCAGGTCTGGCAAAAGTCCCATTCTCAATCTGTGAGATCCATGTAGTTCCACAATAGAAAAGTCCGAGATCAGAGCTTCAGTCCGAGATCAGAGCTTCAGTCCGAGATCAGAGCTTCAGTCCGAAATCACCCACAGTCACCAGTGTACCAGTATCCTTCAGAGCTGTACGGCTCAGTATTTGTTCTCTTGATGAACTTTTATAGTCTTTATCAGCTCTTTACTGGACATCCCATAGCTTATTGCACCAGTCAGTGGATGCACCTCAAATCGCACCCTATTACCCTTCTTTCCCGTGCCCTATGTAGTGCACTACGTTGGGGAATAGGGTGCGATTTGAGATACATCCACAGACCTTCTAATCTGTCTTCACAGTCAGGACAACACAGAGGCTGGGAGTAGCGTAACCACTGGCTGTGTGTGTGTGTGTGTGTTAGAGAGGTGGGGTAAGTGTGTGTATGTGTGTTAGAGGGGTGGGGTAAGTGTGTGTATGTGTGTTAGAGGGGTGGGGTAAGTGTGTGTATGTGTGTTAGAGGGTGGGGTAAGTGTGTGTTAGAGGGGTGGGGTAAGTGTGTGTATGTGTGTTAGAGAGGTGGGGTAAGTGTGTGTGTGTTAGAGGGGTGGGGTAAGTGTGTGTGTTAGAGGGGTGGGGTAAGTGTGTGTGTGAGAGGGTGGGGTAAGTGTGTGTGTGTTAGAGGGGTGGGGTAAGTGTGTGTGTGTGTGTTAGAGGGGTGGGGTAAGTGTGTGTGTGTTGAGGGGGTGAAATGTGACAGAGATACTCCTTTTCACTTGGGCAGTCGATGTGTTTAGAAAAGAAGCAAGTGTATCGAGCAATGGTTTTTACACCTACACAGAGACAAGCCAGAGAGAACAGGCCGAGTGAGATCAAATGGTACACACAGTTCATAACCACACACACCCTCTCTCCCCTTTGAATGCAGCACACATGCTCACTCTACAGCCTCCCCTCCCTCATGTATACATATACAGAAATGTACTTTCTCTTGCACACACAGCATGTACAATTTCACTCCTACATAAAGATAAACACAGCAGTTGGTAAACAAATGGAAGGGGTTGGGCTGGAGTAGACGAGCGCATGGGCCTTGGAGCCTATTGGTCGGCACAGTACAGTAGCTAGCTAGCTGAGCCATGCATCAACACCCACCAGGCCTTCCCGGCGTGCCCGCTCATGAGAGAGTGACCTCGGGTGGGTTGGTGTGCTCTGTGACCAGGGTGCTGCAGCCATGGTTCTGGATACCCGTGGAGATCCGGGCGGTGCACGCCACCGTGTTGCTGTACACACGGCGGCTAAGCTGGATGGCGGTGGTCTTGGAAGGCATGGAGGATTGGCCGTTCTCCGCGGAGCGCCGTTCACACTGGATCAGGATGAGGAAACACCTGTAGAACTGAGGGGAGGGAGGAGGAGGGAGAGATGACATGGGAGAAACATGGCAGGGCAGAAATTGAAGAATGGGGTAAGGAATGCAAAAGGAAGAGTTGGAAGAAAAGTCTGTAAGTATTGCTTGGTGGTAGCAAAAAAACCTGCATGTGGAAGGTGTTGCTACAGCAAAGACGAGCGAAAACATTATCCATGTCCTCTTTTTGCTAATTGGTCGCATGCGCAAACTAGCATTCATAAATTTATCTGCCGGTATTGTTCCATGTTACCATGGTAACTGATGATTCTATAGGCTCTAGCCTGCTATCTCTGGGTTGTATGAACAGGGTCATTCAGGAGTGCTAATATGACGTCAATTCCATTCTTGGTCAATAACGTTTTAACACTTCAACTGCACTTAATATTTGGTGGCCACCTCGCTTGATTGTCTATAACAACAAGAACAACACGCACACTCGTGTTCAGTCTCCTTTGAGAGGTTGGACAAATGTTTCCGTTTCCTGAGTTTGACCGGTCACATTTCTCTCTGATGTCACAAAGGTAAACAGGAAGTGAGGTGGTAGAGAGGGGAATGGCCCTGTAAGGACTTCAGTTCATCAGCAGAGTAGCGTGGTCTTGCCATGTTTAGTGTGACCTCACAGGCCATTAAACATGCTACATACAGTAGTACATCACACTAACACAGCTGCCCCCAGAGCCATGCACATTGTCAACTCAGCTCTCTCTTCCTGGATTCCCATTTCTCATGGTTGACTGACCCTCCTGAGAGATAACATAGTGTACATCAGGGAGTACCCGTACACTGTTTAGATGATCCTGTAGTTCCTTTAGCAATGTTTACTCTAAACTTTGATGAAGACCTTTTGGTTGAAACATTTCCAAATAACTGAGTGTACATTATTTTGGAGGGGCGGTAGAGTGGGAAAAGAAGCTGCTACTTGCTCTGTCTGTTTATACCCTCTCTGTGCTGTGCCAGCCAGGACTAAACAGATGTTTTTGCAGGGTGTGTGTGTGAACAAGAATGGATTTGGGGGTGAATTTAGGGTGTTTATGTGTGAGAGGCACATGGTTAGTCTCTGTATGTTGTAGGTGTGTTTGGATGTGTATTTATGTAAACATTGTGTACTGGGTGGTTCATAATTGGTTGGTATCCTAACTGAATGTATGTTCTGTTTTACTATAGTTAAGAGAAACAATAGTGCAACAGAGCTTGGATACCAGGCAACTTCATAATCACATAATTCAATGTAAGGATTGTGTGTTTTGCAGAATGTGTGAGTGTATGTATATACTAGACCAGTGGTTCTCAATTTTTGTCACGGGAGGTTTTGAATATATATATGGATATATATATGTGTGTGTGTACAAAACATTAAGAACACCTTCCTAATATTTAGTTGCAACCCTTTTTCTCTCAGAACAGCCTCAAATCGTCAGTCATGGACTTTACAAGGTGTTGAAAGCGATGCGGGCCCATGCTGACTCCAATGCTTCCCACCGTTGTGTCAAGTTGGCTGGGTGTCCTTTGGGTGGTGGACCATTCTTGATACACATGGGAAACTGTTGTGTGAAAACCCAGCAACGTTGCAGGTCATGACACACTCAACCCGGTGCGAATGGCACCTACTACCATACCCCGTTCAAAGGCACTTAAATATTTTGTCTTTCCCAAACACCCTCTGAACGACACATAGACAATCCATGTCTCAACTGTCTCAAGCATTAAAAATCATTTTTTAACTTGTCTCCTCCCCTTCATCTACACTGATTTGAAGTGGATTTAACAAGTGACCTCAATAAGGAATCATAGCTTTCACCTGGTCAGTCTGTCATGGAAAGAACAGGTGTTCATAATGTTTTGTAAACTCAGTGTAGATCTTATTTTAATATGAGAAACCGTGTCTGAATGTAAACAACTAACCGGTAGAAAGTGTGTAGGAATAATAAGGAAAAGAAATGCCACAGTATTTTGCATCATGTGTAGTTCTGTTTCTTTAACTTGATTACTGACATGCAAAACATTTTGGGACTATTATCAACAATGGATAAATGAAACACCTAAAGATGTTTTTTTGTTTGTTGTGGAATTGTCCTTTTTAATCACAGTATTTTCAATATAGAGCTATTAGCAGCGCTATTTGGCAGATTTTGTAGTCTCAAACAAGCGAGCTTGCCAACATTCTTCATCAGGAATATGAGCACCATGGAATGATTGAAAATGGGAAAAGGTGGGAATGTTGTTTCCTTATTTAATATAATTGCTACATTTACTGTCAATAGAGAATTCAAAATAGTTTTCAGATTGCATTTCGGCCCCCAAAAAATGCGATGCGAATATTGGGTTGCAACTGAAACAACCTGCTTCAATTTGGGTCCTGAGGCAAAACCAGTTGAGAACCACTATGCTAGATTATCTAACCCCTTTCTCTCTACCTTGTCGTTGTAATGACAGGCATCCTTCTGATGATGGCACTGTGCGAAGAGGTCCACGTGTACGAGTACATCCCCTCGCTGCGACAGACAGACCTGTGCCACTACCACGAGGGCTACTACGACGCAGCCTGCACCCTGGGGGCGTACCACCCACTGCTTTACGAGAAGAGCCTGGTGCAGCGCATCAACACAGGCCCCGAGCGAGACCTGAAGAGGAAGGGCCGCGTCACCCTCCCTGGCTTCAGCACCGTCAACTGTGACCTCTGAACGATCAACTCATGAACTCTGACCCTTAAAAGAAGCCACATGTGGAA
The DNA here is from genome assembly GCF_034236695.1 of Oncorhynchus nerka. Lineage (NCBI taxonomy): Eukaryota > Metazoa > Chordata > Actinopteri > Salmoniformes > Salmonidae > Oncorhynchus > Oncorhynchus nerka. The sequence continues at coordinate 21,443,510 of NC_088396.1, forward strand.
CCACCACAACCCCACAGGACAAGGGGGAAATGGTGCAATAATAACCCTCTGACCTCTGGGGGAACCCGGAGGGAAACACGTAGAACAGTGGAGAACCCAAGCCATAGCCCGCTGTGTGGGATGGGATCAAACCGGAGGGTGAAGGTCTAGTGTAACTACATTTATGTCAGGACTTTTGAACAGAACCCAGACGGGGTGAAACCCAGCCTTCCTTAAAGGATAATGGACCCAAGACGGCCTGAAGTGACTGTATCTCCCGATCTCTGCCATTGCTGAGCCGGAAGAGAGGAGAGCTGTATAGTGTAGCAATAGATGAGTGTTATTAGATTTTTTTTTAAATATACAGTACCAGTCAAAAGTTGGACTCAACTACTCATTACAGGGGTTTTCTTTATTTGTACTATTTTCCACATTGTATAATAATAGTGAAGACATCAAAACTATGAAATAACACACGGAATCATGTAGTAACCAAAAAAGTGTATATTTTATATTTGAGATTCTTCAAAATAACTCCTTTGCCTTGATGACAGCTTTGCACAGTCTTGGCATTCTCTCAACCAGCATCATGAGGTAGTCACCTGGAATGCATTTCAATTAACAGGTGTGCCTTGTTAAAAGTTAATTAGTGGAATTTCTTTCCTCAATGTGTTGTGAAAAGGTAGGGGTGGTATACAGAAGATAGCCCTATTTGGTAAAAGACCAAGTCCATATTATGGCAAGAACAGCTCAAATAAGTAATGACAAACGACAATCCATCAATACTTTAAGACATGAAGGTCAGTCAATCCGTAAAATTTCAAGGACTTTGAAAGTTTCTTCAAGTGCAGTCGCAAAAACCATCAAGTGCTATGATGAAGTTGGCTCTCATGAGGACTGCCACAGGAAAGGAAGACCCAGAGTTACATCTGCTGCAGAGAAGTTCATTAGAGTTACCAGCCTCAGAAATTGGAGCTTCAGAGTTCAAGTAACAGACAAAACTCCACATCAAATGTTCAGAGGAGACTGTGTGAATCAGGTCTTCATGGATGAAGAAACCACTACTAAAGGACACCAATAAGAAGATACTTGCTTGGGCCAAGAAACACGAGCAATGGACATTAGACTGGTGGAAATCTGTCAGTCCAAATTTGAGATTTTTGGTTCCAACCACTGTCTTTGTGAGACGCGGAGTAGGTGAACTGATGATCTCCGCATGTGTGGTTCCCACCGTGAAGCATGGAGGAGGAGGTGTGATGGTGCTTTGCTGGTGACACTGTCTGTGATTTATTTAGAATTCTAGGCACACTTAACCAGCATGGCTACCACAGCATTCTGCAGCAATACACCATCCCATCTGACTTGCGCTTAGTGGGACTAATCATTTGTTTTTCAACAGGACAATGACCCAACTCACCTCCAGGCTGTGTAAGGGCTATTTGACCAAGAAGGGGAGTGATGGAGTGCTGCATCAGATGACCTGGCCTCCACAATCAGATGACCTGGCCTCCACAATCACCCGACCTCAACCCAATTGAGATGGTTTGGGATGTATTGGACCTCAGAGTGAAGAAAAAGCAGCCAACAAGAGCTCAGCATATATGGGAATTCCTTCAAGACTACTACTACTTCCAGGTGACTACCCCATGAAGCTGGTTGAGAGAATACCGACAGTGTGCGAAGCTGACATTAAGACAAAGGGTGGCTACTTTGACTCTCAAATATAAAATATATTTTGATTTGTTTAACACTTTTTTTTTGGTTACTACATGATTCCATATGTGTTATTTCGTAGTTTTGATGTTTTTACTATTATTCTAAAATGTAGAAAATGGTTATTATAAAGAAAAACCCTTGAATGAGTATGTGGCCAAACTTTTTAACTGGTACTGTATAACTTAATGTGTTTTGCTGTTGTGAAGTGTTGTTTTTCTAGGGCTCTGGTTGCTCTTCTTCCTTAAAATGACTTAAAGGACAGTCCACAGTTTTTTAATGATGGATGTTTTTTTTATGGCTCTCATGGGGTGGTAAATTAATCTTTGAGAAAATGAGCAGTGGTCTGCACTGAATGTCTGAACACGTCCATACCAAACACACACTTCTGAACATGTACAAACTCGGCATACACCAGCCACACACTCCTGACAACCCGTAACAAAAACTTGAACTTTAATTCAAAATGTACCTCAGTACCACTTCAATGACAATACAAGTGCTCATACATACAGGTACATGTATCTCAATACAGACATGCTGGAACTACACCAAACACTCATCACCTCACTATTACCTCACTATGGTACATTGTGTTTAAAAAAAAATCTACAACAGTCACACATTTTTCTGTGTTCAACATTCCTTAAATGTCCTCTCTTATTTCAAAGTCTTATTTGATGGTGTTGTTGTCATCAGGGTTTTGATTGCTGTTGATGCTGCTGCTGTGCTTTATGCTCAATCACTCTTTTCTTTTCTCATCTCCCAAGCTGTACCGGACCACTTGCCAACTCATAAAGAGGTTGTCATACTCCCACTTAGGTCTTTAAGACTGGCTGACTGGTTGCCACTTCAAGGGCATATACAGTTCTGTGTCTGGCGGATAGTTAGGTACCAAACCCAGGAAAACCCTTTGGTTGCCCGTTCTTTGGCCTCATCCAGTACAATGATGTCCTTTTTAAGATTTGTGAACACCAAAGGATGCAGGGCTAGCGGATAGGAGTTAGGGGGTAAGAGAGGACTCGCAAAGCATTCTTTCAACAGCTGTAACCCTGTGCCTAGTAGCCAACCGGACACTGGGTTGCCTTTCAAAACACCCAAAGACTGATCTTACACATACTGTATGCTATGCAGTGTCATTGTTGTGGTTTTTATTGCTGATTTAATTGTTTAATAGTTAAGATTTAAAGAAAGTTGTTAGTCACCTGATAGTGTTGCTCAAACCGTCCAGTGTTCTGTTAGTGGCGGGCTGGGGTAGGAGAGGTCACTAGTCAAACTCCCTTACTTTCCAGTGTCCACCCCATGCCAAAAGGGAATTGAACCAACACCCTCTGATGTCTCTTTAAAAGCAGCTGTAATTACTAGGATGATTGACCTGCCTCTTTAAATGAATGTAATCGCACCACACCTCCCACGGTCAAAGCCAAACCTCTCCCTAGGACAGTTATCTCTACGAGCACACTACAGATGTAGGATCTTAATTTGATCCAGTTTGCTACAGCAGGAAAATAATCCTGCACAACGGGAAATGTGAATTTATTATGTGGATTATAATGAATTGACTTTTTGTAGGGGTTGAAATGTCAAAGTGAAAACTACAAACTTCAGAAGCTTTTTTTAAACCTCAAATACGCTACAAGTTTTAAATGTCCTGCATTTAAAGACCGTTCTCCTTCAACAGGGTGATCAAATTAAGATCCTACATATGTGCCATAGATGGTCAAGGGATTCAGTCCGCAGGGTTCGGTAGCTGGACTGCCTCCCAGGCACGTCATGCTGATATGGTTTGTGGCATTCAGCAGAGCATGGTCTAGTAACTGAAGCCTACCATTCCCTATGTCTTTACCATTCTCATTTTGACTGAATCCTCCAATATTGTTCTGAAAGTACTCTTTTGCCTGGGCTTGCAGCAGGCTGCCACGGTGCGCTGCCAGAGACCTTTCTTATTATGGCAGGGATTTGAAGCAGTAACATCTCCAGACTCATTCTTTGTCCGGCTTTAATGTCTTCCTTGTTTACACTGACTCTGTGCCAGACCTGCCTGCAGTGAGTTTCAGCTAGCTGTCGTGTGTGTGTGTGTAAGAGAGGAGGATAACTCAGAGATCCTATAGATCATCCTATATTGCTCTATATTCTATGGGATCACTATCTGGCCATGCTAGAATGGACAGTGGGGGCTGTTCTTTCCAACCACAAATCCGCTTACAACTACTAAGCTTCACCTTTATCCCAAGCTGAGCCTCCTATAAGACCAAACAGATCATGCACTTGTTGTCAAACAGATATGCCATTACGGCCACTGTAGTCCTTTCTGTAATGGCCAGATGGTGACCATTCCCTGGGTAGGGACAACTGGGAGGGGTTGACATTGGCAGCCATAGTGACATAATTCAAAGAAGAGATTTGTGTGTGCGTGTTTTGTTTGTTTGTTTTGCGTTGTGATATTCAGGAACGTGTTGCTGTGCCCTTGCTCCAGGAACAGTGCTTAACCAGGGTTGAGGAAACCAATTGATCCGGTCGTAAACATGGCAGTCAAACGCTGCTTGGAATATAGAGGCATCTGCTGAAGAGATTGTTGTTGTAATCAAGTGATGAGTGAAGAGACTGAACAGGAATACCATTTAGAGTTGGAGCTGTTTTAAATATGATTGAGCTACCTAGGATCAATGACAGTGTTAATAACAGTGCAAACCCTTCCCAACCGGTGTGACAGACCATTAGCTTGGGGAGCCAACGCAAGTCTTTTAGGTTTTAGGCAAGGTTACTCGGCACACAGGCATGGTTCGGAATAACTGTTACACCGGCACGCCAGGCAAGCAAAATATTTTGAGCCACATCTGCTATCTCATTAACACATGGCTTGAAGGAGCCAGACACACCGCTGCGTCAAATGATTTCCCAAGGCCCACCTCTCACTGAGAGATCTAACAAAGGGAAACAGAGGGGGGGCTTTGATGAAACTATCTGGAATGGTCTCGACTCACACCACTATCATAAGTATCGTCTCTGATTCATGTCCATGCATCATTATTGAAGTGTTCAAATCATTCAATGTAATTGTTACGTTTGTGATTAACACATTGACAGTGTTAAAAAAATAATAATAATAAAAAAAAAAAGATACAATAACTTTGTTTCTATTCCAATGCACAGAGCAGGTAAATCTATCCGGAGCAAGGATACGAGTCTTAAACTGTCTATGTATGTGTACTTGTCTGGATCCCAATTAGCGTTTGCAGAAGCAGCAGCTACTCTTCCTGGGGTCCACAAAACATGACAAGTAACAAAACACTAATAGACAAGGACAGTCACACATTTGAATTACAATGATGATAGACAAACAGTACAACAAAAAATAATACAAACAATACAACTAAAAAGAAAACAATACAACTAAAGTTGTCTACTGTGCTTTACTCTACTTTCCTGTACAAAAAAACAGCATCCAAGATATACGATTTTTCTACCTGCGTTGTGCAAGTGTATATTGTGTGCGTAGGGAAATTTTATCCAGCTGGAAACGAGAGCAGCAATTATTAGTTCCGTAGAAGCACTTCTTGATCAAATGCAATGCCTTTGGCAACAGCATTGAAATCTTGATACTGTGCCAAATGTAATTTGTGGGTGGATATGTTTCTTATAGCAGGTATTTTTAAGGTGCTATATGTTCCCTTCAGGGGGGGGTGTTATAGGATAAATATGACCAACGTATCTGTATGGACCATAGAGAATGATAGAGGACGCTTCTTTGTATCTATCCCATTATGGTGTCTGAGCACACGGGCGGCATCATTGAGGCCATATCCATTTGAGTTGGTATGCAAACTGCCACCTATAGTGTGTTGTTTGAACAGATAAAGCCACGGTTGCCGATTTTACATCCACCTGCATTTATGGAATGTTTGCTCACAAGTATAATTCATTGGCTGATTGCCTCCTGATGACCTGGATGGTCATAACCACCTAGTTAACTACTTCAAAATGAGGGCATTTTTCAATTGTGTTGCCCATGCTAAAATAGGCTTTTGGGAACTAGAGTCCTCTTATCATTCTCTGTGGTAAGGATGGACACGCCAGGTGCATTGTGTTCAACACAGAACTAACACAGAGAAAGTAGTTTTGGAGATCACTGCTTAACTTGATCCCTCCTCCAGTCGCTCTGTACTCTTCTTCTGTCACAATTTTTTTTAGAACTACGTTTTTCCTTTTGATTTGTCATTGCAGGTTTCTTTATAAAATTTGAATAGGTATTTAAGTTGACTTGTTTGTATACAATGAAATTGTTAATTTATTGTTCTATTTTTACCATGTAAATAAAAGCATTGTACGTGTACAAAAGATCTCTCCAGAGTAATCAATACTTAGGTCGGGATGCAATCTGTGGAGTGCTGTCGGCAATGCACCATTTTATTGGTCATTTCCGATTGAACCGACATGTGCAACGATAAGAATGCAATTGGGAACATTTGCCTTTCAAAGCCATATTGTTGACATCTCAACCTCAGATGACTAACAAGAAACCGACACTACCACGCACCCTCAACACAAAAATACTACCCCCCCCCCCCCCGACTAACCTGTTTGTTCATGAGGATGTAGATGAGAGGGTTGATGACAGTGCTGCTCTTGGCCAGGAGTGAGGGCACCACCGCAGCCACGGGGGTGATGATGCCGGGCCGGCCAAACGTCGCCATCATGGCCACCACGCCGTAGGGCATCCAGCACAATATGTAGCACACCACTGTAGTCAGCACCATGAACAGGATGTGGTACTCTCTCCGCCGTGCCGCTGTCCTACGTATCTTACCCACCTAGAGACAGGTGAGATGAAAGGAGAGAGTGAGGAGAGGTGACGGTGTTTCGTCACCCCGGGGAGAGAATATAATAGTCCTTTTGTCCAAACAGAAATGCATCTGTTTGCTGTATTTATATTCTCAAACCCCTGGACATCACACACACACTCTGGATGTTTGATGAATGCTTATACTTGAGAACGAATAGTCTGTCTCTCTCTCACATCCCTGCAGTGTAGGTTCATTGTTCTGCCTGAGGGCTTCTCTCCAAACCCACAGAGCCAGTGGTAATCAGTCCATCCATTTTGTGACGCTAACCTTCTATTTCAGCCATGAGACAACTGACGCACCATTCATCTCCCCCACCCACCCTATCGGGGGACAGCGGAGAGGGAGAGGGAGTCCTCCCTCCATTCTAGAGGACTAAGGCACTGACCCTCTCTCCATCCTGTTGCGCCAACACTTGAACTCTGTGTGTTAACCTTTTGAGCTAATGCCTAAGGCATTTTGGTCTCCCAGGCAAGGTTTAATTATCACATGTATCTGTGCCTTGAGTCGCATGCCATTTTTGCAGATTCATCTGCTGAATTTGGATTTCTCGTTGCCCTGACCTGGACCTTCTAGCACGCTTAAATGGAAGTGCGCTATCGGGACCACTCACTAATCCTACTTGTCTGAATTGCTGAATTACTGTGGGGATCTGAGGGGTTGGGCGCTGGGGTTGTCTTCATAAGTCTGTCCCAATTCGGTTGTAAAAACTTGCCTGGCCTCCACATCGCTCAGGTCAAATGCCACACCCACTAACGTTTCTTCTCCACGATGAGTCTGGATTTCCTCTCCTCCCGGAGAGTGAACACATTCTGACATTCTAAATGGTCCCAGAAACCGATGGGTTGGGCCAAGGCGAATCGTGAGTCACGTCATTCAAACTAATGTATGGAGCGATCGACAGGGCAGCAGAATTAAATGTCTGAGTTGTCAGGCAACGTAATTACAGCTCTAATAGCAAAACAGTGGCGGGCTGTATTCATTGTCGATTGGTCAGTTCTTGACACCGTGCACTGCAACTGACTCTGGCGCTTCATGGAGATGCTGCAAGACAAATTTAGTGAAAGCTGCTTACTCTTATCAGGGGAGTCCGAAACAGAAGAAAGGGATTATTTAGATTTGGGATTAGAGAGGGGTCAGTAGCTAACACACACAACAAAATAACCCCATAATCTGTATGTGTAAGTGTGCATATACAGTGGGGGGAAAAAGTATTTAATCAGCCACCAATTGTGCAAGTTCTCCCACTTAAAAAGATGAGGCCTGTAATTTATCATAGGTACACTTCAACTATGACAGGCAAAATGAGAAAAAATCCAGAAAATCACATTGTAGGATTTTTTATGAATTTATTTGCAAATTATGGTGGAAAATAAGTATTTGGTCAATAACAAAAGTTTCTCAATACTTTGTTATATACCCTTTGTTGGCAATGACAGAGGTCAAATGTTTTCTGTAAGTCTTCACAATGTTTTCACACACTGTTGCTGGTATGTTGGCCCATTCCTCCATGCAGATCTCCTCTAGAGCAGTGATGTTTTGGGGCTGATGCTGGGCAACACGGACTTTCAACTCCCCCCAAAGATTTTCTATGGGGTTGAGATCTGGAGACTGGCTAGGCCACTCCAGGACCTTGAAATGCTTCTTACGAAGCCACTCCTTCGTTGCCCGGGCGGTGTGTTTGGGATCATTGTCATGCTGAAAGACCCAGCCACGTTTCATCTTCAATTCCCTTGCTGATGGAAGGAGGTTTTCACTCAAAATCTCACGATACATGGCCCCATTCATTCTTTCCTTTACACGGATCAGTCGTCCTGGTCCCTTTGCAGAAAAACAGCCCCAAAGCATGATGTTTCCACCCCCATGCTTCACAGTAGGTATGGTGTTCTTTGGATGCTACTCAGCATTCTTTGTCCTCCAAACACGACGAGTTGCGGTTTTACCAAAAAGTTATATTTTGGTTTCATCTGACCATATGACATTCTCCCAATCTTCTTCTGGATCATCCAAATGCTCTCTAGCAAACTTCAGACGGGCCTGGACATGTACTGGCTTAAGCAGGGGGACACTTCTGGCACTGCAGGATTTGAGTCCCTGGCGGCGTAGTGTGTTACTGATGGTAGGCTTTGTTACTTTGGTCCCAGCTCTCTGCAGGTCATTCACTAGGTCCCCCCGTGTGGTTCTAGGATTTTTGTTCACCGTTCTTGTGATCATTTTGACCCCAGGGGTGAGATCTTGCGTGGAGCCCCAGATCGAGGGAGATTATCAGTGGTCTTGTATGTCTTCCATTTCCTAATAATTGCTCCCACAGTTGATTTCTTCAAACCAAGCTGCTTACCTATTGCAGATTCAGTCTTCCCAGCCTGGTGCAGGTCTACAATTTTGTTTCTGGTGTCCTTTGACAGCTCTTTGGTCTTGGCCATAGTGGAGTTTGGAGTGTGACTGTTTGAGGTTGTGGACAGGTGTCTTTTATACTGATAACAAGTTCAAACGGGTGCCATTAATACAGGTAACGAGTGGAGGACAGAGGAGCCTCTTAAAGAAGAAGTTACAGGTCTGTGAGAGCCAGAAATCTTGCTTGTTTGTAGGTGACCAAATACTTATTTTCCACCATAATTTGCAAATAAATTCATTAAATTAAGTGGGAGAACTTGCACAATTGGTGGCTGACTAAATACTTTTTTGCCCCACTGTATAGTGTGCATATATGCATATACATGCTCACATGTTTCTCAGGACATTCCCCTGCGCTCACTCGGAGTGGTTTAGGGTTTTGTGAAAGCTGCTGAATGTTTCACTCCGAGTCCAGGACAGAAATCCCACTAAACAGATTTGCATTGGGTAATCCAGCCAGCACTCAGCTAACACACTCATTCACTCCTGGTCCTGATTCTATCTGAAGGGGAATAAAGTGTGATGGGTCATACACAGACGTTTCGGCTTAAATCATATCAAAGTGTAACCCATACAGTGAAACGCTGACTTACAAGCTCTTCCTCAACAAGGCAGAGTTCAATTATAACAGAAGCACGTAAAAGAGAGACAAATTAGGAGGGAGGGAAGAGGAAGTGTGTGAACCGACACACTGAAGAAGGCTAAACTATCTGTGTCTGCTATCCTGATGAAGTGAGCTTTATGCAACATTTTATTGCTCATCTGGATTCATGTTTTATGCACCAACCAGACTTTTGGGGGGGTGCAATGGTCCTCTTTTGATTTATACATCTGAGGGGTGAACACTTTTTGGAGTAGGCACTTAGGGTGAGAGACATTTAACCACCTCAAAGTAGTGGACTGAGAAAGGTCCTAAACAAACCATCACACGTCGCTTACACATGCTGGCTGGGGGAATATTTACACACCGTAGCAGCTTCACTTGAAAATGTGTTTTGGCAGCATGAAACCCCTCAGATTTGTTCTTGGACGGTCATGAACTCAAGCCAAACTGCTATTTTGATTGTAAATGTATAAACGCAAAGAAATGGTGGATAAAATGACAAGGTTGAAACCACCTCCTCCTGACTCACTGGGTTTTCTAGAGGGCTGATCTTGGAGTTAATTCACCACCCCAAACAACATGCATGTGCAGATGCATGGAGTACATCTTGATTAAAACACAATAAGGGTTTTGATCAGAGTGCTTATATTGATCTCTACAGGGAGCCAGATTCAATTCAATTTGAAGGTCACCCCAACATGTACACACAAACTCCCCTCTACCCAAACGTACCGCCCCCACCACTCCCCTCTACCACCCCCACCACACCCCCCCACCCACACCTGTTTGACGGCCCACAGCAGCCGACAGTAGCAGTAGACCATGATGACGATGGGCAGACCCAGGCAGAAGATGAACAGACAGATGATGTAGGCGTGGGACTGAGCCGTCCTCAGGGTCCATGACACAGAGCAGCTGGTGCCGGCGCCCTCCAAGTCATAGCTACTCCAGCCCAGCAAGGGGGGCACCGTCCAGAATATGGAGTAGAGCCAGGAGCCCCCCACAGCCAGCAGGGGCTTGCGGTAGTCAGGACCACGCTTGTTGTACAGGGTCAGGGTGCTGTAGCGGTCGTAGGACAGGACCACCAGGGAGATCAACGACACAATACCTGGGGAGGGGCAGGCATATTATTACAATTACAACATCTAACCTTTCTGTTATTTGCATGCCATGTGGAAATGTTTCAGTCTATCATTATGTGAAATGCTTCGTTGATGTCATAAATGATGCTAAGGGGAGTTTACTGTGTGATGATATCATGAAGACACTGGCATTTAAAATCCAAAAGCCATTTAAAATCGTAAATTTACTTACACGTGATAGAATGCTACATTGTACCGTGGTGTAAGGTACTTAAGTAGTACTTTAAAGTATTTTTACTTAAGTAATTTGAGGATATCTGTACTTTACTTTACTACTTAAATTTTTGACTACTTTCACTTTATTTTTACTCCATACATTTTCCCTGACACCCAAAAGTACTTATATTTTGAATGCTTAGCAGGACTAGAAAATTGTCCAAATCACACACTTATCAAGAGAACAAACAAGCCGTCAAAGGCTAAATGCCCTAAACAAAGTCACCCTCCCACAAACACAGGTGGGGAAAAAAGGGCACCTAAGTATGGTTCCCAATCATAGACAATGATAGACAGCTGTCCCTGATTGAGAAACATACCCGGCCAAACACAAAGAAATAGAAAACATAGAACACAAAACATAGAATGCCCACCCCAACTCACGCCCTGACCAAACCAAAATAGAGACATGAAAAGGATCTCTAAGGTCAGGGCGTGACAGTCTGAGAGTTGGAGTGTGCCCCTGGCTATCCGTAAATTTAAAAAACATAAATTGTGCTGTCTTTTTTGCTTAATATGAGTAATTTAAAATTATGCTTAGGTATATTTTTAGAATTACATTTACTTTTGATGCTTAAGTATATTTACAACCAAATACATTAAAACTTTTACTCAAGTAGTATTTTACTGGGTAACTTTCACTTTTACTTGAATCACTTTCTACGAAGGTATCTTTACTTTTACTCAAGTATGAAAATGGGGTACTTTTTCAACCACTCGCATTGAAGTAGGTCCCATCACATGACCTGGTAGGCCCTACACTAACCTCAGCAGCTGACAGTGATTATTTCCCGTAACAAATTCCTCATCAGCTTATCAAAGATCTTAGGCATTATATCCACCAACCAATGGTATTTCTTAAAATAGGTCAACCCTGGCCGCCAGAGGGATAATTTAAACCTACAAATTTGAGGTTAACTTTTGTTCTGTTGGTCTGTAACTAAATGTTGTGTGTCAATATTCCATTGATACGTCCTTGACTAGGCTACTAGTACTAGTATTAGACAAAACATTTGCATATAAGACAAAATCCCACATTTTGCTTATCTGTTTCACACACGTCCATGTGCTTTTATGTAAAAAATATAAATGATGTCCTTACAACATGTAAGTTTATTGTACATTGTCATAAAAAAAAGAACCTTATAGACTTGTCAAATAGCAGTGATGTACCATTATTGCCAAATAGCATTGCTTCTGGGAGGCACACATTGCTAAAGCGGATGACTTTGACATCGATAGTGTGCTTAAACCATGGGTTCGAACCCCCTCGTGGCAAGCTTCTTTGGTGAGCAAAAACAAATTCACTGCCAGTCCTTAATGGGCTCTTGAGGGCTCCCGAATGGTGCTGTGGTCTAAGGCACTGCATCTCAGTGCAAGAGGTGTCACTACAGTCCCTGTTTCGAATCCAGGCTGTATCTGAACCGCTCGTAGGAACTCAGCTCGTCCTCTCCTCTTTCCCAGACTGCTGTAGCCCACTCCAACGCGGTCCGGTCAGCAGGGAAATTACTGTGGCAACCTTAGACCACTCGGTTGTGGGGGCTCCCGTCTGATGGGCGAAATAGAGGGAGTACTGGAGTAGGAAGCCACGGCATTACGATGGAGTACCGCCACACTTCTCCGGAAGGGACAGTCAGGCAGGCATCACTGACCTGGGCGGAATGCTGGGCAAGCTGGAGATTGGCTCACTGTGATAAGCCGTGGTAGGAGGCCCTCTGATAGTGGTATGAAGAACTTCTCTGGTGGTGTCGAGACGGTGAAGAATGGGGAGGACCTCCTCCATAGCCATACCCAGTTGCGCCAGGCAGTGGTGTTGGAGTAGATGACTCTGTTCGTTGATTGTGCCCCAAGGGTCAATACTGGAGCCCCTCCTGTTCAGCCTGTACATTAATGATCTGCCTTGTCTGTACTGGGTCTGAAGTTCAAATGTATGCAGATGATACAGTGATATATGTGCAAAAAGCAAACAACAAGCTGCACAAGAACTCACTACTGTAATGGTCCAGGTTACAAAGGGGCTCAGTGACTCATGTTTGCATCTCAATGTGAAAAATGTTTGCATGTTCTTCACAAAGAGAGCTACTGAGCCAGATGTCTATGTGTCATGGGAGAAGCTCCAGGTGGTATCTGATTTTAAGTACCTTGGCATCATACTTGATTCCAACCTCTCTTTTAAAAAGCATGTGAAAAAGGTAATTCAAATAACCAAATTCAACATAGCTAATTTCCGATTTATACGAAATTGCAGAGGTAGCAAAACTGTACTTCAAATCTATGATACTCCCCCACTTAACATACTGCTTGACTAGTTGGGCCCAAGCCTGCTGTACAACATTAAAACCTATTCAGTCTGTCTACAAACAGGCTCTCAAAGTGCTTGATAGGAAGCCCAATAGCCATCATCACTGTTACATCCTCAGAAAGCATGAGCTCCTGAGTTGGGAAAATCTTGTGCAATACACCGACGCATTTCTTGAATTCAAGATCCTAAAATGGCCTGGCTCCCCCTCCACTCAGTAATTTTGTTAAACAGAAAATCCAAACATATGGCAGCAGATCCACAAGGTGTGCCATGAGAGGTGACTGTATAGTTCCCTTAATTAAGGAAAAGCACCTTTAGTAAATCCGCTTTCTCTGTGAGAGCTTCCCATGTCTGGAATACACTGCCATCAGACACACATAACTGCACCACATCGCACTTTCACAAAATGCATAAAGACATGGCTAAAGGTCAATCAGATTTGTGAACATAATCCCTAGCTGTGTATTGCCCTTTTCCATGTCTGTTGTCTGTAGCTTGTGAGGTGTGGAAACACTTTGTTGATTTTATGAATTTTGTCTTGCTGCTGTTTGTTCTATGTTGTTCTGTCTGTATGCTACGTCTTGCTTGTCCTATGTTGCTCTGTCTGTATGCTATGTCTTGCTTGTCCTATGTTGCTCTGCGTGTGCTCACTGCTCAATGATTGTCTATATTGTAATTGTTTTTAATAACCTGCCCAGAGACTGCGGATGAAAATTAGCCGGCTGGCTAAAACCGGCACTTTTACTGAAACGTTGATTAATGTGCACTGTAAATATTTTCTTAACTCTTTCTTGAACTGCACTGTTGGTTATGGGCTTGTAAGTAAACATTTCACTGTAAGGTCTGCACTTGTATTCGGCGCATGTGACAAATAATGTTGGATTTGATTTGATGGTTGCCAGGGCTGGTGGTGAGTCGGCCGGTGACGTCGTGCAGGGGGGCGGGAGTAGGCATGACAACGTAGACATTCAGAGGTACCAGAAATCTTCCACTATGTTCTAGCAAACTCAAAAATCAAGAAAATAACATAAAACACAGCATCACTTAATGCACCTGACATGATATATTCTGTAGCCAGACCATTCTAGTTCTAGTGAAGAAGGAACAATGCTTTTTATTGACATTATGTATGAATCAAATAGGCCTGGCCGTGCCTCGGGCTACCGCACACACAGAGACAGAACCGGCACGGACACGTGACACACAGCATAAAATAATGCGACCAGCAAAACAAAAAACACACTGTTTACACAACTTATGGAAGCCTAACACCATTATCACACTATCACCAATAGCGACAACACGTGTCACATCAAAGGTGACAGGCTCGTGGTACTGAAAGGACATACATGTGCACTCCATGGTGATGAAGGAGAGACAGTTTTGGTCAAACGCATAGACATGGCTGATAGACAGCCGACAGCAGTCACACACAGCATAAAATATTGTTAAAGAATAAGCAGCCCATTCACTCCAGCAGGCCCTATGAAATCATAACAATACAAAAGCATAACCATTTCATTTACAATATGAAATTAACAAAGCAGCTTTTTACTTCCCATTGCAAATACACAGTTTATTAGGTACACCACCCCGTTCACGGAAAGTGATCACTCCTACAGACAGTAAGTCACGTGGCCGTGGCTTGCTCTATAAAGCAGGCAGACAGACATCGAGGCATTCAGTTACTGTTTGATTGAAAGTTAGAATAGGCAAAACAAGTGACCTAACCAACTTTGAGTGTGGTATGATCGTTGGTGCCGGATCCAGAATTTCAGAAAGGTCCGGCCTCCTGGGCTTTTCACGCACAACAGTTTCTAAGGTTTCCCAAGACAAACAAAAAACATCCAGCGGCAGTCCTGTGGGCGAAAACAGTTCGTTGATGAGAGAAGTCGAAGGAGAATGGCAAGAATTCGTGCAAGCTAATAGGTGGGCCACAAACAGACAAATAATGGCGCAGTACAACAGTGGTGTGCAGAACGGCACCTCGGAACTCACAACTCGTCGATCATTGTCACGGATGGGCAGCAGACAACCACATGGGGTTCAACTTCTATCAGCTAAAAACAAGAAGAATCGGCTCCATTGGTCACGTGATCACCAACACTGGACAATTGAGGAGTGGAAAAATGTTGCCTGGAGCATGAAGGTGAGTTCAGTCTACTTGAGTGGCCTGGTCAGTCCCCAGAACTCAACCCAATATAGCAACTTTGGGATGAAACGGAACGGGCTGTTCCCAGCATGAATGTACCGCTGTCCAATCTGCAGCAACTTCATGATGCCATTGCGTCAGCATGGATCAACATCCCTCTGGACCGTTTCCGACACCTTGTAGAATTTCCAGAATTCTGGTTGTTCTGGAGGGAAAGGGGGTTCTGACCCGGGACTAGATGGTTTTACCTAATAAACTGGCCGGTGAATGTATAAGGCTTCATCAACTCTGGGAACCTACACAAACGGTCCGATTGAGTAATCCAAACCATCTGAGACAGAATTCAGAGGACTTTGCAACGAACACACAACATTGACTTTACTTCACTACATTCCTAAAGAAAAGAATGTACTTTTTACTCCGTACATTTTCCATGACACCCAAAAGTACTCATTACATTTTGAATGCTTAGCAGGACAGGAAAATGGTCAAATTCTCGCATTTATCAAGAGAACATCCCTGGTCATCCCTACTGCCTCTGATCTGCAGGATTCATTCAACACACATGCTTTGTTTGTAAATTATGTTGTAATCGGCCTGTGTGTAGCTGGTGTGGAGGAGTCAAGCACAGGACAGCAGATATGAGTAATTAACGTTCTTTACTCAAAATACAAATATATACAACACAATAAACTAGTCCACAATAACAGACTGTATACATACAAACAATCACTCACAAAAACCATGGGGGAACAGAGGGTTAAATAATGAACAAGTAATTGGGGGATTGAAACCAGGTGTGTAAAACAAAGACAAAACAAATGGAAAATGAAAAGTGGATCGCCGATGACGTCGACCACCGAACGCCGCCCGAACAAGGAGAGAAGTCGTGACAGATGTCTGAGTGTCGGAGCATGCCCCCGGCTATCCGTGAATAAAAAAAACAAGAAAATGGTGCTGTCTGGTTTGCTTAATATAAGGAATTTAATATGATATTAATTAATATTAATATTAAGCAATTACATTTACTTTTGATACTTTAAAATATTTAAAACCAAATACTTTTATACTTTTACTCGAGTAGTATTTTACTGGGTGAATTTTACTTGAGTCATTTTCTATTAAGGTATCTTTACTTTTTTGCAAGTATGATAAGTGGGTACTTTTTCCACCACTGCACACAGTCCTCCACCTAAAAAAACTGAATTTTAAGTGAAAGCTTCCCGTAATCTATTTTGACAGATGTGATGTTGAGACTTCAGACTCATCCCAGGAGGTGTTATAGTTCGCTAGGTAGTCTGCTAAAAGCTCATTATAACTCTGAACACAGACGAGCCGCTTAGAACCGCTGGGACGCCTGGTAAAACAAAGAGACATGAAGAAACAGAGTGGTAGCAGGAGTAGTGGCTCTACATCCTGATGAGCAGATTTAGCCTCATGTATTCCAGGCAGTCTCTCCTCTTTATTACTCATGTCCTATATGCTAAACTCTTAAAAGTAAAGGTGCCTGGAAGAACCCTTTGAGTTGCCACACTGGCAGAACCTTTCCAGTTCAAAAAGAAACCCCTCTGAAAAGGGTCTTTGAGGAACCCCTGTGTAAAGGTTAATTTCGGAACCTTTTTTGTGATTGGAGGGGCTCAATATATTGTCAAGACGGCAGCCTATCAGATTGGAGGTGTGGCTTATTAGAGATGTGGCCTACAGATAGTTATTTTTGGCCAACTGTTAGTGTAAATGTAACTCCTGTTCATCATGTTAAGTTTGTTCACTTCACATATAACCTACATAATAATAATAATAATACTGCTGATTACATATAGTAATAAAGTGGCAACTAAACCAACTTTGGGATTTACATAGGCTCTTGAGGAACTTATACAACTCAGTCAGCCTCATTGAAGTTACAAAGCTGTCAGTGTTCAACCTAACATGTAATGACAATACAACAGAACAGATGAAAATGGCGCCGATTAGATAGGGTAGCTGTGCTTCTAGCTCGTAGGCAACTTTGCAGTATTTCGTTTTTTGTGTTACTTCTCACATTATTAGCCCAGAATTTTTTTTGTGATATTACATATCACAAGAACTTTTGGATACCAGAATGACGGTAACTCAGCACCATTACCAACATTACGACCAGGAATACGACTTTCCTGAGTCGGACCCTTTGTTCGTACCCCCCAGGGCAATTGAACTGATTCCAGAGGCTGATCCAAAACACTGCCGGCGGAGAAGAGGTATTCGGAGTGGACTTCTAGTCCGACTCAGGAGGCACACACACCACCCACTGCTTCCGAGTATATTATTCGCTAATGTTCAGTCTCTAGATAATAAAGTTGATGAGCTCAGGATGAGGATTTCCTTCCAGAGAGACATCAGGGATTGTAACATACTGTTTCACGGAAATATGGCTCTCTCTGGATATACTTTCTGAGTCCGTACAGCCAGTTGGGTTCTCAGTTCATCGCACAGACAGGAAAAAATATCACTCCGGGAAGAAGAAGGGCGGTGGTATATATTTCATGATTAACTACTCATGGTGTGATTGTGATAACATACATGAACTTATGTCCTTTGTTCACCCGACCGAGAATACCTCACAATCAAATGCCAACCTTATTACCTCCCAAGAGACTTATCTTTGGTTATAGTCACAGCCGTGTATATTCCCCCTCAAACCGATACCACAACGACCCTCAAAGAACTTCACTGGACTTTATGCAAACTGGATCCACATGTCCTGAGGCCACATTTATTGTAGCTGGTGATTTTAACAAAGGACATTTGAGGAAAACGCAAATATCAACTGTTCTATCTATTGATTGTAGTACTCAACCCTACTACTCCAACTTCCGGGATGATGACAAGGCCCTCCCCCACCCTCCCTTCTGCAAATATGATCACGACTCCATTTTGTACCTCCTTTCCTATAGGCAGAAACTCAAACAAGAGGTACCCATGCTAAGGACTATTCAACGCTGGTCTGACCAATCGGAATCCATGCTTCAAGATTGTTTTCATCACGCGGACCGGGATATGTTCCGGGTAAACTCTGGTAATAACATTGACGAATACACTGATACCGTGACTGAATTTATCAGGAAGTGTATAGGAGATGTTGTACCCACTGTGACTATTAAAACCTACACTAATCAGCAACCGTGGATAGATGGCAGCATTCGCAACAAACTGAAAGTGCGAACTACCGCATTTAACCATGGCAAGGTGAATGGGAATATGCCAGAATACAAACAGTGTAGTTATTCCCTCCGTAAGGCAATCAAACAGTCAAAACATCAGGATAGAGACAAAGTGGAGTCGCAATTCAATGGCTCAGACACGTGTGTGACAGGGTCTGCAGACAATCACGGACTACAATGGGAAAACCAGCCACCAGCCAAAACACTGACATCTTGCTAAACAGCTTCAGTGCCACTGACGTTGCCCATTACCAAGGACTGTGGGCTCTCCCTCTATGTGGCCGTCGTGAGTAAGACATTTAGGCGTGTTAACCCTCACAAGGCTGCCGGCCCAGACGGCATCCATAGCCGTGTCCTCAGAGCATGCGCAGACCAGCTGGCTGGAATATTTACGGATATATTCAATCTCTCCCTACCCCAGTCTGCTGTCCCCACATGCTTCAATATGTCTACCATTGTTCCTGTACCCAAGAAAGCAAAGGTTACTGAACTAAATTACTATTTCCCCGTAGCACTCACCTCTGTCATCATGAAGTGCCTTGATAGACTGATCAAGGATCATATCACTTCTACTTTACCTGACACCCTAGACCCACTTCAATTTGTTTACCGCCCCAATAGATCCACAGACGATGCAATCGCCATCGCAGTGCACACTGCCCTTTCCCATCTGGACAAGAGGAATACCTATATAAGAATGCTGTTCATTGACTACAGCTCAGATTTCAATACCATAGTACCCTCCAAGCTCATCATTAAGCTCGAGGCCCTGGGACTGAACCCCGCTTCCTGGGTATTTGGCTTCCTGATGGGCCATTCCCAGGTGGTGAAGGTAGGAAACAATACCTCCACTTCGCTGATACTCAACACCGGGGCCCCACAAGTGTAAGTACTCAGCCTTCTCCTGTACTCCCTGTTCACCCATGACTGCGTGGCCACGCACGCCTCCAGCTCAATCATCAAGTTTGCAGACGACACAACAGTAGCAGGCCTGATTACAAACAATGATGAGACAGCCTAAAGGGAGGAGGTGAGTGCCATGGGAGTGTGGTGCCAGGAAAATAACCTCTCACTCAACATCAACAAAATAAAGGAGCTGATCGTGGACTTCAGGAAACAGCCGAGGGAGCACCACTCTATCCACAGTGACGGGACCGCAGTGGAGAAGGTGGAAAGCTTCAAATTCCTCGACATACACATCACTGACAAACTGAAATGGTCCACCCACACAGACAGTGTGGTGAAGAAGACTCAATAGCGCCTCTTCAACCTCAGGAGGCTGAAGAAATTTGGCTTGGCACCTAAAACCCTCATAAACATTTACAGATGCACAACTGTCGGGCTGTATCACCGCTTGGTACGGCAACTGTAACGCCCCATAAATACAAGTAGTGATGAAGTCAATCTCACCTCCACTTTGAGCCAGGATTGATTGACATGCATATTATTAATGTTAGCTCTCTAAGTACATCCAAGGGCCAGCTGTGCTGCCAGGTTCTGAGCCAATTGCAATTTTTTAAGTCCCTTTTTGTGGCACCAGACCACACGACTAAACAGTAGTCCAGGTATGACGAAACTAGGGCCTGTAGGACCTGCCTTGTTGATAGTGTTGTTAACTTCTTGCGTCGAGCCAACCCGGATCCGGGATCATGACTACAGCCTTAAGCCCATTACCATAACGCAACGTTAACTATTCATGAAAATCGCAAATGAAATGAAATCAATATGCTAGCTCTCAAGCTTAGCCTTTTGTTAACAACACTGTCATCTCAGATTTTCAAAAATATGCTTCTCAACCATAGCAAAACTAGCATTTAGCATTTAGCGTTAGCATTTAGCATTTATCGTTAGCATTAGCAGGCAACATTTTCACAAAAACCAGCAAAAACATTCAATAAATCATTTACCTTTGAAGAACTTTGGATGTTTTCAATGAGGAGACTCTCAGTTAGATATCAAATGTTCAGTTTTCCTGAAAGATTATTTGTGCAGGAGAAATCGGTCCATTTTCTGTGTCATGTTTGGCTACCAAAAAAAAAACGAAAATTCAGTTATAAAAACGCCAAACTTTTTCCAAAATAACTCCATAATATCGACTGAAACATGGCAAACGTTGTTTAGAATCAATCCTCAAGGTGTTTTTCTTCATATCTCTTCAATATCGTTCCTGGAAGTGTGCTTCTCCCTCTGAATGGCATGGTAAAATGATTGCCACTGAGAATTGCGCACCAATTTAGACAAAGGACACCGGGTGGACAAATCAAATAAAATAACATTTTATTTGTCACATACACATGGTTAGCAGATGTTAATGTGAGTGTAGCGAAATGCTTGTGCTTCTAGTTCCGACAATGCAGTAATAACCAACAAGTAATCTAACTAACAATTCCAAAACTACTGTCTTATACACAGTGTAAGGGGATAAAGAATATGTACATAAGGATATATGAATGAGTGATGGTACAGAGCAGCATAGGCAAGATACAGTAGATGGTATCGAGTACAGTATATACATATGAGATGAGTATGTAAACAAAGTGGCATAGTTAAAGTGGCTAGTGATACAGTAGATGGTATCGAGTACAGTATATACATATGAGATGAGTATGTAAACAAAGTGGCATAGTTAAAGTGGCTAGTGATACATGTATTACATAAGGATGCAGTCGATGATATAGGGTACAGTATATACGTATGCATATGAGATGAATAATGTGGGGTAAGTAACATTATATAAGGTAGCATTGTTTAAAGTGGCTAGTGATATATTTACATCATTTCCCATCAATTCCCATTATTAAAGTGGCTGGAGTTGAGTCAGTGTCAGTGTCAGTGTGTTGGCAGCAGCCACTCAATGTTAGTGGTGGCTGTTTAACAGTCTGATGGCCTTGAGATAGAAGCTGTTTTTCAGTCTCTCGGTCCCAGCTTTGATGCACCTGTACTGACCTCGCCTTCTGGATGATAGCGGGGTGAACAGGCAGTGGCTCGGGTGGTTGATGTCCTTGATGATCTTTATGGCCTTCCTGTAACATCGGGTGGTGTAGGTGTCCTGGAGGGCAGGTAGTTTGCCCCCGGTGATGCGTTGTGCAGACCTCACTACCCTCTGGAGAGCCTTACGGTTGAGGGCGGAGCAGTTGCCGTACCAGGCGGTGATACAGCCCGCCAGGATGCTCTCGATTGTGCATCTGTAGAAGTTTGTGAGTGCTTTTGGTGACAAGCCAAATTTCTTCAGCCTCCTGAGGTTGAAGAGACGCTGCTGCGCCTTCTTCACGATGCTGTCTGTGTGAGTGGACCAATTCAGTTTGTCTGTGATGTGTATGCCGAGGAACTTAAAACTTACTACCCTCTCCACTACTGTTCCATCGATGTGGATAGGGGGTGTTCCCTCTGCTGTTTCCTGAAGTCCACAATCATCTCCTTAGTTTTGTTGACGTTGAGTGTGAGGTTATTTTCCTGACACCACACTCCGAGGGCCCTCACCTCCTCCCTGTAGGCCGTCTCGTCGTTGTTTGTAATCAAGCCTACCACTGTTGTGTCGTCCGCAAACTTGATGATTGAGTTGGAGGCGTGCGTGGCCACGCAGTCGTGGGTGAACAGGCAGTACAGGAGAGGGCTCAGAACGCACCCTTGTGGGGCCCCAGTGTTGAGGATCAGCGGGAGGAGATGTTGTTGCCTACCCTCACCACCTGGGGCGGCCCGTCAGGAAGTCCAGTACCCAGTTGCACAGGGCGGGGTCGAGACCCAGGGTCTCGAGCTTGATGACGAGCTTGGAGGGTACTATGGTGTTGAATGCCGAGCTGTAGTCGATGAACAGCATTCTCACATAGGTATTCCTCTTGTCCAGATGGGTTAGGCAGTGTGCAGTGTGGTTGAGATTGCATCGTCTGTGGACCTATTTGGGCGGTAAGTAAATTGGAGTGGGTCTAGGGTGTCAGGTAGGGTGGAGGTGATATGGTCCTTGACTAGTCTCTCAAAGCACTTCATGATGACGGAAGTGAGTGCTACGGGCGGTAGTCGTTTAGCTCAGTTACCTTAGCTTTCTTGGGAACAGGAACAATGGTGGCCCTCCTGAAGCATGTGGGAACAGCAGACTGGTATAGGGATTGATTGAATATGTTCGTAAACACACCGGCCAGCTGGTCTGCGCATGCTCTGAGGGCGCGGCTGGGGATGCCGTCTGGGCCTGCAGCCTTGCGAGGGTTAACACGTTTAAATGTCTTACTCACCTCGGCTGCAGTGAAGGAGAGACCGCATGTTTTCGTTGCAGGCCGTGTCAGTGGCACTGTATTGTCCTCAAAGCGGGCAAAAAAGTTATTTAGTCTGCCTGGGAGCAAGACATCCTGGTCCGTGACTGGGCTGGATTTCTTCTTGTAGTCCGTGATTGACTGTAGACCCTGCCACATGCCTCTTGTGTCTGAGCCGTTGAATTGAGATTCTACTTTGTCTCTGTACTGACGCTTAGCTTGTTTGATAGCCTTGCGGAGGGAATAGCTGCACTGTTTGTATTCAGGTTATGTTACCAGACACCTTGCCCTGATTAAAAGCAGTGGTTCGCGCTTTCAGTTTCACGCGAATGCTGCCATCAATCCACGGTTTCTGGTTAGGGAATGTTTTAATCGTTGCTATGGGAACGACATCTTCAACGCACGTTCTAATGAACTCGCACACCGAATCAGCGTATTCGTCAATATTGTTATCTGACGCAATACGAAACATATCCCAGTCCACGTGATGGAAGCAGTCTTGGAGTGTGGAGTCAGCTTGGTCGGACCAGCGTTGGACAGACCTCAGCGTGGGAGCCTCTTGTTTTAGTTTCTGTCTGTAGGCAGGGATCAACAAAATGGAGTCGTGGTCAGCTTTTCCGAAAGGGGGGCGGGGCAGGGCCTTATATGCGTCGCGGAAGTTAGAGTAACAATGATCCAAGGTTTTTCCACCCCTGGTTGCGCAATCGATATGCTGATACATTTTAGGGAGTCTTGTTTTAAGATTAGCCTTGTTAAAATCCCCAGCTACAATGAATGCAGCCTCCAGATAAATGGTTTCCAGTTTACAAAGAGTTAAATAAAGTTCGTTCAGAGCCATCGATGTGTCTGCTTGGGGGGGGGATATATACGGCTGTGATTATAATCGAAGAGAATTCTCTTGGTAGATAATACGGTCTACATTTGATTGTGAGGAATTCTAAATCAGGTGAACAGAAGGATTTGAGTTCCTGTATGTTTCTTTCATCACACCATGTCTCGTTCGCCATAAGGCATACGCCCCCGCCCCTCTTCTTACCAGAAAGATGTTTGTTTCTGTCGGCGCGATGCGTGGAGAAACTCGTTGGCTGCACCGCCTCGGATAGCGTCTCTCCAGTGAGCCATGTTTCCGTGAAGCAAAGAACGTTACAGTCTCTGATGTCCCTCTGGAATGCTACCCTTGCTCGGATTTCATCAACCTTGTTGTCAAGAGACTGGACATTGGCAAGAAGAATGCTAGGGAGTGGTGCACGGTGTGCCCGTCTCCGGAGTCTGACCAGAAGACCGCCTCGTTTCCCTCTTTTTCAGAGTCGTTTTATTGGGTCGCTGCATGGGATCCATTCCGTTGTCCTGTTTGAAATGCAGAACACAGGATCCGCGTCGCGAAAAACATATTCTTGGTCGTACTGATGGTGAGTTGACGCTGATCTTATATTCATTTACATCATTTACATTTAAGTCATTTAGCAGACGCTCTTATATTCAGTAGTTCTTCTCGGCTGTATGTAATGAAACCTAAGATGACCTGGGGTACTAATGTAAGAAATAACACGTAAAAAAACAAAAAACTGCATAGTTTCCTAGGAACGCGAAGCGAGGCGGCCATCTCTGTCGGCGCCGGAAGTAGTCCACACCTGGCAAATGTAGTCTCTTATGGCCAATCTTCCAATGATATGCCTACAAATACGTCACAATGCTGCAGACATCTTGGACGAACGGCAGAGAGCATAAGCTCGTTCACAGCACATTCACAGCCATATAAGGAGACGATAGTAAAACAGAGCTTCAAAAATTCAGCTCATTTCCTGTTTGAGGTTTCATCTTGGTTTCGCCTGTAGCATCAGTTCTGGGGCACTCACAGATAATATCTTTGCAGTTTTGAAAACGTCAGAGTGTTTTCTTTCCAAAGCTGCCAATTATATGCATAGTCGAGTATCTTTTCATGACAAAATATTGCGCTTAAAACGGGCACGTTTTTTTATCCAATAATGACATAGCGCCCCCATAGGTTGAAGAGGTTAAGAGGGTAGAGCAGAGCTTTATTCTGGACAGACTTTTCCCGATCTTAGTTACTGTTGTATCAATATCTTTTGACCAAGACAGTTTATAATCCAGGGTTACTCCAGGCAGTTTCATCACCTCAACTTGCTCAATTTCCACATTATTTATTACAAGATTTAGTTGAGGTTTAGGATTTAGTGAATGATGTGTCCCAAATACAATGCTTTTAGTTTTAGAAATATTTCAGACTAACTTATTCCTTGCCACCCACTCAAACTAACTGCTGCTCTTTTTTAAGTGTTGCAGTCATTTCAGTCGCTGTAGTAACTGACGTGTATAGTGTTGAGTCATCCGAATACATAGACACACTGGCTTTACTCACAGCCAGTGGCATGTCGTTAGTAAAGGCCAGGGCCCAGACAGCTGCCCTTATGTTGGAGAGGCTTCCATTAAAGAACATCCTCTGTGTTCTGTTAGACAGGTAACTCTTTATCCACTATATACCAGGGGGTGTAAACCCATAACACATACGTTTTTCCAGCAGAAGACTATGATCGACAATGTCAAAAGCCGCACTGAAGTCTAAAACACTTCCCACAATCTTTTTATCATAAATTTATCTCAACCAATCATCAGTAATTTGTGTAAATGCTGTGCTTGTTGAATTTCCTTCCCTATAAATGTGTTGAAAGTCTATTTGTCTATTTGTTTACTGTAAAATAGCACCGTATCTGGTCAAACACAGATTTTTACAACATTTTCCCAAGGGTTGGTAACAGTCTGATTGGTCGGCTATTTGAGCCAGTAAAGGGGGCTTTACTATTCTTAGGTAGCGGAATTACCGTTGCTTCCCTCCAGGCCTGGGGGCACACAATTTCTAGTCGGCTTAAATTGAAAATATGGCAAATAGGAGTGGCAATATCGTCTGCTATTATCAACACTAATTTTCCATCCAAGTTGCCAGATCCCGGGGGCTTCTCATTGCTGATAGACAACAATATTTTTTTACCTCTTCCATACTCACTTTACGGAATTCAAAATGACAATGCTTGTATTTCAAAATTTGGTCAGATATGCTTGGATGTGTAGTGTCAGCGTTTGTTGCTGGCATGTCATGCCTAAGTTTGATAACCTTGCCAATTAAAACATCATTCAAGTAGTTGGCAATAGCAGTCGGTTTTGTGATGAATGAGCCATCTGATTCAATGAATGATGGAGCTGAGTTTGCCTTTTTTCCCAAAATTTCATTTAAGGTGCCGATGGATGCATCATCGTCATCATCATCATCACCACAATGCCTACATTATAAAAGGGGGCCTCAGACAGGCACATTCTTACATTCTATGAGTGAGTAGAATGTAATAATGGCGCCGGAGGGGATGGCTGCCGTTTTACGGGCTCCGAACCAATTGTGCTATTTTGTTTGTTTTTTCACGTCGTTTGTAACTCATTTTGTCCATAATGTTGCTGCTACCGTCTCTTATGACCGAAACGAGCTTCTGGACATCAGAACAGCGATTACTTACCTCGAACTGGACAAAGATTTTTCTTTAATGAGTCTGACGCGAAGGATATACAGCTTTCCAAGAAAATGCACAAATCCCCGTCATCCACGTGAAGAAAAGACGTGGAAAAAGGGGGAGGAGGGAGGGCCTTGTGAGAATTCGTAGGCGAGTGAGTAAACCTCCACCACCATCCGTACTATTGACCAACGTGCAATTATTGTCAAATAAACTGGACAATCTATGATTAAGACTATCCTACCAAGGGGACATTAAAAACTGTAATATCTTATGTTTCACCGAGACGTGGCTGAACGCCGACATGGACAATATAGACCCCACACATTGACTCAGTACCAGTAGCTCTTTTTATATAGGTTTGTTATTGTTATGTAATTTTCTTATGTTACTTTAAAAAATATATTTTACTTTAGTTTTCTTAACTCTATTTCTTGAACTGCATTGTTGGTTAAGGGCTTGTAAGTAAGCATTTCACGGTAAGGTCTTACACCTTGGGGGTGGTGGAGGATCGGCTAAGGTTTCAAAACCTAAGAAGTGGTTATATATGATTATAAAATGATTGAATAAAAGTAAACAAATAAAGATAAAATATATCCATACGATATGATGCAGGAAACCGCAGAGAATGTGAGTCTCTATAAAAGATGAATCATTAGTCTGTGTGTAATACTGCGTAATACTACTACATAAAACTACATAATATGGTGTCATACTGCAGGAAAGTACGTAATACTAATAAATACTTCACAAAACTGCATATAGCACTGCATATAAATACAGAGCACTCTGTCATATTGTGTAACACTACACTACCTAGGCAGCACTACATTGGCTTCAGACCAGCAGATCAGTCGTAGTACATATGAAACGACAGCTTCTCTCTCTAAATAGTAATGATGTGTGACACTGCGCTTCTAGTTTTATTGGTGTTAGTTTAAGTTGATTTGTGTTTATTTGTCCTTATCAATGATAATTTCTCTTGACTGCATAACTCGGTTTTAAAAGGACTGACGTAACTCACATGGCACAAGACAGAGTTCTTTGTTCTCTGTTTAGAAGCTTTCAGAGTTTTAGTGCAGCAAATCCTCCAGCACTGTCGGGTTTTGTTGGGTTACCAGTGGTCCAAAGGTTGCTTAATTAACTTTCTTGGCATGTAAACAGTGTACAGGTGTTCTCCTGTCTTTTTGTATGCTTTGTAATTACCCTGCACCTGAAATGAGGTAAATATACCCTGAAAAAAACAACCAGGATGTATCTCATCCACTCTTTGATGGGGAGGGCTCCCACGTCTCTTCTGCCTGGCCTGCGCTGATTACTCACAATGCACTTTGATGTAGAGCAGGCAATAATGTCATTTTTCGGCAGTGCCGGATCTCCTGCTGTGCGAATTTGATTGAATTCCGGCAAAATGGAATCCAAAAAAAGCTGTATTTCCGCAACAGTTGGGTGAAGGAGGTTTAGTGTCAATATCTAAGGCCATAAAATGTCATTATAGAGACTTATCTATGCCCCTGCAGCTGAGATCCCTCCGTATTGCAATGATCTGGCTGTAGCAAACAGAGATTATCACTGCAGTGTCTGGCTGTGTGTGCTTGTTGTGTGTGTGTGTGTGTGTGTGTGTGTGTGTGTGTGTGTGTGTGTGTGTGTGTGTGTGTGTGTGTGTGTGTGTGTGTGTGTGTGACATGTAGAATGGACAGGGAATAAATTGTACAGCTGTAAAGAGCAGAGAGTGAGGGAGTGGAGAGTATGGAGTGATGAAGTGAGACATTTTCTAATTGGTGGGGAAAAAAAGACAGTCAGAGACCGACAGTTCATGAGTTATAAATAGATAAACTTAGCGAAAAAAGAAAACGTCCCCTTTTCAGGACCCTGTCTTTCAAAGATAATTTGTAGAAATCCAAATAACTTCACAGACCTTCATTGTAAAGGGTTTAAACACTGTTTCCCATGCTTGTTCAATTAATCATAAACAATTAATGAACATGCACCTGTGGAGGGAGAGAAAAGAGAGGGGGAGAGAAAGAGGGGGAGAGAAGGAGAGAAAAAAGAGGGGGAGAGAGAAGAGAGGGGAGAGAAAAGAGAGGGGGAGAGAAAAGAGAGGGGGAGAGAAGAGAGGGGGAGAGAAAAGAGAGGGGGAGAGAAGAGAGAAGGGGAGACAAAAGAGAGGTGGAGAGAAGAGAGAGGGAGAGAAAAGAGAGGGGGAGAGAAAAGAGAGGGGGAAAGAGAGGGGGAGAGAAAAGAGAGAGAGAGAGAGAGAGGGAGAGAGAGAGAAGAGAGGGAGGGAGAAAAAAAGAGAGGGCGAGAGAAAAGAGAGGGGGAGGAAAGAGAGGGGGAGAGAAAAGAGAGGGGGAAAGAGAGGGGGAGAGAAAAGAGAGAGAGAGAAGAGAGGGAGAGAGAGAGAAGAGAGGGAGGGAGAAAAAAGAGAGGGCGAGAGAAAAGAGAGGGGGAGGAAAGAGAGGGGGAGAGAAAAGAGAGGAGGAGACAAAAGAGAGGGGGAGACAAAAGAGAGGGGAAGACAAAAGAGAGGGGGAGAGATGAGAGGGAGAGAACAGAGGATAGTGCGTGTGGCCCAGTCAAGCTTCCTGCCATCCAGGACCTCTACACCAGGCGGTGTCCGAGGAAGGCCCTAAAAATTGTCAAAGATTCCAGCCACCCTAGTCATAGACTGTTCTCTCTGTTACCGCACGGCAAGCGGTACCGCCAAATCTAGGTCCAAGAAGCTTCGAAATAGCTTCTATCCCCAAGCCATAAGACTCCTGAACATCTAATCAAATGGCTACCCAGACTATTTGCATTACCTCCCCTTACACCACTGCTACTCTCTGTTGTCATCTATGTATAGTTACTTTAATAACTCTACCTACACGTACATATTACCTGAACTAACCGTTGCCCCTGCACATTGACTCTGTACGGGTACCTCCCTGTGTATAGTCTCGCTATTGTTATTTTACTGCTGCTCTTTAAATACTTGTTACTTTTATTTCTTATACTTACTCATCTTTTTTTAAAACTGCATTGTTGGTTTTAGGGGCTCGTAAGTAAACACTGTTTCACTGTTGTATTCGGCGCATGTGACTAATAACGTTTGATTTGATTTGAATTTGACTATAGATCATGTGCCGTGGCATGCTAAGAGTTTGAGCCGCTACTTTAACCAGTTCCCCCTGTGAGAACCCGTCAAACACAGACAGTTCCCCCTGTGAAAACCCGTCAAACACAGACAGTTCCCCCTGTGAGAACCCGTCAAACACAGACAGTTCCCCCTGTGAGAACCCGTCAAACACAAGACAGTTCCCCCTGTGAGAACCCGTCAAACACAGACAGTTCCCCCTGTGAGAACCCGTCAAACACAGACAGTTCCCCCTGTGAGAACCCGTCAAACACAGACAGTTCCCCCTGTGAGAACCCGTCAAACACAGACAGTTCCCCCTGTGAAAACCCGTCAAACACAGACAGTTCCCCCTGTGAGAACCCGTCAAACACAGACAGTTCCCCCTGTGAGAACCCGTCAAACACAGACAGTTCCCCCTGTGAAAACCCGTCAAACACAGACAGTTCCCCCTGTGAGAACCCGTCAAACACAGACAGTTCCCCCTGTGAGAACGCGTCAAACACAGACAGACATGTTACAGTAGTGAGAGTCGACAAGTCGAAAAAGCAACCAGACCCAAAGATATGTTCACTGTGTTTAGAGAACTTCCAATCAGTCACCGTGGAAGTGATAATAATGAGAAAGATGGATATAACAGAGAATATTCCTTATATAATGGTATTCTGGCAGAATGAGATATTCCCTGCCTGTTTGAGTTAGATAACGTGTATGTGTAGTAGATATGCAAATCAATTTCATTGCAGCACAGATCATTTGCTGCTACACTGCCTTGAACAATTTTTTCAATCTCACTTATATACTTCTCTCTCCAGTTTTGTGTTAAGGAATATCAGACACATGTTTTTTGAACATTAGCGCAGAAGGAAGTCAAGGCCACAGAAACATGAAAAAATGTATCTGAGGCAGCAGGTATACACACTGGCCTGTGGAGAGCAGAGCAAGAAGAAAGTACATGTGTATAATTATGTAAACAAATGCCTCCTAGAGAACTACATTCAACATGAGGAATTCAATGTATTTGCCCTACAGGAATGCCATTCTACTTTAATTAGAATGTACTCTTCCACATAGTACCTCTCCCACTCCAATACAGTGCATTGAAATGGCTATTTTCTATGCTATGCTCCCAAACATAATTTCTCTCATTCAGACTTGTTTACTTCACTTGCCATTTGTCACCTCCTACCAATGATCTTTTATTCAATGGCTGACTGGATAATAGTGCTCACGTGTTCACGTGTTTTGTACCTCCAAGTTGTCAAGGCTGGAGGGAAGGGAGCAAGGGCAAAAATGAAGAGAGCAAGGGCAGGAATGAAGGAAGCAAAAGCAGGAAGCAAGGAATCAAGTGTAGGAAATAAGAGAGTAAGGGAAGGAGTAAAGGAAGCAAGGGTAGGAATTAAGGTGAGAAAGGGCAACAATGAATGGAGCAAGGGAAAGAATGAAGGTAGCAAGGGCAGGAATGAAGGGAGCAAGAGAAGGACTGAAAGGAGCAAGGGAAACTGAAAGGAGTAAGGGAAGGACTGAAAGGAGCAAGGGAAACTGAAAGGAGTACGGGCAGGAATGAAGGGAGTAAGAGAAGGACTGAAAGGAGTAAGGGAAGGTATGAAGGGAGCAAGGGAACCTGAAAGGAGTAAGGGAAGGTATGAAGGGAGCAAGGGAACCTGAAAGGAGCAAGGGAAGGACTGAAAGGAGCAAGGGAAGGACTGAAAGGAGTAAGGGAAGGTATGAAGGGAGCAAGAGAAGGACTGAAAGGAGTAAGGGAAACTGAAAGGAGTAAGGGAAGGTATGAAGGGAGCAAGAGAAGGACTGAAAGGAGCAAGGGAAACTGAAAGGAGTAAGGGAAGGTATGAAGGGAGCAAGAGAAGGACTGAAAGGAGTAAGGGAAACTGAAAGGAGTAAGGGAAGGTATGAAGGGAGCAAGAGAAGGACTGAAAGGAGCAAGGGAAGGTATGAAGGGAGCAAGGGAAGGACTGAAAGGAGCAAGGGAAGGACTGAAAGGACTAAGGGAAGGTATGAAGGGAGCAAGAGAAGGACTGAAAGGAGCAAGGGAAGGACTGAAAGGAGCAAGGGAAGGACTGAAAGGAGCAAGGGAAGGACTGAAAGGAGTAAGGGAAACTGAAAGGAGTAAGGGAAGGTATGAAGGGAGCAAGGGAAGGACTGAAAGGAGTAAGGGAAACTGAAAGGAGTAAGGGAAGGTATGAAGGGAGCAAGGGAAGGACTGAAAGGAGCAATGGAAAGACTGAAAGGAGCAAGGGAAGGACTGAAAGGATTAAGGGAAACTGAAAGGAGTAAGGGAAGGTATGAAGGGAGCAAGGGAAGGACTGAAAGGAGCAAGGGAAGGACTGAAAGGAGTAAGGGAAGGACTGAAAGGAGTAAGGGAAACTGAAAGGAGTAAGGGAAACTGAAAGGAGTAAGGGAAGGTATGAAGGGAGCAAGAGAAGGACTGAAAGGAGCAAGGAAGGTATGAAGGGAGCAAGGGAAGGACTGAAAGGAGCAAGGGAAGGACTGAAAGGACTAAGGGAAGGTATGAAGGGAGCAAGAGAAGGACTGAAAGGAGCAAGGGAAGGACTGAAAGGAGCAAGGGAAGGACTGAAAGGAGCAAGGGAAGGACTGAAAGGAGTAAGGGAAACTGA
Organism: Oncorhynchus nerka; assembly: GCF_034236695.1. Taxonomy (NCBI): domain Eukaryota; kingdom Metazoa; phylum Chordata; class Actinopteri; order Salmoniformes; family Salmonidae; genus Oncorhynchus; species Oncorhynchus nerka. The sequence goes on from NC_088396.1 coordinate 21,475,566, forward strand.
AAGGAGTAAGGGAAGGTATGAAGGGAGCAAGGGAAGGACTGAAAGGAGTAAGGGAAACTGAAAGGAGTAAGGGAAGGTATGAAGGGAGCAAGGGAAGGACTGAAAGGAGCAATGGAAGGACTGAAAGGAGCAAGGGAAGGACTGAAAGGAGTAAGGGAAACTGAAAGGAGTAAGGGAAGGTATGAAGGGAGCAAGGGAAGGACTGAAAGGAGCAAGGGAAGGACTGAAAGGAGTAAGGGAAGGACTGAAAGGAGTAAGGGAAACTGAAAGGAGTAAGGGAAGGTATGAAGGGAGCAAGGGAAGGACTGAAAGGAGCAAGGGAAGGACTGAAAGGAGTAAGGGAAGGACTGAAAGGAGTAAGGGAAACTGAAAGGAGTAAGGGAAGGTATGAAGGGAGCAAGGGAAGGACTGAAAGGAGCAAGGGAAGGACTGAAAGGAGCAAGGGAAGGTATGAAGGGAGCAAGGGCAGGAGAGAACTGGGAATTTTCTGTTCGGAACCCAACCCAGCCCTTTGCCAGCAGAGAAAGAGATGGCAGTCTGATTGTTACCTAATCAATATTCATAAAGCACTGCTGTCACGTTCGTTGGAATAAATGTCAGACCAAGGTGCAGCGGATGTTGAGTTCCACATTATTTATTAGAAAGTGAAACAAAGCAAAGACAAAAACAAATAAACAATAAACTAACAACGAACCGTGACTACAGAGATACTACGTGCACTAACTCAAAACAATATCCCATAAAACACAGGTGGGAAAAACAGCTACTTAAATATGATCCCCAATTAGAGACAACGATTACCAGCTGCCTCTAATTGGGAATCATAAACAATCACCAACATAGAAAAACAAACATAGAAATAATAAACTAGACTAACCCCCCAGTCACGCCCTGACCTACTCTACCATAGAAAATAAGGACTCTCTATGGTCAGGACGTGACAACTGCACACAGGAGGCTCCTCATAATCTACTGAAAGTGTTAAATTTAACACTGGTACAGTGCCTATACGGGTCCATACTTTTCAGTGTTAAATTAATACACTGCTTAGTGTAAATCCTTTAGTGCTGAGCGATTAGTGCTTATTGAGGTCTGTTCGGTTTCGGTTCGATTATTTTTTTTAAATCACGGTTTTTCAATTTTGGTTTCGATCATTTTTTGATACATTAAATGCTTTTTTAAAATAGAAATTCCAAAGCCCAAAATAATGAGAATTCAATTGCCAAAACATTCCAAATATTCCATAGTCTCTGTCTGGTCCACATTGGTTACACATCAGTAGAAAAATAGGAAATTACTATGATATAATACAATATTTCAGTTGTCTATATTACTTACTTTTTTTTGATGACGTATTATTTTTCATTCCTAATTCCTTTTTTAAGTCATCATCTCATCTTTGCTCGGGCAGAAGCAGTCTGCCAGCCAGACCTAACGTAATCTATGTGTTCCCTATACTGTACTGTCTGTAGCCAACCTATTTAGCTAGCCTGCCTAAGTAGCCTATGCTGCACAGCTGTCTGACAAAATAATTTTAGCAGTTCTTCAAAGTAGATAAGGTATACTTTCATGAACTGTCTCTGTCCCTTGTTGTTGTGTTGTGTAGCTTCCTCTCTCATGCGGTCTTTGCGGTATGTCTGTATCTAACCTAACATAGCTGATGTAAAACTGTATCTGTCCAGAGATCTGTATATAATAATATATGACATTGATTTTGTCTAACAAACCTGAGTCAATGGAAACCTGCCTTCTGACTGTCCATTAAAGCTGATATAGCGGATATAAATCTGTGTAAATCTGTTAAAAAACTTTGTACTTTTTTAAATGTACATTCCCTTCAATATATTACAGGGAAGGTCCGTAAAAAGAAGGGAGAAAGAAAAGTTATAACAGATATATGTGACCGACTGGCTCAACTCGGTCTTTTGTAGCAAAATTTAAAATTGTGTTTTTTACATTGGATAAAAGTAGAGACTCAGAGCTACAAAATGGTATACCATACACTGCATTTTTGAGGAAGAATGGGAAAGTAATTATGCTTTGAAAGTTGATTAACTTGTAAACTCACTTTTGAGAAAATGGCCTTTGAATGTGTTGGTACCTACTGGAGAGCTCTCCTTTGTCTTGACCCACTCAGCATGGTTCACACCCTCTTAAGCCAGCCCCACCCATCTCTTTAAGGATTCACATGTGAGGTCATGTGTTAAACAGTGAGTGTAGTAAAGATTAAGACTAAAAGTGGTAAAAGTTGTAGCCTAGAATAAGGAAAAAATCCAGGTAAACAGAATGTGTCCAGATATTTCTTTGTAATAAATATTAGAATATTAAATATTAGATGTGTGTAAGGAGAGAGTCATTTGAATAGAGGCACTGCAGATAGTGCTGATGACTGGTCCGTCCGAACCACACATGAACAAGGGAATCTATATTCGGAGAGCCTGTTTCTGTCCTACCTTTGACTTTGGTGCAAGGCATGTGATGTCCATAACCTCTTCGTCGCAAAACTCCCTGATCTTCTCAAAATAATATGTTTATACAGATATCAGTTCCATAAAATAATGGATATTGTACCAATACATTTTTGCCAGAACTTTTCCCTTTTGTTTTATTTTTACAGTGCAGGTGTGTGTGTGCACGCACATGTGTTTATGCGTGTTTTAGTTGCTGCCAGAAACCGACTAGGTCTCAGTCACACGTCAGAATTAGACATTCATCCATGTTTCTCAAATGTCAAGTCTCGAAGTGGTTCCAAACGTCAAAGGGTTTATGGTTAAGTTTATGTATTAATTCCACATTTTTTTACTACCAATTTGCATGTTCGAATACAGCGAAAGAAAGTTGTTTTTGAGATTTCTGTTTTAAGCCTATCCCAAACCTTAACCATTCAGAGTTAATAACTCAATGTAAACACTTTGATATTTGAGGAACATCTAATTCTGACATGAGACTGGGTTTCTAGCAGCAGCTTGCTTATACACACAACTTTCTATCACTGGACTTGAACATGCAACCTTCAGCACCAGAGACAAATGCCCATGCCTATCTGCCAACCCCAACACCCTAACAAAACCCAAACCTATTTGAAGGTAACAGTGCTCACTGTTGCCCCTAATGGCTGGTTTCCAAGTCACCTCCCGACATCCTCAGACATGGATTGACATCGAATACTGACTTGTAATCATACATAGATGACCTGGTTGCCAGAAACAGCATGAGCCGTCAGTCACAATGTCTGGGCCAATCAGATCTCAGAAATCACCCTTACACTGGCCTAGACACACAACATCCTTTCAACCATCCTTGACCACTAACACCCCCTCCTCCTCTTTAGAGTTACTCTACAACAACTCTGAAGTCTTAAGTGCTTGTCAGAGCTCTAACTATAGTCCACAAGGAACGTTTGTGTTGTTGTGATCGCTGGGAGAATAGGCCTAGTAACCTCTGCTCTGCTGAATAACAATAATACAAACATATATATTCAAATGTTTGTTAATATGTATATATAAATCCAATCAATTAGACATATTCTTCTTCTTCTTCTTCTTCTTATCCTTAGTGTAAAGCCTTTGCCTTCTATGTTCGTATTACACATGGTATACAGTATACAGTGCGTTATGCCATTGTATGCTATGGCTTTGCGTTCACTACACAGTACTGCTCTGCGTTAGTGCGTTTCAAACCACTACACCCACGTCTCACCGTCAGAAACAACTTGTATCTTAGTGGGGTACCGTTACTATTACACACATTACGCATATTGACATCGATGCAGAGCCAAACTCTCCCGAAATAAAACTCGAAATGCTCCGTTGAAACATTGTGACAAGTTGGGGACAAATTTAGGAAACAACATTTTGGTTAGCTATTAATTTATGTTACAATAACTTATTTGAAGGCATTTAGAATAATTTTCTTAAAACTTAATTCGAGGATGAGCAGCTGCTACCCAGTGATTTAGTTGCCGGAGATATTCAAATTCTTACAGCGCGGTCAGTCAAATAAACTATGAATAGGGTAGGCTACACCATCCATGAAAGTTGTTTTACGACTATGAAATTACACTTGAACGATTTAACGAAGATACAAGTTTAAAGTTCCATTCATTGGCTAAATCTACAATATACAGCAGCCCTACCTTATCACTCACAGCGCATGCAATGAGCCTTTATAGGCGAGAAGGCTAGAGAGGCATCCGACCGACTCACCGAAGCAGGAGTTGATGAAACCGTACCACAAGCAGCCGTGGCGGCCCAGGAGCCACTTTCCCTTGATACTGGAGGTAAAACTCAGCGTGGTCCCGAACATGCACACCAGCATGTCGCTCACGCTGATGTTGAGGAGGAGCATGTTGACCGGGGTACGCAGCTTCTTGAACTTGCAGAAGAGGAGCAGTACCACGAAGTTGTTGAGGAAGCCGAAGGTCATGATCAAGCCCAGAAACACGGAGAGCACGATGAAGCCAGTCCTGGAGAGGGTCTCTTTCGGAGTGTCGCTCCATTCCCGGTCCAATAAGCTGAACGGGTCGTCGCTCACGTTGTGGCTATAGTTGAGGTCAGCCAGATCATAAATCATCCTGGTTGCTGTTCACGAAGGCTAGTTTCATATTACTCTGGCTGGGGGAAATTTGGCTAAATTTGCGGCAGGCAGTGCGCACGGAGCTCACGCCATCATTACCTGGCCATGTCCCTCCCTATCTTGCCACCAGCGTCAGCGCTCCACAGGAATGTCCAGGCCTCCATTAAGGCCTACAAGTACAGCTGGTTACTTAATCTACGCCGTTAATCACTGTGCAATATTACTCTTATTTTCCATTTGTTGAATATTCTTTTACGGTAAAAAAAAAAAAAAAATGGTGTAGTTTTGAGCAGCTTTTAGCATCAGTTGCGTTAAAATGAGTAAACCTATTTTATATAACGTTGTTACAAGTGCAAGCTCACAAAATACGTGATGATATTCTGTCCCACACGTCTAGTGAAGGTTGGAGGATATGATATCTCAACTGCGTGGCAATGTCGCAAGGCAATCCCAGCGTGCGCAGCGAGGCTGGTCCAGGGTGTCCATCGCGGTTACGCGCAGTCTTTGGAGTTCATTCACAAGTCTCGAATGGTGCGTGTCTTGCACACTTTACCCACTTGCTAGGACATTTAAAAAATACATTATTATTGATTATTGCTCATCATATTTTTGCTGACCCACATACACTAAGAGTGCAACCGTGTATCTATTATCTATTTTGCCTAGAGTATTATGTTTTGTTCAAGAGAGTATATAATGGAATTGTTTTGCTTCAATGGTCAGGCGACTCTAAAATGTGCCTGCCTTTGTGATCTAATTCCAAGCTTCAGTTATTGTGTAGGGTGCTCCTTTGCTACTGTTGAATTTAATGATCAGTCACTGCGCGCGAGCCTGGGAGTCCTCTGTTCCTTGGGCTAGCACGGTGCAGCTTATTATAGCCAGATCTCTCTCTCTCTCTGTGTGTGTGTGTGTGTGTGTGTGTGTGTGTGTGTGTGTGTGTGTGTGTGTGTGTGTGTGTGTGTGTGTGTGTGTGTGTGTGAGAGAGAGAGCAAGAGTGTGTGTGTGTGTGTGTGTGTGTGTGTGAGAGAGAGAGAGAGAGAGAGAGAGAGAGAGAGAGAGAGAGAGAGAGCAGGAGAGAGAGCAGGAGAGAGAGAGAGTGAGAGAGAGAGAGAGCGAGAGAGAGAGAGAGAGGCTTTATAGAGAGTGGTTAGTTCAAGAAACAAACCCAGTTTGCGCACTCTCATTTGCTATATTTGTAAGTCTGAGCGTGGCTTTTACATTTTGAATTCTGTGTTCAGATACACTTCCGGACATGCAACGAATTTATTTATTTTAATAAAAACCCTCCATTCCATTATTCCTTTCTTTTTCATTGTTTTACATTCTACAGTACGTTTTCATAAAATTATTGACATTCTGAAGGAAAGTGGAATGTTCCTCATTAACATAATGAAGGGGTACACGCAATGCCGTCGGGGGTAGCCAAATAAAAATGTGATTGACATTAAAAATATATATATATTTTTAAACATTGTTTTTTTTCACATTTTCATACAGGCCATTTATATTTTCCTACTGGGTATTACATCTAGTGTCAAATACAGGTATCCTAGTCAAATAAATAACTAATCATATTAAGAGAGTTTGAGAGTGGATTCTCGGCCCTCATTAGCATGAAAACTAAATACAGGCACAGACTGTGTGTGGAAAATTATTTAAGACTGAGACTCTCCAATACAACCCAACATTGCAGAGTTTTGTGCATCCTTTCAAGCACACCCTTCTCATTAACCTGTGGTGAGTTGTTCAACATTTTTGACGAAAAAACATGGTTTTATATGTAAGATGTTTAAATAAAGAGCCAAATGATTTATTATTATTGTGCCCTGGTCCTATAAGAGCTCTTTGTCACTTCCTACGAGCCGGGTTGTGACAAAAACTCTTATGTTTAGTACATATGTTTAATATTTATTTAAATGTTTACTTATGTTTAATAAGTATCGTATAGTGTGTGTGTGTGGCAGGCTTACAATGATGGCAGAAAACAACATTTGAGAGTGCGCTGACCCTGGTGCTAGAGGGGGTACGCAGCTGGAGGTTGAATGTTTGAAGGGGTACGGGACTATAAAAAGATTGGGAACCGCTGTTCTAGGGAAAGGGGGATATCTAGTCTGTTGTACAACTGAATGCATTCAACTGAAATGTGTCTTCCTCATTTAACCCAACCCCTCTGAATCAGAGAGGTGCGGGGGGCTGCCTTAATCAGAATGACAGCTTTCTACCATGTCAGCTTGGGGATTCGATCCAGCAACCTTTCGGTTACTGGCCCAACACTCCTACCCGCCAGACTACCTGCCGCCCTCAAACTGGTTTGACACTGGCTTGATATCCTCATGGTTCTATTCAAAGTCATGTTCTCAGAAGGTTAATAAAACCTCACAGGAAAACTTTCAGGGAACCATAGTAAAACATTCTTAGAACCTGCCTGCAATCAAAAACATTTATGTTCCCAGAACAGGCAACATTTTCACTTCCATTCTCAGAATGTTTAAAAAACGTTAAGTTTTACTGGTCAGGAAACGTATGGCTTCGTTCCCAAAACCAATGGAAAAACAAAAACTAACGTTCCCACAACTTCCAAAGAACCAAATGTGTTAGCTACGTATGTTAGCTGGGTATGTTCTGAGGACACATTTTGGCTTGGAAGCCTTCAGGCCATCTTGCTGGTTTCACAGTTCTCAGTGTGTGAGCTCTCAGATGTGAGAAGACAGGGAGCTGGTCTTGCCAGAGGCTTTGGTGCCAGTGTTGATGCTGCTATGCTGTGAATTCCATTCCCAGCTGTAAGCTTTAGAGCGAGAGAGGGGTGGCTTTGAGAACAAGGAGGAATGACGCTCACTACATCATTGTGCTCCAGTATGTAGAGGCAAGTAGAGGTCAAGAGGGATTTCAAATAAGAAATAAATGTGCACACTGCTCTTGCTCGTATCGTTTAAAAAAAAGCTTACATGTCAGCCAATCGGAAGGCCTTTGACAAAGGCACTAATGAAAGGTACGAGGCTGACACGTAAGCTTTAATTAAAGAAGTGATACAAGCAAGAGGGAGAGAGAGGAGACATTGTACCGTAGCGTTGGCCCAATATGAAATCAACCCTTTGCCCCCACTTGGCACATCTTGACTCACACTCCAGGATATGAAAGGCATGGATAGGTTACGGCTCAATCTAGCCCTGTGGCAGGCTGAGTGGAGTCTCCACTATTTTTCTTACCTCTGTCTATCCTGTTCTGCCAGGTTTTACCTGCAGGGTAAGTATAGGAAAAACTTAGAGGTATAGGGGTTCAGGCTTAGTTTGACTACAATTCAATCAAACCTGTAATGTTTATGCGGAATTGCAATGTGTTCAACGCTCAGTCATGGTGTTCGGCCAAGGTCTGGAACCATTCCATAAGACCATGAAGCTACTACTCGTGCCAGCCGATGGTGGCTCCTTGGGAGGAGATGATGTTGCGGGGCTGGTCCGAGTCTGCTGGGTCAGTCATGGCCAGTTCGTACTATCACGTTTTAGGGAAGACCCAGATGCAGACAGTGTCAAAGTAACAAAAGTGTATTACTAGAACAGGTGCAACAGGTCAAGGGCAGGCAGAGGTCAGTAATCCCGATCAGAGTCAAACAGTACAGAACGGCAGGCAGTCTTAGGGTGGTAAGGGTAGGCAGAATGGTCAAAACTGGGCAAACTAGAAAACAGGAACTATAGAAAAAGACAGGGGCAAAGGGAAAAACGTTGGTAGGCTTGACGGACAAAACTAACTGGCAACAGACAAACAGAGAACACAGGTATTAATACACCGGGGATAATTGGGAAGTTGGGCGACACCTGGAGGGGGGTGGAGACAAGCACAAAGACAGGTGAAACAGATCAGGGTGTGACAGTGTCCTGGTTTGAAACAACACACACTTCTTACTCTAAAAACTGGAAACATCTATCTGTGACCAGAGGCTACCTGGTACTAGTGGATTTTTATAATTTTATTTGACATTGGGGAAAATAAATCGTAAATACAACAATGCAGGATCGATTTACGACATCAATGTTCGCACAACAGTTACATGACACATTTGTTACAGTAAACCACTCAACCTACACACATTACACACTGACCCAAACTCTTACATCTCAATGTACCCACACACAAATGCATGTTCATCTAAACTAAACACCTGCCTGTGTTTGTCTAGCTGGGTTTATCTGTCTGACCATGTTTATTCATGTGTTTGTCCATGAGTGTGTACTGTATCTACAGTGCAAGCACCAGAATGTCCGTTTCAGTAGAGCAGGTTCCACGTGGATTATAATCTTAATAATCATAATACAGAATAACCATTGCTGACAGGGACACACAGCAGGGATTGGAGCTGTGGCACTGTGGCAGTTTACCCTATGACAACCACATCGTCCCACAGGGCCAGACCACTCCCTGACACACACATTTAAATACTGTTCAATTCAATCAAGTTTATTTCTTCCAAATTCAATTTGGCTGAACATGACTGTAAAGAAATAACAACAGAAATAAGAAACAACAGAAATAACAACAGCTGACAAAATAGGAAATACATAATCAACATAATAAAAGACGACTCGTACAAAAACAACACTCCCTCAACCTAATATCTTACTCTAAGGTACCCTTTCTCTCTCAATCACACCGCTCTGCATGCGCTTAGAAATACAGAAAATATGTAATGTCTACAAATGGAAATACACTATATATCCAAAGTATGTGAATACCCCTTCAAATTAGTGGATTCGGCTTTTTCAGCCATACCTGTTGCTGACAGGTATATCAAATCGAGCACACAGCCAAGCATTATTCATACACAAAACATTGGCAGTAGAATGACCTCATTGAAGAGCTCAGTGACTTTGAACGTGGCACCGTCATAGGATGCCACCTTTCCAACAAGGCAGTTTGTCAAATTTCTGCTAGAACTGCCCCAGTCAACTGTAAGGGCTCTTATTGTAAAGTGGATACCTCTAGAAGCAACAATGCCAGAGCCGCGAAGTGGTAGGCCAAACAAGCTCACAGAACGGGACCGCTGAGTGCTGAAGCGTGTACCATATAAAAATAGTCTGTCCTCGGTTGCAACACTCACTTCTGAGTTCCAAATTGCTTCTGGAAGCAACGTCAGCACAAGAACTGTTCGTCAGGAGCTTCAGGAACTGGGTTTCCATGGCCGAGCAGCCGCACACAGCCTATGATCACCATGCACAATGCCAAGCGTCGGCTAGAGTGGTGTAAAGCTCGCCTCCATTGGACTTTGGAGCAGTGGAAACTCGTTCTCTTGCATGATGAATCACACCTCACCATCTGGCAGTCCGACGGACAAATTTGGGTTTGGTGGATGCCAGGAGAACACTACCTGCTCCAATGCATAGTGTGAACTTTAAAGTTATTGCGGAGAAGGAATAATGGTCTGTGGCTGTTTTCATGGTTCGGGCTAGACCCCTTAGTTCCAGTCAAGGGAAATCTTAACACTACAGCATACAATAACATTCTAGACGACTCTGTGCTTCCAACTTTGTGGCAACCGTTTGGGGAAGGCCCTTTCCTGTTTCATCATGACAATGCTCCTGTGCACAAAGCGAGGTCCTGTCAGGAGAATTTTTAATCCCAATGATAATAACTGACAATCAATAGCTCTGACCAGTCCCCGAGATCTGTAAGACCATGGGTTTAATAATAATTAGTCAAAGACTCAGCTTATGCAAAAGGGTAGTACAGTTTATTCACGAGAACGTTCTAAAGTCCATTATACAAAGACATCCATTTTATAGCTGCGCACATACATCCACACAAACAGTAGATATCCTACGCACATACATCCACACAAACAGTAGGTATCCTACGCACATACTTCCACACAAATAGTAGGTGAGTTTTATCTCTATAATTCTCACCACTGTGGATCACTGCCTAGCCGACACTTCCATTCCCCCGAGATTAGGGAAACCTTGACAAATACTCCCTATGCTATCATAGGTTCCCCAGAGGCCTAGCCAGGTCGGTTCAAACACAGTTTTAATTGTTCTTCAGTATTTTCCTAGGCACCCACATCCAAGTTCAAATCCTAAACTACGCCTTGCTCAGACAGTCTGTGTTTTCCCACTATACAGATACATTGTTTAACCTAATTCCGACTAAAACTACACACATTATCAGATTATAATTTTATGATTCTAATCAATTGCATACCGTTATAAGGCTTTTATCATTATCTTTCAACCTATACATTATTTTATCAGGTCAATATAGAAATTGTTTGTTGAGATTAGTGTGGAAGAACTTGACTGGCCTGCACAGAGCCCTGACCTCAACCCCATTGAATACCTTTGGGATTAATTGGAATGCCGACTGCGAGCCAGGCCTAATCGGCCAACCTCACCAATGCTCTTGTGGCTGAATGGAAGCAAGTCCCCGCAACAATGTTCCAACATCTAGTGGGAAGCCTTCCCAGAAGAGTGGAGGCTGTTATAGCAACAAAGGGGGGGACCAACTCCATTTTAATGGCCATGATTTTGGAATAAGATGTTCAACGAACGTTTAGCTTAAAATGTTGATAAACTATTATGCTATTTCTTCAGTAGGCTATGAGCGCTAATGTTCCATTAGCAGGAAAACAACATTCTCAAAAGTGACCACAAATGCGATTATGCATGCAATGCTTTTATTATAAAGGTGCATTTCTATGGTGAAAATGAACTGGACTCGCTGCTTATGTATTCCAGTTAGCCTCTACACCCCTTGTAAAGCAGATTAATGTGCTTTATTTTATTTGGCCAGTTGTGAAACAAACCTTATCAAAACATACAGGCCCATGGGCTAGGATACATGAGGTTTGCGACTATGATTAAAAACAGGGGCAGTGGGAAAAAATACATGTCATCTATGCACTTAAATAGCGAATGGAGATTGGAACTTTTCACGTGGCTCATTTTCATGCCAGCCAAGTAGGCTATCCTCATGTTGTAAAGAGAAGCAATGTGCTTCACATTAGGGAAGTTGATAAATAAATATAGTAGGCCTAGCCTATATAAAGCTTATAAGATTCTCCTCTTTTTAATAGAGGCCATCATTGTTTTCTCATGCAATTGCATAGCCTATAGAAATGTTGCTGCAACATGAGCTCATGGGCTCTCATGAAGTGTTTGATTATATTTTTGATCACATTTGCATTGATGTAAGAGTGATTAGAGGGACGCGATAGAGTGCAACGTACCAGGCAGTTAGCAAGTTTGGTAGGATATTAATGACCCTCAGCAGCATCAGAGATGCTCAGAGAAGACTAATTACCGTGACTAAACAGTCACGTGGAATTTGACTGCTGTCATGGTTCGTGACTGCCGGTGTGGCGGTAATACTGTCACCTTAACAGCCCTAGTGCCCACGTACTTTTGGTCATGTAGTGTATCTTAATGCCTTCCACATTAGAATATCTGTGAGTAATGTTTTGTCCAGTTTTCACAACCATTTTCTTCAAAGCTCAGCTGCTTGCTTGTTAGTGCTCATTAGGCCTGCTCCTTTAAAATGAATTTGAATTGGACATTGCATTACAATGAGTTACAATGCGGCAATGGGGAATTGACAGTGTGTGATGTAAGCCCAAAGCCTGTGGTGTGCTGTTGTGATTGAGATGAATTTGAATGGGTTGTTCCACGTGGGAGTTATAATGTTATAAAAGTAACTCAGTGTTCGCATCTGTATTGTACAATATAAAACTTATCATGAAGTCACCTTCATGTGCTCATATAATGACAGGACAGTGTCATGATCCATCACATTAGATCATTTTATGACACCCAAATGCAGGACACCTTTATGGGCATCATAAACTGATCTCAGTCTGTTCTAATATTCTATTTCTATGATAACACCTGACTGAACATATCACACCATGTTCACCATATCACACCATATCACACCACTTTAGACAGGCTAATTATCAAACCAAATCAAAGTTTAGTGGTCATGTACACAATTTAGCATATGTTATAGCGGGTGCAGCAAACTGCTTGTCTTACTAGTTCCGAACAGTTATGCAAAAATGTCAAACAAGTACACAAATAATAAACAAAAACAAGAAACAAGAAATCACGAATTCCAGAACTAATCCCAAAAATAAAAAATATAAACGCAACGTGCAACAATTTCAATGATTTTACTGACTTAAATGTCATATAAGGAAATAAGTCCATTTAAATCAATTTATTAGGCCCTAATCTATGGATTTTACATGGGGCATAGGCCCACCCACTTGGCAGCCAGGCCCAGCCAATCAGAATGAGTGTTTCCCCACAAAAGGGCTTTGTTACAGACAGAAACACTCCTCAGTTCCATCAGCTGTCCATGTTCCGTGTGGCTGGTCTCAGGTGATCCCACAGGTGAAGAAGCTGGATGTGGAGGTCCTGGGCTAGCATGGTTACACGTGGTCTGCGGTTGTGAGGCCGGTTGGACGTACTGTCAAATTCTCTAAAACGATGTTGGAGGTGGCTTATGGTAGAGAACTGAACATTAAATTCTCTGGCAACACCTCTGGGGGACCTTTCTGCAGTCAGCATGCCAATTGCATGCTCCCTTAAAACTTGAGACATCTGTGGCATTGTGTTATCTGACAAAACTGCACATTTTAGAGTGGCCTTTAATTGGCCCCACCACAAGGTGTATCTGTGTAATGATCCTGCTGTTTAATCAGCTTCTTGATATGCCACACCTGTCAGGTGGATTGAGTATCTTGGCAAGCGAGAAATGTTCACTAACAGGGATGTAAAGAAATATGTGCATTTTTTGTTGTTGTTGAGAAATAAGCATTTTGAGCATATGGAAAAATTCTGGTACCAACACTTTACATGTTGCGTTTATATTTTTGTTCAGTATAAATACCTGCAGTCAACTTGTGCAATATGTTAGGAGATCACGCAGATTGCGTTCTTCATTTCACCTTGTAACATTATGTTACATTATGAAGTTTATCATAGTTCCCCAGAACAGTTGAGTAAGTTATGTGTTTTTTTGTAAATAACACAATGGGAGAAAGTGGGAGCTGGTGAGTCCAGCTGAGTATTTGGTTTTACTTGCTAGTTAGCTCAGTGGCTGAATTAATAAGGAGACGGTGCATCATATAGTTTTAGCATTCTGCAGTGTTTGAAAAGTCAAAGAACTTTGGATGAGTTATCTGTACAGCTGGCACTGCTATCTTGGTTTCCTTGTTTTTTTTCTCCTCTCCATTCTCTGACCCTCAGTCTGCTCCTCCCCCCTCTTTGAGGAGCAGAGCAGGCAGGCCTGTTGCCCTAGTGACTCCAGATTCCACACAGACAGAGCAGGCAGGCCTGTTGCCCTAGTGACTCCAGATTCCACACAGACAGAGCAGGCAGGCCTGTTGCCCTAGTGACTCCAGATTCCACACAGACAGAGCAGGCAGGCCTGTTGCCCTAGTGACTCCAGATTCCACACAGACAGAGCAGGCAGGCCTGTTGCCCTAGTGACTCCAGATTCCACACAGACAGAGCAGGCAGGCCTGTTGCCCTAGTGACTCCAGATTCCATACAGATACAGCGTGTACACATCTTTGTCTCTTACTACAGGATGCGATGGCTGTTCAACAGTCTGATGGCCTGGAGATAATGTTGGCTCACCCCTCATTTTTCTGCTCTCTGTCACCTCTGGCCGCATGGCAAATGGCCAGTAAGGGTCAGTACGCCCTTCTCCCTCCGAGGGGCCAAAATGTATCTCGACAGTATCCAGAGGGCTGACTATTGAATGTGTGATAGAATAATGCTATATTATCCATGTTGGGTATCTATCTATAACTTGTCCTCTGAGTAGAACTCTGATGCAATCTATATGGATGTATGATCTCTGTGGTAACGTGTATCTGTACAGGGTGAACTTGAAACAACTCTTTGCAAAGGGGTTTTATTGTCCTCTCATGAATTCTGTCTTATTTACATTGGTCTCATCAGATGTTAGAAATTAAATTAATTAATTAAATTCCACTGGATGTCATAAGGTGAAAGCACCAATTTGTAAGTCGCTCTGGATAAGAGCGTCTGCAAAATGACTTAAATGTAAATGTAAATGTAAATGAAAGTCTGTTGTTCTCTCTATTATCCTATTTCCTGTCCATTGGACACATTTTGTATGATATTTTCTAATTTCCTTGGCTTCTAGGCCTCCGGCCTAGTTGGCATCTCTTTGTCCATGCTTTGTCTTAACCTTAGGATCTACAGTATATGCCTAGAATTATGCTTTGTTGATATCAGTATATCAGCCTTATAACTTAAACGTTATGCCTTGTATGAGAATCCATTCATTTGACAAGTTATTAAATAATACTTGCTTTGATATTCACTTCTCATGACCATTCCTTGATCTTAGCCAGCTAAATGCATAATTCCTGATTGCACATGGTTTTACTATAATGTTAAATGGAGTCAGATATACTTTTTATATACTTTGTCCATTAATTGATTATAGTCTCATTATGGGTTGCATGTGAGGTATACAGAACTAGTCAAAAGTTTGTCACACATACTCATTCAAGTTTTTGTATTTTTAAATTTGCACTATTTTCTACATTGTAGAATAATAGTGAAGACATAACCTATGAATAACACATATGGAATCATGTAGTAACCGAAAAGGTGTTAAACAAATCAAAATATATTTTATATTTGAGATTCTTCAAAGTAGCCACCCTTTGCCTTGATGACAGCTTTGCACACTCTTGGCATTCTCTCTACCAGCTTCATGAGGTAGTCATCTGGAATATATTTCAATTAACAGGTGTGCCTTGTTAAAAGTTAAATAGTTGGATTTCTTTCCTTCTTAATGCGAGCCAATCAGTTGTGTTGTGACAAGGTAGTGGTGGTATACAGAAGATAGCCATATTTGGTAAAAGACCATGTCCTTACTATGGCAAGAATAGTCCATCATTACTTTAAGACATGAAGGTCAGTCAATCCGTAAAATGTCAAGAATTTTGAAAGTTTCTTCAAGTGCAGTCGCCAAAACCATCAAGCGCTATGATGAAACTGGCTCTCATGAGGACTGCCACAGGAAAGGAAGACCCAGAGAGATAGGGGCTCGTCTGGGAGTGAGGCATTGGTGACCACTACGTGGCTGGTTTTCCCTTTATAATCTGTGATGGTTTGATATCCCTGCCACATGTGTCTCGTGTCTGAGCTATTGAATTGTGACTCCACTTTGTCCCTTTAATGTATTTATGCCTCTTTGATAGACTTACGGAGGTCATAGCTGATCTGTTTGTAAGCGTCCATGTTCCTTGTCACCTTACCGTGTTTAATTGCTGTGGTTTACGCATTCAGTTTTGGTTTGGATTTGTTCTAATCGTCACAGCAGAAACAATATCCTTCATGCGCTTCCTGATGAAACAAGTGACAAAGTTAGTGTAGTCATCAAAGTTAATCCCAGAGGCGACCCGGAACATATCCCAGTCCACATGAACAAAACAATCCTGTAGCATGGATTCCGATTGGTCAGACAAACATTGCACAGACCTTTCCACAGGTGCTTTCTGCTTATAGGCGGGGAAGAGCAGAATGGAGGTGTGGTCTGATTTGCCAAAGGGTAGGCAGGGGAGGATCTTGTAGACATTTTGGAAGGGAGAGTAACAGTGATCAAGCGTCTTCTCTGCTCCTGTGGCACAGGTGAGATGTGTTGGTGAAATTTTGTAAGAATGTTTCCCAGATTTCCTTTGTTACATTCCCCAGCTACAACAAATGCGGCCTCAGGATGTGCAGTTTCCAGTTTGCTCAAAGTACAGTGAAGTTCCTTGAATGCAGCCATGGTGTTGGCTTGAGGGGGGATATAAACGGCCATGACAGTAACCGATGTGAATTCTCTTAGGAGGTAGCGTGGTCGGCATTTATGGGTGAGGTATTCCAGATCAGGAGAGCAAAAGGTCTTCAGCTTTTGAACGTTGTTACAATCACACCATCAGTTATTAACCATGAAACATACCCATCCACTGTTGCTTTTCCCAGAGAGTTCTTTCTTCTTGTCCGTGCGATGTACCAGCAGGCTGTATGGCCAAAGAAAGAATAGCTGGCGTAAACTATGACTGTAAAACAGATTATGTTACCATCTTTCATGTCCCACTGGAAGGAGATCCTCAACCTGAGCTCATCTACCATATTGTCAAGAGAGTGTAAATTAGCAAGTTATATACTTTGAAGCGGTGGGTGGTTTGCCCTCCTACAGAGTGACTATAATACCAGCTCTTCGTCCTCTCCTTCGGCAGCGTCTTTTAGGTAGTGAACCCGGGATGAATGGAGCCGCTTTGTATATCCAAAAAAAGGATCCAGGTCTGGTAAGTCAAATTTGAGGTGAGTGATCTCCGTTCTATCTATAATTATACCATAAACATTCTGAGCAAAAAAAGAAAGAAATAACAAAAAACAAAAAAATAATACTGCAGAGTTGGCTAGGAGCTAGAAACAGGGTGGCCGTGTCTGTCGGCGCCATCTACGACCTTAAGGCCTAGATTCAATCTGGACCGCAGAAGATACGCTTTATAGTGCGATTGACATTTAAAGGCAATGTTCCCGCAATTGCGGAGACGGCATTCACGCTAAACTCTACATATGTCGGCTCAATTGGAAATGAACTTTCAATGTAAATCACTCTGTAATGTGGATCTTCCGCGGCCCCGGATTGAATCTAGCCCTAACAATAGATTCTGTCAAAACAGAGTCAAGACACCAGACAAAAGTTACGTAACAGTAATAAGTAAGCCAAGTGGTTATGTGAGAGGTCATTGCCCCATACCTGCCCAGGCAAGGGGTGATGCGTTTGGGGACCAGGTGTAGAAACATTGACAAGAGCCATGCTCTGATGACACGGATGATAGGCTGTGTCATCAGACCTGACAGTATGGTGACGGTACACAAAGGACCACGTAGCTGTCAAATTAGATGGGTATATTTAGTGCAAGATAGAATATGCAATGATTCACGCTTACGCTCTCTTTTTTCCTCTATTTTTCCCTCTCTTTTTCAAGACCTTTTAAGACGTCTCTCTTTATTCCTTCTATTTATGTCCAACAAGCTCTCTCTCTCTCTCTCTCTCTCTCTCTCTCTTTCTCTCTCTCTCTCTCTCTCTCTTTCTTTCTCTGTCTCTGTCTCTCTCTGTTGCTTTCATTCTTTCTCCCTCTCTCTCTCTCTCTCTGTCTGTCTCTCTGTCTCTCTCTGTTGCTTTCATTCTCTCTCTCTCTCTCTCTCTCGCTCTCTCTCTCTCTCTCTGTTGCTTTCATTCTTTCTCCCTCTCTCTCTCTCTGTCTCTGTCTGTCTCTCTGTTGCTTTCATTCTTTTTCTCTCTCTCTCGCTTTCATTCTTTCTCTCTCTCTCTCGCTCTCCCTCCGTCTCTCTATCCCTCCCTCTCTCTCTCTTGCTCTCTCTATTTATGTCCAACAATCTTTATCTCTCTCGATTTCATTCTCTCTCTCGCTCTCTATTTATGTCTAACAATCTTTCTCTCTCTCTCTCTCTCTCTCTCTCTCTCTCTCTCTCTTTCATTCCCTCTCCCTCTCTCGCTTTCACAATTTTTCTCTCGCTCTCTTGCTTTCATTCTTTCTCTCGCTCTCCCTCCGTCTCTCTATCCCTCCCTCTCTCTCGCTCTCTCTATTTATGTCCAACAATCTTTATCTCTCTCGATTTCATTCTCTCTCTCGCTCTCTATTTATGTTTAACAATCTTTCTCTCTCTCTCTCTCTCTTTCATTCCCTCTCTCCCTCTCTCGCTTTCATTCTTTATCGCTCTCTCGGGCTCTCTCTTGCTCTCTATCCGTCTCTCTATCCCCCCTCTGCTCTCTTTATCTCTCCCCATTAGCTCAGAGATAGTGAGAGGTAATAGACATACATATTATTGATGTCCTCATAGTGTGTGTTTTGAGTTGCTTGTAAACGGTGTGTGAACCAAACAGCTGTGGCTGTTCATTCGTTTATCCTCAGTGGATTGAGTCTCTTTCTTCCCATGGAAACTTCAGCCTGCCCTCATTATCATCTACAGTAACAGGGCATACTGCATTGGGCTACTTGCTTTGTGAGTGCACCAATCTTCAGGATCTTAATTTGATCACTCTTTTGTTGCTGTGAATTTTTCTGTACAGCAGAAACGGCAAACTTGTAGTGTATTCAAAGTTTTAAAAGGCTTCTGAAGTATGCAATGTCCACTGTAAAGTGTCAGGCTTGATTTGCTCTTACAAAATGTTTTACCATTAATTATAATCCATATAATAATTCACATTTCCTGTTGCTGCAGGATCAATTTAAGATCCTACATACAGTGGGGCAAAAAAGTATTTAGTCAGCCACCAATTGTGCAAGTTCTCCCACTTAAAAATATGAGAGAGGCCTGTAATCTTCATCATAGGTACACTTCAACTATGATAGACAAAATGAGAAGAAAAAAAATTCCAAAAATCACATTGTAGGATTTTTAATGAATTTATTTGCAAATTATGGTGGAAAATAAGTATTTGGTCACCTACAAACAAGCAAGATTTCTGGCTCGCACAGACCTGTAACTTCTTCTTCAAGAGGCTCCTCTGTCCTCCAAGACCAAAGAGCTGTCAAAGGACACCAGAAACAAAATTGTAGACCTGCACCAGGCTGAGAAGACTGAATCTGCAATAGGTAAGCAGCTTGGTTTGAAGAAATCAACTGTGGGAGCAATTATTAGGAAATGGAAGACAATACAAGACCACTGATAATCTCCCTCGATCTGGGGCTCCACGCAAGATCTCACCCCGTGGGGTGAAAATGATCACAAGAACGGTGAGCAAAAATCCCAGAACCACACGGGGGGGGGGACCTAGTGAATGACCTGCAGAGAGCTGGGACCAAAGTAACAAAGCCTACCATCAGTAACACACTACGCCACCAGAGACTCAAATCCTGCAGTGCCAGACGTGTCCCCCTGCTTAAGCCAGTACATGTCCAGGCCCGTCTGAAGTTTGCTAGAGAGCATTTGGATGATCCAGAAGAAGATTGGGAGAATGTCATATGGTCAGATCAAACCAAAATATAACTTTTTGGTAAAAACTCAACTCGTCGTGTTTGGAGGAAAAAGAATGCTGAGTTGCATCCAAAGAACACCATACCTACTGTTAAGCATGGGGTGGAAACATCATGCTTTGCGGCTGTTTTTCCGCAAAGGGACCAGGACGACTGATCCGTGTAAAGGAAAGAATGAATGGGGCCATGTATCGTGAGATTGAGTGAAAACCTCCTTCCATCAGCAAGGGCATTGAAGATGAAACGTGGCTGGGTCTTTCAGCATCACGGCTTGTTAGACAAAAGGGGAAGTGTGTGTGTGTGTGGGGGGGTCAACTAAGAAGTCACTACAGAGTGATAATTATAACAATTGAAATGCTAATCCTTTGCACACGAACGCGCACTCATTCGGGAACAATTGCAATCAATATATATATATTTACGCTCAGTGTGTCGTCTTGATCACTGGTGAAAAGTAAGTTTCTTTTGTAGAATTGTCTGTCTCTCTCCCTCGGTTGTGGTTAGAGGGAATAGTTCAGTGACATTTATTCGTTCCGTTATAGAATGGATGTTTCGGCGGTTGTCATTCTTCGCGTTCAATGATACCGAATTCCTAGCTGCAGACTAGTAATTAATATCAAAGACTTGTTCTTATTCTGTCGGTATCGATAGTCTAAGAGTTTAACCACGTGGTATGGTTAAAAGATTCAGCAATGGTCTACAACCTTTGTACTCTCCTAATGGAGAAAAACATGGTCTGGTGATAATTTCTCAAAGTTGGGTTTTATTCGGAATGGCAGAAAAGGGCTGTCCCAGGATGTCTGACCCTAACTGGGTTCAGGGGCGGTCCTCTGATTTAGTTGAACTCCAATCCCCTTTTTGAGTTTTCCTTCATTAAACAGTCCAAAATCACATTACACAATTTAACAGTATCATACTCACTCATTCATCTTATACAACAATTAGATACAGCCTCAGATATGAGGTTTACATAAACAGCGTTATGGTAATGTGGCCCCTGGACACTGTGATCACTTGGCTACATAGCTGATGCCTGCTGGACTGTCCATTAATCACGGTACTCCATTCTGTTTGTTTATGTTTTATCTGTCGGCCGCACTCAGGCTCTGTGTGTAGTTAATCCGACCCTCTCTGCCTAGTCAACGCCATTTTACCTGCAGTTGTGCTAGCTGATTAGCTGTCGTTGTCTCACCTACTGTTTTAGCTAGCTCTCCCATTCAACACCTGTGATTACTGTATGCCTCGCTGTATGTCTCTCTCAAATGTCAATATGCCTTGTATGCTGTTGTTCAGGTTAGTTACAATTGTTCTAGTTTACAATGGAGCCCCTAGTTCCACTCTTCATACCCCTGATACCTCCTTTGTCCCACCTCCCACACATGCGGTGACCTCACCCATTACAACCAGCATGTCCAGAGATGCAACCTCTGTTAGCATCACCCAGTGCCTGGGCTTACCTCCGCTGTACCCGCACCCCACCATACCCCTGTCTGAGCATTATGCCCTGAATATATTCTACCATGCCCAGAAATCTGCTCCTTTTATTCTTTGTCCCCAACGCTCTAGGCAACCAGTTTTGATAGCCTTTAGCCGCACCCTCATACTTCTCCTCCTCTGTTCCGCGGGTGATGTGGAGGTAAAACCAGGCCCTGCATGTCCCCAGGCACCCTCATTTGTTGACTTCTATGATCGAAAAAGCCTTGGTTTCATGCATGTCAACATCAGAAGCCTCCTCCCTAAGTTTGTTTTACTCACTGCTTTAGCACACTCTGCTAACCCTGATGTCCTTGCCGTGTCTGAATCCTGGCTCAGGAAGGCCACCAAAAATTCTGAGATTTCCATACCCAACTATAACATTTTCCGTCAAGATAGAACTGCCAAAGGGGGAGGAGTTGCAGTCTACTGCAGAGATAGCCTGCAAAGTAATGTCATACTTTCCAGGTCCATACCCAAACAGTTCGAACTACTAATTTAAAAAATGACTCTCTCCAGAAATAAGTCTCTCACTGTTCCCGCCTGCTACCGACCCCCCTCAGTTCCCAGCTGTGCCCTGGACACCATTTGTGAATTGATCGCCCCCATCTAGCTTCAGAGTTTGTTCTGTTAAGCATATCCCAGTTTAGGTCACCTAACACCCCGGCAGTCCTACAATCTAAGCTAGATGCCCTCAATCTCACACAAATCGTCAAGGAACCCACCAGGTACAACACTAATTCTGTAAACAAGGGCACCCTCATAGACGTCATCCTGACCAACTGGCCCTCCAAATACACCTCCGCTATCTTCAACCAGGATCTCAGCGATCACTGCCTCATTGCCTGTATCCGCAGTCAAACGACCACCCCTCATCACTATCAAACGCTCCCTAAAACACTTCTGTGAGCAGGCCTTTCTAATCGACCTGGCCCGGGTATCCTGTGGCGGACTGCAATAGCATTGAATAGTCCCCGCGATATGCAACTGTTCAGGGAAGTCAGGAACCAATACACGCAGTCAGGAAAGCAAAGGCCAGCTTCTTCAGGCAGAAATTTGCATCCTGTAGCTCTAACTCCAAAAAGTTCTGGGACACTGTGAAGTCCATGGAGAACAAGAGCATCTCCTCCCAGCTGCCCACTGCACTGAGGCTAGGTAACACGGTCACCACAGATAAATCCATGATTATTGAAAACTTTCTCAACGGCTGGCCATGCCTTCCTCCTGGCTACTCCAACCTCGGCCAACAGCTCCGCCCCCCCCCCCCCAGCTACTCGCCCAAGCCTCTCCAGGTTCTCCTTTACCCAAATCCAGATAGCAGATGTTCTGAAAGAGCTGCAAAACCTGGACCCGTACAAATCAGCTGGGCTTGACAATCTGGACTGCCTTGCCTGGTTCACCAACTACTTTGCAGACAGAGTTAAGTGTGTCAAATCGGAGGGCATGCTGTCCGGTCCTCTGGCAGTCTATGGGGTGCCACAGGGTTCAATCCTCGGGCCGACTCTTTTCTCTGTATATATCAATGATGTTGCTCTTGCTGCGGGCGATTCCCTGATCCACCTCTACGCAGACGACACCATTCTATATACTTCCGGCCCGTCCTTGGACACTGTGCTATCTAACCTCCAAACGAGCTTCAATGCCATACAACACTCCTTCCGTGGCCTCCAACTGCTCTTAAACGCTAGTAAAACCAAATGCATGCTTTTCAACCGTTAGCTGCCTGCACCCGCACGCCTGACCAGCATCACCACCCTGGATGGTTCCGACCTTGAATATGTGGACATCTATAAGTACCTAGGTGTCTGGCTAGACTGTAAACTCTCCTTCCAGACTCATATCAAACATCTCCAATCGAAAATCAAATCTAGAGTCAGCTTTCTATTCCGCAACAAAAAGCCTCCTTCACTCACGCCGCCAATCTTACCCTAGTAAAACTGACTATCCTACTGATCCTCGACTTCGGCGATGTCATCTACAAAATTGCTTCCAACACTTTACTCAGCAAACTGGATGCAGTTTATCACAGTGCCATCCGTTTTGTTACTAAAGCACCTTATACCACCCACCACTGCGACCTGTATGCTCTAGTCGGCTGGCCCTCGCTACATACTCGTCGCCAGACCCACTGACTCCAGATCATCTACAAGTCCAAGCTAGGTAAAGCTCCGCCTTATCGCAGTTCACTGGTCACGATGGCAACACCCACCCGTAGCACGCGCTCCAGCAGGTGTATCTCACTGATCATCCCTAAAGCCAACACCTCATTTGGCCGCCTTTCGTTCCAGTTCTCTGCTGCCTGTGACTGGAACGAATTGAAAAAAAACCCATATATATATATATATATATTTTGCTGAAGTTGGAGACTTATCTCCCTCACCAACTTCAAACATCTGCTATCTGAGCAGCTAACCGATCGCTGCAGCTGTACATAGTCTATCGGTAAATAGCCCACCCAATTTTACCTACCTCATCCCCATACTGTTTATATTTATTTACTTTTCTGCTCTTTTGCACACCAATATCGCTACCTGTACATGACCATCTGATCATTTATTACTCCAGTGTTAATCTGCAAAATTGTAATTATTCGCCTACCTCCTCATGCCTTTTTTCCTACTGTGTTATTGAATTGTTTACTCCATGTGTAACTCTGTTGTCTGTTCACACTGCTATGCTTTATCTTGGCCAGGTCGCAGTTGCAAATGAGAACTTGTTCTCAACTAGCCTACCTGGTTAAATAAAGGTGAAAAAAAAATACTTATGGCTTTTGGCAATGAGGCCCTTTATCCACTTCCCCAGAGTCAGATGAACTAGAGGATAGCATTTGTACGTCTCTATGTGTGGTTTGAAAGAAGTTACTAACTAGCGCTAGCTCAAATACTAACAAGCATGCTAGCAGACACCCATAGACTTCCATTAATGCTAATGCTAGTTAGCATTGGTTCGCAGAACTAGCTCAAACTTCCTTCATAGTGGACACAGAGACATACAAATTATATCCTCTAGTTCATCTGACTCTGGGGAAGTAGATAAAAGGGCCTCATTGCCAAAATCCCAAAGTATCCATTTAAGCCTGCCCCACTTTATAATTAGACAAGTATAAATTAGAGTTTGCTTGCGATCCTCCATAGGGTGCCCAGTTACATAGAGGAGTAAGAGCAACATGTTAGTTTGTCAGGAGAGAAGAGGTATGAAAACTATCAGCCAGTCCTCTCTCATTATCTCCTTTCCTACCTCTTCCCTTCCTCATATCCTTTGCGTCGGTCACAGCAGACAGTCATATATCAGGTTGTTGACATATTCCATCTATTCTGCAGGGAACATAAAAAAATATTATTAACAATGATCAAGAGACTCATTGTCTCCTTGGCAATATGAAGGGAAAAAACAATGAGGGAAAGTGAAATAATGTCTAACTATAAAGATTGTGCCTGTAAGGGAAAAGGGAACCTAGTCAGTTGTAAAACCGAATGCATTCAACTGAAATGTCTTCCGCATTTAATCCAAACCCTCATGTTTGTGTGTAAACACTGCAACATAATAAAAAAAAAATATAATTTTGAATGGACATTTCCCTCTGCCTTCTCCAATTAATTTTAGCAGTGGGTTTTAATGAGTGTCTACCCCATCCGGCACCTAAACGGATTTAAACTGGGCAGTCTCCGACGTCCTTGATCACATTAACGAGGCCCATCCCCATTGTGCCCCAATCAGCTCGTTTTCCTTCAGATGTGGTGGGCAGGCAGTCGAGTGACCATGCTAGTTGTCCCAGTGCCCGACATCGTGGATAGCGTGGGTATGGCTGGGCCGTTGTTCAGAGAGCAGAACTGATGCTCCATCCTGTTACAGGCCAGCTATGGGGAGATGGAGAGAGAAGGGACAGCCGTGCCCGTCGAAGCCCAGCCTGGATCACCCTGCACTGGGTTGAGGCAGGGAGGGAGCATCAGCTGCAAATCACATTTTATTTCTCACATGCAATACAACAGGTGTAGACTTTACCATGAAACACTTACGAGCCCTTTCCCAATAATGTAGAGTTAAAAGTAAGGAAAGCAGAAAAAAAAGAACACAATACCAATAACGAGACAATATACAAAGAGTACCGGTACCGAGTCAATGTGCAGGGGTAGTTATTTAAGGTAATATGTAAATATAGTTAGGGGTAAAATTGACTAAGCAAGAGGATAGATAATAAACAGAGTAGCTGCAGTGTATGTGAAGAGTGTGAAAGTGTGTGTGTGTGTGTGTTTTGTGTGTGTGCAAACGTATGTAGTGTGTGTGTACAGTCAGTGTACACACACACACTGTACACATACAGTGTAAGTATGTGTGAAAAAAAGGGTAAATGTAAAAGTCCAGGTAGCCATTTTGTTAGTTTAGCAGTCTTGTGCCTTTGGGGGTAGAAGTTGTTCAGGAGCCTTTTGGTCCCAGACTTGGCACTCTTGTACCGCTTGTCGTGCGGTAGCAGAGTGAACAGTTTATGGTTTAGGTGGCAGGGGCCTTTGACAATTTCCGGCCTTCCTCTGACACCGCATGGTATAGAGGTCCTGGATGGTATGGAGTTCGGCCCCAGTGATGTAGTGGGTCGTCTGCAGCACCCTCTGAAAACGCCTTGCAGTTGGATACCAAGCAGTTGCCATACCAAGAGGTGATGCAGCCAGTCAAGATTCTCTCAATAGTGCAGCTGTAGAACCTTTTGAGGATCGGTGAACCCATGACAAATCTTTTCAGTCTCCTGAGTGGGAATAGGCATTGTTGTGCTCTCTTCACAACTGTTTTGGTGTGCTTGGACCGTGATAGTTTGTTGGTGATGTGGACACCAAGGAACTTGAAGCTCTCGAACCCACTCCACTACAGCCTCGTCGAAGTGACTGGGGGCGTGTTCAACCCTCATTTTCTTGTAGTCCCCGATCAGCTCCACAGTCATCCGGAACAGCTGGTGCTCGCATGCATGCTTCAGTGTTGCTTCCCTCGATGCGAGCATAAAAGGCATTTAGCCCGTCTGGTAGGCTCGTGTCACTGGGCAGCTCGCAGGTGGCTTTCCCTTTGTAGTTCGTAATAACTTGCTACCACTGCCACATCCGACAAGCATCCTGATCGGTTGCATCACCACTTGGTATTGCAACTGCTCGGCATCCAACCGTAAGGCTCTATCCAGGCGGTGTCAGAGGAAGGCCCCAAAAAATGGTCAAAGACTCCAGTCACCCAAGTTATAGACTGTTCTCTCTACTACCGCATGATAAGCAGTACCGGAGCACCAAGTCTAGGTCCAAAATGCTCCTTGACAGCTTCTACCCCCAAGCCATAAGACTGCTGAACAATTGAAGCCCCCCCTGCTGCTACTACTCACTGTTTATTATCTAGGCATAGTCACTTTACCCCTATCTACATGTACAAATTACCTTGAATACCTTGACTAACCTGTAACCCCAATGTTGACTCTGTACCAGTACACACTGTATATAGCCTCGTTATTGTTATTTGATTGTGTTTCTTACTTTAGTTTACTTAGTAAATATTTTCTCAACTCTATTTTCTTAACTTTATTGTTGGTTAACCTCTCTGGGATCATTTGGGACGTGAGCGTCCCACCTCGCCAACAGCCAGTGAAATTGCAGGGCGCCAAATTCAAAACAGAAATCTGATAATTAGAATTCCTCAACCATACAAGTATTTTACACCATTTTAAAGATACACTTCTCGTTAATCCAATTTCAAAAAGGCTTTTCGGCAAAAGCAGAACATATCATTATGTTAGGTCAGCAACTAGTCACAGAAAGCATTCAGCCATTTTCCAACCAAAGAGAGGTGTCACAAAAAGCAGATATATACATAAAATAAATCACTAACCTTTGACGATCGTCATCAGATGACACTCCCAGGACTCAATGTTACACAATACTTGGATGTTTTCTTCGATCAAGTTCATATTTATATCACAAAACCTCAGTTTACATTGGCGCCATGTTCAGAAATGCTTCCAAAACATCTGGAGAAATTGCAGAGAGCCACATCAAAAATAAATACTCATCATAAACTTTGATGAAAGATACATTTTACATAGAATTAAAGATAAACTTGTTCTTAATGCAGCCGCTGTGTCAGATTTCAAAAGAGCTTTACGGCAAAAGCACAATATTCAATAATCTGAGAACAGTGTTCAGCCACATAAGCAAGCCATACAGTTACCCGCCAAATTGTGGAGTCAACAAAAGTCATAAATAGCATTATAAATCTTCACTTACCTTTGCTGATCTTCGTCTGAATGCACTCCAAGGAGTCCCACAACAAATGTTCGTTTTGTTCGATTACGTCCAAATACCTCAGTTTTGTTCACTATTCCAAAGGCACAATGTGAGAGTGCAAAATCCAGACGAAAAGTCAAAAGAGTTCCATTGCAGTTTGTAGAAACATGTCAAACGATGTTTACAATCAATCCTTAGGGTCTTTTTTATAATAAATCTTCAATAATATTCCGCCTGGACAATAGCGTATTCATTAAAGAGGAAAAAGAAGGAACGGCGTGACCGCGCAGTAAACAACTGATTGGCCTCAGTCCACTTGTTGAAACAGCTCTTATTCGACACCCTTCCACAATAGAAGCCTCAAACAACTTTAAAGACTGTTGACATCTGCTGGAAGCCTTGGGAAGTGCAATCTGGCCCCATAGACACAGCATATTGGATAGGCAATCACTTAAATGAAACTACAAACTTCAGATTTCCCACTTCCTGGTTGGATTTGTTTCAGGTTTTCACCTGCCATACGAGTTGTTATACTCACAGACATCATTCAAACAGTTTTCGAAACTTCAGAGTGTTTTCTATCCAATACTACTAATAATATGCATGTATTAGCATCTGGGACAGAGTAGCAGGCAGTTTACTCTGGGAACCTTATTCATTCCTCCCCCTATTTCACCCCCTCCCCCTGTCACCAAGAAGTTAAAGGCTTGTAAGGAAGCACTTCACGGTAAAGGCCAGTTGTACTTGGCGCATGTGACAAACAACATCTGATTTGATTTGAAGAAGCGTTGTCATGCCTTCTTCACGACTATGTTGGTGTGTGTGGACCATGATAGTTCCTTAGTGATGAGGACCGAAGAGCTTGGATGGTATGCAAACTAGAGTGGGCCCAGGGTGTCTGGGATGATGGTGTTGATGTGAGCCATGACCAGACTTTCAATGCATTTCATGACTACAGTTGTGAGTGGTATGGTGTGAGTCATTTAGACAGGTTACCTTGGCATTCTTAGGCACAGGGACTATGGTGGTCTGCTTGAAACATGTAGGTATTACAGACTGGGTAAGGGAGAGGTTGAAAATGTAAGTGCCTGCTGGTCAGCGCATGCTCTGAGAATGCATTCTGGTAATCTGTCTTGTGAATGTTAGCCAATGTCTTTAAACAGGCTAAGGATAGCGAGATCACACAGTCGTCCGGAACAGCTGGTACTCTCATGCATGGTTCGGTGTTGCTTGCTCCAAAGTTTGTCTGGTAGGCTTGCGTCACTGGGCAGCTCGCGGCTATGTTTCCCTTTGTAACCCGTGATATAGCATCCGAGCCGGCGTAGTAGGGTTTGATCTTAATCCCGTATTGACGCTTTGCATGTTTGATGGCTCGTCGGAGGTCATAGTGGGATTTCTTATAAACATCCAGATTAATGCCTTGCTCTTTGAAAGCGGCAGCTCTAGTCTTTAGCTCAGTGCAAATGTTGCTTGTAATCCAAGGCTTCTGGTTGGGATATGTACGTAGGGTCACTGTGGGGATGACGTCGTCGAGGCACTTATTAATGAAACTGGTAATTGATATGGTAAACTCCTCCATTTTATTCAGATGTATCCCAGAACATATTCCAGTCTGTGCTGGCGAAACAGTCCTGTAGCTCAGCATCCGCTTCATCGGACCACTTCCGTATTAACTGCGTCACTGGTACTTCCTGTTTGAGTTTTGTTTTATAAGCATGAATCAGGATAGAGTTATCGTCATATTTGCCAAATGGAGGGCGGGGGAGAACTTTGTATGCGTTTCTGTGTGTGGATTAAAGGTGTTCTAAAGTTGTCTCCTCTGCTTGCACAGGTGACATGCTGATAACATTTTTGTTAACAAAGAGACACACCCCTCCCCCAACCTTACCTACCGCTGCCGTACGGTCTTGACGATGCATAGAAAAACCAGTAAGATGTTTGATATCCATGTCATTTTCAGCCACGACTCCGAGAAAACATGTGATTGTAACGGTCATCGGTGCATGAGGAAGGTGTGGACCAAGGTACAGCGTGGTACGTGTTCATGATTTTATTTAACTGAACACTGAAATAACAAAGAGAATGAACGAAACAGCTCTGTCTGATGCAGACACAAAAACAGAAAACAACTACCCACAAGACACAAGTGGGAAAAGGCTACTTAAGTATGGTTCTCAATCAGAGACAACAATAGACAGCTGCCTCTGATTGAGAACCACACCCGGCCAAACACAGTGAAAAATAGAAAACATAGAACACAAAAACATAGAATGCCCACCCCAACTCACACCCTGACCAAACCAAAATAGAGACATAAAAAGGATCTCTAAGGTCAGGGCGTGACAAGGATATTATAGTTCTTCAGGTCCCGTTGATAGTACAGTCTCGAACAAAGCTTGTTCAGTTTGTTGCCCAGTGACTATACATTCACCAAAATAATGGAAGGTAGGTGCGGTTTATTTGCACGCCAACGTAGTTTCATCAGAACTGATGTTCAGAAACTGTTTTCGGTCATAGGAAATGATGGAAGAGATATTATGAACAAAAAAAGTAAAGATCAGTATAACAAAACACAAAGTAACAGAATTGGTAGGGAGCCCGTAAAATGCCCGCTTTCCACTGCGGTGCCATCTTTTCATTTTGGTGTTCTTCCACCATTAGCAGCTATTACCTGGTTCATTACCAAACACACCAACCAACAGATGGGCCATTACAGAATTAACCAATATGATTAATGACCCCTCCCTCCAGAGCTAATGGTATCACCCTAGAAAGACATCCCAGCAGGGGAGAGCGATGGAGAGACTGTTGTATTATTCTTTCCTTCAAACGTCCTCGTCTTTGGATGTACAGTACAGTACTTTGGAGTGTGTATGTATGCTTTCCCCCTCCCTCAGTCTGACATTTAGTTCACTTCTGTCCTGTGATCTACTGTGGTACTCTGTGTTGAGATGGGTGTGGTGATGCAGACATAACCCTTTAATGACAAACATCTTTAACCTAATTGACTGTGCTTGAGGCTGGGCTACGTGATGAAGGTAAATATAGGAGTCCTGTTTCTCCTCTGTCAGATTCTGCCCCAAGCCCTTAATTTATATCATGGCCCCAATCACCATCAAAACCAGTCCACTCAGTCAATCTAAAGAGCCTATTTGACGAGCGGGTCACCCCAATCGTGAATCCTAGCTAGGGCCTCCAGAGAGGCGCAGCGGTCTAAGGCACTGCATCGCAGTGCTTGAGACATCAGTACAGAACCGGGTTCGATCCCAGGCTGTGACCGGGAGTCTCATAGAGTGGCACACATTTGGCCCAGCGTCATTCGGGTTAGGGGAGAGTTTGGCCTGGGGGGCTTTACTTGGCACATCACGCTCTAGCAACTCCTTGTGGCGAGCCGGGCCCCTGCAGGCTGACTTCAGTCGTCAGTTGAACGGTGTTTCCTCTGACACATTGGTGCAGCTGGCTTCTGGGTTAAGCGGGTGTTAAGAAGTGGGGTTGGCTGGTCATGTTTCGTAGGACGTATGACTCGACCTTTGTGTCTCCTGAGCCCGTTGGAGTGTTGCTGCGATGAGACAAGATTGTAACTGGATCGCAATTGGATATCACGACATTGGGGAGAAAAAGAGGGGTAAAATACACAACAACAACAAAAATCACCTCACTGTGATTGATCAATTTAAAGAGTTCAAAAACAGGTTGAAACTGAGTGGCAAACATGGTTGTTGTGGATGTTGTTTCAAAGCCAAACACAACGAAACGGACAGCGTTTTCTAAGGTGATGATTAATTCAAAACAACCATATGTATATTAGAGCTTATGCATACGCAGAGAGAGGGGCTGTCAACCGTTTAATTCAATATGTTTCCTTGTGAAAACATGTTACTATCATGTCACTGTTCCCAAACAGATTTCACCTAGTTTCCCATATTAAGCACTGGATAGCTGCAAGAACAGGGTTGGAGAGCCCATTGCATACAGAGTTTGGGCGGAGTATCACGTTTTGCAGCAAAATAAAGTACCGGTGGGAATGTGGCCTCCCTATTTTAGTGCCCTTGTTCCTGCCCGTTTGATAATGGGCCATTCTAAATCAAAACTAATTGTATATATTAGTAAAGACAAGAATACATTGAGAATAGTTTGATGGGTGAAAATATGATCACTTCATGAGAGAACAGCATGTGCAGCCTGAGGCAAGGAACAGAGCGCAAGCTTTTTTAGAAACTTTCTGAAATCATCAATAGCCTATAGTCGCAGCATGCAGCCCATATATCTTTTGATTCCTAAGGCATTCTAAGGGTTGTATCATTCACAATTTAAGTTTCCAAAATAACTCTAAATCTAGCATACAGGACCCATTTCAAATGATCACTTTTACTGTCAACATAGCCACTTCATATGCGCACTCTTGCTATGAGAAAAATATCCATTCTATTTTATTCAAGTTGTTCAATTATATTCTTCTTACTATAAATAATGGCACGGGACTTTTAAGCATATTTTGTCTGCTAAATGTACAAGCCTACAGCCTATGGCATGGAGCATAGCCAGATAACATACTGTACTCATATTATTTTCTTCTGAAATACCTTTTCTTAATGTCCTGATGTTTATTTAGACTAAAATGAATAATGAATATGTTGTGATGGTGTATATTCAATTGATTTATGAGACTTTTTTTTAAATGTAGATGTTCCCAGGGCTTGAATGCGTCTTGTATGCGCGGAGGCCTGGAAATGCTAAACTTGTTTATGTTAATGAACGGTCAATTACAGTGAGACAGGCAGAATTTTGCATGATAATAACCGGCTGACAAAACTTCATGACCGTCACAGCCCTAATCCTAGCTCGAGGAGAGTTTGTTGAAGTGGAGTTTAGTGTCTGAGTTGAGTGTGTGTTTCATCACAGAGTTGGCTTCCACAGGCGATTGTGCTGCCAGGCTTTGAAGTGACCTGAAGGGAGGTCTGGCAGGTGGAAATGATGAGTGGGCAGATCAGGGAGCTATTTCCTGTTTAATTTCCAAGTCATTTCAAAATCGTCTCTTGCCCCACATCTCTGTCCTCAGGCCAGGGCAGGGAGGGCAAACACTCCTGTTTCCCTCTCGGCCTCCCTCAGTACCCTTCCTATACCTGCTCTGTGAGATTGGGATACAGGCTTCATTTGACATTCAGTTGTTCACAGTGATTATCTCTGCTGATTGCTTTGCTGTCAGAAGTCTGCTGGCCTGACCATGCATACAAATCAACACCGGTGGTGGAACTGGTGACACTTACATAAACACATACACAAGCACAGATTACAAATACGCACGCGCACACGCATAGTCTTGAACAGCTAACCTTGTGTGCACACACAATTCAGCCCCATTCAAAATATTATTTTCCCTAACCCCTAACCCTAACCCAAAAACCTAACATTAGCCCTAACCCTAAACCTAGCTCCTAACCCTAACCATTAACGTAATTCTAAACCTAAAACACAAATTCTAACCTTAACCATAAATCCCCTAGAAATAGCATTTGATCTCGTGGGGACTAACAAAATATCCCCAGTTGGTCAAATTTTTGTTTTTTTTCATGTAGTTAAACACACACACACACACACACACACACACACACACACACACACACACACACACACACACACACACACACACACACACACACACACACACATATAGTAATTTCAATTTGTAGCTATTTTTGTTTTATCCTTGGTTGTGTTGAGGAGGATGCAACCTTGCAGATAGAAATGGCATGAATAGAGCTGTTAATTATATACTTTTATTTGAACATTTCACAACATTATGTGATGCTGAAGACAGCCCATCAAACATTCCATATGTATGTGCGGAAAGAAATCATCCCAGCCTGAGTGCTTTTGGAGAAGTTTGTGTTAATAACCCTAGGCAAGGTAGCCTACTGGTTAGAGTGTTGGACTAGTAACCGGAAGGCTGCAAGTTCAAATCCCTGAGCTGACAAGGTACAAGTCGTTCTGTCCCTGAACAGGCAGTTAACCCACTGTTCCTAGGCCGCCATTGGACATAAGAGTTTGTCCTTAACTGACTTGCCTAGTTAAAAAATGATACCATGCTGCTATTATGTTGCTGCAATTATGTTCCCACAATGCAGAGGTGAGTGTGTGCACAGCATGAATGTTTATTGTCCTTGGACCCTGAAGGTATATTTATGACCTATCCCCTCTAGTAGAAGACTACAGCACCTAACACGTGTGGCTGAAAAGTGTTGAGAGCTCTTTTCTGTTTTCACCATATGTCTTTCCATGGAGTGTGAGGAAAATGTCCCAAAATACTGTGTAAATTAATTCCGTTCCTCAAGGGTTAGGAGAGAGTGCGAGACACATACAATGGGTGTTGTTATGCACTTCCCAGATCCTAATCAAATACTGTACTGAAGTATAGGGGTGAAAAGGTGTGTGTGTCTCTAAGTAGGTGCACACGCGTGAGTGTGGGTGTGCAGGGGGCACAAAGTCTTCACTGAAAATAAGAGAAGAGCAAAATCAATGTCCTATGATGAATGCTGGTGATGGGTTATGAATGGGGCATGTACTGTCCAAATTAAGAGCTGATGTGAAAACACGATGTGTGTTGTGTGATAATGTGTGTGTGGGTGTGTGCATCTGTTTGTTCGTGTTTCTGTGTGATAGACTAGATGCTTATTTCATATTTTCGGTGATGGTACTGTACGTCTGCTTTCTGAGCTTCGGTATTGTTGTCATCATCAAGCTGTTTTCAGAGCCCTACATTATTTTCCCTTCCACTGCACATTTGGCAGTTGTTTATAGTAGGAACAGGTGGCCTTTGGACCCTACAGATGCAATAGCACCCTTTGGGCAATTCATATTGTTGGTTGAGGACTTCTTTACATGATTGTTTTTCATGATTGTGTTTTGTATTTTGTATTTTGTATTTTTTGGGGGGTATACTGTATTTCCTGTGCTCCTACAGTGTGCTGCTGATTGTGTAATTGTTGATATGCAGGGCTCCCATGCAAGAGACCTTGGTCTGAATGGGTGTGGGTCTCTAAGAACAGTCTAAGAACAGAACAGTAACAGTCCTTACTCACTAGTATTCAGAAGCCTTCACTCAAAATAAGGAAAGAGCAGAATCAATGTCCTGTGATGAATGCTGGAGATGGGGTATGTACTGTCCATTCAGCAGCTGATGTAAAGACATACACTACTGTTCAAAAGTTTGGGGTCACTTAGAAATGTCCTTGTTTTCGAAAGAAAAGCAAACATTTTTGTCCATTAAAATAACATCAAATTGATCAGAAGTACAGTGTCAAATGACTATTCTAGCTGGAAATGGCTGATTTTTAAATATTTTTTTACCCCCCCCCCCCCAATTTTGTGGTATCCAAATGATAGTAGCTACTATCTTGTCTCATCGCTACAACTCCCGTACGGACTCGGGAGAGACGAAGGTTGAAAGTCATGCGTCAACCCAACCAAGCCGCACTGCTTCTTAACACAGCGCGCCTCCAACCCGGAAGCCAGCCGCACCAATGTGTCGGAGGAAACACCGTGCACCTGGCAACCTTGGTTAGCGCACACTGCGCCCGGCCCGCCACAGGAGTCGCTGGTGCGCGATGAGACAAGGATATCCTTGTTAGATTTCCACCTAAATGGACATACCCAAAAGTAATTATTTTTCAGGAGATGACTATGAACAATAACTAGTAATGCTGCATAATTCTAGAAAGCTCTGGAACTTACTTTTCTGGTAAAAAAGTGAGATGTTTTATGAAAATATGGAAATATTTTCTTCTTTATATTCAACAAAAGTGGGGGAACAGGGCTTGAAATGACTGAAATTATTTCTAAATATACTAACAATCACATTATAATTGACTTAATATAAGATTAAACCTTTCATATAAATGAAATAAATATGATCATATTTAGTGACTACAAATTTGACCCCATTTCATAAAACTGAAGCCTCCTGCCAAACCTCCTCTGAGCAACGATGACATCGGCAGAACCCCCTTTTTTCTGGACAGGCGCCTATCAACCCATGTCACACCAACCATCGCTTTGGTTCCCCCACCTATCCAGCTCAGATGTTCTGCATCGCCGGCCTTCTAGCTGCTGCCTAACCTGCTGCTGGCAAACACTCATCAACCCCGGACTTGTCTCGTCATCATTCCACACACCTGGTTCCAATCCCCACTCTATCACTGTATACAGTTGAAGTCGGAAGTTTGTATACACTTTAGCCAAATCCATTTAAACACAGTTTTTCACAATTCCTGACAATTACTTCACGTAAAAAGTCCCTGTTTTAGGTCAGTTAGGATCACCACTTTATTTTAAGAATGTGAAATGTCAGAATAATAGTGGAGAATGATTTTTTTCAGCTTTCATTTCTTTCATCACATTCCCAGTGGGTCAGAAATTTACATAGTTACACCAGCTCTGTCAGGAGGAATGTGCCAAAATTATACACTCAATTAGTAATTAGTAGCATTGCCTTTAATTGTTTAACTTGGGTCAAACATTTGGTGTAGCCTTCCACAAGCTTCCCACAATAAGTTGGGTGAATTTTGGTCCATTCCTCCTGACAGAGCTGGGGTAACTTAGTCAGGTTTGTAGGCCTCCTTGCTTGCACACACTTTTTCAGTTCTGCCCACAAATTTTCTGTAGGATTGAGGTCAGGGCTTTGTGATGGCCACTCCAATACTTTAACTTTGTTGTCCTTAAGCCATTTTGCCACAACTTTAGAAGTATGTTTGGGGTCATTGTCCATTTGGAAGACCCATTTGCGACCAAGCTTTAACTTCCTGACTGATGTCTTGAGATGTTGCTTCAATATATCCACATAATTTTCTGTCCTCATGATGCCATCTATTTTGTGAAGTGCACCAGTCCCTCCTGCAGCAAAGCACCCCACAACATGATGCTACCACCCCCGTGCTTCACGGTCGGGATGGTGTTCTTCGGCTTGCAAGCCTCCCCCTTTTTCCTCCAAACATAACGATGGTCATTATGGCCAAACAGTTCTATTTTTGTTTCATTAGACCAGAGGATATTTCTCAAAAAGGTATGATCTTTGTCCCCATGTGCAGTTGCAAACTGTAATCTGGCTTTTTTTATGGCGGTTTTGGAGCAGTGGCTTCTTCCTTGCTGATCGGCCTTTCAGGTTATGTCGATATAGAAATAATTTTACTGTGAAGGTAGGCCTTGAAATTCATCCACAGATACATCTCCAATTGACTCAAATTATGTCAATTAGCCTATCAGAAGCTTCTAAAGGCATGACAATTGTCTGGAATTTTCCAAGCTGTTTAAGGGCACAGTCGACTTCTGACCCACTGGAATTGTGATACAGTGAGTTATGAGTGAAATAAGCTGTCTGAAAACAATTGTTGGAAAAATGACATGTGTCATGCACAAGGTAGATGTCCTAACCGACTTGCCAAAACTATTGTTTGTTAAAAATAAATTGGCGGTGTGGTTGAAAAAATAGTTTTAATGACTCCAACCTAAGTGTATGTAAACTCCCGAC
The DNA here is from genome assembly GCF_034236695.1 of Oncorhynchus nerka. NCBI lineage: Eukaryota > Metazoa > Chordata > Actinopteri > Salmoniformes > Salmonidae > Oncorhynchus > Oncorhynchus nerka. The sequence goes on from NC_088396.1 coordinate 21,512,413, forward strand.
TTCAACTGTACATGCTCCCTCTGTCATTTGTCTTTGTTGGTCATTGTAAATGTTGCTTGCTTTCCTGAGAGGAATCTCTCCTACTATTTCCTGAGTACTTTACTTTGGGTTTCGTCCCGCTTTTATATATATATAGTGCTTTACCTCCCTCATCTCACCTCATTTGCTCACATTGTATATAGACTTATGTTTCTACTGTATTATTGACTGTATGTTTGTTTTACTCCATGTGTAACTCTGTGTTGTTGTATGTGTCGAACTGCTTTGCTTTATCTTGGCCAGGTCGCAATTGTAAATGAGAACTTGTTCTCAACTTGCCTACCTGGTTAAATAAAGGTGAAATAAAAAAAACTCAGTAGTTCTAAACCTGCGACTGCCTCCTGTCTACTCCTCTCTACACTTGTGACAAAATGACCGAACTAAGAGAACAGGAAGCAGCAGGGCAGTCAGACCTCTCCACTACTGGAGCGATGCTCCTATAACACAACTCGTGCCTGGAGCAGCTCTGGACTGCCATGGACGAGGTGCTCCAGACCGTACGTCAGCTGCAGGCTACACCACCACCTTCCCAGCTTCCCGCGGTCGTTCCAGCCACCCCACCATCATCTACATCACCCGGTCCGATCAGCAACGTCCACCTACCCCTCCCGGAGCGGTTTGACGGCACCCCAGCTCACTGTAGGGGGTTTCTTCTGCAGTGTGACCTCCACCTTACCCGTCACACCAGGACGGCCTACGAGAGGGACAAGGTGGCCTTGGTGATCTCGGTGCTGACAGATCGGGCTCTGTAGTGGGCGCACGCTGTCTGGAGAGGAACGGTCCAGAAGTGCAGTCCTATGGGCGCTTCACCCAACTCTTCCGTGCCGTTTTCAACCACCCTACAGAGTGCCTGAGAAGGAGGTGAGCATCTCCTCCGTCTACGCCAGGGGTCCAGGACAGTGTCTGAGGACGCTCTGGATTTCCGGATGGTGGCTGCATCCACTGGCTGGAACGACCAGGCCATGTTGACGGTTTTCCACAGCGGGCTACATGCAGACGTCCAGACATAGCTGACCTATCATGATGAGGACCTCACGCTGGACCAGCTCATCGCCATGGCTATCTGCCTGGATAATCTCCTGCATGCCTGTCGTCGCTCATCCCGGTGGTTCGGGTCTCTCCCAGGAAACTCCAGCATGACTGAGCCCAAGGAGGTGGGCACCGAAGCACCTTCCCCCCGAGGAACGTCAACACCGCTGTCAACAGGGTCTCTGCTCCTACTGTGGGGAGTCGGACCACCCCTGGAACACCTGTCCCAGAAGGAGAACGAGGCGAGGAAGCGACAGGCCGAGGAGTGCTCCTACACCTTCCCAGGTAGGCGTGGACGTGCCTTGCTCCTCTCTGTCTACCCAGCCCGTCCTCCTTCCTGTTACCTTCCCAGACTATCCTGGCTATATATAGAGCTTTAATAAACTCAGTAGTTCTAAACCTGTGCCTCCTCCCTACTCCTCTCTACACTTGTGACAACCCCCTTCAGACCAGGAACCCTGGTTGACCCCACTCGCCAGAAGAAGTTCCTTTTGAAGTGCCAGACTTGACCAGCAGCGCCAGGATATGGCCCCAATCAGCCTACTATCTTGATCCAGGGCTATATCATGTGTACTAAACAAACTGGAAGAGCCCAAGCTGGAATGCTTTTTGCTCCAGTATACGACAGGATAATAAATTCTAGATCCACATTCTTCCTCTTGACCACAGAAAGTGGCAAGCCTTCTTCGAAGAAAATAGGCCTTTTCTTAAAGCACATCAAACATGAAGGACTCATCAAATGTTGGGGTTAGTGTAAAGTTTGTGATTTTATTTACTTTTCCTATGTTATTACAAGGTATAATATGCTTATTACAAGTAATCATGCAATGTGTAACTTAACCAAGGTGTGTTTGGTGCCTACGGACTGCAAACTTAATTTAATTCACCATTAGACTGTTTCTGTGAGTGTATGGTACATGGAGAACATGCTATGGACACTTATGGACAAGGGTTAAAGTATTATTCACGACCGTAATCTAGCCTGGGCTAAAGCAAGGAAATCATGTTTGGATGCTGATTGGCTTATTTTTAGGCAGTTACGAAACAAGTGTTCTTTTCTTCTCATGAAGGCCAAGTCTGAATATTTTATGTCTGTTTCCACTGATAACTTGAATGACCCTAGAAAGTTTTGGAAGGCTATTAAGTCTATGTCTGGTAACAGTAATGTTAATGAATTACCGTCATGTGTTGCTATATATGACAAAACTGAAGTGCTGAATTGTTTCAATGAGCACTTTGTATCATCTGCTAGGCTGTTTGATTCAGTGTCCTCTATCTCTGTACAACCCTGTGTGGATAAACCAGTGAGAGCTGGTCAAACTTGTAGCTTTTTGCCATTCTCAGTGCAGGTGGTACATGAAGCCCTGAAACCCTTAGATCAGAGAAAGCCTGCAGGTCCTGATCTTTTGGATCCCTGCTTTTTAAATCTGGCAGCTGATTTCATAGCTGAACCACTTACATCTCTGTTCAATCTAACCCTGGAATGTAATGAAATTCCAAAGATCTGGAAATCAGCATTTGTTCTACCACTTTAAAGGGGAGTGATCCAACTCTTGTAAATAATTATAGGCCAATCTCAAAGCTGTCACCCCTGGTGAAAATACTTGAAACCCTTGTAAGTGAACAGCTAAAATAGTTTTTATTTACTAACTATTTTAGCAATGTACCAATCGGGCTTCAGGACATGAAGGTTATAAATGATATCACTGAAGCCATTGACAAAAAACAGCACTGTGTCTCACTTTTTATTGATCTCTCTAAGGCTTTTGATACAGTTGATTATGCTATACTAAGGCAGAGATTGTCGAGTGTAGGTCTTTCGGAGCATGCAGTTGCATGATTTGCTAACTATCTGTGTGATATAACTCAGTGCACTCAATTTGATGGGCTTATGTCTGTTAAATTGTCTGTCTTGAATGGTGTGCCCCAAGGCTCTGTACTTGGCCCTCTCTTATTCACTATTTATATAAATGTTTTAGACAAAAATGTCCAAAATGCACAACTTCATTTTTATGCTGATGATACTGTTTTTAACTGTTGTGCCTCGTCTCTTACAAAAGCTTTCCAGGACATGCAAACTGCTTTTTATACTGTTCAACGTACCTTGTGTCAATTGAAGCTTATCCTCAATACTGACAAAACTAAACAAATGGTGTTTTCTAATGCAAGAAATAGACCTCTGAACCTTTCACCTGTCAGGGCAAGGAGATTGAGGTTGTAACCTCATATAAATATCTTGAAATTTTAATTGACGACGGCCTCTCTTTTAAATTGCATATTCAACAACTTTTGAAGCTGAAATTGGGATTTTATTTTAGGAATAAGGCCTGTTTTTCTTTTGAAGCCAGAAGGAAGCTAGTGTCAGCTACATTTATGCCTTTACTAGACTATGGGGATATTTTATATATGAATGCTTCCGCTCAGTCTTTGAGATCAATTGACACTCTTTACCATGGCACTTTGAGATTATTTTAAACTGCAAAACCCTTACGCACCACTGCACTTTGTATACCAGGGTTGGCTGGCCTTCTCTAGTCACTCGTAGGCTCAGGCACTGGTATACATTTATTTAAAAAGCCATTTTGGGTTTACTACCTTTTCATTTGTGCATTTTTATTGTTCAGAAATGTAATATGTAATAGGTTTTGGCCTTTTTAGTTTTTTTTCTCCTAGCCACCGTGCTACTACACCTGCATTGCTTGCTGTTTGGGGTTTTAGGCTGGGTTTCTGTACAGCACTTTGAGATATCAGCTGATGTACGAAGGGCTATATAAATACATTTGATTTGATTTGATGAATGACTTGGTGCTGCCTATCTTGGCCAGGGCGCTCTTGAAAATAGATTTTAATCTCAATGAGCCCTTCAATAAATAAATGGTTCAATAAAGGTTCAATAAAATAAAATTGAAGCTGACTCACCGTCAGTTAGTAAATATTTTCTTAACTCTATTTCTTGAACTGCATTGTGGTTAAAAGGGCTTGTAAGTAAGCATTTCACAGTAAGGTCTACACTTGTTGTATTCGGGGCATCTAACAAGTAAAATTGGTTTTGATATTACTCTTGTCCGTCTATGACAAACAGAAAGTGTTATTTGTTTAAAATCTATGAATTATTTTAGATTAATGGCTATAAATTGATCTCTGAATGGGCTACAGTGATGAAACCACTCTTTCCTGCTGCGCTACGATGTAACGATTGCAGGGATGTACTTTGTCAGTGGCAGTGACATAGTGTCCATCAACTCCTGGCTGAACCCTCAGAAGAGTGAATTAAATGGTTGGAGGGACATCCCAGCTTCAAGTGGTTTCAGATTTCAAATCTTAAGTCACACAGGCTTAAATATACTACTGTGTCCACAGATCTATTTCTATTGAAAATGTCGGATGGAACCATAAACAGGGGACTTTACATCTAAGAGGTTTTTAAGTCGCTTCCTCCATTACAATTCATAGACCATACTCTTTCAAAGTATGCACCCGTTTGACCTGTAAGTATAGTATTGAGTGTTTTTTCATGTTGAGCACTCTAAATTCGGCTGAGAACATCACAACAACATGTGACCATGATTGCTGAAGTCACTAGACTGCCCCCTTTCATATGCCATCTCCATCGATCCGAGGGAGCGCAAATCGATTATTTGTCTGGATAGGCCAGATAATGTTACACGTCACTCCCTATGCAAAAGTAGGGTGTGAAACCTGACACTTCAAGTCAGCTCCACTGACAGAGTGGTAGTGGAGAGCAGACAGATGGGTCTTTCTGGCAATATAAGGCACTGAACCCCTGTGATGTTCACAGAGAGCTTTGTACAGCAAAATGTATGTCGGAACCGGTCCACAACCGCTCAAAGTCCATGTTGATTGTAATTACCTGTCTCTGTGGTTGTCACGGGAACCTAGAAATCTGCTTTTGACAAATTGGTGTGTGTATTCAGTGTGTGAGCATCCTCTCTGGGCAGATGTGCCTGTGGAAGCTTGAACGCAGCTGAAGCAACAAATTTAGTGGAGCTCTAGCCAGTCGCAGCTTGATAGTGATGCGGACACTGAGTTCAATCACCATAATTATCACTGGACCAACAAGGATAACTCAGACAAATGGAACAGCTCCTAACACCACTGGGCCTGTGGGTTATCAGGATGCTGTGGATTGGGATTATGCTGTAATCCCTGCAGCAATGTGATTGTTCAGACTAGACATAATTAGAGAGATTACATCATGTCAGTTCATTGTTGTTTCAGCATGGATTTTGTATTCAAATGTACATGCATAACAAATGTTGGAGTGTCATTTGAGATAAATGTGTGTGTTTGTGTGGATGTGTTAGATGCTAGATATATGCTACAAATATATATGATATGTCCCAAATAATTTCTGCTTCCTCTGCACATTTGGCAGCTGTTATAAGTAGGAGCAGGTGGCCTTTAAACCATGGTGACCTTTTGGGTGTTTTAAAGTACTGAACAATGACTAATAGAGACAGGAATGTAAAATGTGTGTATGATGCCAGTACTTGTGTTCCAAACTCTGAAACTCCTACCTAATGCTGTAAGTAGAATGATCCCATGTGGCTCAGTTGGTAGAGAACAGAGCTTGCAATGCCAGGTTTGTGGATTCAATTCCCACAGGTAACCAGTATGAAAAAAATGGATGCACTCTCTACTGTAAATTTCTCTGGATAAGAGCATCTGCTAAACGATTAAGATGTAAATATAATCCAACAGAAAAAATCTGACCCTTGAGTGACTAAGAGAGTTGGATTTTCAGAATGTTTGGTTAGTGAGATGGGATGGAGGGGGATGTTACCCGGCGCTAAATACAATCCCTGGAAGAGGTTATCCAACTGCAGAAAATCCCTCTGAAACATCTAACACACAGGATTTGCTATTTTCCAGTAAAAAATCTGTGCTCATTTGATGAGCAGTCTCTCTCTCTCTCTCTCTCTCTCTCTCTCTCTCTCTCTCTCTCTCTCTCTCGGCATGGGAAACATATGTTTACATTGCCAAAGCAAGTGAAATAGATAATAAACAATAAAAAATTAACAGTAAACATTATACTCACGAAGTTCCAAAAGAATAAAGACATTTGAAATATCCTACTATGTGCAAAAAGTTAAAAAAGGGAAAATAAATTAACATAAATATGGGTTGTATTTACAATGATGTTTATTCTTCACTGGTTGCCCTTTTCTCGTGGCAACAGGTCACAAATCTTGATGCTGTGATGGCACACTGTGGTATTTCACCCAATCGATACGGGAGTTTATCAAAATTGGGTTTGTTTTTGAATTCTTTGTGGGTCTGTGTGATCTGAGGGAAATATGTGTCACTAATATGGCCATACATTTGGCACGAGGTTAGGTAGTGCAGCGCAGTTTCCACCACACTCTCTCTCTCATCTATTTCTGTCTCTGGCCTTTCAGGAAACAGCGTGGACGTCTAGATCATTTTGTCGATGGCCCTCCCCTTTCCTCGCCCTCACCTATTACAAAGGTCCTTCAAAGAACACTCTCTCCATTCTGAAAGCTGAAACGGCTCAAGAGGTTGGAGGTAGATGATGTTCCTGGAGTGCAAGGAAGCGGCAGATTGAAAACCCTTAGATCAAAGAGTCCTTAAGGAGTCATCTGCGTTTGGTGTTAACAGAAATGCCACTATGTAAAGTGTCATTCCTGTGTGACTCATAGTGCCATTTCTGTTTGCTAATGTCCAAATAACAGGTTCTAAGGTTGTGTATTTAATTTTACACCACTTACTCTTGGTTTTCTCTTTCAATTATATGTAAAGTCACACGTGAAATGCATAGCTGTGTTCAAGCGTGTACTTGACCAAATACCCATCTGAAATTACAATCCAACAATTTTGCAGTCTACATATTCCCCTAATCTTCTGAAGGGCTAATTAATCCGAGTAGAACTCATAACCATAATGAATGCACATTTACATCTCTTCATCCTTTTTCAGACAGAATTACATGAAGATGTTCATACAAATTGCTTCTGCTCTTCACAGAATCACGTTCGTTTAATGCTTGAAGGTCTCGCTTTATATTTAATTATAGGAATTGACCATGCCTCTGGCTCTGGTTCGACAATGCATGCTTCCAGCAGGATGCACAGCCGACTAGGGTTTGTATGCCCTGCAGAAGGACCCTAGTATGTGGAATAGGTGGTTGTCGGTACCAAAGTCTGCACCAGTAACGCTAGCTTGGTGGGCAATAACCGGTGGTGGTAAGCATAACCAGAGATACTGGAATATAAGGACCTCACTGGTATAACTTAGCTAACGACATTTGATAAAAATGTTGCTAACATTAGCATAGCTAGCCAACTACCCTAATCTGGTGGTCCCAGCGCGCACGACCCACGTGGAGTTCCAGGTCTCCAGTAGCCTCTGGAACTGCCGATCTGCGGCCAACAAGGCAGAGTTCATCTCAGCCTATGCCTCCCTCCAGTCCCTCGACTTCTTGGCACTGACGGAAACATGGATCACCACAGACAACACCGCTACTCCTACTGCTCTCTCTTCGTCTGCCCACGTGTTCTCGCACACCCCGAGAGCTTCTGGTCAGCGGGGTGGTGGCACCGGGATCCTCATCTCTCCCAAGTGGTCATTCTCTCTTTCTCCCCTTACCCATCTGTCTATCGCCTCCTTTGAATTCCATGCTGTCACAGTTACCAGCCCTTTCAAGCTTAACATCCTTATCATTTATCGCCCTCCAGGTTCCCTCGGAGAGTTCATCAATGAGCTTGATGCCTTGATAAGCTCCTTTCCTGAGGACGGCTCACCTCTCACAGTTCTGGGCGACTTTAACCTCCCCACGTCTACCTTTGACTCATTCCTCTCTGCCTCCTTCTTTCCACTCCTCTCCTCTTTTGACCTCACCCTCTCACCTTCCCCCTACTCACAAGGCAGGAAATACGCTCGACCTCATCTTTACTAGATGCTGTTCTTCCACTAACCTCATTGCAACTCCCCTCCAAGTCTCCGACCACTACCTTGTATCCTTTTCCCTCTCGCTCTCATCCAACACTTCCCACACTGCCCCTACTCGGATGGTATCGCGCCGTCCCAACCTTCGCTCTCTCTCCCCCGCTACTCTCTCCTCTTCCATCCTATCATCTCTTCCCTCTGCTCAAACCTTCTCCAACCTATCTCCTGATTCTGCCTCCTCAACCCTCCTCTCTCTCCCTTTCTGCATCCTTTGACTCTCTATGTCCCCTATCCTCCAGGCCGGCTCGGTCCTCCCCTCCCGCTCCGTGGCTCGACGACTCATTGCGAGCTCACAGAACAGGGCTCCGGGCAGCCGAGCGGAAATGGAGGAAAACTCGCCTCCCTGCGGACCTGGCATCCTTTCACTCCCTCCTCTCTACATTTTCCTCTTCTGTCTCTGCTGCTAAAGCCACTTTCTACCACTCTAAATTCCAAGCATCTGCCTCTAACCCTAGGAAGCTCTTTGTCACCTTCTCCTCCCTCCTGAATCCTCCTCCCCCTCCCCCTCCTCTCTGCAGATGACTTCGTCAACCATTTTGAAAAGAAGGTCGACGACATCCGATCCTCGTTTGCTAAGTCAAACGACACCGCTGGTTCTGCTCACACTGCCCTACCCTGTGCTCTGACCTCTTTCTCCCCTCTCTCTCCAGATGAAATCTCGCGTCTTGTGACGGCCGGCCGCCCAACAACCTGCCCGCTTGACCCTATCCCCTCCTCTCTTCTCCAGACCATTTCCGGAGACCTTCTCCCTTACCTCACCTCGCTCATCAACTCATCCCTGACCGCTGGCTACGTCCCTTCCGTCTTCAAGAGAGCGAAAGTTGCACCCCTTCTGAAAAAACCTACACTCGATCCCTCCGATGTCAACAACTACAGACCAGTATCCCTTCTTTCTTTTCTCTCCAAAACTCTTGAACGTGCCGTCCTTGGCCAGCTCTCCCGCTATCTCTCTCAGAATGACCTTCTTGATCCAAATCAGTCAGGTTTCAAGACTAGTCATTCAACTGAGACTGCTCTTCTCTGTATCACGGAGGCGCTCCGCACTGCTAAAGCTAACTCTCTCTCCTCTGCTCTCATCCTTCTAGACCTATCGGCTGCCTTCGATACTGTGAACCATCAGATCCTCCTCTCCACCCTCTCCGAGTTGGGCATCTCCGGCGCGGCCCACGCTTGGATTGCGTCCTACCTGACAGGTCGCTCCTACCAGGTGGCGTGGCGAGAATCCGTCTCCTCACCACGTGCTCTCACCACTGGTGTCCCCCAGGGCTCTGTTCTAGGCCCTCTCCTATTCTCGCTATACACCAAGTCACTTGGCTCTGTCATAACCTCACATGGTCTCTCCTATCATTGCTATGCAGACGACACACAATTAACCTTCTCCTTTCCCCCTTCTGATGACCAGGTGGCGAATCGCATCTCTGCATGTCTGGCAGACATATCAGTGTGGATGACGGATCACCACCTCAAGCTGAACCTCGGCAAGACGGAGCTGCTCTTCCTCCCGGGGAAGGACTGCCCGTTCCATGATCTCGCCATCACGGTTGACAACTCCATTGTGTCCTCCTCCCAGAGCGCTAAGAACCTTGGCGTGATCCTGGACAACACCCTGTCGTTCTCAACTAACATCAAGGCGGTGGCCCGTTCCTGTAGGTTCATGCTCTACAATATCCGCAGAGTATGACCCTGCCTCACACAGGAAGCGGCGCAGGTCCTAATCCAGGCACTTGTCATCTCCCGTCTGGATTACTGCAACTCGCTGTTGGCTGGGCTCCCTGCCTGTGCCATTAAACCCCTACAACTCATCCAGAACGCCGCAGCCCGTCTGGTGTTCAACCTTCCCAAGTTCTCTCACGTCACCCCGCTCCTCCGCTCTCTCCACTGTCTTCCAGTTGAAGCTTGCATCCGCTACAAGACCATGGTGCTTGCCTACGGAGCTGTGAGGGGAACGGCACCTCAGTACCTCCAGGCTCTGATCAGGCCCTACACCCAAACAAGGGCACTGCGTTCATCCACCTCTGGCCTGCTCGCCTCCCTACCACTGAGGAAGTACAGTTCCCGCTCAGCCCAGTCAAAACTGTTCGCTGCTCAGGCCCCCCAATGGTGGAACAAACTCCCTCACGACGCCAGGACAGCGGAGTCAATCACCACCTTCCGGAGACACCTGAAACCCCACCTCTTTAAGGAATACCTAGGATAGGATAAAGTAATCCCTCTCACCCCCCTTAAAAGATTTAGATGCACTATTGTAAAGTGGCTGTTCCACTGGATGTCATAAGGTGAATGCACCAATTTGTAAGTCGCTCTGGATAAGAGCGTCTGCTAAATGACTTAAATGTAAATGTAAATGTACCTAGCTAGATAACTATGAAGATAGCTAGCTACCTCATTACAACTTAGTTAGGTCGTAGCTCATGCAATTTTATTGTGTATTGTCCAGATACCGCTAGTTATGTAACGTTATCATTTGATAATGCTAGCGAGGCAGGCTAGCCTACAAGTCAGATTTGCAAGTTTGTTTGTATTCTGTATTGTCTTGGGCAAAATTAAATAATGGATGCAGCTATGGTGGTAGCTAATTTATGTCTGACTCAAACAGTGAACTACATTGTGTATGAGGATTGCCTCCTGTAGATGTTTGAGAGATGTCCAGTTTGTAGCTGAGCATAGAGAATACCATCAAGGGGCCCCTCAGCATCATGCAGACATGCCCTCGCTGTGAACATGCCTATAAATGGAACAGGGAGGACTCTTCAGGTTGGTGACATTTGACCTGGTCAAAGGTCAAAACAGTTTTGAGTTTTCTCCCAATTCATAACTTAACCTGGTTGAACTAGTCTGATTGCCGCATTTATCATTCTATTTCACTTCACATATCATGAAGTGAAATAGAAATGTGAACGCAGCGATCAGGTTGGTTCCACCATAACCACTATTGATAATGTAAACATTGCTGTGTGTGTGTGTGTGTGACCGACCAGTATCTATGATGAGGGGCCAGGAGCTGATCTATACTGCCATGCACATCAATGGGGCGCTGGCAAAAACCTTACCTCCAGCCTCACCTCTTGCCTAATCACCAATGATTGTCGATGGGGAGAACAGAATAAGGTAAGTTTAATCTGAAATGTTCGAACTTCAACATGCCAATGTAGACAAGCCTGGTGAATGTTATTGAATATTGTGTTGTCTGCAATTTCTCATTGTCTGGATTTCTCATAGTCCAATGGTATTGTTTGCCACCACCATGTCCACAACAGCGGTCTCCTGTTCTGGTGTGAACAGCCAGTGTCTTCTACCATGGCCTGGCCGTCTCTCAGTTCTGCAGAAGATCCACAAATATGATTGGGTACAGTAAGCTAAGATAATCTATTTTCTTTCAATATGAAATTACATTACTGTAACATTGGCCATCAATTACTGAGTAACATAGACCTACTGATATGTTGGACTGCAGTATACATACATAAAGAGTAGGTAGGTAACTTACCGGTTCTCATTTCTGAATGTACGAATGATAGATGCAACATGTAGCGGCACAGGTTGGGCTGAACTCTGCCCAGCCTTCCTCATATTCAATCCATGGTTGAGCACATGGTCAACCAATGTGGCCCTAATCTCATCTGAGACAACTATCCGCCGCCGCCGCCCCCCTCCTCCTCCTCCTCCTCCTCCTCCTCCTCCCCCTCCCCCTCCTCCTCTTCCTCTTCCTCTTCCTCCTCCTCCTCCTCCTCCTCCTCCTCCTCCTCCTCTAGCTCTTGCATCACCATTGACTTTCATTTTCCTCCAAAACAGGAGAGCTCATCTGTGGCCTTTTATAGTGCTAAAGCTCTGATTTCTAAGTGAACAATTCAGCAACTAGTGTTTACACCTGTGAGGAGTGGGTGTTACCAATTGGTGTATAGCGCTTGGCATTGTGATTGGCGTTCCTTTCCAAAGGGACTAAAGAGATTTTAATTTTGAATGTTGTGCCTAATGTAGACAACTGTGGTGTAGTGTTTTGCAAAAAGTGTGATATAGAATTGGAAACTGTATTTAAAGCAGGAATTGGGCTTGCAATTTTGCAGACTCGTTTTATTGATTTGGTACATGAGTTTCAGGTTTCGGTGATTGCGTTTCATGTTCCAACTTTAGTGTGTAAACAATTGGGAAAAACTGTAAAGTCATGTTCTCAGAACATTAAGAAAACCTTCCATAAAAAACACACAAAAATGTGTAATGTCCAAAGAATGTTCTAAGAATGTTATTGAAAAACCAAAAAAACGGTCCATTCTCAGTGTCAACAAAACTCTCTATCCTCTTATCTTGTTAAGTGTGTTCAGGTGTGTTGGCCTTTTCTACTAATTGACCACACCTGATCTTAATGAGTGCTTTTTCCCCTTTGAAATGGGGTACATTTTAATACATAAAAATTAACAGCTTTGTATGTTAAAAAAACATGTCATTCTAGCTCAACCCTGGTGGCGCAGTGGACTAATTCCATGGATAAAAACAGAAGACCACAGAAAATTGTTTTCATGGTTAATGCCTAAGCAAATACATTTTCCATGTGTCCTATCTGTGCTTGGAGTTCAAACAAGTTAACCCAAACTAATCTAGTGGTGTTTTTAAAAGTCTTATTGAAACATTCAGTGAAAGTTTTAAGGAAGTTATTAAAAAAAATCAAAATAACCTATAATTCCCATTCTCAAAAAGCGAATAAAATCTTCCTGTAACCAAAAACGTACGTTCCCACAACTTCCAAGGAACCAAATGTGCTAGCTGGGTTGTGTACACTGAGTATACCACACATAAGGGAACACTTTCCTAATATTGAGTTGCACCCTTAGAACAGCCTCAATTTGTAGGGGAATGGACTCTGCAAGGTTTTGAAAGTGTTCTACAGGGATGCTGGTCCATGTTGACTCCAATACTTCCCACAGTTGTGTCAAGTTGGCTGGATGCCCTTTGGGAAGTGGACCATTCTTGATACACACAGGAAACTATTGAGCATGGAAAACCCAGCAGCGTTGCAGTTCTTGACACAAAACGGTGTGCCTGGCACCTACTACCATACCCTGTTCAAAGGCACTTAAATATTTTGTCTTGCCCATTCACCCTCTGAACGACACACATAGACAATCCATGTCTCAACTGTCTCAAGCATTAAAAATATATTTTTTACTTGTCTCCTCCCCTTCATCTACACTGATTGAAGTTGATTTAACAAGTGACATCAATAAGGGATCATAGCTTTCACCAGGATTCAACTGGTCAGTCTATGACATGGAAAGAGCAGGTGTTCTTAATGTTTTGTACACTCAGTGTATATCTATTATATATGTATTTCTGATTTGCTTCAAAAAAAGTCTCTCCGCAAAAGGTGGCCAGAACTGGCAGAGATGTGTGAATGCCTTTGAAAACGTCTTTTATTGTTGGCTCAAAGAATACCCCATTGTCCCGCAATCAAAATAGCATCATGCTCAATTTGTACAAATGATTGAAAACAATAGCAAACAACAGGCGTTGCTTTTGCCAATGAATGCATGGCTGACAGGCTAGTTTTTCTTCATAATAAAATGTGACCACGGTGATAAATGACATCTTGTAGATCTGAGCTACTGTAGCTGGGTGGTTAAGCTGCAGAAATACAGACAGACAGCACTGCAGCCTGTACAGCACTGCAGCCTGTAAGGCTCATTACATTCCCTTTCCATTATTTACATCTCTCTCTCTCTCTCTCTCCCTGTCTGCTGCCTGATTTACCCAGCGATGAGCCTTTCACTGCCTTTCAGACCCACATGTTGACAGCTCATATCTGTTTTAATTAATGGTGCCGAACTGAGAAGTATAGGATCGGACAGACAGGTGTGTGTGGTGTGTGGTGTGTGTGGTGTGTGTGTGTCTGTGTCTCGGTGGACGTATTTAAGGATTCTTCACTTTTATTCAAGTATGAAAATTGGGTGCTTTTTCCACCACTGACTCTCGTTCAATCACATCACATCCTCTCTCTCTGGCTACGTTCACATATGCAGCCCTATACTGATCTTTTGCCCAATTATTGGCAAACACAGCCATAGAAGCTCAAAGACAGCTTTCCCAGGTAGGCTGCTTATCAATACAACCTTAGCCCCTGTATTCAATCCGTAGCGCCGAAGATCTGTATTGTAGAACCGTTGAAATTGCCGTTACATTTAAATCATGCTATAACACTGATCTCCCACGCTACTGATTAAAACAGTCAGACTCATTTCCACACTGCAGTTCCCTCCCTTATTCCACCATGTCAGCATCAATTTTAACTCAGCTATCACCTGCCAGTTCTGTCAAATCACTGGACTGTTCTTAGTGATTGGGGATATGAAACGTCCCCAGCCATATGGCTGAAATCAATTTATCATGTGCCACACATCAAGGATCAGAGGTTTATCATTGGCTCAGATTTGAAAATTCACTTTTGGTATACACTGTGTAGGGAGGACAGCAGTTATACAGTTAACCGGAAGACCCCACGAGAATAGCAAACAAACAAAAATTTGACCAACTGGGGACATTTTGTTTGTCCCCACAAGGTCATACGGTGAAAGTGACTCATCTCCAATATCTTCTGATTGTGGTGCTGCTACACCTGTGCCAGCTTCGCGTGAGATCCTGAACAGCTGTCCTGCCTTTAAAAGCCAAGGAAAGCAGCCCAAATATCTACACAGCAGGAGGTCTACCCAGCAGGCAAAACTGGTTGCAATGACATCATTATAACCAGAACCTGGGTCAAAAAGTGGGTAACCCAGCTGGTATATAAATATCTTAAAAAGTTGGCACATCATAGAATACATATAGGATCTCTGTGGGGTATACAGCATATCAAAAGTGGACCCAATGTAGGCCAAGGAGTATCTGGTCTAGCAAACACCCTTATTACACCACCTCCATTTTCATCTGGTTAGCCTCTATGGTAGCCAGAATCCCAAAAATGTATCAGAGAGGAAGTCTAGTAGTAATTTGACAGACAGAGGTAATTAGGGGCATACGGATGACCCCTGGAGAACCCAAGAATCTGGTCTCTTGTCGAAGCATAACTGTCATAATTCGAAAGCCTCAGTGAAAGTTCAAATGTATTTACTTACTTATGAAGGCCACTAAGCTCCCCAGGGACTCGACGACTCCTCTCCATCAGAGTCTGTTCTGACCAGTCTTTTCAATCTCATTCCACCCCATGCCGGATCTTTTGGTGTCTGCTTTAAGCTCCTGCCTCCAGGTGTTTCGTGGGCTTAAGGTGTTTCCGATTACCTTAAAGGGTTCCAGGATAGAGCTTGCTTGGTGATGTTGGAGGGGGGTTTTCAAAGGGTGTGGCCAATCCATCTCAATCTGTTCCTTCAGATTTCCTCCTCAAATTCACCTCATTGAAAAACAAATAATAAGTTGTTCATCTATTTGTTACCTTGGAGTGAATGGAGTGTGTGTGGGGTGGGGGGCTTCTTCCTGCATTAAATAACAATTATTAGTAGTATTATTTAAGACAAATTCAGTGGCAGCCATGGCTAAATGCATATAAGGGAAACACTGAAGCTATTTAGTGAATAAACATGACTGAACAAAATTATAATAGGAAGTTAAAACAAAAACAATGACAGCAATGTACAACCATCCATCTGAGTGGCTCTTCTCATCATGAGTCAAGTTTAAAATATGAAAATATAGAATGAAATGAGAGCGTCTATTAATGTACAAGATTGGATGACGACAGTCATGGATAGGTTTGAATTATTCATCTTCTGAACTATTCTAGCCAACCGCTCCTCATTCCGCTACGTCTCAATTATCAAGTGTTATTCTGTAAAAATGAGAGTCTTGCGTAACACATGACTGCCCTCTGTGTAGTAGTGATATTCAGAAAACTCTTGAAATCTCATTCTGTTTGGCTGAAGATCTATTCAATGTTTTATTGACTTCATAGCTAGCTCTTTTTCTTTTGATGGCCAGTTTAACTGACCCAGAATGTGACAGCTGAATTGCTTGCCACAGGGACCACTCATTCACATCACCACAAGTAATGGCTCATTTTAAACAGCGGCCACCATGCACGAAACAACACTAAACAAGCATGTCGTCCCCCACAATTTTGTAAATGGCGGATCTCTATGGCAAGACGCATCATTCACCCAAGTGGGTTAGCTAGACTAATACAGTATCCCTGAGCATGTGCCAAATTGAGTCAAACAGACAAAGAAATATAAACATGTCCGTTATAGCGCCACCGTGTGGCCAATATGAATGTTCTTGCATATGTTGAGTCTTGACAGTGGGTGCAACCACTATACAAAGTTTGTTACAATACGAATATCCTTGACTGATTTATATACGTGAATATTTATTGGTTCATGTTGTTTAAAGGTACTAGTACTAGGTATATTGTGTGTTGAGAGACCTTTGTCCATAGATGCCACATATAAAATAAAACCCTTTTTGAAAAAACTAGAATGTCGAATAAAAATGATGTGGTTCAAGTGTTTTTATTATCCTCAAGTGGGCTCCCGAATCGCGCAGTGGTCTAAGGCTAAAGGTGTCACTACAGACCCTGGTTCAATTCCAGGCTGTATCACAACTGGCTGTGATTGGCAGTCCCATGGGCGGCACACAATTGGCTCAGCATCGTCCAGGTTAGGGTTTGGCCAGGATAGGCTGTCATTGTAAATAAAAATATGTTCTTAACTAGTTAAATGAAGGTAAAAAAATATATATTTGGTTTTAAATATACTTAAGTATCAAAAGTAAAAGTATAAATAATTTCAAATTCTTTATATTAAGCAAACCAGAAAGCACAATCTTCTTGTTTTTTAAATTTACAGATAGTCAGACATCATTTACAAATGAAGCACATATTTTGTGAGTCCGCCAGATCAGAGGCAGTAGGGATGACCAGGGATGTTCTCTTGATAAGTGTGAGAATTAGACCATTTTCCTGTCCTGCTAAGCATTCAAAACGTAATAAGTACTTTTAGTATCAGGGAAAATGTATGGAGTAAAAAGTACATTACTTTATGAATGTAGTGAAGTAAAAGTTGTCAAAAATATAAATAGTAATGTAAAGTACAGATACCCCAAAAAATGACTTAAGAAGTACTATCAACTATTTTTACTTAAGTACTTTACACCACCGCTTATCACCACGACCCGTTCCATGGAGTAACTTGCACTCAAGAAGTCCTCGATGATCTGAAACAATTTGATGGTGAAACCTTGTGTACCATCTGGCAATCATAATGTATTTGAAAAACACTGTTTACATCAACCTTTGTTGTAATAAAGAACATTTGAAAAAGAAAAATCCACCCTGGCGAACGGATAAAAATAATTTTGATCTTTATAAAATGTCTCCTACATCTGCTGTTTCCATTACACATGTTGCAATGATTTTTTGCGACATTGCTTTTGTAGAATACACCTGGGTCAATGGAAACCTGCCTATTGATTTCCAGAGGAGAGGCAGACCCAGTAAGACACTCAGTCCTGTGTGGTGAACAGAGCGACTGGGGAGTTAAAAGTATCTGGGAACCATCAAGGGCAGCACATTCTCTTTTAATGGTCCTTTGTGGCTTGCAACGGTTCGATTCCCACGGGGGCCCAGTACGAATGAAAATGTATGCACTCACTACTCTAAGTCACTCTGGATAAGAGCGTATGCTAAATGACTAAAATGTAAAGGGCTCAAAACGTCAATAAAAAATGCCAACAACGAATCTACCCACTGCGCAGACTGAGACAACTGAATGTCAATACCCAGATACTCTCCAATTACTACACCTGTCATATAGAGAGTATGCTGATTTTCTATGGTGGGCTGTCAAGGGCCAAGGAGGACTGTAAACATGGGATCCAAGCTCTGCGGGGCTTCAGGACCTCTATGATATGGACAAGGCAAAAATGTCTAAAAAAGTGTTTTTGCTTTGTCATTATGGGGTATTGTGTGTAGATTGAAGAGGAAAATAAAAAGTGTATTTTGTATCTTACTGTATCTTTTGTGTATTTGTATGCTGACTTCACAAAATGAATTGTCATGTAAATGGACAATAAAGTATATTGTATTGTATCGTTAGAGTAGTCTACAAGCTAGGGCAAGTAACTGAAAAAAGTGCAAAATATGGAATGAACAGTCTAAGACCCTTATCGGTATAGACAGGAAAAATAAAGTATTTTTTATAACAAAGCATGGAACAGAGAAGCACCCTGAATGGGTGTAGAAAATTACTCAACTGTGCAGAGGTTTTGGGGGTGTGCCCCTGCTCAGACGTTGCTTGCATCCACCAATGGTTGCATGTAAGGTCATTGACTGGCGTGGAGCACCAGATTGCCATGATGTGGTCAGCTGATACCAGTGACGTTCGGTGCCATTTAAGAGGAGGGAAAACAAGTGAGCATGGCCTTATTTCTATTACAGCATATTGGATGACTGTTATTCATATTCCATTCACCCAGTTAAATGTAACAGCGATAGGTTAAGGCTACTACATCAAATCAAATCAAATGTTTATTTGTCACATGTGCCGAATTCAACAGGTGTAGACCTTACCGTGAAATGCTTACTTACAAGCCCTTAACCAACAACGCAGTTTTAAGAAAAATATTTACTCAAACCATATTATAACAGCTACACATAGCCTACTTTGTTGTCACCATATTAGCCAAAGTAACAGCATAGTCAACATAGCCAATAAAACTAACGCATTAGTAAACCAGCTACAATCATGCAGCATCGTTACAGTGTACAGTCAGTATGCAGTTTAGCACTTAATGGCAGGCCCAGCGGCAATAAATGAGTAAAACCAAAACCTTACCTTGGAAGAGTTTCATTGTTGTGGTGGATAGTCATAGCCAGCTAGCTAACATGGCATCCCTCTGTTTGAGCAGGGTGTTTGAGTATGCTAAACTAGCTAGCTGCATTTGCTAGCTAAGTAAGTGAAACTGAAAGTGAAAAAAAAGATCTCTCGCTCGCTATCTCTCTCTTGCTTCTCCTTCATTTTGGAAGAAATATATTTGTTCAGAACTGTTAAACTATTATTTTTCTCTCTCTTTGAGTCAACTATTTACCACATTGTATGCACTGCAGTGTTAGCTAGCTATAGTTTATGCTTGATTAATGCTTGCTACTAGATTAATTCTCTGATCCTTTGTTTGGGTGGACAACATGTCAGTTCAAACTACAAAAGCTCTGATAGGTTGGATGACGTCCTCTGGAAGTTGTCATAATTACTGTGTAAGTCTATGGAAGGGGGTGAGGACCATGAGCCTCCTAGGTTTTGCATTTAAGTCAATGTACCCAGAGGATAACAGAAGATACCTGTCCTCTGGCTACACCATGGTGCTACCCTACAGAGTGCTGTTGAGGCTACTGTAGACCATTGCAAAACAGTGTGTTTTAATCAATTATTTGGTGACATTTGTATATATTTAGTATAGTATATATTTAGTATAGTATAGTTCTATCTAGAAAGGATAATTTTTTAAATGTCACATTTGTATGACATTTACTTAGGAGGATGGTCCTCCCCTTACTCCGAGGAGCCTCCATTGGCTGATATGTGAAATACCTATCCAGGCATTGTAAGATCTGGCAGACATCAGCAACGCCTGGGCAGAGCAACGCGCCCTTTTATGAATGAGCCACTGTGCATGCATCTTTTTAAAGCGATACTGCCTTTAAAAAGCAACAAATCCCTTTGAAAACGGCCTATGTGGCATCGATATGAGTCAAACCGCTATTCTAGTGTCAAAATTGACTACAAAGTGTAAATAGGATAATTTTGATCATAAAGTCAGTTTCGTCTAAAATGGAGTTTGGAGCATCCATGCATGATTGTTGGGTTTTGATTTGACGATGTCCATTTGTCCACTAACATAGGGTGAAAAGCTGCAGTGATTGCTCTCTGTCCAATAGCGTAGACAGTGAGACAGACCTACCCAGCAACTTTGTTTACACAAGACAACACGTCACACTTTTTTGCTTGAGAAATACTGCATTAAACACCTTTACTTAGATGTACAATTGTGCAATTTAAACATCCTCGGCAAATGTAAAATTTACAGATTTGTTGAGTTATCTTAGATTCAATTCTGGAGATTTTTAAGTGAAATAGGCTTCCTCGTCTACAGTATCTCATGGGGGACAAACATCATTAAACATGCACAATTGGTCAGGAAACACACCTCCAAGACTGAAATTTCGTTTTTCTAATGAGCAACAGAAAAACACACGTGCCAATCGGCATGTTCAGTGGCTCTTTTTAATGGCAACTTTTACTATTAAGTTGTTTTAAATTCTGGTCCTCCTTTACTGGTCTTACGTTACAAGCCTTTTATACTGAGCGTTCTTACTTTGTTTTGTACTTGTTGTTATCTTGCCAATCCTCTCAAGAGACCCCCAACCTGCCACACTGGGTAGCACAGAGCAACACTTTAAGGGGCATAGCACTAATAATGGAGCTGACTAGGGAAATGCTTCAGCTGTTCTAACAGGTAGCTGGACAATAGACTTGCCTAGTTGGATGTTAGGGGCATAATTCTATTGTCAAATGTATTTCTAAGTTAGGTTCTAAGTTAAGTATTATTATTATGTACCACATCTGAACGTGATTGGGAGTCCCATAGGGCGGCGCACAATTGGCCCAGCGTTTCTCTCACTCTAAAAACAGAAGTAAATATTTTAGCCTTTACAAATATTATTTTGGCCTTTATTCAGATTACAATCACTCACTTTGGTGTTTTGTTAAACGAATAAACCTCCAAAATAGCATTATATATTATCAAGTTGATGGCACAGTGATATAGCTGCACCAAATAAAGCTGAGTGACTCACTCAGAGGATAAGGTAGACGGCACACGTCAAACGATTGATTTATGACCCTATGTCAGGATGACGTGTGCATGCCCATATTTGGGCATCCGGTCAGGACATCCTGGCGGAACTGATCACGTGCTTATGCCCATATATGGGCATCCTGTTCCTGTTCTCATGCATTAGTGGGTGTGCTAATATATGCATATATTGTATCTATTCCTTTGAAGTTGTCATAATGATTGATGTATAGGGACCTGGTTGAACCGGGGGGGTCTGTGTTTGAACATTTGAAAGAGAATGGCCCCACACCCTCTATTTTATTGCCCTTTGGGTTGTTGTCTATGAAGCAGGAATGGCTGGGTGTGTGTGTGTGTGTGTGTGTGTGTGTGTGTGTGTGTGTGTGTGTGTGTGTGTGTGTGTGTGTGTGTGTGTGTGTGTGTGTGTGTGTGTGTGTGTGTGTGCGTGCGTGCCTGTGCGTGCGTGCGTGTGCGTGCGTGTGCGTGTGCATATGTCTCTGCCTGGGGTGTTAGAGACCAGGTCCCTTCGCATTGTGTACATTTCAAGCTTTCAACAACAATAAAACTACCATCTAAAATTTAGATAGTTATTACACCCTAAAACTGAATCTGAAATGACCTTCAGGATCTTTCAAAATCTCCCCGGTGTACATGCACCGAACATCCATAGGCTGGAGCCACCTGGAAGCTCGGTGCATGTACATATAAAGACAACTAAATAGGAAACTCAACAGTGTGTTAGGCCGAGAAACATTATTTAGATTCTAAATAATGTTTCTCGGCCTAACACACTGTTGAGTTTCCTATTTAGTTGTCTTTATATGTACATGCACCGAGCTTCCAGGTGGCTCCAGCCTATGGATGTTCGGTGCATGTACACCGGGGAGATTTTGAAAGAGGGAGACTAGAACCCCAAAGTAATAGGGGGTAAGAAAGATCCTGAAGGTAATTTCATATTCAGTTTTAGGGTGTAATAACTTTAGGGAAACCATATTTCACACTATGTACAGACATAGAGAGCCAACACATAAAGGTGTAACAGGGATGAAAGGATATTCAATGTACAACAGTAGTCTTCTGGAACAAGCAATACGTGGTAAATATGTGCCACAGTCAACCATGACAGCCTCTTTTTGAAAGGCCTTATTCATTAATGCTGTGGGATAAATCAGGTGTTTCTTGGTGGGCTTAAACAAATCTACTGTGAAACAAAAGTGTACAATCTACACACATGTTTATTGACTTTTAAAAAGACCACAATAACATGACAGATATATTGAAGATGCTACAAAAATCTGCTAGTGGATATTCAATGTACAACAGTAGTCTTCTGTAACAAGCAATATGTGTTAAATATGTCACAGTCAATCATGACAGCCTCTTTTTTGAAAGGCCTTTACTTATGACTTAAACAGATTCATTTTCTACCCAGCTTATTCATTAATGCTTTGGGATAAATCAGGTGTTTCTAGGTGGGCTTAAACAAATCTACAGTGAAACAAATGTGTACACTTAGACACATGTTTATTGACTTTTAAAAAGACCACAGTAACATGACAGATTGTTGCAGGAATTTCATTCCTCTGTTTTAATTCCCAATTAAAATTAAACATTCTGTCAATTCATAAGAATTTGTATGACCCTTATTTTATAGAGATTGACAGAGCCCGGTCTTAAAGTCAAATAGCAGCCTTTATTCACGAGAGTACTGAACACGATACAGTTTACCACAGGTTATAAACTGAAAATGACGTCATTAGTTTCAGCACCAACCCGTGCCATCTCCGTTCCAGTACAAAGGCTGTATGGTTCTCACATCGTCTCTCCCTATTAAGATCATATCATTTATGAGTCAAGGTCTTCTTGTGTAGATAAGCATTCTAGCCAGTCTGAAGATATCGTTCATTCATTTCTACCAAGGAACAGACAGTCATTGTTCTAACTCTTGACCACATTCACACACATTATATTCAGTACTGGGATCAAGAAAGAAAACTCATACATATACAGCAACATAATAGTATTCTGATTAGTACATATACAGTAACATAATAGTATTCGGATTAGTACATATACAGTAACATAATAGTATTCTGATTAGTCAGTCCTGATTGAAATGTATACATAATTAGTCATCATTGATAAAAATTCCCTTAACACAGATATAGTGGAGATGCGACAAAGTCTGTCAGTTCTCATGTATCTTCCAAGGCATGCATGGATGTCAACTTTTTATGACAGTGTTTAGCTTTAAATGGAGTGATTATCCCATATTCATAACCCTTATGAATAAGCTGGACAGTCTTTTCCAAAATCGTGAACAATTACGGCGATGGCCGCGGCTATCCTTGAGACATTCCCAGGACCTACATGCCCGACGGATTATCTACCCATGGAGTGAAAACTTACGGAGCTTTGATGGAGCGTGCAAGAATGTCATGGCGATGGTGAATTGGAAACGGCAGGATGTCAACACCTATAACCAGGATCTTTATTTGTAAGAAAGGAATAGTAAAAAGGTGTAATTAATTATGACATGCATTAAACTGTATGTACTAAATATTTTGAATTAAATAAAATGGTATCTCACCCCTTAATGAACGGGAAGCTCTCGTTTTCTCTCTCACCCCAGTCTGTCGCGAAGAAAAAGACTATGTGTGTGTGTGTTTCAAAAACAAAAAGGGTAGGGGGTGTGTGTTCACCAATGCCCAGGCATCTGCACTCAAGGCCCTCTCTCTCACTCTCTGTAGGGGATCGTTTGAAACCAAGGTTTGCACTATCATGCATACTGTATGTCCAGATATCTGCCTACCCCATCATCAAAAAGTGTGACGGAGTCTCTTAAAATGGGCACTTTCGATTCATTAACACACAGGTCTTTCAAATCCAAATTTTCCTTCACTCCGTGGTCCAACTTATCCCAAACCATCTCAATTATGTTGAGGTCGGGTGATTGTGGAGGCCAGGTCATCTGATGCAGCACTCCATCACTCTCCTTCTTGGTCAATTAGCCCTTACACAGCCTGGAGGTGTGTTGGGTCATTGTCCTGTTGAAAAACAAATAATAGTTCCACTAAGTGCAAACCAGATGGGATGGCGTATCGCTGCACAATGCTGTGGTAGCCATGCTGGCTAAGTATGCTTTGAATTCTAAATAAATCACCTGACAGTGTCATCAGCAAAGCACCATCACACCTCCTCCATGCTTCACGGTGGGAACCACACATGCGGAGATAATCTGTTCACCTACTCTGCACCTCAAAAAAACAGAGGTTGGAACCCAAAATCTCATTTGGACTCATCAGACCATAGGACAGATTTCCACCGATCCAATGTACATTGCTCGTGTTTATTGCCCCAAGCAAGTCACTTCTTCTTATTGGTGTCCTTTAGTAGTGGTTTATTTGCAGCAAGTTGACCATGGCCTGACTCATGCAGTCTCCTCTGAACAGTTGATGTTGAGATGTGTCTGTTATTTGAACTCTGAAGCATTTATTTGGGCTGCAATCTGATGTGCAGTTAACTCTAATGAACTTGTCCTCTGCAGCAGAGGTACCTCTGGGTCTTCATTTCCTGTGGCGGTCCTCATGAGAGCCAGTTTAATCATAGCGCTTGATGGTTTTTGTGGCTGCACTTGCAGAACCTTTCAATGTTCTTGAAATTTTCCGGATTGACTGACCTTCATGTCTTAAAGTAATGATGGACTGTTGTTTCTCTTTGCCTATTTTAGCTGTTCTTGCCATAATATGGACATAGTATTTTACCAAATAGGGCTATCTTCTGTATACCACCCCTACCTTGTCACAACACAACTGGTACTGTAAAAACACTGCATCAGGGAAGTATTCATACCCCTTGGCTTTTTACACATTTTGTTTCTTTACAGCCTCATTCTAAAATGGATGAAGTTCTTTTCCCCCTCATTAATCTACACACAATACCCGATAATGACAAAGTGAATACAGGTTTTTAGACATTTTTGCTAATTTATATATTTTTTTAACAGAAGTACCTTATTTACATAAGTATTCAGACCCTTTGCTTTGAGACTCGAAATTTAGCTCGGGTGCATCCTCTTTCCATTGATCATCCTTGAGATGTTTCTACAACTTGACTGGAGTTCACCTGTGGTCAATTCAATTGATTAGACATGATTTGGAAAGGCACACACCTGTCTATATAAGGTCATACAGTTGACAGTGTATTTCACAGCAAAAACCAAGCCATGAGGTCGAAGGAATTGTCCTTAATGTGTCGAGACAGGATTACGTCAAGCCACAGATCTGGGGAAGGGTACCAAAAAAATTCTGCAGCATTGAATGTCCCCCAGGACACAGTTGTCTCCATCATTCTTGAATGGAAGAAGTTTGGAAACACCAAGACTCTTCCTAGAGCTGACCAAGAACCGGATGGTCACTTTCACAGAGCTCCAGAGTTCCTTTGTGGAGATGGGAGAATCTTCCAGAAGAAAAAACATCTCTGCATAACTCCACCAAACAGGCCTGTATGGTATAGTGACCAGACCACTCCTCAGTAAAAGGCACATGACAGCCCGCTTGGAGTTGCCGAAAGGCAAAGGAATCTGACTAGGAGAAACAAGATTTTATGGTCTGATGAAACCAAGGTTGAACTCTTTCGCCTGAAACTGTTATTTTGGACACTATTTGCAGCATACTGCAGTTATACTGCATGCTAACTACAGTTATACTACTTTGTACTGCAGTTATACTGCACTCTGACTCCAATCTTTTTTTCGTAAGGCCTGTCAGAAACAATAACTTTTCACTGAAATATAGTAAATACTGTGCAAAAAGAACAGCGAGGCAAAGTCTCACATGAAAGTGAACTTAACATGACATACCTACATCGATATCATATCCACATGGTGCTGTGATGAATACAATGCTGAGGTTGGCCATTGCCCTAATGGAAAGACAACAGATTAGCTAGCTAGGTGGCTAAAGGGTCTTTTTCTCCTTTGAATGTAGCTAGCTAGCTAATTAGCTACATACGCTAGCTGTAATGTTAGTCGATGTTGTTAGCTAGGTACCAAACCATCTAGCGTAACATTAGCAAGCTAGTTAGCTAAGTAACTCGGCTAGCAAGGACAGAAGCCGATAGAAAACTAGCTATCCAACCCAACCATATTTACCATAATTTAGCTAGCAACTGACAAGTTCATGTTTCTAGCTAGCTAGGTAACATTAGTAAGCTAGCTAGCTTGCATCATTGTCCTTGTTGACGTTACACAAGTAAAACTACTCACAAATGAAGGAAAGCAGTAACGTTTCTTACTTGAGAAAACAAAAGTTACATTCCAATCTGGTGTATGAACAGATGAATACAAAAATTCAAACGCGTTGGTTTAAAAAATTATATAAAAAATGTGCTATCAAGCTAACTAGGTATATTTTTTCCCGCAAATAATCCGCCTGGCTGCATGCAAGATTCAAAATCCAGGCTAGCGAATTGGTGCGCCATCTCGTCGATTGAATGTGTGCCGCTAGTGTATTATTGTTTGGTATTTCCAAACATTTGGTGGTGATGAATAAAACAATCAAACTGTTTTTTAGTTCCAAAAGCTTGTGGAATTTTCTTTCCCAAATGATAGCTGTCTACTGACTACTAGCTAGCCAGTATCACAGAGTTTTGAAAACTCGATTGAAGGATTGTTCCCACTAACGTTTTGTAAAAATTCAAGAAAAAACAACAATGAGCTTTTGGGCCTTTAATTTAAGGTTAGGATTGTGTTTGAAGTTTAGGATTAGAATCACATTTTAAGAAGAAAAGTGACGAACATGGAGGATGGTAGCTACGAAATAATTTCCTGTTGACGTTTTTCCACTTCTTCTGTTGGGTTTAAGAGGTGCCGCCACCTGGCTGTTGTGATCAACACTTTTCTTCAAGTGTATAATAATAGTCACTCTCAAACCACAGTTGGGTCACGTGCTACTCTCCTCCCTTCCACTGGCATTCTGTTATGTTCAGCTCATAATTTTCTTTGTCCTTTGGTGGTGATCAAACAGTCTGGACAACCTCTCTCTTTCACTCACTCACTCTCTAGTTAGTGACCTCTCCCGGATCTTACTGACACCTACCCATGAGCCACCTTTCTTTCCATTTACTGTAACCAGCATCCTCACCCACTGAGCACGGACACTGGACGTCCATAGACGTAGTTGACATTTGAAAGTCAACTACATTTAAAAGTAGTTGAGATTTGGTCAGTCCACCCTGGCCTTGATGTTAACGTTCACAGATGGACTGGACCAAATCTGAACCTATCATGGACGTATGTTTTACAAGTTTGGATAGTACAGTACATTGAACTGTACTGAACTCTACTGCACTGTACTGAACTATGCTCTGCTGTATTGTACTGCACTGTACTCTGCTGTTGCTGCGTTGTGTTGTCTAAACTTGTGAAGCATGAGGAGAATGGCATTCATATTCCGTTACCGTAATTATGTTACGGGGTGTAAATCCACTTCACTTACTGTAGTTCAAAAACCAAAAGAGATTTTTTTTTCTAACTCAATGTGTCATGTCATAGCTCACACCCCATTCCTTCTGCAGACATCTTTGAATCTTAAATCGGAGCAGATGTTTAACAGTTTTGAAAAACTTGGTCTCATAAAAACCTGCGGGAGATTGTACTGTAATTTCTTCCACTAAATTGCTTTTTGTAAAATGTTCTGTGGAAATGGTTAAAAGTAGTCCATAGACTTGTGCACAGACTTGTATGGTTTGTTAAACTTCGAAATCAATGTTTTTTGTCAAGTTGTACTTCCTGTGGAATTGCTCCGATGAAGACATAGATGTCTCATGGTAGGGTGGGGAATTGCCAGGGACCTCACAATACAATTTTATCACGATACTTAGGTGCCAGTACGATTTCTATTGCAATTCTCATGATTCTTACGATTCTATATGTAATTTTATGTTCCAAACAAATTGCTCACTATATCTCTGCTGCAGAGAGATGAGAGAGCGTAACATTTTTTGTTTTGATCAGTCATGGAAATAAAAGTGCTGAAAATATATTGGCCCATTATTTAAAAAGAAGATAGAGAACAAGCTATATTTGTTCTGGTTTCGTGAGGAATAAACTGGAGGTGCTGAAAGTTGACCCATTTTGTATACCCATCCCTCACATCACTATGGGGTATAGAAAATGGGTCAACTTTCAGAACCTATAGGTATTTATGCTGCAGTAGTTTATGTGTCGGGGGGCTAGGGTCAGTTTGTTATATCTGGAGTACTTCTCCTGTCCTATTCGGTGTCCTGTGTGAATCTAAGTGTGCGTTCTCTAATTCTCTCCTTCTCTCTTTCTTTCTCTCTCTCGGAGGACCTGAGCCCTAGGACCATGCCCCAGGACTACCTGACATGATGACTCCTTGCTGTCCCCAGTCCACCTGGCCATGCTGCTGCTCCAGTTTCAACTGACCTGAGCCCTAGGACCATGCCCCAGGACTGCCTGACATGATGACTCCTTGCTGTCCCCAGTCGACCTGGCCATGCTGCTGCTCCAGTTTCAACTGTTCTGCCTTACTATTATTCGACCATGCTGGTCATTTATGAACATTTGAACATCTTGGCCATGTTCTGTTATAATCTCCACCCGGCACAGCCAGAAGAGGACTGGCCACCCCACATAGCCTGGTTCCTCTCTAGGTTTCTTCCTAGGTTTTGGCCTTTCTAGGGAGTTTTTCCTAGCCACCGTGCTTCTACACCTGCATTGCTTGCTGTTTGGGGTTTTAGGCTGGGTTTCTGTACAGCACTTTGAGATATCAGCTGATGTACGAAGGGCTATATAAATAAATTTGATTTGATTTGATTCCTCATGAAACCGGGACAAAAAAATAGCATGATTTTGGGGAAGGAAGGAAGGATTGTTGACATATATTTGAAGGAAGGCTTGTTGACATATAATTGACATTTGTATCCAAAAGCATAATTGAGAAATACTTCATCAAAGTTGGGATATTTATGACATTTTGGCCTACCCAGTCCTCTTTTAACTACATCATGTTTTATCTGTAGTGCTTTGTGCTACAAATCAAACATTGGTGTCATATGAAGCTTTACAGCTTGCTCTGTAATATGAGTAGTATTTCGATTTCAATAACAATGTTCTTCTATTGAAAATATCAAATGTTTGATTTGGCAAATATTTCAATATATTGTTGAAAATAATATACTCTTAGTCTATGTCCATGTCAAAGTTCCAGAGTGGGAATTCAGCAAATGTTTGAGTTATGATGCAATTTGTAATTATTACCAACAGTGAACAAAGATTTTTATAACTAACCCAAGATAGACCAGAGCCTGTTGTTTCCAATGGGAGCAAATGAATCATAGTGGGCAGAACAAGCAAGTATGTCGGCAGAGCTAAGCACGAGCTAGTAAGATCCAATTGTCATGTTCTAGCATTTTTTTGGCATATTTCTGTTAGGGAACGCCTACTCTGTGAAGTGCGCGTGTGCAAAAACTCAATTTGCCTTGCACTCCTAAACAACGCAATTAAAAAAAAAACTTTGGCAAAGGGTAAAGTCTACAAAACGTAGTCTACTCTGTTACAGATTCTAGTTTTGGAAACAGAAAACCGTATGGAGATCAAATGTTTCATCGATGAGAAAATTAGCAGAATGTCGGCCACTGGGCTTCCTCTCCCTCTCATAATCATATTTGACAGTGAGTGAAAATGCCAACCGGGTGCTTCACATTTATACATCTGGTGAAATATCTGTCTCATTGTTCTACCTGTGCAGTGAATGTGACAAGTGATTCAAAATGGTCGCCGTCTGTTGGTGATTTGCAGGATGTGCAATGATTCAAGCAAATCGAACGGGTCGAGGGCTGTGATTTCTTATAATGGCGATTTATCTGTATAAAATGGGCCATAAAAAAGAGATCCCACTCAGGAACTTTGATATGCCTGTAAAGCAGTGGTCACAACCTGTTCGATTGCAACCCCACCGCAATCTTCAAGGATTCCTAGTCAATCACCAAACATTTCTGTAGAAAAGCCAACGATAAAGTCTTGCACTTTTCTTGCATCTTTGGCAGTGGGTGCACATGATTCAGCTGCCCTGCGCATCAGGTAGGCAGTGTTCCCATTTTGAAACATTTCATCTGAAGGAACAAACTCTGCCTACCCAGCAGATCCATAGAACTAAATCAAGTGTGCATACTGCGCTGGCCAATTACATAGCTCAAATGACAGTGCCTACAGCTTCCACTACCCCACCGCTAAGTTTGAAACTAGCCTACGAGAGATTTCATAACTTTAAAACAATGACCAGAGAGAGACTGTCAAAGAATACAACAATGAGCTGCTGTTTTCATGATTTATTCAGCACTGTCAACACTTATCATTCAATACTTTTACAAAACATAAAACACGCTTCTCCCTACTTCTATTCGCACTACAACCAGCACTGCAGTAATGAATGAGTAGCCAAACGTATCGATAGGTCTGTGTTTTTATTATTAGCGGGTCATCGTGTCTATTTTAATTTTGAGGAATATTTCACTTTCTCTGGTCATAGGAATAACATGAATTTGTGCATGAGGCAGAAATAATGCAGTGCGACTCGAGTTTGGCTATCAGGTGGAAGACGGTGTCCCTTCTCACTGTTCAGTATCACCCAAGGAAAGGCGAGAGCAGGGACTGAGAGATTGACCGCTGCTGCTCTCCCCCTCTGTCCGGCAGGACTGACCATCAGATGCAGGTAGCCTACAATCAGTCCAGCAAATGATTTCAATTTATGCTCAGCTGTGCCTCGCAAGTAATACAACTGATCTATTTTGTTATTACAGGTCAAGTTTTGAAATATGATATGGTCTTAGAAGATTTTTTTTTAAAATCATAGCGGTAGATCTCGGCTTACATTTTGACTCTGAAAGTGATCTTGCAGAAAAGGCTGGTGACCACTGCGATAGACAATACTATGTCCAATAATATATAGAAAAATTATCCAAATCAACAACAAAAAATCTCTTTATATTTTTCATGTTTCATAAAATAATGTACACATTTTTATTGAAATTAAAATAGTACTCATATGACACTTTGCTTTATAGCACCTACATATGAAACGTTAAGGATGTGGGTAAGTAAGGTAAGGTCAAAATGTAGTAAATATGCTTTGATTCATTATTTCTCAATTATGCTGTTATATACAAATATCAAATATACAGTGCATTCGGAAAGTATTCAGACCACTTGACTTTTTCCACATTTTGTTACATTACAGCCTTATTCTAAAATGGATTCAATTAAATGTACATTCAAACACCGTGTAATGACAAAGCAAAAACAGGTTTTTATAATAGCAAATTTATTACAAATAAAAAACAAACACTGTCTGTATTTCAATGTAAAGCATCTCTTTAATAATAATTCCCGCTGACCCGACCAAGTGACCTATGATCATGCTGTGCCCCCTGTGTCAGCCAGTTCAGATGCGGGAGGGTGGATGAATCAGAATTAGTTGGGTAACATAGATAATTAAGATGTTTTATTTGCATAATATGCTTGTGAGATACTTGTCATTATGTATCCTTTTGGACATTAGTGTTGGCAGTTGCACTTTTCCCTCAGCTGGGGCTCAGTCACTTGGGGCCCAGAGAGGGGAGAGGTCAGGCTTGTCTTTTACATGTCACTGGTGCTATGCAGAATATCAGAAAGGGAAGAGGACAGAATGGAACATTGTCTTCATATGTGAATGTGTCTTTACCTATTCTTAAACCATGTGAAGGGATGGTGTGATTAATGGGGAACCAATTACTTGTCTCCACAATGTCTGTGCGCCAGTCACTCCCTCCTTTTCCCATTGGGGGGAGGTGAATGGCAGTGTCTGGAAACGTTGTATGTCCTCTCTGATCTTACACTTATCCTGGGATATTGTATGACCTAGAGGCTCACTCCCCTCAGTGAGCTTGTCCAGGAGTGGGGTCAAGTATCTAAGTATCTGACTGAGCGGTGGTAGGCTCGTAAACATTCATTCAAACAGCACTTTCGGGCGTTTTGCCAGCAGCTCTTTGTTGTGCGTCAAGCATTGCGCTGTTTATGACTTCAAGCCTATCACCTCCCGAGATGAGGCTGGTGTAACCGAAGTGAAATGGCTAGCTAGTTCAAATCAAATCAAATTTTATTTGTCACATACACATGGTTAGCAGATGTTAATGCGAGTGTAGCGAAATGCTTGTGCTTCTAGTTCCGACAATGCAGTGATAACCAACAAGTAATCTAACTAACAATTCCAAAACTACTGTCTTATACACAGTGTAAGGGGATAAGGAATATGTACATAAGGATATATGAATGAGTGATGGTACAGAGCAGCATACAGTAGATGGTATCGAGTACAGTATATACATATGAGATGAGTATGTAGACAAAGTAAACAAAGTGGCATAGTTAAAGTGGCTAGTGACATAAGAATGCAGTCGATGATCTAGAGTACAGTATATACATATGCATATGAGATGAATAATGTAGGGTAAGTAACATTATATAAGGTAGCATTGTTTAAAGTGGCTAGTGATATATTTACATCATTTCCCATTATTAAAGTGGCTGGAGTTGGGTCAGTGTCAATGACAGTGTGTTGGCAGCAGCCACTCAATGTTAGTGGTGGCTGTTTAACAGTCTGATGGCCTTGAGATAGAAGCTGTTTTTCAGTCTCTCGGTCCCAGCTTTGATGCACCTGTACTGACCTCGCCTTCTGGATGATAGCGGGGTGAACAGGCAGTGGTTCGGGTGGTTGATGTCCTTGATGATCTTTATGGCCTTCCTGTAACATCGGGTGGTGTAGGTGTCCTGGAGGGCAGGTAGTTTGCCCCCGGTGATGCGTTGTGCAGACCTCACTACCCTCTGGAGAGCCTTACGGTTGAGGGCGGAGCAGTTGCCGTACCAGGCGGTGATACAGCCCGCCAGGATGCTCTCGATTGTGCATCTGTAGAAGTTTGTGAGTGCTTTTGGTGACAAGCCGAATTTCTTCAGCCTCCTGAGGTTGAAGAGGCGCTGCTGCGCCTTCTTCACGACGCTGTCAGTGTGAGTGGACCAATTCAGTTTGTCTGTGATGTGTATGCCGAGGAACTTAAAACTTGCTACCCTCTCCACTACTGATCCATCGATGTGGATAGGGGGGTGTTCCCTCTGCTGTTTCCTGAAGTCCACAATCATCTCCTTAGTTTTGTTGACGTTGAGTGTGAGGTTATTTTCCTGACACCACACTCCGAGGGCCCTCACCTCCTCCCTGTAGGCCGTCTCGTCGTTGTTGGTAATCAAGCCTACCACTGTTGTGTCGTCCGCAAACTTGATGATTGAGTTGGAGGCGTGCATGGCCACGCAGTCGTGGGTGAACAGGGAGTACAGGAGAGGGCTCAGAACGCACCCTTGTGGGGCCCCCGTGTTGAGGATCAGCGGGGAGGAGATGTTGTTGCCTACTATCACCACCTGGGGGCGGCCCGTCAGGAAGTCCAGAACCCAGTTGCACAGGGCGGGGTCGAGACCCAGGGTCTCGAGCTTGATGACGAGCTTGGAGGGTACTATGGTGTTGAATGCCGAGCTGTAGTCGATGAACAGCATTCTCACATAGGTATTCCTCTTGTCCAGGTGGGTTAGGGCAGTGTGCAGTGTGGTTGAGATTGCATCGTCTGTGGACCTATTTGTAGGTAAGCAAATTGGAGTGGGTCTAGGGTGTCAGGTAGGGTGGAGGTGATATGGTCCTTGACTAGTCTCTCAAAGCACTTCATGATGACGGAAGTCGTTTAGCTCAGTTACCTTAGCTTTCTTGGGAACAGGAACAATGGTGGCCCTCTTGAAGCATGTGGGAACAGCAGACTGGTATAGGGATTGATTGAATATGTCCGTAAACACACCGGCCAGCTGGTCTGCGCATGCTCTGAGGGCGCGGCTGGGGATGCCGTCTGGGCCTGCAGCCTTGCGAGGGTTAACACGTTTAAATGTCTTACTCACCTCGGCTGCAGTGAAGGAGAGACCGCATGTTTTCGTTGCAGGCCGTGTCAGTGGCAATGTATTGTCCTCAAAGCGGGCAAAAAAGTTATTTAGTCTGCCTGGGAGCAAGACATCCTGGTCCGTGACTGGGCTGGGTTTCTTCTTGTAGTCCGTGATTGACTGTAGACCCTGCCACATGCCTCTTGTGTCTGAGCCATTGAATTGAGATTCCACTTTGTCTCTGTACTGACGCTTAGCTTGTTTAATAGCCTTGCGGAGGGAATAGCTGCATTGTTTATATTCGGACATATTACCAGACACCTTGCCCTGATTAAAAGCAGTGGTTCGCGCTTTCAGTTTCACGCGAATGCTGCCATCAATCCACGGTTTCTGGTTTGGGAATGTTTTTATCGTTGCTATGGGAACGACATCTTCGACACACGTTCTAATGAACTCGCACACCGAATCAGCGTATTCGTCAATATTTCCATCTGACGCAATACGAAACATAGTTAGCGCGCGCTAATAGCGTTTCAAACGTCACTCGCTCTGAGCCTTCTAGTAGTTGTTCCCCTTGCTCTGCATGGGTAACGCAGCTTCGATCGTGGCTGTTGTCGTTGTGTTGTTGGTTCGAGCCCAGGGAGGAGCGAGGAGAGGGACTTTAGTGTTACACTGGCAATACTAAAGTGCCTATAAGAACATCCAATAGTCAAAGTTTAATGAAATACAAATGGTATAGAGGGAAATAGTCCTATAATTCCTATAATAACTACAACCTAAAACTTCTTACCTGGGAATATTGAAGACTCATGTTAAAAGGAACCACCAGCTTTCATATGTTCTCATGTTCTGAGCAAGGAACTGAAACGTTAGCTTTCATACATAGCACATATTGCACTTTTACTTTTACTTTGTTTTTGCATTATTTCAACCAAATTTAACATGTTTCATTATTTACTTGAGGCTAAATTGATTTTATTGATGTATTATATTAAGTTAAAATAAGTGTTCATTCAGTATGGTTGTAATTGTCATTATAACAAATAAATAAATAACAATCGGACGATTAATCGGTATCGGTTTGGTTGGTCCTCCAATAATCGGTATCGGTATCTGCGTTGAAAAATCATGATTGGTCGGCCTCTACTCTCAAGTAAACATCTTTTTTTGTGAACAGTTCCTAAGATCGTCATGTAAGTTGAGAGGGGTGTATCTTGGCTATAAAAGATCTTTGTACTTTTCTGGTGGTACTTTTCTATGGTTCATTAGAGATAGCGCATCATTGAAAGTTAAAGGCTATTGCAAAGCTTATTAAATATGTAATTTTAGTATAATTCTGACTGGTGTGTAGTTTGTAACTCTCACTCTCACAAACAGCTGATATAACCTAGAGGATTTAGGGAGAAGGGAAGAGGGATGAAGTGAAGAAGAGAGACTGTTATTGTGTGTGTGTGGTCTCACCTGGTGTCCACACTAAGGAAAAACAATAGAAGAGGAAAAACAATAGAAGATAATGTCAATAAAAGATACTGTATGTGACGCAGACACCTATCAGAGTGTACCTGAAACAATTAAATATAGAGGGTGATGTGTCTCACCACTTGGTTATTGCAAGGCTAACAGATAGTCCAGTGAAAATGGCTGTGTTTATGTGGTGTAAATCTGAAAATTAGCAGCTGACATCCAAAGGTTTTTTAAATTAATGCATGTGAGACCGGTTCCATGTACAACAAGACAGGCAGAGATGGAGAAAAAGAAAACAGAACAGTTTAATTACCTCTGGTTATGGACACTTTTGCCAGCAATTAAGCTTCCACAGCCTGTTTATCAGACAGTGAACATCTGGCAATATCTACATTTTTGACCCCTTGGTCAGTTCGCTCTCTGAAAGTAAAGAAAACAGCATATTTTTTTATAGATATAAAAACAATAACTGAGATATGACTGTTCAATCTAAAGCAGCAGATTTTTAGGATCCGTCAATACGGCCCAGTGCTGCTTATCTGAGATGGCATCTTCAATACAGCCCAGTGCTGCTTATCTGAGATGCCATCATCAATACAGCCCAGTGCTGCTTATCTGAGATGCCATCATCAATACAGCCCAGTGCTGCTTATCTGAGATGCCATCATCAATACAGCCCAGTGCTGCTTATCTGAGATGCCATCATCAATACAGCCCAGTGCTGCTTATCTGAGATGCCATCATCAATACAGCCCAGTGCTGCTTATCTGAGATGCCATCATCAATACAGCCCAGTGCTGCTTACCTGAGATGCCATCTTCAATACAGCCCAGTGCTGTTTATCTGAGATGCCATCATCAATACAGCCCAGTGCTGCTTATCTGAGATGCCATCATCAATACAGCCCAGTGCTGCTTATCTGAGATGCCATCTTCAATACAGCCCAGTGCTGCTTATCTGAGATGCCATCATCAATACAGCCCAGTGCTGCTTATCTGAGATGCCATCATCAATACAGCCCAGTGCTGCTTATCTGAGATGCCATCATCAATACAGCCCAGTGCTGCTTACCTGAGATGCCATCTTCAATACAGCCCAGTGCTGCTTACCTGAGATGCCATCTTCAATACAGCCCAGTGCTGCTTATCTGAGATGCCATCATCAATACAGCCCAGTGCTGCTTATCTGAGATGCCATCATCAATACAGCCCAGTGCTGCTTATCTGAGATGTCATCATCAATACAGCCCAGTGCTGCTTATCTGAGATGCCATCTTTAGGATACGTCAATACAGCCCAGTGCTGCTTACCTGAGATGCCATCTTTAGGATCCGTCAATACAGCCCAGTGCTACTTACCTGAGATGCCATCCTTAGGATACGTCAATACAGCCCAGTGCTGCTTACCTGAGATGCCATCTTTAGGATCCGTCAATACAGCCCAGTGCTGCTTACCTGAGAGGTCATCTTTAGGATCCGTCAATACAGCCCAGTGCTGCTTACCTGAGATGCCATCTTTAGGATACGTCAATACAGCCCAGTGCTGCTTACCTGAGATGCCATCTTCAATACAGCCCAGTGCTGCTTACCTGAGATGCCATCTTCAATACAGCCCAGTGCTGCTTACCTGAGATGCCATCTTCAATACAGCCCAGTGCTGCTTACCTGAGATGCCATCTTTAGGATACGTCAATACAGCCCAGTGCTGCTTACCTGAGATGCCATCTTCATAGGTGTGCGCTTTGATGTGTACGCTTTTAGGTGTGTGCTTCCTTTGTGTCGGAAAACAGTTGCTTTCCGAACAATTATTTTTGATTGAAAATAAAAGGTTTTGCTCTTGACAAAAAGACGCAAATGTATCTCCATAGCATATAACAATTTGCCTGTGAATTAGAGGTAGACCGATTTATGATTTTTCAACGCCGATACCGATTATTGGAGGACAAAAAAAGCCGATACCGATTAATCAGCTGATTTTATTTATTTATATATGTATATACACACACACACACACACACACACACACACACACATTTTTGTAATAATGACAATTGCAACAATACTGAATGAACAATGAACACTTTTATTTTAACTTAATATAATACATAAATAAAATCAATTTAGTCTCCAATAACATGAATGATGAATGTTGAAAACAAAAACTGTAATTTCTATATGCAGGAAATCCTATTTTAATAATGGGCATGGTAAGAATTGACTACCAAAGTGCGAGTCATAATTCCCATGACACCTTCTAGCAAATGACACCTTCTAGCAAATGACACCTTCATGACACCTTCTATTCATTTATTCCATAGGATATTTTTAGATTCACTTAAAATAAGGTATGTGTTTCGTGTAGGCTTACACCACCTTGCCAATTTTATAACTGTGTAGATATCCATAGGACAAGGTAACTCAATATTGGCTAAATATAAGCGAAGATCATTTTTTGTAGAGTGGATTTATGAAAATATGTTGACAAACGTTACCTTATCCTAGTGAGATTTACATGGGTATCAAAACGCAGAGGTGGTTTAAGCCTGCACCCTAACCTGCACGAAACACACACCTTATTTGAAGTAGATCAAGACATTCTCTATGGAAGACATGAACAGAGGCGGTTTAAGCCTGCACCCTAACCTGCACGAAACACAGACCTTATTTGAAGTAGATCAAGACATCCTCTATGGAAGACATGAACGGTAAAATAACAAAGGAACCCCTTTCAAGTTCAGCCGCAAGTTATTACAGGAATTATAACGCGTCGACTATTTCTCTCTAAACCATATACCTTTGACTATTACGAGCCTGCTGCTGCCTACCACCCCTCAATCAGACTGCTCTATCAAATATCAAATCATAGACTTAACTATAATAAACACACAGAAATACGAGCCTTAGGTCAAATCCGGAAACTATCACGTCGAAAACAAAACATTTATTCCTTACATTGCACAACCTTCAATGTTATGTCATAATTACGTAACATTCTGGCAAATGAGTTCGCAAAGAGCCAGGCGGCCCAAACTGTTGCATATACCCTGACTCTGTGTGCAATGAACGCAAGAGGTGACACAATTTCACCTGGTTAATATTGCCTGCTAACCTGGATTTCTTTTAGCTAAATATGCAGGTTTAAAAATATATACTTGTGTATTGATTTTAAGAAAGGCATTGATGTTTATGGTTAAGTACACATTGGAGCAACGACAGTCGTTGATTGTTTTTTATAAGATAAGTTTAATGCTAGTTAGCAACTTACCTTGGCTTACTGCATTCGCGTAACAGGCAGGCTCCTCGTGGAGCGCAATGTAATCAGGTGGTTAGAGCGTTGGACTAGTTAACTAAGGTTGCAAGACTGGATCCCCCTATAACTAAAAAGTCTACTTTACGCAACCTTACCAACCAATCAACAGATGGCGCTTCAATGAACTTGGAGATGAGGCAGCCAACCTGTACAATGCAGCCTACTAAACAAGTCATCCAAACTCACAACCTACCATCACACCTCAATCACTAGCAACAGAGAGCTCAGAGCAGCAGGGTCCGGTGGGTTTAATGATTATCCCGGATGAGCCCCCATTATGTTACGTACGCCTCTAGAAGAGGGAACGCAACACCCTGCTACAACTCAACTCCCCGTTGAGCGAAAGAGGCATGGGACTGTAAGTGCAAGTAAGGATGACAAAGGCAGAGAATTTACAGTTTACAGGGAATTTTTCCGTCACTTTTGCATTATTATTTTTTTGTACATTTTCAGGATGTAAAAATGCTTTCAATGTCAACTTAAGTGACTTAAAACATATTTAACTTGGGTAGAAAAGATAATGGACCTTTTTATTATATCATCGGAGTATTGACAATCACAAATAAAAGCTAGACAGTCAGGGAGAATAGAAAATTCCCAAGACAATGTATTTAGCAGTATAGATTTTGTTATTATGTTTGATTAAGAGAACACTGCATTAGCCATGGAAAAATGCATAGAATTGCAGTAAAGTAGCTTTATAAACTGCAACATTTTCTCTCAGCTCTATGGCAGAATACAGTGAGCTCCAAAAGTATTGGGACACTGACACATGTTTAGTTGTTTTGGCTCTGTACTCCAGCACTTTGAATTTGAAGTGAGACAATGACTATAAGGTTAAAGTGCAGACTGTCAGATTTAATTTGAGGGTACTTCTATCCATATTTTCATCCAAAAGTATTGGGACAAATGCACTTATGTGTATTAAATAGTTAAGTATTTAAAGCATACTGTACCCCATATTGGTGTAGGTTCCCCAGACAGCTAGAATGAAGGGTGAGAGAAGGGAGGGGAGAAAAATTAACAAAGGGTGCTTATCAAAATAACCTCTCACACAATGACATTGTGTAATGTTTTTGCCCTTGGCTTGTACGTCCACATTCTCCTTTTACAATACACGTATTACTATACACACAGGTCTAGAAACCATCAATACATATAAATGAACTAGTCAACAATTTATTTTTTTAAAGGAGGGAGAGCATAAGAGAGCGGTCTGTGTGACAAGCTAAAGGGATATCTCTGCTTATCTCTCCTCAGCCTTCCCTCTCACTCATTCTCCTTCTTTCTCCTCTCTCGCTGTCTTCTCTGTGTGCGTTCTCATCAGTGAGATTCTGCACACAGCACGCACCTCACAGAGAGAGTGTGATTTGTTCAAATGGGCTTTTAGAGGTGGACAGGCTATCATGTTGGCCTTTCATAGACACAACAGATGTACTAGGCAGACTAATAGACAAACATCACATAGACCATCACCCCTAGCTCTAAAGAGGGAGGGAAGTAAACGAGGAAAGAAAAGAGGGAGGAAGTGATTGGTGGTTTTCATGGTAAATGACACCAGACAACTGTCATGGCTGTCTACTGTGAGACTACATTATCTAAAAACCTGTAGCTGGGATGACATAAACCCACCATCCACACTTTGGACATATTGTGGAATTAGAGAACACACACACACACACACACACACACACTCAAATCAGATACTTATTCATCAGTAATTCATTATTTACTCATTACATTATCAGGATACATTACCTCATAAGAAATAGTTCTGATTAGTATTCACGTGTTGGTGGAGTGTCAGTGTATGCTGGTGGTGTTTCCTTACTGGCTTGTATCCAGGATAGGGGGCGCACACATACATTCTGTTGAATCATTATGTGTCTCATGCATCATCCTACCCATGGAAATAGCAACTAAATTATTCAACTTTATTCAACATTATTCAACTTTATAAATATGTCAATCAATATCCACGGTGGATAAGAGTAAGATATGCTTGTAGGTCTATAAGAACAGCTCAGGTGTTTGTGCATTTTGAAAACACCATGTGTGTGCACGTGTGTGTCTGTGTGTGTTTACTAAAGATAATAAGTACCATAAATAAATCAATATGGCTAGAGAAAATTTGAAATCTCCCCCGTCTGTCTCCCTGTTTGGTCTAGCCTATGAGGGTCAGTGTCAGACATAGCAGGCCTACATGCCGTGAATCTCATTCAGCTGCCTGTCACACCTCCACCTGTCAATCAACCTACAGCAACAACATGTTTACAGCCAACTGCAATACAAACTGCTCTTTTTCAAACAAGGAGAAGGATCTTGTCTTTTTCCATGTGAATTTAGCAAGTGAGTCTAAAATGTACACATCCACAATTCCACACCAATATGTGAACGAGGACCTTCATCACAGCAGTTAGGGGGTAAGAGCTGTTAGAGCTACTAGTTCCCCTTTGGGAACTCCCCCCACCCCCCATGAGCTGTAATGTGGCGCAGGGAACGCAATAAATAATCCTAAAAATATTTAACCCCCACAGAATCGCTTGAAAAATGGCTCAAATGAAAGATAAAGAAGTTATTTATCTACCCAGCAAGTCAGATTTCTAAAATGTTTTACGGCGAAAACATAGCACATATTTATGTCCAACCACCACTGCATACATACCTCATTAGCTTAGCCAAGTAGGAAAAAATATGCAATCAACAAACGCAGGATTAAAAGAAAAATCATTTCACTAACCTTTTGAAATCTTCATCAGATGACAGTAATATAACATGTTACACAGTACATTCATTTTTTTCAATAATATGCAATATATATCCATAAATCTCTGTTTACAATTATGCATCGTTCAAAAATGCTACTGCAATGTCAGGAGAAATAAATAGCTCCGGCAGATAACGTCAGCTAACAAGGAATACACATCATAAACTTTGACTAAATATGCATGTTTTACATATGTATGGCAAGATAAACTTCTTCTAAATGCAATTGCTATGTTACAATTATTTTTAACGTTACATTTGGCGTTTACTAGGCTATAATAGAGAGTCGGCGCTCTTATTTAGCATGCTGACTCCTCTATCATGGAGTCGACAGAAACCCAAAATGAAGACGTAAATATTCCCTTACCATGGCTGTTCTTGCTTCAGAAGACGTGGAAAGGTTAATACTCACCAAGTTAGCGTTCAGTTTGCAAGTCTGTGTCTTTCCGTTCTCAAACTAGACACTTTTCGGTCGAAATGTATGCAAATTTCAAGTGGATGCGCACCAAAACGTCGAAAGTATACATTATATTTCGAGTAAACTTGTCAAACTATGTTTATAATTAAGCCTTAGCATGTTATAAAGGTCTACTGCAATCGTGAGGGCGAACAGATTAGCACACGTTGTTCAGTCTGTCCTGGGAGAAAGAGAGAGAAATATCCAATCTCCCATTGGTGAAACTTTTTTTTTGCGTCACCGGGACGTTTGGTCACGCTGAACGTCTCGTGAGCGCGCGATTCTCACAGTTACACGCCTCATCGAAAGCAGGCTTCACGCTGAAGACATAGAACGTGTTTCCATGGTTATAGCTGTTTGGGAAGTGTGTATACGATGACGTCAAAGTGATGGCAACTTTTCCCATTACAAGAGAGACTTTGGGAGAATGCATGCCCTGAGACTTCTGCTTTAGCTAGAGACAAAATTTAAACGGTTTTAGAGCTTTAGAGTGTTTCCTATTCGATAACAATTTTTAATTGCATATATTAGCAACTTTTGACAAAAATTTATCATGGTTTATATGGGTGCCGAATTCCTCCAGAAGGGGCAGTATTCTGGGGTAGCCTTAACAGGTTTTAACTTGTTAGGGAAGTGCTCCCGCTGTGGGAACATCAATCAGCGGAAATTTCAAGTGCGCCACGTATAGTTTTTGATAAAACTCAAACTTTCATTAAAATGCACATACAATGTACTGAATTAAAGCTACACTCGTTGTGAATCTATCCACCAAGTCAGATTTGTAAAATGCTTTTCGGCGAAAGCATGAGAAGCTATTATCTGATAACATGTACCCCCAAAATACTGCAACGTCACCTAACGACAGATTTTGTGATAGCCGGGGCTACCCAAAACGCAGAAATAAAATATAAAACATTCATTACCTTTGACAAGCTTCTTTCTTGGTACTCCCATAAACATCATTTTGGGTCTTTTTTCGATTAAATCGGTCCATATATAGCCTAGATATCGATCTATGAAGAGTGTGTGATCAACGGAAAAAATAGCGTTTTTTAACGTAACGTCATTTTTTAAAAT
Source organism: Oncorhynchus nerka (assembly GCF_034236695.1). Taxonomy (NCBI): domain Eukaryota; kingdom Metazoa; phylum Chordata; class Actinopteri; order Salmoniformes; family Salmonidae; genus Oncorhynchus; species Oncorhynchus nerka. The sequence continues at coordinate 21,555,332 of NC_088396.1, forward strand.
TAAAAAAGTCGACGATAAACTTTCACAAAACACTTCTAAATACTTTTGTAATGCAACTTTAGGTATTAGTAAACGTTAATAAGTGATCGAATTGATTACGAAGTATATTCTATAGCTGTCCGTCTGGAAATAATGTCCGGGTAAATCTCAACCAAAATATCCGGTCGGATACCTGAAGAAATGGCTTGTCTCTTCTTCGTTTGACCAAGAAACAAAGACTAGGCAAATGACAAGACTGTTGACATCGTGTGGATGCTGTAGGTATTGCAACCTCGACCTCATTTAATCTGGGTCACCTTTAACAATTGGTTGAAGAGGCGCATGGATATTTTTTTCCATTTTCAGTGATCAGATTTTCCTGCACTTTTCGATGAAACGCACGTTCTGTTATAGTCACAGCCGTGATTTAACCAGTTTTAGAAACGTCTGAGTGTTTTCTATCCACACATACTAATCATATGCATATACTATATTCCTGGCATGAGTAGCAGGGCGCTGAAATGTTGCGCGATTTTTAACAAAAAGCTGCGAAAATTCGCAGCCTCCAATGTCTATTTCCTTTCTTCATAAAAAAAATACATGGCTGCCATGAAATTACCACACCATCGTCCCCTCTTTCATCAGGAGGAAGGATGTTTGATATATGCAGACAGACAGACGGACGGACAGACGGACGGACGGACAGAGGGAGTAAGCTTGGGTATCTGACAGCGGCCTTCTTATGGCGAGCCGTTGACTCTGGGCTGAAGTGATTAGAGTTTCCCTTCGCGCCTCGCTGTGTGGATCAGATACACAGTTAAGCAAGAGCAAATATCTCCAACCTCAACTAGGAGGGGGCAAGTTATTAAACACACCATCTGGACACTTTCTACCAGACTGACTGATCATTCCTGTCTCTGTCTCTCTCTGTGTCTCTCTTTCCTTCTCTGTCTCTCCATCTGTTTCCTTCTCCCGCCTGTGCAGGAGAGTCCTGATGCGTGTGCATTCATATATATATATTATATACACTACTGTTCAAAAGTTTGGGCTCACTTAGAAATGTATTTGTTTTTAAAAAGAAAATAAATCAAGAATTCCATTAAAATAACATAAAATTGATCAGAAATACAGTGTTGACATTGTAAATGTTGTAAATGACTATTGTAGCTGGAAACGTCAGATTTTTAATGGAATATCTACGTAGGCGTACAGAGGCCCATTATCAGCAACCATCACTCCTGTGTTCCAATGGCATGTTGTGTTATCTAATCCAAGTTTATAATTTTAAAAAGCAAATTGATCATTATAAACCCCCCTTGCAATTATGTTAGCACAGCTGAAAACTGTTGTTCTGATGAAAGAAGCAAAGAGATTGTTCTGGCAATTCTCACATACCTGTAGAAACTTAATTAGGAAGGATTTGTGAGCGTGGGTACCTGACAGCGGCCTTCTTATGGCGAGCCGTTGACTCTGGGCTGAAGTGATTAGAGTTTCCCTTCGCGCCTAGCTGTGTGGATCAGATACACAGTTAAGCAAGAACAAATATCTCCAACCTCAACTAGGAGGGGGCAAGTTATTAAACACACCATCTGGACACTTTCTACCAGACTGACTGATAGACTGCCGCTCAGCAAGGAAGAAGCCACTGCTCCAAAACCGCCATAAAAAGGCAGACTATGGTATGCAACTGCACATGGGGACAAAGATCATACTTTTTTTTTGGTCCTCTGGTCTGATGAAACAAAAATAGAACTGTATGGCCATAATGACCATCGTTATGTTTGGAGGAAAAAGGGGGAGGCTTGCAAGCCGAAGAACACCATCCCAACCGTGAAGCACGGGGGTGGCAGCATCATGTTGTGGGGGTACCTTGCTGCAGGAGGGACTTGTGCACTTCACAAAATAGATGGCATCATGAGGGAAGAAAATTGTGTGGATTTGTTGAAGCAACACCTCAAGACATCAGTCAGGAAGTTAAAGCTTGGTCTGGGTCTTCCAAATGGACAATGACACCAAGCATACATAGTTGTGGAAAAATGGCTTAAGGACAACAAAATCAAGGTATTGGAGTGGCCATCACAAAGCCCTGACCTCAATCCCATAGACAATTTGTGGGCAGAACTGAAAAAGCGTGTGCGAGCAAGGAGGCCTACAAACCTGACTCAGTTACACCAGCTCTGTCAGGAGGAATGGGCCAAAATGCACCCAACTTATAGTGGGAAGCTTGTGGAAGGCTACCTGAAATGTTTGACCCAAGTTAAACAATTTAAAGGCAATGCTACCAAATACTAATTGAGTGTATGTAAACTTCTGACCCACTGGGAATGTTATGAAAGAAGTCAAATCTGAAATAAATCATTCTGTCTACTAATTATTGTGACATTTCACATTCTTAAAATAAAGTGGAAATAAAGTGGTGATCCTAACTGGGATTACATTTCAAGAATGGTGAAGAACGGAGTTTAAATGTATTTGGCTGAGGTGTATGTAAACTTCCGACTGTCGTTTCCAGCTGCAATAGTTATTCCAACTGTGTATATATATCTCTAGATCCATACAGGAACATGGAGAGATGAAGATGGGGAAAGGATTGACGTGGTGAGTGAGTTCTCTTTTCCTTCCTGTTGTCTCCTCATGCAAAGAATGATCAATATAGATAATAAAATGTCCCCTGCACAAAATCCTACATCCAACACACACACACACACACACACACACACACACACACACACACACACACACACACACACACACACACACACACACACACACACACACACACACACACACACACACACACACAGAGAGAGCATACTCACACAGAGCGTAGACACTGATGCGGCCCTATGTGTGAAAGCTCAATGTAACTAAGGCTTCAATAAGGGGAAGCGGTGCATTTGAATTATAACTCCCAGTTAGTGGCCAGGCACCCGAGGTATTCAAACGTCTTATCACTTCTCTCGTTGGCTTCATTCCTCTTTATTCTTCATTATCGATCTCCTTATTGTCATATTTATCATGAAAACCAAACAAGCACTGACAGGGAGCTGATGGGAGTAAATGATGCAGATAAAGTCAGACTGACAGGCACAATGGGATGGTGATGACATAGAGCAGGGATGGATGAGTAGAGACTGGAGGGCCGCACTATGCTTTTGTTCCAGCGCTAAGCAAACCTGATTCTACTGGTCCTCTGTACTGGACATTGTCAACCAGGGATGTGTTTAGCATTATGGACTGTCTAAGGTATTACTACATGATAGTGAATATGGAATAGCTATCACTGTGCTGAGCTAGGAAGGAAGTAAACACAGGAGCTGTTTGCGCAGGTGATGGGAGATTAACTGCATGTGTGTGTGTGTGTGTCTGCTTCCATGTGTCTGTGTGTGTGTGTGTGTGTCTGTTTCCGTGTGTCTGTTTGTGTGTGTTTGTTTGCGTGTGTTTGTTTGCGTGTGTCTGTTTGCGTGTGTTTGTTTCCGTGTGTCTGTTTGTGTGTGTTTGTTTGCGTGTGTTTGTTTGCGTGTGTCTGTTTGCGTGTGTTTGTTTGCCTGTGTCTGTTTCCGTGTGTTTGTTTGCGTGTGTCTGTTTGCGTGTGTTTGTTTGCGTGTGTCTGTTTGCGTGTGTTTGTTTGCGTGTGTCTGTTTCTATGTGTTTGTTTGCGTGTGTTTGTTTGCGTGTGTTTGTTTCCGTGTGTTTGTTTCCGTGTGTTTTTGGCGTGTGAAATGGGCTGTTTCATATCTGGCTGAACTTAGAATTCAAAGTGCCGACTCCCCTCTGAAGACTAATTTGTGTGTGCGGTGCCGGCGCGCTCATTAGTCAGGATTAGGCGGCCGCCTATGGTGGCAGGATAACAAGGGCGGCATTTTCTGAGCTAAGCTAACTGAGATGCACCTCTAACAACACAAAACCTCACATAATGCTGCCTGAAAACAATGACAATTTCTCTCAACCAGTGGCATATGGGCTTTTTAGGTGAGCGCTTATGCCTCTCTGTTTTAAGCAGTCCCCACTTTGTCAAAGGCAGTGCCCACTACTGTATGACAGAGAGGAGGATGACAACAAGCGTGCGCATGCACACACACACAGAATTTAGTGCCTTGGACAGCCATATCATATTAGACTTACATTGATTGGGCTAAATAGTTTTTGGTATCTTAACTGCCACTGTATTAGACTAATGTCTCGGCCGTCGTTGGAAGGAGACCAAAGTGCAGCGTGGTGAGAGTACATTACTCTTTTTATTTCAAAATGTCGCCAACAAACGAAAAAACAACCATGGCGCTTACAGGGCATTAGTGCCACAAACAAAGTTAACTTCCCACAGTCACAGGTTGGAAAAAGGGCTGCCTAAGTATGGTTCCCAATCAGAGACAACGATAGACAGCTGTCTCTGATTGAGAACCATACCCGGCCAAAACAAAGAAATACAAAATATAGAAAATAGAACATAGAATGCCCACCCCACATCACACCCTGACCTAACCAAATAGAGAAATAAAACAGCTCTCTAAGGGCGTGACAACTAAGCATAGGTGATTTGTTGAACTTGCGGTAACCCTCCATGGTTCTAAATCAAGTTGTTTAGTAGTCCGACAATGTCAGAAACATTAACTTGCTTGAGCGTGCTGTAGTAGGTATTGTAACTGTTTGTTTGTTGACTTCGCCGGACTCCAGTTTTGTGATGAAACAAAGGTGTGGTTGAATTTATTCTGCCTCTGTCTTCATATTTATTGTCTCTGCCTTTGCTTATATATCATGGTGGCAAGGGATATGAACTAACAGGTTATAGAGCAAACAATGCAATTATCACAACACATAGGTTGTAATATGGCTTTTTTTCCTGGCTTCCTCAGTGATTTTACCCACTCACCATTACTGGATGAAGTTGGCTAGCTGATATTCAGAGCTTAGCCAAATTGATTAATCACAGGAATCAGGACTAATAAAGCCAATGCAACAATCTGTTTTTAAAAACGGTGAGCCTACCACATGGATGGGCATTCATAAAAGGTATTTGCAGGCCAACACTTTAGGCTACACCCCAGTTAGCACAGACTGACACCAACGTCTTCTGGACATCTTTTTTTGGTCCTGTCCGGACCTGCCATCTTTTTGTAGGTGTTTTACATAGATGGGCATTCCTAAAAGAACTTTTCAGGTGGCACTGTAGGCTACACTTCAGTAAGCACGAATCGATGCTGATGCCTTTTAGACTTGTTTTTTTGGTGCAGTCCGGACCAGCCTTGATTTCCACGGACGTTAGTTTTTTGTCACATCCGGAGCAAATCTGAACCAGTCATATAATCTTTATTTGGTTCAGATATGATCCAGTCTGGACCAGCCTTAAGTGATTCCAAACATAGACGTCTATAAATGACGTCTTTTCAACTTTCATTCAGAACTGAAAATGAACCTGATTTCACCATCTGGAAAATACGTCTTTTCAACTTTCATTCAGAACTGAAAATGAACCTGATTTCAATGGCCTGAAAAGCCTATTTTTCACCTTTCATTTAAAACCGACATATAACCTAACTTCAACATCTGGAAAATACATATCTTTGATTTATTTACAATGTCACTTTGCTTACTGGGACTATTCTACTGTTGTGGGGAGCTGCAATTTTTTTGTCTCCCCTAGGGCGGCAGAATGGCCAAGACGGGGCCGGTTTTCTTTTTGTAATCCGTGATTGACTGTAGATCCTGCCACATACCTCTTGTGTCTGAGCCGTTGAATTGCGACTCTACTTTGTCTCTATACTGACACTTAGCTTGTTTGATTGCCTTGTGGAGGGAAAAGCTACACTGTTTGTATTCGGTCATGTTTCCAGTCACCTTGCCCTGATTAAAAGCAGTGGTTCGCGTGAATGCTGCCATCAATCCACGGTTTCTGGTTTGGGTAGGTTTTAATAGTTTCTGTGGGTACGACATCACCGATACACTTGCTAATAAACTCGCTCACCGAATCAGCGTATTCGTCAATGTTGTTGTTTGACGCAATGCAGAAGATTTCCCAGTCCACGTGATCGAAGCAATCTTGAAGCGTGGAATCAGATTGGTCGGACCAGCGTTGAACAGACCTGAGCGCGGAAGATTCCTGTTTTAGTCTCTGTCTATAGGCTGGAAGCAACAAAATGGAGTCGTGGTCAGCTTTTCCGAAAGCAGGGCGGGGGAGGGCCTTATAGGTATCGCGGAAGTTAGAATAACAATGATCCAGGGTTTTACCAGCCCTGGTAGCACAATCGATATGCTGATAGAATTTAGGGAGCCTTGTTTTCCGATTAGCCTTGTTAAAATCCTCAGCTACAATGAATGCAGCCTCAGGATATGTGGTGTCCAGTTTACATAGAGTCAAATAAAGTTTGTTCAGGGCCATCGATGTGTCTGCTTGGGGGGGGGGGAATATATGCGGCTGAGATTATAATCGAAGAGAATTCCCTTGGTAGATAATGCGGTCGACATTTGATTGTGAGGAATCAAGTCAGGTGAACAGAAGGACTTGAGTTCCTGTATGTTGTTATGATCACAACACGTCTCGTGGCATAAGGCATACCCCCCCGCAACTCTTCTTACCAGAAATATGCTTGTTTCTGTTGGTGCGATGCGTGAAGAAACCAGCTGGCTGTACCGACTCCGATAGCGTGTCTCGAGTGAGCCATGTTTCCTTGAAGCAAAGAACGTTAGTCTCTTATGTCTCTCTAGAATGCTACCTTTGCTCGGATTTCATCAACCTTGTTGTCAAGAGACTGGACATTGGCGAGTAGTATGCTCGGGAGCGGTGCGAGATGTGCCCGTCTCTGGAGCCTGACCAGAAGACCGCTTCGTCTGCCCCTTTTACGGCGTCGTTGTTTTGGTTCGCTGGCTGGGATCTGATCCATTGTCCTGGGTGGTGGGCAAAACAGAGGATCCGCTTCGGGGAAGTCGTATTCCTGGTCGTAATGATGGTGAGTTGACGTTGCTCTTATATCCAGTAGTTCCTCCCGACTGTATGTGATAAAACCTAAGATTAGCTGGGGTAACAATGTAAGAAATAACACGTAAAAAGACAAAATACTGCATAGTTTCCTAGGAACGTGAAGTGAGGCAGTCATCTCTTTCGGCGCCGGAAGCTCTGCAGTAAAATTAAACAACGAGAGCTGCTCTAAACAACAGAATACAAGGCATATTGACATTAGAGAAAGGCATAAGCAATCCCAGGTGTTGATTGGGAGAGCTAAGACAGCAACGGGTGAGACAACAACGGGTAAACAGCTAAGACAACAACAAAGGGTAAATGGCGATGAATGGGCAGAGAGGGTCAGCTAGCTACACACAGGTCCTGAGGCTGGGGCTGGGGCAGACAGATAAACAAAATTAAGTACCATGTTAATGGACAGTCCAGCAGGCATCGGCTGTGTAGTCGAGTAATCATAGGGTCCAATGAGCAGCAATAGATGAAACGGAACCGTTCGGTCGTTGATTACTACGTTGAGCGAGCGGGAGCAACGGCGTTCAGGGAGCTAGCAGGCCGGGGCTAGCAGATGGATCATCACCAAACATCCATGACGCAGAGGCCGGTTTAGAACACATCGGCCGAGTTACGTCAGCAGACCAGCAGACCAGTCTTGATGGATCGGCGGGGCTCCGTGCCGACAAAGGGTCCAGGACATTTGGCAAGAGAAGTGTTGTAGTTGGTGTACTTCGTTTCCTAGCTGGGAGATGGGCCTAGCTCGAGGCTAACTGGTGCATGCTTCTGGACAAGGGTGTTAGCCACAATAGCCACTCTGTAGAAACTAGCTAGCTGCGAAGATCCGGTGTAATGGTCCAGAGCTTGCGGCAGGAATCCGGTGATGTTGTATCACGCTGTGCAGACTGGCAGGTATTATCCGGGCTATCCAGGCGAAAGCGGCAGAAGTCCGAGCTAAAGGTAAAGACCGCTTCGTTGTTAAACAAGCAAAGAATATGATCCATTACAGGGGCTGAGTCACTGGCTTACTAGGGCTCTTTCATACCGTCCCTAGGAGGGGTGCGTCACTTGAGTGGGTTGAGTCACTGATGTGATCTTTCTGTCTGCGTTGGCACCCCCCCCTTGGGTTGTGCCGTGGCGGAGATCTTTGTGGGCTATACTCGTCCTTGTCTCAGGATGGTAAGTTGGTGGTTGAAGATATCCCTCTAGTGGTGTGGGGGCTGTGCTTTGGCAAAGTGGGTGGGGTTATATCCTTCCTGTTTGGCCCTGTCTGGGGGTGTCATCGGATGGGGCCACAGTGTCTCCTGACCCCTCCTGTCTCAGCCTCCAGTATTTATGCTGCAGTAGGTTATGTGTCGGGGGGCTAGGGTCAGTTTGTTATATCTGGAGTACTTCTCCTGTCCTATCCGGTGTCCTGTGTGAATTTAAGTATGCTCTCTCTAATTCTCTCTCTCTTTCTCTCTTTCTTTCTCTCTCTCGGAGGACCTGAGCCCTAGGACCATGCCTCAGGACTACCTGACATGATGACTCCTTGCTGTCCCCAGTCCACCTGGCCGTGCTGATGCTCCAGTTTCAACTGTTCTGCCTGTGATTATTATTATTTGACCATGCTGGTCATTTATGAACATTTGAACATCTTGGCCATGTTCTGTTATAATCTCCACCCGGCACAGCCAGAAGAGGACTGGCCACCCCACATAGCCTGGTTCCTCTCTAGGTTTCTTCCTAGGTTTTGGCCTTTCTAGGGAGTTTTTCCTAGCCACCGTGCTTCTACACCTGCATTGCTTGCTGTTTGGGGTTTTAGGCTGGGTTTCTGTACAGCACTTTGAGATATCAGCTGATGTACGAAGGGCTATATAAATACATTTGATTTGATTTGCTAGCAGAGGCTAACAATGACTAAATAGCTAGTAGCTAATTAGCTGGCTAGCTGCTGATGGAGGTTCCAGTTATAAGGTTAAAAAAAAAATGCTGATCTGTACCACATTGGGTGAGGCGGGTTGCAGGAAGGTATACTTAATTCGAAGAGAGATTACGATGTATACAAAAAACCCAGAAAAAAGACAATATTTACATGGGACGAAAACAAACACGTCTTACTGCTGCGCCATCTTGGATTAGTAAATTAAAGGAATACAATTTGGATCATATTCTTTGCTTGTTTAATCACTCAATCAATATTTACAATGTGGTGTGTGTGTGTGAAAGACGGAAACTGTTTGATATTGTAATCCCACTTCCAACTCAATCAGCCATTAGCATTCCCCAGAGGAGGAAAGGATTCCAGTTCTGGTTATGTGGTTTTTCCAACTGCCACAACACAACACAGTCTTACTTCTTAAGGGATATGGAGGGCAACAACGTTGCTGCCCTTCCCATGCGTGACACATTCTGCTCCCTGCCATAATCACACAGTGTAAACCCACAGGCCAGATGGACCAAGCATGAGAATAAGCCCCAAGGATATCCTTAATAAAGTCCGCTACTGTTCTGTAATGTGACTCTGCTCTCCGTATAATATGCCCAATAGCCTTACAGCTCTCATCAGCACAATCAACATGATGCTCACACGTTACTTCTAGATGGATTCCATGGCTTTGATTTGCATTAATGTACCATCTTCCTATTAAAGCTTTCGCTCCTGGAATCGTTCTTTTGATTTCCAGTTTCTCTCAGAAATACCCCCCTGTGAAGTTCCTTTCGGAGAAGGATTGGAAAAGAATTTTGGTGAGTGTTTCCAAACGCATGCACACATGCACGAATGCTGAACACACACACAAACATTCCTCTCTTATATCAGAGATCCCACTCCTGGACTTAAAGCATGAATCTGTTCCACAGCGCCCTCTCCCCCTCCTCTACTCATCCTTTATTCCTCTCCTTCTTTCTTCCTGCCCTCAGTCAGCCAACCAGCTGACACTTCAACTTTAGGACAGGTCTGTAGTGTCTGTCTGGTTGGTTGGATGCTAGACCCTTATCCAAACACATTACACATCCTCTTTGATGGACAACTAGCTGCAACTAGCTTGAAGGCACACTGGGGATTGTGCGTACGATTCAAGGCAGGTCTATCTTACTGGAATGGTGCTGACGTAATCTCTATGTCAGCAGCTTTCTATTTTTCTCAAGCTGTACTAATGATCTTATACCCTCAAGTAATGCTCCCTCAAGTTAGATCTCCAAAGTTATTTATTGTATTTTAAGTTAATATTCAACCCTTAGTGAGAAGCAATAAAAAACGAAGCAGTGGAACTGGCTTCGAGATCCAAATTAGAATTTGAGGGCCCTAGATCATGGGCAGGGCAGGCTTCGTGGGCTCTCTTTCTCCCCCCATCACTACCCACCCCATTCCTCTCTCATGGTGTAACCCTCTTTCACTCAGACAACGGGAGGGGCGGACTTCGTGGGCTCCCACCTGACTGATAAGCTGATGATCATCATCAACCACGACGTGGCTCTACATCGTGGGTAAGTGGAGACACACACACACACTTGTGCGCACATGCACACACAACTCGTACAACCACATGCACCACATGATGTAAACAGAACATTCATTCAGAGCACATACAGCTCACAGACAAAGTTTTCCATCATGTTGATGAGGATCTAACAAGAACAAGATATTCCACTAGCTGACTACACACCTCTTCATCTTGGAAATGTCCCATGTCAAAATGGTGCTCGATGTCCCTGAAAGATAGTGTCAACACACACACACACACACACACACACACACACACACACACACACACACACACACACACACACACACACACACACACACACACACACACACACACACACATACATGTGCCTGCGAGTGTGTTTGTGTATTGTATGTGTACGCCTAAAGCATGGGGAATAGATCATAACACAGTAAACCATTCTCTACCCTTTCACCATCTGCCTTACATTTTCACTTCAACTTATTCTGTCAGTGACACCAGTGATCTTGTAACCAGCTTTTCACATCAGACCATTGTGACCTGAAAGCTCTGTCCGAGCAGGCAACATTTGTTATAGATGTCTTTTTTCATGACCAGATAGAGGTGTTCTGGGAAATATGTCATATTTAGGATGTTATCTGGTCAGATTAGTTTTTTAACCAGATAAATACATATTTTTCTAGTTGCTAAAAATACGTTGATAAATCGTCCTTACGCAACCTAACCAATAAATCTTAACGTCATTGCAACCAGTTTCGGCCACTGTTGTGGGGATGTTGAGAGGGGCCAGAGGGGTTGGAGATGAAAGGCAAGGTGGAGAAGGGAAGGGATGGAATGAAAGGATAGGACAAAGGACAAAGGAGAGGACAAAGGAGATGAGAGGTAGTATTTAAAAAAAAATATATATATATATATATATACAGTACCAGTCAAGTTTTGACATACCTACTCATTCCAGGGTTTTTCTTTATTTGCACTAGTTTCTACATTGTGGAATAATAGTGAAGACACCAAAACTATGAAGTAACACATATGGAGTCATGTAGCAACCAAAAAAGTGTTAACCGGATCAAAATATATTTGAGATTTTTCAAAATAGCCACCCTTTGCCTTGATGACAGCTTGCACACTCTTGGCATTCTCTCAACCAGCTTCATGAGGTAGTCACCTGGAATGCATTTCAATTAACAGGGCTTGTCTTCTTAATGCGTTCGAGCCAATCAGTTGTGACAAGGTACTGGTGGTATACAGAAGATTACCCTATTTGGTAAAATACCAAGTCCATATTATGCCAAGAAAAAGCTCAAATAAGCAAAGAGAAACGACAGTCCATCATTACTTTGACTGACCTTCATGTCTTAATCTGGAAAATTTCCTGAATTTTTGTTTCTTAAAGTGCAGTCGCAAAAACCATCAAGTGCTATGATGAAACTGGCTCTGATGAGGACTGCCAAAGGAAAGGAAGACCCAGAGTTACCTTTGCTGCAGAGGACAAGTTCATAAAATTGCCAGCCAAATAAATGCTTTGCAGAGTTAAAGTAACAGACACACATCTCAACATCAACTGTTCAGAGGAGACTACATGAATCAGGCCTTCATGGTCGAATTGCTGCAAAGAAACCACTACTAAAGGACACCAATAAGAAGAGACTTGCTTGGGCCAAGAAACACGAGCAATGGACATTAGACCGGTGGAAATCTGTCCTTTGGTCTGATGAGTTCAAATTTTTGATTTTTGGTTCCAACCACCATGTCTTTGTGAGACGCAGAGTAGGTGAACGGATGCTCTCCGCATGTGTGGTTTGCACCGTGAAGCATGTAGAAGGCGGTGTGATGGTGTGGGGGTGCTTTGCTGGTGACACTGTCAGTGATTTATTTAGAATTTAAGGCACACTTAACCAGCATGGCTACCACAGCATTCTTCAGAGATACGCCATCCCATCTGGTTCTAGCTTAATGGGACTATCATTTGTTTTTCATCATGAAAATGACCCAACAGATCTCCAGGCTGTGTAAGGGCTATTTGACCAAGAAGGAGAGTGATGGAGTGCTGCATTAGATGACCTGGCCTCCACAATCACCAACCTCAACCCAAATGAGATGGTTTGGGATGAGTTGGACTGCAGAGTGAAGGAAAAGCAGCCAACAAGTGCTCAGCATATGTGGTAACTCCTTCAAGACAGATGGAAAAGCATCCCAGGTGATGCTGGTTGACAGAATGTCAAGAGTGTGCAAAGCTAAGGCAAACTTTTTTTTGGTAACTACATGATTCAATGTTTTATTTCATAGTTTTGGTGTCTTCACTATTATTCTACAATGTAGAAAATAGTAAAAGTAAAGAAAAACCCTTGAATGAGTAGGTGTGTCCAAGCTTTTGACTGGTACTGTATATATTATTTTAGTATTTTATTAGGATCCCCATTAGCTGTTGCGATAGCAGCAGTTACTTTTTCTGAGTTCCTAAAGGTGGGTGAGGGATTACAGTGGATAAAGATTGGTGAAAAGAAGTGGTGGAAGAAACCGGTTAGAGAGGTGTGAGTAAGTGATTGGGGGACAGTGAAATGGTTGATTTGACAGAAGTTCATTGGGGGTTTTGAGCGAGGGCAGAGAGAGGTTTTGGTGTAGGGAACAGTGGTAGACACAGGTGACATGGGTACGTCAACTCTCCTGAATGGCAGAGACCGCAAATCTCAAACAATGTCTCATATTTGTTTTGGTGGATTATAATGGAAAAACATCTTCGGCCTTTGTCAGGTGACAGACCTCACAGGGATATGGATGTGCGTGTGTGATTTCATCTCTGCATATACCTGTGAGTGTATAGATCTTGGGAGCTGAAAACATTGAGTACCTTTCTATAGTTTTACTTAAGGATGTAAAATACTGTGAACTTTCAATAAATTCCCTGTTTTCCTGGTTGGAATATTCCTGGAATCAGGAGGGAATAAGCAGGAAATCCAGAATCCTCCAACCAGGATTTCTGGAAAACCAGGGAATTTATTGAATGTTCCCAGAATTATGCAACCCTAGTTTTAGTAATAAGTTATTAATTAGTCATGCTCCTTTGCTTGGATATTCAACTTATTGTATTCTTATCTTATTCAACTTAAGATATGCGTAAACATTATCTTTCAATGCTGCATGGCCTTCTCTCTCTCATGCTACTTTTCTGTTCAGCCTCCTCTGTGCATACCTCACATCTCCTTGCTTTTGTCTTCATTATACTCAACTCTCAGATGTCGCCATGACACATGACAGCCCAAGCCTCTAGAGAAACTGCTATGCGGGATATAGGCTACTTTATATGGAATACATTTGTAAGTATTTCATATGATACATCTGTAGAATTTGACACCCTTCAACTCAAATACCAACCTTTAGTCTTGTATCTACCCCATAAAGTAGCTTAATGATCTTACTGTACCTGCTGTATGAACAGATACAGTATCTATATATAGGTCTCTTTCTCTCCAGCACCGCAGCTTTCCTCTCGTTAAAACCGCCCACCTCTTCCAGTCTCTGCCCCTTCACTAGTATTCCTGACAATTCTACTTTAAGTAAGTGTGTTTTTTCTGGAGCTTGTTCACTATTCTGATTCTGGAATCAATAGTAAAGAGTAATTAGCAACACAGTAGCTGGTGGAGTCTGAAGCTGTGTGTTTGTTTTTGCGCGTTTGTGTGTGTGTGTGTGTGTGTATTTGTGTATTTGGTCATCCCTGTCATCCCTCTCTCTTTCACAGAATTAGAATTCACCCTCATGGTCTTCCCCTCACTTCCCCCCCCCCCCTTTCTGTGTCCCTCTTCTCTGTTGACTCATGTTGGGGTTAGTTCCCTTGTTCCTTGTCAATCATTGGCTGATTGGTGAAATTATCATTATGACAATATCTTTAATTAAATCATTCAACAACCTTTATTAATGCAGTTGCAGACAGAAGTTGACAACAGGAACATAAAGCATGTTTCCGAGTAAGTTCTGCATCAAAGAAAAGGTTTTTATTTGATTAAACCTGAAGTCCAGTCCTAGTGATGTCACTGCCTACGTCATTATCTTCTACTTATGAGACCAAAACCATGCCTACTCAACACTAAAACTCTTGTTTATATAGCTGTGTAAAAGCTTAGCAGTAAATGTCCAAGTTGATTTATAGTGGAATGTCTGACTAATCTCTTATCTCTTACACTCCCCTGCAGAGTTCTGTCTTCACAGTCACACATTTCTCAGACAGTTTCTTCATAAGAGGCAGAGAGCCTAGAAAAGTACTGTGGAACAATATTAAACCTCATAATGTATATATGTGTCACGCCTTGGTCTTAGTATTTTGTGTTTTCGTTATTTATTTGGTCAGGCCAGGGTGTGAGATGGGTTTATATTGTGGTGCGTTTTTGTCATGGGGTGTTTATGGGGTGTCTAGCATAGTCTATGGCTGCCTGAGGCGGTTCTCAATCAGAGTCAGGTGATTATCGTTGTCACTGATTGGGAACCATATTTAGGCAGCCATATTCTTTGAGTATTTCGTGGGTGATTGTTCCTGTCTCTGTGTTAGTTGTCACCAGATAGGCTGTTTAGGTTTTCACGTTCCGTTTGTTGTTTTGTAGATTTAAGTTATTTCATGTATCGTTCATTTTCCATTAAAGAACATGAGTAACCACCACGCTGCATTTTGGTCCGCTTCTCCTTCTACATACGAACGTCGTTACAATATGTTGTTAATCTGTAGTCTAGGACCCTAAGGTCTTATAACCCCTCCCCTTCTATTAATACAACATAAACATAATTTATTATTAAAATACATAAAACATTTGATACAGCACCTATCATGACCCCTAGGTAAACCCCCACTCACTTCCCAGTATGCGTGTGTGTGTTATGATCCTCAGCCTTCTCTTCAGATTGCCTGAGTATCCTTTAGGATAAAGTCTGCATGCCTTTGAGAATAGGCTGGCCTGGTGGAACCAACTGGTCATAACATCCTTCCAGTGCGCTGGTCATAACATCCTTCCAGTGCAGTAGCGCCTGGTCATAACATCCTTCCAGTGCAGTAGCGCCTGGTCATAACATCCATCCAGTGCAGTAGCGCCTGGTCATAACATCCATCCAGTGCAGTAGCGCCTGGTCATAACATCCTTCCAGTGCAGTACCAGCTGGTCATAACATCCTTCCAGTGCGCTGGTCATAACATCCTTCCAGTGCAGTAGCGCCTGGTCATAACATCCTTCCAGTGCAGTAGCGCCTGGTCATAACATCCTTCCAGTGCGCTGGTCATAACATCCTTCCAGTGCAGTAGCGCCTGGTCATAACATCCTTCCAGTGCAGTACCAGCTGGTCATAACATCCTTCCAGTGCGCTGGTCATAACATCCTTCCAGTGCAGTAGCGCCTGGTCATAACATCCATCCAGTGCAGTAGCGCCTGGTCATAACATCCTTCCAGTGCAGTAGCGCCTGGTCATAACATCCTTCCAGTGCGCTGGTCATAACATCCTTCCAGTGCAGTAGCGCCTGGTCATAACATCCTTCCAGTGCAGTAGCGCCTGGTCATAACATCCTTCCAGTCATAACATCCTTCCAGTGCAGTAGCGCCTGGTCATAACATCCTTCCAGTGCAGTAGCGCCTGGTCATAACATCCATCCAGTGCAGTAGCGCCTGGTCATAACATCCTTCCAGTGCAGTAGCGCCTGGTCATAACATCCTTCCAGTGCAGTAGCGCCTGGTCATAACATCCATCCAGTGCAGTAGCGCCTGGTCATAACATCCTTCCAGTGCAGTAGCGCCTGGTCATAACATCCTTCCAGTGCTCTGGTCATAACATCCTTCCAGTGCAGTAGCAGCTGGTCATAACATCCTTCCAGTGCAGTAGCGCCTGGTCATAACATCCTTCCAGTGCAGTACCAGCTGGTCATAACATCCTTCCAGTGCGCTGGTCATAACATCCTTCCAGTGCTCTGGTCATAACATCCTTCCAGTGCAGTAGCAGCTGGTCATAACATCCTTCCAGTGCAGTAGCGCCTGGTCATAACATCCTTCCAGTGCAGTACCAGCTGGTCATAACATCCTTCCAGTGCGCTGGTCATAACATCCTTCCAGTGCAGTAGCGCCTGGTCATAACATCCTTCCAGTGCAGTAGCGCCTGGTCATAACATCCTTCCAGTGCAGTAGCAGCTGGTCATAACATCCTTCCAGTGCAGTACCAGCTGGTCATAACATCCTTCCAGTGCGCTGGTCATAACATCCTTCCAGTGCAGTAGCGCCTGGTCATAACATCCTTCCAGTGCAGTAGCGCCTGGTCATAACATCCTTCCAGTGCAGTAGCAGCTGGTCATAACATCCTTCCAGTGCAGTACCAGCTGGTCATAACATCCTTCCAGTGCTCTGGTCATAACATCCTTCCAGTGCAGTACCAGCTGGTCATAACAACCTTCCAGTGCGCTGGTCATAACATCCTTCCAGTGCAGTAGCAGCTGGTCATAACATCCTTCCAGTGCGCTGGTCATAACATCCTTCCAGTGCAGTAGCAGCTGGTCATAACATCCTTCCAGTGCAGTACCAGCTGGTCATAACATCCTTCCAGTGCGCTCGTCAAAACATCCTTCCAGTGCAGTACCAGCTGGTCATAACATCCTTCCAGTGCGCTCGTCAAAACATCCTTCCAGTGCAGTAGCAGCAGGTCATAACATCCTTCCAGTGCGGTAGCGCCTGGTCATAACATCCTTCCAGTGCGGTAGCGCCTGGTCATAACATCCTTCCAGTGCGGTAGCGCCTGGTCATAACATCCTTCCAGTGCAGTAGCAACATCCTTCACTAAGATGTTCTTTTCTACTAGAAACAGGATGTTCTTCAGACACCCGACAAGGCCGAAATCCCCGTCATTGGCAAGAGGGTGCCTCGTAGGGATCGGCCGACGGCGAGTGGGAAATCTGCCCTTACCATCAATATTACTTGCCTGCCAACGTACAATCGTTGGACAATAAATTAGACGAGGTACGGTCAAGATTATCCTACCAACGGGACATCAAAAACTGTAACATCTTATGCAACACATCTGCCACGCTGATCCTCAACACTGGAGCCTCTCAGGGGTTCGTGCTCAGACGCCTCCTGGACTCCCTGTTCACCCACGACTGTATGGCCAGGCACGACTCCAACAGCATCATTAAGTTTGTAGACGACACAACAGTTGTTAGCCTGATCACCGATAACACTGAGACAGCCTATAGGGATGAGGTTAGAGACCTGGCCGGGTGGTGCCAGAATAACAACCTATCCCTCAACGTAATCAAGACAAAGAAGATGATTGTGGACTACATATAAAGGAGGACCGAGCACGCCCCCATTCTCGTCGACAGGGCTGTAGTGGAGCAGGTTGAGAGCTTCAAGTTCCTTGGTGTCCACATCACCAACAAACTAGAATGGTCCAAACACACCAAGACCGTCGTGAAGAGGGCACGACAAAGCCTATTCCCCCTCAGGAAACTAAAACGATTTGGTATGGGTCCTCAGAGCCTCAAAAGGTTCTACAGCTGCAACATCAAGAGCATCCTGACGGATTGCATCACTGCCTGGTACGGCAACTGCTCGGGCCTCCGACCACAAGGCACTACAGAGGGTAGTGCGTACGGCCCAGTACATCACTGGGCCTAAGCTGCCTGCCATCCAGGACCTCTACTCCAGACGGTGTCAGAGGAAGGCCCTAAAGATTGTCAAAGACCCCAGCCACCCCAGTCAGAGACTGTTCTCTCTGCTACCGCATGGCAAGCAGTACCGGAGCGCCAAGTCTAGGACAAAAGGGCTTCTCAACAGCTTTTCACCCCCAAGCCATAAGACTCCTGAACAGTTCATCAAATGGCTACCCGGTCTATTTGAATTGTGTCCCGCCACCCGCCAACCCCCTCTTTTATACTGCTGCTACTCTCTGTTTATCATCTATGCATCGTCACTTCAACTATACCTATATGTACATATTACCTCAATTAGTCCGACTAACCGGTGGCCCGCACATTGACTCTGTACCGGTACCACCTGTATTTAGCCTCGCTCCTGTTATTTTCACTGTCATTTTACTGTTTTATTTTGATTTTGTATTTCCTTACTTATCTATTGTTTACCTAATACCTATTTTTTACTTAAAAATTGCACTGTTGGTTAGGGCTTGTAAGTAAGCCTATCACTGTATACCTGTTGTATTCGGCGCACTTGACAAATACACTTTTATTTTATTATTGTCATTAACTGATTCTCTCTCTCTATAGGTGTGAGTGGTAGTGCATACATACAGTGGAAGTCTTTTTCAACCACTCCACAAATTTCTTGTTAACAAACTATGGTTTTGGCAAGTTGGTTAGGACATCTACTTTGTGCACGACACAAGTAATCTTTCCAACAATTGTTTCCAACAATTTGGCTTGGCACCTAACACCTTTTAGGTGCCAAGCCATTTGAGTCAATTGGAGGTGTACTTGTGGATTTCAAGGCCTACTTTCAAACTCAGTTCCTCTTTGCTTGACATCATGGGAAAATCAAAAGAAATCAGCCAAGACCTTGGAAAAATAATTGTAGACCTCCACAAGTCTGGTTCATCCTTGGGAGCATTTTCCAAACGCCTTAAGGTACTACGTTCATCTGTTCAAACAATAGTACGCAAGTATAACCACCGTGGGACCACACAGCTGTCATACCGCTCAGGAAGGAGAGGCGTTCTGTCTGTCTGTCTGTCTGTCTGTCTGTCTGTCTGTCTGTCTGTCTGTCTGTCTGTCTGTCTGTCTGTCTGTCTGTCTTATCTGTCTTATCTGTCTGTGTGCCAGCCAGCCAGCCAGCTAGCGTCTGACAGGCAAATGTGATTGGCTGATAATTGCTATAATTAATGGGCTGGGCAACAAGGCAGGTTTCTCTGACAGTTGGTTGTCACGGATTACGAAAAAAGGGGATAGAAAATGTACATATAACAGGCCTGTTCCCTGTATTTTCCCTCTCCATCTTGCTTCCTCCACATCTCTTCCTCCCTCTCTATTAGGCACCCTCCTCCACAAAATGCAGACGATCTTCCTCCTCTGTTTGCCTGTGTGCTAGTGGTTGAATTGAGCTCACATTCTCCCATCACACAGCAGAGTAGAGACATGAGATCAGCTCAAGGCCACCAGTTAGCTTACAGGACAAGGGTTGGTGACCCCTTCCACAGAGGTCATCAGATCAAATCAAATTTTATTTGTTACATACACGTGTTTAGCAGATGTTATTGAGTGTGTAGCTAAAAGCTTGTGTTTCTAGCGCCAACAGTGCAGTTATCTCTAACAATACACACAATCTAAAGTATAGGAAGAATATATAAATATTTGGATGAGCAATGTCAGAACGGCATAGACTAAGATACAGTAGAATAGAATATAATATATACATGAGATGAGTAATGCAAAATATGTAAACATTTTTAATGTGACTAGTGTTCCAATTATTAAAGTGGCCAGTGATTTCAAGTCTATGTATATAGGGCAGCTATTTTTCAATCTCTCGGTCCCAGCTTTGATGCACCTGTACTGACCTCGCCTTCTGGATAATAGCGGGGTGAACAGGCAGTGGCTCGGGTGGTTGCTGTCCTTGATGATCTTTTTGGCCTTCCTGTGACATCGGGTGCTGAAGGTGTCTTTGAATGCAGGTAGTTTGCCCCCGGTGATGCGTTGGGCAGATCGCTCCACCCTCTGGAGAGCCCTGCCATTGTGGGCGGTGCCGTTGCCGTACCAGTCAGTGATACAGTTCGACAGAATGCTCTCAAGTGTGCATCTGTAAAAGTTTGTGAGGGTTTTAGGTGCCAAGCCAAGCCAAATTTCTTCAACCTCCTGAGATTGAAGAGGCCCTGTTGCGCCTTCTTAACCCCACGGTCTGTGTGGGTGGACCATTTCAGTTTGTCAGTGATGTGTATGCCGAGGAACTTGAAGCTTTCCACTGCGGTCCCGTCGGTGTGGATAAGGGGGTGCTCCCTCTGCTGTTTCCTGTCTACGATCAGTTTCTTTGATTTGTTGACATTGGGTGAGAGGTTATTTTCCTGGCACCACACTCACAGGGCCCTCACCTCCTCCCTGTAGGCTGTCTCGTCATTGTTGGTAATCAGGCCTACTACTGTTGTGTCGTCTGCAAAATTTATGATTTGAGTTGGAGGCGTGTGTGGCCACGCAGTCATGGGTGAACACGGAGTACAGGAGGGGCTGAGCACACATCCTTGTGGGGCCCCAGTGTTGAGGATCAGCGAAGTGGAGGTGCTGTTGCTTACCTTCACCACCTGGCGGTGGCCCGTCAGGAAGTCCAGGACCCAGTTGCACAGGGCCGGTTCAGACCCAGGGCCTCGAGCTTAATGATGAGCTTGGAGAGTACTATCATGTTGAATGCTGAGTTATTGTCAATGAACAGCATTCTTACATAGAATGGTAGGTATTCCTCTTGTCCAGATGGGATAGGGCAGTGTACAGTGCGATGGTGATTGCATCGTCTGTGGATCTATTGGGGTGGTAAACAAGTGGGCATAGGTTGTCTGGTAAGGTAGAGGGGGGATTTATGATCCTTGATTCATCTCTCAAAGCACTTCATGATGACAGAAGTGAGTGCTACGGGGCGATAGTAATTTAGTTCTGTTATCTTTGCTTTCTTGGGTACAGGAACAATGGTGGACATCTTGAAGCATGTGGGGACAACAGACTGGGATAGGGAGAGATTGAATATATCTGTAAACACTCCAGCCAGCTGGTCTGCGCATGCTCTCAGGACGTGGCTAGGGATGCTGTCTGGGCCAGCAGCCTTGCGAGGGTTAACATGCTCAAATATCTTACTTCGGCCACGGAGAAGGAGAACCCAGGTGTCATGTGGGGGTCAACAGAGGGGGGGGGGGGGTCATAACGTCACCCACGGCAATGGCATCTGATTGACTCAATGACCCAACATTCTCCTCACATTCCTTCTCAACCCAACATGTGCCGGTTTGCTCTTTCAAGGCGTAAGTGTGACATTTTAAACTGACTGATAAGGTTGCATTCTATTCACTCTGATAGCAAGATCATTAAAGACTAGACTACCAGCATGGGCCCCGCAGGTACAACTGTCAGCTCGTCAATGTGTACAGACAGACAGTCAGGTAAAGAAGGGGTTCTTTTGAGTAGATTGACAAAAAATGAGAAATCTATCATCTACACAAAATACTGTAATGTCTAAGTGGAAGATAAGTAATATATATTTTTAAAGATGAATGAAAGATATACTAATATACCTGAAGTAGATAAGTATTCACCCCTGAGTCAATACATGTTAGAAACATCTTTGGCAGCGATTATAGCTGTGAGTCTTCTTGGGAAAGTCTCAACTGTTTTGTGCAATATTTGGCCATTATTCTTTTCAAAATTCGTCAAGCTCTGTCAAGGTGTTGGGGATCATGGCTAGACAGCAATTTTCAAGTCTTGCCATAGATTTTGAAGCAAATTTAAGTAAAACTTCAACTGTAACTTGGCCGCTAACTTTGCAACTCCAGTGTAGATTTGGCTTTGTGTTGTAGGTTAATGTCCTGCTGAAAGGTGAATTCCTCTCCCAGTGTCTGGTGTAAAGGGGACTGAAGCAGGTTTTCCTCAAGGATTTTGCCTGTGCTTAGCTCCATCCCTTTTCTTTTCATCCTGAAAAACTCCCCAGTCTTTGCCTACCCATACTGCTCCATGATGCTGCCACCACCATGCTTGAAAATAAGGAGGCAGTTACTCAGTGACGTGCTGTTGGATTTGCTCCAAACATAAGGCTTTGCATTTAGACCAAAATGTGTATTTCTTTGCCATGTTTCTTTTGTTGCAATATTACTTTAATACCATGTTGTACCAACATATGCATGTTTTCCGTATGTTTTTTATTTGATTTTTTACTTTGTCATTTAGGTCATTATTGTGTTGTTGATATATTCAATGTCTGTTATTATTACTCATCTACCAATCACTGCCCTTCTTTGAGAGTTTTGAAAATCTCCCTCGTCTTTGTAGTTGAATCTGTGCTTAATTCAATACTTGACTGAGCGACCTTACCTTATATGTTGTGTGTATTGGGGACAGAGGAAGGGGTAGTCATTCAAAAATCAAGTCAACCCTTATTATTTTACACAGAGTGAGTCCATATAACTTATTAGATGACTTGTTAAGCCACATTTGACTTCTGAACTGATTTAGGCTTGCCTTTGCAGAGAAGAATGGCAGAAACTCCCCAAATACAGGTGTGCCAAGCTTGTAGCAGACATACTCAAGAAAACTTCAGGCTGTAATCGCTGCCAAAGGTGCTTCAACAATGTATTGAATAAAGGGTCTGAATACTTGTGATATTTTAGTTGTTTTTTTTTATCATACATTTGAGAGAGAAAAAAAATGTAAAAACCTGTTTTCGCATTGTGTGTGTAAATTCATATGGATTTATTTTCATTTAATCCGTTTTAGAATAAGGCTATAAGGTAAAATAATGTGGACAAAGTCAAGTGGTCTGAATACTTTCTGAATGCACTGTACATATGCCTAGGTTCCTCTCTCCACAGACTTTGAAGTCTTTCTTTCCAAGTGAAAGCCCGGTGCCAGCTCGGTCTGTGCTCGGCTGTGCTTTCGCCAACTTGTATAGTTTGAGGAGTTGGCATATACAGATCTTGGACACTGTGTGTAAGTGTATGAGAAAGTGTATCTGGTTCCAGTCCCACTGCTCTGGTCTGATTACCCCTCCCAACTTCTCCTCCCATACTAATTCTGCTCTGATCTCTCTGCTTTGTCCCACCACAGTATCCACTCTGAGTTGAATTGATCTTGTCTGCCTCTCCACAGATGTGATGACTGGTTTGATTACTCCGGCCTGACTCTCTCCCCAGGCTCCACGCTAGCTTTGATTGATCTAGTCTGTGACTCTCCCCAGGACGGGCTCTGGGTTTGATTGATCTATTCTGCCTCTCTCCAGGTTTTTGGCTCTGGGTCTTATTGCCTTTGTCTTATGTGTCCCCAGGGTTGGTGAAGCGCGTGGGAGCCCGTCTACTGCTGGCTTCTACGTCTGAGGTGTATGGAGGTAAGACACACACACACACACACGGTTTACCCAGCATGTAGAGTGAGTGCCAGGTCCATTTCACAAATTTCACAGGGCTTTACTAGACATGGCCAGAGCAGTGTAACACCATATTTCACAGTATTACAACCCAACGGCGGCACATAATCTTTCTCTCCCTGACACATACTGGTGTTCTGTGTACAGTTAAGTGGTGAGGCAGCGTCTATTGTTATTGTGGCAAGTTTAGTTCAAGCCACAGGTCAGAGAGATGTCTCTGGGGAGGTAAGATAATGTGTCTGGGCTGTGCTGTGTCTGGGCTGTGCTACGCCTGCTGCCTGCTATATCAGCCCTGTCCAATCCTGGCCAGATCCAGAGCAAGGTCAGCAGGGTAAACGGGTCTCCAGGCTACCTGGCTATCTCCACAAACACCCTGAATACATACGCATGTACAGTTGAAGTCGGAAGTTTACATACACTTAGGTTAGAGTCATTAAAACTGATTTTTCAACCACTCCACAAATTTCTTGTTAACAAACTATAGTTTTGGAAAGTCGGTTAGGACATCTACTTTGTGCAAGACACAAGTAATTTTTCCAACAATTGTTTACAGACAGATTATTTCACTTATAATTCACTGTATCACAATTCCAGTGAGTCAGAAGTTTACATACACTAAGTTGACTGTGCCTTTAAACAGCTTGGAAAATTCCAGAAAATGATGTCATGGCTTTAGACGCTTCTGATAGGCTAATTTACATAATTTGAGTCAATTGGAGGTGTACCTGTGGATGAATTTCAAGGCCTACCTTCAAACTGAGTGCCTCTTTGCTTGACATCATGGGACAATCCAAAGAAAACGCTTGGTCGCAAATGGGTCTTCCAAATGGACAATGACCCCAAGTGGCAACATGGCTTAAGGACAACAATGTCAAGGTATTGGAGTGGCCATCACAAAGCCCTGACCTCAATCCTATATAAAATGTGTGGGCAGAACTAAAAAAGCATGTGCGAGCAAGGAGGCCTACAAACCTGACTCAGTTACACCAGCTCTGTCAGGAGGAATGGGCCAAAATTAAGGCAATGCTACCAAATACTAATAGAGTAAGTGTCTGACCCACTGGGAATGTGATGAAAGAAATAAAAGCTGAAATAAATCATTCTCTCTGCGATTATTCTGACATTTCACATTCTTAAAATGAAAGTGGTGATCCTAACTGACCTAAAACAGGAATTGTGAAAAACTGAGTTTAAATGTATTTGGCTAAGGTGTATGTAAACTTCCGACTTCAACTGTATGCATGCATGAGCATGCATACACACATACACAAAGGAAATGATTGATTTTGTCAATCCTCCGATGCACTCTCTCACTATTTCCCCCTTGTCTCCCTCTCTGTCCAGCTGACGGTGTTTCCCCAAGGATTTATTTTAGCAGCAGTGGCAGAGTTAGTGAGGGGTGGGTGATGGTCTTCCTGGGGCTACATCTACATTATACATATGTATATTTAAAAAATCTAATCAAATTTTATTGGTCACATACACATGATTAGCAGATGTTATTGCGAGTGTATGCGAAATGCTTATGCTTCTAGATCCAACAGTGCAGCAGTATCTAACAGGTAATATAACCTAATACACACAATCTAGTTAAGGAATGAGATAAGAATATATAAATATAAAATACATGGATGAGCAGTGACAGAGCGGCTAAGATGCAATAGACAGTGTAGCCTAGATAGTTGACCACTTATTGCCAGAGCCTTCCGCCTGGCCCCTTATTGATCTCTAGGCTACAGTACGCTATGCCAGAGAGGAAGTGGTGAAGCAAGAAGGTCGACTCTGTCCAAAATCTGTTCTCGCAAAAATAGCAGACCAAGAGAGGAGTTTTTGTATGGGGTGCAATGAGTGTGTCAAATTTGGTTCGGATAAAAGTGAACTGCTATTTTGATAGGTGAAGCTTATTTGATCGAGTAGAAGTTTCATCATGCTTAGGTTGTTACGAGTGTACTGATATAAGTGTAAATCACGTCAAGGAGTTTTGATAAAAACGTACTGTAACGTTAACATCAATGCTAATTTTAGTCATGGAGTTATGGTGACTGTGAATCCCCTTAAGACCCAGTTAAAGTTCGTCAACATGTCACTTTCTTATGCTAATTATGCAAATGTTCTTATGCAAATTTGTTTTGTTGTCCTTCCTTACAGTAACTTTAGCCACAGTAGTAACAGTAACTTTTAGTGACTACCCAGGAATGTTGATGCTGTGTGGTTTTTGCTTGCATGGTATTTCTTTGTAACTATGCACAGCTCCACTCGCCATGTCTCTGGATAAAGATAACAGTGCACTGAGGAACCAATTACTGTATTGCTTTTAAGATGCTTTTAAGTGTGTATGTGTCTCTCTCTCTCTCTCTCTCTCTCTCTCTCTGTGTGTGTGTGCGTGCGTGTGTGTGAGAGAGAGACTCTCCTGAGGGACCTGAGCATAGTGTCTCTCTCTGTCGCTTAGATTTGGGCTACAGTTTGACACAAAAGCACATCAGTAAGACTGACCTAATTTACTGTAACGCACCCACAAACTCCCATTCATTTTCTCCCCCGAGTGGTGTTTTAGTAGGTAGGTCTGAGTGTGTGTTTTAGTTGGTCTGAGTGTGTGTTTTAGTTGGTCTGAGTGTGTGTTTTAGTTGGCCTGAGTGTGTGTTTTAGTTGGTCTGAGTGTGTGTTTTAGTTGGTCTGAGTGTGTGTTTTAGTTGGCCTGAGTGTGTGTTTTAGTAGGTCTGAGTGTGTGTTTTAGTTGGTCTGAGTGTGTGTTTAAAATGTATTTTATTTCACCTTTATTTAACCAGGTAGGCAAGTTGAGAACAAGTTCTCATTTACAATTGCGACCTGGCCAAGATAAAGCAAAGCAGTTCGACAGATACAACGACACAGAGTTACACATGGAGTAAAACAAACATACAGTCAATAATACAGTATAAACAAGTCTATATACAATGTGAGCAAATGAGGTGAGAAGGGAGGTAAATGCAAAAAAGGCCATGGTGGCAAAGTAAATACAATAAGTAAATACAATATAGCAAGTAAAACACTGGAATGGTAGTTTTGCAATGGAAGAATGTGCAAAGTAGAAATAAAAATAATGGGGTGCAAAGGAGCAAAATAAATAAATAAATTAAATACAGTTGGGAAAGAGGTAGTTGTTTGGGCTAAATTATAGGTGGGCTATGTACAGGTGCAGTAATCTGTGAGCTGCTCTGACAGTTGGTGCTTAAAGCTAGTGAGGGAGATAAGTGTTTCCAGTTTCAGAGATTTTGTAGTTCGTTCCAGTCATTGGCAGCAGAGAACTGGAAGGAGAGGCGGCCAAAGAAAGAATTGGTTCTGGGGGTTACTAGAGAGATATACCTGCTGGAGCGTGTGCTATAGGTGGGAGATGCTATAGTGAACAGCGAGCTGAGATAAGGGGGAACTTTACCTAGCAGGGTCTTGTAGATGACATGGAGCCAGTGGGTTTGGCAACGAGTATGAAGCGAGGGCCAGCCAACTAGAGCGTAAAGCACCATCACACCTTCACCTCCATGCTTCACGGTGGGAACTACACAATCTCAAATTTGGACTCAGACCCAAGGACAGATTTCCACCAGTCTAATATCCATTGCTCGTGTTTCTTGGCCCAAGCAAGTCTCTTCTTCTTGTTGGTGTCCTGTAGTAGTGGTTTCTTTGCAGCAATTCGACCATGAAGGCCTGATTCACGCAGTCTCCCTGGAATGAGTAGGCGTGTCCAAACTTTTGACTGGTACTGTATCTACAATACAAAATCCATGTGTATGTATGTGTGTAGTGCGAATGTTATCGTGTTTTCGTATGCATCAAATCAAATTGTATTTGTCACAGTGAAATGCTTACTTACAAGCCCTTAACCAACAATGCAGTTTTAAGAAAATACCCACCAAAAAAGTAAGAGATAAGAATAACAAATAATTATAGAGCAGCAGTAAATAACAATAGTGGGGCTATATACAGGGGGCACCGGTGTCGAGGTAATTGAGGTAATATGTACATGTCGGTAGAGTTATTTAAGTGACTAAGCATAGATAACAACAGAGTAGCAGCAGCCTTCCAGAGGGAAGGGGGGTGGAGGTGGGGGGCAATGGTTCACTTGGCACATCTAAAGCCTTTTCTTTTGGGGTGTTGCTATAGGCCACCAAGTGCTAACAGTCAGTATCTACATAATATGTGTGAAATGCTTAGTGTATGTTTAGTGATGAAAACAGAGGTCTACTTTCTTGGGGACCTGAATATTAAGTGGTTTTCATCAAGCTGTCCGCTCAAGAGGAAGCTTCTCAGTGTAACCAGTGCCTGTAATCTGGTTCAGGTTATTAATCAACCTACCAGTGTGTTTACAAACACTACAGGAACAAGATCATCCACATGTATAGATCACATTTGTACTAATGCTGTATAACTTTGTTCTAGAGCTGTATCCGTACCCATTGGATGCAGTGATCACAATGTATATCCAGGAAAGCCAAAGTTCCAACAGTCGGGCCTGAAATAGTGTATAAGAGATCATACAAAAGATATTGCTGTGACTCTCTATCTTTCTATCTGTCTCCCTCTATCTGCTTAATTAAAAGCTCTGTTTTGTTTATAGAATGGTATCCCCAGTCTATACTCCATTCTCATTCATGTGTTTGCCTGTGGTTGGTATTACTGTAGTTCCTTTACCAGCTGGTTCCTTTACCAGCTACCGCACAGAGGAGATATATTAAATGTGTAACACATCTGTCGACACACACATCCTGCCTGCCCCTATCCAGGTTTTTGTGTGTGTGAGTGCTGGACGGCTTTCCCATGATTTCTTGTGGCATAAAGTGTGCAGTAAACCACCCAGGCTATGAAATGTATAGTTATTTTGTAAATGCATTTGATAAATTGTGATGGAAGTGTATTGTACTATGCATGGAGCTGACAGACCTACAGGAGGCAATCATTTTATGTTATTTCCTTGTGCTTTTAAAGTTTTGTTTTTCCGCAGACAAAATTCTCTCCTTGCATGACTTCACCATCCACATTTTTGAGTGACATTCAGATGAGTTTGCATCACTGTGTATGATTTGAGTTGGGGATGACCCTGCAGAGCTATCTGAAGAGCTGGACAAATCAAAAAAGGGAAAAAATACAACTATATTCTAGGATGAAAGGGCTGTAATGGACCCATCCTCCTCTACCATCCTCTCCGACGGCTACTTCTCTCTTCTATTTCTTTGTCTTCCTATTCCTCCTTCCTCTCTCCCTCTTCATATTCCCCGTCCTCTTCTTCCTCCCTCTCTGTTTGTCACATCTCTGTTTCTCATCAGTTCTTTTAGTGTTAGCTCAGTCAGCCCTACCTCCATGAATGGAAGCTAACTCTAACACCGTAAACAGGCTGAATCAGCTGGAGGAAGTAGGGAAGAAGGGAGAAAGAGCGGGAAAGTGTCATCCAGAGAGGATAAGTCAATCTGAGGGCAGAGTGAGTGGACTAAACCAAACAGGTCACCAAGGCAGATCACTGAGGCCAGGAGAACAACACTGTGGAGATGAAAAGGCTCTCACACCACCTACCCTCATGAACTCAATCACTCAAGGTTTGTGTGTGTGTAAGTGAAAGGGTGTGTAAAAGAGATGCGGTTGTGTGTTAGATGTATACTGACTGTGCTCCGGTGTCTGGGTGACTTGACACATACATCTACTATTTCCTCAATTTGATCCACATGTGCTATTTACATGGGTCCATGGACAGATGGACCCTCATTCTTACTCTGCTATTTGCACACCTTCTTTTAGATTAATAGATTAATATTCCACTTTCTCTCCCTCCTGGCTGACACCAGCTTTTGGCAATCTCATTCCATTGTTTGTTCTTGCCTTTCATGTCCGGCTGGTGGTATTTTTTATCTCGTCCCGCCATCCATCTCACCGCTAACTCGGGGAAAATTCAAAGAAAGAGCCCGTCCCTCATTAGGCAGCTGTCCATCATGGAGGTAGGTGGAATTTTAATATCGCAAATTGCACCTGTCAACCGACCCCCTTTCATTGAAATGTATTGACATTTAAAACAAGTTGAGTATAGGTTGGGAAGAGGAGGGGGAGGCATGTTTCTCTACCTCCATACCACATAATAGAGGATGATTGGCAAGACGCATGTCTCTGGGTGGTCGCCGGGTGGTCTCTATTGGTTAGATTAGGTGGTGGTTAAACTCTGACCAGACATTGAATAGAAGCGGTGTGTTTTTTTTATTGGTTGGACCCCTACCGTTTCAAGTACCGCTCACCGTGGCACAGGTCGGCCTGGCTCACCACACATTTTTATTGGTTGAAGTGCATTAGCATTCCACCAGGCTCGACACAACGTATCCTGCGTGATGATACGTTAGCACGTACATGTAACAGATCAGCTAGCTAGCCACTCTACCTAGCTAGTTAGCTGGCTAACATTATAGGTTTAGAGTCACGTCTAACATAAAAAATCTTTGTTTTTCTGTTCATAATTTCTGTTGCCTGAAAATACAGTGCCTTGCGAAAGTATTCGGCCCCCTTGAACTTTGCGACCTTTTGCCACATTTCAGGCTTCAAACATAAAGATATAAAACTGTATTTTTTTGTGAAGAATCAACAAGTGGGACACAATCATGAAGTGGAACGACATTTATTGGATATTTCAAACTTTTTTAACAAATCAAAAACTGAAAAATTGTGCGTGCAAAATTATTCAGCCCCTTTACTTTCAGTGCAGCAAACTCTCTCCAGAAGTTCAGTGAGGATCTCTGAATGATCCAATGTTGACCTAAATGACTAATGATGATAAATATAATCCACCTGTGTGTAATCAAGTCTCCGTATAAATGCACCTACGCTGTGATAGTCTCAGAGGTCCGTTAAAAGCGCAGAGAGCATCATGAAGAACAAGGAACACACCAGGCAGGTCCGAGATACTGTTGTGAAGAAGTTTAAAGCCGGATTTGGATACAAAAGATTTCCCAAGCTTTAAACATCCCAAGGAGCACTGTGCAAGCGATAATATTGAAATGGAAGGGGTATCAGACCACTGCAAATCTACCAAGACCTGGCCGTCCCTCTAAACTTTCAGCTCATACAAGGAGACGACTGATCAGAGATGCAGCCAAGAGGCCCATGATCACTCTGGATGAACTGCAGAGATCTACAGCTGAGGTGGGAGACTCTGTCCATAGGACAGCAATCAGTCGTATATTGCACAAATCTGGCCTTTATGGAAGAGTGGCAAGAAGAAAGAAATTTCTTAAAGATATCCATAAAAAGTGTCGTTTAAAGTTTGCCACAAGCCACCTGGGAGACAAACCAAACATGTGGAAGAAGGTGCTCTGGTCAGATGAAACCAAAATTGAACTTTTTGGCAACAATGCAAAACGTTATGTTTGGCGTAAAAGCAACACAGCTCATCACCCTGAACACACCATCCCCACTGTCAAACATTGTGGTGGCAGCATCATGGTTTGGGCCTGCTTTTCTTCAGCAGGGACAGGGAAGATGGTTAAAATTTATGGGAAGATGGATGAAGCCAAATACAGGACCATTCTGGAAGAAAACCTGATGGAGTCTGCAAAAGACCTGATACTGGGATGGAGATTTGTCTTCCAACAAGACAATGATCCAAAACATATAAAGCAAAATCTACAATGGAATGGTTCAAAAATAAACATATCCAGGTGTTAGAATGGCCAAGTCAAAGTCCAGACCTGAATCCAATCGAGAATCTGTGGAAAGAACTGAAAACTGCTGTTCACAAATGCTCTCCATCCAACCTCACTGAGCTCGAGCTGTTTTGTAAGGAGGAATGGGAGAAAATGTCAGTCTCTCGATGTGCAAAACTGATAGAGACATACCCCAAGCGACTTACAGCTGTAATCGCAGCAAAAGGTGGCGCTACAAAGTATTAACTTAAGGGGGCTGAATAATTTTGCACGCCCAATTTTTCAGTTTTTGATTTGTTAAAAAAGTTTGAAATATCCAATAAATGTCGTTCCACTTCATGATTGTGTCCCACTTGTTGTTGATTCTTCACAAAAAAATACAGTTTTATATCTTTATGTTTGAAGCCTGAAATGTGGCAAATGGTCGCAAAGTTCAAGGGGGCCGAATACTTTCGCAAGGCACTGTACTTTTTATGCATGCTAGTGCTTAGTGGTTATTTTTCGGTTTTTAATCAACAAATTGACCGACATCGGTTCAATTATTTGAAATCTATTTCTTTCGTTTTTTCCTGTAAGCTCCAATCACAGTTTCTCTAGAGATAAATCAGATCTAGCCCAAACTGTGCGATGGTTTAGGAAGTTGTACCATTGCGCTTCTACTTGTCTGGTCTGTGTGGGGCAGACATGGAGAGGGAGAGAAATGTCATGGAGTTATTCTAATCAAAAGGAGAGACTTACATTTCTTAAAAACAAGTCAACTTTATTATTTAATTACTGCGGTAATGGAGCTTGTCAACGACCCTCCTGTAGGTGATTAGTTGAGAGCCCAATGAGCGGTTTTGAGCCACAGCATTTAATAGTAAAGTCCATCCTCCTGGATGTTCATGACAAACAACAGATGTATGGGTCACAAGGTTAAGATTCATATGAAAGATACTAATAATGCACAGCAGACAGTATCTGCTGTAAAGACTGTTCTCATTGTGTAGAAACCAGGGTCTGACCCCCTACTCCATACTGGAGCCATCTCCACCCTGGTACCTCTGTACAGAAACACCAACTCATGCTATGGAATGCGGTCTTGTTAGGTTAATCAACCAAAGACATCGTAAATCTTCTGTCAGCATTACATCTTCCAGAGGCCCATTCTCAGTAAAATACACAGATGAGTGTTTAAGAACCCCCCCCCTGTTCTGTTGTATAAAATAACCATTTGATGCAATAATAATAACAGTATTTATAGAAATCTTACAATTTTGCTCTCACAGAAAAAACAGAAGCTGTGCAGTCAGGAGGGATAGAGAGCAGTTGCTTTGAATCAAATCACATTTTATTTGTCACATATTTCGTGAACAACAGGTGTAGACAAACAGTGAAATGCTTACTTACAAACCTTCCCAAGAATGCAGAGAGAAAAATTGAAAACTTATAACACGAGGAATAAATACACAATGAGCAACGATTACATTGGCTTATACAAGTATTCAGACCACTTTTTCCACATTTTGTTAATTTACAGCCTTATTCTAAAATTCATTAAAACACATTTTCCCCCTCATCAATCTACTCACAATACCCCATAATGACAAAGCAAAAACTGTTTTTTAGACATTTTTGCAAATGTATAATAAAAAAAGGATCACATTTTACATAAGTATTCAGAAGCTTTACTCAGTATTTAGTTGAAGTGCCTTTGGCAGCGATTACAGCTTACAGTCTTCTTGGGTATGACGCTGCAAGCTTGGA
The DNA here is from genome assembly GCF_034236695.1 of Oncorhynchus nerka. Lineage (NCBI taxonomy): Eukaryota > Metazoa > Chordata > Actinopteri > Salmoniformes > Salmonidae > Oncorhynchus > Oncorhynchus nerka. The sequence continues at coordinate 21,588,186 of NC_088396.1, forward strand.
ACACCTGTATTTAGGGAGTTTCTCCCATTCTCCCTGCAGATCCTCTCAAGCTCTGTCAGGTTGGATGGGGCGCGTTGCTGCACAGCTATTTTCATGTTTCTCCAGAGATGTTCGATCTGGTTCCAGTCCGGGCTCTGGCTGGGTCACCTAAGGACATTCAGAGACTTGTCCCGAAGCCACTCCTGCGTTGTCTTGGCTGTGTGCTCAGGGTTGTTGTCCTGTTGCAAGGTGAATTTTTTTCCCCAATCTAAGGTCCTGAGTGCTCTGGAGCAGGTTTTCATCAATGATCTCTCTGTACTTTGCTCTATTCATCTTTCCATCGATCCTGACTAGTCTCCCAGTCCCTGACGCTGAAAAACATCCCCACGGCATGATGCTGCCACCACCATGCTTCACCGTAGGGATGGTATTGATCAGGTGATGAGCAGTGCCTGGTTTCCTCCAGACGTGATGCTTGGCATTCAGACCTTGGTTTTATCAAAAAGAGAATCTTGTTTCTCATTGTCTTTTCTCATTGTCCTTTAGTTGTCTTTTGGCAAACTCCAAGCTGGCTGTCATGTGCCCTTTACTGAGGAGCACATGTTTGCTGAGGGGCTCCTGTGTTGAGGGTCAGCATGGCAGATGTGTTGTTGCCTACCCTCAGCATCTGGAGCCAGCCAGGTAGGAAGTCCAAGATCTAGTTGCAGAGGGAGGTGTTCAGTCCCAGGGTCCTGAGCTTGGTGATGATCTTGGAGGGCACTATGGTGTTGAACGCTGAGCTATAGTCAATGAACAGCATTCACACATAGATGTTCCTTTTGTCCAGGTGGGACACGTCATCTGTGGATCTGTTGGCGAATTGGAGTGGGCCCAAGGCTGTCTAGGATGATGGTGTTGATGTGAGCCATGACCAGCCTTTCAATGCATTTCATGGCTACAGATGTCAGTTCTACGGAGTGATAGTCCTGTGGGTATCTCTACCTGAAAATACATGATCTACAAGAGAGACAACACAACACTACATAAAGAGAGACCTAAGACAACAACATAGCAAGGCAGCAACACATGACAACACACCATGGTAGCAACACAACGTGACAATAACATGCTAGCAACACAACATGGTAGCAGCACAAAACATGATACAAACATTATTTATGTTAAACATTTATTGTATGTGATGTGTGATATAATGGGTGAGTATCCGTAAGGGGTTTGCGTGCTAATTAATCAGAGTTAATTTATTGGATGTATTTTATTTATTTACAGAATGTCCTTAATAATGTTTTTTTCTCTATACCCGTCAACTAGTAATGCTTTCAATTTCCTGGTGTTGTTTTTCACCTCCTTGTTTTACATGCTTGAATAAATATGCACATAACCCTGAAACTATCCCTCCTTTCTCACCACCTCCCCCCTCTTTTTTTCTCTCCTCTCTCCTCCCTCATATCCTACCATCACATTATAAATGCTGTGGGTGGTTTATAAGCAATCTGTATCACTATCCATATGCTATTCATGTCTACAGGCCTCTCATGCACTCACACAGACGCACACACACACATCGCCACTGATATCCAGCCTTCAATAAGCTGAATGAAATCACATGGTGACAGACATGCTGCTATCCAGACCCCCCTCTGGCCTGTCAGATTGTCTTACCATCAGTCCACATCACACCCAGCTGAGCCTCTCTCCTCTTCCCTTCTCTTCTCTCCTCTTCTCTCCTCTTTACTTCTCTTCTCTTCTCTTCTCTACTCTACTCTACTCTACTCTACTATGCTCTTCCTCTTTGTCAGATCTGGAATCATCTTTTCCACTCTGTCCCTCATCCCCTCTCCTCCTCTCCCCCCACTTCCATTCCTCTCTATTCCTCCCCCTGTCTCTTTCCTGCCTACCTCTTTATTTCCTGTCTGTATGTACAGCCTGTCGTCTGTCTGTCTGGTGTTTTCACATACTTTTACTGTCTGGCCTCACAATCATTACTCTGCATATAGAGGCAATCAGGCAAACAAACAGCGAGGTAAATAGACCGCCAATAAAAAAGCCAAGAAGCCTTCACTCATTCCCCATCACTGCCAGACGCTGTGCATTGTGATAAATGACAGATTGTGCTCTTATTGTTCTTTTATCGTTGTAGTTCTCTATGAATATTCTCTCAATGTTGCCCCTTCATTTTCGTTCCTCAGATGTGAGCACCGGTACATTGGGGTGGGGGTGTGTGTTTTCGATCTGTGTGGGCTGGTATTAAAACTCTGTAGTTACCTCAGACCTGTTACCACCGTTACCACCGTGACAGGGTTTTGCCCGTGTGTGTACACACTGCACCACTTCAGACTACAGGTTCTAAAAGCTGTGGAACAAAACAAACTTTAACAGAAGTGAATCGAAAGTATTTTCATCCATGTCATGACCCCATCCACTCCTCTCTTTCTATCTCTCTGAGAGAATGAAATGTTCTCTCCTCCCCCTAGAGAAAAAACGTATCTCTCTCTCTGCCTTGTGCTGTGATGGTGAAACTCAGGGCAGAGTTGACCCTGACAGACAAGTATGGTATTTAGAGTCACTGGGAAAGGAAGGCTTTTAGGCCACAGCATGACAGGCACCTCCATCAGTTGAGACAATTTTCCCATCTGTTTTGGTACTCTGTGTTTTTTCTTGGTACTCTGTGTTCCTATTCTCCTCCCTCTAGTTGTGTCTAAAGGAATTGTTCTGCACCTTTCGCCTGGCTTTGTACACTGTAAATACACAGGGTAGAGACCGCAAGCAGCAATCACACAGACGACAGGCACAGAGGAACTAAGAATAGTGCTTATCAATCAAATACAGGAACTATACTATAAAGACAGCAGGAGCAACTAAACTCAGCAAAAAAAGAAACATCCTCTCATTGTCAACTGCGTTTATTTTCAGCAAACTTAACATGTGTAAATATTTGGATGAACATAACAAGATTCAACAAGTGAGACATAAACTGAACAAGTTCCATAGACATGTGACTAACAGAAATGGAATAATGTGTCCCTGAACAAAGGGGGGTCAAAATCAAAAGTAACAGTCAGTATCTGGTGTGGCCACCAAGCTGCATTAAGTACTGCAGTGCATCTCCTCGTCATGGACTGCACCAGATGTGCCAGTTCTTGCTGTGAGATGTTACTCCACTCTTCCACCAAGGCACCTGCAAGTTCCCGGACATTTCTGGGGCGAATGGCCCTAGCCCTCACCCTCCGATCCAACAGGTGGTGGGAGAGTACAGGCGTAATGGCTGTGTGTTGAGTTATTTTGAGGGGACAGCAAATTTACACTGTTATACAAGCTGTACACTCACTACTTTACATTGTACCAAAGTGTAATTTCTTCAGTGTTGTCACATGAAAAGATATACTCAAATATTTACAGAAGTGTGAGGGGTGTACTCACTTTTGTGATATACTGTGTCTCTATTTTGGTTTGGTCAGGGCGTGAGTTGGGGTGGGCATTCTAAGTTTTGTGTTTCTATGATTTTCTATTTCTAGGTTTTGGCCGGGTATGGTTCTCAATAAGGGACAACTGTCTATTGTTGTCTCTGATTGGGAACCATACTTAGGTACCCTTTTTCCCACCTGTGTTTGTGGGAGATTAACTTTGTTTGATGGCACATAGCCTTAAGCTTCACGGTTTGTTTTGTATTGTTTTGTCGGCGTCACCCAAATAAAAAGGGAATATGTACGCTCACCACGCTGCACCTTGGTCCAGTTCTTTCAACAGCCGTGACACTGATGAGGTATAACTGTTGAACTAAGCTCATAAGTTATGTACTTCAAAAATCAATGGGTACATATCATGTATTTATAAGTCCAAAAATGTATGTATTTGTATTAATTAAGGATCCCGATTGGCTGCTACTCTTCCTGGGGTCCAACAACTTAAGGCAGTTATAAATAGCAGACCAGGACAAGGAGAGTAGGAAGAATGGGGTAAATGATCCGGGTGAGTAACTGAAGACAGAACAAACGGAGGTAAGTTTAAGGCAAGCAATACGTAAAAAACAACTAAACAAATTCTATCCAACTTGGGGCTGATACTATGGCACAACATACTGTTCATGGCTAACAATCCGGCAGGGAATGGATGTCAGGTCAGAGCTTTTGAAGGGGAGAGGTGATGATCAGGACAGGTGTGCACATTACTGATGGGATACAGGTGCGGGTGAACATCGATCTCCCAACAAGCTAATTCGCCCGGCAACCAGACAGGTTCCAGGACGCCGGAAAAAACACTCCAGGACAGAACACAGGCAAAAAACAGACTCAGGAAACGGAATTCGTGACAGCCTTGGGGAATTGCTGATTCTACCTGGATTATATTGGAGAGGCTTCCATTAAAGAACACCCTCTGTGTTCTGTTAGACATGTAACTCTTTATCCACAATATAGCAGGGGGTGTAAAGCCATAACACATACTTTTTTCCATCAGCAGACTATGATTGATAATGTCAAAAGCAGCACTCAAATCTACCAAAACAGCCCCCACAAACCTTTTTATCATCAATTTCTCTCAGCCAACCATCAGTCATTTGTGTAAGTGCCGTGCTTGTTGAATATCCTTCCCTATAAGTGTGCTGAAAGTCTGTTGTCAATTTCTTTACAGTAAAATAGCATTGTATCTGGTCAAACACAATTTTTTCCAAAAGTTTACTAAGGGTTGGCAACAGGCTGATTGGTCGACTATTTGAGCCAGTAAAGGGGCTTTACTATTTTGGCATAGTGAAATTACTTTTGCTTCCCTCCAGGCCTGAGGGCTCATGGTCTCTAGTAGGCTTAGATTGAAGATTTGGAAAATAGGAGTAGCAATATAGTCCGCTATTATCCTCAGTAATTTTCCATCCATGTTGTCAGACTTGGCTTGTCATTGTTGATAGAAAACAATATTTTTTTCACCTCTTCCACACTCACTTTACATAATTCAAAATGACAAATCTTGTCAATGCTTAGCAACTGCAGATTTCCCCTTTAAGTAATTACCCAGCTATTTGTAGATATTGTAAGAATTTAGCTCAGGTGAAAGGGTCACGTTTCGACCAAGGTGTCATGACTGTCTCCTCAGCGCCTTAAGGGCTTTTCCTTTGTTTTGTAACCCGCTTGACTAGCACTGGGATTATTCACTAAATCATCACTGTTCATCCTTTAATCCTGTGAGTCTCCCTGATGCCTTGTGTCCTCTTTTGTTATTAAGCATGGACTATCTTAATAGCGCTTTTTTTGCTTCCATTATACCCCTGTGTGTGTGTGTGTGCGTGTGCGTGTGCGCGTGCGTGCGTCATAAAGGATTACTTGTAATTATGAGGAAGATTAGGAATCACCCAGGGCGTTCCTCTAACACAGAGCAGAACACAATTATCTCCCTCATCTATTGTGTTGAGAGATAAAGAGCCCTCCACAACCAGGGCACACACTTTCTCTAAGGCACCTCTCTACATGACTCTTTCTGACTTGTCTCATTAGACCCTATTAACAGCCGTGTGAATGAACACACACCCTGCCATGCGCACACATGCTTTCTTTTATTTTTTACCCAACTTATTTAGCGCTTGCCCCTCCTATTTCAGCTGTTTTCCTTTCCAGGAAGTCCACTCTGTCCTTATTATGTCCTTGTTTACCATATATATTACCAGTCTGTTCTACATCTTCGAGATAGCCTGTTTCATAAGGTCTTCATGTTTTTATTCATGTTTTAACACTAAAAATAGGACTCATTGTCGCTTTGGAGATGAAAAGGGGGGCGACTGTCCTTGTTATAAAGGTGATGTAACCAGGCAGAATTGATAGCCTATGTGCATTTTGGTTGTGTAGGCATCTTGCGTGTGTTGTGTGGCCTTGTGTTTGAGTGGTTTTTATACTGTTTTTAATTGTGTAATCCCAAAAAATATATATTTAGTTAGTGTATCGTGTAAGTTCAGTCTGTGGTGGTGATAACAATGTGTGTGGATCTGGTTTGTTTTCTCTATAGGACACATACAGTGGGGAGAAGTATTTGATACACTGCCGATTGTGCAGGTTTTCCTACTTACAAAGCATGTACAGGTCTGTCATTTTTTTATCATAGGTATACTTCAACTGTGCGAGACGGAATCTAAAACAAAAATCCAGAAAATCATATTGTATGATTTTTAAGTAATTAATTTGCATTTCACGATTGGTCGATGTCAGAGAAGCCGGCTTCGAAGGCATTATCACTTTTATACAACAGGTTACCAAAATATTCAAATAATGATTGACATATTTTCATTAAAAACATTATTTGGATTAATTTATTCATACCAAAAAAAATATAACTGCGTTTATTTTCAGCAAACTTAACGTGTAAATATTTGTATGAACATAAGATTCATCAACTGAGACATAAACCGAACAAGTTCCACAGACATGTGACTGAACAGAATTTCTGAACAGAAATTGAATAATGTGTCCCTGAACAAAGCCGGGTCAAAATCAAAAGTAACTGTCAGTATCTGGTGTGGCCACCAGCTGCATTAAGTACTGCAGTGCATCTCCTCCTCATGGACTGCACCAGATTTGCCAGATCTTGCTGAGAGATGACATTTCTGGGGGGAATGACCCCAGCCCTCACCCTCCGATCCAACAGATCCCAGACGTGCTCAAGCAGATTGAGATCCAGGCTCTTTCCTGGCCATGGCAGAACACTGACATTCCTGTCTTGCAGGAAATCACGCACAGAACGAGCAGTGTGGCTGGTGGCATTGTCATACTGGAGGGTCATGTCAAGGTGGAGTCTGCAGGAATGTGGGAGGAGGAGGTCTTCCCTGTAACAAACAACGTTGAGATTGACTGCAATGACAACAAGCTTAGTCCGATGATGCTGTGACACACCACCCCCAGACCATGACGGACCCTCCACCTCCAAATCGATCTCACTCCAGAGTACAGGCCTCGTTTGTAACGCTCATTCCTTCGACGATAAACGTGAATCCGACCATCACCCCTGGTAAGACAAAACACTTTTTGTCAATCCTGTCTGGTCCAGCAACGGTGGGTTTGTGCCCATAGGTGATGTTGTTGCCAGTGATGTCTGATGAGGACCTGCCTTACAACAGGCCTACAAGCCCTCAGTCCAGCATCTTTCAGCCTATTGCGGACAGGCTGAGCACTGATGGAGGGATTGTGCGCTCCTGGTGTTGTTGTTGCCATCCTGTAACTGTCCCGCAGGTGTGATGTTTGGAGATATCGATCCTGCGCAGGTGTTGTTACACGTGGTCTGCCACTGCGAGGACGATCAGTTGTCTGTCCTGTCTCCCTGTAGCCTTGTATTAGGCGTCTCACAGTACGGACATTGCAATTTATTGCCCTGGCTACATCTGCAGTCCTCATGCCTCCTTGCAGCATTTGTTTTTATTTGTTTTATTTCTCCTTTATTTAACCAGGTAGGCCAGTTGAGAACAAGTTCTCATTTACAACTGCAACCTGGATAAGATAAAGCAAAGCAGTGGGACACAAACAACAACACAGTTACACATGGAATAAACAAACATACAGTCAATAACACAGTAGGAAAAAAGTATATATACAGTGTGTGCAAATGAGGTAAGATAAGGGAGGTAAGGCAATAAATTGGCCATAGTGGCAATTTAGCAATAAACACTTAAGTGATAGATGTGCAGAAGATGAATGTGCAAGTAGAGATACTGGAGTGCAAAGGAGCAAAAAAATAAATGACAGTATGAGGATGAGGTAGTTGGATGGGCTATTTACAGATGGGCTATGTACAGGTGCAGTGATCTGTGAGCTGCTCTGACAGCTGGTGCTTAAAGTTAGTGAGGGAGATATGAGTCTCCAGCTTCAGTGATTTTTGCAATTTACTGAATATTGTTTTAGCCCAGGACTGGTGTGTTAGTGTTGGGATGGTGCAAAGCCCTGTAGTAGGCCTAACTCTCCAAACCTGGCCGAGAAATCATACAGTGCCTGTATGTGTGCTCAATGTGTATGTGTTTTTGTTTGCATGTGATTGTTGTTTTGTCTGTTTGCTCACCAGGGGGGTATTGATTAGTGATTTACCGAGATTTTTCCAGAACTCTGGCCTGATCATAGCAGCGAATAAATACGGGCCAATAATATCTCGGCCAATCAGATTATTTTTTGTCACTATTGCCTGTCCTTTCTTGGAAAATTCACTTGACATCAGAACATACATTGTTTGCCGTGCTTTACAAAGGGAAAAAATTATTGGACTTCGAATACATCCTTTAGATCATTCAGAATAAAACTTTTTTTTAATGTTTTTCCGCACAATCACTCATGTTTCTGGTCAATTTTCTCAAAGCATATACTGTGCCTTCGGAAAATTTTCAGACCCTTGACTTTTTCCACATTTTGTTACGTTGCAGCCTTATTCTAAAATTGATAAATGTTTCTTCTTCTCAAATATACACACAATACCCCATAATGACTAAGCAAAAACAGAAATACTGTATTTACACAAGTATTCAGACCCTTCGCAACGAGACTCGAAATTGAGCTCAGGTGCATCCTGTTTCCATTGATCATCCTTGAGATATTTCTACAACTTGGAGTTCACCTGTGGTAAATTCAATTGATTGGACATTATTTGGAAAGGCACACACCTGCCTGTATAAGGTCCCACAGTTGACAGTGCATGTCAGAGCAAAAACCAAGCCATGAGGTCAAATGGAATTGTCCGTAGAGCTCTGAGACAGGATTGTGTCGAGGCACAGATCTGGGGAAGGGTACCAAAAAATTCCTCAAGCATTGATGGTCCCCCAGAACACAGTGGCCTCCATCATTCTTGAATGGAAGAAGTTTTGAAACACTAAGACTGGAGCTGACCGCCCAGGCAAACTGAGCAGCCAGGGGAGAACGGCCTTGGTCAGGGAGGTGACCAACAACCCGATGGTCACTCTGAAAGAGCGCTAGAGTTCCTCTGTGGAGATGAGAGAACCTTCCAGAAGGACAACCATCTCTGCAGCTTTCCACCAATCAGGCCTTTATTGTAGAGTGGCCAGATGGAAGCCACTCCTCAGTAAAAGGCACATGACAGCTCGCTTGCAGTTTGCCAAAAGGCACCAAAAGACTCTCAGACCATGGTGGTGACAGCAGCATGCTGTGGGGATGTTTTTCAGCGACAGGTACTGAGAGACTAGTCAGGATTGAGGGAAAGATGAACGGAGCAAAGTACAGAGAGGTCCTTGATGAAAGCCTGCTCCAGAGCACTCAGGACCTCCGGCTGGGGCGAAGGTTCACCTTATAACGGGATAACGACCCTAAGCACACAGCCAAGACAACGCAGGTGTGGCTTCGGGACAAGCCTCTGAATGTCCTTGAGTTGCCCAGCCAGAGCCCGGACTTGAACCCGATCGAACATCTCTGAAGAGACCGGAAAATAGCTGTGCAGCGACGCTCCCCATCCAACCTGACAGAGCTTGAGAGGATCTGCAGAGAAGAAAGGGAGAAACTTCCCAAATACAGGTGTGTCAAGCGTCATACCCAAAAAGACTCAAAGCTGTAATCACTGCCAAAGGTGCTTCAACACAGTACTGAGTAAAGGGGCTTATTTTTTTTTATTTTACTAGGCAAGTCAGTTAAGAACAAATTCTTATTTTCAATGACAGCCTAGGAACAGTGGGTTAACTGCCTGTTCAGGGGCAGAACGACAGATTTGTACTTTATCAGCTCGGGGATTCGAACTTGCAACCTTTCGGTTACTAGTCCAACGCTCTAACCACTAGGCTACCCTGCCGCCCCATGTTTTTGCTTTGTCATTATGGGGTATTGTGTGTAGATTGAGGATAAAAAAAAATACATTTTAGAATAAGGCTGTAACATAACTTAATGTGAAAGTCAAGGGGTCTGAATACTTTCTGAAGGTATAGCAAACCTATTCCCAGTGCAGTTTCACTTTGACCGCTATACAAACTCTGTGTATTGCGTAGCATTTTTCTTTTGCCACTGGAAGTTTCCTGTACAGTGTGTAGAGCGGTAAGAATAGTCTGCCTCGCGTTGAAGAGGTGGTTTTATGTCTGTTGCATTTCCTGGCCATCAAGCTGTTCATATAATCAAGGAGGACTTTTACAGAATTGCAGGTACAGTAGGCTGCAGTCAATGGAACTCCAACAATGCTTTGCTAATCTCAAATGTATTAACATCATCAGCGGTGCAATAAAAGTGCTCTATAAAGTGTTGTTTCTAATCAGCCATGTGTGTGAGCTAGGCCTATTAGACATTGGAATTGTGTCACTTCACTTGGCCAAGCTCTGTCTGTAATTTTCTGCCATGTTCTCTCTGGTTTTTTTCAACGGTGGATGTATTACTTTTTGTTGGGTAAATATGTGAACATATTCATTGTGTTTTTTCAGTTGTTTCTTGTTCTAGATAGAGCCCAATATCTTTTAACTCCACAGCTTTCGTTTTTTCTGTCAACGACGTGAGGACTTTTTCAATGTTACGTGCACGCGCCAGTTGACAGGTCATCTGCGCTTTGCTTAGTTTATTCATTTCATCGAGAAGCAGCCGCTCTGGAGCCAAGACTTTCTCATCTGGTTAAGACAATATGGATATGTTCAGGAAATCCTGAATTTGTTCAACCATCTTTCTGGAACAACATAGGATCTGGTGCCCTATGGAGCTGTGTGTGTGTGTGTGTGCGTGCGTGCGTGCGCACACCAGCGCTCGTCCAATCCCAACAGTCGATGTTGCTAATCACTCAATCCCCAGAATATGATGTTCTCTGTTTACGTATATTAAATACTCTGGTGTACACAGATCACAATAGACTTTGCATCAGATGGCGAACAACAGATTCTGGAGGAAATCCTGTGAAGACATATTTTTCTATTGACTTTAAAAACAAAATGCCAAATGGCGCTAGCATGTTAGATCGGTAAAACAAATGTTTTCCTAATCTGTAAAACTCTGAATGGTTGTTTTGGACGCAGTACCGGGTCCAGCGTGTTTGGGTGGAACCCCACCCTCCAAAAATGTTTTCTAGAAGATATAAAGTGACATATCATTTGAAAGCTGCAGGACTTTTTTTTGAAAATCTAACTCATATCTTACTGCTGGCAATGTCATGATAGGAAAGGGGAATGGTAAAATAAGTCTGAAGTTTCTTCACCTGTCTGGGTCTTGTATACAGTACCAGTCAAAAGTTTGGACACACCGACTCATTCCAGGATTTTTCTTCAGTTTTACTATTTGAAGACATGAAAACTGAAATAACACATGTGGAATCAGGGGTTTTTGGCCTGTTGTATCTCAGGCTCTGTAGTAGTCACATTATCCTTTATCAGAATCCCACAGTTCTTACCTTTTCTCTCAGTACTAATTCATGTGTTTGTAGAACTTATAGTTTTGAAACCAAAATGTATGTTATGAGAGTAGTATACAATATTATGCGTCATTTGGAAAATGCCATCCGAGTTTAAGATGTTTTATCCTGACTTAATGAGCTGATCGTGTGTGCCTGTCTTTAATGTTCTGTAAACAGGTTCAGAAAGGGTATGAATTTTGTGCCTGGTGGTTTTAATCCTCCATATCCACCATATCCATTCGGTATTTGACTAGTCTGATGAAGATAAGCCATAGAGCCTGTAGTTTTACTCTCAACTCTGACTTTCAGTGTATTTGGTTACATTGGTTTACTTTATGGTCTGCTCTTCACCTGGTATTAGAAATGTACTGTAAAATGGTAATTACATGACAATAACTCATGAATGACTTAATATCCTCAACCTATCCAGTTGTTTCATCAGTACATTAGGGTAGCCCTATGACACTAACCATAACCCCCCTCTTTTGTCCTGTGCCATGGTAGGATTTGTGTACTTCTATTCTCACCCCTTTATTTCCTCTCCCTGTGCCCACAGGAAGGAGTGGAGGTGAGGGTGGCACACATCTTTAACACCTTTGGCTCCCGGATGCACATGAATGATGGCCGCGTGGTCAGAAACTTCATACTGTAGGCTCTACAGGGAGAGGCCCTCACCGTACGTCCACTACTACTAGCACGGTTACTATCTCGCTCACTCTCACTTTTCCTCTGACGCTACTGGTCCCTCACCGATATTTCTGCTCTCACACACTTCTACCCCTTTTAGTGTTACTATCACTTCTCAACAACTCGCTCACTCTCACTCATTTTTTTTCTGGGCAGTCTGACAGATGGACAGACTGACTTGAATCTCTCTCCCTCCCTCTGTGATTCAGCATCTACTACTTTTCTCTGCACATGGTGGACATGACAATAACATTCTTATTATGTTTCATTTCACCTTATTTTTTATAGGTGTATGGTAGCGGATCCCAGACGAGGGCTTTCCAGTATGTGAGCTAAGCCTGACTGAACACACTTCACACCATGCCTGGGTTCATGTGTATTCTTTTTTGTGTATTTCCATTGGAAGTAGGCTACTTGAAATTATTTTCAATCATTTCCTATAAGTAGCCTACTATTTGCAAGTATTTTCAAATACTTATTTCAAATACAGTACCTGAGTTAAATGCATGTGAGTATTTTCAGATACATGCCAATACTTTCCAACTATATTTCCACATACAGTACATTCCAACATTCAACTACTTGTCTTTTCAAATGAAAAATATCTGAATACTTCGAAATGTAGTAATGAATGAAGTAATTTAAATATTTGAAATGGTATTTGAACACTTCACACACACACATTGTTCGTCTCTAATTTGCTCTCCATTTTTGCTCTCCGTTTGTGTCTGTGAATCTCTGCATGCTGTTTCTGTGAATGTATTTGACAGATTGCATAAGAATTGTTATTCAAGTTCTGTATTTAGTGGATAAAGGCGGAAGACAGACTGCCCACTGAGTAGCTTAAAGGGCACTCTCTCTTGAAGAAACAAAATGTTGCTCAGTAGAAAGGGTGTTTGTCTGTAAGGGAAAAATTGTGGCAGTATGTGTTAGTGTTATTTTATTATGTGCTCTATAGGCCCAGACCTTTAAGCATGCTCTCTCCTCTAAGGAAGTGTTGGATAACCATGGAGGGAATCATCCCCAAGCTTTGATGGGCTTAATAATGCTTTCTAGGAATGAAGGTCAAGGTATTTCTAACGCCGACTCGGCCTTGGGTGGAGGGGCGTAGGGGTCTGGATATGCCGACGTAGTAACACTCGTAAGAATCTGGAGGCAATGGACATGCGGCTGGCTGGTCATGTGAGCTCTGGCCACGAGTGTTTGGAGGGGAAAAAACAAGTTAGATTTGCTTTACTTACAAAAGGTCATGGAATACAATACTAACACCCCCGCTATCTCTCTCTTTTCATCACAAATACACCACCTCATCCACATCCGCCGTCTTCAAAGAGGTTTTGCCGATTGCTGTGCTTGTGTGTGAGAATGATTTTGGGGGGATAATTTAATCAGGCCTGCTTTCATCGACGGTGCCATCTGATCATCTCACAACACAACACACACACACATGCTGCACTGTAGAAAGGGAGCGATCAGAGGCAGATGGGTATTTGAAGCTCTCCTATCTCCTCCGAGCAAACATTACCTGGAACCTGAATGGCTTTAATTAGGCTTGCATAAACAGTGGGGGAGCTAGGACCTTCACGTGACCTCTCTTCTAAGTTTCCTCTTCTCTCATCCACTTCCTAAGACTTAGCCAGACTTTGCTAAATGACTTCCATAGTCTGTGAATCAGCACATTTTGTGGATTTGGTCGAAACCAACCAAAACTCGATCTACCCTCTGAGTTCCGTTCACAGGTCAAGACACAGGTTGATATTTTATTCCTAAAATAACACAGGAACTGCACTAAGTAGCCTTAACATTTTTAAAAGGGGATGTAGCAATTGTTCAAAAGGTGTTATTGCATAAAATTACCCTCAAAATCAGTCATGTTCCATCTTTTTGAAAAGCATGATATTGTAACCCACCGTTACTACACATGACTGACTTTCCTCACCTTATCTTACCACAGACTTACCTCATACACTTACCACAGACTTACCCCATACATATAATTCACAGACTTAACTCACATACCTATCTCATAAACATGCCTCACAGACTTACCCCACACAGACATACACTATAAAATTAAAAGAAAAGAAAAGAAACATCCCTTTTTCAGGACCCTTTTCTTTCAAAGATAATTCTTAAAAATCCAAATATCTAAATTGTAAAGGGTTTAAACACTGTTTCCCATAAACAATGACTGAACATGCACCTGTGGAACGGTCGCCAAGACACTAACAGCTTACAGACGGTAGGCAATTAAGGTCACAGTTATGAAAACTCAGGACACTAAAGAGGCCTTTCTACTGACTCTGAAAAATACCAAAAGAAAGATGCCCAGGGTCCCTGCTCATCTCCGTGAACTTGCTGCAAGTAGGAATGAGGACTGCAGATGTGGCCACGGAAATACATTGCAATGTCCGTATTGTGAGACACCTAAGACAGCGCAACAGGGAGATAGGACGGACAGCTGATCGTCCTCACAGTGGCAGCCCACGTGGAACAATACCTGCACAGGATCGGTACATCCGAACATCACACCTGCGGGACAGGTACAGGATGGCAACACCAGGAATGCTCAGACTATCTGCAATAGGCTGAGAGAGGCTGGACTGCGGGCTTGTAGGCCTGTTGTAAGGCAGGTCCTCACCAGACATCACCGGCAACAACGTTGTCTATGTGCACAAACCCACCGTCGCTGGACCAGAAAGGACTGGCAAAAAGTGCTCTTCACTGATGAGTGGCGGTTTTGTCTCACCATGGGTGATGGTCGGATTTGCGCTTATCTTCGAAGGAATAAGCGTTACACCGAGGACTGTAGTATGGAGCGGGATCGATTTGGAGGTGGAGGGTCCATCATGGTCTGGGGCGGTGTGTCACAGCATCTCAACGCTGTGCGTTACAGGGAAGACATCCTTCTCCCTCATGTGGTACCCTTCCTGCAGGCTCATCCTGACATGACCCTCCAGCATGACAATGCCACCAGCCATACTGCCCGTTCTGTTCGTGATTTCCTGCAAGACAGGAATGCCAGTGTTCTGTCATGGCCAGCAAAGAGCCCGGATCTCAATCCCATTGAGCACGTCTGGGATCTGTTGGATCGGAGGGTGAGGGCTAGGGCCATTCCCCCCAGAAATGTCTGGGAACTTGCAGGTGCCTTGGTGGAAGAGTGGGGTAACATCTCTCAGCAAGAACTGGCACATCTGGTGCAGTCCATGAGGAGGAGATGCACTGCAGTACTTAATGCAGCTGGTGGCCACACCAGATACTGACTGTTACTTTTGACCCCCCTCCCTTTGTTCAGGGACACATTATTCAATTTCTGTTAGTCACATGTCTGTGGAACTTGTTCAGTTTATGTCTCAGTTGTTGAGTCTTGTTATGTTCATACAAATATTTACACATGTTAAGTTTGCTGAAAATAAATGCATTTGACAGTGAGAGGATGTTTCTTTTTTTGCTTGCGCAGTGCCAAGCGTCGCTGGAGTGGTGTAAAGCTTGCCGCCATTGGACTCTGGAGCAGTGGAAACGCTTTCTCTTGAGTGATGAATTACTGTTCACCATCTTTCAGGCCAACAGATGAATCTGGGTTTGGCGGATGTCAGGAGAACGCTACTTGCCCCAATGGTCCACCCACACAGACAGAGTGGTGAAGAAGGCGCAACAGCACCTCTTCAACCTCAGGAGGCTGAAGAAATTTGGCTTGTCGCCAAAAACACTCACAAACTTTTACAGATACACAATCGAGAGCATCCTGTCGGGCTGTATATGCCGCCCTGGAACGGCAACTGCTCCGCCCACAACTGTAGGGCTCTCCAGAGGGTGGTGAGGTCTGCACAACGCATCACCGGGGGCAAACTACCTTCCCTCCTGGACACCTACACCACCCGATGTCACAGGAAGGCCATAAAGATCATCAAGGACAACAACCACCCGAGCCACTGCCTGTTCACCCCGTTATCCTCCAGAAGGCGAGGTCAGTAGAGGTGCATCAAAGCTGGGACCGAGAGACTGAAAAACAGCTTCTATCTCAAGGCCATCAGACTGTTAAACAGCCATCACTAACATTGAGTGGCTGCTGTCAACATACTGACTCAAAACTTTAGCCACTTTAATAATAAAAAAAATGGATGTAATAAATGTATCACTAGTTACTTTGTACAATGCCACTTTAAATAAAGTTGACATACCCTACATTACTCATCTCATATGTATATACTGTACTCTATACCATCGACTGCATCTTGCCTATGCCGTTCGGCCATCGCTCATCCACATATTTATACGTACATATTCTTATTAATTCCTTTGTTGTTGTGAAATTGTTAGATTACTGGTTAGATATTACTGCATGGTCGGAACTAAAAGCACAAGCATTTCGCTACACTCGCATTAACATCTGCTAACCATGTGTATGTGACCAATAAAATTTGATTTGATTTGCATAGTGCCAACTATAATGTTTGTTGAAGGAGGAATAATGGTCTGGGGCTGTTTTTCATGGTTCGGGCTAGGCTCCTTAGTTCTAGTGAAGAGAAATCTTAACGCAACAGCATACAATGACATTGCAGAGGTTCCAACTTTGTTGCAACAGTTTGGGGAAGGCCCTTTCCTGTTTCAGCATGTCAATGCCCCTGTGCACAAAGCGAGGTCCATACAGAAATGTTTTGTTGAGATCGGTGTGGAAGAAATTGACTGGCCTGCACAGAACCCTGACCTCAACCCCATCGAACACCTTTCGGGATGAACGGCTACTGAGCCTGTCCCACGTTGAGGACATCATCACCACCTCCTCTCTGTCTAGCAGTAAGTCAAGACAGCAGACCTCTCATCACTTTCCAGGGTGCATTTCACCCACACAGCCGAGGCCTCAGAGGGCCGGAGGGAGACAACGACAACTCCAATACTTTAGCACCTGACCGAGCTGATTCGGTTGAGGTGATGTCACTCATATCTCTTCTCAGTGGAACAATTGACACCCTGAGAAATTGAGGGGGAGATGTGGACCTTTTTATATGATTGTGTCAAGTGGCGGGTGGAATAGGCACTCTTTTTCTCATGCACATTTTCTTTTATTTATTTTTGTGGACTGTCTCTGTCTCTCCTCTCTCTAGTCTGCTGCTAAATTTGAGTACTGTCTTGTTGCTTTAAGGACAGTTTTTCTTGCAGGAGGTGCAGTAAACTAAAGAGTGAGTTGACAGTGTAATCCATGAATGTTGTCTTGCCCTCTAGCCCTGCTTAGTTTAACTGTGATCTGTGGGGAAATGTTTTCTCATCAATACAGGTGCTTACAGCATTGTCTGTGTATTTCATCAATGAACCCAAAGGTATTCATCTGTTGAAGCGTTTTTTGGTTTAATCTGAATTCATGCCTCCAGCGTAGTTATGTTATTATTTTGTCTTTATTTATAGGGCCTAAGTCTCTCGGTTAGTTACAACTTCCCTGCAGGAAACACGTTGAATAATAACACCGGAGCGTTTTGCTAATTATTTTAGCATAATTTCTTTCTTCGTTGGAATCTGTTTTATTTTGCCAATTTGGTATTTTGCTCAGTACAAACTTCCAGACACAATCGTGTGACAGGTTAAAGGAAATATTCATAGCCTGTTATACATTAAAAAGTATTAGTAAGTTCATAGTATGTGGGGATCTTAAAACATCTAAGGTTAAAAAGATGCATTCAGTATTAGTTGATAGAGATTGATAACATTCATATAATTGTGTTAAAGTTCAAATCTGTCAAAGGGTACGAATTGTGAGAGTAATGTGTAAACGTTATATTGATTACTTTATTTTGTAGTGCCTAAAAGTGTTAATCTGTGATCTACGAAATGTTCTTAATCTATGAGCCGGAGATCGATTGCTCTGGTCTCCACCCATATTCCTGGGGAAAATCGCGATCTTTTCTCATTGAACTATACTTTATTGATGATAAAAATAGTAATTTAAATGTTATAACTCGCTAACATGTCAAGAGTGTTTAAGGTGTGTCTTAGTAACGTCTTGAGGAAGTTAGAGTTAAGTTTGAAGAGAGTAATATTAGCCCTGCTCGGTTGAAGTGAAGAATAGCATCCTACTGAGAGTAGCTGCCATTTTATGTCGATTGTGAATGAACATGCGTGTTGTTAATAAGATATTTTGCTGTGTTATTTGTATAATGGGTTTTCTGTTGTTTTGTAATGTGTTACTTTTGTGAAATGATTGAACTATAAGTTAAATTGAGAATACAACACCGTATCACTGTCGTGATTATTTCTCCCCTGTTTTCAGGGGCGTAACAATCGCACAGGAAAAAAACAATTTTGTCAGCGAGCTCTCAAGCTTTAGTGTGGTAATGGGGAAAGAATATACGAGATAGCAGGAGTTTAAACAAGTCTGCTCCAAAAGGAAAATAATAATCCAAACAAAATAAAAGGTGAGACAAATACATTTAGTTGGAAATACAGTAAGTGTACATGTCTTGGTACGTCTTCATTCAAACTAACAGCAAAATGATTCAGCAGTTAGGCTTGGGCTTGTGACAGAGGATTAGTATGAGGGATTTAGAATATTTCTCTCTGAGGTCATTTAGTTTGGAGGACATGACAGAACGAGTGATCCAGACTTTGTTACCCTGTCCTCTTTGGGGTAAACTGATGTCATCTTGTGGAGGTGGATGATGTTGAGAGGGAGAGAGGAAACGACAACGCCTTTCCCTCGTCTCTTTTCTGGTAAAAGAAAGAAGAATGAAAGAACAACTGTGGTCTATATTGATGGATGGCTGTTGAGAAGGGAGCCAGTTGTATTCTCTTCCCAGTAGGAGCATAGTGGTTGTTAGTGACTCAGCCTGGTGAACTTCAGTGGCATTAACACAAAGGTCACGACACTACATTTCTCTCTATGCAGCAAGCTACAGGGACCTCACGCTGCTGATCACAGTGGCCAAGACACATACGTGCAAGCAGACGCATGCACAGACAGACACACTCACACGCTTGTGCTCATGCTTCCAGGCACGGGCACACACTCTCTTGCGCATAAACACACACAGGCACACTAGACCCTGTCTCTGCAGCTAGCCCAACCTTGTCTTTGAAGTCATTTAGAAATTGATTGTAGATCAATGTGCACAAGCAGTAAGTTAAAAACGTTGTAATGTAGGTGACTCTAGATTCAATCCAATTGTTTTATCATGTTAGACTCTTCTTTAAAACCTGTTTGTGAGAACAACACCGGAGACACTCAGCATTAGCAATAGGGCTGGGAATTGCCAGGGACCTCACGATACGATATTATCATGATACTTAGGTGCCGATACGATATGTATTGCGATTCTCACGATTCTATATGTATTGCGTTTGGATGCTGTGATTTTACTGCGACTCGATGTTCCAAACATGTTGTTCAGCACACGTCTGCTGCAGTTGGATGAGAACGAGTTCTGATCAGTCATGGAAATAAAAGTGCTGTAAACAAATTGTCTCTCTATTTAAGAAGCTATGAAGGAAAGGTACTGGAGTTTTTGTTCAGGTACAGCCAACTAGCGCAGAAATAATATTGCGATATTGTCAAAACGATATGATATGTCGTAAAAAAGAATATCCAGATGTGTAACTGTAAATGACTAATTCCCAATATCACTTGTTGACTCGGAGACAAACGTAGGGAAGGAGAAATCGACAAAAGTAGATTCTTTAGTGGAGTTTGGTTCAGTTTGGTGTACCTGGAGGGGATGCATGGTTTTAGACAGCCTCAAATTCATACACAATTGATATAATGGGAGTGTTAAAATGTCCGCTGAATTAGGTCTGGTTTTGATCCTCCTTCCGGCTACAAGGTGTGCATAATGTGAGCCTGGTTTCCAGACAGTACTTCTCTAGCCCTGGGATAAATAAGCAGACAAAGGTAAATGTTGTTTTGCTAGATTGTTGCTGGCTGGGTTTTAATCTCCCGTTGACAAAGACTGTGTTCCCTGAGTTCTAATTCCACCCAAAGCCTCTTTGGTGCTATAGGGACTGCCCACCTACTCGCTTTTCTAACTGACAGACGTGACATGCTGTGTTTGGCCGCTTGTGATATATTAACCTAGCCTTGGGGGCTTACACACACACACACACACGCTCCCACTTTACGATACTGTAGTAGAATATACACGTATGCTCTCCCTTTCTCTCTCTCTCTCTTTCACACATATTGACATTTATAGAACCACACATGCAAGCATTCACTCATCTCATCCGCATGGTCCTTTGGTCTTCCTTTCCTTTGTGTTGTGTTGGATCTCTCTGATGGACGTGTCTGTCTGTATATTATCTGTATGATGTTAGCTTCTCTGTTCCATCCTGTTTTATATCTCTCAGTAGAACTTCACAAACCAGGCTAATAACTCTGGCTTTAATGGTGTTCCGTACAACCCTCAGAGGTTGGCAAAGATGTCCACATTAAAGTTGGTTGAAAGCCGTTGTAGTGAGCGCTGCCTTTTTCCCAATGTGATGGTTGTGAGAGTTTTATTGTGTGTGTGTGTGTGTGTGTGTGTGTGTGTGTGTGTGTGTGTGTGTGTGTGTGTGTGTGTGTGTGTGTGTGTGTGTGTGTGTGTGTGTGTGTGTGTGTGTGTGTGTGTGTGTGTGTGTGTGTGTGTGCGTGCGTGCGTGCGTGCGTGCGTGCGTGCGTGTGCGTGCGTGTGTGTGTGTGCGTGTGGAGAGAGTGAGAGAGAGCATGTACGTGCTTGCACCAGTGTGTTAATGTGTTGGAGTGAGTTTGTGTTAATAGAATGTGAGCCTAGGAGATTGACAATGTGTTATGGATGTGCCGTAATAAACCTGTGACTTGCTTCCCCTCGTACACTCAGCTCATCCTGTGAGTCTTCTGGCATAACAGCCAGTGGATTTTTTTTTTGATGGTCCACTGAAGCCCCAGATACCAGACCCAAACACCAGACCCAGACCTAGATAGGCTCTCTGACCCATGAGAGCTGAGGGGAGATGATGGCAGCAACTTAGTTTAAAGAGAATACATGACTCCTGTGGACACACAATAACAAACACACACTATAATCAGAGATTAGCTGTCTGCGTCAAGACAGAGAGAGATAGAGACAAACTCCTCAGTATGCTGAAACAGCATCACGGCTCTACCAGGCCTCCTCACACCACAACGATGTCTGACGCTATGATGAACCGCTGTGTCTGGAGCAGGGGAGGGAGTAGCCTAATGAATAAAGGAAAGTATTGATGCAGGGGAGGGGAGGAGGAGAAATGAGGGGTCAGCATTCTCAATTCATATGCAAACCAGGGTCCTTAACAAGCTGTGCCTAATGCACTCATGAGTCTTAATTACTCTGAGACGTGTTAACCCAGCATTGGTTTCCACTTCTGTCTCATCCATTCAAATGTGACAATTTTATAATCACCAGTCTGTTCAGGATCATCAGCACACACGCCTTGTCCACACACTCATTCACTCACACACACACACACACACACACACACACGAGGTAATGGAGAGCATTTCTTCTGAGTCAAAATGGTTGTAGTAATCAATATGTGTGATCCATGCAAAGAGACAGGGGCTAACCAGGTCCCAGGGGAAGAGACAGGGACTATCCAGACCAGGTCCCAGGGGAAGAGACAGGGACTATCCAGACCAGGTCCCAGGGGAAGAGACAGGGGCTATGTAGACCAGGTCCCAGGGGAAGAGACAGGGACTATCCAGACCAGGTCCCAGGGGAAGAGACAGGGACTATCCAGACCAGGTCCCAGGGAAAGAGACAGGGGCTATGTAGACCAGGTACCAGGGGAAGAGACAGGGGCTATGTAGACCAGGTCCCAGGGGAAGAGACAGGGGCTACATAGACCAGGTACCAGGGGAAGATACAGGGGCTATGTAGACCAGGTCCCAGGGGAAGAGACAGGGGCTACATAGACCAGGTACCAGGGGAAGATACAGGGGCTATGTAGACCAGGTCCCAGGGGAAGAGACAGGGGCTATGTAGACCAGGTCCCAGGGGAAGAGACAGGGGCTACATAGACCAGGTACCAGGGGAAGAGACAGGGGCTATGTAGACCAGGTCTCAGGGGAAGAGACAGGGGCTACATAGACCAGGTACCAGGGGAAGAGACAGGGGCTACATAGACCAGGTCCCAGGGGAAGAGACAGGGGCTATGTAGACCAGGTCCCAGGGGAAGAGACAGGGGCTATGTACACCAGGTCCCAGGGGAAGAGACAGGGGCTACGTAGACCAGGTCCCAGGGGAAGAGACAGGGGCTATGTAGACCAGGTACCAGGGGAAGAGACAGGGGCTATGTAGACCAGGTACCAGGGGAAGAGACAGGGGCTATGTAGACCAGGTACCAGGGGAAGAGACAGGTGCTATGTAGACCAGGTACCAGGGGAAGAGACAGGGGCTACATAGGCCAGGTACCAGGGGAAGAGACAGGGGCTATGTAGACCAGGTACCAGGGGAAGAGACAGGGGCTATGTAGACCAGGTACCAGGGGAAGAGACAGGGGCTACATAGACCAGGTCCCAGGGGAAGAGACAGGGGCTATGTAGACCAGGTACCAGGGGAAGAGACAGGGGCTATGTAGACCAGGTCCCAGGGGAAGAGACAGGGGCTATGTAGACCAGGTACCAGGGGAAGAGACAGGGGCTACGTAGACCAGTTACCAGGGGAAGAGACAGGGGCTATGTAGACCAGGTACCAGGGGAAGAGACAGGGGCTATGTAGACCAGGTTCCAGGGATAGAGACAGGGGCTATGTAGACCAGGTACCAGGGGAAGAGACAGGGGCTATGTAGACCAGGTACCAGGGGAAGAGACAGGGGCTTTGTAGACCAGGTACCAGGGGAAGAGACATGGGCTACATAGACCAGGTACCAGGGGAAGAGACGGGGGCTATGTAGACCAGGTACCAGGGGAAGAGACAGGGGCTACATAGACCAGGTACCAGGGGAAGAGACAGGGGCTATGTAGACCAGGTACCAGGGGAAGAGACAGGGGCTATGTAGACCAGGTACCAGGGGAAGAGACAGGGGCTATGTAGACCAGGTACCAGGGGAAGAGGCAATGGATGTTACAGAATGGTAGCTATTCAGCCAGTTCACTCTGACATAATGTTTAGAGATGTGACAGTAGTAGGAGAGATCTTGTAGAAAAGAGACTTGCTGACGTACATTATTGAAACAGACACACCAGGGTTGTGCTCTGACCAACCAAATTGTTGTGCTTTGACACTGGGAGGTCGGTGTGCAGCACTCCGCTAAATTGCTTTTGAAAGGGTGTGTGCACTTTCATCTTTCTGTGTGTGTGTGTGTGTGTGTGTGTGTGTGTGTGTGTGTGTGTGTGTGTGTGTGTGTGTGTGTTTGCATCTTCTTGTGTTTGTGTTGATTTTCTGTGCTGATTCATGTAATCTGCCTGTAGGGGAACCCAGAAGAACACACCATATTGGAGTTTGCTGAGCTCACCAGGAGTCTGGTGGGTGAGTGTCAGATCAATAGACAAGCCCTCTGCAACAACACTTTTCCTTATCCTTCCCCTTGCTCCTTATCTTTCTTACTTTTTCTCGTTCAAGCTTTCTTCCTCTCTCTGAAAATATAATAGATTGCCACTGTTCTAGGTTGGACTTGTACCTAACTGTACCCTTCTCTACCTCCCACTTTTCACCACACACAATCACACACGCACACAGTGAGCCGCAGTCAGATCCAGTTCCTTCCAGAGGGGCAGGGCGACCCTCAGAGGCGACGGCCCGACATCCGCAAAGCCAAGATGATGCTAGGCTGGGAACCTGTGGTCAGTACATAAACACACATGCCAATGCTAGACACACACACAGGCGCACGCACGCACACACACACTAGATACAGACTCACGCTAGACACACACACAGGCGCACGCACACACACACACACACTAGATACAGACTCACGCTAGACACAAACACACACACACACACGACTGCATGCACACACATACACTCATGCGGCTAGACAGACATACTCTCAATGCATTTGATCACACTACTACACACAACAATCTTCCATCAGACTTGTGCGTAATGTCAAAGGAGTGAATTGCTGTGTCATAGCTCACACAGGGTTGGCTGTACATATTGTATTAAACATTGAACATATTGTATATGACATGAATGAAAACACAGTACACTGAGGGAGGTATACAACCGCTCACCGGACAGTTTATTAGGTACACCACACCGTTCACAAAAATGGGTCGCGCCTACAGACAGTGAGTCACGTAGCCGTGGCTTGTTATATAAAGCAGGCAGACAGGCATTCAGTTACTATTCCATTGAACAAAATGGTGAGAACGAGTGACCTAATCAGCTTTGAGCGTGGTATGATTGACGGTGCCATGCGTGCTGCTTCCAGTACCTCAGAAACATCTGTCCTACTGGGTTTTTCAGGCACGACGAGGGTCTGGGCTTTACCATGAATGGAGCGACAATCAAAAAACCTCCAGTCAACGGCAGTCCTGTGGGCGAAAACAGCTCATTGATTAGAATGGCAAGAATCGCGCAAGCTAATAGGCGGGCCACAAACAGACAAATAACGGTGCAGTACAACAGTGGTGTGCAGAACGGCATCTCTGAACACACAACTCAATACTTGTCACGGATGGGCTACTGCAGCAGACGACCACACCGGGTTCCACTCCTGTCCACTAAAAACAAGAAGAAGAAGCGGCTCCAGTGGGCACGGGATCACCAACACTGGACAATTGAGGAGTGGAAAAACATTGCCTGGAACATGAAGGTGAGTTCAGTCTACTTGAGTGGCCTATGGAGTCCCCAGACCTCAACCCAATAGAGCATCTTTGGGATGAAATGGAACGGGCTGTTCCCAGCATGAATGTACCGCCGTCCAATCTGCAGCAACTGCGTGATGCCATCGCGTCAGCGTGGACCAACATCCCTGTGGAACATTTGCAACACCAGGTAGAATGCCCCAAATAATTCAGGTTGTTCTGCCCCAGTCACCTGTGCTGTTACTGTGAAGTGGAAACGTGAAGTGGTAGGCCACACAAGCTCACAGAATGGGAGCGCCGAATGCTGAAGCTCGTAGTGAAAATCATCTGTCCTTTTTTTGCAACACTCACTATCAATCAATCAATCCAATTTTGTTTGTCACATGCGCCGAATACAACAGGTGTAGACCTTACAGTGAAATGCTTATTACAAGCCCTTAACCAACAATGCAGTTTTAAGACAAAAAATGTTTAAGTATTTACTCAAATAAACTGAAGTAGACAATTGACTGGCCCCATCGAACACTTTTGGGATGAATTGGAACGCCAGTTCTAATCGGCCAACATCAGTGTCCGACCTCACTAATGTTCTTGTGGCTGAATGGAAGCAAGTCCCCACCGCAATGTTTCAGACATCTAGTAGAAAGCCTTCCCAGAAGAGTGGAGGCTGTTATAGAAGCAGAGGGGGAACCAACTCCATATTAATGGCCATGATTTTAGAATGAGATGTTCGACGAGCAGGTGTCCACATACTTTTGGTCATGTAGTGTATGTGTCTATATATGTGTGTGTTCATGTGTATGTTACTGTGTTGCCAGGTACCGTTGGAGGAAGGCCTGAACAAGACCATCCAGTACTTCAGCCGGGAGCTGGAGCACCAGGCCAACAACCAGTACATCCCCAAGCCCAAGGCAGCCCGCCAGAAGAAAGGACAACCCAGACACCACAACTGAGCTCAGGGGGTCAAGGTTCACGTCATCCCCAAAGGCTGCTGGGTCACTGGAGGACTCAGGACCCTCCTCCTCAGAGGAGCGAAGACAAAGACAACATATAAATGTCCTGTATCTTCTTTTTTTTGCTGTGACGTTTGTGACATGAGAACTCAAACTGTCCCACCATAGAGACACTACTGTGGGAGATTTATTTTCAGGCAGATAGACTTGCCTGAATGAAAGAATAGGAATCACAAACATGACAACGATCAGAATCCAGTTTGCACTCTGGGTTTTTTGTCAATAGACATTTTTTGATATTTAAGAGCAGGCTTGTGTTTTGTTGCATTATCTACTCTGTGCAGTTTCTGTTATGTTTTGTTTGTTTGACGTTATCTATTTGATCTTTCTTGTTTCCTGTCTCTTAAGTAAAATACTGCTTTGTATTCCAACCATTGGTACATTGGAGGAGAGGAGGGGTGAAGGAGAGTGAGCCTCAGTGTTGTGCTTTGCCCCCCGTTCTGCATTTGCCCTGGTGCCGTTCAGTGAGCTGTCAGCCTGGACACAAACACACACCAGGAGTGTGTTTCTGCGTCACTGTGAGCGTGTTGTGGTTCTATCCGAGTATCCTTTGTGAAAGCTCTACTGTCAAATTGGAAATCCGGAAATGTTATATAATTAATTTCAGATCAAGATGCTATTTTAATAAAAAATATTTCCAATAATATGTCTCCCATGTGTTACTTCTAAAACCTTGGCATCACTGTTGCTATTCTGGGAGTGAGGAGGTTAGTCAATAATGTGAGGCTGAGCTGAGCGATAAGCCTGTCTTTATTTACACTGATCCTCTATAGATCATACACAAACAAACAATACATGCACAATACAAACATCACACAACAACAGCTGGTGCAAAGTGATATGAAGAAGAGAGACAGATGTTTAGCAGGAGCAGGGGTCATTAGATTAGTGTTAGGCTGGGGAGATGTGGGAGAAGGAGTTCGTAGAGGAGAGGGATATACATTGGGGTTAGTAGAGGAGGAGAGGGAGGTTGATTGGGGTTAGTAGAGGAGGAGAGGGAGGTTGATTCGGGTTAGTAGAGGAGGAGAGGGAGGTTGATTCGGGTTAGTAGAGGAGGAGAGGGAGGTTCATTGGGGTTAGAGGAGGAGAGGGAGGTTCATTGGGGTTAGTAGAGGAGGAGAGGGATGTTCATTGGGGTTAGTAGAGGAGGAGAGGGAGGTGGATTGGGGTTAGTAGAGGAGGAGAGGGAGGTGGATTGGGGTTAGTAGAGGAGGAGAGGGAGGTTAATTGGGGTTAGTAGAGGAGGAGAGGGAGGTTGATTGGGGTTAGTAGAGGAGGAGAGGTAGGTGGATTGGGGTTAGTAGAGGAGGAGAGGGAGGTTCATTGGGGTTAGTAGAGGAGGAGAGGGAGGTTGATTGGGGTTAGTAGAGGAGGAGAGGGAGGTTAATTGGGGTTAGTAGAGGGGGAGAGGGAGGTTGATTGGGGTTAGTAGAGGGGGAGAGGTAGGTTCATTGGGGTTAGTAGAGGAGGAGAGGGCGGTTCATTGGGGTTAGTAGAGGAGGAGAGGGAGGTTCATTGGGTTAATAGAGGAGGAGAGGGAGGTTCATTGGGGTTAGTAGAGGAGGAGAGGGAGGTTAATTGGGGTTAGTAGAGGAGGAGAGGGGGTTCATTAGGGTTAGTAGAGGAGGAGA
Source organism: Oncorhynchus nerka (assembly GCF_034236695.1). NCBI lineage: Eukaryota > Metazoa > Chordata > Actinopteri > Salmoniformes > Salmonidae > Oncorhynchus > Oncorhynchus nerka. The sequence continues at coordinate 21,615,548 of NC_088396.1, forward strand.
GGGAGGTTGATTGGGGTTAGTAGAGGAGGAGAGGTAGGTTCATTGGGGTTAGTAGAGGAGGAGAGGGAGGTTCATTGGGATAGTAGAGGAGGAGAGGGAGGTTGATTGGGGTTAGTAGAAGAGGAGAGGGAGGTTGATTGGGGTTAGTAGAGGAGGAGATGGAGGTTCATTGGGATAGTAGAGGAGGAGAGGGAGGTTGATTGGGGTTAGTAGAGGAGGAGATGGAGGTTGATTGGGGTTAGTAGAGGAGGAGATGGAGGTTCATTGGGATAGTAGAGGAGGAGAGGGAGGTTCATTGGGGTTAGTAGAGGAGGAGAGGGAGGTTCATTAGGGTTAGTAGAGGAGGAGCGGGAGGTTGATTGAGGTTAGTAGAGGAGGAGATGGAGGTTCATTGGGATAGTAGAGGAGGAGAGGGAGGTTCATTGGGGTTAGTAGAGGAGGAGAGGGAGGTTCATTAGGGTTAGTAGAGGAGGAGCGGGAGGTTGATTGAGGTTAGTAGAGGAGGAGAGGGAGGTTCATTGGGGTTATGGTAGTAGGTGTAAGGTAGAGGTTGCTGTTAGAGGTAGGGGAGATAAAGAGAGAAGTTCAGTTTGGGGAGTGAGACTATGAGCCTGTGGAGTTAGTAGTAGTCATAGTTGACATTGGCTCCATGACGGTGTGCCCCTCTGTCTCTGGATCCGATGTGAGATTTCTCGTCATAATGGTGCTGACGACCCTGATCGTTGGACTGTGTGTGGTCCATTCAGTAGGACAGGTCCATCTCCAGTCTCTGGGGAGGGAAAGAACACAACGACCTACAGTTGGGGTCGGGAGTTTACATACACTTAGGTTGGAGTCATTAAAACTAGTTTTTCAACCACTCCACAAATTTCTTGTTAATAAACTATAGTTTTGCCAAGTCGGTTAGGACATTACTTTGTGCATGACACAAGTAATTTTTCCAACAATTGTTTACAGACAGATTATTTCACTTATAATTCACTATATCACAATTCCAGTGGGTCAGAATTTTACATACACTAAGTTGGCTGTCTTTAACAGGTTGGAAAATTCCAGAAAGTGATGTCATGGCTTTAAACAATTCTGATAGGCTAATTGGCATAATTTGAGTCAATTGGAGATGTATCTGTGGATGTATTTTAAGGCCTACCTTCAAACTCAGTGCCTCTTTGCTTGACATCATGGGACAATCAAAAGAAATCAGCCAAGACAGAACAAGACCTCAGAAAAAAATTGAAGACCTCCACAAGTCTGGTTCATCCTTGGGAGCAATTTCTAAACGCCTGAAGGTACCACATTCATCTGTACAAACAATAGTACGCAAGTATAAACACCATGGGACCACACAGCTGTCATACTGCTCAGAAAGGAGACACGTTCTGTCTCCTAGAGATGAATGTACTTTGGTGCGAAAAGTGCAAATCAATCCCAGAACAACAGCAAATGACCTTGTGAAGATGCTGGAGGAAACAGGTACAAAAGTATCTATATCCACAGTAAAACTAGTCCTATATTGACATAACCTGAAAGGCCACTTAGCAACGAAGAAGCCACTGCTCCAAAACTACCATAAAAAAGCCAGACTACGGTTTGCAACTGCACATGGGGACAAAGATCGGACTTACAGGAGCTGTCAAGCAAGGGGCCAGGCACGGTTTCTATACTGCAGTTTAACTAGCGCCTGAAAGACAATTTCTATACACGGTCACATAGAGAAGTCAGATTTGAACATTTCTAATATGATACTTTAGTCATCACCTTTGTGCACAAAACATTCATTGAATTATTCAAATGATTGTCACTAAGGCAGACTTATTTTTCATCACTCACAGCCGAAGATATAACCACTTTATATTAAACATGTCTGCTATGTTTTTGGATGACGTGATGATGTCGTCGCTGTTCCCTGTGCACACTGAGTGCTAGTGTGCATGTGATGTTGCTCCAGTCTTCCCAGTGCTGTCAACTGTCTGCAAAACTGAGGAGGAAACAACTTTCTCCATCATTTATTACTTTAATCCTAACATCTTTTTCTCAATTCTTACCTCTCTCAGGGCCAGCCTCAGACCCCCCCATTTGGAAAGTATTCAGACCCCTTCCCTTTTCCCACATTTTGTTACGTTACAGCCTTATTCTAAAATTATATTTTAAAAATAATCCTCAACAATCTACACACAATACCCCATAATAACAAAATGAATATAGGTTTTGAGAATTGTTTAAAAAAAAAAAACTAAACATACCTTATTTACATAAGTATTCAGACTCTTTGCTATGAGACTCGAAATTGAGCTCAGGCATCCTGTTATCATTGATAGTCCTTGAGATGTTTATACAACTTGATTGGAGTCCACCTGTGGTAAATTCAATTGATTGGACATGATTTTGAAAGGCACACACCTGTCTATATAAGGTCCCACAGTTGACAGTGCATGTCAGAGCAAAAACCAAAGCCCTATCCGGTTGAAGAAACTATCAGTAGAGCTCCGAGGCAGGATTGTGTCGAGGCACAGATCTTGGGAAGTGTACCAAAACATTTCCGCAGCATTGAAGGTCCCCGAGAACACAGTGGCCTCCATCATTCTTAAATAGAAGACATTTGGAACACCAAGACTCTTCCTAGAGCTGGCCGCCCAGCCAAACTGAGCAATCAGGGGAGAAGGGCCTTGGTCAGAGAGGTGTCTTAGATTATCACTCTGACGAAGCCTCAGTGTTCCTCTGTGGAGATGAGAGAACCTTCCAGAAGGACAACCATCTCTGCAGCACTCCACCAATCAGGCCTTTATGGTAGTGGCCAGAATGACACATGACAGCCCACTTGGAGTTTGCAAAAAGGCACCTAAAGGACAGACCATGAGAAACAAGATGCTCTGGTCTGATGAAACCAAGATTGAACGCTTTGGCCTGAATGCCAACGTCTGGAGGAAACCTGGCACCATCCCTACGGTGAAGCATGGTGGTGGCAGCATCAGGCTGTGGTGATGTTATTCAGCGGCAGTGTCTGGGAGACTAGTTAGGATCGAGGAAGAACCCAATCGAACAACTCTGGAGAGACCCGAAAATAGCTGAGCAGCGACGCTCCCCATCCAATCTGACAGAGCTTGAGAGGATCTGCAGAGAAGAATGACCATTGTGTCGTCGGCAAACTTAATGACGGTGTTGGAGTCGTGATTGCAGCAGAGATTTTGCGCCAGCCTGTCACTTCTTGGTCAAAAGCACTCAATGGTCTCAGCATTCAAACGTTTATGTTTAGTGTGGTATAGCGTGATATAAGCATAATTCAATATAATTCCAATGCAAGAACCCAAATGATGCCCCTGGGTATAGTTACAGTGGGTCAAAAAAGTATTTAGTCAGCCACCAATTGTGCAAGTTCTCCCACTTGTAATTTTCATCATAGGTACACTTCAACTATGACAGACAAAATGAGAAAAAAATTCCAGAAAATCACATTGTAGGATTTTTAATGAATTTAATTGCAAATTATGGTGGAAAATAAGTATAGAAATAAGTAACACTATAATTTACAAACTAAGCATTTGTGTTTAGTGAGTCCGCCAGATCAGAGGCAGTAGGGATGACCAGGGATGTTCTCTTGATAAGTGTGTGAATTGGACCAGTTTCCTGTCGTGCTAAGCATTCAAAATGTAACGAGTACTTTTGAGTGTCAGGGAAAATGTATGGCGTAGAAAGTACATTATTTTCTTTAGGAATGTAGTGGAGTAAAGGTTATCCAATTATATATAGTAAAATACAGATCCCACAAAAACGACTTAAGTAGTACTTTAAAGTATTTTACCTAAGTACTTTACACCACTGATGACATTCAAAAACTGTAGGTCACCTTTAGGCCTCAAAGTTTAAGGTGAGAAACTTTAGGTCACAGAGTTTAGTGTGACACTGATGTGACCTTTACAAGACATCTGTCAAGTTATGTAATTCAACCATAAGGACCATTACTTTTCATAATGTGGGTCTACTACACTCCGAAGACTTGGCTGTTATGTAAACGTCAATATCTTTTAGCTCAGGCTCTTTCTCTGTCTCTTAAAATGATTCAAACAAATACCAGAGGAGAAGGTTCCATCACATGGTGCCACGGCTATGTTGGTAAACCTCTCAACACAGAGAACATTCTCTCAAACTGAGTTGCATTAAGAAAGCTGCTTTAGTTCAGAAGACTCTTGTTGCCCTCTCTCTCTCTCTCTCTCTCTCTCTCTCATAAACATGTATCATTCCGTCTCTGTTCTTGTCATTATACACACCTTCACAAAAACATTTGCCAGCAGAAATGAGGCATCGGATTGTGAAGACCCCTGTGAATATCCCTTTTATCTTTTCTATTAAATAACTCCTTTCATTCTAAAAATCCTTCCCAACTTTTCAAAGGTGAGACAGTGCACGACAACATCACAGCCAATGAATGCTAATTAAACCAGCATGAGTCCCAGTCAACTGTGGTAGGCCTAACTGATCCTCAGTCAGTCAATAGACAGCAAGCATTGCAGATGCAAACACACCAGACTGTCTGCTACCACTGAAGGTTTAATGTTAATGATATGGCACTGACCTGTCTAGAAGGGAGATTCAGAGATGCAGAAAATGCTCCTGAGGCTCTGCTCTGTGTGTGTGTGTGTGTGTGTGTGTGTGTGTGTGTGTGTGACACAGGAAACTGGCCCAGGCTAAAGCACTCACAACAGTGCTAATGGATGAGGGACTGAGAAAGTGGGGGAGAAGGTAGAGAGAGACAGAGAGACGAGGGAGAAGGTAGAGAGAGACAGAGAGACGAGGGAGAAGGTAGAGAGAGACAGAGAGACGAGGGAGAAGGTAGAGAGAGACAGAGAGACGAGGGAGAAGGTAGAGAGAGACAGAGAGACGAGGGAGAAGGTAGAGAGAGACAGAGAGATGAGGGAGAAGGTAGAGAGAGACAGAGAGATGAGGGAGAAGGTAGAGAGACAAGGGAGAAGGTAGAGAGAGACAGAGACGACGAGGGAGAAGGTAGAGAGAGACAGAGAGACGAGGGAGAAGGTAGAGAGAGACAGAGAGACGAGGGAGAAGGTAGAGAGAGACAGAGAGACGAGGGAGAAGGTAGAGAGAGACAGAGAGACGAGGGAGAAGGTAGAGAGAGACAGAGAGACGAGGGAGAAGGTAGAGAGAGACAGAGAGATGAGGGAGAAGGTAGAGAGAGACAGAGAGACGAGGGAGAAGGTAGAGAGACAGAGAGACAAGGGAGAAGGTAGAGAGAGACAGAGACGAGGGAGAAGGTAGAGAGAGACATAGAGACGAGGGAGAAGGCAGAGAGAGACAGAGAGACGAGGGAGAAGGCCAGAGGGACGGAAGGGGAGAGAGAAGATAAAGGGACTATAGAGAGAGAGAGAGAGAGAGAGAAAGCAAAAGAAGGAATGAACGAGAGGAAATAGACAGGGGGCAGAGAGCTAGACAGAGGAATGAGAAGTGTCAGACTCATATCCCAGTTTTAGTTGTTTCTTCTTCAGAAGCAGCTTTAATAAGTGCTCGCCCTCTCTTTACAACAATGGTCTGAGCCAGACATAAACCCATCATACACAGTAACACAACAACAACCTGCCTGACTAGAGCTGCACTCCCTCCCTGTTCCCACACACATTCTCAAGACAATTAGTCAGCAAAAGAAGGATGTGCAACCAGAAGATTTAGACCATTCCCCCCCGCTGCACCATTCCTTTCTGCTGGTTTTACCAACCCCCTTTCAATGCAGCCCCCCTACCCTGCAGATAGAAGGCTCCAGAAAGGTTTTGTACGGCGCAGTCATGTGTGTGGAGGTGTGCTAGCGAGTAAACAGGTTTACTAAAGATCTGCTCAGTATGCTGAAATCCCCCTGTAGTTACCTTTGTTATTCCTGAACTAAAAGCATGAGCTTCTCTCCTAGGGGGTTGCACTAACAGAGCATGTGAATCTCCAGGCACATATTTCTATGCAGATGGAACAAATCCACCTGAGGGAAAACAGATGGCCCTGGATTTGTGCGATAAAATATATGATGTTTTTTTTCCCTTTTCATTTAATATTGTAGTGAGATTGTAAAACGTTTGGTTTGAATTACACACACAAACACACACACACACACACACGCGCAGAGGTGTGAGTGAGCGAGCAAGCACACATAGGCGTGCACAAACCCACGCACACACGACAGATCACCTCCCCTGAGGTGTGTGATACAGTATTACAGCATATCTATGGCACATCTAGAGAACAGATAAAAGGATGACAGAACAGGAGGAGGGGAAAGGGCTGCATGGGTGATAAAGGAGAGTAAATGAAAGGAGCGGAGGATGGCTTTTCATTAAACATCGCTCCTTTCTTCACATCAAACCCTCAACCTGACATTGGATTTGCCTCAAGTCTCTGTCCAACCACAGCACTTGCCTCCCGAAGAACAGTAAAGCTTGGGGGACACTGCAGCTTCCCTCCGGGGGTAGAGATTTACGCTCCATTCCCAGTACACTGCACCATGAAATGAGATTCAATGTTGTGGCAGCGGAGCAGAGAGGATTTCTGCTGTAGTACCGTACGACAACAGAGTTGGGGAAGCAAGCTTCTGATGAGGAGCTCTGTTGTATATGAACCCAGGGCCAGTGCTTTCTGGAATAACATTGGGAACAGTTGGGAATAACTTCAGAAAATGACTTGGGAAGGAGGGGTCACTGGAAGGTCAGCGATCACAGGTGTGATGTATCGAGGTTGGATTATATACACGAATGACATCTGTGCAGGGGCAAAAATAACTAGTCCAAATCGGTATGCAAAGCTCCTGTGTCTGCTGTGTGCTTTCATCATCATACATCAACACAACCACAACACATGTGTTTTGTCTGGAGCAGGGTGATTAAAGGTATTTCTTTATTGTGTTACATTGTCCACAGAATAGGGCCCTGTTCCAATAACATTCACTGAGCCCTTCACTTCTTTACTTTTGTCACTTGAACTACTGATCTAGTGTGTTGGAGCAGTGATTACTTCAAGGCAGATGACGTTAAGTTTGAATGATTCGACTTTAGCCCGGTCCAACTCCATCTCCGTCTGTCTCTCCTGTCTCTGCAAGGCCCAAGATAGGATATAGGTGGCGGATGTCCAACGAACTGTGTTTCAGTTCTCCGTTGCTCTCAGAAGCCTAGAGGGAGACAGCAGCACCTGTCTCCCCCCTGCTGTCCACCAGCATTACTCTCTAACCAACTTAATCAACACTGTGAAATTAGACTTCATCAAAGCCATGCCATGATCAGACGTTTTACATCAAAAAGTCAGGTTTCTGGTGTACAAATCTGAATGTACGAGAATCAAATTGTTCAAAGAGAATTACTTTGCAAACTTGCAAACTCCTGCTTTGACTAAATGACAAAGAACATTTTTTTTTATCAAACATCAATTAGTTTTAACAAGATTTATAGCATCAACTGTGTGTTCGTGCATGTGTAACCGATGTGAAATGGCTAGCTAGTTAGCTGTGGTGCTCGCTAATAGCATTTCAATTGGTGACGTCACTCGCTCTGAGACCTTGAAGTAGTTGTTCCCCTTGCTCTGCAAGGGCGTGGTTTTTGTGGAGCAATGGGTAACGATGCTTTGAGGGTGGCTGTTGTCAATGTGGGTTCCTGGTTCGAGCCCAGGTAGAGTTGAGGAGAGGGACGGAAGCTAAACTGTCACACATGCATGCTTGATCCTAAACATTTCCAGGGTATAGTTTTATCAATGCAATGGTCAGACAATGGTGAAAAGGTGGTGATTTGAAATATTCTCTAAGGATTTTGTTTGACACAAATTTTATTTTGCAGTCCCCTCAGATTCTGCTGTGTCTTGGTCTGGGCTGTGGTAACCCAGGTTGCTGGCTATAAGTGGGCACAGTAGGTTTTGGCCAGGTCCTGGATCCGGTCGTAACCGGCCTGGGCCGTCAGCTCCTGCATCCAGAGAGTAGCAGTGGTGTAAAGAGGGGGTGATGGGATGATGGGGGTGGCACTGCAATAGTCTGGTTGCCATTTGACTAGATGGTCAGGAGTCTTATGGCTTGAGGATAGAAGCTGTTTAGAAGCCTTTTGGACCTAGACTTGGTGCTCTGGTACCGCTTGCCATGCGGTAGCAGAGAGAATAGTCTATGACTAGGGTGGCTGGAGTCTTTGACAATTTTTAGGACCTTCCTCTGACATCGCCTGGTATAGAGGCCCTGGATGGCAGAAAGCTTGGCCCCAGTGATGTACTGGGCCGTACGCACTACCCTCTGTAGTGCCTCATGGTAGGAGGCCGAGCAGTTGCCATACCAGGCAGTGATGCAACCAGTCAGGATGCCCTCGATGGTGCAGCTGTAGAACCTTTTGAGGATCTGAGGACCCATGCCAAATCTTTTCAGTCTCCTGAAGGGAAATAGGTTTTGTCATGCCCTCTTCACGACTGTCTTGGTGTGCTTGTACCATGTTAGTTTGTTGGTGATATGGACACCAAGGAACTTGAAGCTCTCAACCTGCTCCACTGCAGCCCCATAGATGAGAATGGGGCGTGCTCAGTCCTCTTTTCCCTGTAGTCCACAAACATCTCCTTTTTGTCTTGAATTGATGATGATGATGATTATATGTACTATTATTATTGCTACTGAAAATAACTGTATTTCATTATCCTCATTGCATTGTACTGTATTTGCCTAAATGCTGTACCACTATATTGCTATGGCAATATCTACAAATTGTATTTCATGCAATAAAGTAGTTTGAATTTGAGAGAGAGAAAGACAATAGACTGAGTGTGTGAGAGAGAGAGAGAGTACACTATCACATTTCAGGTAAGACCTAAATGCAGATTGTGTTGAAGTAACTATGTTTATTACAGCAACAGGGGCAGGCAAACGACAGATCAAGGCAGGCAGGGGTCGATAATCCAGAGTAGTGGGGCAAAGGTACAGGATGGCAGGCAGGATCAGGGTCAGGTCAGGCAGAGATCGGTAATCCAGAGTAGTGGGTTAACGGTACAGGACGTCAGGCAGGCTCAGGGTAAAATCAGGCAGAGATCAGTAATCCAGAGTAGTGGGGTAACGGTACAGGATGTCAGGCAGGCTCAGGGTAAAGTCAGGCAAAGATCGGTAATCCAGAGTAGTGGGGTAACGGTACAGGACGTCAGGCAGGCTCAGGGTCAGGTCAGGCAGAGATCGGTAATCCAGAGTAGTGGGGTAACGGTACAGGACGTCAGGCAGGGTCAGGTCAGGCAGAGATCGGTAATCCAGAGTAGTGGGGTAACGGTACAGGACGTCAGGCAGGCTCAGGGTCAGGTCAGGCAGAGATCGGTAATCCAGAGTAGTGGGGTAAGGGTACAGGACGTCAGGCAGGCTCAGGGTCAGGGTCAGGGTGGGCAGAAAAGCTCAAAACCGGGAAAAACAGGAAGAATGAATAGACAGGAACAGAGGGGAAAACGCTGGTAGGCTTGATGAAACAAAACGAACTGGCAACAGACGAACAGAGAACAGAGGTATAAGTACCCAGGGGGTAATGGAGAAAATGGGCGACACCTGGAGGGGGGTGGAGACAAGCACAAGGACAGGTGAAACAGATCAGGGCGTGACATACACAGCCAGTCCAGAACTCTTCACACTTTCTATCCAGACGGGCCCTTGACACCAGCCGACAGCAATATTAGAAGATTTAACAGATTTATTCATCTGTATATTTACTTTGTGGGGAGAGAGAAAGAGCCCACAGACTGGATGAGACACAGAGACCAGACAGACACACAGAGACTGGCACGAGTCATGAGAGATAGGAAACTAAGCATCCTGCCATTTCTCTCTTCTATCTGGTCTGTCAGAAGACTGTTTATTGCCTTTAGGAGAGGCTGGCACCAGGATGTCAGCCTGAGACTTAGACAGAGCCATTGTTTAGAAGTGCAGACCAAGGTTGCTCAAACTAACCCTGCCAGGGCTGGTGGACTGCAGTCTTTAACTCCAGCCAAGCAGTAGCCTGCCTGATGATACTAATTAATGAATCATAGTCTTCATTCAAGGCTTTGAGTTCATGGCTGGTATTTAAATTGGTGTTTAATAACTCTTTAATGATTCATTGAACTGTTTTATATGGCTTTTTGACATATTGCAAGAAGCATTTGTACAGAGATGACGAGGGGTGGCCATGAGGTAGTCAGGTGAAAGTGATCCGTTTAGCATTCCCTCTACTAAAATATGCCTCTTAAATAGGAAAGAACTTGACTCTAAAGTTAAGAAAGAACTGGCTAGGACAAATGATCAATATAGGCTTATACTTTAGAAGTGTTTCATCTGTCTCAGTAGGCATCACCAGCCCTAGACAGGACACTTTAATAAACACTAATTATAGTAGTTGACTGCACAGAGCAAGGACACATAGTGCTGACATTCACTCTGCAGTGGTTGGGAATGGGAGCTGAACACACTGCTGATTGATTCTTTGAAAACATTTATAATAATACAATTAGTCTCCAAGATACAAATAACTATTTTATAATGATAGGGGACTACAATGCAATTTGAAGCACGTCAATGGAACGTAAAGGCAATCATACTACCAACTATCACCATCTGGTGCTCGAAGAGATTACGAATATTAAGGACATTTGGAATCGATGGAGGCTGAAAAACCTGTATCTCTAGAGATATATTTTCAGGAGGCTTCATCAAGCTAGTCGGATTGATTATTTTCCGGTATCCTTTTCTATGGTGCCAAAAGTGAAAAGAGTATGGATTGAGGATCGAATGCAATCAGAACAACAGCTTATAGCCCTCCATGTAACTACGACAGACATTCCACGAGGGCGGGGATATTTGACCAGGATTTATTGACTGACACTAAAAAGAAACTAAGGAATCCAGAAGACTATTCCTGCACAATGCAGGTTCATATAGGATGCCTGTAAGTGCGCCTTTGGAGGCCATTCAATTCAATATTCACCCCAAAAACAAAAACGGCCAACAGAGAAAAGACACAGTAGAAATAGAATGTCTAACATTACACATCAATGGTGTAGATAAATGTACTACAGAAGCAGTGAATAACTTTGTCTGGTGACTCTAATGTGAAGGGGGGGGGGGGTCGAATGAGACAGGAAACAGTCACCACTGCCACGAGTTGACCATGCTTTCACCATGCGCGTTCACATGGGAAGGACCTGCGTTCCACCGGTCATCTGAAGTCCTTCTAATTCTCCGGTTGGAACGTTGTTGTAAACAACATTCTGAAGATTGATTCAGTACATCGTTTGACATGTTTCTACTGACTGTTACGGAACTATTGGACATTTCGTCACGTTATAGTGGACGTGCTTTGTGACTTTAGAATTGTTTACCAAACACACTAACTAAAGTAGCTAATTGGACATAAATAACGGACATTTTCGAACAAATCAAGCATTTATTGTGGACCTGGGATTCCTAGGACTGCATTCTGATGAAGTTCATCAAAGGTAAGGAAACACTTATCATGTATTTTCTGGTTTCTGTTGACTCCAACATGGCGGCTAATTTTGCTTCTGTTCTGAGCTCTGTCTCAGATTATTGCATGGGTTGCTTTTTCCGTAAACTTTTTTTGAAATCTGACACAGCGGTTGCATTAAGGAGAGGTATATCTATAATTCCATGTGTATAACTTGTATTATCATCTACATTTATGATGAGTATTTCTGTTGAAACGATATGGCTATGCAAAATCACTTGATGTTTTTGGAACTAGTGAATCTAATAAGCCAATGTAAACTCCGATTTTTTTATATAAATATTAACTTTATCAAACAAAACATGCATGTATTGTGTAACATGAAGTCCTATGAGTGTCATCTGATGAAGATAATTCAAGGTTAGTGATTCATTTTATCTCTATTTCTGCTTTTTGTGAATTCTATATTTTGCTGGAAAATGGCTGTGCTTATTGTGGTTTGGTGGAACCCTAACATAATCGTTTGTAGTGCTTTTGCTGAAAAGCATATTTAAAATCGGACACTTTGGTGGGATTAACAACGAGAATAGCTTTAAAATGGTATGTTTGAGGAATGTTAAACATGTATGTTTGAGGAATGTTAATTATGAGATTTTTGATGTTTTGAAAATGGCGCCCTACACTTTGACTGGCTGTTGTCAAATCGCTCCCGTTAACGGGATTGCAGCCATAAGAAGTTTTAACCTGTTTATCCACTTGGCCTTCAGACAAGGTGACTGAAAATGTTGTTTTGTTGATTGATGCAAGAAACCACGTAATATTTTTTTTTTTAATGAGTTATTATTCCCATTATTACAGAGAATCAAACAAATTATGCTACCCCCTGCCTATTTGCTACTTAGCTTATAAGCTTGTCTCAAAATAAAACACTGCCCCTTTAAGACAAAAAAAATCTTTATCTGACTTGCTTTTCAAAGAAGTCTAGAAATGTACACGTTTTGTACTCTTATAGGAAGCAAACACTGCCTTATTGTTGAATACAAATGATCTATAACTGGGCTAATAACTCACTAACAAAAAAATATGAACAAAGTGTGCACACATGGCTACATGCAGATCTCGCTTTGATCTCAAAACAAGTGCATCTACTCAAGACTGCTCATGCTGTAAACAGTCCAGTTCAGAGTAAATGGAACAGATCCATATATAGCAATGACCTATTTGCATATAAGCCTACTGCAGCTCTGATTGGTTATGCCGCAATAGAATACTACGCCGATGCGCTCTGCCTTCAAAAAAATCTCTTGAGTAGTTAGTTTTACATACTAAGTCTTGCATAGTTTGTTTTGTTCCGGTATGTTGCACTGAAAGTGACTAATATTGCATTGATTCGATCACAATTCTCACAGTAAAGGAAAACGTTGATAGTGTTAACTAAGGGGGAAAACTCTAGAAAGTTGAGTGAAGTTCCATCTTGTGCAAGCACACAGCTTAGAGGGGGCATTGGAGACCGATAGCCCTTCTTTCTTTTCTTTCCAAAATACTTGAGCGTGCTGTCTCTGACCAACTCTCTTGCTATCTCTCTCAGAACAATTTTCTTGACCCTAACCAGTCAGGCTTCAAAACATCTCACTCAACCGAGAATGCTCTTCTCTGTGCCATGGAGACTCTCCGCTCTGCCAACGCTGACTCTCTCTCTGTTCTCAACCTCCTAGATCTATCCACTGCCTTCGACACAGTGAACCATCAGATCCTCCACCACTCTCTCAGGGCTGGATGCCTCAGGCTTTGCACACTCTTGGATTGCATCCTACCTGGCAGGGCGCTCCTACCAGGTGACTTGGAGAGGATCTGTGTCTGCACCACATACTCTCACTACTGGTATTCCCGAGGGCTCGGAGTAGGCCCTCTCCTCTTCTCTCTATACACCAAGTCACTCGGCTCCGTCATATCCTCACATGGTCTCTCCTGTTATTGCTATGCAGATGACACTGAACTACTCCCCCCCCCCCCCCTTCTGACACCCAGGTGGTGACACACGTCTCTGCGTACCTGGCAGATAACTCAGCTTGGATGTCGGCCCAGCACCACAAGCTCATTTTCAACAAGATGGAGCTGATCTTCATCCTCAGGAAGGCCTGCCAGCTCCAAGACCTCTCTATCATGGTTGACAACTCAGCGGTGTCCACCCTCCTGAGTGCAAAAAACCTTGGCGTTACCCTGGACAACATCCTGTCATTCTCTGCAAACATCAAAGCAGTTACTCGCTCTTGCAGGTTCATGCTCTACAACATCAATAGAGTATGACCCTACCTCACACAGAAATCGGCGCAGGTCCAAGTGCAGGAAGTCATCTTTCGTCTGAACCAGCTTCCCCCTGAAGCTAGGACAGCAGAGTCCCTGCCCATCTTCCGAAAACATCTGAAACCCTAACTTGTCAGAGTATCTTTGAAAACTACCACCCCCCTTTAGTATGGGACCCTTTTTTTCTTCAATTTTCGCCTAAAATGACATAACCCAAATCTAACTGCCTGTCGCTCCAGACCTGAAGCAAGGATATGCATATTCTTGATACCATTTGAAAGGAAACACTTTGAAGTTTGTGGAAATGGGAAATTAATGTAAGAGAATATAACACATTCGATCTGGTGAAAGATAATACAAAGATTTTTTTTGTTTTTTGTATTGCTTTTGTTCCATCATCTTTGAAATGCAAGAGAGAGGCCATTATCTGACTTAGGACTCTAGGTACAATTTATTTCGTGGCCACTAGATGGCAGCAGTGTATGTGCTAAGTTTTAGACTGATCCAATGAACCATTGCATTTCTGTTCAAAATGTTGTATCAAGTCTGCCCAAATGTGCCTAATTGGTTTATTGATACATTTTCAAGTACATAAATGTGCACTCTCCTCAAACAATAGCATGGTATTCTTTCACTGTAATAGCTACCGTAAATTGGACAGTGCAGTTAGATTAAATATATAAATAAAAAAGTATTTTCTGAACTAACATTCACACTTGACTCTTTTCCCTGTTACTAGCTCTGACAATGCTCAGAAAAATGTCTTACTATGACTGTGAAATGTGGATGTCCCACCTATCTATCTTACAATTTTGTGTGTCAATCTAATTAACATAATACAAAAATCCCCATCAAAATTCGTCAATTTAAGATATATCTTGGGCTGCGTCTCAATCCACCGCATCCTCATTTGACGTGGAAGGTTGCCGAGCAACAGCAGTGTTTGTCAGACCATGTGGCATCCAGAAAATCATTATTCTCGCAAAAACGTCTAGCGCCCAAACGGTTTGGCCTACATTTTATGACCACTGTGGAAAAGGGAGACTCTCACGGACATTATGTTGTTCTCCGTTTTGCTCTACAACGCCCAGAAGTGTCAACCACCATACAAACAAATGGAAGTATGGAGGTAGTTCTGTGTCAACCAAAATAAGGGGTTAAATATATGTCCCAATGTATTATTTTATAAATCCTGAGCTTTACTATATCTCCTAGATATAGGATAGACACTTCAAAACCTTATTCCTTATGATACATCTTTTTTTTTGCCATTTATGAGTGTTCTTTATCTTAAAACAATTCCATATGTTAGAATTAGGAAAAACGAATTTTAAAAAATGAAAAAATGTTGTGTTTGTGTGAGAGTCAGATAAAGAGAGAGAGGGAATGTGTGCTGTGTGTGTGAAAGAGATACAGGAGGGTGTGTGTTAAAAGCTTTCCGATCAGTGAGAGGAATCACAGAGACTGAGACATACTTTTTTTATGAGCATTCTCCTCTCACTGACACCTTCACAAACACAATGAGATGAAAGATGGACGAGCAGAAGGAGTGAGAAGAGGTGTGACCCATTAGCCAATCAATACAACCATGGCTCGTTCAGATAGCAGTGGATCAGACCAGCCAATAAATCAGTAATCAATCAACCACGACACACACCGGTATGTGAGCTCACACACACACACAGCAATATGTACACACCAGTGGAGGCTCCTCAGAGGAGGACCATCCTCCTCAGCGAATTTCATAAAAATAAAAATAGTGAAACATTACCATTTTTATCCTTTTTAGATAAAACTATACTAAGTATATTCATGTCACCAAATAATTGATTAAAACACACTGTTTTGCAATGAAGGTCTACAGTAGCCTCAACAGCACTCTGTAGGGTAGCACCATGATGTAGCCAGAGGACAGCTAGCTTCAGTCCTCCTCTGGGTAAATTGACTTCAAAACAAAACCTAAGAAGCTCATGGTTCTCACCCCCTTCCATAGACGTGCACAGTAATTATGACAACTTCTGGAGGACGTCCTCCAACCTATCAGAGGTCTTGCATCATGAACTGACATGTTGTCCACCCAATCAAAGGATCCGAGAATTAATCTAGTACTGAAAGAATACGCTACAGCTAGCTAGCACTGCAGTGCATAAAATGTGGTGAGTAGTTGATTCAAAGAGAAAGACAATAGTTGAACAGTTTTTAACAAATACATTTCTTCAAAAATGAAGAAGGAAGAGAGAGCTAGCTATATTTCTTGGTATTTTTTCCCCCACTTTCACTTACTTAACAAGCAAATGCAGCTAGCAAATTTTGCCTACTCAAACATCCAGCTCAAAGAGGGATGCTATGTTAGCTAGCTGGCTATGGCTATCCAACACTGGACGTTTTTGGTTGTATTAATTTATTGCTGTACACTGTACTGCATGATTTTAGGGGGTTTACTAACGCATTAGTTCTAGTAGCTATGGTGACTATAACGTTAGCTAATATGGTGCCAATGATGTAGGCTGTGTGTAGTGGTTAGCAGTTAAGGTATGAAGGTTTGGCTTGGAAAGGTTTTTTCACCTGGTCACAGACAGCTGTTGTATTGTGCACTGAAGTCCACAAGCAAAGGGAAAAGTTGAGAGGAGTAGAGAGTGTAGATGTGAGAAGGAATTAGCTATATATACATCAAGCAAGATGCTCATGCTGTTTGTATATGGCTGCTAGCTCTGTGTTTGCGTGTGATCAGGGGTGCATTACCAGTTCTGTGGAAAAAAGTTTCTTACACAGAGAAAATGGATCAAAACAGGGATGAACGTACCTGAATTAGTCCAATATAAACTCTAATTTGCAACTGTCGGACTAATAATTAAAACCTAGATCAGCTAGATGCAGGCAAGAGTGTGCAAGGTGGTATTGAATGTGTCACTCTGTCCCCTTGATTACTCAAATGTATCTCTCAACCTGTTGTAGCAACCTCATGATGGGTACAGGGGAAATGTTTGTATCATGTCGATGTTAGATTGAGCTGGGTGAATGGAATATGAATGAGAGTCATCCAATATGCTGTAATAGAAATAAGGCCATGCTCATAAAAAAGATGATCATCCTCCCTCATCTTAAACAGCATCGAACGCCACTGTTACACATATACACATAAATCAGGACCTGTATCATTTGTGTGCTTGTTTCACCCACTCCTCCTCACCAGACAGCCACTGTGTGATGTTTTGCTGGTGAAGGATTTACTCAGTGTAATGTGAACAGTCTGTCTGGCCGAGCCCTTCCCCTAGAGATCAAGCTGCAAGGACTAACACAACACCCTACCATACTCAGCAGATACCCCTGCTCCACATTTCAGCAATAACACTACACTGTCAATCACCTCTCCACCTCTCACAGCAAACCGGAATGAAATCAAATTCAATTCACGTCTGTCCTTAACTCCATTAGACAGGTCATTACCAATGGATTATATATTCATCAGGATTAACAAAGCTTGGCTGTCTCAGAGACCAGTGTACTGGACTTTCTGTAATGAATGTCCTTTTTGCTTTACCCTTCAGCAGCACCCTCTAATCTAATGCATAGATCATGTGTTTATAGATCAGTAGACATGGTTAATAAAGTAAGTTAATAGGAAACTTTAGACATTTTAGAGCTTTTCCATAGGCAGAAATCTCTTTCAGATAAAGGACCAGTGCCCTCTATGGGAGATTCACGGGTAGGGAACATTACATCCTCTTATTTCCTGCCTTCTACCGTTTTCTGATCCACTTCTCTCTTCTCCTCGTCGTTCATCCACTTCTTTCATCCTGTGCCTTCTCACATCCCCTCCATCTCACTCATCCTCTCCTTCTCTCCTCCCCTCCTCCTTCCATCATCCTCTCTCCTTTGCTCCTCCGCGCCCTCTTCCACCATCCTCTCTTTCTCTCCTTCCACTCCTCCATCCACTATCCTCTCATTCTCTCCTCCTTCCACCATCCTCTCTCCTCTCCTTCAACCATCCTCTCTCCTTCTCTCCTCTCCTCCTTACACCATCCTTCTCCTCCTCTCCTTCCCCTCCTCCTTCCAACATCCTCTCCTCTCCCCTTCCTCTCCTCCCCTACTTCCACCATCCTCTCCTCCGCTCCTTCCACCATCCTCTCTCCTTCTCTCCTCCCCTCCCCCTCCCATCATCCTCTCCTTCTCTCCTCCCACCATCCTCTATCCTTCTCTCCTCCCACCATCCTCTCTCCTTCCACCATCCTCTCTCCTTCCCTTCCACCATCCTCTCTCCTTCTCTCCTCCCCTCCCCCTTCCATTATCCTCTCCTTCTCCCCTCCCACCATCCTCTCTCCTTCCACCATCCTCTCCCCCACTTTCTCTTAATGTGGGGATTTAGCTGCTGTAGTGAGAGTACCTGCTGTTGTTACAGTAACATTTTGTTTTTGAAATGAAGCTACAATTTCACACCATGTTGACAACTAACAAACCCCTAATCCATGTCTGACAAAGTTGTGGGTGTAAGTGTAGAAAAAAAGTTGGCTAGTCTGTTCATTTACCCTCTCACAATCATCAACATAATTTGTACTGGTGATGGGGGCTGACAGCGTGTCTGAGAGGGAGCTAAAGTATTAGTCATGTACTCTTATCAGATTGAGGCAAGCGAGTCCAATCAATCAGTCAAGCTGCATGTTGACAGCTAGGTGTCATCAGATCCGTGGCAGACCGTGTCAATCCATTATCGATTGGCCTGAGTCAATCGGCAGCCAGCCAGACTGCATTTAAACAGCCAGACAGATCTATGGTGATAATCAGAGCCATGTATTTAGAGAGTTCGGCCAACCAATCCTTTTTTATATTGCTCTAATCTGAGATTCACCGAGTAAGCAAAATCAGTAATTTTCTGGGCGTCGAAAGAGACGTCTTGTACAGAAGTTGAAAATGCATAATTTACAGATGGAAAATAAACTCGTAAAAAAAACATCCTCTCACTGTACACTCCGTTTATTTTCAGCAAACTAAATATTTGTTTGAACATATGATTCAACAACTGAGACATGAACTGAACAAGTTCAACAGACATGTGAGTAATGTGTCCCTGAACAAAGGGGGGGTCAAAATCAAAAGTAACAGTCGGTATCTGGCCTCCCGGGTGGTGCAGCGGTTAAGGGCGCTGTACTGCGGCGCCAGCTGTGCCATCAGAGACTCTGTGTTCGCGCCCAGGCTCTGTTGTAACCGGCCGAGACCGGGAGGTCCGTGGGGCGACGTCCGGGTTAGGGAGGGCTTGGCCGGTAGGGATGTCCTTGTCTCATCGCGCGCCAGCGACTCCTGTGGCGGGCCGGGCGCAGGGTGCGCTAACCAAGGTTGCCAGGTGCACGGTGTTTCCTCCGACACATTGGCGCGGGCTGGCTTCCGGGTTGGATGCGTGCTGTGTTAAGAAGCAGTGCGGCTTGGTTGGGTTGTGTATCGGAGGACGCATGACTATCAACCTTCGTCTCTCCCGAGCCCGTACGGGAGTTGTAGCGATGAGACAAGATAGTAGCTACTAAAAACAATTGGATACCATGAAATTGGGGAGAAAAAAAGAGATGGTGAACAGTAATTCATCACTCAAGAGAAAGCGATTCCACTGCTCCAGAGTCCAATGGCGGCAAGCTTTACACCACTCCAGCCGACGCTTGGCACTGCGCAAGCAAAAAAATAAACATCCTCTCACTGTCAAATGCATTTATTTTCAGCAAACTTAACATGTGTAAATATTTGTATGAACATAACAAGACTCAACAACTGAGACATAAACTGAACAAGTTCCACAGACATGTGACTAACAGAAATCGAATAATGTGTCCCTGAACAAAGGGGGGGGGTCAAAATCAAAAGTAACAGTCAGTATCTGGTGTGGCCACCAGCTGCATTAAGTACTGCAGTGCATCTCCTCCTCGTGGACTGTACCAGATTTGACAATTCTTGCTGTGAGATGTTAACCCACTCTTCCACTAAGACATCTGCAAGTTCCCGGACATTTCTGGGGGTAATGGCCCTAGCCTCCGATCCAACAGGTCCCAGATGTCCTCAATGGGATTGAGATCCGGGCTCTTCGCTGGCCATGGCAGAACAATGACATTTTTGTCTTGCAGGAAATCACGCGCAGAATGAGCAGTATGGCTGGTGGCATTGTCATGCTGGAGGGTCAGGTCAGGATGAGCCTACAGGAAGGGTACCACATGAGGGAGGAGGATGTCTTCCCTGTAACGCACAGCGTTGAGATTGCCTGCAATGACAACAAACTCAGTCCGACGATGCTGTGACACACCGCCACAGACCATGATGGACCCTCGGTGTAACGCTTATTCCTTCGACGATAAACACGAATCCGACCATCACCCCTGGTGAGACAAAACCGCCACTCATCAGTGAAGAGCACTTTTTGCCAGTCCTGTCTGGTCCAGCGACGATGGGTTTGTGCCCATAGGCGACGTTGTTGCCGGTAATGTCTGGTGAGGACCTGCCTTACAACAGGCCTACAAGCCCTCAGTCCAGCCTCTCTCAGCGTACTGCGGACAGTCAGCACTGATGCAGGGATTGTGCGTTCCTGGTGTAACTCAGGAAGTTGTTGCTGCCATCCTGTACCTGTCCCGCAGGTGTGATGTTCGGACGTTCCGATTCTGTGCAGGTGTTGTTCCATGTTGGTCTTCCACTGCGAGGACGATCAGCTGTCCTTCCTGTCTCCCTGTAGTGCTGTTAGGCGTCTCATAGTACGGACATTGCAATTTATTGCCCTGGCCACATCTGCAGTCCTCATGCCTCCTTGCAGCATGCCTAAGGCACATTCACACAGATGAGCAGGGAACCTGGGCATATTTATTTTGGTGTTTTTCAGAGTCAGTAGAAAGGCCCAAGTTTTCATAACTGTGAGCTTAATTGCCTACCTTCTGTAAGCTGCTAGTGTCTTACCGACCGTTCCACAGGTGCAGGTTCATTAATTGTTTATGGTTCATTGAACAATCATGGGAAACAGTGTTATAACCCTTTACAATGAAGATCTGTGAAGTCATTTGGATTTTTACTAATTATCTTTGAAAGACAGGGTCCTGAAAAAGGGCTGTATCTTTTATTGCTGAGTGTGTATTTTTCAGTCATGATTCTATGGAGAAATTGACTGCACATGCATTCTCAATGAAGTAAGCGTCACATGACAATAATATAGAAATGCCAACTGAAGAGTGCAACAGAATATTTATTATTGCTCCCATCTGTCACATGGACTTATGTTAGCTTTTTCAAAAGCTTTAAAACTGGCAGCGATGATGTTCAAAGTAGTCCAACCTACAGAATAAACCATCAGACCACTTCAACTACATTAACATTCTCAGTAATGGTTACAGATTTGTATTTTTTCTTGCTATGACTGTGATATGTTTATATACCTTAGTTGAACGCAATGACTGTCAGTCGCTCTGGATTAGAGTGTCTGTTGAATGACCAAAATGTAAACGTAAAAACAAACACTTGTAAAGCATACTGGTATTATTCGAATGACCTCCGCCACATACAAATATGGTCAGTGCGGACCAGATTCAAATCTGAAGAAATCATAGACAATCATAGACAATCATAGACAAATCATAGATTACAGTACAGCAGTTTAGTACAGTAGCACAGTACAGTATGGTACAGGACAGTCAAGTTTTATTCAGTAGAGTAGATTACAGTAGAGTACAGTTTAATTCAGTAGAGTACAGTACATTACAGTACAGTAAAAACAGTATAGTACAGTACAGTTTAGTTCAGTAAAGTACATTAGAGTAAAGTAGGGTACAATACAGTACAATACTGTACTCTGTTTCTTTACTGTACTCTGTGCTCTGTTTCTTTACTGTGCTCTGCTGCGGTGCTTTACTGTACAGTGGACAATGGACATTGAAATCAAGGCCGGTCCAAACCGGACCAAATCTGAACCAAACAGAGGTCTATGATTAGTTCCAATTTGGTCCGGACCAAGAATCAACGTCCTTGGACAATGAAATGAAAGCCGGTCCAGACTGCCCCCCCCAAAAATACGACCCCAAAAATATGGCCAAAAGACATCGCTATCGGTAAATGCTAAGTGGGAAGTGTAGGCCTATACTTGTTCACTACAGTACTCCCCACTAATCTAAAAGGAGGATACGTGGAATTCTGGGCTAGTAGGAGATTTCACCATATTGCTTAGGCTACCAGTCATGATGTTAAGGTCATAGCTGCCAACCCATTTCTGACACCAATGTAGCGACAGACAAACCCGGGTCGTGGCGTGAAAGGCAAACCCCATACTGGACCAATCATACACGTCTATATTTGGGTCAAATCAAGGCCAATCCGAACCAATCACAGGTGTCTTTTTTGGGGGGTCAAATCAGGGCCAATCCGAACCAATCACAGGTGTCTTTTTTGGGGGGTCAAATCAAGGCCAATCCGAACCAGTCACAGGTGTCTTTTTTGGGGGGTCAAATCAAGGCCAATCCGAACCAATCACAGGTGTCTTTTTTGGGGGGGTCAAATCAAGGCCAAATATAGAAGACAAATCAAGGCCAGTCCGGACAGCACCAACGAAACATAACACCACCGGTCAAGACAAGTCCAGAAGACATCGCCTAATGCTTAGTGGGCAGTTACATAGCAAGATTTAAATATTCCCCATGTAATGTTAACGGGGCTTCAACATGGTTGAAATAGAATGTTATAGTGTAGTGTAAATGCATCATAATGCAGAAACCTCAATGGCAACTAGGTAAATACATGGCTCTGATGGTAACTATAGGGGAGAATAATAACAACATGTTGTATCCATCCACTCCCAGAGACCAGCAGCAATCACCACTTGTCACACAGTACAACATCCGAGGCAGAAAGTGTAGACGCTGCCACACAGCCCATGATTTGAGTTATTCTGCAAAAACTTTTATTGAACAAAAGTATTATAATTCTCACCACGTCATTAGCGGCACAGTCCCGTAGGTTGGATCGAAATTATTCATATTACGTACCTCATCTTCTTCTGAATATATACATACAGTGGGAACAAGAATGAATTAACAATGCTCAATAACATTCAGATATATCAACTAGGAAAAGCTGAGAACCCCATGATCGACACATTGGTAAACAGACGCACAGAGCAAATCAAAACAACAGTCTAAGTACTCTTGAATTAGTGCCTGCCGTCAGCTACATAAACACATACAGTGCATTCAGAAAGTATTCAGACCCCTTGACTTTCACATTTTGTTCAGTTACAGCCTTATTCTAAAATTGATTCAATAGATATAAATCTACACACAATACCCCATAATGACAAAGCAAAAACAAGTTTTTAGAAATGTTTGCAAATGTAATACAAATAAAAAAACATTAATACCTTATTTACACAAGTATTCAGACCCTCCGCTACAAGACTGGAAACTGAGATCAGGTGCATCCTGTTTCCATTGATCATCCTTGAGATGTTTCAACAACTTGATTGGAGTCCATCTGTGGTAAATTAAATTGATTGGTCATGTTTTGGAAAGGCACAAACCTGTCTATGTGGTTCCACAGTTGACAGTGCATGTCAGGGGAAAAAAAGCCATGAGGTCGAAGGAATTGTCCGTAGAGCTCCAAGGCAGGATTGTGTCGAGGCACAGATCTGGGGAAGGGTACCAAAAAAAATGACTGCAGCATTGATTGTTCCCAAGAAAACAGTGGCCTCTATCACTCTTAAAAAGAAGAAGTTTGGAACCACAGAGACTCCTACCTAAAGACTCGCAGACCATGAGAAACAAGATTCTCTGGTCCGATTAAACCAAGATTGAACTCTATAGCCTGAATGCCAAGCATCATGTCTGGAGAAAACCTGGCACCATCCCTATGGTGAAGCAAGGTGGTGGCAGCATCATGCTGTGAGGATATTTTTCAGCGGCAGGGACTGGGAGACTAGTCATGATCAAGGGAAAGATGAACAGAGCAAAGTACAGAGAGATCCTTGATGAAAACCTGCTCCGGAGCGCTCAGGACCTCAGACTGGGGCGAAGGTTCACCTTCCAGCAGGACAACGACCCCTAAGCACACAGCCAAGACGACACAGGAGTGGCTTCGGGACAGGTTTCTGAATGTCCTTGAGTGAACCAGCCAGAGCCCGGACTTGAACTCGATCGAACATCTTTGGAGAGACCTGAAAATAGCTGTTCACAAACGCTCCTCATCCAACCTGACAGAGATTGAGAGGATCTGCAGAGAAGAATCCCCAAATACAGGAGAAACTCCCCAAATACAGGTGTGCCAAGCTTGTAGCGTCATACCCAAGAAGACTAGAGGCTGTAATCACTGTTTCAACAAACTACTGAGTAACGGGTCTGAATACTTGATTTCAGTTTTCAGTTTTTTATATTTAATATATTTACAAAAATGTCTACAAACCTGTTTTTACTTTGTCATTATGGGGGTGTGTAGATTGATGAGGGGGAAAAATAATTGAATATATTTTAGAATAAGTCTAATGTAACAAAATGTGGAAAATTCAAGGGGTCTGAATACTTTCTGAATGCACTGTATATAACCTTGAGAGTAAAACGCCCTGAAGACCTGATCTTCATTGGAAAACAGCACTAGGGCCGGGGAATGAGTGAGTGAGGAAGTACAGTAAGTGTCGTGTAGAGCTGGAGACAATCAAATAGAAGTAGTGTAGAGCTGGAGCCAATAGAACATCAGAACAGTAAGTGTCGCGTAGAGCTGGAAGCAATAGACTAGCAAAACAGTAATGCTGCTTTTGGACTGTAACACCAGCGTTACACTAGTTAGTGTATACAGCCTAATGTTATACTAGGGAAATTATGTTTCCATAGCTAGGACTGACAATGAAGATCTGTGAAGAACTGAATAAACAAACTCTGCATAATCAAAAACAGTTGCTTTGTGAGGTGTTAAAGTTCAGTTAGCCATGTATGTAAATGCCAGCTGAAAAGTACCTGTGGCCTGTTATTGGCCCCAAATGAGAGCAGGACCGCCGGAGCCATGGCCAAGTGAGACACGGGTGCCGGCCCGAGTAGAGGGAAACAGAAAAGTCTGAGCCTTGTGTGTAAAACACTGGTGACTGACTGGAAATGTGCCATAAGTGTAGTGTAGAGCTGGAGCCAATAGAAGAGCAATACAGTACGTGGTGTACATTGACAGACATTCAAACTCTCCACTCTTTTCAATTTGCTCTCTCGCTTTCTCCTACTTCTCCTCGATGATAGAGCGATGAAGAGGAGGTAGAGGTGGAAGAAAATGACTACAGTTCTGAGGAGGATGAAGGCAGAGAAGAGGAGAAAAGGCAAGAGGGTGTTTACAAATGGTCACTTAGTGAAGTCATTATTTCCTTTAGAAATCATCGGAACCTCTGGAGAGGGTTTTAAATTAGTTACAAAAATGTGGGAATTCCAAACAAACAGAAAACCTAAAACCAAAGAAAGGAAACAGAACCAAGACCAGCAATGTGACTAGGCTAAAACAGACTAAGTTATCTCCCCAAGTTCAGCATGTTGAGGATTGCTGGGATATGGGCATTTGGTGGAGTGCGTATGTGTGTGTGTATATGCATGTCTGAGTGCCTGTGTGTGTATATGTGTTCATGTATGTGTGTCACAGCAGAGGTTTGACCAGGTAGAGCTTGTCTCCGTGTTGGCTGGTGAAGATGGGGGCTTTCTTGTAGTGCTCCACCAGTTCATCAATGGAGCTGAACCTGCGCTGGCCGATACAGTAGACCTCCTCTGAACACTGCACCTTGAAGTGCTTGTTCTTCCCAGGTGCCTTCAGAGACACAGAGAAATCACTGGGCTAGAGGGAGAGAAAGGGAGAGTCAGTTCATTTACTCACCAATTTGTCTCCAACAAACATGCTTTCCTTTACTAACGCTACTCACTATCCACCAGCAGAGGGCGCCATGACTTCATTTATAAATCACAGGTCAATATTTCTGCTGTTCATGTGTGCAGATCTCTCCTATTCTCCAACGTATTATTCTACTCTTCCCTCCATCCTGCTCCCTTAACACTCCTTTCCTCCCACTATCCTCAATCATTCCTTCATCCTCTCTTCCCCCACTCACCGATGACTCGCTGTCCCGTATGAGGAAGTCCCCCTCCTTTCCCCTCTCGTTGAGGACCACTTCTGCCTGGTGTCTGGTCACCCCTCCATAGTACCAGTCCCTGCCTGCAAACTTGCCCACGATCGCCGGCCCCACGTAGCGGATCTGTGGGGAGCCAGGGGGCGACTGCGGCAGGGCGGGGAGCCCGGGAGGCCCGTCAGCATCATTCAGCACCAGCACGTAGTTCTTAGGCACTAGGCCCACCAGGCCTTGGGCGTTCCTGCAGCGCCACCACTCTGGGTCATTCTCTGGTTTCTCCACAACCTCCATCACCTCTCCCTTCTCAAAGTTCAGCTCTTCCTCCGTCACTGAGCTGAACGGGTAAATAGTCTGGACCAGATGGAGCGCACCACTTCCCTCTCCATCCCGGCCGCCACCACCTCCCGCCCGCCCGTTGGTCATCGTGGCCCCCCTGCCCTGCCCTGGATAACCTGGAGAGTCCCTTCCTCCTCCACCCCCTCGCCCTCTCTCTCTGTGGGGTCCTCCAGGACATAGTTGGAGGGGAACCAGCCCACACGACCTCCCTGACTGCCCCGCCACCAACCGTCACTGCACTTCTCCATCACCGTGACCCGGGACCCCTTGGCTAGGGTCAGCTCATCCTCGCGCTCCGCCATGTATGAGAACTTGACAACGGCCAGGATGGTGAGGTCGTAGATGCGTTCGGCACCGCCTCCTCCTCCTCCTCCCCCATTCCCATTGGAGGGGTACTCTGCATCCGTGCTAGGTGTGGGAGAGGCATCACGGGCACTCTGCTTCCTTCTGCCTTTACCCAGTCCTGAGAGAGAGGAGAGAGATGGGGGAGAAAGGAAGATAATCACTACATCAGTATGTTAAGCTAACATGACCTGACATTTTATTTAATTTTAGACAGCCAGTGAAAGACAGTCTGTTGTTGCCAGTGGAATGAATCAAAAGCATTTCAGGTTTCTTCTAGCAGGTGGCAGAAACTGGTACTACAACACCTGTGTAACCAAACACTAAATCTACATTTTTACATTTAGCAGACACTCTTGTCCAGAGCTACTTACAGGAGCAATTAGGGTTACGTGCCTTGCTCAAGGGCACAGACAGATTTTTCACATTGTCGGCTCGGGGATTCCTTTCGGCCCAACGCTCTGCCACCCCTGCCGCATATCTACAACCCAAGTCCTTTGATAAGTCATTAATCCAGTGGTACTGACAAAGCTTTGAGTAAATGAGGCAGTAGGAGACGAAGTGGATTTGTGTGTGTGGGCAGGGCAGCCTTAAGCTCCAGTGAGAGACCAGGCAGGAGTTAGGGTTGGGGGGGGGCAGGGCAGCCTTAAGCTCTAGTGAGAGACCAGGCAGGAGTTCGGGTTGGGGGGGGCAGGGCAGCCTTAAGCTCCAGTGAGAGACCAGGCAGGAGTTCGGGTTGGGGGCAGGGCAGCCTTAAGCTCCAGTGAGAGACCAGGCAGGAGTTAGGGTTGGGGGGGGGGGTGGGGGAGGACACTAATTGAGGCTGCAGGCTGTACTCTAGGCCCAGTGGAGATGTCAACACTTAAAATAGAAGATAGAGGACCTCCTCCTCAAAGAGCTGAGAGAGGGCAAGCACACACATACTATAGTTCACAATCACATACATACAGTACAAGATCAGACTCTACATACACATAAATTCTCTCTACCCACATACAGTAAATGCACCCAAGTGACAGACACACAGACACACTCCCTCGGTCACAACTGTTAGTGTATTTGTCACAACTCACATCTCCTCATTAAACCAGGTGTTCAGCACCACTCAGCTACCTGCGTCTCCACGCATCAAAAGGATGAAACTAGTGCATGCTGGCTGGGGAGGAAAGTGGAGCAGACAGGGTGTCTGGTGCGTGGCTCTGCTGTGGTCCTGACTGACAGGCAGGCAGGGGATCAAAGGTTCCTCTCCTCCTACCTGTCGCCTTGCCTCTTTCTGCACAACAAAAAGACAGCAGGCAGCAGCAACAACAAAGCGCTCGTCTCCTCCATGCTGCTTGGTAACCCGTCCCTGTAACCCACGTGGGAGCGCTGAGTTGTTCTGATGCGTTCAGCTGCCGGACCCAGGGAGACGGATGACTGGCATACAGATGTCTCGTAGCTCAGGTGGTTGATTGGAACATATCAGACAGACCTACATCCGGGCATCTCTTACTGTACGAGCCAATTACATCTGACTAATACAAATGTAGCCAAACATACTGCATAACTAAAGTAAGCACAATTACATTCCACTGCACACAAAAATTCCCAATGCTGTCATTTGTTTAGTCACAACACAGGGAAAAGTGACAAGTGTGTGTGTGTGTGTTGCAGTGTAGATAGAGCTAGGTCACATCTGTTTAGATGACTGTGTGAGTTAACTCAGGAAGTTATGGGGTTCACACAGAGTGGCACTAAACTTTCCTGCTGTTTTGTTGTGTGAGAGCGGAGATGGGAGCAGGAGAGGAGTCCCTTGGCAGCTGTTACTAACACACAGACGACCAGACATCACAGGGCAGAGCTGACAGAAAGAGCTGACAGAAAGAGCTGACAGAAAGAGCTGACAGAAAGAGCTGACAGAAAGAGCTGACAGAAAGAGCTAACAGAAAGAGCTGACAGAAAGAGCTGACAGAAAGAGCTGACAGAAAGAGAGAAGGAAAAAGACAAAGGTATGGGCTAATGCAAACAAGACAGAAATATTGAACAGACCATAATGTTTAATAGAATAGTCGAGGTCCATGTAAAACAAGGGTTATGTGAGAGGCTTGTTTTTCAGAGCGCCTGAGAAGTGACGACTGTGAAGGAAACATAAGACACCACAAACATACATCACACACGGAGTGAACAAAACACCTTCCTAATATTGAGTTGCACCCACTTTTAGCCTCAGAACAGCCTCAATTTGTCAGGGCCTGGACTCTACAAGGTGTCACATGCGTTCCATAGGGATGCTGGCGTTCCATAGGGATGCTGGCGTTCCATAGGGATGCTGGCCCATGTTGACGCCAATGCTTCCCACAGTTGTCAAGTTGGCTGGATGTTCTGGGGGTGGTGTACCATTCTCGATACAGACGCTTAAGAATGAAAGACCCATCTCAATTGTGGGAAATTCCTTTAACCTGTCTCCTCCCTTACACTGAGTGAAGTGGATTTAACAGGTGACATCAATAAGGGATCATAGCTTTCACCCGGTCAGCTTGTCATGGAAAGAGCATACAGTGTCTCACCCTCTGTGTGCTATTTCAAACAGTACGTAATCATCTTCGTGTGTGTGTGTTTTTTGCAAATGTATATATAAAAAAATATATCACATTTCCATAAGTATTCAGACCCTTTACACAGTAATTTGTTGAAGCACCTTCAGCGGTGGTTACAGCCTCGAGTCGTTTTGGGTATGACGCTACAAGCTTGGCACACCTGTATATGGGGAGTTTCTCCCATTCTTCTCTGCAGATCTTATCAAGCTCTGTCAGGTTAGATGGGAGCATCGCTGCACAGCTATTTTCAGGTCTCTCCAGAAATGCTCGATCGGGTTCAAGTCAATCGGGTTATTGTCCTGTTGGAAGGTGAACCTTCGACCCAGTCTGAGGTCCTGAGTGCTCTGGAGCAGGTTTTCATCAATGATCTCTCTGTACTTTGCTCTGTTAATCTTTTCCTCGATCCTGACTTCCAGTCCCTGCCCACAGCATGATGCTGCCACCACCACGCTTCACCGTAGGGATGGTGCAAGGTTTCCTCCAGTTGTGACGCTTGGCATATAGGTCAAATAGTTCTCTTGTTTTTCGTCTGCCAGAGAATCTTGTTTCTCATGGTCAGAGTCCTTTACGTGCCTTTTGGCAAACTCCAAGTGGCTTCTGTCATGTGACTTCTACTGGGGAGTGGCTTCTGTCATGTGACTTCTTCTGGGGAGTGGCTTCTGTCATGTGCCTTCTACTGGGGAGTGGCTTCTGTCATGTGCCTTTTACTGGGGAGTGGCTTCCGTCTGGCCACTCTACCATAAAGACCTGATTGGTGGAGTGCTGCAGAGTTGGCTGTCCTTTGAAAGGTTCTCCCATCTCGACACAAGGCTTGGTTTTTGCTCTGACATGCACTGTCAACTGTGAGACCTTATATAGACAGGTGTGTGCCTTTCCAAATCATGTCCAATCAATTGAAAAGACCACAGGTGGACTCTAAATCAAGTTGTAGACTCATCTCAAGGATGATCAATATAAACAGGAAGCACCTGAGCTCAGTTTCTAGTATCATAGCAAAGGGTCTGTTATTTTTATTTTGCCAACATTTTTGCAAAATAAACCTGTTTTTGCTTTGTCATTATTGGGTATTGTGTGTAGATTGAGGAAATGTATTTATACATTTTGAATAATGCTGTAATGTAACCAAATGTGGAAAAAGGGAAGGGGGTCGGAAAACTTTCCAAATGCACTGTGTGTGTGTGTGTGTGTGTGTGTGGCCCCACTTGATGTGACCCAACTTGAATGCTCTCCTCCGGGGTCTACTTCAAGCCATCCCGTGGAGAGACTATGCTGTCGACTGTCACAGGATAGAGAGCAGAGATATGCAGGGAACAGCAGACATAAAACTCCCCTGAGACCCACACAGCTCAGCTGAATCGTGCGCACGCACACACTTTCTTTTGCTCTCGCTCATTTCCACTTCAAGGCTCTGGCCTGCTGGTTGGCAGGGGAACAGTCTCAATTCACTCCTCCCACACTCCCTCTCCTTCCATCCCTCCATTCTTTCACCGCCCTGAACACAGAGACCTCATTCAGCCCTGGAGCCTGACCCAGGAGACTCCTACCTCAGCATGTCTTTATAAGAACCCAGAGGGGCATCAGAGGTTGGCATACCAATACACAGGACCACCTGACGGGGTCACAGGGAGCAGTACAATGAAACCCAGGGGAGTCAGAGGTAATATAGTAACAGGTGTTATGAGAGGTAGTGGATGAGGTAAGCCCCCCCCCCCACTTTCAGCACTTGCAGAAACACTATACATCCAACCCATAAATCATCATCATCATCACCATTGTAGTTTGCATACTGCTACAAATGAGAAGCTATTAACAGTTAACAAGCACTTTAAAAAAGAAATGGTCATATATTTTCCATTTCCTGCACTGTAAGGTTACCGCCTGTCATAACATTATGTTAGCAGGGTGCTATTAACACAAAGCACTACTGTAGCTCAGCGCCCAGTCTATAAAACAGTCCATAAACGTCCAGCTGTTTATGTCTTCACAAACATTATGGGCAGGCAGCGTTGGCACGGTGACAGTGTGTACTGTGCACCCTGTAAATCTGTCAGATGGACTAAAGCCAAGGGAACCATTTTGATTCAGTCTGGAGATCATTGGTTTCCCTGTATTGGCCTGCAGTAGGTGTCACTGGATGAGTGAGCACAGCCATTTTGGATGTCTGGGGAGATGGTTACCCTGTATTGGCCTGCAGAGTCTGTCAATGGCAAAGACATTTTGGATGACTGGGGAGATGGTTACCCTGTATTGGCCTGCAGAGTCTGTCAATGGCACAGCCATTTTGGATGACTGGGGAGATGGTTACCCTGTATTGGCCTGCAGAGTCTGTCAATGGCACAGCCATTTTGAGTCAGTGTTGCTGAGCTTCTATTCCATTCAAGAAGAGCAAAGAGGAACCCAGTCCAACCATAACCTATTGAGCGCTGACTTCACACACACACACACACACACACACACAGAACCGATTCAAAATAAGACACATTAGAAGTTACTGCCAAGCCCGAATCTTAACTATCCGAGTACAGATTCATGATCAAATACAACATATTGAAATGCTAGGGGTTGAATAGGAACCTGGGCATAATGTATAACTCAATAACAGACGGGGATGATTTGTTGTTTCCGTGGTTTCGCCACGGGCTGTAACACCATTAGGCTGGTGAGTGGAGCACTGTTCAATGCTCTAATGGATGGCTGGATGGGGAACAGCATGGCTGTGTTAGGGGCCACACTACAACAATGGTTAGGTTCACTGGCCTGCACACATGACTCATCCTTTAATGGAATATGCAGACACACTTCCCTTTAATTATGGATACACTCATAGTGGTGTCAGAATAACAGAGTACAGGGGATAACAGAGTGAGATTAGAATGTTTGTTGAATGATGGCTCAGTGCCTCAAGGGCAGGGATGGGTAACTGGCCCTCGGATAAAACACATTTTTAGGGAGGTGGGGTTGGGGGAGAACTCAGTCGGGGTCTCAACTTACTGTTGCGAGTTGAATAGTAGAATACTAAAAGTGCCATTTGGAAATGAGGCTGTGCATCAGCAGTTCTCCTCTTGTTTTGTCAGTCACTGACAGTCACTCAATTAGCCCATGCCAGCTACATTTGTTTTTAGATTGCCAAGTTCGTTTAGTGGCCAGTTATCTAAACTGGATATCATGCTTGAATTACTGTACGGGGTGGTCCCATTGATTTTGTTGGTCTAACTCATATCATATTAAAAAATGCAAACATTTCTCTCCCACCTATGGGGACACCCCGGACGGTAATTAGGCAAAATGTGTAGAATTGCGTGAAATTAGTTACATTTAGCTAAATCTTCTCTCCGCCCCATGGCAAAATGTGTAGAATTGTGTGAAATTAGTTACATTTAGCTAAATCTTCTCTCCGCCCCATGGCAAAATGTATAGAATTGTGTGAAATTAGTTACATTTAGCTAAATCTTCTCTCCGCCCCATGGCAAAATGTATAGAATTGTGTGAAATTAGTTACATTTAGCTAAATCTTCTCTCCGCCCCATGGCAAAATGTGTAGAATTGTGTGAAATTAGTTACATTTAGCTAAATCTTCTCTCCGCCCCATGGCAAAATGTGTAGAATTGTAGCAAATGTTCTTTAAAACTGCAATGCTGTCTCTACACCCCATGGAAAAATGTGTAGAATTGCATGAAATGTATATTTTTGCTCGTAATGTGTGTGTGTGTGTGTGTGGGTGTGGGGGGGTACGCTGACCCACAAGCAAATGCAGCCCCTCATGATTGAAAGGTTCAAAGTTGCCCATCCGTGCTCTAGGATTATGTGAAAAGTTCTTATTGATAGTTATTAAAGATCTGAGCATGTCGCACACAACCACACACAACGTGCTGCTGGTGAATGAAAGTGCCAGGCTGTGCCGTGTTGGCCCACACAGTCTCATGGAGCTCCTTTTGGGGGCAGAGGTCCACGGAGCAGAGAGGAATCCCTGTGACAGTAACAGACTCTACCCATCCCCTCGCATAGCCTCCCCTCCCCTCACTCTGCCCTCCCCTGCACTCCCTCACTCTGCCCTCCACTCCCCTCACTCTGCCCTCCACTCCCCTGCCCACTCTGCCCTCCCCTCCCCTCCCCACTCTGCCCTCCACTTCCCTCCCCTCCACTCCCCTCACTCTCCGCTCCGCTCCCCTCACTCTGCCCTCCCCTTCCCTCCCCTCCACTCCCCGCTCCGCTCCCCTCACTCTGCCCTCCCCTTCCCTCCCCTCCACTCCCCTCACTCTCCGCTCCGCTCCCCTCACTCTGCCCTCCCCTTCCCTCCCCTCACTCTCCGCTCCGCTCCCCTCTCCGCTCCCCTCACTCTGCCCTCCCCTTCCCTCCCCTCACTCTGCCCTCCCCTTCCCTCCCCTCACTCTCCCCTCACTCTGCCCTCCACTCCGCTCCCCTCACTTTGCCCTGCTCTCCCCTCCCATCACTCCGCCCTGCTCTCCCCTCCCATCACTCCGCCCTGCTCTCACAGACTCTCTCTTTCTCTGTATGTTTGTGTCTCTGTCTCTCTCTTTGTAAACTTCACACTCTCTCTCTAACCAGCAGCAGATATTCAAACCCAGCGGTTTACAAATTCCATTAATGTCTGTTGACAGTCTACAAACAAGATTTAATTGAATTACTCACAACTGACAGGAACAATAAGGCGTGTGTGCTCAGCTTCATATGTTTCTCTCTTTGAAGCAGGCAAGAAATATTGACTGATTCCTGAAATTTGCAGTTCAGAAAATGTACAGTGGGACAAAAAAGTATTTAGTCAGCCACCAATTGTGCAAGTTCTCCCACTTAAAAAGATGAGACCTGTAATTTTCATCATAGGTACACTTCAACTATGACAGACAAAATGAGGGAAAAAAAATCCAGAAAATCACATTGTAGGATTTTTAATGAATTAATTTGCAAATTATGGTGGAAAATAAGTATTTGGTCAATAACAAAAGTTTATCTCAATACTTTGTTATATACCCTTTGTTGGCAATGACAGAGGTCAAACGTTTTCTGTAAGTCTTCAAGGTTTTCACACACTGTTGCTGGTATTTAGGCCCATACCCCCATGCAGATCTCCTCTAGAGCAGTGATGTTTTGGGACTGTTGCTGGGAAACACGGACTTTCAAATCCCTTCAAAGATTTTCTATGGGGTTGAGATCTGGAGACTGGCTAGGCCACTCCAGGACCTTGAAATGCTTCTTACGAAGCCACTCCTTTGTTGCCCGGGCGGTGTGTTTGGGATCATTGTCATGATGAAAGATCCAGCCACGTTTCATCTTCAATGCCCTTGCTGATGGAAGGAGGTTTTCACTCAAAATCTCACGATACATGGCCCCATTCATTCTTTCCTTTACACGGATCAGTCGTCCTGGTCCCTTTGCAGAAAAACAGCCCCAAAGCATGATGTTTCCACCCCCATGCTTCACAGTAGGTATGGTGTTCTTTGGATGCAACTCAGCATTCTTTGTCCTCCAAACACGATGAGTTGAGTTTTTACCAAAAAGTTATACTTTGGTTTCATCTGACCATATCACATTCTCCCAATCTTCTTCTGGATCATCCAAATGCTCTCTAGCAAACTTCAGATGGGCCTGGACATGTACTGGCTTAAGCAGGGGGACACGTCTGGCACTGCTGGATTTGAGTCCCTGGCGGCATAGTGTGTTACTGATGGTAGGCTTTGTTACTTTGGTCCCAGCTCTCTGCAGGTCATTCACTAGGTCCCACCGTGTGGTTCTGGGATTTTTGCTCACCGTTCTTATGATAATTTTGACCCCAGGGGGTGTGCTCTTGCATGGAGCCCCAGATCAAGGGAGATTATCAGTGGTCTTGTAGGTCTTCCATTTCCTAATTATTATAGTGGAGTTTGGAGTGTGACTGTTTGAGGTTGTGGACAGGTGTCTTTTATACTGATAACAAGTTCAAACAGGTGCCATTAATACAGGTAATGGGTGGAGGACAGAGGAGCCTCTTAAAGAAGAAGTTACAGGTCTGTGAGAGCCAGAAATATTGCTTGTTTGTAGGTGACCAAATACTTATTTTCCACCATAATTTGCAAATAAATTCATTAAAAACCTACAATGTGATTTTCTGGATTTTTCTTCTCATCTTGTCTGTC
Source organism: Oncorhynchus nerka (assembly GCF_034236695.1). Lineage (NCBI taxonomy): Eukaryota > Metazoa > Chordata > Actinopteri > Salmoniformes > Salmonidae > Oncorhynchus > Oncorhynchus nerka. The sequence continues at coordinate 21,650,742 of NC_088396.1, forward strand.
ATAATTTAAGTGTACCTATGATGAAAACTACAGGCATCTCTCATCTTTTTAAGTGGGAGAACACAATTGGTGGCTGACTAAATACTTTTTTGGCCCACTGTATGTATAAGAAAGTATAAAAAAAGTTACTGAAAAATAAGATCAGTGGAATAAGGAGACAGAGAGATGGAACATGCAAGAGTTTCTCTCCAGTCTCCACCAGCCATTTGATAACCCTAGCACACACACACACTAATGTGAGGACCTACAGACACCAAGGTGTGGCAGCTCAGAGCGATGGCCAACTGAACACAGTCCTTGGGTTGCTGGTGGAGAACTCCTCTAAAATAGCACAAAGGCTCACATCCACACACCCGACCCCGGTACCAGACCCTGTCAGACAGAGACTGAGTCAGGGCGGGATGAGACACACAACCCCAGTACCAGACCCTGTCAGACAGAGACTGAGTGAGGGCGGGATGAGATACACAACCCCGGTACCAGACCCTGTCAGACAGAGACTGAGTGAGGGCAGGATGACACACAACCCCGGTACCAGACCCTGTCAGACAGAGACTGAGTGAGGGCGGGATGAGATACACAACCCCGGTACCAGACCCTGTCAGACAGAGACTGAGTGAGGGCGGGATGAGATACACAACCCCAGTACCAGACCCTGTCTTACAGAGACTGAGTGAGGGCGGGATGAGACACAACCCCGGTACCAGACCCTGTCAGACAGAGACTGAGTGAGGGCGGGATGAGACACAACCCCGGTACCAGACCCTGTCTTACAGAGGCTGAGTGAGGGCGGGATGAGACACAACCCCGGTACCAGACCCTGTCAGACAGAGACTGAGTGAGGGCAGGATGACAGGATGACACACAACCCCGGTACTGAGTGAGGGCGGGATGAGACACACAACCCCAGTACCAGACCCTGTCAGACAGAGACTGAGTGAGGGCAGGATGACACACAACCCCGGTACCAGACCCTGTCTGAGACAGATGAGACACACAACCCCAGTACTGACCCTGTCAGACAGAGACTGAGTGAGGGCGGGATGAGACACAACCCCGGTACCAGACCCTGTCAGACAGAGACTGAGTGAGGGCAGGATGAGACACACAACCCCAGTACCAGACCCTGTCAGACAGAGACTGAGTGAGGGCAGGATGAGATACACAACCCCGGTACCAGACCCTGTCAGACAGAGACTGAGTGAGGGCGGGATGAGACACAACCCCAGTACCAGACCCTGTCTTACAGAGACTGAGTGAGGGCGGGATGAGACACACAACCCCAGTACCAGACCCTGTCAGACAGAGACTGAGTGAGGGCGGGATGAGACACAACCCCGGTACCAGACCCTGTCAGACAGAGACTGAGTGAGGGCGGGATGAGACACACACACAATTCAGGATAGATGCAAAGAATGAATTCATGCATTTCTAGCTGGAGTTTAGAGGAGGATGAAAAAATAGAGGCGGACGGAGTCAAGAGACGCTCCACTCTTCTCTGCTGATAAACTACCAACTACCAACGACCTCTCCATCTTCAGCACTTCTCACCCAGCCCCACCCTTCTCACCCAGCCCCACCCTTCTCACCCAGCCCCACCCCTCCCACCCAACCCCACCCCTCCCACCCAGCCCCACCCTTCTTACCCAGCCCCACCCTTCTTACCCAGCCCCACCCTTCTTACCCAGCCCCACCCCTCTTACCCAGTGTGTCTTTGAGGTTCTTGACCAGCGATGCCTTCTTCACCAGGCTGTTCTTGCGCTCCACATAGTTAGAGGGGACGTAGCCTGTCTGGTTGGAGGCGTTCCTCACCCTCCACCACGTCTTGCTGTCGTCCAGCAGGGTGAGCCGCTCATTCTTCCGGATGTCAAGTTCCTGGTCCTGCTGGGCCGTGTAGTCCCACTTGGCTACAACTGTCACCTCCTCCATCATTTTTCATGGAGTCCCCCTGGCAGGGGGGTGGAAAGGAGAGGGAGAGATGGAAAGTTACACATCGACCCCAAATAAGACGAGAGACAGAAAGACAGAGGGTTGTCTAAATGTTAGCCAAAGCATTAGCCACCTATTATCACGGGAATGTGCGATGAACTGATCTTAATGCTAGAAATAAATTAACGATGAGACAATTATGGTAATGGGGAGATAAGTGTGTGAGAGATTGAAAAAAAAGCAGAAAAGCACACGAATATATAGAAATCATACTAATGTAATCCTCTCTCCATTTCACACACGCCAGAATTACGACGTCAGATAAGATAAATCACTACTACATTCACATTAGATCATCAGCTTTACCATCTAACTACAGACCACATCTATCCAATCACACCGCAGGCATGAGGGCACTGCTTAGTGTGTGTGTGTGTGTATGTGTGAGTGACAGGGATTAAGCATGCTCTATTTCACAGTGCAGGAGAGGAGTCAGGTGAACACAGTTTTACAGCACCACCTTAGCTACTCTGTGTTAGCACGAGAATGTAAATGAAAGTGTGTGTGCATGTATGCGCGCATCCGTACATGTACGTACAGTATTCAGACCCGTTCGCTTTTTCCACATTTTTACGTTACAGTCTTATTCTAAAATGGAGGAAAATGTTGTTGTTTTTTTAAACATTTGCGAATATATTACAAATAAAAACTGAAAAATCACATTTACGTAAGTATTCAGTGCTTTGTTCACGCACCGTTGGCAGTGAATACAGCCTTGAGTCTTCTTGGGTATGAAGCTACAGGCTTGGCACACCTGTATTTGGGGAGATTCTCCCATTCTTCTCTGCAGATCCACTCAAGCTCTGTCACATTGCATTGGCAGCGTCCCTGCACAGCGGTTTTCAGGTCTCTCCAGAGATGTTAGATCAGGTTCAAGTCCGGGCTCTGGCTGGGCCACACAAGGACATTCAGAGACTTGTCACGAAGCCACTCCTGCGTTGTCTTGGCTGTGTGCTTAGGGTCATTGCCCTGTTGGAAGGTGAACCTTTGCCCCAGTCTGAGGTCCTGAGAGATCTGGAGCAGGTTTTCATCAAGAATCTCTCTGTACTTTGCTCGTTCATTTTCCCCTCGATCCTGACTAGTCTCCCAGCACCTGCTGCTAAAAAAACATCCCTACAGCATGATGCTACCACTACCATTCTTCTCCATACCTGACACTTGGAAATCAGGCCAAAGTGTTCAATCTTGGTTTCATTAGACCATAGAATCGTGTTTCTCATGGTTTAAGAGTCCTTTAGGTGCCTTTTGGCGAACTCCAAGCGGCTGTCATGTGCCTTTTAGTGAGGAGTTGCTTCCGTCTGACCACTCTACCATAAAGGCCTGATTGGTAGAGTGCTGCAGAGATGGTTGTCCTTCTGGAAGGTTCTCCCATCTCCACAGAGGAACTCTTGAGCTCTGTCAGAATGACCATCAGGTCCTTGGTCACCTACCTGAACAAGGCTCTTCTCCCCCGATTGCTCAGTTTGGCCGAGCGGCCAGCTCTAGGAAGAGTCTTGGTGGTCTAAACTTCTTCCATTTAAGAGCGATGGAGGACAGTGTGTTCTTAGGGACCTTCAATGCTGCAGAAACTATTTGGTACCCTTCCCTAGATCAGTGCCTCGACACAATCCTGTCTCGGAGCTCTATGGACTCCAATCAAGTTGTAGAAACATCAAGGATTATCAATGGAAACAGGATGCACCTGAGCTCAATTTCGAAGTCGCATAACAACATGTCTGAATATTTATGTAAATTAGGTATGTTTTTTACTTTAAATAAATTGTGGAAAAGGTCAAGGGGTCTGAATACTCTCTGAATGCACTGCGTGTGTGCCTGTATGTGTGAGCGGCTGTATGTGTGAGCGGCTGTGTGCATGCGATGAGCACTATATTATTTGTATAGTAATAAAAAGCACCAACAAGAACTTAAATCATTGTGAATCCAGCACAATCCCAGGCTGGATGTGCTCAGTCTAACAGTTCTGTCCCGTCAAGCCCTCTGACAGCCTAAGGATATTCTCTGGGTCCCACAGTGCCAGTGGAACGAAAAGCATCCTCACAATTCAGTGTCTATGTGAGAACGTACACTAACGTTCAAAAGTTTGGGGTCACTTCGAAAGAAAAGCACATTTTTGTCCAGTAAAATATCATAAAATTGATCAGAAATGCAATGTAGACATTGTTAATGTTGTAAATGACTATTGTAGCTGGAAACAGCTGATTTTCTAGAATATCTAGGCGTACAGAGGCCCATTATCAGCAACCATCACTACTGTGTTCCAATGGCACTTTGTGTTAGCTAATCCAAGTTTATCATTATAAAACCCTTTTGCAATTATGTTAGCACAGCTTAAAACTGTTATTCTGAATAAAGAAGCAACACAACTGGCCTTCTTTAGACACTGGACAGAGGAACTCTGCCTAGAAGGCCAGCGTCCCAGCGTCCCCTCTTCACTGTTGACGTTGAGTCTGGTGTTTTGAGGGGTACTATTTAATGAAGCTGCCTGTTGAAGACTTGTGAGGTATCTGTTTCTCAAACTAGACAGTCTAATGTACTTGTCCTCTTGATCAGTTGTGCACCGGGGCCTCCCACTCCTCTTTCTATTCTGGTTAGAGCCAGTTTGTTCTGTGAAGGGAGTAGTACACAGCGTTGTACAAGATCATCAGTTTCTTAGCAATTTCTCGCATGGAATAGCCTTCATTTCTCAGAACAAGAATAGACTGCCGAGTTTCAGAAGAAAGGTATTCGTTTCTAGCCATTTTGACCCTGTAATCGAACCCACAAATGCGGATGCTCCAGATACTCAACTAGTCTAAAGAAGGACAGTTTTATTGCTTCTTTAATCAGGACAACAGTTTTCAGCTGTGCTAACATAATTGCAAAAGGGTTTTCTAATGATCAATTAGCCTTTTAAAATTATAAACTTGGATTAGCTAACACAACATGCCATTGGAACACAGAAGTGATGGTTGCTAATAATGGGCCTCTGTACGCCAATGTAGATATTCCTTTTTTTTTCTTATCTGCCATTACCAGCTACAATAGTAATTTACAACATTGTCCACACTGTATTTCTGATCAATTTGATGTTATTTAAAATGGACAAAAAATTTGCTTTTCTTTTCTTTTTAACCTCTTAAGTCGACCCTCTACTTTTTTGAACATTCTGTTAAAAATCGCGCAACATTTCAGCGCCCTGCTACTCATGCCAGGAATATAGTATATGCATTTGCTTAGTCTGTGTGGATAGAAAACACTCAGACGTTTAAAAAACTGGTTAAATCACTGCTGTGGCTTTACCAGAACGGCATTTACATCGAAAAGCACAGGAAAAACTGATCACTGAAAATGGGAAAATATATCCATGCGCCACTTGAACCCATTGATAAAGGTGAACCACAATTAATTGACTGAGGTTGCAGTACCTACAGCTTCCACACGGTGTCTAGAGTCTTGTCATTTCCCTTCGAGTTTTTTCTTGGTCAAACACATGCAGGACACCGTATCTCCTCCGGTCTAGGACCGGATATTTTCGTTGAGTTTCTAGCCGGACATTTTTCCAGACGGACAGCTAATGATCTTTACATCGCCTCCTGATGAATTTTATCGCTTATTAACGTTTACTAATACCTAAAGTTGCATTACAAACGTATTTCAAGTGTTTTGTGAAAGTTTATCGTCGACTTTTTGAATTTTAAAAAATGACGTTACGTTTGAAACGATGTTTTTTTTTCGTTTATCACACAGTCTACATATAACGATATCTAGGCTTTATATGGACCGATTTAATCGAAATAAAGACCCAAATAGTGTTTATGGGACATCTAGGAGTGCCAACAAAGAAGATGGTGAAAGGTAATGAATGTTTTCTATTTTATTGTGCGGTTTGTGTAATGCCGAAATGCTAATTATTTTGTTTACGTCCCCTGTGGGTCTTTTGGGGTGTTGCATGCTATCAGATAATAGCTTCTCATGCTTTCGCCGAAAAGCATTTTAAAAATCTGACTTGTTGCCTGGATTCACAACGAGTGTAGCTTTAATTCGATACCCTGCATGTGTATTTTAATGAACTTTTGAGTTTTAACTAATACTATTAGCATTTAGCGTGGCGCATTTGCATTTCCAGAGCTCTAGTTGGGACGCAAGCGTCCCGAGTAGAAGCAACAGGTTAAAGGACATTTCTAAGTGACCCAAATGTTTGAACGGTAGAGTTCAACCACTGCAGATGGGAAACTGAACATTCAAATAGATTAAGGAAGCGTTGCCTAGTTAACATGAAACAGCGATGATCACTAAGAGGAAAAAAGAATGAATGTTCTCCAATAGTCAACATTGTCCAACTGTTAAAGGAGAACACTAAACTTAAAGTTAACTTGGGATGGGCATTTTAAATGATTTCACTATAAGAACATCATGAATAATTTTATGATATCCAGATCGTATAAATATTAGGGATGCACGATATATCGGTGAACATATCGGAAATTGGCCGATATTAGCTAAAAATTCCAACATCGGCCCGATATCTAGTTTAACGCCAATGTGCAAAACCAATGTCAAAGCTGACGTCCATACCTATATATCGTAAGTACATGACGTAATGACGTCATGTAAAATGTTGCGCTACACGTGCAACACAGCATTCCTAAACTAGCCCACAATGTCTGCTGTGAGGATCGAGCAGTCAACAAGTTGAGCAGTCATTTGAAAGAGTAAGAACATTTCAGCGAGACAACTCAAAGTTGAAATCCATTAATGGCAAGATAATGGAATTCATTGCCCTTGACAATCAACCGTTCTCTGTCGTGGGTGAAGTTGGCATTCGCCGACTGGTCAAGCACCGGTACACACTACCAAGTGAGCTATTTTTCAGATGTTGCCCTCCCGGAGTTACACAGTAATAGCGTCACTGCTGACATTTGCACCAGCAATGTCAACCCCATGAGCATGCTGAGTCTGACAGCACAGTGGGTCCATGGGGATTTCCTACTGAGGAAAGCCGTATTGCTCAATAATATGCTGCTTCTCATACCGCTGCTGCCATTTCAATGGCATTTGAGAACATGTCTGAAACTTGGAAACATGAACACACTAGCTAGCTCCATTCAAACAACGGACTGGAGAAATAAGCTCATCAATTGTGCCTGCAGCAGACGTGATACCCTCTGTCATGGCATTGAAACGCCTGCTCAACAAAAATGCAGACACAATTACATTGACCCCTCCATTTGTTTTTACACTGCTGCTACTCTCTGTTTATTATCTATGCATAGTCACTTCACCTCTACCTACATGTTCACATTACCTCTAAAGCTGTACCCCCGCACATTGACTCGGTACCAGTACTCGCTGTATATAGCCTCGTTATTGTGTTACTATTTATAATGTTTTACTCTAGTTTCTTTAGTAAATATGTTCTTAACCAACAGTGCAGTTCAAGAAAAGTTAAGGGCTTATAACATTTCACGGTAAGGTCTACACTACACATGTTGTATTCCGCGCATGTGACGTATAAAGTTCGATTTGATTTGAAACAGGGTTTACGTGAAATGTTACATACATAGCTGGACAAGATGGAAACGGACACAGTGACAGTGCGCACCGAGGAAGAGAAGCCAGGAACAGACAGCTGAAACTTCACTGCTTGACATGCATGATGAAATCCTGGTTGAGAATGAAACAACTGAACAAATGAACAACGAAACAGCAAAGCAAGTAAGGGATAAAAATAGGTTTTGCTGGTAATGGGGACATGGGTAAATGCCAACAAAATAACTTTTTGGTCAGCGTGTGTGTAACCTTTATTTAACTAGGGAAGTCAGTTAAGAACAAATACTTATTTACAATGACGGCCTACCCAGGGCAAACCCAGACGACGCTGGGCCAATTGTGTGCCGCACTATAGGACTCCCAATCACGGCTGGATGTGATACAGCCTGGATTCGAACCAGGGACTGTAGTGACGCCTCTTGCACTGAGATGCAGTGCCTTAGACCGCTGCGTCCATGTGTAACTATTTAACTGTACTAGAACGCTTAAAAGGCTGCTCAAATTTTAAATATTGGTTATCGGTATCGTTTTTTGGGGGGGAGGCAAGGAAAATATTGGGTAATATTGGTGCATCACTAATAATATATATATTCCTTTGCACTTCAATTGGGACTTACTTGCAAGACTCAGGAGAGGCACTCTGCTTGTTGTTTCAGTACAGATGGGTGGGGGAGGGGCACAATAGAAGCAGGTGTGTCTCACAAGGAGAGAGAGAGAAAGTAGCCAAACCAACTCGCTCATGTTATCTAGACAAACTTGTTGCTGCAATAGATTAACATCTCATCTGGTAGTGTCTATCTTGACTGCATCAAATCCATGCATAGAATCCAGGCTAGCTACACTATCTAGCTAAATGAGTTAGCCAGCTAGCGAGACTAATGGAGTCTATTTTGTCTGCTCTCACCGCATTCTTGTCTACAACAACTTCATTCATATTAAACAGCCTATCTGTTGGTTGATCCTTGTAGCCTACCCCTTCTCATTTAGCCAACGTATTATCGTAATTCCATTTGGCATTGATTGGAAATCTCCCACTTCACTTGCCACACATGGAGCCTCTGACGGTAGTGTTGCTTTGCTTGACTCACAATAACTAGATACGTACATGAATAGCCTACCGATACGTATTTTTTAAATGGGGTGAGCTACATTCAAACAGTTTAATAATAATGTCTAATATCATGGTTTAGCCATGTTTGTAGAAATGTCACATAGACCATTTTATTTTAGACAAACCTGTTTTAGTAAAGAACAGACAGAACAGACAGAACAGACAGAACAGAGACACACACACACACACACACAGCAATAAATGACAAAACATCCAGTCCCACAAAAGAGACACTAGGGATCACACATTTCCTTTCTCATTTCGTCTTCTACACTTTATTCTTTAATGAGGGCAATTCACAGATGAAGCTCCGCCACAAAGGACCGTATAACTCACGAGAAGAGTAGCCACACAATTACACCACATAAAAGATTCCATTACCGCTGGAAAGATAAATATCTTCAGATATAGACCACTGTATTTCATAAATGCAAATGGATTACTCCGAGACTCGGGCGTTTAACACAGGATATTAAACTCCTCTCCACAGAGAGGCTGAAGAAATTCTACACAACTATCCCCTATGAATGCTATCCACGACAGGCTCATCTCTTAATGCAGTGTCTACGGGTGTTTTAGCTAAATGTGTGGGCATTTGGGGCAGCAGGTAGCCTAGTGGTTAGAGCGTTGGACTTGTAACCGAAAGGTTGCAAGATCAATTCCCCAAATCTGTCGTTCTGCCCCTGAACAAAGCAGTTCCTAGGCTATCATTGAAGATAAGAATTTGTTCTTAACTGACTTGCTTAGTTAAATAAAGGTAAAATATAAATATAATTTATAGTATATCAGACCTCCTACTGTCACACTAGACTCTTGTCACAGCCTCTGGAGTAGAGGTCGACCGATTATGATTTTTCAACGCCGATACCGATTATTGGAGGGCCAAAAAAGCCGATACCGATTAATCTGCCGATTTTGTTTTAGTTATTTATTTGTAATAATGACAATTACAACAATACTGAATGAACACTTATTTTAACTTAATATAATACATCAATAAAATCAATTTAGCCTCAAGTAAATAATGAAACATGTTCAATTTGTTTTAAATAATGCAAAAACAAAATGTTGGAGAAGAAGTGCAATATGTGCTATGTAAGAAAGCTAACGTTTCAGTTCCTTGCTCAGAACATGAGACAATATGAAAGCTGGTGGTTCCTTTTAACATGAGTCTTCAATATTCCCAGGTAAGAAGTTTTAGGTTGTAGTTATTATAGGAATTATAGGACTATTTCCCTCTATAGCATTTGTATTTCATTAACCTTTGACTATTGGATGTTCTTATAGGCACTTTAGTATTACCAGTGTAACAGTATAGCTTCCGTCCCCCTCCTCGCTCCTCCCTGGGCTCGAACCAGCAACACAACGACAACAGCCACCATCGAAGCAGCGTTACCCATGCAGAGCAAGGGGAACAACTACTAGTGAGGTTTGAAACGCTATTAGCGCGCACTAACTAGCTAGCCATTTTACATCGGTTACACCAGCCTCATCTCAGGAGTTGATAGGCTTGAAGTCAGAAACAGCGCAATGCTTGACGCACAAGGATGAGCTGCTGGCAAAACGCCCGAAAGTGCTGTTTGAATTCATGTTTACGCGCCTGCTTCTGCCTACCACCGCTCAGTCAGATACTTAGATACTTGTATGCTCAGTCAGATTATATGCAACGCGGGACACGTTAGATAATATCTAGTAATATCATCAACCATGTGCAGTTAACTTGTGATTATGATTGATTGTTTTTGATAAGATAAGTTTAATGCTAGCTAGCAACTTACCTTGGCTTACTGCATTCGCGTAACAGGCAGTCTCCTTGTGGAGTGCAACGAGAGAGAGGCAGGTCGTTATTGCGTTGGACTAGTTAACTGTAAAGTTGCAAAATTGGATCCCCCGAGCTGACAAGGTGAAAATCTGTCGTTCTGCCCCTGAACAAGGCAGTTAACCCACCGTTCCTAGGCTGTCATTGAAAATAAGAATGTGTTCTTAACTGACTTGCTTAGTTAAATAAAGGTGTAAAACATTGTAAAAAAATTGTTTTGAAAACTTGAAATCGGCCCTAATTAAATCGGCAATTCCGATTAATCGGTCGACCTCTACTCTGGAGTGCCATGAGTCTGACAAGAGAGTACAAGCATTTGTGTAGCATTGAAATACAATGAACGTGACCCTGCTTGCACACCCCAAAGCTGCACAACAGGATTCCCTCACAGGCCTGGGAAGGAAGGGAGGAGGTAGAGGAAGGGAGGAGGAGGGACTTTGGGAGGAGAGGAGCAGGTCAAATCTTGCCTGTGATCCTTGCCCAGGGAGGAATGTAGAAGGATGAGTTAGTGAGGTATAACCAATGTGGCTTACAGAACAGCTGTATGTCACAGTTACACACCAATTTTGTCCCCAGGCGATAATGGGGCGGAAGTGTCTGGTATCGAGATTACACACACATCCAATTGCAAATCAACCGCACACACTCGTGTAGATTTGCAAGGATCCGACAGGCAAAAAGAGTATTACAATAAACCACCTGTATCCCTCCCTTCCCTCTCCTCTCGTTCTCCCTCTCCTCTCTCGCTCTCATTTATCGCCCCATTTATCAGCATTCTAATACTGACTCATTCTCCCTCAGAGTGATGGCCCTGCCTCCCTCCGTATCCACAATGATTATTCAGTCTCCCCAATGACCGTGCTCATTAGGGAGAGTGAGGAGGATGCCACTCAGAATCACATCAATCCTCCTCGCTGGACGCTCACACACACGCCAACAGGCGGCAAACACACCATCAGTCACACACCATCAGCTTACCTCAGTTCTGTGTGAGATGTGTTACAGCTCACACTTCTGGTCTCCAGGCAGTGCTGTAGTATATAACTCTCTTAATTCAATTACTGAGTCTCTTTCCCTACAGCCATCTAGCTTTAGCTGCATTGCCATGTGTGCCTGCCTGCTATTGTCGAATTTCGTCTGTAAAGGATAAATCTGGGAGAAACCAAGGAAGGGAGACATTGAGGTAAACAAATGTAAAATAAAAAAAGGAGGTAGCGGGAGAATAAAGGGGAGAAAGAGAGGGAGTCTCTGCTCGCCCCATCCCTCTATTGAGAGATTTAAAAGGAGAGAAGCGCGACAGAATGCTGAGTTGAATTCCTCCTGGACTTCACAGCTCCTCATTGAGGGGGAGAGAAAAAAGCTCCCAGGCCTTTTCAGCACAACACAAAGAGAAAGGGATAGTAAAAGAGGATTAAAGAAAATAAAAGTTTTTTTTTTTAAAGACAAAAAGACTGGCACAGTTCTCTGTTTGGCATTCAGGTCAAAAACACAGTAAGAGAAAAAACCAATGGAACAAACTGTTCTCCTCCTTCCCTTCTTTTCCCAGTACTCTCATTTGTTTGATGCTGTTTGCTTTGAGTTGTTTCTCAGAGTAGGAAGCTGGTTAATATCCATTTGGACCATCCTGAATAAATACACTGCAGCATACAGAAACAGCTCCTGGTACTCCCATAGAGCAACCGGTTCACTGTGATCTGAAAAGGCCTAATACAAGCACCCACAACAGACTGCTTTGGCTGGTTGTGAATGGCTGCTGAAAACAGGTCAAAGCCCTCGTCATCGGGGCCAAATGAATTGGAACACTGTCAATGTTAATGATCTGTTTTATAGTGAGCCCAGTGCCACTGTCATGCCAGAGCTTTCTTTCCACACCTGCCCTGGTATGCAATGCAGTTGGCTAGGCCCATCTCTCTGACAGGGTTCAGGTTGAGCGGTAGAAAATTACTATCATGTTTGAAGTCATCAAAGAGGACAGAGTGAAAAATGTCAGACCGAATGTTCTGATGGTTCAGGGAGGTCCGAAAGGCAGACGACATCATGCCGTCCTTTCAACTGCTTACTCAAAATAAACCCTCAGGAGATAAGCTACTGACAGAACGCTCTGACCACAGAACGAGAACCACTCCTGCAGTCACTTAGCCAGCCACTTCATGGTGATATCATAGGGACTGAAGAAGCTCTTGCAAGTCCTGATCAAAGCAACTCTGATTAAACCATATCACTGACAAAACCCTGTTTGGCAAAGTGGATTGGATGGAGTGTAAGTGTTAGACTGAAATAGTCAGATTCCCTTCTCTTCCTCATCATTTCTACAAAAGTTACACATCAAAGCTACAAAGTTTCTAAATCAGGATATAGTCACTTTCGGTGAATGCTTTCCCACTCAGTTAGTGCTTCAGAAAGCAGCGATGTGATTATTTTCTGACAGTATCACTCCCCACTCCATCTTTCTCCTCTGCACAGAGAAAATAGTAGCATGGGTTCTTCTGTCCACCCACATTTTTGTAAGCAGCCTTGGACAGCGTTTGGACAGCGCTTTCACACTTATGCCCATCTTCATTAAACAGCTGACTACAGAAATGAGGGATTGCTCCCTTTATGGCTGTCCTCCCCCCTACTTCTTTCCTTCATTCACTCTCCTTTCTCACATCACTCGTTTTCTGTCATTTCTTTCCCTCCCCCTGAGTGGGAGAGACATTGTTTAGTGAGTTTCCATGGTTCCACTTGGTCCTATATCAGACTGGTCAGGCTGCGACTGGTCCCCTCCCCTGAAATCCTCCTTTCTCTCCTCTGCTACTCTTCTATTCTCGCTCTCTGTTCATTCTTTCCATACTTATTCTTCTCCATTTAATGGCTCCTACATCTCCTGAGTTTTCCTTCCTCTCATTACCTCCCACGCTACCATCTCTTACTCCCCTCCCCTCCACCCACACACACCCCCCTTTTCCACCTCTCCTGATCATCCATCATGAATATGTCTATCATAAAGATAATTTGACCCTTGAATTCCGTTACTCTAAACATACATTTATAAACATTACCTCCCTGCATCCTTGTGTCCCACCATCTACATAGGACAGGACTTCCCAAACTCAGGGTTTTGCCCTAGCACTACACAGCTGATTCAAATGATCAACTAATCATCCAGCTTTGATAATTTGAATCAGCTGTGTAACGTTAGGTCAAAAACCAAAACATGCACCCCTTGGGGTCCCAAGGACAGAGCTCGGGAAACGATGACATAGGAGATCAAACAAAAATGACTTACGTTTGGGGTCCTGGGACAAAAATATTTGTAATAAAGCTATGCCTGTACACTCAGAAAGTATTCAGATAGGAGTTGGATTGAATTCGGAATTAAAAAATGTGGTCAACCAATAAAGGTATAGGTGCTGGAGAAAGTTGATTTATTTACATTACTAGTCTCAACCCCTCCCTTTCCTTTTCATGACTCACTACCTCAGGGTTCTATTGTATGACCGTTGTTTAGTTCCTGTTAATCTCCCCTTCTTTGTTCATTTCTTACCGCTTCAATGGAAGTGCACCCGACAACAGTGTTAATCATGTTCTCTCTATTTTTACTCCCGGAGAGGTGAGTCTGGCCGCTTGCGCCATGTCCCTGGGCACAGCATCACAAAGCACACAATACAAAGCAAATGACAGGCAATGGACTGAAAATAACAGCTTTGATGTACAGATCTGTTTGTTAAGTCCTGTCTGGAGGAGTAACGCTGTGGTTTGTGAGTTCGGGTAAATGCCTGTGCGTGTGCGTGTGTGCCACAGTGCCAATGTAATCAGCCATAGGGTCAACCAAAGGGGAAAATACAACAGAAATGCCTGTGGGCTAAAGCCACTGCACTGTATTGAACATCATCATTGATTATAGTACTACACGCTCTCTCTCCCCAGCACACTCCAACACAATCCTCATCACTTTACTTATGCAAACTCCTTTGTGTTGGTGTGAGTGACCGTACAGGAAGGGGTTCTGTGGCACAACCACCTGGAGCAAATATGACTCCTGGGGCATCTGAATTGTCCAGCTAGGTGCTCATAGAATTAGACACAATGTGAAGCACTTTGAGACTCTCCATTATCACTGGTGTAATAGTCTAGTGATTTTACAGCCCGAACGTCGTTAGGGGTCTGGACGTGTACCGCAATCTCAAAAACATTAACAAAAAAAACGAGGCAAAGATGGTGGCGTTTGTCGTCCAGCCCACCAGTAGAGGAACAACAAATTAGGGTAGTCAGTCTGCAAATAGAGGGGGAGCCCACCGACCCAGCTGACTAATGAGGCTTAGAGACAGATCATGTTTCTCGTCTGAAACACATAATAAGGCCAGCCCCTCCACTGACCTCCTGTGGGTTAGCGGTGTGATTTAACATGAGTTGATTACTTTCCCTTTCGGTGGAACAGCAAGGACAGGAGTGACAGAGTAGCTAGACGTTGGCCCAGCCTAAGAACTGATACAGGGACAGATACGTATCATATTTCTCTGATGACAACAAATAGTTGACTTGTCAAATCAAGTGTGCTAATGTTCGAATAGAACAAAGCCGTGGAATGTGGAGGTCCTCAAGGACTGGGTTGGGATATGTAACACTTATAATGTAACGGCAGTAATGTAGTTAACACTTATAATGTAACGGCAGTAATGTAGGTAACACTTATAATGTAACGGCAGTAATGTAGGTAACACTTATAATGTAACGGCAGTAATGTAGGTAACACTTATAATGTAACGGCAGTAATGTAGGTAACACTTATAATGTAACGGCAGTAATGTAGGTAACACTTATAATGTAACGGCAGTAATGTAGGTAACACTTATAATGTAACGGCAATAATGTAGGTAACACTTATAATGTAACGGCAGTAATGTAGGTAACACTTATAATGTAACGGCAGTAATGTAGGTAACACTTATAATGTAACGGCAGTAATGTAGGTAACACTTATAATGCAACGGCAGTAATGTAGGTAACACTTATAATGTAACGGCAGTAATGTAGGTAACACTTATAATGTAACGGCAGTAATGTAGGTAACACTTATAATGTAACGGCAGTAATGTAGGTAACACTTATAATGTAACGGCAGTAATGTAGGTAACACTTATAATGTAACGGCAGTAATGTAGGTAACACTTATAATGTAACGGCAGTAATGTAGGTAACACTTATAATGTAACGGCAGTAATGTAGGTAACACTTATAATGTAACGGCAGTAATGTAGGTAACACTTATAATGTAACGGCAGTAATGTAGGTAACACTTATAATGTAACGGCAGTAATGTAGGTAACACTTATAATGTAACGGCAGTAATGTAGGTAACACTTATAATGTAACGGCAATAATGTAGGTAACACTTATAATGTAACGGCAGTAATGTAGGTAACACTTATAATGTAACGGCAGTAATGTAGGTAACACTTATAATGTAACGGCAGTAATGTAGGTAACACTTATAATGTAACGGCAGTAATGTAGGTAACACTTATAATGTAACGGCAGTAATGTAGGTAACACTTATAATGTAACGGCAGTAATGTAGGTAACACTTATAATGTAACGGCAGTAATGTAGGTAACACTTATAATGTAACGGCAGTAATGTAGGTAACACTTATAATGTAACGGCAGTAATGTAGGTAACACTTATAATGTAACGGCAGTAATGTAGGTAACACTTATAATGTAACGGCAGTAATGTAGGTAACACTTATAATGTAACGGCAGTAATGTAGGTAACACTTATAATGTAACGGCAGTAATGTAGGTAACACTTATAATGTAACGGCAGTAATGTAGGTAACACTTATAATGTAACGGCAGTGCGATATAGACAGAATGTTGCATTTGAGTTGGGAAGACCCCATCTACCACTGCTAAACACCAGATGCTCATGTCCTTAGTTTGTTTAAGGTACTATGCCATCTCAGTATTACCCCTGGAATTTAGACTGATTGAGTTAAAGACTGAAACAAAATCAGAGAAGCAGAATGATTAAAGCAGAGGAGGAAATCATGCCTTATGTAAAAACCCATCCCCTGAACATCAACAAGATTACTGGTTCTGTTGATCACACACAAAACGCACGCTGCACAACCCTCCACAACCCTCCACGCTGCACAACCCTCCACAACCCCTCCACGCTCCACAACCCCTCCACGCTGCACAACCCTGCACAACCCCTCCACGCTGCACAACCCCTCCACGCTGCACAACACCTCCACGCTGCACAACACCTCCACGCTGCACAACACCTCCACGCTGCACAACACCTCCACGCTGCACAACACCTCCACGCTGCACAACACCTCCACGCTCCACAACCCCTCCACAACACCTCCACGCTCCACAACCCCTCCACGCTGCACAACCCCTCCACGCTGCACAACCCCTCCACGCTGCACAACCCCTCCACGCTGCACAACCCCTCCACGCTGCACAACCCCTCCACGCTGCACAACCCCTCCACGCTGCACAACCCCTCCACGCTCCACAACCCCTCCACCCTGCACAACACCTCCACGCTCCACAACCCCTCCACGCTGCACAACCCCTCCACGCTGCACAACACCTCCACGCTGCACAACACCTCCACGCTCCACAACCCTCCACGCTCCACAACCCTCCACGCTGCACAACACCTCCACGCTGCACAACCCCTCCACGCTCCACAACCCCTCCACGCTGCACAACACCTCCACGCTGCACAACCCCTCCACGCTGCACAACACCTCCACGCTGCACAACACCTCCACGCTGCACAACCCCTCCACGCTCCACAACCCCTCCACAACACCTCCACGCTGCAAAACACCCCCACGCTGCACAACCCCTCCACGCTCCACAACCCCTCCACGCTGCACAACACCTCCACGCTCCACAACCCCTCCACGCTGCACAACCCCTCCACGCTCCACAACCCCTCCACGCTCCACAACCCCTCCACGCTGCACAACCCCTCCACGCTGCACAACACCTCCACGCTGCACAACACCTCCACGCTGCACAACACCTCCACGCTGCACAACACCTCCACGCTGCACAACCCCTCCACGCTCCACAACCCCTCCACGCTGCACAACACCTCCACGCTGCACAACCCCTCCACGCTCCACAACCCCTCCACGCTGCACAACACCTCCACGCTGCACAACCCCTCCACGCTGCACAACACCTCCACGCTGCACAACACCTCCACGCTGCACAACCCCTCCACGCTGCACAACCCCTCCACGCTCCACAACCCCTCCACGCTGCACAACACCTCCACGCTGCAAAACACCTCCACGCTGCACAACCCCTCCACGCTCCACAACCCTCCACGCTGCACAACACCTCCACGCTGCACAACCCCTCCACGCTGCACAACCCCTCCACGCTGCACAACCCCTCCACGCTGCACAACCCCTCCACGCTGCACAACCCCTCCACGCTGCACAACCCCTCCACGCTCCACAACCCCTCCACGCTGCACAACCCCTCCACGCTGCACAACACCTCCACGCTGCACAACACCTCCACGCTGCACAACACCTCCACGCTGCACAACCCCTCCACGCTGCACAACCCCTCCACGCTGCACAACACCTCCACAACCCCTCCACGCTGCACAACCCCTCCACGCTGCACAACACCTCCACGCTGCACAACACCTCCACGCTGCACAACCCCTCCACGCTGCACAACCCCTCCACGCTGCACAACCCCTCCACGTTGCACAACACCTCCACGCTGCACAACACCTCCACGCTGCACAACACCTCCACGCTCCACAACCCCTCCACGCTGCACAACCCCTCCACGCTGCACAACACCTCCACGCTCCACAACCCCTCCACGCTGCACAACCCCTCCACGCTGCACAACCCTCCACAACCCCTCCACGCTGCACAACCCCTCCACGCTGCACAACCCCTCCACACTGCACAACCCTCCACAACCCCTCCACGCTGCACAACCCCTCCACGCTGCACAACCCTCCACAACCCCTCCACGCTGCACAACCCTCCACAACCCTCCACAACCCCTCCACGCTGCACAACCCCTCCACGCTGCACAACCCCTCCACGCTGCACAACCCCTCCACAACCCCTCCACGCTGCACAACCCCTCCACAACCCCTCCACGCTGCACAACCCCTCCACGCTGCACAACCCCTCCACAACCCTCCACGCTGCATAACCCTCCACAACCCCTCCACGCTGCACAACCCCTCCACGCTGCACAACCCTCCACAACCCCTCCACGCTGCACAACCCCTCCACGCTGCACAACCCCTCCACAACCCTCCACGCTGCATAACCCTCCACAACCCCTCCACGCTGCACAACCCCTCCACGCTGCACAACCCTCCACAACCCCTCCACGCTGCACAACCCCTCCACGCTGCACAACCCCTCCACAACCCTCCACAACCCTCCACGCTGCACAACCCCTCCACGCTGCACAACCCCTCCACAACCCTCCACGCTGCACAACCCCTCCACGCTGCACAACTCCTCCACGCTGCACAACTCCTCCACGCTGCACAACTCCTCCACGCTGCACAACCCCTCCACGCTGCACAAACCCCCACAACCCCTCCACAACCCTATACAATCCCTCCACAATCCACAACCCCTCCACGCTGCACAACCCCTCCACGCTGCACAACCCCTCCACAACCCTATACAACCCCTCCACAACCCTCCACGCTGCACAACCCCTCCACAACCCTATACAACCCCTCCACAACCCTCCGGTATGTAGGAAAGAGTAAGAAACAGTGGAGCAGAACACAGATCTGCTGGTGTAAGCAACACAGTTAGCTCAAAAGGGTAAACTCAGCTGTATGTAGCTTATACACACTCAGCACACAGAGGGAATGTGATGCCACTAGTGTCCAGTTACCTGCAGGTTAGTCTCCCACTACTGTTTACCCTGCCATTTAGTACAGGTCAGGCTGTGTCCTTCTCCTGTGATTGGCTGTTAAAACACCTGTCAAAACATGATGCATGTGTTCTCTGATTTAGTAGAGCTCCACCTAACTATCTGTCACTCAACACAATGGAGACCACTACGCCAGCTGAATTGAACACACACAAAGCAAACACGTATAGGGGGAAAACATTGTCTGAACTTCAGAATCAATGTGGGGGAAGATTTAGCTTCAGATGCCACAAACTCTCTCGTTCGCTGTTCACAAGTACGTGAACAGAAACACGAACCTCCAAGCTACTCCTGTTAGTGAACTGTTCCTGTTTTGCTCATTAGTACCGGTGCCGTGCCTACCTGGGAGAACAGACGCAGCAGACCAGTGTGCACGTGGGTGTTCATGTTACGAGTTTGAGTTAAGAAACATAGAAGCCTAAAGGGGGGTTACAGAGGTCTGGTACTGCAATGGGGCTGGGCAACACGTCTGACTAGGGCTGGGCAACACGTCTGACTAGGGCTGGGCAACACGTCTGACTAGGGCTGGGCAACACGTCTGACTAGGGCTGGGCAACACGGCATCTACATATTTCAAATGTTCTCTCTAAATAAGCTTTGCTGTACAATTAAAAAGGTCAAATAAACTGCATTTCAAACCGTCAGCAATAATTGAATGAAGGGTGTGTGAAATTACACTAAATATAAGCCCCACTAATCATTTTATCAAAAATAAGCACTGATCTGGCATTGAAGTCTGTACAAAAACAATTTTCTTCCCTTTTTCTTACAAATTGACCCAGAACTATGCATAATGCACATTCACTAATAATAACCTCTTGTGGTAGGTTTTATAGAACATTAACACAGGTCTCATCTCTCCAGCACAAGCCCACATGCTAGTGAGTAGCCAGCTAATCTTTATGTTTCAAGTTTAGACACATTTGATCTATTTACTAGAACAAGGTGGAACATTTGAATTGTTATGAACAAACCCTTCTGTCCATCTCCAACTGTTTGAACAGCATGCCAGACTGTCCACTTCGTTCAGATGTTGAACTCAAGTGGTCTACCATATTTCTCAGAATGAGAACGAGTTGACAATTCCTTATAGAATTGTGTGTGATTATTGATTATTGTCCATTTCTAAAACAGACTAGACAGCTAGTATAACAGACGTTGGCTGAAATGCAGCTAGTGGTATGTGCAATGCCGCGAAACAAACTGGGCATACTTTTTTACAAAATCAATGTTCATTGATACTCTTGTTTTAGTAGTGTCTGCTCTGCGCGCATTTGGATTAGTTGAGACAAAAAATTCGAAATTAAATGAAAACGTTCCACAAAAGTGTGCATCTGAAAGCCATAACTGGCACGCAACGCAGATTGGTAGAAATGGTCAGATAAATTGCCATTCCACATGAGAAAGGTTGGAGACTCCTCATGTAGCCTATTACCCGCAACTTCAGGAGAGTAACGGCAGAATCTGCAATAACCGGTAGGAGGGTATATTTCCTGGTTATCTTCATCTCTGGCTCCCTCAAGTCATTTGTGTCTGATTTCATCAAACAGTGCCCTTAAATTGTATTTATTTATTGTTATTGAACCTTTAGTTAACTAGGAAAGTCAGTTAAGAACTAATTCTTATTTACAATGAAGGCCTACCGGGGAACAGTGGGTTAACTGCCTTTCTCAGGGGCAGAACGACAGATTTTCACCTTGTCAGCTCGGGGTTTCGATCCAGCAACCTTTCGGTTACTGGCCCAACGCTCTAACCATTAGGCTTCCTGCATCAGACAAGCTCAATGCATATATAATTGATTTTATTAAAACGCATAGGGTGTGTCTATGAAAAAAATACAGGTTTTATCATTTAGACCATTCGATTGGTCGATACAAGATACAAGACTTTCGTTCGACCAAGTTATTTTTTAGTCGGGGACAGCCCTACCTCTATTACAGTAAAATAATGTCTCAATGTGTTCGTTTCGGTATCTATATGACCGAATCTGTTGGGCCAAACCTCAAATGCAAATGTCAGAGAGGAAGAAGTGATCTCTAAACTTAAACTGGTGTGAGTGGCAGGGGGAGGGGCTTGGTGTGTGTGTGTATAAAAAGAGAGAAGTTTCTCTCACCAAAATCGATCCAAAAGAAGCCCAATGCTTTTCTATGGGCTTATTTTGGACCTAAGCTTGTCGCCTGCCTTCCCGCCTTTGGGACGACTCCCATTGTTAAGGTCGGAGACATGAGCATCTCGTCATTATATGCAGATTTCTGGTGTAAATGGGAATGTGCAGACAGCACAGAAGAAGGAGACGAGACTAAAAAGACGACATGAGAACAAGCGGACAAGAAACGCACGTAAAAACTAATACAAAAAAAGCTTGAATCTTGTGGTACAGGCATTTGGAACGGGCATTTGAAACGGGCATTTGGAACGGGCATTTGGAACGGGCATTTGGAACGGGCATTTGGAACGGGCATTTGGAACGGGCATTTGGAACGGGCATTTGGAACAGGCATTTGGAACAGGCATTTGGAACAGGCATTTGGATCAAAAACTTGAATTCGATACATCTCCCAGACCTCCATCAGACTACACAAGGCAGTCGTGTACCCTTGCAACTGAACTTCAAGCCCTGAGGAAGATGACATCACTGCTCGATGCTAATAGCCATTGGGTTCTTCAACTTTTTCAGCACGGGACCCAAGCTTAGGAAAACATGCAACTATACGTAAATATGGGTACATTACATTGCCCTTATGCCTAAAACTATAGCAATATAGACAATAACAATGAAATTAGATACCCATATGAATAGCTATGGATGTTTATTGTTCCCCATTAAAAACACATATTCGTCAAGGTTGGAACTGTTGCTGTTAAAATACAATAAGTAATTTTCATTCTGAACAGGAAGAATCTGATCGCATCACACAGGTATCTAACAGAACACACACAGGCTCCGTTTGATCGTGCAACCCTAAGTAACAGTACAGATAAATGGTCAGGCCTATTGTACATCTTACTGTAGAAATTATTGTTGGAACTGTGACTTAAAATAAAATACGTCATTGTTATTATGAACTAGAATAAACTGATCACATCACACAGATGTTGACCAGAAAGACAAACAAACAAAAACACTCCTAATAAGAGGTGTGTGGCTGGTTGAAGTTTAACAAGCAGGTCTATTCTGGGCTTCGTTTTTTAGTCTCAGAGTTGAGAACCCTGACTCGCGTAGGTATGTGGTGCCAAACTGGATCAGAACATCTACTGCTTTCTCAGTTAGGCAGGAGACCGCTTCCTGCTGTAGATGAGCAGCCCAGAACTGTGTGAGTGTTGGCCTCAAAAAGCATCTTGCTTCAATCAGTTTATTCCAGTTCAGAATAAAAATTATTCCTTGTATTTTAACAGCAACAGTTCCAACAATAATAGAGTAGGTAGGGATGCACCGATATGACATGTTTGGCCGATACCGATTTCCCATATTTACCTTGGTAAAAAAACGCCACCAGTACAATATTTAGCGCCCTTTTAAGCATTTTAGTACAATTAAATAGTTAACACACACACACACGGATACAGGGGTCTAAGGCACTGCATGTCAGTGCAAGAGGTGTCACTACAGTCCCTGGTTCGAATCCAGGCTGTGTCACATTCGGCCGTGATTGGGAGTCCCATAGGGCAGAGCACAATTGGCCCAGCGTCCTCCAGGTTTGGCCGGGGTAGGGCCATCATTGTAAAGAAGAATTTGTTCTTAACTGACTTGCCTAGTTAAGGTTACACACACACACACACAAAAGTTATTTTGTTGGCATTTACCCATGTCCCCATTACCAGTAGAACATAATCAAAACCTATTTATTTCCCTTACTTGCTGTGCCGTTTCATTGTTCATTTGTTTCATTCTCAACCAGGATTTCATCATACATGTCAAGCAGTGAAGTTTCAGCTGTCTGTCCGTGGCTTCTCTTCCTTGGTGCCCGTTTCCATCTTGTCCAGCTGTGTATGTAACATTTCACGTAAACCATGTTTCTTGTCTGCATCGAAGTAGCAGTCCTTGTACCTAGCATTGAGCATGGTGGCAAAAGAGTCGAGGCTCGGAGGGAATACGAGCAATACGGCTTTCCTCAGTACAAAATCCTCATGGACCCACTGTGCTGTCAGACTCAGCATGCTCATGGGGTTGACATTGCTGGTGCAAATGTCAGTCGTGAAGCTAATAGCAGTGATCACAGACGTACGTTTCAACAATACTGTAACTCTGGTAGGGCAACATCTGAAATATAGTGTGTCCCGGGGCTCGACCAGTCGGCGAAAGACAACATCATCCACGACAGAGGACGGTTGATTGTCAAGGGTAATTCATTCCATTATCTTGGCGTTAATGGATTTTGCCTTTGTGTTGTCTTGCTGAAATGTTCTTACTCTTTCAAATGACTGCTGGACTTGAACTTAGTTGTTGGAAGTGTGTGCTTAGTATTTTTCTGCTTTTGTTCTGTGTAGTGCTGCCTTTTTTGTTGTGTCATTACAACATCTACCTACGTTATATATAGTGCATCCCTAACAGCAGGCCTGATATTCTTTAATCTGTACGGTTACTTAGGGTTGAACTATCAGTAGCTAGCTAGCTTGCTTTGGCTAATGTTAGCTAGATAGCTATTAGCTGTGTACATGGGGATTGTTTGAAAGAGAAACTCCCATCGACTACTATGAGATATAATAAGCAAAAATAAGGGAGTACTATCAACACGTAATAAAATGATAATTCCATGCTAGCTGAAGTACTCAACTGTCCTGAAGCATTTTGCCCTGTTCTGAAAGAAGTCCCTTGGTTTACTGTCATGCTGTGGATGTTTGGTCAGGATGTATTGTTTTGATTTGTTCGTTTTGTTTTTTATTTAACTAGGTAAGTCAGTTAAGAACAAATTGTTATTTTACAATGACAGCCTACCCCAGCCAGATCCTAATGACACTGGGCCAACTGTGCGCTGCCATATGAGACACCCAATCACGGCCGGTTGTGATACAGCCTGGAATCGAACCAGGGTCTGTAGGGACGCCTCTAGCACTGAGATGCAGTGCCTTAGACCGCTGCACCACTCGGGAGCATCTTACATCTTACAATGCTCTTCCTCATCTTACTCTGTTCGCCGAACAGAGAACGCCGCCGAACAGAGAGCCCTGCCGAACAGAGAGCGCCGCCGAACAGAGAGCCCTGCCGAACAGAGAGCCCTGCCGAACAGAGGGCGCAGTTGCACTTGGACAAATTTTTCTGAGTAATTAATGAAATAATTATACATTTACTCTGACACGTCACAACCATTAACAGGTCCGCAACCCACACTTTAAGAAAGGCTATAATAGTCGTATTGCTACATACTGTATATAAAGTCACACTCCATAATAAAAAGTAACAAGCATCTCTTGCTCTACCTCCATTAAAGTGCTGTTGATTCTCTCCCAGCATGTGCTTCACTTTCTTTGTACCTCCTGCTCTCCATCCCTCTCTCCTCCTCTCCATCCCTCTCTCCTCCTCTCCATCCCTCTCTCCTCCTCTCCATCCCTCTCTCCTCCTCTCCATCCCTCTCTCCTCTACAACTGCTCTGAATAGCTGAATTATTAAGTGCAACCCAGTGCCCCACAGAGTGAACAGAGTGACAGTACACGGGGGTTGACAGAGAGAGAGGG
Organism: Oncorhynchus nerka; assembly: GCF_034236695.1. NCBI lineage: Eukaryota > Metazoa > Chordata > Actinopteri > Salmoniformes > Salmonidae > Oncorhynchus > Oncorhynchus nerka. The sequence continues at coordinate 21,675,808 of NC_088396.1, forward strand.
GTAACGAGAGAATGTGAAGATAACAATTTGGAGTGACGAGTGTATGTTTACTGTATGACCCTTCATTACACTACCACCCACTGCTTGCTGGTTGTTGGCATACCACAAGAGTGTTAGCTCACTGAGCTAAAGCCAAGAACTCAGGGCAAGATTATTACTTATGACGGAAAACTAACTTGGCACACAACATCTTAAATACACAGTGGTCCACCAGAAGTAACTGATGGGTGAAGAAACATAGGGATTGAAGGAAGTCTCTAGGTTTTGCTTGCCTGAGGTAGAGTATCTCATGATAAGCTGTAGACCACACTATTTACCAAGAGAGTTTTCATCTATATTCTTCGTAGCTGTCTATTTGCCACCACAAACCGATGCTGTCACAAAGACCACACTCAATGAGCTGTATACGGCCATAAGCAAACACGAAAATGCTCATCCAGAGGTGGCACTCCTATTAGCCAGGTAATTTAATGCAGGGAAACTCAAATCCGCTTTACCTCATTTCTATCAGCATGTTAAATATGCAACCAGAGGGAAAAACACTCTGGACCACCTTTACTCCACACACAGAGATGCATACAAACCTCTCCCTTGCCCTCCATTTGGCAAATCTGACCATAATTATATTCTCCTGATTTCTGCTTACAAGCCAAAACTAAAGCAGGAAGTACCAGTGACTCAGTCAACAAGAAAGTGGTCAGATGAAGCAGATGCTAAGTTAAAGGACTGTTTTGCTAGCACAGACCGGAAAATGTTCCCGGGATTCTTCAGATGGTATTGAGGAGTACACCACATCAGTCACTGGCTTTATCAATAAGTGCATCGATGACGTCGTCCCGACAGTGACTGTACGTACCCCAACCAGAAGCCATGGATTACAGGCAACATCTGCACTGAGCTAAAGGGTAAAGCTGCCGCTTTCAAGGAGTGGGATTCTAAACCGGAAGCTATGCCCTCCGACGAACCATCAAACAGGTAAAAATTGAGTCGTACTACACCAGCTCTGACGCTTGGCGAATGCGGCAGGGCTTGCAAACGATTACACACTACAAAGGGAAGCACAGCCGCGAGCTGCCTTAGTGACACGAGCCTACCAGACGAGCTAATTTACTTCTATGCTCGTGTCGATGCAAGTAACACTGAAACATGCATGAGAGCATCAGCTGTTCTGGACAAGTGTGTGATCACATGTGAGTAAGACCTTTAAAACAGGTCAACATTCACAAGGCCGCAGGGCCAGACAGATTACCAGGACGTGTACTCAAAGCATGTGCTGACCAAATGGCAAGTGTCTTCACTGACATTTTAAACTTGTCCCTGACTGAGTCTGTAATACCAACATGTTTCAAGCAGACCACCATAGTTCCTGTGCTGCCGCACAGTAGGCGGTAGCCAAATGGCTTCTTAACAGCTTCTACCCCCAAGCCATAAGCCTACTGAACAGCTAATCAAAGGGCTACCCAGACACCTCTTTTATGCCGCTGCTACGCTCTGTGTATTATCTATGCAGACACTTTTACTCTACCTACATGTACATATTACCCCGACAAACCGGTGCATTGACTCTGTACCGGTACCCCCTGTATATAGCCTCCACATTGACTCTGTACCGTAATACCCTGTATATAGACTCCACATTGACTCTGTACCAGTACCCCCTGTATATAGACTCCACATTGACTCTGTACCGGTACCCCCTGTATATAGACTCCACATTGACTCTGTACCGGTACCCCCTGTATATAGACTCCACATTGACTCTGTACCGTAATACCCTGTATATAGCCTCCACATTGACTCTGTACCGGTACCCCCTGTATATAGACTCCACATTGACTCTGTACCGTAATACCCTGTATATAGCCTCCACATTGACTCTGTACCGTAATACCCTGTATATAGCCTCCATATTGACTCTGTACCGTAATACCCTGTATATAGCCTCCACATTGACTCTGTATATAGCCTCCACATTGACTCTGTACCGTAATACCCTGTATATAGCCTCCACATTGACTCTGTACCGTAATACCCTGTATATAGACTCACTATTGTTATTTTTCTCCTGCTGTTAAATTACTTGTTTATTTTATTTTCAATTTTTTACTTAACACTTTTTTTTTTACTTCTTAAAGCATTGTTGGTTGTAAGCATTTCACTGTAAGGTCTAAATCTGTTGTATTCAGCGCATGTGACAAATAAAATTAGATACATTTTTTATTTGATTGAAGAGATCTCTCTGTGTGAGTGAGTGAGTCTGTCATGGCCTTTGGCCTGGTGAGCAGTGGGTATATACTGGGGGTGAGTCACTGCTGTCCTGCTTGCCTTGCCCAAGCACGTGTGTGTTATATATACACAAGCCCTGCTCTGACGTTGTGACAAGGCCCTCAGACCCAGGGAGTAAGTCTGACGCACAATCAGAGAGAGAAACGGAAGCAGTCTGTGTGTGGTGGAACATCTCTGGCCCAGGACAAAATAAATAAATGTCACGACTTGCTGCATCAACCTGTGTGTGTTCGTGTGTCTGTCGAGCTTGACATGTTTTGGTCAGGACAAACTTCTGGCATTACACCATAACAAGTAGTCACAGAATAACGCCCAATGAAATAGATTTTCCCCCTGAAAATGGCATGCTAAACAACCCAGCTCTTGACAACAGAAGTGTTTCTATGTTTTGTATTACCAGGCAGAATGGTGATGTCTCCTTCCACGGAAACCCTGTCACACAAAACACTGAACAGCCACATTCAACAGGCATCACTGTGTCCACTGTGTATTTGTTTGGCCCTGGTAATCCCGAGGACCCTGTCACTCTTAAGCCATCCGTCTCATAAATAGTGGTTTCGTAGTGCATCCTCAACATGTGTGAGTGTGTACGCAAAGGAGGCCATATTACACCTACATAGGGTATAGCAGGGATAGGGTATAGCAGCCACGTCTAACCCTTACAGCCGTCTCATCATCAGGGCTATGGCTATGTGATCCATACACAGCCAGCGGGACAGAGGATCACATCCAACACAGTAATGGGGAGGTAAGAAGAGAAGAGATGGAGTGAAAAAAACCTCTCCCTTTTCATGAGAGGAGAAATGCCATTTACACCCAGAGAGAGGCCGTTGGACAGGTGTGCGCCACTCATGAAAGCATTCTCCATCATTTTGGGACTGAGCCAAACTGATGTCCTGCAGCAAACCCATTAAAATATCACAACATGTATGTGTGTGTGTGTGTGTGTGTATGAGAGAGAGATAGAGAGAGAGGATTGCAGTGTCCACTTAGTAGATATGTTGGTAGGCCCTTCATGCTCTAACTAAAACAAATTGACAAACATCACTCTTCTACCAGTTACTGTGTGTTCATAGGACCGTCCCTACCTTCCCTCGCTATTTAAATTTCAAGAGCCGTGTCCTCCATCCTCCCTCTTTTAGCCTGACCTTTTCCATTCCTTGTACCCTCCATCTTTCCACTGCCCCCCCCCCCCCCATCTCTTTACCCTTCACTCGGCATTCCCCCTCTCTCTGTAATGCCGGTCCAGCTCCTTGAGGGTTTGACCTCTCCTCAGAACACACAGGGGATCTGGGTTGTTATCTGAACATGACTGAAGCCAGGAGGCAGAGGGGGAAAAAATCACAGCTCCATGCTACTTCTGGCAACCTGCCTTCTCTTAGTGACTGGCTGCTTTAAACTGGCAGCAGCATATGACTGCTGCCTCTGGGGGAGTCACACTAGTACCCTAGTGTTCAAGTTGAAAGGATGTTTTTCACAACGTTCACAGAACAGCCCTGGCACGAGTTGTCAGGGAGAGTGCACAAGTTGCACGGAACTAAATTATGTTGTCTTTGTATTTCAGTTTCAGCATACATGTTTTTTTTAACCTTTATTTAACGAGGCAAGTTAGTTAAGAACAGATTCTTATTTATAATGACGGCCTACACCGGCCAAACCCGGACGATGCTGGGCCAATTATGTGCTGCCCTATGGGACTCCCAATCACGGCCGGTTGTGATACAGCCTGGTTTTGAACCAGGGTGTCTGTAGTGACGCCTCAAGCACTGAGATGCAGTCCCTTAGGGTGGCAGGCAAAGGCAAGTGCACACACACAGAATCCCACTGCCCACTGTATTTCCTGTGACTAGATAGCAAGCCAAGTAAATCCAGACCTTGATGCAGCGATTACCTAAATGTGTGTGTGTGGAGGTCCTGAACTGAGGACTCTTTCTTTCTCTCAGGGAGTGTTGGGTTTCGCTGCTCGCTCCGTCTTGCTCCACGACCCAAAGTGGCAATTTTCACCGGGGTAATTCGAAGCCAGCCATGCAAACTGGGAGAGGGCACGGGAGTGCCTTCGACCCTTAATTACTCTTTAACGAGCACTTCTGAGGGTGTTTATGAATTAATGGCCTCTTGTCTGTCAGGGGGTGGAGACATCAGTTCGAGGGGGACAAATAGGGAGAGTTGTGGTGGTGTGAAATCCCAAGCATGCTCAATTTCTTTTCCCTGTCCTCCAGCATCCATGGGAGAGGTCAGTATTTTTAAGGGCCTAGTTTAAGGGGCTGGGGGCAGGGGGTGTGGATGGGTAGTGAGAGAGACATGCCAGTGCCATCTCCCACTCCCTATACCAATCCCATTCCCTCTATCTGTCCCCCTCTCTGTCCATATATGCATCCCAGAACAGGATTAGGCTGGGTGCCCAGTGGTGACACAAGGGCATTGGAGGTGCAGGTGGACTCAAGCAGAGTGAGGGCCTGAGAGAGAGGGCAAAGAGGGAGGGAAGGATGGGAGTGGGAGCATTGAGACAGAAGTGAGATAAACAGCTTAAAATCATTAATGGGAGAATGAGTGAGAGAGCGAGCCAGGGAGAGTGAGTGAGCAACGAAGAGGGAGAGCTGGTACACTCTGTAATAAAATAGAGGAAAGGTGAAGGCTGTGAAACCATAATTGATGAGAGGGCAGAATTAAGAAGGTTCAGCCAAAGGCCAAAGACTCCTGGAACTGTCTGTGTCCGGAGAACCCTTTAAGAGTTCCAAGCTCGAAGGGCCGGTTCTTATGAAATCATTTATTGGGTGCCTATAATGGCATGAATCTCTTCAACATTTGCTCTCCCCATGTTATCATTAGGCTTGCAATGTGTGTGTGCACAGATCGATATGGCATACAGAACAAAACACACTAACACCACTGTCAATTGCAGTCACTGTGTCTTGTCTTCTCAATGGCACAACAAATCCTCTTTCTCTTCCTGGGTCACAGTGTGTTCAGTTCCATTATTACTGTAACTGCTGCCACGGTTAGCGGCTGCCACGGTTAACGGCTGCCCTGCCCTGACTGCCATGCTCCAGATTACCACAATGACTAGAGGGAGAATAATAATGAGAACCATTGGGCTCCTGACCCCTCCTGTCTCAGCCTCCAGTATTTATGCTGCAGTAGTTTATGTGTCGGGGGGCTAGGGTCAGTTTGTTATATCTGGAGTACTTCTCCTGTCCTATCCGGTGTCCTGTGTGAATTTAAGTATGCTCTCTCTAATTCTCTCTTTCTCTCTCTCGGAGGACCTGAGCCCTAGGACCATGCCTCAGGACTACCTGACATGACTCCTTGCTGTCCCCAGTCCACCTGGCTGTGCTGCTACTCCAGTTTCAGTTGTGTTGTGATGCAGTGGTTTTCCAACATGGCTTCTGATTTTCTCTATAACAAGCGCAACAGATGAGGTTTCTTTACCATTGCATGTAGCCTATATTTTAAAAAATGTAAGAACCCCGGTAGCTCGGACTTGGAGACCGCCGCATTAGAGGTGTATATGTCTAGGAGCCTGAAAGAGCCCATGTTGTCAAGGGACAAATAGTGGTTTCTCTCTCACAGTGGGGTCAATACACCCGCTCTACAAATACACCAGACCAAGTGGGAGCTCCATACAGCTCTTTTGTGTAAAATCAGATAATGGCACTGAAGGGGCACAGTGTGTACACAACAAATTCCAGAGCTCAGTAGGATGGTGGGTTGTGATAGCATTAGGCCTAAATGTTCTGGCTATTTAAGAAAGAACACTGTCCCATAGTTGTTGTGATATGACAAAGCAGGTTTAAGGCGTCAGCATGCTTCAGTTTGGCTGACGCCCAGCCGAACGAGTGTGCTCACAAACTCCCTTGAAAGACCTTCGCTTGAAACACAAAAAAAGGGGCAATAGTGCAGTTTGTCCATTTTGAGACACCGTAGCCAGTAGACTTCCTCAAAATATAGTCTGAATTAATCTAAGATAATTAATGACAGATTTGAGTTAATACGTTTTTGCTGATGAGATCTTAGTCGCACAATTTCATATATATATTTTTTAAAGACCTGGACGTTGATTAAGGTAGTCCCCGCACCTCTCTGATTCAGATGGGTTAAATGATGAAGACACATTTCCGATGAATGCATTCAGTTGCGCAACTGACTAGGTATCCCCTTTATCAGACCTGACGTGATTGAGTTTAAGACTGTTGTGTCGGCCTTTCTTAAAACGGTTGAGTCAGCCATAGAAAACCCAACTGGGCTAGGCTAGTGTTCGGTCTCGCTAACAAACTAATGTTCTACTGTCAGCACTAAATGATTTAGCACCTTGATTTCCAATCAGGTTGTACAGCAGTGTTGCTCAATCTATTTCTGTATTGTAAGTTTTAAAGGGATACTTTGGGATTTTGTCAATGAGGCCCTTTATCTACTTCCCCAGAGGTCAGGTGAACTGGTGGATACCATTTCTGTCTCTGTGTCCAGTATACGAAAGAGGTAGTTTCACTTGCACACTAGCAGACACCCGTAAACTTCCAGTCACTGAGCTAACACTAGTTAACATTGACTCGCCAAACTACCAATAAAAATGCTATGCACTAGTTCACCTGCCTCTGGGGAAGTAGATAAAGGGCCTCATTGACAAAATCCCGACGTCTCCCTTTACCCCTTCAACTAATCAACAGCTTGGTGATTCGTTGATCATTTTAGGTGTGGATTGAGGTTAATGGTTGTGTGCGGAGAAGACTCTGTGGTCGTTTCTGACTTCTGTCCTTTAGGCCACGTTTCCCCCCCCAACCAAAAACACAAGGGCAGGCCACACAGAGCATCAGAATGGCTTGCCCTTCCTCAGTCAGCAAACAGTAGTTTACATAATGCCAAAATCAAACAGGTCCACTCCCAAATTTAACAACAGGACTACAGAGAACGCCAAACCCTGCATTCCACACACATACCTGTCATTGCAACAGCGGCAGCAAACCGTGTACCATAAAAACTGTGTTGCCGCGGTGACCTACCTTAACACAGGGGTGTGGCGGCGCTGTGGGTGCGCCCTGAAACTACACCTTACCCCTGAGCGTCCGTACTGTCTGACTGTCCCAGATAGCCTACAGTACCTTAATCTGTCATCACATAAAACTGTCTGATAAGGAGAAGAACACTGATAAACTCAGTTTCCATACAGGTCTCTTAATCCCTAGAACATGTTCATGCTATTGTCCACATCTAGGAGTGAAATGGGTTAGTTCTGGCATTTATAGTATAATGTGAGTAAAATAGTATTAGGGCCTGACTGTAAAGTCCAGTATCTCTCAGCTGGAACCACTTCACACATCCGGAAGCCTAATGGAATGAATAACATTAGAGAACTGTGGGGTGTAGGTGGATAGAAACTGGAAGCTACATTAGGCTACTCAAAACCGTGTGCATTTCAGGCTATCAAACCGCACATTAGTTTTTAAACTGTAGTAGACAAAAGAGTGGACACACCATGGTGGATTCTAATGGGATTTACTTACACATTGCTGTCATTGCTCTTTTGTCTGGGCTGTGGGTGAGAGCAGCCAGACTGCAAAACAAGCTACTGTATGTAAACCCTGTCGGCTACAGTAGCCTACAATGTGAAGCTCTTTAATTCTGGCAAATAAACATCACTTTCTGCAATGTGTGAAAAAAAAGTGTGCTATGAAGAGTGTTTAATGTCCATCTAAGCGCAGCTGTTAAAGCAACAGTGTAACAACCAGCGATACAATAGGCTAACAATAATCATCCCAACGAATATGAGCTGTATGCGGGGAATTTGATCTTCGGATTGTAGACCCATTGTGGAACAAGCCAATAGGCTATGGGATAGCATTTAGAAATTCCCCAATTGATTTAAGCACAAAACAAATTGAAACAAAATGGAAAAACTGGGAAGCAATTAGAATGATTTAAAGAAAACAGACAGCCTACGATGTAAACCAAACACGACGGTTTCAAACAGTGGCAGCACAAGTGATGTTAATGAATGAGTCGAAGGCTATAGGCTACTCGGTAATAACATATTCGAGCCTACTTAATATAATAAGTGCATTCTTTAATGTAAAAGGAAAACATTACATTTGTATGTTAACCATATTTTACTGGAAGCCTGTAATAACGCACATATAGCCTATCAACTGCACCGTGTGGAGTGTGGACACAAAGACAAGTGCCCTAAAGAATCAGAAAGTGACGGTCTACACTAGTGAACGGACAACATGGTCCATGGATATTGTCCCCGTCTAGGCCTTGTACCAAACAATGGATAGGCTACTTTGTATGTTTGTACCCACTGACGTGTCATAGTTTGCATTACTACATTTGTGAAAAGAAAACACAGCAGCCATAGCATATAGTTCACGCCACAAACATCAAGCCCGGGCGACCACACCAACTTTACGCTCAGTTGAAAATTGTCCTTACCTTGGTGTTCACTCCAACGAGAACGAGCAACGGGGACTGGAGAGCCACACACACTGGGGAGAAAACCTTTTCACAAACCAACCGAGTCGTGATCAAAAGCGCAATAAAACTAAATTCGCGTATTTGGTTCGGTTTCTCAGAACGATTCCTTTCTCTGGCCCAGCTATTCCACTCGCTGCTTGCTAGTTCTCTCCCCCTCTAGCACAAGCTGCCTCCACCACAATCCACTCGTCCGACTGGTGACGTCACCGCCGAGGGACAATGCGTGGTATGACATGGAGATTGATTTACTTCCACTAATCATACAATATACCTTGTTGAATGACTGGTTATTTTGCATTCGGACGTTATTTAACTAGGCAAGTCAGTTAAGAACAAATTCTTATTTACAATGACGGCCTACCCCAGTCAAATCCTAATCCAGACGATGCTGGACCTATGGGACTCCCAATCACGGTCGGTTGTGATACAGCCTCAAATCCAACCAGGGTCTGTAGCACTGAGATGCAGTGCCTTAGACCACTGCACCACTCAGGAGCCCGAACAATTATACATTTTTATTTTGAGGAAGTATGACCAATTAAATGGAGTTTGTGACCACTGAATGCAACCCACTGTGATGTTCAGTATTATTTTGTACAGAATTTCCCCATTTCAAAACATTTTTGTCACTACTGAACGTGACCCATGTCTCAGGGAATAAAAAGAAACATCACTGTGGAGGTCCAAAGCTAGATGTATGTTAGGAGAAGTGCAATATTATCATGTTAGGAGACGTGTACTTGCAATGTGGAGGAGGTCGAAGAGAGTGAGGGAGGTAGAGGGTGAGCTTGAATCGGTTGAAGATGGCGGGTATAAAATTTGTCATATTTTTGGAGAAAGTGGAAGGGGGTCCTTCAACCGATTCAAGCTCACCCTCTACCTCCCTCACTCTCTTCGACCTCCTCCACATTGCAAGTACACAAAAAATGAGTCATATTTTTGGAGAAAGTGGATCCCCTGCCTTTTGGCTGATCCATATGTGGTTTCAGGGTGGGTGAAAATGGAGTTGGTTGCTGTGGAATCGGTGAAGGTAATACGAAGTGGTCTTGTGATAATTGTTTGTGTTTCTGCCAGTCAGAGGGAGCAGGCGCTCCACGCCACACGAATGGGGTCAAGAGCTGTGGCTTGTTTTGTCCTCAAAAAATAGTGCCATTGAAAGGAGTGAATACTGGGGTAGCTGTACATGAAAAAGTGGACCAACTGATGGGGAAGATTCCAGGTATTTGTGAATCTCATTGTTTGGTGTGACGCAGACAGGGTGGCGTGAGTGGTGGAACAGAAGACTCATTGAACAGAAGAGTTCTTTTGAGTTGATGTTGAGTCTTTGCCCGTTATCCCGTACAAGCTTTTCTGTTATCCCATACGAGCTTTTGTGCCGAATCCATTACATTGTTACAGGTGTCAAGCTTATGGGCATGTGGCAGCAGTGTGTAGGAGGGAGGTAGGTGTGCAGAAGGACATGAGACAAAGGAATGTGTAGTATTGGGGAAAGAAGTGGTATGTGTTAATTGTAGGGGTGCCCATGGGGTTGGGGATCAGAAGTGTCCAGTATGAGAGAGGCAGTTTGAGGTTACCCGTGTTAGAGTAGTGCAGAGGGTGTCATATGATGAGGCAGTGAAGAAAGTTATATATGAGAACTTGTTCCCAACTGACCTACCTGGTTAAATAAAGATGAAATAAACAAATGAAATAAAAAAGTAGAGGAAGATGGGTCAATGGGGAGGGATCCTGAGAGGATTCGTGTGAGCAGTAGATCTGTGCCAACACAGAGGGATAGGACCTTGAGTGATATATGCTTCAGTAAGACGTACTTTATAACATTCATAGCAATAGTTAACTGTATTTCAGCGATGGAACTTCAGTTGCAGAAAATAGAGGTTGTGCGGTGGCAGCTGCAGAGAACAATTTGAGTGTATGAGATTTGATGTCAGAAGAGTTACAGGGTGTGTTGAGTGGTTGAATCCTGTCCTCTCAGGCCGTTGGCCTGAGCTAGGACCAAATAGGTTTCAATAGTGTAATAGGGTAGTGGGTTTTTAATGAGCGCAGGGTTAGATGGCAGGGTATTTTTTTAATATATTGGTTATTTTTTCCCTTTCCCCTTTTTCCACACAAAGTATAAGGGATTTATACCCCAGTCTAGTTGGTGGCGGCGATGCAACATTTATTGGATGCCAACCACCGTTAAACCTCAAAGTAGAAGAGGGCCAACCCTGCCTTTGACCAGCTCTTAATTCCAATAAGGAAACCCTGCTCTCTGTGTAATTACAGAACAACTAGTCTGGTGTAGCCAGACCTACAAAATTAGGTCGGTGTCCCCCCTTGTCACGTTCGTGGTATGGAGGAGCCCAGACGGCAGCGTGATATGAATAAATCTTCTTTAATAAGACGAAGAACACTTAAACAAAAGTGAAGCTATACTATAAATTTGCATACACAGACAACTAGACATAGACAATAACCCACGAAATACCCAAAGAAGATGGCTGCCTAAATATGGTTCCCAATCAGAGATGACGATAAACACCTGCCTCTAATTGAGATCCAATCTAGGCAACCATAGACATATAAACATAGACATATAAAACCTAGATGATAAACAACCCCATAAACCTACAAAACCCATAGACAGTGCAAAAACACATACATCATCCATGTCACACCCTGACCTAACCAAAACAATAAAGAAAACAAAGAATACTCAGGTCAGGGGCCTGTTGCACAAAACTAGGATAAGGGATTAAGCCAGGATATCTTGGTGATCCTGGCTCAATTGATCCGTAATCCGGTTGCACTAAAGATGGATAGGGGGCAGGAGGATATGTTATGGTATAAATTACCATGGAGATTTATTCTGTGGAGCTAGCCTGCTCCAGACCAGGCTAAATTCCAGGATCTATTTAATCTCATCCCTAATGTCAGTCAGCAGTCACCACAAATGGAAACCAATAGTTATTTCACTGCTCACTATACATTGTTATCACATATAACTAGACCCACTGTTATTATTTAAACGTTTGTGATCATTAATTTCAATGATTTTGGATAAAAAATGATTTTTAGATGATGTTGCTATCATTAGATAATTTACAGTTTCCCATAGACTATAAGGCTATATATAAAATGATAGAATATTAGGGCCACAGAGGGGAAAAAACACAAGTCATAATATTGTAACCAGTTGTTTTAAAGGAGGACAGTTGTTAAAATGACAGATGTGGGGCATTTCGTGAAATTGTACTTCAGTATGGTTTCATAAACAAAGACATGCTGATGTGCCAGAATATTAAGTATCACATTGTCATAAGTATCAAAACTGTAAAAACAATATGTAGCTTTTCTGCAGAAAGAACCAGCCTCATAAATTTATGACTTTATCCTTTTTCTTCAGTGTGGCCCTAGTACTCTGTCATATAAACAAATACACATTCCATATGAATATAAAAACACAATGTGTAACATTATGTTCCTTTATTGAATAAGGACAAAACAAAGCAGGTAAACCATCAGCTCCTTTCGAAACTGAAGTCACAGTGACTCTACAAGATGGAAAGCACAGAATCCAAGCATATTATACAAAATGATACATACACATTCAAAGGTCTGTATATAACACACCCTGCATGTCTGCACACTAAAATAAATGCAGGACAAATCCATACACATCAACTGAACAGACAAATGAATGGATGCAGTAGCCTCCCTGCAGCCTTGTATTACACACAGTATACCGCACAAACATCATAAGAGGCCAAATTGGTCAAAAAACGAACCCAAAAAAAAACCCAAATTCCTCTGCCACCGCAGGACATATTTAACCAAAATTGAAAGCACACATACTAACTAAAATAATTCAACACATATTGGTCCCTCAGCAGCCGACCACTGTCGTCATCAGGGAAGATTGCCGGATTGTCCCAGTCCATGGCTGGTGGCACTCTGGGGGCCCTCTCCTTCCTCAGGCAGGCCACATTGTGGAGGACAGCACAAGCCACAGTAATATCACATGCCCTAACAGGGCTGACCCTTAATTTGTGAAGGCAGTGAAAGCGTGCCTTCAGGAGGCCAAAGGTCATTTCAACTCTGGCCCTGGTCCTGGCATGGGCATGGTTGTAGGCCTGCTGTGCTTCCTGGGGGTCTGTGAAAGGTGTCAGGAGAAAAGGCTGGCAGCCATACCCCTGTCTCCCAGCAACACACCAGAGAATTCACCTGTCAACACAAAATCTCATCATTACTACCTCATAAACACAGTGATATTCTTGACACAGCCATGATGGTTATAAATAGGGGTTGTGTGGCTTACCTTGTGATAGGCACTGATAGATTTCAGAGGCCCGAAAGATTCTGGAGTCATGGACTGAGCCAGGCCATTTTGCCACAACATTGCTGATCACACAGTCAGCATTGCAGACCATCTGAAATCATAAGATGAGGAATATTACACCAATCAATGCACATCACTGGCAATGCAGAGTGTTCGTCAATGGACAATATCAAAAAGTTATGTTCACCTGAACATTAATGCTGTGAAAGGATTTCCTATTCACAAAATCGGCCTCATGGGCACCTGAGGGGGCTTTTATCCTTATGTGTGTGCAGTCCACTGCACCAATGACATTGGGGAAACCTGTCACACAAAGTAATGAGTATCCTACTATGTGTTAACAGTTGTCCTGTAATTTGTAGATCCTCTTACCTGCAATCCTATAGAACTCCTCTTTGATGTCACAGAGTCTTCTGTGGCCAGGGAAGGAGATGAAGACATCTGCTAATGCTTTGATAGCCAGACACACACTCCTTATTGTGCGGCAAATTGTGGCCTTGTTCAGCTGTTCTGCATCCCCCACTGAGTACAGGAAGGCTCCACTAGCAAAAAGCGCAAGGCCACACAAACCATTTGCTCCACACTCAGTGCATGGCTCCGTGCAGTGCGGTGCTTAATCCTGGGACCCAGTAGTCTGCATAGATACCTGATGCCATCTGCAGAAAACCTGTATCTTTCATATAGATGGTCATCAGGGAAGGCCAGTGGGTCCAACCGGTCCCTGAAGACCCTTTCTCGCCTGAAGGCTCTCCTCAGCACAAGTGCTTCTTCATCCACCACATCTCGCACGAATGGGCATGCCATTGTCAGAGCAGAAAGGAACACACAATTTTGGGCCTTCATATAGGCTAGTGGCCACACCTGGTGCTGGGGGGGTGGGCAAAAGAGGGCGATGCCTTATAACGATGACTTGGTTGTACTGATTGCTGGGAAAATAAAAAAAAACTTAGAAATATGCCACCGTCCTGTGTGCTCACAATAAGAGCTCATATCTCATGGCTCACTTGACTTTACGAGAATATACCTAATTTTTATTTTGAGCTGTGTCATCTTCTTGGAGCTGGGGAGGAAAGAAAAATAATGATTAATACATTTGTGTTACAGTTAGCATACAGTGTACATTGAAGGCATATCTCACCTCCCTCTCAAGTTTTTTTATTTCAAGGTCCAGTTTCCTAATTGTCCTCTTTTTTATTTCGGACTCCAGTGCAAGATTTTCCATCTTTTTCTTCTTGTACTGAATGTCTATGTCTGCCAGTTCTATTTGGCGCCGGAGGTGGTTGCCATACAACTTTCTGATAGCTTGTGAGCTCTGTGAACACAATACAATTAGCGCAGCTGGAATTTGGCAGGATGTGGTGTCCTTTTATTAATACGCACTATGTTGCCAGGCTGGTTTTCCCACTGTATAGCATCTGGGTCCTGTAAAAGAAATTAGATTTTTTGATTTTGATGAGGACTCCTCACCATTGTAGAGTAAATAGTACTTTCACAGTCTTAACATGATACCTCATGCCTTCTGGAATCCAGAGAGATGGTCTCCTCCTCATCATCGTCTCCATCATGTGCTGTTGCTGCTGCACTGGGGCCTTCACCCTATCACATTTAATCGGATTCATATTGAAGCTAGTAGACAAGACATGCCAGGCCTACAGTATGCCTTTGATGGAGTACTCACTGGATCAGCATCGTCTGGTGCTTGTGCTGGTGGCTCTAACAGGAACACAGTGCTGCCAGGCACTGCAAGGCAATAGGTAAACCAAAGTCAGACAGTCCAAATTGATTCAATATGAATGTGGTTATATCCCATGTAGAGATGGAAGGACATACCTTGAATGAAGCGGGTGGCATCTTGGGAGGAAGCTATGCTCGTCTCTTTCCCCCCAGGGATCCCCTCTTAAGACGGGCCTGCCTTTATTTAGCTCCAAGGCCATGTCCTCTGCTGGGGTAAGGTCAGCCTTTGGTGACCCACCACCCGTGCCTTGTCTGTGGGTATTCTTTTTCACTGCTAAAACAGTACAGACAATGTGTGAGCAGGCACCTTCTGGATACAATATATGCTTGTGCTTTGTTAAATATTAGTCAGGGACCATACCATTCTGCAGAATGTTCTTGTATTTGATTTTGACCTGCTGCCATGTCCGTTTTGGCCCGTTCATGTTTAATCTACACACACACACACACACACACACACACACACACACACACACACACACACACACACACACACATTTAATGGAGTCACACTGCAAAAAATTACTTGGTATTTTTGTCTTGTTTTCAGTAAAAATATCAAAAAATGTATCATAGCTTTATACAGTGTGATGGAGTTACTTTACACAATTTCACTCATATCTGCAGTGCATTTCAATTAAAAATTTAACCGTTTCATAATTACAGTACAACTGCATTTTTGGAGATGTGAATTAAATATTTGAATTGTAATTGTGATGTTTCAGCGGAGCGGTGAGTGTGTAATTGTGCACTACTTACGCATTCAGGCGGTCTGCAATACTTTGCCACGCTTTTTCTCTTTGCTTTATCACTGTGGCGGTGTTGCCTTTCTTCTTAATTATATCTTTTACCTCCTCGTATGCCTCCATGAGGATTTGTGCTTCCGACGGGGAAAAGTACGCGGCTCTAGTTGCCATGGTAAATCAGTTATTCTGTGATCTGTGGCGGGGTCTATTTGAGTGAGCCGTGAGCGCGCACCTATCCAGGATTGGTTTCACCTGGCTTAATGAATCCGTGTCTGCTCATCCTGGCTTGGTCTTTGTGCAACCAATTAAGCCTGGATGCACATGTTTTGGCTTCATTGAGCTCAGCTGAGTCATTTATCCCGGATGTCTTAATTCTACTTTTGTGCAACAGGCCCCTGGTCTGGTTTGGCTTTGGTTCTTTAGAAGTAAATCATTGCATTACATGCTCCATTTAATAGCATAGTGTAAACAAACATGACAACGATACAATGCAAGGAAGGAGACAATGTGAATTCCTCTAATGGAGACAATTTGAATGCGGCCATTGCAAAACGGGAGAACAATTAATTGGGTAATGGGTTCAATTAGACTGAATCGGCTCTCTCCTTAATGAGCGGTCCCTACTGTGGCAACATAGGGCCAACAGATAATCAGTGATTTGAAGAATGACTGAGGAGACCATTACATTTGGAGAGCGCTGCAGACATCTTTATTACTGTTACTATCCCCA
Organism: Oncorhynchus nerka; assembly: GCF_034236695.1. Lineage (NCBI taxonomy): Eukaryota > Metazoa > Chordata > Actinopteri > Salmoniformes > Salmonidae > Oncorhynchus > Oncorhynchus nerka. The sequence goes on from NC_088396.1 coordinate 21,692,093, forward strand.
ACAGATGGAAGAACGCTCTATGATGGTAACTGATCGACTGGCATGGCTGTGGGAAGTTGTATGGGGGTGCTGTGAATATTTTGCATGGGTGGGTTATGGGAGAAAAACAATTTCCAACACGCTGCAGAAAGCTGTGTCAATCCAGATACATTTTATTTTGCACTGCAGAAGACCGCGATTGGTCCACTAATACAGGCAGAGCTGACCCGCTCATTAGGTAGGATTAGGCGGTTTGAAGAGGGCGTCATTTTCTGAGCTAAACTGACCAAGACGCATATCCAACAACACAAATCTCACATAATTCTGGCCAAAAACAATGACAGCCAGTGGCGTATGGGCTTTTTATGTGAACGCTGATGCTGTCCTATGATAAGCAGTTCACACTTTTTCAAAGACCGAGGTACAAAATATTTATCTTGTCCATTCCCAGCGCGCCTCTCCAGGGTGCTGCTGTAGGAGAGACGATGGCGTGAAAGCTGGTGATGGTGTGAAATAGGCTTTTAGAAGTGCCATCTTTATTTTTTTACTTATCGTTAATGCCGTCTTTGGTGTGCTCACCAATGCACAATAACCTTTTTACCCCCTCCAATCACTTCTTATATCTGTGGAACAGCTTGTTGTGTTGTGGCCATAGACATATAATCCATAGAAGGGTTTTGGAACCTCTAAAACTTGAAATAACTTGAAATATTTGTTGTAATGTTTGTTCTATCTTTTCAGGGGGATGAAATTGAAATTCTATCCAGTTCTGCAATGCTTGTTTGAAAATCAAATCAAACATGAGACATGGCAATCTGAATAAAGGTAAAAAGGACACTTTTAACTTCTAATGGCTGGGGGCAGTATTGAGTAGCTTGGATGAATAATGTGCCCAGAGGTACCCAGAGTAAACTGCCTGCTACTCAGTCCCAGTTGCTAATATATGCATAGTATTAGTATATTTGGATAGACAACACTCTGAAGTTTCTAAAACTGTTTGAATGATGTATGTGAGTGTAACATAACTCATATGGCAGGCAAACACCTGAGAAAAAATCCAACCAGGAAGTGGGAAATCTGAGGTTGGTCGTTTTTCAACTCATTCCCTATTGAAGATACAGTGGGATATTGGTCATGTTGCACTTCCTAAGGCTTCCACTAGATGTCAACAGTCTTTAGAACCTTGTTTGATGGTTCTACTGTGAAGAGGAGAGGGGAACGAGTCAGAGGTCTGCCAGGGAGTCAAGAGCTGGTGACACTCGTTCACGTGAGAGCGAGCTCTGTTCCATTGCATTTCTACAGACAAAGGAATTCTCCGGTTGGAACATTATTGAACATTTATGTTAAAAACATCCTAAAGATTGATTCTATACATCGTTTGACATGTTTCTATGGACTGTAACGGAACATTTGGACTTTTCATCTGCTCCTAGTGAACGCGCGTCATGAATTTTGATTTGTGAATTGAACGTGCTAACAAAAGGAGCTATTTGGACATAACATGCCAATGTATACTATTTGCCATATTTTTTAACTGTGCTGTGATGTTTCACTAAAGTTCTGAACCTTTCTATTCTCATAGACTCTACAGATTGTAAATTAAAGAAACATTTCTGCTAAGAGTATTATTATATTATTGATTGATTGACTATGACTTTTTAAATCACCCAGCAGTGCTATTAGTTCTAGGTAAATGTTGCTATTCTTCAGCCATTCCTGAACCTGCGACTAAAAACAAGCTACATATGCAAATTATCTTCGCACCAAGAGTCTTGAATGTTAGTTTGCAGAGCTGGGATGGTTGTATCCCCATATATATATATAATATTCTATTTGTTGCAAGAATTTTGTATAATAATATAAATTGAAAAAAGTTTTGAATCCAGCGCTATTTTGTGTATCAGTTCATAAACCATATGCCATGGAATCGGTACATTGAAAATATCTTCCCAACTATTTTGCAATATATATGGCGCAGCGGTTAATTTTTACGTTTAAGTCCTTAAATGAAACTGGTATACTTTTTTATTCATCAATTTTCTTTAGCCAATTTTGGTCTTTAAATCTGGGCTGACAGACAAGTTTTTGACTTTTCATTTTGGAGATGATTTCCATTTCAAATAACAGAAAGTGAGAGGTTGTGACCTGCTTGACATCATGGGAAAATCAAAAGAAATCAGCCAAGACATCCTATTTTCCCATGATGTCAAGCAGGTCACAACTTAGGTTACAACCTCTCACCTTGTAAGCTTCCGGGTTACAGTCCCGCACCTTGAAAGCGGCAGCTCTACCCTTTAGCTCAGTGCGAATGTTGCCTGTAATTTATGGCTTCTGGTTGGGGTATGTACGTACAGTCACTGTGGGGACGACGTCCTCTATGCACTTATTGATAAAGCCAGTGACTGATGTGGTGTATTCCTCAATGTCATCGGAAGAATCCCGGAACACGTTCCAGTCTGTGATAGCAAAGCAGTCCTGTAGTTTAGCATCTGCTTCATCTGACCATTTTTGTATAGACAGAGTCACTGATTCTTCCTGCTTTAATTTTTGCTTGTAAGCAGGAATCAGGAGGATAGAGTTGTGGTCAGATTTACTAAATGGAGGGCGAGGGAGAGCTCTGTACGCATCTCTATGTGTGGAGTACAGGTGATCTACAATATCTCTTTTTTTCCCTCTGGTTGCACTTTTAACATGTTGATAGAGATTTGGTAGAACTGATTTTAAGTTTCCCTGCATCAAGTCTCCGGTCACTAGGAGTGCCGCCTCTGGGTGAGTGGTTTCCTGTTTGCTTATTTCCTTATACAGCTGGCTGATTGCAGACTTGGTGCCAGCATCTGTCTGTGGTGGTAAATAAACAGCCACAAAAAGTATAGCTGAGAACTCTCTAGGCAAGTTGTGTGGTCTGCAATTTATCATAATATACTTTACCTCAGGTGAGCAAAATCTAGAGACTTCCTTAGATTTCGTACACCAGCTGTTGTTTACAAATTTGCACAGACCCCCCCCCCCCCCCCCCCCTCTTACCGGAGTGTGCTGTTCTGTCCTGCTGGTGCAGCGTGTATCCCGCTAGCTGAAGATCCATGTCGTCATTCAGCCACGATTTTTGATGTCCCGTTGGTAGGATGTTCATGATCGTACCCTGTCTAGTTTATTATCCAATGTTTGCACGTTGGCGAGTAATAGACGGTAACGGCAGCTTTCCTAGTTGCCTTCTGCGGGTCCGGACGAGGCATCTGGCTCTTCTTCCTCTGCGTCGCTTCCTTTTGCGAATAATTGGGATGTCTGCCCTGTGGGGTATTTGGAGAATATCGTGTGAGTTCTGCTTGCTGCTGCTGTTGTTGTTGTTGAAAAAATCTTAGTCTAATCCGAGGTGAGTGATCGCTGTCCTGGTATCTAGAAGCTTTTTTCTGCCGTAAGATATGGTTGCAGAATCATTTTATACAAAATAATTTACAAATATCGCGAAAACCCCCCACATAATAGCACAATTGGTTAGCAGACCGTAAAACGGCGGCCATCTCCTCCGGCGCCATGTCGAGGTTAACAATGAAAGTTGAATCAGGGTCTATATCATTTGGATCAAAATAAAACATATCAGAGTCTATCAAAATTAAAATAAAATGTTCTAACTCACTCAAATCTTCTGACATAATAGTCCCAAAATAAATGGTCAAGTGTCTCTAGGTCACAACCACAAAATACACATGTTATCAATTGCTATTTTGAATCTGTGTATAACAAAATATCTTTACAGGGGTGCTTGACTGCTGTAGTTCGTACAAATTGCTCAGATCAACCCTTAAAGAGATGGTGTGGCTAAAGCTTAAGAGGGTGTGGAGAATGCTGAATGGGTGTAGACAAAGAAGGGCTCTCCAGTAGTAGTACCAAAACATTCAAAGGCCATTTTCTCAAAAGTGAGTTTACAAGTTAATCAACTTTTAAAGCTAAATTACTTGCCCATTGTTCCTCAACTGTAGTGTAGTGTATTATATACCATTTTGTAGCTCTGAGTCTCTAATTTGATCCAATGTAAAAAACACCATTTCAAATTTTGCTACACAAGACCGATTTGAGCCGGTCTGTCACATATGGGAACTCCTTCAAGACTGTTGGAAAAGCATTCCTCATGAAGCTGGTTGAGAGAATGCCAAGAGTGTGCAAAGCTGTCATCAAGACAAAGGGTGGCTACTTTGAAGAATATCAAATATAAAATATAATTTTTTGGTTAATACATTATTCCATATGTGTTATTTCATAGTTTTGATGTCTTCACTATTATTCTACAATGTAGAAAATAGTCAAAATAAAGAAAAACCTTGGAATGAGTTGGTGTGTCAACTTTTGTCTGGTACTGTCTGTACTAAGTATAAAAAGTAAATGTACTTGCTAAAATGTACTTAAGTATCAAAAGTACAAGCATAAATCATTTCAAATTCATCATTAAGCACAGCAGACAGACACATTTTCTAGTTTTTTTGTATTTACGGATAGCCAGAGGCACTCTCCAACTCTCAGACATAATTTACTGAGTTCTCCAGATCAGAGGTGGTAGAGATGACCAGGGATGTTCTCTTGATAAGTTTGTGAATTAGACCATGTTCCTATTCTGCTAAGCATTCAAAATGTAACAAGTACTTTTGGGTGTCAGGGAAAATGTATGGAGTAAAAAGTACATTATTTTCTTTAGGAATGTAGTGAAGTAAAAGTTGCCAAAAATATAAATAGTAAAATACAGATACCCCCCAAAACTACTTAAGTAGTACTTTAAAGTATTTTTACTTAAATAAGTACTTTACACAACTGTATATTACACTTGATCTTTCTTGAATAAGGTCCTCAATTTATTTTTGTTTTTCTTCTAACTTATTCTGTGCATCTATGGTACAGTTTTTATTTCTATCTACCTGCACTGCTAGTCCTTCCATTCCTGTCACGTTCTGACCTTAGTTCCTTTGTTTTGTCTTTGTTTTAGTATGGTCAGGGCGTGAGTTGGGGTGGGCAGTCTGTTCTTTTTTCTATAATTTGGGATTTCTGTGTTTGGCCTGGTATGGTTCTCAGAGGCAGCTGTCAATCGTTGTCCCTGATTGAGAACCATACTTAGGCAGCCTGTTTTCACCCTTGAGTTGTGGGTGATTTATTTTCTGTTCTGTGTTTTGCTTCACCGTTCAGGACTGTTCGGGTTTGTCGTTTTATTTTTTTTGTTCATGTGTTCAGTATTCGTATGAAATACAATATGGACACCTACCACGCTGCGCATTGGTCTGACATTTTTTACTCCTCGTCTGAGGAGGACGAAGACAAGCGTTACAATTCCCTTTGTTAATATGGACTCTTGACCTAAATTGCATTTGTTTTAGAGCTGAGTACTGAATTGCATGGCTTCTAAAGGCATATTTAAAAGTGTCCCATATAATAAGGGGACCTGTTGTACTGTGCGTATATAATGTCGGGAAAGGTCAGTTATAAATGATTCTGTCTTAGTTATCATCCAATAGGCTTTGATTACATTTCCAATATTCTCACGTGGAAATTATTTAATGGTCCGACCGCATTCTGTCCCCTATCAACATTTTTTAAAAACTTTTGGTGCAAGTGAGAATGACATAAGAAAGTAGTCAAGACGATTAGCTTGATTGAGCCTCCGCCATAGGTATTTTATATGTAGGTATTTTAACATTACCATTTTTTTACACACTTTTTAAATCAATAAAATATTTTCAGTCATCTTCCTCACATGGATGGGATGAGGACACAATCTTTGCGAGAGGGAGGGTATCTGATTTCATTGGTCCACAATTCATGGCTCAGACACTTCATTCAGGATAATTGGAGTTAGCTCTGAGTTAGCCTGACCCTGAGAAAGTTAGTTCTGAATGATTCGGTGTCATAGAAGTTTACCTGACAAACTCAGGGCTACTTTCGTATGACTGGTGATTCCGAGTTGAACTCATAGTTGACCAAAGTTACCTCACTAACTCCTCAAACCTGCTTCATAGGATACCCCTTTGATCTTCAAGAGACCTTCTGTATTCATTTCAAACTGAAACCTTCCCTTCCTATTTTTTGTTTTCCCAGTAATGGCACTGAGCATTTGGCAGAACCCTGTATTTTTAGCTTGTTTTCAGTAGTAGTAGGGCAGAGTGTAGAAATGTACATGAAACCTAGAGAGCAACTGCCCCTAAAAACCTAATCCCTTTGAAAATGGCGTATGTGGCATCAATGAGTCAAACATTTATTGTAGTGTCAACATTGACTACAAAGTGTACTTAAGTCTCAAATAAAACTGAGTTTTGTCACAATGAGTAAATGAAGATCAGGTTTGGATTAAAATTATGTCAACTTCATCATGCCCCCTTCTGCCAAACTCAACATGCAAATCGGCCATCTGCCCACTTCTCCTCCCTTCATTGAGTGAGGCTCCATTGTTTCAATGCCCCAACGCATTCAAAAGATCGCATACATTTTTTTAGACTGAAAAGCCATATACAGATTGACCATGCAATGCATGCTTCTAGCAGTGTTCACAGCCAACTGGTTTGCATGCCCTGCCAAAGGACCCTATCATGCACACTAGGTGGTTGGAGTTTGTTGGTTCCCAGTGGTGGAGAACATACCGGTAGCTAGACCAAAGACGGCCGGTTATGCATATTGTGATAATCATTACTGTTTCAATATGATTTGTGTTGTAGTCATGACAGACAAAGATATATAGTTTAGCAAACTTTACTATGCATGTTGTTAACCAGCACTTAAGTACATGAAGACGGTAAGTAACAACTGGTTTCCGTTTCCTGTGTAACATCAATATGAGTATCATCAATATTGCTACAAGTTCTTTTTATTTACTTTTTTTTTTTTTTTTTTTTTTTACAAAGGCAGACTCCACCTAACTCTGGCTTGTAGTCCATGTCTGCAATCAACTTGAATGTGGACTGAATGTTTGTTTAATGTCTCTGACTGTCCATTACATTATAACTTTTTAAATGTACATTCACACAAAGTCTTTCAGGTGTAAGATCTGATCTTCGGATGGCCCTACCAGACCTTGTGTGAGGAGTGTTGATTACATCTGGAGGTGCTTGACCTGAGATGTTTGAATCTTCTTGTTGAGGTGCAGCGTCTACCTCTAGGTTGTGTTCCACACCCTTCCGGGCATCAGTTGGTGCCCTTTCCAGGCTCCTCAACAGTGGGTAATCCTTCTCTATTTCTCTGCTCTTTCTCAGGTGTCTCCTGTTCCTTCTGAAGACCTGTCCCTGTTCTGTCTTCACCTCGTAGGACCTTTGCTCCCCAGGTCTGACTACTGTGGCCCTCTGCCACCACTGTTTCCGTTCTGTGAGTGGCTGAACTCTCACCCTGTCATCTCATTGGCAGCTCTGTAAGATCCTTAGCAGAGGTGTTGTAGTACTTTGCCTGTCTCTGCTGTCTTTCTTTGAACTTCTCCTGCTGACAGTTTGTCATCACTGGTCCCAGCAGATTTTCACTCATTAGCAGTAGTGTCTTTGTATGTCTTCCCATGAATGCCATTGCAGGGCTGCTGTCTGTTCCCTGTGAAGGGGTATTTCTTTGATCTAGCATTGCCAGGTATGGGTCAACACCTGCTCTCTTTGCTTTTGCCATTAGTCTTTTGGCTGTTTTCACTGCTGATTCCACTTTCCCATTACTTTGCGGGTATCCTGGAGAATATGTTTTGTGTTTAAAGTCCCAAGCCTTGCTGAAACTTCGGAACTTGTCTGAAGAGTACTGGGGGCCAGTCTGAGTAAAGCATTTTAGGTATACCATAGCGTGCAAAGTGTATCTTCAGTTTTTGAATGACCGTTTTCGAATGCGTGTTCTCCAAATGGTCCACTTACCAGAAGTTTGAGAGATAATCAACTGTGACCATGTAGTCTCTGTCGTTGAACTGGAATAGGTCAGTCCCTAATTTTTCCCAGGGACGCTTTGGTGCTTCGTGTGGCCTTGGCGTCTCTTTCTGCTGCTTCACACCCCATGCAGTGCAGGTGCTGCATTGTTCTATGTATGTTCTCAGCTGTGCATTCATGCCCGGCCAGTAGACACACTCACAAGCTCTCCTCAGACATCCCTCGATTCCGATGTTAGGAATGGATTCTCTGCATTATCTCTGACCCGAGGGCAGCATGCATGACGACTTGCTCAACTCTGAAGATTTTGCACACTCAGCTCATCTTTGTCGTGAAAATACATGGCTACTTCCAAGGGTACATTCACTTCAGGCCACCCTTGCAGGTTCACATTTTTCAATGTCTGGAGCTCCTCAGTTGCTGGACCAGATGGTCTTTTGTCTCTCGCTTGACACAGGCAGGTAGTGTACCATGTTGATTGATTCCACTTCTACCTCTACAGGGCCTCTGTTGTCTTGTTCTGTGAGATACGCCCTTCTCAGGGTGTCGGCCAACACCACATGTTTTCCAGGAACGTATCGGAAACTGTCATAGTTTTGAAGTCTCATGAGCATGCACTGTAGACGCTGTAGCTGAAGAGAGGCTGTGTTATGTGATCTGACTGCACTTCCACAGTTCATCCATATGTGAATTGTTGGAACCTCTCCTTGCCAAACACCACTCCAAGCAGCTCCTTCTCTATCTGTGCATACTATTTTTCAGTCTCTGCCAGGGCTCTACTGGCGTGTACTATTGGTTGTCCTCCCTGCATCAAGGCTGCTCCTAAGCCACTTTCTGAAGCATCACGTTGTAGTACAAGCTGCTCTGTTGGGTTGTAGTATTTCAGTACCGGGGTCTGTGCAATGGTATCCCTGATTTTATTGAAAGCCAGCTCATGTCTCTCTGACCACTCCCACAGTGAGTCCTTGTGTGTTAGCTGTCACAGTGTAATCTGCAATGATTTTGACTCCTGGAAGACTGGTTGCCTGGTTCAACTTCCTCTGAAAGATCTCTGGGGATGGACTGATTCCCATGGGAGTAGAGAACGTGGTGAGGTAGCTGGATTCCTCTTCCAGTTCTACATGCCAAAAATCTGTTTTTTTTACATCACAAACTGAGAACACGCATGCTCTGTTCAGGTCTGGCAGCACGTCTTCATCAGCGGGAACCTTGTTGAACCCTGTTTAGCACCTTGTTGAACCCTGTTTAGCACCTTGTTGAGAGGTTTTGGATCAGTACACACTTGTAGTTTTCCAGACGGTTTCTGCACTATGATCAGGCTGCAAATCCAATCTGTGCTTTTTTCAATTGCTTTTATCTTCCTTCTTTTCTGTAGACCACTGAGCTCCTCTTTGAGTGGTTTATATATTGCTACTGGCACTCTTCTCTTTGGCAGCTGAACAGGCTCCACTCATTCATCCAGCTTCAGGTTTGCCGGGTAAGCAGCCGTCTCCCTGGAATACATCAGTGTAATTTTTTAGTTGCTCTTTAGTCCAGGATCCTGTTGTTTTCTCGATTACCAGGAGGTTGTGATGCTGCACTGTAATCAACTCCATTGCCTGGATAGCCTTACTGCCTAGAATTGACATGTGCATGTTCTTGTTGACTACGATGAACTCCACTCTGTAGGTTTTCTTATTGCGTGGATAGATCACTTTAAGTGTGCTTTTCCCCAGTGGTGTCAGAGTACTCTTGTTATCACCAATACCTGACTGCAGGGCTCTAGGTGACTGGCTTTTGTGAGGTTTGCAGGGATAACATTACAACTAGCACCACAATCTAGCTGAAATCTGACTGACTTTTTGTTGACCAGCATGGTTGCAAAGGGAGCTGCATTGGGATCTGTGGTTTTCTCTTGTACCACGTTGATGCTATCAGACTTTGGCCCTTGAACATCCTCACCGCTCTCTGAGTCACCTGACACATTTTCCGCATGTGCAGGGCATTTGACCTTTTTTCTCTCATGTGTCTGTTCACTGTATCTGCATTGTATAATGATCTGTCCCTCTGTAGGGTCTCCTCTCTCTCTCTCTCTCTCTCTCTCTCTCTCTCTCTGTGTTACTGCATGCACTGCTACAGGGCCCTACACATATATGACATTAGCTTTCTGCCTGGACAGTTCTGCAGCTCTTAAAATCTGTATGCATTTCTCTAAACTGAGATCAGTAATTCTGAGGAAAGGGCTCTCTTTAGTGTGTGTCACACAGCGCACACACAATCCTGTCCCTGATAAGAGAGTCTGTGATTACTCCAAAGTTGCTGTTGGCCACTAGAGTCCTCAATTCAGTGAAATATTTGTCTAAACTCTCATCTTGGCCCTGGCTGCGCATTAAAAAATAACACCTTTTCAGTTGTTTCATTTTTGTTGGGATCACACAATGCATCTAGAGCTGCAATTACTTCCTCAACAAAGAGATTGTCTTTTGTACTGTCCACACTGAGGGTCTCATAAATCTCTCTGCCGATTTCCCCAGAGAGAATACAGAAGCTTAACTTTGTAGTCATCGTATTTTTCTCCCATTGTAAGAGCCATGTACACGTTGAATTCCGCTTTCATTTTTTCCAGATCAGTGCTAAATTGAAATCATCAGTCTATTTTCCCTGGAGGTTTCAGTGCATTTTCCATGGCATTTTATTTGTAAAATGGAATGGTAGTTACTCACAAATCTGCTTGTGTCCAATAGCCAGTTAGCTTTTAGCAAAGAGTCACTCACGATAGCCAGCTAGCGTCGACATTCGGTGCGATGACTAAACGTGGCACTTTTTCAAAATGCTGCCTGGGATGTATACTTCATTTACATCGATGAGATCTGGGTTCTTTTGAGAACCGCTGCCACCATGTTTCAATATGCTTTCTGTTGTGGTCATGACAGACAAAGATATATGGTTAAGCAAACGTTACTATGCATGTTGTTAACCAGCACATCAGGTCCATGAAGGCGGTAACAATTGGTTTCCATTTCCTGTGTAACATCAATATGAGTAACATCAATATTGCTACAATTATCACTATCATACCTAGCATAGCTGATGACACGCTGGCTACCCCAACTAGCTACCTAGCTAGATCAAATACATGGAACAGCTGGGGAACGCTGAGGAGAGGGTTAAGAACCACCTTACTATCTAACTCATGTCTGACTACAACAGGGCACTAACTAGTAGCAACAAACCCAGGGCCATAGCAAAACGTGTCACAGTTGGTTGCATAGTGTAACGTGTCACCGGCTTGAATCTGTAAAGCATAGGATTAGCGTCCAAACGAGAGATCTTGAGAAATAATGTTATGTTATAATTGAGGGATGAGAACAATTGTTGACCTTTTTTTCTGTTAGTCAAAGTGCACAGTTGGCTGCCAGACTGAACCCCTGGTCATGAACGCTGCCAGACTGAACCCCTGGTCATGAACGCTGCCAGACTGAACCCCTGGTCATGAACGCTGCCAGACTGAACCCCTGCAATGCTGCTGGGTTTTTCATGCTCAAGTTTCCCGTGTGTATCAAGAATGGTCTATCACGCAAAGGACAACCAGTCAACTTGACATAACCGTGGGAAGCATTGGAGTCAACACGGGCCAGCATCCCTGTGGAGCGCTTTCGACACCTTGTAGAGTCCATGTCCTGACAAATTGAGGCTGTTTGGAGAGCAAAAGGTGTGCAACTCAGTGTAGTATGTCACTGTCAGAGGCCCTCCCAGTCAACATCACCTCATAAGATGGCCTGCTGCAGTTCTAGAGATGTCCAGTTTGCATGCAGCATAGAGAAGACCAGCAAGTGGGTCCTCATCTTTATGCAGACATGCCCTTGCTGTGACCATCCCTAAAAGCACTAAAATGGCCCCCGAAAGGTTCTTCCAAGAACCCCATACAAGTTGGGGTTCATCGAGGAACCTCCTTAGTTGGTGGGGGTTCTTGCAGGAACCTAAATGGCTAACAGAAACATTTGAATTTGAAAGAGCAGCAGGAGAAGGCACTTAATTTAAGGTAAGGTTTGTCAATTGTATGATCTAAATTGATGTTTTATGATGATACCATCTTTTCCTATTTGTGCAAATCTTTCTAACGCAGAGAATGGACACAGTTCAGGGGATATCAGTCAACAAAGATGTAGGAATATAAGAATATGTTGAAGGCTAGCTGTATTGGGTTCAGGTGACTGAACTGCTCACTTTTGTGTCTGTAGGTTTCCAGACGAGGAGGCATATTTTTATTTATTTATTTAACTAGGTTAAATAAAGAACAAATTCTTATTTTCAATGACAGCCTAGGAACAGTGGGTTAACTGCCTGTTCAGGGGCAGAACGACAGATTTGTACCCTGTCAGCTCGGGTTTGAACTTGCAACCCTCCGGTTGCTAGTCCACCGCTCTAACCACTAGGCTATCCTGCCGCCCCAATAAATATCCCATAGGCCTCTACATTATGGACAAGGTATGTGTATGAAAACCATTATCAAAACAGTTTTTTTCACAAAAACCAAGATATGAATACTGTCGTGTGTTTTGTTAATCATCTGTATATTTACATTTTTGGGGATTCAGACTTCACCCTCCCTACACCTCTGATGAATATAACAGGAAACATGTTCGATCTCCATGCACTGCCAAATCATTCTGGCTGTGGATACAGTGAACATCAACACATTAACATCAACACCCCAGAGGATATACCCATTGTGTTATTGTTGTTGTGCATATTATTATTATTATCAATAATATCAATAATAATAATAATGGGATCGGGGTAGTTAAAAAAATGAACCTCAAAAGGTTCTTCAAAAGGTTCTTTGAGGATCCATTAAAAGGGGTTCTTGAAGAACTTATAGGGGTTCCCCCCACAGATTCAAACAACCCCTAAAGGATACTCCAGGAACCTTTTCTTTTCAGATTGTGTCATGGCCGCCAGCGTTTCTTGATGAGCAAGCCAGAAAACGAGGCCAAATCAGCGGGACTAGTTCCCCTTTAAATGATTCCATAAGATATAATAATGACAGCATTATCACCCCATGTAATACAATAACACAACAGCAGTAGGCCTACAATTGAGAAAGAGGTGAGTTTTCAAATCTGTCAACTCACACACTGGTATGTTTCTTGTCCAAAAGCGTCCCCATGTGTTTGTCTTTAATACTCACACTCAGTGGTTTTCCTAGGTCAGGTCATGTGATCAGAAAAACTCTTAGATTGTAGTTGTAGTACATCTTTACACCAGAAGAGGGGAAGACTGGTATTCCTCCAATCGCTTACAAGCATTTCTTGGAACAATGTCAATTTTCAAAGCAGAGTCGACAACACATAGAGCTCTGGCCTATTCCTAAAATTTTCTTTGCCGTCACTAATTCAAAATAACAAATTATTGTTTACAAAGACAGCCTAGGGACAGTGGGTTAACTGCCTTGTTCAGATTTTTTTAACTTGTCAACTTGGGGATTGGCCCAATGCTCTAACCACTAGGGTACCTGCCACTCCACTAAATCATGATGATCAACTATCCAAGGTGCAGAATATTGGCAATTACTCTCCTTTTATGAATGTTTCACCAAACAGATTCCTAAATATCAAATATTATAAAATATAAAAGCACATTGTGTGCAGGATTCATTCATCGGTAGCTTCACAATAAAATTCCACATATTAAATACGTAGGCTGGTTTGCTCATAGTTTCGTAGACTTTCCATTGGCCAATCCAAAACCGAAACCCAATCCACAATAGAAATAAGGAAAATTGAATACAATTGAGGAATACAAGTGATATGAATGTATAGGCCTCAATCCACACCAAAGGAAAGCTCTATAATGTAAGGTCACAGTGCTGGAGATGACTTAACCTAACTAGAAGAAAACCCAACTTCATTCTCTGCACCTTTGAATATCAGAAATATCATAACAATTCTACAGTTCCCATTGTCTAGATCTTTCCTTATATAGTACATGGTATTACACTGATGGGGTGATTTAGACTTGGTGCACTAGTATTTACTATTTACTGATTGCTGGAAACAGTGAACACAATTGCACACATTTCTCTTCCAATGAAAACCATGTGCTAATATTCTGTGAACAAACACGTCGCAGTGATTTATTTTGTTCATGGATGACATTAATATTTCAAGTTCAGCAAAAGGGGGTCTAGGATATGCTGCTCAAGCACAAAGGCAAGAATATGATCAGAGGTTCGGTAGATGTACTTGAACATTTGGTCATTGCTGTAGATACATTTCAACACAGATCCCCAAAATGCTTTGTCCTCGATCGAGAAAAACTTTACCACATTTAAATTATTTACAAAATCAACACTTTGTTTTCATTGCACCTCAATGCAATTCACTCAGTACCTTGGAAAAATATTGATGATTGTATTGTCTCTGCAGAATACACACTAATAATACATACACCCTGACAGAGCATTTAAAATATTGTGTGTAATGTACACCAATGCCTACAGAGTGCACTATACTCTAACTATAAACCGAGATTCTATTTGTGCTGGACTTGTCCAATTATTTGCTTTAGTTGACAGGGGGGGTAAACATTTTGTATTAAATCCTAACAAAGCCAAATTGGGCACAGCTTACTCGGCTTATCCTTCCCTCTCGTGATGCATCACAACAGGGAAGGATAGGATGATTAGATCTTGTGGTTACTATTGGTCCATTCCTATGCCTTGATACATTCTAGTGGCAATGAGGCATTGCGGGGGTGTGCGTGTGCATCAGTCATAGATGTGGCCCCTCTCAACCTCAAGCCCCTCTGCCCTTGGGGAACCTGATAAGGATCGACCAATTCATCATAGTTAAGTAACTCATTTGGCCCACGTCAACACCTGCCCTCCCATGGCTGTATCCTAGTAGGAGATCTTCCATTTCATACCCATCCACCACTGAGCAGCTTCTCCAAATCACCTCACTGAGTGACTTCTGGGAGTCCAGCGGCTAACTGCAGCTATACTTATGGTTTGGCCAGGCTGGACACCTGCTTTGGCACCAAGGAGCCCATACGTCTTTGGGTGGTGACATACACCCTGTCCCAATGGGAATGACTGAATCAATCTACTCCACTGGAGGAGATTCCCTCTCCAGTTCCCAGTTATGGCAAATGCTATTTGGCTGAATATTTGACAGTATACATAGGGGAGGGAACTCTCATACATTAGAGCTCTGGGCTGACAAAGATGACAAAGTGTCCAGTAAGAAGTTAGTCTATAAGCAGAAATCAGATCTTAACTAGCAGCACTCTGGAATCCATGACAAAATCATCAAGAGAGACTCATCCTTCTCTCTTACTGTATGTTAACCTCTTTACCCCCTCTGCCCCTTCCTTTGTATTCTTGTCCTGGAGTACCTTTTGTGAACCTGTCCTATTTAGGGAAAGGGCCTGTTGCATTATGGTAACAATAGAGGAGGGAAAGTGAATTAGGAATTAACATGCGTTTGTGTGAGATTCAGCTATCTGTGTATCTAAGCGTGCTGGTATGTGGGATTCAACACTGAGTGTACAAAACATTCCGAACACCTTCCTAATATTGAGTTGCACACCGTTTTCCTTTTCAGAACAGCCTTAATTCGTCAAGGCATGGACTCTACAAGTTGTCGAAAGCACTCCACAGGGATGCTGGCCCATGTTGACTCCAATGCTTCCCACCGTTGTGTCAAGTTGGCTGGATGTCCTTTGGGTGGTGGAACATTCTTGATACACACGGGAAACGGTTGAGCATGAAAAACCCAGCAACGTTGCAGTTCTTGACACATTCAAAACAGTGCGGCTGGCACCTACTACCATACCCTATTCAAAGACACATAAATATTTTGTCTTACCCATTCAACCTCTGTACGGCATACACACACAATCCATGTCTCAGTTGTCTCAAGGCTTAAAAATCCTTCTTGAACCTGTCTCCTCCCCTTCATCTACACTGATTGAAGTGGATTTAACAACTGACATCAATAAGGGATCATAGCTTTCACCTGGATTCACCTAGTCATTCTATTGAATGACAAGAGCAGGTGTTCCTAATGTTTTGTACAGTCAGTGTATATGTCCACACATATCTGTTTCTTGTCACAATTACTTGAAACTGCAGTTCTCTGAATAGTTTGTTCTGGAATGACTGGGTAAAATGGACTTTATTCAACGACCAAATTAAATCTGGAGATAGTGTTCCAACTAAAGAACATCTAGTGGCAGGTCACAAAGGGAATTCCCCTGGATGAGGTGTCGCACCACATCTATGGGCATATAACTGGGTACTTCCAATTGATGAAAGGGAGTACTTCCAATTCCTTAAGAAAAACGATCAAAAAATACTACTGAGTTAAGTATTATTTAGTTAGATACTTTGTTTCTCTGATTAAGACATTTACCTTTATTTACCTACATTTACCTTTACCTTTATCAGTACAGTGGACTCCTGATCAATGCAACGTCTCGGGACTGTGGTGAGTTTTGATAGTGTACACTAAATAGGAGCATGCCACTATTAGGGGCAGTTAAAGTTTGTCATTGAAATGGAATTGGAAAAACTGCACTTAACCTACATACAATCCACTGTGTGTGTCTATAGGATTGTTTCGTTCTGTCCTAAGGTAGGAGAGGACTATTAGCATGGCCCTACGTGCACAGCCTGAACCTTGACGACAATATCAAATCAAATCAAATCAAATGTATTTATATAGCCCTTCGTACATCAGCTGATATCTCAAAGTGCTGTACAGAAACCCAGCCTAAAACCCCAAACAGCAAGCAATGCAGGTGTAGAAGCACGGTGGCTAGGAAAAACTCCCTAGAAAGGCCCAAACCTAGGAAGAAACCTAGAGAGGAACCAGGCTATGTGAGGTGGCCAGTCCTCTTCTGGCTGTGCCGGGTGGAGATTATAACAGAACATGGCCAAGATGTTCAAATGTTCATAAATGACCAGCATGGTCGAATAATAATAAGGCAGAACAGTTGAAACTGGAGCAGCAGCACAGTCAGGTGGAAGTTGAAACTGGAGCAGCAGCATGGCCAGGTGGACTGGGGACAGCAAGGAGTCATCATGTCAGGTAGTCCTGGGGCATGGTCCTAGGGCTCAGGTCAGTTGAAACTGGAACAGCAGCATGGCCAGGTGGACTGGGGACAGCAAGGAGTCATCATGTCAGGTAGTCCTGGGGCATGGTCCTAGGGCTCAGGTCCTCCGAGAGAGAGAAAGAAAGAGAGAAGGAGAGAATTAGAGAACGCACACTTAGATTCACACAGGACACCGAATAGGACAGGAGAAGTACTCCAGATATAACAAACTGACCCCAGCCCCCCGACACATAAACTACTGCAGCATAAATACTGGAGGCTGAGACAGGAGGGGTCAGGAGACACTGTGGCCCCATCAGAGGACACCCCCGGACAGGGCCAAACAGGAAGGATATAACCCCACCCACTTTGCCACTGCCAGCTAGCCTACAAAGTCAACAACGCAGCCACTGCCAGCTAGCCTACTTCAGCAGTACTGTATCATTTTTAATCATTTTAGTCAATAAGATTCTTGCTACGTAAGCTCAACTTTCTGAACATTCGAGACGTGTAGTCCACTTGTCATTCCAATCTCCTTTGCATTAGCGTAGCCTCTTCTGTAGCCTGTCAACTATGTGTCTGTCTATCCCTGTTCTCTCCTCTCTGCACAGACCATACAAACGCTCCACACCGTGTGGCCGCGGCCACCCTAATCTGGTGGTCCCAGCGCGCACGACCCACGTGGAGTTCCAGGTCTCCGGTAGCCTCTGGAACTGCCGATCTGCGGCCAACAAGGCAGAGTTCATCTCAGCCTATGCCTCCCTCCAGTCCCTCGACTTCTTGGCACTGACGGAAACATGGATCACCACAGATAACACTGCTACTCCTACTGCTCTCTCTTCGTCCGCCCACGTGTTCTCGCACACCCCGAGAGCTTCTGGTCAGCGGGGTGGTGGCACCGGGATCCTCATCTCTCCCAAGTGGTCATTCTCTCTTTCTCCCCTTACCCATCTGTCTATCGCCTCCTTTGAATTCCATGCTGTCACAGTTACCAGCCCTTTCAAGCTTAACATCCTTATCATTTATCGCCCTCCAGGTTCCCTCGGAGAGTTCATCAATGAGCTTGATGCCTTGATAAGCTCCTTTCCTGAGGACGGCTCACCTCTCACAGTTCTGGGCGACTTTAACCTCTCCACGTCTACCTTTGACTCTTTCCTCTCTGCCTCCTTCTTTCCACTCCTCTCCTCTTTTGACCTCTCCCTCTCACCTTCCCCCCCTACTCACAAGGCAGGCAATACGCTCGACCTCATCTTTACTAGATGCTGTTCTTCCACTAACCTCATTGCAACTCCCCTCCAAGTCTCCGACCACTACCTTGTATCCTTTTCCCTCTCGTTCTCATCCAACACTTCCCACACTGCCCCTACTCGGATGGTATCGCGCCGTCCCAACCTTCGCTCTCTCTCCCCCGCTACTCTCTCCTCTTCCATCCTATCATCTCTTCCCTCTGCTCAAACCTTCTCCAACCTATCTCCTGATTCTGCCTCCTCAACCCTCCTCTCCTCCCTTTCTGCATCCTTTGACTCTCTATGTCCCCTATCCTCCAGGCCGGCTCGGTCCTCCCCTCCCGCTCCGTGGCTCGACGACTCATTGCGAGCTCACAGAACAGGGCTCCCGGCAGCCGAGCGGAAATGGAGGAAAACTCGCCTCCCTGCGGACCTGGCATCCTTTCACTCCCTCCTCTCTACATTTTCCTCTTCTGTCGCTGCTGCTAAAGCCACTTTCTACCACTCTAAATTCCAAGCATCTGCCTCTAACCCTAGGAAGCTCTTTGCCACCTTCTCCTCCCTCCTGAATCCCCCTCCCCCTCCTCCCCTCTCTGCAGATGACTTCGTCAACCATTTTGAAAAGAAGGTCGACGACATCCGATCCTCGTTTGCTAAGTCAAACGACACCGCTGGTTCTGCTCACACTGCCCTACCCGGTGCTCTGACCTCTTTCTCCCCTCTCTCTCCAGATGAAATCTCGCGTCTTGTGACGGCCGGCCGCCCAACAACCTGCCCGCTTGACCCTATCCCCTCCTCTCTTCTCCAGACCATTTCCGGAGACCTTCTCCCTTACCTCACCTCGCTCATCAACTCATCCCTGACCGCTGGCTACGTCCCTTCCGTCTTCAAGAGAGCGAGAGTTGCACCCCTTCTGAAAAAACCTACACTCGATCCCACCGATGTCAACAACTACAGACCAGTATCCCTTCTTTCTTTTCGCTCCAAAACCCTTGAACGTGCCGTCCTTGGCCAGCTCTCCCGCTATCTCTCTCAGAATGACCTTCTTGATCCAAATCAGTCAGGTTTCAAGACTAGTCATTCAACTGAAACTGCTCTTCTCTGTATCACGGAGGCGCTCCGCACTGCTAAAGCTAACTCTCTCTCCTCTGCTCTCATCCTTCTAGACCTATCGGCTGCCTTCGATACTGTGAACCATCAGATCCTCCTCTCCACCCTCTCCGAGTTGGGCATCTCCGGCGCGGCCCACGCTTGGATTGCGTCCTACCTGACAGGTCGCTCCTACCAGGTGGCGTGGCGAGAATCCGTCTCCTCACCACGTGCTCTCACCACTGGTGTCCCCCAGGGCTCTGTTCTAGGCCCTCTCCTATTCTCGCTATACACCAAGTCACTTGGCTCTGTCATAACCTCACATGGTCTCTCCTATCATTGCTATGCAGACGACACACAATTAACCTTCTCCTTTCCCCCTTCTGATGACCAGGTGGCGAATCGCATCTCTGCATGTCTGGCAGACATATCAGTGTGGATGACGGATCACCACCTCAAGCTGAACCTCGGCAAGACGGAGCTGCTCTTCCTCCCGGGGAAGGACTGCCCGTTCCATGATCTCGCCATCACGGTTGACAACTCCACTGTGTCCTCCTCCCAGAGCGCTAAGAACCTTGGCGTGATCCTGGACAACACCCTGTCGTTCTCAACTAACATCAAGGCGGTGGCCCGTTCCTGTAGGTTCATGCTCTACAACATCCGCAGAGTACGACCCTGCCTCACACAGGAAGCGGCGCAGGTCCTAATCCAGGCACTTGTCATCTCCCGTCTGGATTACTGCAACTCGCTGTTGGCTGGGCTCCCTGCCTGTGCCATTAAACCCCTACAACTCATCCAGAACGCCGCAGCCCGTCTGGTGTTCAACCTTCCCAAGTTCTCTCACGTCACCCCGCTCCTCCGCTCTCTCCACTGGCTTCCAGTTGAAGCTCGCATCCGCTACAAGACCATGGTGCTTGCCTACGGAGCTGTGAGGGGAACAGCACCTCAGTACCTCCAGGCTCTGATCAGGCCCTACACCCAAACAAGGGCACTGCGTTCATCCACCTCTGGCCTGCTCGCCTCCCTACCACTGAGGAAGTACAGTTCCCGCTCAGCCCAGTCAAAACTGTTCGCTGCTCTGGCCCCCCAATGGTGGAACAAACTCCCTCACGACGCCAGGACAGCGGAGTCAATCACCACCTTCCGGAGACACCTGAAACCCCACCTCTTTAAGGAATACCTAGGATAGGATAAAGTAATCCTTCTCACCCCCCTTAAAAGATTTAGATGCACTATTGTAAAGTGGCTGCTCCACTGGATGTCATAAGGTGAATGCACCAATTTGTAAGTCGCTCTGGATAAGAGCGTCTGCTAAATGACTTAAATGTAAATGTAAATGTTTGCCAAAGCACAGCCCCCACACCACTAGAGGGATATCTTCAACCACCAACTTACCATCCTGAGACAAGGCTGAGTATAGCCCACAAAGGTCTCCGCCACGGCACAACCCAAGGGGGGGGGGGGGCGCCAACCCAGACAGGTTGGCCACAACTGTGAATCAACCCACTCAGGTGACGCACCCCCTCCAGGGACGGCATGAGAGAGCCCCAGTAAGCCAGTGACTCAGCCCCTGTAATAGGGTTAGAGGCAGAGAATCCCAGTGGAAAGAGGGGAACCGAATATCCACTATTAGCTACACATACAAATATATTCTGTAACTCCATACTTACCTACCTACCCTCAGGCCTGTCGTCACTCTCTACTTATCCGTAAAGCGAGACCGAGAGGGGGATGAATATGGAGGAGCATGAAATGGTGTGAAATACCCCCCCCCCCCCTCTCTTACAGTACCACCATGGCAGGGTTCTTCTGTGGTATATGGGTCTACCCCTGTCCTATTCCTGTTTTGGGGTACTAGTGAGACCTCCTAAAATCATTTCACTATGCCAGAAGCCACAGAGAAGGGACAGGGGTATATCCCTACCTCTATGCCCTACTTAGGAGACTCAACTCACACAGCAAGGTTACAGTTATGACGCAAAGGGATCCAACCCTCCAAATCCCATCCATCATTACCCAACCCACTCCACACACCGTCCCACAGCCTCTCCAGGGATGGCCTCAAATGATCGCCTCCCGTCTCCATCACTCTGTGAATAGGCAGGTGGGGATCCTGTAGCTGGCCTTGTGCAGATGGAAAATACTTGTTCAATTCGGCCTCTAGTGTCAGTGAGCTCCTCTGGTTGCAGAAGTTATACAATCATATGGTGTGGCTGTGATAGTCTGTCTGGTGATAGGCTACACAAGAGAAACCTCCAATAGGATCGTGCATGTAGGAGTTTGGCTCGGCTCCAGAGAACAGGGGAAGAGGCTCTGTAGTGAATCTAGCAGCTTACTCAGACTAAAAGCTCATTCATGTAAGTCTGGTGGTTATCTTCATGTAATTTTGCTCCTCAAGGATGGATAATATTGCATCTAATTACATCAAGATATATTTCCAGAATGAACAAGGTATTCATTCATTCATTCATTCATTCATTCATCAAATTGAAAAGATCTGATTGGAGCCAATTGACCAATGGAATGAAAGGGAAGTTGATATACCCCACTGGATGTGTGTGCGTGGGTGTGTCTAATGCTTCTGGCTCAATCACATCATTTGTTAAGGTGGTGTTTGTTTTTTCAATGTCTAAATCTTGTCTGTCCACCACAGGTGGTACATGCCAAGGTAAATGTACTTTGACCTGGTCCAGTTTATTAGATGTAGGGCACACTAATTAGATTGCCCTAGATTAGGTTGACATAGTCACCTGAGACTTGTAAAATTACTCTCAAGACTAGGCCAGACTTGGTGGCCATACTGAAGCATGAGATCAACATGAGTGCACCTGAGTGGCAAAGTTAGTTTGTTAGGAAGAGCAGTGTCATGTTTAACAGTCTTGGTTATGCTTCTGGTGGCACAATTGAGACATTCATGGAAATCATTCATCGACATCTATGGGTGACGTTGATCAACTTTTTAGTTAGTCAGTGCTGCCCATTAAACAAAATAAACCATCAAACAAGTACAGCATTATATAAATAGTGCATTGAATAAACTAGTCAACACGCACACTCAAACACCTATACATAACTTCAACAAAGACAGTCTCAATACCAACGTTTGAGGCAGCCTCTTCTTCGAAAGCGATAGCAAATTGGTCAAATGTGATTGTGCTTTAGCTTCAAGAAAACAAGTATAATTATCTGACGAGTTAGGTGGTAGGGTTCTTTTTCAGCAAACCTGTCTAGATCTTGAATTCATTTGGGCAGGCCCCTGTAAGAACCGTATTCAGGTGCACTTGCACAGTAAATGCCCTGTTCTGAAGAGGAGAGCAATAGTAACATAGTGATTAGGTCCAGTCTGAAATCCCCTGGAAATCAGATGTTCTCTGCTGAATGTGCTCAAATCTATTTTCTTGAAAAAAAAATAACTCTCTGGAAGCCAAGGTGTGTCATGAACACTATGTATTGGCATCCTTGCTTACAACTCTTCAATCATGTTGCATCAATATAGCAAGGAGGGGAGCAAGATGGAGAAAATGACCTCTGAAAGTTCTGAAACACGGCTGAAGACTATATGGATGGCCCTCTCCTTAGCCCATATACATACTACACAACAGCCCCTGCACTGGGTCAATGTAATATAATGATAACACTATAATCAATGCCGTGCAGCTAGAGGATGCGTCCACACTAGTAGCAGTACAATTGGAGAAGTGTGGGGTATGTTAGGTGAGTGGGGGATGGGGATAGGATAAGGACTTGACCAAAAGGGAAAGGAATGCTATGCTACTGCATGTGACCTTTACATTCCTCCCCCCTCATGACTGACCAATAATTAGGGTGGTGATCCTAATCAATGCTGACCTTTATGGTGTTGTTTTCACTGCCAATGGACAGGAAGACTCAATGTGATCAGGAGCAGACGCCTCGGACCACAGACTACTTCTGTGATTGATTTTCTGTGGGTGGCTCTTATGTTTCAGTCTCCAATGATGTGCTGATACCACATCGCAAGAACACAAACAAACCCATTATCATGATGAGGCATCATTTTACCCAGTCATTCCAGAACAAACTATTCAGAGAACTGCAGTTTCAAGTAATTGTGACAAGGCCAAAACTATCCTTCCATCACTAACCACCCCAACTCTTCCACACTCTCCACTAAAATAGTAGGGGGTGCAGAGGGGCAGTCAAATCAAATCAAACTTTATTTGTCACATGCGCCGGATACAACATCACCTTACAGTGAAATGTTTACTTACACGCCCTTAACCAACAGCGCAGTTCAAGAAAGAGTTAAGAAAATATTTACCAAATAAACTAAGGTCAAAAATGATAGTAACACAATAAAAGAACAATAACGAGGCTATATACAGGGGGTACCGGTAACTAGTCAATGTGCGGGGGTTAGTCGAGGTAATACAGTATGTACATGTAGGTAGGGGTGAAGTGAATATGCATATATAATAAACAGCGAGTAGCAGCAGTGTAAAAACAAATGGGGGGGTCAATGTAATGGTCCAGTGGCCATTTGATTTATTGTTCAGAAGTCTTATGGCTTCGGGGTAGAAGCTGTTCAGGAGCCTTTTGGTCCTAGACTTGGCGCTCCGGTACCACTTGCCGTGCGGCAACAGAGAAAACAGTCTATAACTTGGGTGACTGGAGTCTCTGACAATTTGTTTTCTCTTTCCTCTGACATAGCCTAGTATATAGGTCCTGGATGGCAGGAAGCTTGGCCTCAGTGATGTACAAGGCCGTACGCACTACCCTCTGTAGCGTGTTACGATCAGATGGCGAGAAGTTTCCATACCAGGCAGTGATGCTCTCGATGGTGCAGCTGTAGAACTTTGAGGATTTGGGGACCCATGCCAAATCTTTTCAGTCTCCTGAGGGGGAAAATGTGTTGTCGTGCACTCTTCACGACTGTCTTGGTGTGTTTGGACCATGATAGTTTGTTGGTGATGTGGACACCAAGGAACTTGAAGCTCGATGTTAATGGGGCCTGTTCGGCCCGCCTTTTCCTGTAGTCCACGTTCAGCTCCTTTGTCTTGATCACGTTGAGAGAGAGGTTGCTGTCCTGGCACCACACTGCCAGGTTTATGACCTCTTCCCTATAGGCTGTCTCATCGTTGTAGGTGATCAGGCCTGATCAGGAGGGGACTCCCCCAGTGTACCACCTGGGGGCAGCCTGTCAGGAAGTCCAGGATCCAGTTGCAGGTGGAGGTGTTTAGTCCCAGGCTCCTTAGCTTAGTGATGAGATTTGTGGGCACTATGGTTTTGAACCCTGAGCGGTAGTCAATGAATAGCATTCTCACATAGGTGTTCCTTTTGTCTAGGTGGGAAAGGGCGGTGTGGAGTGCGATTAACATTGTGTTTTATGTGGATCTGTTGGGGCGGTATGCGAGTTGGAGTGTGTCTAGGGTATCCGGGAGGATGCTGTTGATGTGAGCCATGACCAGAGCACTTCATGGCTACCGACGTGAGTGCTACTGGGCGGGAATTATTTAGGCAAGTTATCTTCGCTTCATTGGGTACAGGGACTATGGTGGTCCGCTTGAAACATGTAGGTATTACAGACTCAGTCAGGGAGAGGTTGAAAATGTCAATGAAGACACTTGCCAGTTGGTCCACGCACGTCCTGGTAATCTGTCTGGCCCTGCGGCTTTGTCGTTTGATGACAGGCATAAGAGGGCCCTCCATCGCCCCATCCAGCCCCCTGCATCTCTCTCTCATCCACCCCTCCTCTCACTTCTCTCCTCCCCATCTCCTTACCCTCCTCCTCTCATCTCCACCCCTCCTCCTCCCCTTCTCTAACCACTTCCATAGCTTTGGGGCATCCATGTCCTCTGCGTTGGACCTTTTTCCCAGTGTGTCACCGCCCCAGCTGTCCTCGCCTCCTGGCGGACAGAATTAGTAAGATAAACGCAGGCTGAGATGGGGGGGGGCTGGCTACCCTCTGCACCAGACGTGTCAGATGGCCCAGACAGAAGGTTAGGGACTGGGACCTGGGGCAGGGGAGAGACAGAGAGACTAGGGGAAGGGAGGGAGAGGACTGGGACCTGGGGCAGGGGAGAGACAGAGAGAATAGGGGAAGGGAGAGAGAGAACTGGGGTCTGTGGCAGCAGGGAAGAGGGATAGAGAGAGGGAGAGGGAAGGACAGGAGAAGAGGGGAAAGAGAAGAGGGAGCGACGTCTTAATGTGTGGGCCTCTTCTTTGTGTCTGACAAAGGGAACAGCATCTATAGTAATTGGCAGCACTGTGTGTTCCTAAATAAAGCATCCAACCAGCTGCAGAACCATTCCACCAATCTAGCCAGGGATTTAACAGGCAGGGAACACAATGCTGGGTTAAATGACCAGGGCTTTTCTCCTTCATTTATAGACTTCCACCACTTTACTGCAGCATCACAACGACAGAAAAAGAAAGGAGATTTGACTAGAAAAGAGATATGGAGATGTGTGTACAGTCGTGGCCAAAAGTGAGAATGACACATTAATTTCCACTAACTTTGCTGCTTCAGTGTCTTTAGATATTTTTGTCAGATGTTACTATGGAATAATGAAGTATAATTACAAGCATTTCATAAGTGTCAAAGGCATTTATTGGCAATTACATGAAGTTGATGCAAAGAGTCAATATTTGCAGTGTTGACCCTTCTTTTTAAAGACCTCTGCAATCCGAACTGGCATGCTGTCAATTAACTTCTGGGCCACATCCTGACTGATGACAGCGCATTCTTGCATAATCAATGCTTGGAGTTTGTCAGATTTTCTGGGATTTTGTTTGTCCACCTACCTCTTGAGGATTGACCATAAATTCTCAATGGGATTAAGGTCTGGGGAGTTTCCTGGCCATGGACCCAAAATATGGATGTTTTGTTCCCTGAGCCACTTAGTTATCACATTTTCCTTATGGCAAGGTGCTCCGTCATGCTGGAAAAGGCATTGTTCGTCGCCAAACTGCTCCTGGATGGTTGGGAGAAGTTGCTCTCGGAGGATGTGTTGGTACCATTCTTTATTCATGGCTGTGTTCTCAGGCAAAATTGTGAGTGAGCCCACTCCCTTGGCTGAGAAGCAACCCCACACATGAATGGTCTCAGGATGCTTTACTGTTGGTATGACACAGGACTGATGGTAGCGCTCACCTTGTCTTTTCCGGACAAGCTTTTTTTTTCGGATGCCCCAAACAATCGGAAAGGGGATTCATCAGAGAAAATGACTTTACCCCAGTCATCAGCAGTCCAATCCCTGTACCTTTTGCAGAATATCAGTCTGTCCCTGATGTTTTTCCTGGAGAGAAGTGGCTTCTTTGCTGCCCTTCTTGACACCAGGCCATCCTCCAAAAGTCTTCACCTCACTGTGTGTGCAGATGCACTCACACCTGCCTGCTGCCATTCCTGAGCAAGCTCTTTACTGGTGGTGCCCCGATCCCGCAGCTGAATCAACTTTAGGAGACGGTCCTGGCGCTTGCTGGACTTTCTTGGGCACCCTGAAGCCTTCTTCACAACAATTTAACTGCTCTCCTTGAAGTTCTTGATGATCCGATAAATGGTTGATTTAGGTGCAATCTTACTGGCAGCAATATCCTTGCCTGTGAAAGCCCTTTTTGTGCAAAGCAATGATGACGGCACGTGTTTTCTTGCAGGTAACCATGGTTGACAGAGGAAGAACAATGATTACAAGCACCACCCTCCTTTTGAATCTTCAAGTCTGTTATTCGAACTCAACCAGCATGACAGAGTGATCTCCAGCCTTGTCCTCGTCAACACTCACACCTGTGTTAACGAGAGAATCACTGACATGATGTCAGCTGGTCCTGTTGTGGCAGGGCTGAAATGCAGTGGAAATGTTTTTTGGGGATTCAGTTCATTTGCATGGCAAAGAGGAACTTTGCAATTAATTGCAATTCACCTGATCACTCTTCATACCATTCTGGAGTATATGCAAATTGCCATCACACAAACTGAGGCAGCAGACTTTGCGAAAATTAATATTTATGTTCTCAAAACTTTTGGCCACGACTATATATGATATACGATTATCGTGTTAGGTATCTCTGTTTCAGGGCTGATGTACTCTCTGTTGTGGTCAAACCTGAAAGCATCCTGAAAGCATTCATATAAACACCCATTTACTAATAGGGATCTAATTCAAATCTAAAGTTAGGGAATTTCTATTAGGGACTTTCATAGCTGAGTCGTTCCACAGAAAGATTGCCCTTTGTATCATGTTGATATCATAAGTAGAAATTGTGCACCAATATTGAATTTTAAAAGCCTGTTATATAAAATTAAGTGCCCTCTACTAGACCATATGGAGAATTCAATAAATCTTATTTTTTATATGAAAAAAGGCTTGCTGAAGTGCCAAAATGAAGCATTTGGACATCGCTCTCCGTCAACCCTTTGTCACTTCTAGGAAGATTAACTTAATCCCCAAATTTCTCCATCATTGTAAAGCCCTAGTTATTTTGTTGCTTTGACAGTCATTTCTGAAGATGATTATTTATTTCATGTAATTAGTGATTTATTTACATTTGTCCCTCATTTTAAGGTCAACCCTGTTACATGAACAGAACTCTCATTTTAATATGGTGAAACTATTCCTTTTTCAATATTTTTTTCAAAAGAAACATTGAACATCTAACAGTCAAATCATAGTGTAAAAAAAGCAGGCGAGTCTTCTGCTTCCTTTCCCCTCGCTCATGGAATGCAATCCCTGACCATCTGAGAGCCACTCCTTCACTCTGAACTTTTAAAATGGGACTTAAAACCCACTTCTACAGACTCTTTTTCATAGTCCTAGTCCCAATCTAAAATGTATTTAGCACCTAGCCCACTATTGCTATTTTACCTGCCTTGATTCTAAATGCAAGTCGTTTTTATTGTATATAATGTTCGTTTTTTCCCTCAGAGCTTTGAGATAATTCTGTAATGAAAAGCACCTCTACAAATTAAATGTATTATTATTATTATAATAACACGTCAACCCTGTTACCCGTAGATAGACAGGCTAGAAAAGTTGTAGCTTTTTTTTTGGTGAAGCTTGCATTCAATTGCCTCTCCTTGTTGCACACAACAAGGAATTACCCCTGTCACGAGGGGATTTATAGCTGATTTAAGATGAAATCGTCAACCCTGTTACTTTATTTGGCACTTAATATAGCATTTTCTTTTCCATTTTTATACCTCTTGAGATAGGAAAAGGTGAACATGGGCTTTTTATGACAGAATTTTAAAATGAGGAGAAATCAAACTTTTATTCATACCAAGTTACACTTCTGAATGAATTGCCACATGCCTTTGTTTGTGTTGTGGCTGTAGGAGGAGCTCCCCTTCCAACAAAGTGATTCAATTATTTAGATCCGGCATAAATTATTACGGAAAAAACTAAATCAAGTTACATGAAATTATGCCAGTCATATGAGGTGGCCATATTATGAGCCTGTCCTGTTTTGACTTGACCACTTCTATCGTGACAAATCTAATGTCAAAGCCATAATGTGTTTGTTACCCGCAGCCTGATGTAGAGGATTTCATTTAATCTATGTTTTTAAGAGACATGTTTGTACAAAGAGAACACCATGTTAACTTGGCATGAAGCTAGAAGTGGATACAATGCTCAGTATACATTGATACACCTGATCACGAGGGACTGTTTTGCAGCTTGCAAGATAACTAGCATGCCACATATTTAGCCTTTGTTTAGCCCTTATAGACTGATGAGCATGATAGATTCAGGAGGGCAATCTTACTCTGTTAGGGCTGGTGTAGGTATAGGCTTGGTGAAGGTGAGGGCTTGGGGTGGGTGCAGACTTTTGCTTCTGCCAAGTAGTAGTACATCTGATTCTACTCATCTTTAATTGAACGCTCATGCCTGGAACAAAGGCCTGCACCCACCCCAAGCCTGCACCCACACCGGCCCTCTCAAGTTCATGTTCTCCCCGAAATGAGTTCCTCAATCTTTATCACCTATGATTGCTAATTTTGTCCCTCCTCCTTGTGACACGACAGGACCATCAAAGCCATCTCTGTGAAAGGATCCATGTCAGTGTGGTGGAGCTCTGGACCTGACGCCGGTTCAAAGGTTCTCTCCTTCCAGAGGATCAGCTGGGCTCTGGTGTGACCCGTAGAGGGTCCGGGGAGGGTCCGGCTCCATGGCCCTGTTGGTGGGAAATGATTAATGGTGGGCTGGTGATGACGGGGGCTGGGTGACCTGACCTTTCTATCCTGGTTGTATTTGTGGGGGCGGTAAGCGCCAGGCTTTAAGAGCACTGTAGACCCTTGTAGTGCCCAGACAGCTGCAGCGTTATGCCCCTGGCCGGGCTTATCGGCTGGGCTGGGAGCCCAGGGATGTGGGCCAGCGATGGGATGGGGTGATGGGTGATGGGTTGGATAGGGGTTAGAGGAAGGAGAGGGAGGCAATGAGGGCTGGGACGAGGATGCATTGGGCTGGGGACTAGCGAAGAGGGTGGGGAGTTGAGGGGTTGGGAAGAAGATGGGAGGACCTGGGGTTACAGTAAGGGCAGCCAAGGACTGGGGCTGGGGGACTTAAGGGTTCATGGTTGACATTTGGGAGTGAAGGTGAGAACGTGGTAGGCAAGCCATGAGAGCCACAATACTACACTTGTGCTTTGAGCGTTAACTGGCAATATCCAAAACAGTTTGGTTACAGCTACACCATGTGAATTGTCTCCTGTTAATATAATACAAGCATGCTGGTACTGGCAGCAATAAAACATGCCATAGAATCTATTTGTGAGTGTTGCAATCGGTTTGACTTTCATTCACATTTATCTAACTACTGCTTTTGTGACTAAGCCCATAGTTCTTTATTGATGTACATTGAGTGATCCATGTGTGGGTAGTTGGGCACAATCAGGTGAATTAGATTAGATCCCAGCCCCCCTGAGCTGTTGCTCCTAACGTGACAACAGTACTGGAGGTAAAGACTATCATCTGACTTCAATTTCCCTCTCCCATTCCCTTCCACACAACAGTGATTCTCAGCATAGTTGTCTAATTCAAACAGGGGCAGATTAGCCTTCTGGCAATTCTGGCAAATGCCAGATGTGCTAGACAATTTTTTAAGTTGGGTGGGCTAGTTGAAATTGACACACACAAAAAAACAAAAACATTATGGATGGCGCTCATGGTATTTTGGTATTTTATTGGGATCCCCATTAGCTGTTGCGAAAGCAAATCAAATCAAATCACATTTTATTTGTCACATACACATGGTTAGCAGATGTTAATGCGAGTGTAGCGAAATGCTTGTGCTTCTAGTTCCGACAATGCAGTGATAACCAACAAGTAATCTAACTAACAATTCTAAAACTACTGTCTTATACACAGTGTAAGGGGATAAAGAATATGTACATAAGGATATATGAGTGAGTGATGGTACAGAGCAGCATACAGTAGATGGTATCGAGTACAGTATATACATATGAGATGAGTATGTAGACAAAGTAAAGCAGCAGCTACTTTACCTGGGGTCCACACAAAACATGAAACATTACATAATACAGAATATTAATAGACAAGAACAGCTCAAGGACATAACTACATACATTTAAAATGGCACACAGCCTACATATCAATACATACACACAATATCTAGGTCAAATAGGGAGATGTTGTGCCGTGAGGTGCTGCTTTATCTGTTTTTTGAAACCAAGTTTGCTGTTTATTTGAGCAATAAGAGATGGAAGGGAGTTCCATTCAATGGCTCTATATAATACTGTACACTTTCTTGAATTTGTTCTGGAATTGGGGACTGTGAAAAGACCCCTGGTTGCGTGTCTGGTGGGGTAAGTGTGTGTGTCAGAGCTGTGTAAATTGACTATGCAAACAGTTTGGGATTTTCAAAACATTAATGTTTCTTATAAAAAGAAGAAGTGATGCAGTCAGTTTCTCCTCAACTCTTAGCCAAGAGACCAGCATGCATAGTATTAATATCAGCCCTCTGATTACAATGAAGAGCAAGACGTGCCACTCTGTTTTGGGCCAGTTGCAGCTTAACTAGATATTTATTTGCAGCACATGACCAAATGATCAAGGGCCTGTTAAGATTTTTGTAAGATTTTCTCTGATATACTAATCTATAATGAGTACTGTTATAATCTCCACCCGGCACAGCCAGAAGAGGACTGGTCACCCCTCAGAGCCTGGTTCCTCTTTACATTTCTCCCTAGGTTCCAGCCTTTCTAGGGAGTTTTTCCTAGCCACCATGCTTTTTTAAATTGTATTTTATTTAACCTTATTTAACTAGGCAAGTCAGTTAAGAACAAATTCTTATTTATAATGACAGCCTACCAAAAGGCAAAAGGCCTCCTGCAGGGACGGGGGCCTGGGATTAAAAAAATAAAACAAGTACAATATAAATGTAGGACAAAACACACATCACAACAAGAGAGACAACACAACACTACACAAAGAGAGACCTAAGACGACGACATAGCAAGGCAGCAACACATGACAACCCAACATGGTAGCAGCATAAAACATGGTACAAACATTATTGGTTACAGACAACAGCACAAAGGGCAAGAAGGTAGAAACAACAATACATCACACAAAGCAGCCACAACTGCCAGTAAGTGTCCATGATTGAGTCTTTGAATGAAGAGATTGAGATAAAACTGTCCAGTTTGAGTGTTTGTTGCAGCTCGTTCCAGTCGTTAGCTGCAGGGAACTGAAAAGAGAAGCGACCCAGGGATGTGTGTGCTTTGGGGATCTTTAACAGAATGTGACTGGCAGGAACGGGTGTTGTATGTGGAGGATGAGGGCTGCAGTAGATATCTCAGATAGGGGGGAGTGAGGCCTAACATGTCTATAAGCACCACAGTCTTTACGGTAGTCTACAAATAGAGCACTTGAGTCACACAAGGGGTCTCTGACACATTCACTCCCTTCTGGGCAGTGTGCAGGGGCCTCCAGGACAGGAAAACCAACTAGCATCACAGGGAGAGAGAGGTCCGGGGTCAGATGTGGGTACTCCAGTGGTACCTGTCAAATTGGGAGGTGGCAGATTTGGATTGCAGATTAGGGATAGGGTGGGAAAAAGGGGAGGGTGTTGCTAAGTAAAGACATATAATTAATCTCAAGTCAATCAAACAACAGATTAAAGGTCCAACGCAGTGGACAGGAGAGTGTGAAGGTGCGAAACATAGCGCTACAATTTTCGTAGAAACCAAGCGGGTGGCTATCATTACCAGTCAGGCCTGGGGGAGAGAGAAAGACTGGCAGAGAATGTGAGAGAGGTGGGATGGATAGGGAGAGACGGCAAGAGCGGGACAGATTCTCTGAAAGCTATCTCAGAGGAGGAGGGTGCTCAATGACATTTAACCCATGGCATACTTTCCATCCTAACATCATCAAAGAGCCACAATGTCATGGAGTACACAACAGTAAAGTGTGTGTGTGTGTGTGTGTGTGTGTGTGCGCGCGCATCAGGACAAGGCCTTGGTAATATTACACAACATTATGTACTTGGGGATAGAAAAAAAGACAAACTGTTTAAATGACTCTACTGTTGCAATCTGGGCTCAAATCTAATGAAAAACCTCTCATGACAGGAATGTTCTCTGTGAAAACAAACACTAAAACAAAGTAAAATTCGAGGGAGGTTTGTGAACTTGGATTCTGAAGCAATCCTGGGATATTTGTTATTTCTGGCTTTCCTCTTTGTGAAAAGGGGTATACAGAGTTAGTGGGGGGAAGAGAGGATGTTAGAATTAGGATGAGGCAGGGTTACTGGATCAGAATATTGAAAAGGGGAAGGAATGCTGGGAAGGGCTGGATCTGATAGCAGAAGGGTGCAGGGATCGAGGGAGAGAGAGGAGGATGCAGGGATAGCGGGAGAGAGAGGGGCGTGCAGGGATAGAGGGAGAGAGAGGGACGTGCAGGGATAGAGGGAGAGAGGTGAATGTGATACATTTCAGCACCACAGGGGTGATAAACTATAGACCAGGGCTCTCCAACCCGGTTCCTGGAGAGCTACCATCCTGTAGGTTTTTGCTCCCAACCCTAATCTATCACACCTGATTCTAATAATTAGCTAGTTGATAAGTTGAATCAGGTTAGTTACAGCTGGGGTTGGAGAGAAACCCTACAGGAGGGTAGTTCTCTAGGAACAGGGTTGGAGAGAAACCCTACAGGAGGGTAGTTCTCTAGGAACAGGGTTGGAGAGAAACCCTACAGGAGGGTAGTTCTCTAGGAACAGGGTTGGAGAGCCCTGCAATAGACACTGAATATCCTGAGCAGGTGATCTCATCTCTGTGTGTGTGTGTGTGTGTGTGTGTGTGTGTGTGTGTGTGTGTGTGTGTGTGTGTGTGTGTGTGTGTGTGTGTGTGTGTGTGTGTGTGTGTGTGTGTGTGTGTGTGTGTGTGTGTGTCTGTGGTTAGTGAACATCAATGCAATGCCTTACAAGGCCACAGGACTGTTGGTGTGGCTGAGTGACTGCATTAGTGAGAAAGTGAGTGTGTGTGTATTTATAGCCCATTGAAAAAGAAAAGAGACCCCTGTCCCCTCCTACCCCTCTCCTCACCCACTCACCAATTAGTCGTCTATTGGTGGGGTAATCCAATCAGGAGTGACTACAGCTCGCCCTCCGTCGCCCGTCTCAGTCTGAGCAGACTCCTCAAAGGCACACACCCTCCACAGACAGAAAGGTAAGACTCAGCACTGTCCACTCATCCATCCATCCCTTTTCACTCCTCTTCCACTTCTCTAGCACTCCCTCTCTGGCATCCTCTTCCACGTCCATTCTCTCTCTGCACCTGCGCTCTTACCTCTACTTAATAATGTTCTCTTTCTTTCCACTGTTCAACAAAGCCCGTCTCTGTCCATCCCATTACCTCTTCTTCTCTACCACTGGAAACTATCCCCCTCCACTCAGCCCAAACAATATCACTCACCCTCCTCCTAAATCTCCACATCTCTCTCTCTGTTTATGGCTCTTCAGACTTTTATCAACTTGCACAGAATGACAGAATTTTGTCATTTAAGCGTGACATGTGACCTAATTTCTCCACTGACTAACTCAACGGTGGCTTAATCGATAAAGGTAAATCCATTGTATGTCATCAGTAGTTGACTTAGCTGTCTTTATTTACTATTTTTAAGACCCACTTGTCACTTTGAATCAAAGGTAATCAGTTGAGCTTCGGTAGGGAACATTAATGTTCCCATGATACAGATTACATGATCAAAGGAGATCCAATAATTGTTCTTGGGCCCTCAGAAAGCCTGACTCTATTGCCCTACATTCACTGTGCCTCGGAGAGAAAATTATTAGGGTTTTAGTGGACTTTGTTTTAAATGCTCAAGGTGATCCTTTCAGCAGGTTAACATTGTCACAGTGCAGATATAAGATACATCTGTCAGACTGTGCGTGCATGTGTGTGTGTGTGTGTGTGTGTTGAACTGTAAACATAGACAGTGTGTATGCTAGGGGAAGGCTGTCTATGCTATGTTGTGATATCTAATCAATGATTTATATATACACTACATGACTGACAGGGGCCCTGTGTTGAAGCCACCGTGCCACCATCTTGGTACTACCTCACCAGAAATATTTTGGAAGCTATAGAAATGCATTTATCTACATTAATTTTTCCACATTTATTCTATTACAGACACCTTAATGCACACTTTAAATTATATTATGTGATCTAAACATACAAATATATATATATATATATATATATATATTTTTTCCTTAAAGTATAAGTACTAATGTTACTATCTCCACTACAACAGAAAAATACTTAGACATTTAATTTTGTCCTTACTGTAGAATTCCATTGATTCCTATGGATGACTGCTCCTTAAATATGACCAACCGGTGGCTTCAAAGCCTCTCATTGGCAAATCCATATCATCTGCAAATCAGGGTTTATATACATCATTGTATCTAATGCTGAAAGACAAGTGGGGGTGTTTTCAGTGTGTCTGGATAAAGTGCTGATGGACAGGGCAGATAGAGAATATAACCTATGCCTTTGTGCCAAGTCTCTACACACTATTGTTAGGGAAGAAGTGGGGAGTGGTGTGGGAAAGGGGGGGTACATTTAGGGAAACAAAGTTCCACCCCTTTAGGCTAGGAGGTATTAAGTGCAGTCATGGTGTGATGGAGCCAATGAAATAGTCCCAAAGGTGCAAACCCTGCCACTCGACTTATCTGGAAGATTATATGTGTATGTGTGACGGACTGTGCATGTCTGTAGTAGTTTGACATTGAGCTATTTTGAACCTGTCTAAACCTCTCTGTCGTGGCTCTTGAAAGCATTCCAGTTTGCTGGGAGGGCACTGGCTATCATTAGAGATGCATGTCACTGTGGGCCATTGTGGCTCAAGCCTAGTGCGATAGATCCCCTGTCAGCACTGACAGAGAGAGAATACCTGTCCACTGTTACTGACTCAACATTAAGGAAATCTTTGACTACGTACAGACTCAGTGAGCATAGCCTTGCTATTGAGAGAGGCCGCTGTAGGCAGACCTGGCTCTCAAGAGAAGACAGGCTACAGTATTTGCACACTGCCCACAAAATGAGGTGGAAACTGAGCTGTACTTCCTAACCTGCCAAATGCATGACCATAGAGACACATATTTCCCTCAGATTACACAGACCCACAAAGAATTTGAAAACAAATCAAATTTGGATAAACTCCCATGTCTATTGGGTGAAATACCACAGTGTGCCATCACAGCAGGAAGATTTGTGACCTGTTGTCACAAGAAAAGGGCAACCAGTGAAGAACAAACACCATTGTAAATACAACCCATATTTATGCTTATTTCTTTTCTTTTCTTGTACTTGAACTATTTGCACATCATTACAGCACTGTATATAGACATAATATGACAATTGAAATGTCTCTATTCCTTTGGGGGGGCCGGGGTCAGATGTGGGTACTCCAGTGGTTCCTGTCAAATTGAGGAAGAGGGGAGGGGTGTAGGATCTTTTTCTTGGCAAGTAAAGAAATATAATTGATCTCAAGTCAATCTTAGTCCAATGTAGCCATTTTTATTGCAATATCAAGTCATTTCTGGGTAACATTGAAGTACCTTAATGTGATTGTTTTGAATTAAAATGGTCAAAAAAATAACTTCTTAGCAAAGAGGGGAAAAGTAGCTGTTATTGGTAGACAGACAAAAAAGAAAAATGTCTGACGTATTAACTAATTTTTCACCAAGCAGGCCAAAACTCCATCCCAACAAAACAGGCTGAAAAGTTCAGGCAGTCTTTTCAAACAGCTCTTACACAAAAAGGCATTATCATAATTTTCACAATTTCACAGTATTATTCCAACCTATTGGTGTGGAAATATAAAAAAAACAAGGACATCCAGTTTTGGACTGCACTGTATGTAGATGAAAAACAAAAGAAGACAATCTTGTAAGGGGATGCACTCTGGACCATTTATAACACTTGTCTGGCTGTTTGTCAGTACCCAATACAGTTTTTAGGTTCAAGTTCTGGCAGGCTGGATGGGGGGGGTGTCGCTGCACAGCTATTTTCAGGTCTCTCCAGAGATGTTAGATCGGGTTCATGTCCACACTCTGGCTGGTTCACTCAAGGACATTCAGAGACTTGTCCCAAAGCCACTCCTGCATTGTCTTGGCTGTGTGCTTAGGGTCATTGTCCTGTTGGAAGGTGAACCTTTGCTCCAGTCTGAGGTCCTGAGAGCTCTGGAGCAGGTTTTCATCAAGGATCTCTTTGTACTTTGCTCTGTTCATCTTTCCCTTGATCCTGACTAGTCTCCCAGTCCCTGTAGCTGAAAAACATCCCCACATCATGATGCTGCCACCACCCTGCTTCACCGTAGGGATGGTGCCAGGTTTCCTCCAGACGTGACACTTGGCATTCAGGGCAAAGAGTTTAATCTTGGTTTCATCAGACCAGAGAATCTTTTATCTCATGGTCTGAAAGTCTTTAGATGCCTTTTGGCAAACTCCAAGCGGGCTGTCATGTGCCTTTTACTGAGGAGCGGCTTCCGTCTGGCCACTCTACCATAAAGGCCTGATTGGTGGAGTGTTGCAGAGATGATTGTCCTTCTTGAGGGTTCATCCATCTCCACATAGGAACTCTGGAGCTCTGTCAGAGCGGAACAGACATGAGGATAGTCAATCAAAATGAATAGAACAGAGTTGGAACCTCTAAGTTGACTGGTCAACTCATGGGTACACTTGCAATGGCTGACTGATGTCATTATATCAAATGTTATTTGTCACATGCTTTGTAAACAACCGGTGTAGACTAACAGTGAAATGCTTTCTTACGGGCCCTTCCCAACAACGCAGAGAGAGAGAAAATAGAGAAATGGTATGAAAGTAAAAATCAATACACAATGAGTAACAATAGCATGGCTATATACAAGGGGTAAAAGCACCGAGTCCATATGCATGGGTACGAGGTGATATGTACATAAACTCAGCAAAAAAAGAAACGCCCCTTTTTCAGGACCCTGTCTTTCAAAGATCATTCGTAAAAATCCAAATAACTTCACAGATCTTCATTGTATAGGGTTAAACATTGTTTCCCATGCATGTTCAATGAACCATAAACAATTAATGAGCAGGTGAGGACCTGCTTTACAACAGGCCTACAAGCCCTCAGTCCAGCCTCTCTCAGCCTATTGCGGACAGTCTGAGCACTGATGGAGGAATTGTGCGTTCCTGGTGCAACTTGGGCAGTTGTTGTTGCCATCCTGTACCTGTCCTGCAGGTGTGATGTTCGGAGGTACCGATCCTGTGCAGTTGTTGTTACACGTGGTCTGCCACTGCAAGGACGATCAGCTGTCCGTCCTGTCTCCCTGCAGCGCTGTCTAAGGCATCTCACAGTACGGACATTGCAATTAGCAATTTATTGTCCTGGACACATCTGCAGTCCTCATGCCTCCTTGCAGCATGCCTAAGGCATGTTCACGCAGATGAGCAGGGACCCCGGGCATCTTTCTTTTGATGTTTTTCAGAGTCAGTAGAAAGGTGTCTTTAGTGTCGTAAGTTTTCATAACTGTGACCTTAATTACCTACCGTCTGTAAGCTGTTAGTGTCTTAGACCACGCCCCTTCCCTCCACACCTATTCCCACTCCCTAATCATCTCTCGTCTACCTTTTTCAAACCTTTCATTCCCTGTATAGCGTACCACAGTATGAGTTATAATACCCATAAAACCTAGAGGTCAAACAGGGAAATGGTTCCAATAATTTACCCACCATTAATTTTTACCATAGGGGATTTTAGAAACACTTAAAATAAGGGCTGTGTTTCATGTAGGCTTATCCTGGCGTGATCTTTTGATTAGAGGCCGACCGATTATGATTTTTTCAACGCCGATACAGATTATTGGACGACCCCCCCCAAAAAAGCTGATACCGATTAATCGGCCAATTTGATTATTTATTTGTAATAATGACAATTACAACAATACTGAATAAACACTTTCATTTTAACTTCATATAATGCATCAATAGAAATCCATTTAGGCTCAAATAAATAATGAAACATGTTCAATTTGGTTTAAATAGTTGGAGAAGAAAGTAAAAGTGCAATATGTGCTATGTAAAAAAAGTTAAAATTTTAAGTTCCTTGCTCAGAACATGAGAACATATGAAAGCTGGTGGTTCCTTTTAACATGAGACTTCAATATTCCAAGGTAAGAGGTTTTAGGTTGTAGTTAATATAGTATTTATAGGACTATTTCTCTACCATTTGTATTCCATATACCTTTGACTATTGTTCTAATAGGCACTTTAGTATTGTCAGTGTAACAGTATAGCTTCCATCCCTTTCCTCACCGCTACCTGGCTCGAACCAAGAACACATCGACAACAGCCACCCTCGAAGCAGTGTTAACCATGCAGAGCAAGGGGAACAACTACTCCAAGTCTCAGAGCGAGTGACGTTTGAAACACTATTAGCGCGCACCCCGCTAACTAGCTAACCATTTCACATCGGTTACACCAGCCTAATCTCGGGAGTTGATAGGCTTGAAGTCAATAACAGCGCAATGCTTGAGGCACAGTGAAGAGCTGCTGGCAAAACACACGAAAGTGCTGTTTGAATGAATGCTTACGAGCCTGCTGCTGCCTACCATTGCTCAGTTAGACTGCTCTATCAAATATCAAATCATAGACTTAATTATAACATAATAACACACAGAAATACAAGCCTTTGGTCATTAATATGGTCAAATCCGGAAACTATCATTTTATTTATTTATTATTATCACATATACCCTGACTCTGTGTGCAATGAACGCAAGAGAAGAGACACAATTTTACCTGGTTAATATTGCCTGCTAACCTGGATTTATTTTAGCTAAATATGCAGGTTTAAAAATATATACTTCTGTGTATTGATTTTAAGAAAGGCATTGATGTTTATGGTTAGGTACACGTTGGAGCAACGACAGTCCTTTTTCCGCGAATGCGCACCGCTTCAATTATATGCAATGCAGGACACGCTAGATAAACTAGTAATATCATCAACCATGTGTAGTTATAACTAGAGATTATGATTGATTGATTGTTTTTTACAAGTTTAATGCTAGCTAGCAACTTACCTTGGCTTCTTACTGTATTCGGGTAACAGGTAGGCTCCTTGTGGAGTGCAATGAGAGGCAGGTGGTTCGAGCGTTAGACTAGTTAACCGGAAGGTTGCAAGATTGAATCCCGGAGCTGACCAGGTAAAAATCTGTCGTTCTGCCCTGAACAAGGCAGTAGGGATAGGCGGGATGCAAATGTCTCAACTGGCCAATTGCCAGGGGAAATGCAGAGCACCAGATTCAAATAAAATGCTATACAATTCAAACTTTCATTAAATCCCACATGTAAGATACTCAATTAAAGCTACACTCGTTGTGAATCCAGCCAACATGTCAGATTTTAAAAATGCTTTTCGGCGAAAGCATAAGAAGCTATTATCTGATAGCCTGCACCGTCTACACTAGCAGTGAACAAAGGAGCTAGCATATTATAACCCTGCAGGCGCTACACAAAACGCTGAAATAAAATATAAAACATGCATTACCTTTGACGAGCTTCTTTTGTTGGCACTCCAATATGTCCCATAAACATCACAATTCGTCCCTTTGTTCGATTAATTCTGTCCATATATATCCAAAATGTCCATTTATAAAGTGCGTTTGATCCAGAAAAAAAACTGCTTACAAAAACGCAACGTCACTACAAAGTATTTCAAAAGTTGCCTATAAACTTTGCCAAAATATTTCAAACTACTTAGGTAGGTATTTGTCAGTTAGCTATTTTTAAACGTTAATAATCGATCAAATTATAGACAGGGCAATCTGTATTCAATACAGGAAAGATAACAAACCAGCGCTGCTTTTCACGTTTTGCACAACTCACAAAAGTGTCCCCAGTTCAGAGTTGGCCTACTTCTTCATTGCACAAAGGAATAACCTCAACCAAATTCCAAAGACTAGCGACATCCAGTGGAAGCGGTAGGAACTGAAAATAGGTTCCTATGAAATATCCCATGGCAAAGACAGAGGGAACAGAGAGGGGGAAAAAAATCTGAACAGTTAGTCCTCGGGGTTTTCAAACAGTTTTAGAAACTTCAGAGTGTTTTCTATCCAAATCTATGAATAATATGCATATCCTATATTCTTGGCATGAGTAGCAGGAAGTTGAAATTGGGCACGCTATTTATCCAAAAGTGAAAATTCTGCCCCCTAGCTTTAAAAAGTTTTAACCCACCGTTCCTAGGCCGTCATTGAAAATAAGAACGTGTTCTTAACTGACTTGCCTAGTTAAATAAAGGTGTAATATATATTTTTTAAATATATTAAAAAATTCTCCCAAATCGGTGTCCAAAAATACCGATTTCCAATTGTTATGAAAACTTGAAATCGGCCCTAATTAATTGGCCATTCCGATTTAACACTGTGTATGGCTCTCTAGGACAAGGTGACCTCCCCTTATGGGCTCTATAAGCTGCATGCTCCTTCCTACCTACCAGTTTAGTTTGTGTTTGATGCCTTCTTCCTGCCATTGGGTGTGATATGAAGTAAGTGCCCTTTGTTATTATACTGTTTGGCGAATGTAAGTCCTAAATTATATATTTGTTACCTTTTTGTTATATCCCATGCTTGACTTGGACTGAAATAGGTTCCTGTACTCATTTTGGGTGCCGGTATAGTTTATATTTAGGTGCAGGAGCTCCACAATACCTTTGAGCTCTATAAGAGGAACAGTGCTGGTACTTAGCTCCGGTGAGCTCCTGCACAAATCAAGCACTGGTTATATACATGCCTTCGGCATATATACATGCCTTCGGTTTGCTAATGGTGCTAAATGCTATGGCTTCTTTGTTTATGATTGTCAGTCTCCTCAGTTTATAGTTCATGTTAAGCTCATATTCAATTGGTGCTTTATGATTCATGCACCTTTTGATGTTGTGTTCCTAATGTTTCCCTTTTGTATCTCCATTCCAGAACACCACATCCTTGTTATCCAATCTATCTCAAGACCTCCTAACACATCCTTCCTAACCCTACCTTACCAGCCTTACAAGACTACAGAATCTGGAAGCATCTCCTCCCCCGCTTTTGTCTTTGCAATGTGTGAAATAAATATGATAATTGTACCATCTCCTCCTTGCATTCTGACTGATGCACCATGGGAGCAGAAACAGTCCTGAACCTAGCTTAGTCTGTCCTAATTCGTTTCTTCGGTCCCACCAAACATACACAGGGAACATGGGTGCCATGTTCTCAGCTCTCAGTGCACTCAAGAAAAACCTTTACTGATCCTAGTGGTTAAGGAGTAACATTAAATGGGTTAAATGCCCCACCAACATTATAAAGAAAGCCCTTCAATTGCTGAAGTACATGGCAACACACATTTCAGCAAATCAAGGCCAGGTCTAAATTGTTTACAAGGTTACCATAAATTGTTTTATTTGTTATATTAAATAAATTATGGCCATCAGTTTTATCAGCATTAAGAAACTGCTAGGCATTGTCTACTAACATCCGAGAACTGCTAGCTAACTGGCAAGCACAACAATTGTGAACTTCGGTAGTACAGCCCCCGAGAAATCATCCGACTGTCAAATGTACAGTCCGAGGAGAGAAATTGAGACCATGGTCTGATTAACGGATAAATGACACAGACATGGTGGAGTAGCAGGAAGATCAGAATGCATTTAACCTAGAGGTTGAGTTCAAATCCTACACTGTAAACCCCAAT
Source organism: Oncorhynchus nerka (assembly GCF_034236695.1). Lineage (NCBI taxonomy): Eukaryota > Metazoa > Chordata > Actinopteri > Salmoniformes > Salmonidae > Oncorhynchus > Oncorhynchus nerka. The sequence goes on from NC_088396.1 coordinate 21,734,534, forward strand.
GTGCTCTCATTACTCAACTTGAGGAAATCCATTGCACTTAATATCTGAGTACAGTTACTTTGATTTTTGTAGTCATTGCTCAAACTGAGAGTCACTGTGACCATGTAGAGGGTCCAGATTTGAATTATATCAGCTTGATGTCTCCAATATAATTTCCCAGAGTGCCTTGCATTTGAGTGAATTGTAGAGTTACCACTCATGACTATTTGTTAGTGACAGAGACATGGTTGTCTGAATTCATTCATTTTCACCAAGTGAGTTCCTAGGGGAATATTATCATTATAATTACTCTATGACAATACAATAGATATCTCATAAGGACTTGGTTCACAGGCCACATTAGGCCTGCAAGTAGGGTTGCAATATTCCAGTAACTTCGGTAAAATAAAATCCAACTTGGGTTTCTGGAAAACCTGGAAAATGTACCAACATTTTAACAATCCTACCTGCAGGTCCCATTATGCTGTCTTGCAAACGGATGTGTAATTCCTAATATAATCTAGCCAGAGTTAGGATATCCAACAGTTGCACTGTTTATTCTCCCGAACCTGCGTTCAGAATGATTGCCAGGGTTAAGAACAGTGTGAGGAGACTAGCTAAGACATCTAAACTGGAACAACCATTTCAGTAATGGGTGCAAAAATATCTAACTAAATGATTGGATTTGTTTAGAAAAATGTGTTATTTATCTTTGTGTAGCATAAGATTAATCAATATCGCTTAATGTACATGCAAAAACGGATATTAAAAACAATTCCAAAAACTCAACCTGCAGTAGAGCATGCTGGATAAAAATATAATTGATCATAACTTAAAAAAGTGAGTTGATTCTCATTTAGTTTGGAGTCAGTACCACATACAGTTAAGTAATAATGACTTTTCATTTACTCTGAGTTCAACTTACTAGAAGTATTTGAGTAAAAAATGCCTTGGCGTTTACACGCTGAATCATAATTACTGTATAAATGAACACGCACAGTGTAATCATGTATGTAAAAGTGTGTAATATTGTAAGCTGAAAACACTATGTTAAAAGCACTGTCTGTGTGTGTGTCCAATTTTAGATGAATGTTCCAATGAAACATGTCTAGAACATTAAATATGGGATATTCTGAGAACATGACAACCATGTTCTGGGTAAGTTCTGTTTTACATTTAGGGAATGTTATCCTAACTAACGCCAAAACTGGACACAAACATCTGGGGAATATTATGGGTAACATTACAAATAGTTCTCTCTCCCTAGAACTGTTAGCTGGGAAACAATGTTATCAAAAAGACTTGGTAGGTGCCCCTTGGTGCCTTTGAGTCTCCAGATGTATTAGTCGGTCTTTATTTCGCTTGCCCTTAGTGTTGCTGGGACGGATGACATCAAAGAGAACACATAAAATAAAATAGCTGAAAATTTGATTAGGGTAGAGTTCATTTTTTAAATTTTGGGAACAAGATGAATCCTGATTTAAGCTAGGTAAGTTAGAGCGATGGAGAGACTTTGTGAAGAGGGGTTAGAGAGGGAGAGTAAATATTACTGGTAGATAGAGGAATTAATATATTTACTATCCTTTCAACTGAAAGACAGAGAACAGAGAATTCCTCTGAATTTCTTTTTCAACAGTACACCAAGACCTTTCTCTAGCCCTTTTACTAAGCACTATTGTCCCCCCTACTCTTGAGTAAGCGGTGGTATATCTGAGGTCCTTATGCACAAAGACCATACATAATGCAATGATATCAGGAACATACCACGATATTACAGGGGGTTTAGTCCAGAGAAAGGGGGACCGAATGAGGAAATGCAAAAACAACCCATTGGGTTGGAAAAGCAATGGAAAGCAAATGGAGAGAAAGACAGAGAGTGGGGGGTGGGGCAGGGAGAGAGGGAAGGAGCGAGGGGGGGAGAGAGAGAGAGATGAGGGCAGCTGGATGAAGGAGTTTTGTTGTTGAAAAAGCTAAAGAGAATAAGATGGGAAGAGAGAAGGAATTTAAGAGAGTGAGGGGGACATTCTCTAGTTTTCCAGCTTTTCTTTTGCCTCCTTATATGGTCAAATGATGACTGTGGAATCAGTGGGCAGAGGGGAGTGGGTCGGAACTCAGAGAGTAAGAGAGAGGGAAAGAATGAGAGGAGAAAGAGGTGAGAAGTGTAGAGGAGAGGAGAGGGGTGTGCAGTGTCGTGTGCTTGGGACACTGGGGACTTCCACAAGAGGCAGCCGGACACAAACCACTGGTCAGCAAAGCGAGACAGTTCAGGCACAGAGAGGCATAACCAGGAGTCTTATCAGGGGCTGAACTGCTAACAGCTGCAGAGCGTGAGTAGCCATTATTCTGGTGTGCCGTCATACACACACACACACACTGCGGGATGCTGAGCTGTGTAGAGGTCTGGTGCGTGATACTGACAGCTGGAAGTGTGGTTATGGATTGCTAACTGCAGGGTGATATAGTGAGTGTTGGTATGCGCAGGAGCGAAAGTCCCCTGTCCCTCTCTAAGCATGCCTGATAGAGCTATTAATATCCCTCATCTGTAACCAGGTGGCTGTCACGCCAACAGACAAGACTGGATGCTGATAGACACACAGAGACTAAACCCTAGAGAGAGTCATACTGTACACAAAAGTATAACTTGATACTACAACTGTCGGCAATATAACACTGTCTCAAAAGATGACAGTCAGGTGTCTATTGAGATGTCCTTAATGTCTTATCAGAGATCTCCATTGTACTTGTTGTGCTTGTGTTCCCTCCAATCTGTTTAAATGTGATATGCACTTGTGGATATTCTATTCATTGCAGTAACAGGCAAGTCAATTTAGATCCCGTTCTCATTACCTATAACAGACTGATTATGATGTATGCTCTCTGTTACTACTCAGTGTCAGGGAGCGGATATCTCTGTATAAACACTGGCACACAGACAAGGCAAACAGACAGACTTGGTTCCTCCAAGGTGGATTCTGTTTATCTAGCTGAACTCTTAAAAACCTAGGCTACTTACAAATGTATGGTATGTATGCAGGTCATGCATCCGGGTTCTTGACCATAACTTGAAGAAACCCTTTTTATACAGTAAGACAATTGTCATTCCCAAACTCTCCCTCTCCCCTCTCCTCAGGTTAGCGGGGTGGGATTCCCGGTGCCAAGATGACTGAGCGCTATGATTGCCACTACTGTAAGGAATCCCTGTTTGGTAAGAAGTACGTCCTGAGAGAGGAGAACCCATACTGTGTCAAATGCTATGAGAGCCTGTACTCCAATACCTGTGAGGACTGCAAGAAACCCATCGGCTGCAATACCAGGGTATAATACACACACGCACAAACTACTAACACTGTCTCATTTTTTAGCCCCCATCCAAGAACATTGTCAAAGCGTACCGTCTGATGTTCAGATTTGGATTGTCCCTCTGTTGTCTCCGTAGGACCTGTCCTACAAGGACCGCCACTGGCACGAGGAGTGTTTCCAGTGCTTCCAGTGTAAACGCTCTCTGGTGGACAAGCCCTTCTCCACCAAGGATGACCAGCTACTCTGCACTGAGTGCTACTCCAATGAGTACTCCTCCAAGTGCCACGAGTGCAAGAAGACCATCATGCCTGGTGAGAACCTTCACCTAGATCCATCTAATCTATACTAGACCCACACAGAATCGGATGCATACATGTGGGCAGGCACACACAAACAGGCGTGTACACAGACTACTTTTGCACTATCACAGATGACACAAACCTTCAATGGTTGCAGACACAATTTGGATCTGTCAAAATACCAACACTCACAGCCCCTTATGACATAATAATCGATTTAACGTTGTAATGCTCCATAAATGGATATTCAAAATGAAATCATCTTTATCAGAGCAGCCATGAAATGTTTTGATTTGTTTGAACCAGGGTCCATATTAGTAATGTCATTTTTATCGTTATTACACACACACACATTAATCACTGTCGTAGTATGCGAATAGCCAGGACTAAACTCAAATGTTTTTGGATGATTCTAACTAATCTACATGTCTTTGAATGTCCTCATTCACATAAGCCCTTGCCTAGTTAAATAAAGATTAAATTAAATTAAATAACAAAAAAAGCAGTGCTTTCCCCCGACAGTCAGTGTAACTATATTCTGAGGTCTGGAGTGCAGCCAGAACACTGAACGTAGATCGAAATGACTTCCAGACCTCCTCTCTGTCCCCACTCTGTTTCAATACAAATACCACCACGCAGTATTTAGAGAGTGAGGGAATGAGTGTGTAACCCAAGGACTGAGTAGTGTGTGTGTGACCTTTTTCTCACTCTCCATCCATTCTCCTTTCCTAATTTCCCCTTATTAATCTAACTCTGTCTCTCCATCCCTCTCTTATTCACTCCCCCTCCCCCTGCTCCCTCCCTCTTTCCTTCCCTCCCTCTGTCCATCCCTCCCTCTCTCCATCCCACTCCTCTCTTGTTTCATCTCCTTCATGCAGGCTCCAGGAAGATGGAGCATAAGGGTAACAGCTGGCATGAGACCTGCTTCACCTGCCAGCGTTGCCAGCAGCCCATCGGCACCAAGAGCTTCATCCCCAAGGAGAACCAAAACTTCTGTGTGCCCTGCTACGAGAAACAGTTTGCCATGCAGTGTGTGCATTGCAAGAAAGTAGGTCAAAGGTCATGACAGTGTAAATACTGTAGTGTTTTTTCGAATGTTTTTCTGACCTCTAAATTGATATATACAACATAGAAAATGTTGGATATCGGCTGAAAGTATGGCTGTGTCTGGCAGACAAGACTATAGGAACATCGAGTAGCACTTGATATGTATATAAATGCTATCAGTATCTATACAAGTGGCAATTTACTAAATGGATTGCTGTAACCACGGAGATCTGGTATCTGGATGGCAGTACTTGGTGTGTGCGTGTGCACATGTGTATGTGCGTACTTGTGTGCACACGTATGTGTGTGCATGGTCAAATGTGTGCCTGAATGCCTAACCCTTTCTCTCCCCATTAAATAGCCCATCACTACTGGTGGGGTGACCTATCGCGACCAGCCCTGGCATAAGGACTGCTTCCTGTGCACCGGCTGCAAGCAGCAGCTGTCAGGCCAGCGGTTCACCTCCCGTGATGACTTTGCGTACTGCCTCAACTGTTTCTGCAACCTGTACGCTAAGAAGTGTGCCTCCTGCACCACCCCCATCAGCGGTAAACTATCTATCCATCTGGGTGTGTTACAGATACACGTTTTCTGCTCAGGTCATGCACAGATTATCAGAGGCCAGAAAATGGCACCGATAGTGAGGGCCGCTGAGCAACTAGCCCCTAGTCAACTTTGCAGTATTTTGTTTTTTATTTCTTACATTATTAGGCCAGAACATTTTTTTGTGTTATTACTTACAGCCGGGAAGAACTTTTGGATATCAGAGTGACGGTAACTCACAAGCATTACCAGCATTACGATCAGGAATACGACTTTCCAGAATCGTAACCTTGCTTTGTACCACCCAGGCAAATTGAACTGATTCCAGCGGCTGACCCAAAACATCGCCAGCGAAGAAGAGGTACTCGGAGTGGACCTCCAGTCCGACTCAGGAGGAGCACACACCACCCACCGCTTCCGGATATATTACTTGCTAATGTTCAGTCTCTGGATAATAAAGTTGATGAGCTGAGAGCGAGGATTTCCTTCCAGAGAGACATCAGGGATTGTAACATACTCTGTTTCACAGAAACGTGTCTTTCTCTGGATATACTGTCTGAGTCCGTACAGCCAGTTGGGTTCTCAGATCATCGCACAGACAGGAATAAATCTCTCAGGGAAGAAGAAGGGTGGGGTTATATGTTTCATGATTAACTACTCATGATGTGATTGTGATAACATACAGGAACTCAAGTCCTTTTGTTCACCCAAACTAAAATACCTCACAATCAAATGCCGACCGTATTACCTCCCAAAATAATTAGCTTCGGTTATAGTCACAGCTGTGTATATTCCACCTCAAGCCGACAACCCTCAAATAACTTCACTGGATTTTATGCAAACTGGAAACCACATATCCTGAGGCTGCATTTATTGTAGCTGTGGATTTTAACAAAGCAAATTTGAGGAAAACGCTACCGAAGTTCGACCAACACAATGCCTGAGGTACTCGACCACTGCTAAAACACGACCACTGCTACTCCAACTTCCGGATGCCTACAAGGCCCTCCCCCGCCCTCCCTTTGACAAAACTGATCACGACTCCACTTTGCTCCTCCCTTCCTATAGGCAGAAACTCAAACAAGAAGTACCCGTGCTAAGGACTATTCAACGCTGGTCTGACCAATCGGAATCCAAACTTCAAGATTGTTTCGTTCACGCAAACTGGGATATGTTCCATGTAGCCTCAGAGAATAACATTGACAAATATACTGATACGGTGACTAAGTTTATCAGGAAGTGTATAGGAGATGTACCCACTGTGACTATTAAAACCTACCCTAACCAGAAACAATGGATAGATGGCAGCATTTGTGCAAAACTGAAAGTGGAAATCACTGCATTTAACCATGGCAAGGTGACTGGGATTTATGGCAGAATACAAATGGTGTAGTTATTCCCTCCACAAGCAATAAAAATAGGCAAAACGTCAGTATAGAGACAAAGTGGAGTCGCAATTCCACGGCTCAGAAACAAGACGTATGTGGCAGGGTCTACAGATAATCACGGACTACAAAAGGAAAACCAGCTACGTTGCAAACACAACGTCTTGCTTCCGGACAAGCTAAACACCTGCTTCGCCCTCTTTGAGGATAACACAGTGCCAACAATGCGGCCCGCTACCAAGGACTGCGGGCTCTCCTTCTCCGTAGCCAACGTGAGTAAGACATTTAAGCGTGTTAACCCTTGCAAGGCTGCCGGCCCAGACGGCATCCCTAGCTGCATCCTCAGAGCATGTGCAGACCAGCTGGCTGGTGTGTTTACAGACATATTCAATCTCTACCTATCCCGGTCTGCTGACCCCACATGCTTCCGGATGGCCACCATTGTTCCTGCACCCAAGAAAGCAAAAGTAACTGAACTAAATGACTATCGTCCCAGACCACTCAGTTCTGCTATCATGAAGCGCTTTGAGAGACTTGTCAAGGATCATATCAACTCTACCTTACATGACACCCTAGACCAGGGCTGCCCAACCCCCTTCCTGGAGATCTACTGTCCTGTAGGTTTTCAGTCCAACCCTAATTTAGCATATCTGATCAGCCAGTTAAGGTCTTGTTGAGCAGCTAATTAGTAGAATCAGGTGTGTTAAATTAGGGTTGGACTGAAAACCCACAGGAAGGTAGATCTCCAGCAAGAGGGTTGGGCAGCCCTAATATAGACCCACTTCAATTTGCTTACCGCCTTAATAGTAGAGGTCGACCGATTATGATTTTTCAACACCGATACCGATTATTGGAGGACCAAAAAAAGCCGATACCGATTAACCGGACAATTCTATTTATTTATTTGTAATAATGACAATTACAACAATACTGAATGAACACTTTTATTTTAACTTAATATAATACATCAATAAAACCAATTTAGACTCAAATAAATAATAAAACATGTTCAATTTGGTTTAAATAATGCAAAAACAAAGTGTTGGAGAAGAAAGTAAAAGTGCAATATGTGCCATGTAAAAAAACGTTTAAGTTCCTTGCTCAGAACATGAGAACATATGAAAGCTGGTGGTTCCTTTTAACATGAGACTTCAATATTCCAAGGTAAGAAGTTTTAGGTTGTAGTTATTATAGGAATTATAGGAATTATAGGACTATTCATCTCTATACTATTTGTATTTCATATACCTTTGACTATTGGATGTTCTTATAGGCATTTTAGTATTGCCATAGCTTCTGTCCCTCTCCTCCCCCGTACCTGGGCTCGAACTAGGAACACATCTAAAACAGCCACCCTCGAAGCATCATTATCCATACAGAGCAAGATCGAATCCCCGAGCTGACAAGGAAAAAAATCTGTAGTTCTGCCCCTGAACAAGGCAGTTAACCCACTGTTCCTAGGCCGTCATTGAAAATAAGAATGTGTTCTTAACTGACTTGCCTAGTTAAATAAAGGTACAAAAATTCAAATAAAAAAACGTCCACAATCTGTGTGCAAAAATGCAGATTACCGATTGTTATGAACTTGAAATCGGCCCTAATTAATCAGCCATTCCGATTAATCGGTCGACCTCTACTTAATAGATCCACAGACAATGCAATTGACATTGCATATAAATATAAAATAAACACAATGAAATACATTTTTATTAATGTTTGACCAATTTTTCCATTTCTATTGAACAATTTGTTCAGATGGTTCTAATCTTTGTTTCTTTAGCTATTGATAACTAGAAGGATAAATGGTTTTGTAAAAGCTCTATCCCATCTGAACAAGAGGAATATCTATGTAAGAATGCTGTTCATTGACTATAGCTCAGCAGTCAACACAATAGTACCATCCAAGCTCACCACTAAACTTGAGGCCCTGGGTCTCAACCCCGTTCTGTGCAACTGGGTCCTGGACTTCCTGACGGGCTGCCCCCAGGTGGTGAAGTTAGGAAACAACACCCCTACTTCTCTGATCCTCAACACTGGGCCCCCAAAAGGGTGCGTGCTCAACCTCACAAGGGTGCGTACCCCCTGTTCACCCATGACTACGCATGCCTCCAACTCAATCATCAAGTTTGCGGATGACACAACAGGCGGCAGGTAGCCTAGTAGTTAGAGCATTGGGCCGGTGACTGAAAGGTTACAGGATTGAATCCCCGAGCTGACAAGGTAAAAATATGTCATTCTGCCCCTGAGCAAGGCAGTTAACCCACTGATCCCTGGGTGCCGAATATGTGGATGTCAATTTAAGGCAGCCCCCCGCACCTCTCTGATTCAGAAGGGTTGGGTTAAATGCGGAAGACACATTTCAGTTGAATGCATTCAGTTGTACAACTGACTAGGTATCCACCTTTCCCTAGTAGGCTTGATTACCAACACTGATGAGACAGCCTACAGGGAGGAGGTGAGGGCTCTGGGAGTGTGATGCCAGGAAAATAACCTCTCACAAAACAAAGGAGATGATTGTGGTCTTCAGGAAACAGAAGAGGGAGCACCCCCCTATCCACATCGACGGGCCCGCAGTGGAGAAGGTGGAAATCTTGAAGTTCCTTGGCGTACACATCGCTGACAAATTGAAATGGTCCACCCACACAGGCAGCGTGGTGAAGAAGGTGCAACAGAGGCTGAAGAAATCACAAACTTTTACAGATGCACAATAGAGAGCAACCTGTCGGCCATGTTTACAACGTGTGGAATAGTGCTTAGTGTATCTGGAACTACACTAACATGACAACACAATCCAACCATCTGTGCAGACCTGCGATGAGATTGTGTGTACCAGAACGCACCCTTTGTGTATCTAATAGAGTGTCAGTCAGTCAATTAGATGCTCACTTCCATCAGTTCTAACTTCTAATGAGTCAGTTAGTCACTTGTTCACTCACTCACATCATGCCACACACTGTGCCCTGCTTGAATCCTTACGATCTCCTTTCCTCCCTCCCCAATCACAGATCTATATCATTTGATAAGAGAAAGTAAGGTATATCTGTCCTACTGTTTCCTCCACTCTGATCTGTGACAACTTCAATGAAGGATGTATTTAGGATGTAGAGACTTCTCTCACCTTTGGATAACAGTATGTTTTGATCTCTCCCTGTCTCTCTCAGGTCTGGGTGGCAGTAAGTACATCTCCTTTGAAGAGCGTCAGTGGCACCATGACTGCTTCAACTGTAGGAAGTGCTCAGTCTCCTTGGTGGGCCGAGGTTTCCTCACCGAGCGTGACGACATCCTGTGCCCTGAGTGTGGCAAAGACATCTGATTGGCAGGCAGCGAGTGGCCGACGAATCTGATTGGATAGCAATGAAACAACCAGGAGGAATGTTTTAAAATAATACATTTGAAAAAATCAGCCAGGAACCGTAGCAATGAGTCCCAACAACAACCCGTCAGAGCACAACTGGAAATATATATATATCACAATAGCACAATATACTATCAGGCTACTAACCCAATATGCTATTTGAGTTCTAAAATAGACATTTGACAAACATAGGTTTTTGTGTCATTGGTCTTAGATTTGTTGGTGTGCAACAGCAAATATTGCTTTCTGTGAACCCTGGCTTCATATCCAATATCAGTTTGAGGTATTGCGCCAGAATATCTGCTGTCCTAATCTATTATATGCTGTTAAAATTCACATATTCCGAGTTTATGTATTTAGAAAGGAAAGTCCACCCAAATCACACAATTACTGCAGTCTATGGAAACAAATATGTAATTCTGTAATTTGGGTGGACTATCACTTTACGTTTTGAAAGGCTATGTTGTGGTGTGTATGAAGGAGAACAAGTTTCTAAGTAAATGAGCTCCAAAGTAAATGTAAACTAACACAAAGGAACAGGTTTACCGGGCTTTTACACTGGTGCAACGTTTGTAATGTTATTCAGATGGGAATAAAACATAAAAGATACAACTAAAGAAAAATACTAAATGTTAATAACAGAAGTGTAAATATTGACAGTTTGATAAGCTCAATTTATCATGCCCAATAAATAGCAAGTATACATTTAAGGCTGGTGGAAATGCCTGGTAACACTGACTCTAAGTGCTTGTAAACGTGAGAGCCGACACAGCACTGTCTGTATAAGTCATTTTCCAAGGGCACCGCTGAAAAGTCTGTATTTGAAATCCAAATAAAGAACTACAAAAAGACCCATTGCTGTTCACCTTGTATTACTGTAAGGAAAGGACAAGAAGTTAACAACAATGTCATCCTTTTCTAAAGGAGTTGGTAGAAGTTGCCCCAAACAACTAGTCCAGGGTTAGATATCAGTGGCGTTTATTTATTTAATTTAACAAGGCAAGTCAATAAAGAACAGATTCTTATTTTACAATGACAGCCTACCCCAAACAAACCCTCATGGTCGGTTGTGATACAGCCGGGGATCGAACCAGGGTTTGTAGTGACACCTCTGCACTGAGATACAGTGCCTTAGACCACTGAGCCACTCAGGAGCAGCGATGCTTAAGATGAGGGAGGAGGATACATTTGTTTCATGAGCATGGCCTTATTTCTATTAAAACATATTGGATGATTGCCTTACATATTCCATTCACCCAGTTCAATGTAACAGTGATAGGTTGAGGCTACCACGATACTCAAATTTTCCCTATACCCATCATGAGATTGCTACAACCTAGCCTATGAATTAAAGTTTAGCAAAATAGGTGCACACAGGTCAAGAGAACAATTTGAGGTGACAGACAGTGACACATGGACACTTTCAATACACACTCTTGCCTGCATCTAGCTGATATAGGGTGTAACAAGAGTTTCTATTGGACAAATTCAGGTATGTTTATCCCCGTTAGGTTCTGTTTAAGAAAGATTTTTCAACAGAATAGTCGGAATGAGTACACCCCTGAACATGCGTTAACACAGTTCACTTTCATAACAGCCGTGTTGTATTCCTTCTCTCATCTATGTGCTCTCCTCCTGGCATATTTTCCCTTCGTCGCTTGTGGATGTCAATACACAACACATCAGCTGTATGTGACCAGGCAAAAAAAACTTTCCAAGTCAAACCATATCATAACCTCTACACACAGCCTACATTTTTTTCACCATATTAGCTAAAGTAGTGTCATATTCAACATAGCTAATAAAACTAATGTCTTAGTTAACCTGCTACAATCGTGCCATAACATTACAGTGTACAGTCAGTAATCAGTTTAGCAGTTACACCGGCGGGCCCAGTGGAAATATATTTGAAAAACCAAAAGCTTACCTTGACTTGGAAAAGTTCCAGTGTTGTGTTGGATAGTCATTGCCAGCAAGCTAACACCCTCTGTTTGAGCAGGGTGTTTGAGTAGGCTAAACTAGCTAGCTGATTTTGCTAGCTAAGTAAGTGACACTGAACTTTTTCTTTAAAAGAATGAAATCTCTCTCTATCTCTCTCTTGCTTCTCCTTAATTTTGGAAGACATTAATTTGTTAAAAACTGTTCCTTTATTGTCTTTCTCTCTCACTCAACTACTCGCCACATTTTATTCACTGCAGTGCTAGCTAGCTGTAGTTTATTCTTTCTGGACTAGATTAATTCTCTGATCCTTTGATTAGGTGGACAATATGTCAGTTCATTCTGCAAAATCTCTGTCATAATTACGTGTCATAATTACTGTATACATATATGAAAGGGGGTGAGAACCATGAGCCTCCAAGGTTTTGTATTAAAGTCAATGTACCCAGAGGAGGACGGAGCACAGAGTGCTCAGAGTGCTGTTGAGGCTACTGTAGACCATTGCAAAATAGTTTGTTTTAATCAATTATTTGGTTATGTGATTATATTTATAATAGTTTTATTTAAAAAGGACAACTTTTTCTTCTGAAAATCATTGAGCCGGATGGTCCTCCCCTTCTTCCTCTGAGGAGCCTCCACTGTCAGATATATTTTAATATGCTAATAGTTAAGGGTATGATTCAAGGTTGGCTAATCTGATCCTAGATTAGGAGCAATTTCTTTCTTGTGCGTTTGCAAATCATGCAGGACTGATTCTCTTGCACCATCTAGTGGTGGAATTCTGTTTTATTCAAATGGGCACACACAAGGCAATTCACACGAGCTAAACATCTCATTACGAATTACAATGTCAGTCACAGCACTAATACATTAACAATCGGTATCAAAACCCTTCAAAATCCGTAACCTGTCATGACCCACTGTGTTCGCAATACATGTGGATTGGGTACCGGTACCCTGTGTATATAGCCTCGTTATTGTTATTTTATTGTGTAACCTTTTTTATGTTTTTTACTTTAGTTAATTTAGTAAATCTTTTCTTAACTCTATTTCTTGAACTGCATTGTTGGTTAAGAGCTTGTGAGTAAGCATTTCACGGTAAGGTCTGAATACCTGTTGTATTCAGTGCATTTGATTTGGTACAGTACGGCTACGGCCACACACAGACGCATGAAGATGTATGAAAAGGCATATATGCATTCAGCTTTTACATGACCTTAAGTTTTCCTATTACGCTTTAAGTACCATCCGCCTCCATCACTCTAGCTCTATAACCAGCACTGGGTGACTGAACGCTGAAACAACTACTGTAAGAGGATTTCAGGTAGGTGGCAGCATCACATAAGTATAATGCATGGAGTAGCATAGAGGGTTAAACTGCGTATTCCTCGCAAAATACCTACTTATTTCACAAAGTAATTCTGGACATATATTGTGGTGCCATGTCTGCAGTAGGAGTCAGTGTCACAGTTCGCTCTAGCTCCATGGGAGGGTGCTGGGGGACAGGAGAACTCACTGTAAGGACACACACGGGTCAGGTAAAGGGTCAGAGAGAAGTTCTAGGGTTTAGGAGGACAGGTAGGTCGATGAAGACACATGTCACCACCCCAATGTTGGTATTGTTGTGTGGCTGTCCTGACTGGTCGAGAATCCCCCACTGTGTGAGGCTGCTCCTCTCCATAGTGGGCTGGTGGGTCTGTAGGATCAAGTATCAGGGCCATTTTGTGTTTTTTATATTTTTCTTCACCTCTGGAGATTTGAGTTCTCCCTTGGAGGAGACCGTGACATTTACGGAAGACATTCACAGATCAGATTGACATAACAACAACATTCCCAAAAGTTCTTCAGGACAGTAAACCAACCCTGGTGCTGGAGAGCTACTGAATGTGTGAATCAATTGTTTTAGTGTTGGGCTGGTATAGGACTGTTATGGTGACTTTATTACCACCACACCGGCGGTCACGAGTCATGGCGGCGATCAAATTCCAGGTGACCATTTAGTCAAGGTAAATATGCTTCTCCAAGCTCTGATGCTGCTGATGGTCATTAGTAACCTACCAAACTTGCTAACTGCCTGGTACTCAGCACTTTACTGTCCCTCTAATCACTGTGACATAAATGCAAATGTGATCCAAAATCTATCTTCATGAGAGCCTATGAGCTCATGTTGCAGCAACATTTCTATAGGCTACGCAATTGCATGAGAAAACAGAGTGATGGCCTCTATTAAAAAGAGGATGATCCGATCAGCGTTTTATAAGCTAGGCCTACTATATTTATTAATCAACATTCCTAATATTAAGCACATTGCTTCTCTTTACAACAGGAATATAGCCTACCTGGCTGAAATGAACCACGGGAAAAGCATCCTCCATTCGCTATTTAAGTGCATAGATGCCATATTTTTTCCGCTGCCCCTGTTTCGAGACAGGTGCATGATAATGGTCCATTCTAAATCAAAACAAATTTCACATATATATTATTTAGTATATGTAAAGACAAGACTAAATCAAGAATAGTGTGAGGGGTGACAATATTAGCCTATCACTTGTGAATGACGCCCAGCCTAGTTGCACACCTCATGTAGCCTAGCCCATAGGCCTATATATTTTGATAAGGTTTGTATCACAGCTAAAGGCCAAATAACTTCTTAAAATGAAGCACATTAATCCGCTTTACAAGGGGTGTAGACCCTAACTGGCATACATACACAGTGTGTGAGTTTCAAGTTTGGGGAAGATCATTTTCACCATAAAAATGCACCTATAACAAAAGCATTGCATGCATAATTACATTTGTGGTCACTTTTGATTATGGTGTTTTCCTGCTAATGGAACATTTGCTCTTATAGCCTACTGCCGTGTGCGCATTGCTGCGCTTATAATGTGAAGAAATGGCCTAAAGGTTTATCAACATTTTTATCAGCATCTGTTGCGTCAGGCTCATTGCTTAATTAAAACAGTTGTTTTGATACTAGTGGTTGTATTCATTTGGGATCTATTGCATCTCAAAATTGTCCAGACTATGTTAAGAATATGAATTTCTCCCACAGAATAGAATAGGTCAACTTTTGTACTGTGGGGGATAGTAGTTTGATATAGGTTAGTGCTTTTGCTGTTGTTAGCTGATGAAAAGTAAATGTGGACATTTCCAATGTCATCAATATGCGCCTCGGAATTCGATAAGGACATGCGCAGTTGCATCCCAGATATGTCTGTCATCACTTGTTGCCTGTAGAAAGACTCGATCACGTGAAGGAGAGCCATGTAAGTGAGATGTGCTTCAGCATGCAAGGGAGAAGGGAATTATAATTATTATAGTCAGCCCAAGGGCACAATGGCCACTGGCTGCAAAAGGCAGGGATTTCTTTAGGGGGCATTACGGCCACACAAACGGGATGCAGCTGGGAAATTTGAGGCATTATCAAGGGCTTGTCAAATTGTGAATGAGAGACTGAGAACGTATGTACAGCCTGAGCAAAGCAGAGCTTATGCCTTTCATGCAACTTTGTCGCATCATGCAGCCTTAGAATGTACAAACAATCAAAACATATAGCCCAACAACTAAAGTTACACAAATAACTCTAAATGAACCATATAGGAGTACTTGTTTCTTTAACCGCTCAACACAGGATAGCCCATGTGTACACTTCCTCAAATGTTTGTAGAAAATATCCTTTCTATTTTATTCAGCTATGGTCAATTATATTCTTCATACTATAAAATAATATACAATAATTCCACAGAATTCTAAGCAAATCGTGTCTACTAAGTTAACTAGTATAACCCACAACCATATGGCATAGCCAGATCAGGGCCAAACATGAGGACAACTCAGAGTATCCTATTCTGTTCTTCTGAAATAGACTATACTTTCTTCATATCATGTTTCTTTGGACCTGTCTAAAATAAATCATGGATTTACTGTGATGGTGTAGCGTTGCTATGCGTGGAAGCCAGGAGATGCTACATGTGTTAACGGTCAACATTTGTTCCACATCGGCAGTTATTTATTAGCTTGACAATCACGGACTGACAAATTGTCATGAGCGCCACAGCCCTAGGCTGGAAAAAAAGCCTGCAACCTGTAGCTCTCCAGGACCAGGATTGGTGACGACAAATTATTATCTTTACAAAGATGTAAAGCAGATTCATGTTTCATCTGTGGATTTGCTCTTTAAACAGCTGCACATTATCAAGATATCAAAGTGTCACCAACAAAAAGGTAAACAATAGGCCTGTAGCAAATGCAGCATATGACATTCATTTTTCACATGTAAATAGCATTTTTCAGTAGTGCTCAAAGCTTGCCATTCCATGAGCGCAGCATTTATTTTTCCACTCGATTCAATGAGCCCAATCAGTCCTCCGTGACAACAAAATCATAAACAACAGAGTAGGGCTGGCTAATAAATAATTCGTTTTGGGGTTATGCTCAGGTAAAACAATTTGGCTAATCTGTATTTCCATGTCTCCAAGTCTTATTCTTGAAGATCAAGGGATATCAAGGGCAGCAGGTAGCCTAGTGGTGACAGTGTTGGGCCAGTAACTGTAAGGTTGCTAGATTGAATCCCTGAGCTGAAAAGGTACACATCTGTTGTTGTACCTCTGAACAAGGCAGTTAACCCACTTTTCTAGGACGTCAATTGTAAAAAGTTATTTGTTCTAAACTGACTTGCCTGGTTAAATACATTTTTTTTTACAAAATATCATTTATTGGAATTCTGATAGACTTTGGTTTTTAATGTAAAGATGTAATTTAATCCTATTATTATATGTGGTAGAAAGAGATAGGTTAGAAGAAGCCTACATATCCAACCCATAAAGTAAAATGTAACATCCATATATGGCCAGCTATGTAAACTTTAACATTGATTTATCCTGCAATAGATGCCGTTCAATTGGTAAGATACATGTTTGTCTTCTTCTAATGCCTCTTAAGGGGAAAGTAATCTAAAATTAACTGAATGTAATCAGATGTTACTGAGTTTGGGTGATCCAAAAGTTACATTACCGATTACAATTTTGGACAGGTAACTAGTAACTGTAACAGATTATATTTAGAAAGTAACCTACACAACCCTGTATATGGCCAATCAGTGGAGGCCGCTGAGGGGAGGACTCATAATAATGGCTGGAATGGAGCAAACGGAATGGATACAACCCTTAGCCGTGGTATATTGGCCATATACAACAAACCTGAGGTGCCTTATTGCTATTATAAACTGTTTATGAACATAATTAGAACAGTGAAAATAAATGTTTTGTCATACCCGTGGTATACGGTCTCATACAACACGGCTTTCAGCAAATCAGCATTCAGGGCTCAAACCACCCAGTTTATAATAATGAATACAACCTAGGTACTGGCGTTACAAACCGTGAGCCATGCATTTTGAAAAGTTGGTAATAATAATTTTCTGTGAAAATGTCCAACAGTTTATTCATCATTCTGGCTTTGCATGGAACACTCGAGGCTCCCGAGTGGCGCAGCGTTCCAAGGCACTGCATGTCAGTGTCAGAGGTTAGAGACCCTGGTTCAATCCTGGGCTGTATCACAACAGGCTGTGATTGGGAGTCCCACAGGGCGGCGCACAATTGGCCCAGTGTCGTTAGGGTAGGGTTTGGCCAGAGTAGGCCATCATTGTAAATAAGAATTTGTTCTTAACTGACTTGCCTAGTTAAATAAAGATTTAAAAAATGTATTGTTCTGACGCTGGCTTTGCAAATAGCTTCAGCGGAACATCACAGACACAGGGAATGTTCACTTCAGTTGCTCCACCTCAACACTTAACGCCACCCCAGTAATCACTCCTTTCCCAGACGCCCTGCTCTGGAGAGCAAAGCAAGTCACAGGTCTTGTACCTCTGGACAGAAGACACATATATAATCAAGTCCACTTCATGCTACCTTCACCAATTTAACAGTAACCAACGTCATTTATACCCAGCCTGAGACTACATATGGATCAACCAAAAAGCAGGGATATATTTTCTCCAAAAATGTCACTCCCACTGGGCCAGAATCATCCTTTGCATGACCATTGGGGGCGAGGCTCAGACTCGGAGGTCTTCACCATACCTGCCACCACAGGTCATTCATCCTCATTCTCGTCAGGTTCCATTTCCGCGCTATCAGAGAGAGCAGAATACGGTTTGTATTTGGCACACATCTTCTCACTACACTTGGCTCTTCTCCTTCTTCCTTGCTGTCCATAACCATATCTATGCGTTCACCACACTCATGCAATGCCTTCATTTGCTGTATTACTCGTCCCCAGGACTGATGGCCTTTCTTTAAAACCCAACTTCTATTCCGTAGGCTAATTTACAAGTCTGTCTATATTTGGCACTCTTCTACTTCCCTTCTATCGTTCGACTAGACAATTGTTTGTGTATTGCTGCCTTTCACAGTTCGGAAAGTGCATTGCACATTTGTTCACAGAAAAGCTAAATGGGAAGAAAAAATATATATATACCACTATCCCCAACACACCCCACCACCCCTTCCCACTACTTTAGCCCTAACAGATCCTACACCAGGGCATCGGCCTGGGAGGCTGGAACCCCTTCTCTCAAAACCTTCTGTAGTTCTTCTGCACTAAAATCTCTGACACCCAAAAACGTACCTGTTGCTGCTACCACCAGTTCAATCTTCTGAGATTTCCTTTCCATCTGTGCAGTACAATTAATGACCAATAAACGCCAAGAACCCAACCTTACTAAGCACAGGACATTTCTGATCCCCAGCAAAATGGCCATGCCCACAATTGAAACACACCACTCTTTCCACCAAAACTACACGCTTAGAAAAAAGGTGCTATCTAGAACCTAAAAGGGTTCTTCGTCTGTCCCCTTAGGAGAAACCTTCGAAGAACCCTTTTTGGTTCCAGGTAGAGTGTTAAAGATGGCGCCGATAGAGATGGCAGCTTCGCTTCAAGTCCTCAGTATTTTTAAAATGTATTATGTCTTACATTGTTAGCCCAGAAAACCTTATTACATACATAATAACTATTGGATATCATAGAGACATCAACTTACCAGCACAACCAGCACACTGCACCTCCCAGGGCATTTGAACTGATGCCAGAGACCCAAAACAATGCAGTCGGAGGAGAGGGTGCCGGAGCAATCTTCTAATGAGGCTTCGGATGCACGCACACCACCCAGCGCTTCCGAGTATATTACTCGCTAATGTCCAGTCCCTAACTAACAGAGTCAACAAAATTAGGGCAAGAGTTGCTTTCCAAAGAGATATCCGGGATTATAACATACTCTGTTTCACAGAGACATGGCTAGCTGGGGACATGCTGTCAGAGTTCATACAGCCAACGGGATTTTCAGTGCATCGCACCGAAAGGAACAAACATCTCTCTGGTAAAAAGAAGGGTGGGGGGTGTATGTTTCATGATTAACAACTCATGGTGTAATTGTAACAACATACAAGAACTCAAGTCCTTTTGTTCACCTGACCTAGAATAATATATGTCCTCTCACTGTCAACTGGGTTTATTGTCAGCAAACTTAACGTGTAAATATTTGTATGAATATAACAAGATTCAACAACTGAGATATAAACTGAACAAGTTCCACAGACATGTTACTAATAGAAATGGAATAATGTGTCCCTGAACCAAGGGGGGTCAAAATCAAAAGTAACAGTCCACCAGCTCCATTAAGTACTGCAGTGCATTTCCTCGTCATG
Organism: Oncorhynchus nerka; assembly: GCF_034236695.1. Classification (NCBI taxonomy): domain Eukaryota; kingdom Metazoa; phylum Chordata; class Actinopteri; order Salmoniformes; family Salmonidae; genus Oncorhynchus; species Oncorhynchus nerka. The sequence continues at coordinate 21,754,083 of NC_088396.1, forward strand.
GACTGCACCAGATTTGCCAGTTCTTGCTGTGAGATGTTACCCCAATCTTCCACCAAGGCACCTGCAAGTTCTCTGACATTTCTGGGGGAATGGCCCTAGCCCTCACCCTCCGATCTGACAGGTCCCAGACGTGCTCAATGGGATTGAGTTCCGGGCTCTTCGCTGGCCCTGGCAGAACACTGACATTCGTGTCTTGCAGGAAATCACACACAGAACGAGCAGTATGGCTGGTGGCATTGTCATGCTGGAGGGTCATGTCAGGATGAGCCTGCAGGAAGGGTACCACATGAGGGAGGAGGATGTCTTCCCTGTAACGCACAGTGTTGAGATTGCCTGCAATGACAACAAGCTCAATCCGATGATGCTGAGACACACCGCCCCAGACCATGACAGACCCTCCACCTCCAAATCGATCCCGCTCCAGAGTACAGGCCTCGGTGTAACGCTCATTCCTTCGACGATAAACACAAATCCGACCATCACCCCTTGTGAGACAAAACCGCCACTCGTCAGTGAAGAGCACTTTTTGCCAGTCCTGTCTGGTCCAGCAACGGTGGGTTTGTGCCAATAGACAACATTGTTTTTAGTGGTGTCTGGTCAGGACCTGCCTTACAACAGGCTTACAAGCCATCAGTCCAGCCTCTCTCAGCCTATTGCAGACTGATGGAGGGATTGTGCATTCCTGGTGTAACTCGGGCAGTTGTTGTTGTCATCCTGTACCTGTCCCGCAGGTGTGATGTTCGGATGTACCGATCCTGTGCAGGTGTTGTTACATGTGGTCTGCCACTGCGAGGACGATCAGCTGTCCGTCCTGTCTCCCTGTAGCGCTGTCTTAGGCGTCTCAGTACGGACATTTCAATGTATTGCCCTGGCCACATCTGCAGTCCTCATGCCTCCTTGCAGCCTGCCTAAGGCACGTTCACGCAGATGAGCAGGGACCCTGGGCATCTTTCTTTTGGTATTTTTCAGAGTCAGTAGAAATGCCTGCCTGCCTGCCTGCCGTCTGTAAGCTGTTAGTGTTTTAAGGACCGTTCCACAGGTGCATGTTCATTAATTGTTTATGGTTTATTGAACAAGCATGGGAAACAGTGTTTATAAACCCTTCACACTGAAGATCTGTGAAGTTATTTGGATTTTTACAAATTATCTTTGAAAGACAGGGTCCTGAAAAAGGGACATTTCTTTTTAATTTTGTGTTACTCATCTCAAGTATATACTGTATACTGTATACTGTATCCTTCACTATCTATTCTTTACTGTCTATTGCATCTTAGCCGCTCTGTCACTGCTCATCTATGTATTTTATACTTATATATTCTCATCCCATTCCTTAACTAGATTGTGTGTATTAGGTTTTGTGTGGAAATTGTTAGATATTAGGTTTTGTTGTGGAATTGTTAGATATTACCTGTTAGGTACTGCTGCAATGTCGGATCTAGAAACATGAGTATTTTGCAATAACATCTTCTAACCATGTGTATGTGACCAATAACATTTGATTTGATTTGATTAGAGCCCTTTTGGGTTCCAGGTAGAACTCTTTCGGGTTCCTTGTAGAACCCACTGTGGAAAGAGTTCTACCAGGAACCAAAAAGGGTTCTCCTATGGAGACAGCCGAAGAACCCTTTTAGAAGCCTTTTTTCCTTTGTCCCATGCCCTCCTGCACATTTCTTACACCTCGGAATCTCCCTCCTACATACTGCTGCAAATTGACCATAAACTTGGCACCTGAAACACCATAGTGGGTTCGAAACAAAAGCTCTCATGACTTTATCCGGCAAACAGTCTGCATCAAAACTCAGAAGGACAGACAGGGTTTCTTCAGTCTCACACTCGCCACCAGGTACAGTATGTGTCGCACCAAACGTCGTGCATCACAGACACCGGTGATCCTCAACTTCAGTCAATCCACCTCAACACTCAAAGCCACCCCAGGTATCACTCCTTTCAGTGGCACTCTGCTCAGGAAAGCAGGACACAGCTTTCGTCCTGAGTTGTGAAATGCCAGCGTCCTCTCCCTCCCCCACAAAATCAACAATCTGAAAATCTGAATACTTTGCCCGAACTGACAGAACCCAAATCCTTCTTTATCCAACTTTATACCACAAACGGATCAGGCAAAAGACATGGATCCACTTTCTCCATGACTCGTACTCCCACTGGGCCAGAGTCATCTCGGGCATTTTCCTGATCATTAGGGTGAAGCCCGTAAACCTACACCTCACCTGTCTGTGCAGGTTCTTCCTCTTCACTTGTCAGGTTAAATTTCTGAGATTTCACTATCCGTCGACTGGTCAGGGTTTTCGAGAGAGAAACATGTAATTATCTCTCCGTTACTTGACAAGGAGAAAGTACTCTGTGTCGTGACTGGCCGTTCGTGTCAGGTTACCGTGGATCACAGTCCTACAGAGACATCTCTCACTCCCGTAGAGGGGAAGAGGTATAGAGGGATTAATGGGGGGGGTTATGACACCTCACGCCCATTGTAAATCTCAAGGCAGCAGACGAATCCCTTGTCCTCTCAGTGTGGAGGATTGGAATGTATGATGGGCCTATGGAGAATCTACCTCACAACGCTAACATGCAATAAATGGACTTTGGGACATTATATTTCATCAGACAAAATGGTGGTAACAATGATAGATGGAATATGAAAACGAATGTCATTTTTGTTATGTTGTTAAAAGTTAAATAACAAAAAACTTTGTAACTTGAAGAGCTTTCATAATATGTACATGATGTTTACATTCTGTGCTGTTTTTGTAACAATGAACTATGATTTTAGTTGTCTAACGAGATCATAGTACATTGTGATACCTTGCCTCGTAACTAGATACACCCCCAAAAACTTGCCATAAAGACAGAAACAACCCTTTGTGACCCGGGGTTGTAAAACATGAGTTAAGAATTTACATATTAGACTAAAACGGACCACAGCTGCAGCGTGATCTAAGATAGTCGCGACCCCAAACGCAACACTAGAAAGAGGACAAAGGAACCTCTTAACAATCAAGGCTACGGTTGATTACTGTATATAAGACGGGGAATTCAAGAAGAACCAGCCAGTTATTCTCTTCAAATCATTGGTTGTCTACACGGCCCTCCTAGCCAAGCTGGGAGTGTTGAGACGGCTGATTAGCCTCCTCAGAAGTCCACTCTCACAGAACGAGTGCAAGGAAACAGACCACTAAGAGAAAGGACACTGACATCGTGTGGATGTGTATCTTATATTATCATTTAAATGGTTAGTAAATAAATAATCAACTCAATTGGAGTGGTACGGAATTATTTAGTGAGACCCGGGTTTGTGCAGATTTACGAATTAGGCAACATTCGGGATGAGACTGATTAGGAAATTAATTAATTATCGACTAATATGAAATAATTATAAACACATAATTATTCGATAAACAGCTGTCGCCACATTAATGATACCAACGTTACGACATCGGTATTTTGCAGACGTCTGTTTGTAAGGCTTGTACCTCGTGCTCTGTCTCGCGTCATCTGTGTTTTTTCTTTCAACTAAGGCAGCATAATTGAGATAATCACACTTTACGCAAAGTGTATGAGTTGACATGGCATGCCCTAGATTGGAACTACTCTCAGTAAATACTTTTATCTACTGTACAGATGGAGATTAATTACATACAGCACAGACTGTGTTCTGCTGTGGAAGATATGGGTCAGATATGGGTTTCACACACATGAATACACTCCGCAACCTACAATCAGTAGAGGTCTTTAGTATCCCAGCAACACAACCATTGACATTGTAGAGGCAGGGGACTGCTTAACGTGGTCTGTGTTCGACAACAGGTTCAACCTTTGTCAACCAGCATGCCCAACATACAATATTTTTGTTCCAGTATTAGGAAGGTACAATGCTATCACAGTGTATGTACACAACATACAACAGTTATAACTGTGTTTCCATGATTTGTTATCTTTCATTTATACTCAGTCTATATGCTTCATCTGCATAGTTGATGTCAACACACGTGTTAATTGGTTTGTTAGTTAACTCATTAAATCAATTATTAATTCACTGAAACAACTGTTTTTATATTGATCAACATTTCATTGCAAGTTTTATGCAACCTTTTCATTTACCTTTTCATTTACTTTCAGTATCAGTATCAGACATATAAAAGAGCCCTCTGGGTAAACGATCACCAACACTACTCAGCCAATTAAAAACCTGGGAAATGGTTCAATAGAAAACTCTGTTCCTGGTTGTGCATCATTTGTACTCTCTTCATGTATTTTTCGGAGAAGGGATAAAAAGACAGTCAAAAAAAGAGAGAGGGTTCTTCTGTTCACGGCTGTCCAGTGTCCACAGCACTTTAGACAAAACACAAGAATGTACTCTGCTGATTGCTCTTACTCAGACGCCCCCAAAAAATCAGAAGACATGAATGTTTCAGCAGCAAACTGTCTATGCTGCTGACATGTTGATGTCTTAACAAATCATAGAGCAGGTATAGTAGGTCCTTCACACCAGTGGAGCACCCTTTTGCTCTTCAAGACCAGGGTTGGTGAACACTGCTTTACACTGCTACCAGATAGTGTTCTCAGAGGGAGCGTTAATTCCTCACACAGCCGACTGGATCTCGCTGCACACGTAGATGTTACTGGGCCTCACCCTCCTGCGGCTCCGGCCCGGCAACCTGGGACACAGCCTGCAGCTCTTGGGCATAAATTCCAAACAAGCCTCCCGGAACTTCCTGATCCTCCAGCAGTAGATGACGGGGTTAAACACCGTCTTCAGGTAGCTGAGCCAAAGTGCCCCCACACTGACAGGGTAAAAAGCCGGGCTGAAGTAGAACCTTTGGCTGAACACGGCCAGCAGACTGACAACGGTATGGGGTAGCCAGCACACAGAGAAGCCGATATAGAGGATGAGGATGGTGGTGAAGGCACGGGTCTTGAAGCTCATGTCCACATTGACCAGGGGGGGGCGTTGCAGGCCGGTAAGACCCAGCTTGCTGACCTGGTTGAGGGCCGGAAGGCTGGCCTGGTCGTAGGTGTGGTTGTGGATGCGCAGGGCGTTGCGGCGCACCGTGTTGAGGATGCACAGGTAGGAGTAGAGCATGATGCCGAACGGCACAAAGAACACAGCCACCACCAGCAGCACCGTGTAGCTGCGGTCGGACAGCGACTCACTGTAGCCCAGCACGCACTGTGGCGCCCAGGCCTCCCCAATGCCTGTCACACCCGCCGTGCCTGCCCGCCAGCCGATCACAGACGGTAGCGCCACGCAGAGGGACAGCGCCCAGGAAGCGACAATGAGCAGCTTGGCGCGGTGCGGTGTCAGCTTATCCTGCCTCTGAACGATGATTAGGAAGCGGTCTACACTGATGATGAGGAGGATGTACACGCCTTCCAGGACGAAGAGCCAGTAAAGCATAACGGAAGCACGGCAGAACCCTCCCCCGAAGTGCCAGTCGGCCGTAACCATGGTAACGGCAGTGAAGGGCATGCAGAGCAGCGAGAGCATGATGTCAGAGAACGCCAGTGTGGCGAGGAGCAGGTTGATGGCGGAACGCATGGCGGGCTTCTGGTAGACGATCAGACAAACGATAGCGTTTCCCAGGAAACCAATGGTGATCATGAAGATCATGATGGTGGCCAGCGTCACACGCAGGGTGACAGGCATGAAGGGACTAGTAGCCCCAACCCCTGGAGGTGACGGTGGTGGTGAAATCACCACCCCTTCCTCCTCATCCGGCTCCATCAGGGGGGCACACCTAGCCAGCAGGCTGCCGTTGCAAAACTCCATGGCAATAGTTACCAGTCTACCAGTCAGTCCGACCCTGGATATGCATCATTGTTCTTTCGTCTGAGATTATGTTGTTGTCAGCTTCCTCGGTCAGTCACAAGTCCTGGTCTCCTCATTCATGGCAAGGTCTGAAACAGGAGCAAAATGAAACACATAAGAAACACGTAGGAACAAATCCTGCATACCAGAATCATTTGAGTGCAATATAGTTCCTTAAGAACAAAACAGACTGCACCGACTTGTTGATTAGCCACTGTTCATCGACACCCAGCCGGTGATCTACTGCGCACAGCCGACATTCGCTATGGTTTTGTCCAATGTGAATTAATAGTAGTGCTATGGGCTGTGGACATACACCTTATACCCCTGCACATCAACTCGGTACTCCCTATATATAACTATGTCATTTTTACTCTTTATTTTGATTTGTTATTCACTCTGTATTTATTCCTCAGGTCACTATTTTTATAACATTTTTTATCTTATCTGGATTATTGTAAATGAACCCGTAAGCATTTCACTGTTAGTCTACACCTGTTGTCTATGAAACATGTGACAAATACAATTTTATTTTATTTCATAACTTAAGTCCATATTTGTAGCATTATCAGAGTTGTTGTTTTCTATATTGGGGAATCCCACACAATCAGGAATGAAGCTAGTGATGGGCTAGGAGCGAGGGTATGGCTCATCAGCTTGTCACAGAGACTCTGCTAGAGTCTGTGAGCTCATGTTCATCCTGTTTCCACACACAATGCAACAAAATCTCATCTGCTGGTGCAGCTCCACTACAGAATGTAATCCAGATGAAAGTGTGGCATCTTCAAAAGAGCTCACTCACAGGACACGGCTGTTGCTATGGTTTCAACCCTTTCTCTCGCTCTGGGGGTGGTGTGGAGGACCGGGTTGGGGAATACTCTGGTTTTCAGCACTCCATCATGATGCACCATGTGGTTCCTTTCCCTGTACCCTGTTCCATGGAGCCCTTCTCAACAGCTACGCAGCTCTCAGACAGGAAGGTGACAACCTGGAAGACAGGATCACTGTGTCAACATTATGGCTCTCATCAACCAATTAATATGGAGGTCACATTGTGTGTGTGTGTGTGTGTGTGTGTGTGTGTGTGTGTGTGTGTGTGTGTGTGTGTGTGTGTGTGTGTGTGTGTGTGTGTGTGTGTGTGTGTGTGTGTGTGTGTGTGTGTGTGTGCGTGTGCGTGTGTGTGTGAACATATCACTGCCTCAAGTTTTACAAAGGAAACTTCTATATGAACTATTCCTTGGAAAATGGCTGTAGATTCTCGTACAAGACCTTGCATCAAAAGTGTAAGTGATTGTTATTGAGGCAAACAGGTCATCAGTTCCACAGCAACAAGGACCCCCCCACCCCCCACCCATCCCTTCTGTTACCTGAAAATGTCTGTGACATTATATTGTCTGTGTTTGAGAGGGGCTGCTGGGACCCACATACACACTCGGTCTCAGAGAAGTCTAACTCTGAAAATCCCTTTGGTCTCCACTGAGGTAGGTAAATCAGCTTTTAGTTTTCTTGCACCTTATTTGTGGAACAATCCAAATATCAAACCATCCCTTCAACACTTACTTACTAGTCTATTTCCTCCAGTGCCGGAGTGAAATGACTCTCTGGTATAAATATATGTGACAGGAATAAGTAACCCATATTTGTATTTAACCTTTATTTATACAGGGAATCCCAATTAAGACCAGGGTCTCTTTTTCAATGGTGCCCCGTGTTACAGCAATCAACAATCTGAACAGCTTGAACAGATACAATTACATACTGTAGAGAGCAAAAATTATATAAAGTGCTAAATGTATTAGATTTAACAAGTGTACAATGAACAAGTCTTGAAGCGACCAAATCAAATCAAGCTTCATTTATACATTTCAGACATGGAATGCAACACAATGTGCTTTACAGGGGAAAAATATATAAAAACAATTCAAATGAAAACTGAAATATTTACTACACAACAAACCTAACAGGATAAAAAAAAACTAAAGAATAACAAAAACTGAACGACTAAAAAGCACCCTACGGAAAAGGAAAGGTGTGTTTTAAGTTCTCTTTTAAAAATGTCCACAGTTTCAGCCCTGCTCAGGTTCTCTGGCAGGCTATGCCTCTCCATGCCTCTTAGTCCTGGACTTTGGGATAGTTAAAAGGCCAGTACCAGAGGACCTGAGGGACCTACTGGGTACATAACTTAAAAACATGTCTGACATGTATTGGGGTGCCCAATCATGGATTGATTTAAAAACATTACAATTATCTTTAAATGAATTGTAAAACTCACAGACAGTCAGTGCAGAGGCCTTAAAGCCAGTGTAATGTGTGCTCTCCATCTGGTCTTGGTCAGTATCTGTGCTGCAGAATTATGTATGTTTTGCAGTTGACCAATGGCTTTTTTGGTTAGACCAGACAGGAGAGCATTACAGTAGTCAATGTAAAATTACACCTAGGTTTTTTACCTGGTGTTTTATCTTTATTGCCCGTGAATTATTATGTGCGGCCACATTTTCTCTTGTCTTGATTTAGCTGGAGGAAGTTGTGAGCCATCCAACTACTTAAATCACTAATACAGTCTAATAATTTATCTGTGGAGATAAAATCCTCTGGTGACACAGAAATGTAAAGTCGTGTATAGTCTGTGTAGCAGCGAAAATCTATACTGTGCTTTCTGATAATGCTGCCATGTACAGGACCCAAATTGAACCCTGTGGAAAGCCACATGTGATACATCTATGTATTTTCTCTGAGATACTGTGCATTCGGAAAGTATTCAGACTCCTTCACTTTTTCAACATTTTGTTATGTTGCATATTCAAAAATTGATTAAATAAAACATTATCCTTATCAATCTACACACAATACCCCATTATGACAAAGTGATAAAAGGTTTTTAGAATATTTTTCAAATTTATTACAAATAATTAACAGAAATACCTTATTTACATAAGAATTCAGACCCTTTGCTATGAGTCTCGAAAATGAGCTCATGTTCATCATGTTTCCATTGATCATCCTTGAGATGTTTCTACAACTTGATTGGAGTCCACCTGTGGTAAATTCAATTGATTGTACATGGTTTGGGAAGTCACACACTTGTCTATATAAGGTCCCACAGTTGACAGCATGTCAGAGCAAAAACCAAGCCATGAGGTCGAAGGAATTGTCTGTAGAGTTCCGAGACAGGATAGTGTCAAGGCACAGATCTGGGGAAGAGTACCACAAAATTTCTGCAGCATTGAAGGTCCCCAAGAACACAGTAGCCTCCATAATTATTAAATGGAAGAAGTTTGAAACCACCAAGACTCTTCCTAGAGCTGGCCGCCCAGCCAAACTGAGCAATCAGGGGAGAAGGGCCTTATTCAGGGAGGTGACCAAGAACCTGATGGTGACTCTGACAGAGCTCCAGTGTTCCTCTGTTGAGATGGGAGAACCTTCCAGAAGGACAACCATCTCTGCCACACTCCACCGATCAGGCCTTTATGATAGAGTGGCCAGACAGAAGAAACTCGTCAGTAAAAGGCACATGACAGCTCGCTTGGAGTTTGTCAAAAAGGCACCTAAAGGACTCTCAGACCATGAGAAACAAGATTCTTTGGTCTGATGAAAGCAATACTGAACTCTATGGCCTGAATGCCAAGCGTCACATCTGGAGCAAACCAGGCACCGCTCATCACTTGGCCAATACCATCCCTACGGTGAAGCATGGTTTGGCAGCATCATGCTGTGGGGATGTTTTTCGGTGGCGGGGACTGGGAGACTAGTCAGGATCGAGGGAAAGATGAAAGGAGCAAATAGAAAGAGATCCTTGATGAAAACCTGCTCCAGAGCGCTCAGGACTTCAGACTGGGGCAAAGGTTCACCTTCCAACAGGACAATGGCCCTATGCACACAGCCAAGACAACGCAGGTGTGACTTCGGGACAAGTCTCTGAATGTGCTTGAGTGGCCCAGCCAGAGCCCGGACTTGAACCCGATCGAACATCTCTGGAGAGACCTGAAAATAGCTGCGCAGCAACCTAACAAGAGCTGTTTGGCATCTGTATTGGCTCTAAAATCATTTACCACTTTAACTAAGGCTGTCTGTGCTGTCTGTGCTGTGCTGTGATGGGCCCAGAAAGCAGATTGGATTTCTTTTTAAATACAGTTGGCACTTAAAAAATGATTGAGCTGTTAGAAAACCAATTTCTCCTGAATTTTGCTTAAAAATTTAACGTTGGAGATTCAACAACAATTGTCAAGAGCTGAAGGTTCTAGATTACTTTTCTTGAGAAGGGGTTTCACCATAGCAGTTTTTAGTGCAGTGGGGAAAATTTCTGTGAACAGGGCGTGATTAACAGTAGCTTGCACTTCTTCAGATAGGCAATTAAACACTTTTTTGAAGGTGGGGAGGATATGATCGAGAAGGTAGGTAGAAAGCTTAAGTTGTGATACCACTTTCCTTTGCTTGGTAGGCTAGGGCACATATCATCAAACTTCTTATCAGGTCTTGCTTGACTGAAACCCAGCCTAATGTTTGTTATCTTGTTTCTAAAATATGCAGCAAACTCATCACATTTCAATGTGGAGAAAAGTTCACATAGGTTTGCGGGGGTAGGATTTGTCAGGCCATCAATGGTTAAGAAGAGCACTCTGAATTATTATTTTGGCATTTAGCGATCAAGTTACAAAAATGAGCATTTCTGGCATTTCTAATTGCCTTGTTATATACGCCAAGTTGCTCTCTCAAAATATCATAATGGACATGCAACTTTGACTTTCTCCACTTCCAGTCTGCCTTTTTGCAATTTGTCTTTCATTTATTAGTTTCCTCACTCATCCATGGGTAATGGCCTTTACTGGTGCTAAGGCATCAATGATTGCCCTTAATTTGCTATTAAAGTTATCATCTAAATCATCACAAGTGGAAAGTGACCTAATGAAACAAGGACGTCCAGCTCTGAAATACCCTTACAGAAAAACCACATGAATTTCATGTAATCGCATGTGATCTTATGTGAAGTTAATGTGATAACATGTAACAACATGTAAAAGCAACATGTGAAAACATGACACTACACATGTGAAAACAGGATCTCATGTGAAATACTGTAAATGTGACAAAAATGGGCATGCAGAATTTCAACATGTGATACCATGAAACTACACCTGACAACAGGCAATTGCACATGTGAGTTTTGTTGCGAAATAGGAAGCCGATTCTAGATTTCTTTTTGGAATTGGAGATGCTTAATGTGAGTCTGGAAGGAGAGTTTACAGTCTAACCAGACACCTAGGCATTTGTAGTTGTCCACATATTCTAAGTCAGAACCGGCCAGAGTAGTGATGCTGGACAGGTGAGAAGGTGTGGGCAGCGATCGGTAGAAGAGCATGCATTTAGTTTTGCTTGCATTTAAGAGCAGTTGGAGGCCACAGAAGGAGAGTTGTATGGCATTGACGCTCGCCTGGAGGTTATTTAACACAGTGTCCAAAGAAGGACCAGATGTATACAGAATGGTGTCGTCTGCGTAGAGGTGGATCGAAGAATCACTAGCAGCAAGAGCGACATCATTGATATATACAGAGAAAAGAGTCGGCCCGAGAATTGAACCCTGTGGCACCCCCATAGAGACTGCCAGATGTCCGGACAACAGGCCCTCCGATTTGACACACTGAACTCCATCTGAGAAGTAGTTGGTGAACCAGGCGAGGCAGTCATTTGAGAAACCAAGGCTATTGAGTCTGCCGATAAGAATACAGTGATTGACAGAGTCGAAAGCCTTGGCCAGGTCGATGAAGACGGCTGCACAGTACTGTCTGTTATCGATGGTGGTTATGATATCATTTGGACCTTGAGCGTGGCTGAGATGCACCCATGACCAGCTCGGAAACCAGATTGCAGAGCAGAGAAGGTACGGTAGGATTCGAAATGGTCCGTGATCTGTTCGTTAACTTGGCTTTCAAAGACTTTAGCAAGGCAGGGCAGGATAGATATAGGTCTGTAACAGTTTGGGTTTAGAGTGTCTCCTCCTTTGAAGAGGGGGATGACAGCGGCAGCTTTCCAATCTTTAGGGATCTCAGACGATACGAAAGAGAGGTTGAACAGGCTAGTAATAGGGGTTGCAACAATTGCAGGGGAAAAGTTTAGAAAGAGAGGGTCCAGATTGTCTAGCCCAGATGATTTGTAGGGGTCCAGATTTTGCAGCTCTTTCAGAGCATCAACTGTCTGGATTTGGGTGAAGGAGAAGTGGGGGAGGCTTGGGCAAGTTGCTGCGGGGGGTGCAGAGTTGTTGGCCAGGGTAGGGGTAGCCAGCTGGAAAGCATGGCCAGCCATAGAAACATGCTTATTGAAATGGTTGATTATCGATTATTAGATTTATCGATGGTGACAGTGTTTCCTAGCCTCAGTGCAGTGGGCAGCTGCGAGGAGGTCTTATTCTCCATGGACTTTACAGTATCCCAAAACTTTTAGGAATTTGTGCTACAGGATGCACATTTCTGTTTGAAAAAGCTAGCCATTGCTTTCCTAACTGACTGTGCATATTGGTTCCTAACTTCCCTGAAAAGTTGCATATCGCGGGGGCTACTCGATGCTAATGCAGTACGCCACAGGATATTTTTGTACTGGTCAAGGGCAGTCAAGTCTGAAGTGAACCAAGGGCTATATCTGTTCTTAGTTCTACATTTATTGAATGGGGCATGCTTATTTAAGATGGTGAGGAAAGCACTTTTAAAGAATAACCAGGCATCCTGTACTGACGGGATGAGGTCAATATCCTTCCAGGATACCCGGGCCAGGTTGATTAGAAAGGCCTGCTCGCTGAAATGTTTTAGGAAGCGTTTGACAGCGATGAGGGGTGGTCGTTTTACCGCGGACCCTTTACGGACGCAGGTAATGAGGCAGTGATCATTGAGATCTTTGTTTTAAGACAGCAGAGGTGTATTTAGAGGGCAAGTTGGAAAAGATGATATCTATGAGGGTGCCCATGTTTATGGATTTAGAGTTGTACCTGGTAGGTTCCTTGATAATTTGTGTGAGATTGAGGGCCTCTAGCTTAGATTGCAGGACAGCCGGGGTGTTAAGCATATCCCAGTTTAGATCACCTAACAGTGCGAACTCTGGCCCAACGCTCTAACCACTACGCTACCTGCCACCCCAATCTAAGGTAACACCAAGTAATTTAGTCTCCTCAAGTTGTTCAACAGCCACACCATTCATTACCATATTCAGCTGAATTCTAGGACTTTAAATTTTTTTGATTTAACCTTTATTTAACTAGGCAAGTCAGTTCAGAACCAATTCTTATTTACAATGACGGCCTACCCCCAGCCAAACCCTAAACGACGTCATATTGACATCATATTCATTAAGTACCACCGCATATGTTCAATTGGTCGGATTACCAGAATATAGTTCATTTCCCCCCATCTTCTGATGTTCCCAGAATGTCTATGTTAACCAAGGGTTTTGCAAATGTAACATCAGTAGGGTAGAGAGAGGAAAAAGGGGGGAAGAGGTATTTATGACTGTCATAAACCTACCCCTAGGCCAACGTCATGACACTTACAACGTCATGCTAATCGCATTAGCCTACATTAGCTCAACTGTCCCGCAGGGGACCCACCAATCCTAAAGAAGTTTCTAACTATATGTGCAGTTTATATGTGCCAGTGTATTCAACATGGGGCCTGGAATGGCAGAGTATGGCCAGGAGGATGTCACACAGATATGACAGACTGACTGACTGATGGCAGCAGGTGCCATTATTACATGCTCAAGATGACCTGGCCACCTAGTCTGGCACTCACTCATGTTTCTCCTGTTAATACCTACATCGACATCAATTGGATTCAATAAAACACACTGTTTCCTATGATACATACATTTACATTTACATTTAAGTCATTTAGCAGACGCTCTTATCCAGAGCGACTTACAAATTAGGCTTTGCTCTATACTGCTACCCTGCCTGCACTCCTTACAACAACAAATTGTCTGAGCATCTTAGTTCCAACTATACAATCAATATGGTGTAAATATATAATCTGGCTGTGTTTTTATCCATCCACTGTTTGGTGTAGGCTACTCACATCGATGAACTCTATCCATTAAGATATCAGAAAACTGTTTGGTGTACTTATGCCACTTCAATGCACTCTATCCAATGAGAATGCAGATTACAATTCAGGCAACACAAAGAGAACAACCCTCTTCTTCATCAGGTCAATATATGGTTGCTGGGATGACATTTCTTGGTAGTTACAATGATTGAGAGTAGCTGTGTACTTAAAGTGGAAATGACAGCGTTTTAGCTACTTTGAAGATATAAAACAAACAGACAATCATAATATCAGTCAAATATATCAAATTCACAGTTTATGCTACAAACCCAACTTTATAAGAGGTTTAAAAATAGGTTCTAATTGACTTAACATTCCATGATGTACACTAAGGCATTGTTGGCAGAGTAGATGGATGCTGTTCAATGCATGATTAATATAATTCCCCAATACATTTCTTGGTAGTTAAAAATACATTGTACCAGGTGGTAAATAACAGCTGGCCTGGTACATTGTTTGCTGCCTCTATTCGGGATGCATTGTTTCAGTTTCAATGACTCAATGTTTAGGACAAAAATGGACAAACGTTACGTTATGTCAATACAATCAAACTACCAATTTCAATGATCACAAGTCAGTCATAATGTGGCTAATATATGCTAGTGTATCTATTTATGTAGCAAGCTAAAAACACAGAGCCTAACGTTAGCTAGATAGCTAGCTAGCTACCTGCTGGGAGGACATCATGTCATTGGAGGAGTGGGTTAGTGACTGACTTTTTCCTCTCGTATCGTTCTTTGGTGGCTACACAGGTAAAGAAATTCACTCTGGCTAGCTATCTACTCCGATTTCAGAGCACTCTTGTCTGAGTGTGCCAGAGCGCAGAATAACTGATGCATTTACAAATGTGCAAGGCCCTTTCTGAAATTAAATCAAATTGTATTGGCCACATACACATATTTATCAGATGTTATTGCGGGTGTAGTGAAATGCTTGTACGACCGGTGTCAGTAAACGTAAAAAGTGATAGTTAGTCACTAACGCTCTATATAACATATAAACAGCCTAACCAGCTCTGCTAGAGTGAGTACAATCGTCAGTGAGGAGTTCTCTCATTTGTGTCTGGAAGTAGCTAGCTAGCAATGTAGCCAACTTTAGCCAGTTAGCTTGGGTGGTTGGTTGGTTGGGACAATGCATACATTGGCAGGCAAGCTGCAGAAGGATGCGCAGGCCATTCCCCATCATTTATCAGTGCAATTTTGACAGCCAACTAGCTTTAAAATCTTAAGAGGGTTTATCAGGACAGATGGTTTATTTAAGCAATAAGGCCCGGGGGGGTGTGGTATCTGGCCAAAATACCATGGCTAAAGACTGTTCTTATGCACAACTCAACGCCGTGGTATATTTCCCATATACCACAAACCCCTGAGGTGCCATATTGCAATTATAAACTGGCGACCAAATTAATTAGAGCAGTAAAAATAAATGTTTTTTCATTCCCATAGTATACGACCTGAAATACCACAGCTGTCAGCCAATCAGCATTCAGAGCTCGAACCACCCAGTTTATAATAGGTTTTATTTCCTGCGGTGTCTATAAATTGTCCAAACGCACAGCCGCTTTCCCACTCTATATTGCTATAGAATTTTCAGAAATGCCTTAGTATATGTAATTCCCAAACATTCTAATAATTGATTAAGTTAAATGTGAAAATGAACATATCTGAGTCTCATATTCTTCCTGGGGGTGTACAGTGCATTCGGAAAGTATTCAGACCCCTTGACTTTTTCACATTTTGTTACATTGCAGCCTTATTCTAAAATAGATTCAATATTTTTTTTCACAAACAATATTCCATAAAGACAAAGTGAAATTTGCAGCTAATTTATTACAAATAAAAAACAGAAATAACTTATTTACATAAGTATTCAGAGCCTTTGCTATGAGACTTTAAATTGAGTTCAGAAGCATCCTGTTTCCATTGATCATCCTTGACATGTTTCTACAACTTGATTGGAGTCCACCTGTGAAAAATGTAATTGATTTGACATGATTTCGAAAGGCACACACCTGTCTATATAAGTTCCCACTGTTAACAATGCATGTCAGAGCAAAAACCATGCCATGAGGTGAAAGGAATTGTCCGTAGAGCTCCGAGACAGGATTGTGTTGAGGCACAGATCTGGGGAAGGGTACCAAAACATTTCTGCAGCATTGACTAACAACGACCCTAAGCACACAGCCAAGACAACGCAGGACAGGTTTTGGGACAAGTCTCTGAATGTCCTTGAGCCGCCCAGCCAGAGCCTGAACTTCAATCCGATCTAATATCATTGGAGAAACCTGAAAATAGCTGTGCTGCGACGTTCCTCGTCCAACCTGACAGAGCTTGAGAGAATCTGCAGAGAAGAACGGGAGAAACTCCCCAAATACAGGTGTGCCAAGCTTGTAGCATCATACCCAAGAAGACTCGAGGCTGTAAGCACTGCCAAAGGCGATTCAACAAAGTACTGAATAAAGAGTCTGAATACTTATGTAAATGTTATATTTACGTTGTTTTTTATATACATTTGCAACAAACCGTTTTTTCTTGTTATTATGGGGTATTGTGTGTAGATTGATGAGGGAAAAAACTATTGAATCAATTTTAGAATAAGGCTGTAATGTAACAAAATGTTTGAATACTTTCCGAATGCACTGTATATGAACAGATTTTAATAAGATTTGATGTCGCTAAATGCTGTCAGTTCCACTTTTACATAGGCTGTGTGTGTGTGTGTGTGTGTGTGTGTGTGTGTGTGTGTGTGTGTGTTTTGTGTGTGTGTGTGTGTGTGTGTGTGTGTGTGTGTGTGTGTTTTTTAAAATTTATTTTAGGCTTGGGGTTAGGTTTAGGGTTAGGGTTACAATTAGGGTTAGAGTTAAGGGTTACGGTTAGGCGTTAGGGTTAGGTATAGTTTTACGGTTAGGGATTTGGGGTTAAGTTTAGGCTTAGGGTTTTGGTAAAGTTAAGGGTTAAAGTTAGGGTTAGGGGTTAGGGAAAATAGAATTTTGGATGGGAATACATTTTTTGTCCCCCACAAGGATAGCAATACAAAACTGTGTGTGTGTGTGTGTCTGTTTGTGTATGTGTGCGTGTGCATGCGTGACTGTGTGTGTGTGTGTGTGTGTGTGTGTGTGTGTGTGTGTGTGTGTGTGTGTGTGTGTGTGTGTGTGTGTGTGTGTGTGTGTGTGTGTGTGTGTGTGTGTGTGTGTGTGTGAGAGAGAGACCAGCAGGTCTGAAAAACAGTACATGTGACAGAATGTGTTTGAAACAAGCAATTGTTTGACTGAATATCTAATTATTGATGCAATATGCATAGAACCTTTGTTTCATCCTTTTTGTTGTGCAAACTTCTCACCATACAACAGAGAGGAGCTCATCCAAAAGAAGATATCCAGTCAGACCTGAACAGAAGGCCTACACTCTGGTCCTGGATAAATGGTCCATGGTCCTGGATAAAACCAAAAAGGGTTCTATGCTTTCTATATCGAAATCGGGTTCCATATAGAACCCTATATGGAACCCAAGGGTTCTATATAGAATCACTTTTGGTTCAGTGAAGAAGAACCAATGGGGTTCTGATCAAAGAACCAACCTGATTATAGAACCTTTAGGGATGCCTTATATGAAGCACGCAATATAACTATTCTTGGTTCTTTCCAGATCCTTTTTTCTAAGAGTGTAGGCTATATGTTCACCTCCCCATAACCATAGTAAGGTATCTAGTCAAATCTGATCGAGATTTCATTTTTAAACCATCTGCTATCATTATGCGCACCCATTCTTTCTCCATCTTTAAAATTCGGAATACCTTTATAGCTGATTAAAGATTCACTTATTCAGTCAAGCAATTGACAATTTCGCCCGCATTCAGTATTATGTAACTGACTGTTTTGTCATACATTTCGCTAAATAGGCTACACCATAATCATCATTCCTCTCTATTCTCAGCAAGTAGACTAGAACAATGCGCATGGTTTCGAGCGCCTTAATTATATAACCTAGAAATGGTGATAAATTACTGATGAAATACCTTCAATCACTGCGAGTCACAATTCCCTTGATGATGAGTCTGACCGAGGTGGCTTGTTCAGATGTCCTATGCCTGTTATCAATAGAAGACGTTTAGGAAGACACACCGTCCACGGAAGAAACTCATTCCCTCGCCTCCTTCCATCCAGAATCCACTCCAAACCTCTTTGCTTTTCGCAATCGGTAATCAAAACCTGTCCAGTCGCCTGCTAACGCGCGAAGCGCGGAGCGATCCACTGGTTTCAAGGTGTTGCGTTGAAGATGAACCCCGACTGGCCGAATACTATAATTCATTTAGCTAGCAAGCACATCTTGTATTGAAAAAACGTATGGAAGGCGAATTCGAAACATGCTACCAACGATGCAGACAAGGAATTCCACAGCAGACCATCTATCATAATAAATACCCTCACTCACTAACCGAGACTGAATAAAGAGAGAATGAACAGACCTCCTCACATGTCAATAGGTCTACCTGGACAACAGACATGTCAAAAGAAAAAGCAACTACTTTGGGACTACACACACCTCATCAATCCCCTCTACAATCTATGAAATGTATTCAAGAACACTATAGCCTACATGAGATCAACAATATTCGTTAGACATGCCTGCTACTTCGGCTACCATGTGTAGAACATGTTCATGTCTTTTTCACTTGAGATTAGTACCCTGTCACTCACACACACACACACAGTACTGTGAAATTCTCAGGCGGATGTGCAGGCAGACAGGTGGATCGGGGGAGCATGGGAGGAGAGGAGAGAAACAGGAATAAAGGAAAGACTAGTGCGAAATAGTCAAACATCATATCACTGACATGTACGAGAACTGTATTATTCCCAGTAGATGGCAGTATTGTCATAGTGTTTATGAATATTTGGATTTACACCCAGGAAGGAGCCTTTAAGAGGTCAGTGGAGATACACTCCCATTTGCAAATAGGCATGCTCACACACACCCACAAGTTTTCATATTGTAACAGATCCACACACAGTATGCATCCCCTACTGGGTTTTGTATAAAAGTTCTGAATCACCATCTCCCTGTTCATGGAGAAATCTATATCGTCTTGAGATTTAATTGAGTGAAATGTTGAGTACATTTCTACCAGAGGAGGCTGGTGGGAGTAGCGATAGGAGGACGGGCTCCTTGTTATAGCTGGAATGGAAGTAATGGAAAAGTATCAAACACATCAAACATATGGAAACTTATTACAATGAGCCTGTCCTCCTACAGCTCCTTCCACCAGCCACCACTGATTTCCACATACCACATCCACAGGTCTATGGTCTTTATATTGTACTGGAGCATGCATGATAAATTAGTGATACTCTTTTTATAGGCTCCAGAGCCAGTGCTGTTGGGTGAGAATGTCCCCGGTAAAGGGTAATTTAATTTGGATTGGTGGGACACTGTATCAGTATTCTCTCTCTCTCTCTCTCTCTCTCTCTCTCTCTCTCTCTCTCGCCTCTCTCTCTCTCTCTCTCTCTCTCTCTGTCTCTCGCCCTCTCTCTCTTGCCCTCTCTCTCTCTCTCGCTCTCCCTCTCTCTCTCTCACATACACAACCCCTCCCCCTTCCCCCCACACTTGCCGTTCACGGGCATGCATGCTTGTCTAAATTGGCATCACGCCCACGTGTCGAAAGTACCCATCAAGCTCGTTCCACTCCGCCAGGCCAGGCACATGTATGCTGGTCACGTTCCGTGGCATCCACACGGCATAGCACGCTGCTCACTCACTGGTGAGAGAATTCATTTCCTCTTCCATGAGATTCCATCCTTCCCTCCTGATGGAGAGAGCTGGATACTCCATCACATCACTCACTACGAGAGTCAGCATGGAGTAGTTTAGACAAGAATCATGTTCAACACTGAATCTGAGTATGTAAAATAGAGGAGTATTGTTGGCAGTTTATAAAAAAAACTTGCATCGTTGGTGTCTAAGGGGTACTAAAACACACTAATGCTAGGTAGTAGAATGTGGTCAAATGACAATAAGCTCTCAGTCTCACATCAGAATTAGACATTCATGCATGTTTCTCAAACGTCAAATTTCGAAGTTGTTTCAAACGTCAAATTTCGAAGTGTTTAAGGTTAAGTGTAGACATTAATTTCACATTTTTAAGGTTAGGGTTAAGTTTAGGCTTTTAACGTTAGGCATTAACTCAGAATGGTTACGGTAAGGGTTAAGGTTTGGGAACCAAAATCTATTTTGTAAAAATGTTTGCGCTGGATTCGAAGGTGCAACCTCTTGGCTCTTTTGCACCAGAGGAAGCTGCTTTTGAATCCACCATCCCCCTAGCACAACCAAAACGTTCTTGAAGGTAACAGCGCTCACTGTTACCCCAGTGGCCAGCTTCCACGTCAACTGATGTCCTCAGACATGGATGGATGTCGAATACTGACTTGTATCACAGGTGACCTGCCTGCAAAACCATGCCATAGTTTCACTAGAGAGATGTTGAGTGTTTCAGGAGAGACAAGGCACAGAACAGGCGCATGACTCAGAATGCTTGAATGTTGATGTGTGTGTCAATGTGTGTATGTGTGTGTGTGCGCGCTCAAACATCCTCAGACGCTCAAAGCCAGGATGAGCCTCTATCTCACATTGAAATGATTTCAAGACCTTCCTTCGCTCTAACCCCTTCCCTCCCCTTTCTTTCTCTCTCTTTTCCATCTACAGTACCTCTAGTCGGTCTGCAGAACAGAGGATCCATCCTGAGGACTGAGAGGCTCCCTGTGGTGCTGCTAAAACTGTGATGAAAAGCAAAACTTCTCTTGCTCTCTTCTTACATCTTATCACTCTACCTTTTACCATATACTCTCCTGCCTTCTTTCTCACTAGCTCTCTTAATTTAGCCCTTGCAGAGCTGGGAAGATCTTGGGAAACCTCCTTTGTCTGTGTAGTGGAGAGAAACGATTATTGATTTGACTTAGCTCTCCTTCCACCTACTGTACTCCTGTATGGACGGGGATGGATATCTGTTTGTGTTTTGATGTATGACCAGCATTGCTTTTCCACTTTTTTCTCATGTATTCAATGGATGGGGCATGGTGGTGATAGTAAACCAGGATGGAAAAACATTGGTAGAGAGTCAGTCTGCTGCTCCCAGTTCGTCTTCCCCTCTGTAGGCATCTCTCCTTTAGGTAAGGTGGCCTGGGGCTGGGCCAGGAAGTTCAGCCACAGACACATCAAATGGGAGGATCCCTCTGAGGGAGCTGTAATGTGTTAATCAGTGTTAGTCGTTGGTGGTAAACCTGCCCCCGCAACGTGACAATAATTAACACCACACACCAACTGTCTTCAAGAGAGCGAGAGTTGCACCCCTTCTGAAAAAACCTACACTCGATCCCTCCGATGTCAACAACTACAGACCAGTATCCCTTCTTTCTTTTCTCTCCAAAACTCTTGAACGTGCCGTCCTTGGCCAGCTCTCCCGCTATCTCTCTCAGAATGACCTTCTTGATCCAAATCAGTCAGGTTTCAAGACTAGTCATTCAACTGAGACTGCTCTTCTCTGTATCACGGAGGCGCTCCGCACTGCTAAAGCTAACTCTCTCTCCTCTGCTCTCATCCTTCTAGACCTATCGGCTGCCTTCGATACTGTGAACCATCAGATCCTCCTCTCCACCCTCTCCGAGTTGGGCATCTCCGGCGCGGCCCACGCTTGGATTGCGTCCTACCTGACAGGTCGCTCCTACCAGGTGGCGTGGCGAGAATCCGTCTCCTCACCACGTGCTCTCACCACTGGTGTCCCCCAGGGCTCTGTTCTAGGCCCTCTCCTATTCTCGCTATACACCAAGTCACTTGGCTCTGTCATAACCTCACATGGTCTCTCCTATCATTGCTATGCAGACGACACACAATTAATCTTCTCCTTTCCCCCTTCTGACGACCAGGTGGCGAATCGCATCTCTGCATGTCTGGCAGACATATCAGTGTGGATGACGGATCATCACCTCAAGCTGAACCTCGGCAAGACGGAGCTGCTCTTCCTCCCGGGGAAGGACTGCCCGTTCCATGATCTCGCCATCACGGTTGACAACTCCATTGTGTCCTCGTCCCAGAGCGCTAAGAACCTTGGCGTGATCCTGGACAACACCCTGTCGTTCTCAAATAACATCAAGGCGGTGGCCCGTTCCTGTAGGTTCATGCTCTACAACATCCGCAGAGTACGACCCTGCCTCACACAGGAAGCGGCGCAGGTCCTAATCCAGGCACTTGTCATCTCCCGTCTGGATTACTGCAACTCGCTGTTGGCTGGGCTCCCTGCCTGTGCCATTAAACCCCTACAACTCATCCAGAACGCCGCAGCCCGTCTGGTGTTCAACCTTCCCAAGTTCTCTCACGTCACCCCGCTCCTCCGCTCTCTCCACTGGTTTCCAGTTGAAGCTCGCATCCGCTACAAGACCATGGTGCTTGCCTACGGAGCTGTGAGGGGAACGGCACCTCAGTACCTCCAGGCTCTGATCAGGCCCTACACCCAAACAAGGGCACTGCGTTCATCCACCTCTGGCCTGCTCGCCTCCCTACCACTGAGGAAGTACAGTTCCCGCTCAGCCCAGTCAAAACTGTTCGCTGCTCTGGCCCCCAATGGTGGAACAAACTCCCTCACGACGCCAGGACAGCGGAGTCAATCACCACCTTCCGGAGACACCTGAAACCCCACCTCTTTAAGGAATACCTAGGATAGGATAAAGTAATCCTTCTCCCCCCTCCCCCCTTAAAAGACCTAGATGCACTATTGTAAAGTGGCTGTTCCACTGGATGTCATAAGGTGAAAGCACCAATTTGTAAGTCGCTCTGGATAAGAGCGTCTGCTAAATGACTTAAATGTAAATGTAAATGTAACTGGTAATGAGCGTGTGTGTGTGTGTGTGTGTGTGTGTGTGTGTGTGTGTGTGTGTGTGTGTGTGTGTGTGGTAGAGACCATGTGTACAGTGTATAAAGTATATGTCTATTGATATCCATGCTTTGATACACACAAGGGAATACTGTGTGATGCATTATACTGTGTGGTGAAAAGTACTTCTAAACAAGGTTCGTAGACAATTACAGCATGTGCTGCGGTTATTCAAAAAGATAATTATGTCCTTACCATGTAGCACCAATTAACAACCTCTATTTCAGTTGTGAATCACTCACTGCTATATATAGGATAATGTTGCAATGCATTTAATACACACACACACAGACTCACACCTCAGGTTCTGCTCTCATTTCTTTCTGTGAGAGGGGATAAAACGATAAACAGTGCAATTAAAGGGGGAGCTTCCATCTGAGCTGTAAGGCTTCCATTGTTTGACGAGTTTAAAAACAAGTTCTCTGGGCGACTGTAACAAATGAACACATGCCCCCCACCACACACACACACACACACACACCTTCAGATCCCAGCATTGAGATTCAGGGAGAGGCTGGCTATAGCGTACGCCAGATGAGAGAACCCTTTAAAGGGGTCCTTTCATCCTGTAATACCAGCTTTATCTCCCATCTTTACATCACTAAGCTGCTGCCAGGATCACGTTACAATCCAATGGGCTTAACTTTGCCTCCATTTTATTACAGAGGACTGGGGGGGGCTATCTGGGCTATGTGCTGCACATGCATGATCAGGGTGGTTGGACTCTCTCCATCTCGCACATTCCCACCTCTGCATGGTATTTGGCCCTGTTTGAACAAATTGTTCAGCCATACTGAGGACGATGGACGTTGAATAAAAATGGTGTCTTTATTGTTGAAATTCGACATGTGTCATCATTACGGCCTTCATCAGGGTGCTTCGGGTTGTCTATATTGTTGTAAGCATTCATTCTGTATATAATAGTGCTTTTGAGCTCTACCAATGTCTTATAAATTGTTCCCATATGTTCTTCTTATCCATAATACCAAGTCAGACTGAGGACTCCTACAGGACCATACTCATTAGATATGCTGTACATGGTCAGGCTCGACAGAGCTGACCTGGTGTGACTGCTGAATACCTGAGCAGGCTGGCTGGCTCTGAGCTCTGAGTTGAGCCCACAGTCAAACAGGCCATTCATAACTCAGTTAAGCCAGAGAGAGGGATATTTATAACCTAAAGGCCAGAATTTCCTCTGAACCCTGCCAATGTACAGCAGAGAGGGCACACACATACACACACACACACACACACACACACAGGACACATTTACACCTCCATTTCTCACCCTCTCACTGTCTCTGGAGAACTCCAAGGCCAAAGGTATTGTATTCGTCACAGCGGGTGAAAGTGGTTCTACAACAATATAAGAGAAGAGGACTGGTCCCCCCTCAGAGCCTGGTTCCTCTCTAGGTTTCTTCCTAGGTTCCTGCCTGTCTAGGGAGTTTTCCTAGCCCCAGTGCTTCTACATCTGCATTGCTTGCTCTCTGGAGTTGTTGGTTCATTTCTGTTTAAGCACTTTGTAACAACTGCTGCAGAAAGGGCAATATAAACAAATGTGATTGATTGAAACATGTGATTGTGTGAGTGTATGTAGTCTATGTGTGAACCAAGACCTATGTTTGTTGTTCCCATTGAATTACCCTGGTAGGTAACTTTTTCCTATGAAGGGCCCGGGGTAATAATAGGTAACTGTGAATACCAGTGTACCTACTGAAGATAAGGTATTAAACTAAGAGCCCTGCTCTAGTTTCCTCAGTCAGTCAGGTCCACAGGTTAGCCTGGCAGCTACTGGAAGAGCAGCTAGACCTCCTTCCTTTATTTTTTTCTCTTTCTCTGAATCCTAAAAAAAAAAAATGTGTGTGCGTGTATGTTTACCAGAGGGAGAAAGGGAGATGCCAACAGTCCTCATATACAACAGTATTCCTGACAAACCCATCATCTGATGGATCTGATCCCATCTCAACACCTTGCGCCACTCAGAGGGGGCTCTGACACGCTGTCACCTTGACAACCGCTGCTGAGGTGAGCAGCCAGCTGGTATAGCCGACCTCTGCTGGCAGCGTGCCATGGAGCTGCGGTGCGCGCCTGTCAAGAGGGCTTCATGCTGCTGGAGGAAACAGAGAGCGATAAGCAAAACACAAACAAGCATCTGAGATGCAACTGATCGGCCAAAACGCAACAGTCAATAAACATTCTTAAATGCTAATTTGCCAGTCGCAATGAAATGTAGCCCAGGGTAGGCCTATTCCTGCTGTGCATTGGGAAAGTATTCAGACCCCTTGACCTTTTCCACATTTTTGTTATGTTACAGCCTAATTCTAAAATGGATTAAATTGTTTTTTTCCCTCATCAATCTACACACAATACCACATAATGACAAAGCAAAAAAAAGTTTTTTTGCAAATGTATAAAAACAAAAAAACAGAAATATCACATTTACATAAGTATTCAGACTCTTTACTCAGTACTTTGTTGAAGCACCTTTGGCAGCGATTACAGCCTCAAATCTTCTTGGGTATAGCGCTACAAACTTCTCAAACCTGTATTTGGGGAGTTTCTCCTATTCTTCTCTGCAGATCCGCTCAAGCTCTGTCGCTCTGGAGTAGGTTTTCATCAAGGATCACTCTGTACTTTGCTCTGTTATTCATTCCCTCTACCCTGACTACTCCCAGTCCCTGTCGCTGAAAAACATCCCCACAGCATGATGCTGCCACCAACATGCTTCACCGTAGGGAAGGTGACAGGTTTCCTCCACAAGTGGCACTTGCATTCAGGCCAGAGTTAATTCTTGTTTTTATGTGCTTTTTACTGAGGAGTGGTTTCCGTCTGGCCACTTTACCATAAAAGTGTGGAGTGCTGCAGAGATGGTTGTCCTTCTGGAAGGTTCTCCCATCTCCACAGAGGAACTCTGGAGCTTTGTCAGAGTGACCATCAGGTTCTTGGTCAACTCCCTGACCAAGGCCTTTCTCCCTCAACTGCTCAGTTTGGCCAGGCAGCCAGCTCTAGGAAGAGTCTTGGTGGTTACAAACTTCTTCCATTTAAGAATGATGGTTGTCACTGTGTTCTTGGGGACCTTCAATGCTGCAGGAATTTTTGGTACCCTTCCCCAGATCTGTGCCTCGACACAATCATGTCTCGGAGCTCTACGGACAGTCACTTCCACCTCATGGCTTGGTTTTTGCTCTGACATGCATTATCAACTGTGGCACCTGGGCAGGTATGTGCTGTTCCAAATCATGTCCAATCAATTTAATTTACAACAGGTGGACTCCAATCAAGTTGTAGAAACATGATAAATGGAAACAGGATGCACCTGAGCTCAATTTTGAGTCTCATAGGAAAGGGTCTGAATACAGTATGTAAATCATGTAAATAATTTTTATTGAGAATACATTTGCTAAAATGTCTATAAACCTGTTTTCACTTTGTCATTATGGGGTATTGTGTGTAGATTAATGAGGGAAAAAAATATGTTTATCCATTTTATAATAAGGCTGTAACATAACAAAATGTGGAAAAAGTCAAGGGGTCTGAATACTTTCTGAATGCACTGTACAGGTCAATAGTTGCAAAGCTAAACTAGCCCTATCATCCTTATTATTAGGCCTAATAAAATATATAGGCTATTTGTAAAGTAAAAAAGTATAGACTAAAGCCTACAATGCAGGGGTTATTGAACAGAACTGGGTTCAATCAGAGAACTTAGCCTAAAACAAAATCAGAATTGGCTATAGGCTTTAACAAAATAATAATGGGTGTAGGCAAACTCATACTGTAGGCCTAATGTATCCTATTATTTCATGAATAAGCCATTGTTGTCTATTTTACTGACATGCTTCATAATATATATATACATAACGTATAAAAACAACCTTAACAATAACAAGAAGGAATAGCAAATGTTAAGAGAAAATGAAATAAATTGTTACAATTATTTAAGAAATTAGGAATTAGCCTATCACAATTTCAGGCTACCAGAAATGTGTGAAATTCAAATTATGATGAAACTCCAAAGCTATATATATATTCAATTCAATTCAAGGGCTTTATATATATATATATATATATTTATATATAGAGAGAGTATTGGTGGTTATATATATATATATACATAGGCTATAGGTTCATCTCTCAGTTCTCTTTTACACCAATTGCTATTCTATTCTGTTCAGTTTTGTTCTGTGATTTTCTGTTTTAGTATGTTCTAGAATGTTCGGTTCTGATATTCTGTTCTAGGTCTTTCCATAAGTGTAGCCTAAATAAGCACTTTTAAGCCGACATGTTTCCTAACAGCGTGTGAACTGACTAAAATAAGTAGGCCTAATCTAACCGACTAACTTGTCGGTTTTAATTTAATGCAGAAGACAGAGTGAAGTGCGTGCTTTTTACCACGGGTTCAATTGAGTTGCTAAGCAACTACCTTGGTATGGCAAATCATCCGTGAAATGTAAGTCTTCCAAAGCTGGATGGTGCGTTTTGTCCCACGCCATGAAAGAAGTTTGAAAGTCTCAAAACTAGGCCTAAGCAAAATCGAACAGCCTAATAAAGTGGGAAAAAACGAATGTATCATTAGTTCTAAGAAAGAAGGCACACAAAAACTAAAATGTAGACTTTATTTAAATTGCACTAAAAGCGCATAACCTGTAATATAGAAATAAGCCTATACAAACATAATTTCACTAGGCTGTTGATTACGATTTAAATGTGTTATCAGACCAAAACACTTCAAGAGTTTACACGAAAAGTTGTTCTTATTTCAGAAATTGCCTATTGAGCTTTCCTATTCATGTATAGCATATAGTGCATTCATTCGATCCAGTTTTTTAGGTCGGTGAGTTGGACGGCAAGTATTTTTTCTCGCTTTGAAAAGGTCAGAAGGTCAAGAGTGAGCACCCTGCCTGCAGTTTCCTCTCAGTCTATTGGCCTATATTATAGATCAATTAATTATATTTTCATTGAATAACGATTGTAAATCATAAACGCTCACATCGCAGGTATCGATTAGGCCTATGCCAAATATTCTGCGTATCAGATATTCAGAATTGGCCTATACTTCTTTCTGTAAGCTGACAATGACATTGAAAACACAATGGTAGGCTATCCGCTATGACAAATGTATTGTTCTCAATAATCCTTCATAAAATAACCACTAAAAATAAATTACTGTCAAAGTCATCACATAGAACTATACAAGGTTACAATAACAAACGACACCGGCGTCAGCTTTTGGGAATGTGTGTTCCTTTGAAAATATCATCATTGAATAAAACGGTAAAGTCACGAATGACAAAAATAACACAGGCCTAATGCAAAGTTTTGAGGGGAAAGACATTATTGCTCAATATAGCACATTAATTATAACAGAAAGTCAACATGGTGAAGACAATTCCAATTGTTAAAAAATATTGTCATTATAACTTTTTGTGAAAACAGAACAAAAAAAACATAGAAAAGGACTGCTTGGGAATGTCATGTGAAAACCACAAGCCTCTTCAACAACTGCAGAGGGGAACATTTACAATAGCATTAAGTGCTGCAAAGGGGACAAAAAAGTGTGTTTCATTTATTTTGTTCTAAAATATGAAATATTACACAATGTGAAATATTACACACAAAACAAAGAAGGGCATTCATGTAGAGGCTAAAGTTTATCATTGTTTTTTAAAATGTGGGGCCAAAGAACTGCCACAACCATTTTGGTGAAAGCATGGCATGTTACAAAGCAAATGAAAGGTAAATATGCTGTACACACACACATTTTATTAGAATATATTTCAGGCTGATTAAGATCATTTCCTAAATCCTAATGCGCCAAACATTTACATGAAGAAACATTACTTGAAGAGTTGACCCTCTCATTGCGCGGGCCATTCGATCATGTGTAATGTCGCATATGTTTTATGTTAGGCTACTCCTTTCCTAAAGACCACACCGTCGGTCTGTTGGTTGGTCAGGTTGGAGTAATGTGGATAGAAAAGATTTGTGTCTTGTTTCATTGTTTATCATGTAAAAGGTATTATTCCCACTTGGTATTGCTAATATTTTCTCGGACTAGACAGTCTTATTGCAGCCTAAAGAAATATTATTGTCCTGTGTTTTGTTATTTTCTCACGTTTCGCTGAACATTCGCTTGCAGTCCATTGAGGGTGACGGTGTGTCTGAACTCATGTTGCCGATCTGAGAGTACTCGTCCTCCGGGCTGTGTGGCAGCCCCGGCGGCGTCATCCTCTTCTCCTTCTGCCTGCGGTTGCAGAACCAGACCCGGACCACCTCCTTCTCCAGCTGCAGACTGTCCGCCAGAGAGGTGATCTCCTGGCCAGCGGGTTTGGGGCTTTTGAGGAAGTGGCTCTCCAAAGCTCCTTTGACGCTCACCTCGATGGACGTGCGCTTTTTCCTCTTCCTGCCCTGCGCCGCGATCTTATCGATGCTGGTGGGGCTACCGGTGGTCGAGTCGGCCTCTTCCAGCCATTTGTTGAGCAGCGGTTTCAGCTTGCACATGTTCTTGAAGCTCAGCTGCAGCGCCTCAAACCTGCATATCGTGGTCTGTGAGAAGACGTTACCATACAGGGTGCCTAGTGCCAAGCCCACGTCCGCTTGCGTAAAGCCCAGTTTGATCCGGCGCTGTTTGAACTGCTTGGCGAAGTTCTCCAGGTCGTCCGAGGTCGGCGTGTCCTCGTCGGACTGCGGGTCGTGGCTAACCCCGGCGTGGTGCTGCTGGTGATGTGAATGCTGGTGGTGGTGATGGTGATGATGATGACTGCCGTGGTCGAGATCAGGGGAGTCCCCCCTCACCATCCCCGGGTGCATTAGGTTCCCCGGTGAGTTGAGCATTCCGTTTACCGTGAATCCCCCGGGCTGGGAGTAGATCAGCGACTGTTGCTGCTGCTGCCCTTCGGAAATGGAGGCTATATGCGCGGCTGAGGTGCCACCCCAGGCTCCTGGGTGTTGTGCCTGGTGGGAGCCCAGATGCAGAGACCTGTGGTGTAGAGCGGAGCCTGAGTGCATGTCCTCCCTGCCGGAGTTTCTCTTCACATCCTGCGGCTGCGGGCTACCCGTCATCCCAACGGGGCTGGAGGACCAGGGAGAGCCGGCCTCGGCAGCTGCCACTGCGGCTGCAGCCGCAGCGGCGTGTGGCAAGGATGTCATCCACTGGTGGGCATGGCTTAACATGTGTCCCCCGTTGCTCGTTGCCATAGCGCCCTGCATAAAGTCACTCTGCATCATCTTCACGGAGGGGTCCCCTCTGTATCCACCAGACACCGAGGTGACTGCGGTGCTGCCCCGCTGCATGCCACCGACCCCCCGGTCTGAGTGCACGATGGAGCCGGTGGATAGGATCCTATTGCTGGCCAGGTATGGACTGGAGGTGGCTGTTGCCATACCCCAAACCATAAAGCCTGTGAGTTATCGCCCTCTTCCCTCGTTGGATCAGCTTCTCTTCTCAAACAGAATGCTCTTATCCAATAATAAATCAAAACTATGAGAAAACGTGGTGAATGTTGCGTTATACTATATACCATCAAATGGAGATAAAAATAATTAAAAAGTAGTCCAAACAAAAATATTCACAAAAATGCAAATGAAAGTTAATGTTTTGTTTATCAATTAATGGAATGAAATAGCATTTACGTTCCACCAGTAAAGATTCGGAGATTGGTGCATAAAGAATATTTACGCATTCAATTTAGAGATTTTTTTTGTGAATATATTAATAAAAAAAATGAAAAGTTTTTTGCGTCCTGTAAAGTTCTACTAGACGTATAGATTTAGTAATCTCCCACAAACTGACGCTCTCTTCTAGGATCCCTGCCGAAGTAGTCTTGTTGGAGAAGGACCATTCATTGTCACTTTGTTAACACTCCTGTGGCTCCTCTGCTGCTTTTCTGAAGTATTTGAAGCTGCACAATTCCGAATGATACAACGGTCTACGTAAATGCTTGTATCTATTTTCTTCCTTCACTCTTTCTCTCCTTCCATCTGACACTTGTATCCGTTCCTCCCTGGAAGCGCGTGGACACGCGAGTGTTTACCCTGTGCCAAGCGTGCGCACGCCGTTCCCATCTTCCCCCAATTACCAGCGGAAGTCGAGAGCAGGACTCCCGCTGATTGGACGATACCCAGAGAGAGGGATTGGCACATCTCGAGAGCTCGGTGCGCTGCCTCGGGTGCTCGAGGTAAAGGTTCCCTTCTCTGAGAAAAGCAACATATGTATTGATGAGATGATCATAACAATAACAGACTGATATTGATCATATTGGCATTGTAATTGGTAGGCTATTATATGGCTCCTCAGTGGCGCAGCGGTCTAAAGGCACTGCATCTCAGTCTGTATCACAACCGGCCGTGATTGGGAGTCCCATAGGGCGGTGCACAATTGGCCCAGCGTCATCCTGGTTAGGTTTTGGCCGGGTATGCCGTCATTATTAATAATGTTTTTTTCTTAACTGACATGCCTAGTTAAATTTTTTATTTAAAAAAAAGAATATAAGTAGCCACAAAACCAATAATAGGCATAATAGGCCTAATGATAATAATACTTTACAATTTATCATAACACAATTATCGTTGTCGTAATCAAAAACAATCATAGACTATAAGACCCCAATATCTATAATCTCACTTTCTTATAATCAAATAGCCTAACATGCGTCCACTAAATGGTTAACGTGGAATTGATGGTTTGATGAAGGAGGTTTCCAGGCGGAAACAAGCAATCTCGCTGAACCCCGGAGAGAGAGAGAGCACCCCCACGAAAACAATGCCAAATTGAGCAGTCCATTGGGGATTGAAGGGACACACTGACTCTCGCCTTTCTAACGCCAGTCAGGGATGTCAGGCCCGAACAACGCAACATATCTGTGTTTTTCCTCCTCTGTTAAATAGCGTAGCGGCGGGGGCCTGTGCCAATGATACTCAGGTCGGCTCTGGATAGACACTCAGGGGTTCTGTACGCCACTTGCATCGTAATGCTCTCTCCTTTTCACACTGAAGCAAGACCCACTGGGCGTGAACCGGGTGCACTACATTTCTACATGAGGCAAGCCAGTTAGTTTTTTTTCTATCTTCGGGAGAAGTGTTATTTTAATAGAATGTTTCCAGAGTGTGTGCGAGTGATGGTAAGCTAAATAATTCGCTTTTTCCTAATATTCCTAGCCACAAGATTTTCCCAGTCTTACAAACTAGAACTCTTAACACACGGAGCATTCTTTCAATTGAAAGAAGAGACATTGCATGGAGACACAACCAGGTGCAGCCTCACTCATGTTTTCTTTCCTGGAAGATTTCTCCTGGATTTGATTCAAATAAGTTTTGGGGGAAAATAAAGCAAAAAGTAAACATTTGTGTGTACATGGGCTCGAAGGATACTCTGCATGCCAATGGGAGCTTTGCGTGAAAGTTCGAGTTGTGCGCTCAAGGCCTTAGAGTCCCAGTGCAGTCAAAAACGAAATTTCCCTGTGTTTAAAAATATATATATTTCCACACTATGGGATAATAATGTAATATTCTGAAAATTCTGATAATGCTATTTTAGTGTAGGAGCTGAAATGTCAGCCTGTTTTGGTGGGATCGAGTTTTGGCATGTCTGGTGACATCACCAGGCAGTAAATTAAGTTAATAGACCAATAACAAAGAGCATTCCAAACCTCTCTGTCAATAACAGCTAGTTTTCAGTTTCCCCCTTCCTACTCAGACCACTCTCAAGACAGTCCTAGCAAAATTCTTACTTGAGAAATTGCTCATTTTTAAGAAGATTGCTATTTTTTTTTAAACATTTTAATTTAAGTTATTGTCAAATTGTATTCCAAGATCAAATGTCGGAATTATAGTGTACGCAAAACGGACTCCAATGCACAATATGACCGACCGCGGTACCCCTTTTTCCTACTCAGATCACCATGGAAACCGGGTAGGAGTGTTAAGTATGTCTCTCTGAGTCCCTATCAATTGGGTGAGCTGCCCTCATTCAGTTTTAACCCGGGAGAGACACAGCAGCATCATAGGGCCCCACAGGCGACACAAGGATTCAATGCATGGATGAAAACTAAAATATAAAAGTCATCTATTTTACGAACCCTGGACTGAGTCTAGCTTATAGCCTAGACCTAGGCTGGTATGTTGTAGGCTATTCGGTATTTCGTTACGAATCAAATGGCATAGCACGTATGCTTTTTATATTATTATTAGAATAATATATTTTTTAAACAAGTTAACGAACATAATCTGGAATAAATGTAAATGAAAATGTAGAGTGGTAGGCTATTTCAACCCGTAAAACAATATCACAATAATACAATAATAGTATGTGTGTGTTTACAGGTGATATAGGCATACGTCAATGTGTGTAGTACAGTGTCCTCCTGGATCAAGACAATTTCAGAATGTTGACATTTTATATTTCTCCCTCCCCTGAAAACGTTTATCATTGCTACTTATGCCCGTCATCACCAAGACGAAGGCCTGAATCATCCAAGCGAAATGCAACCAGAAAGTGCGGTTGTCATTACATTTTTTAAACTTAATTACCGACGACCAGACACATTTTATTGCACTTATGGAACGCATAATGTACTGCTCTCACCTCGTTTACATGCGCTTTTGCTTATCTGAGTTAATGCGTTAATAAGCCGCCCTCATAAACACAGGGATAATTTATTTGATGCTGTAATTTCCACGTGTCCTAATGTACGTATGCAACATGTCTAACGGCAACTGACAAAACAGAATAATATTGGTTCAATGACCTTTGTTAAATTATATAAACCTCTAAATCACCAGTACTTGACTACCACAGTTAGATATCTGGGTCTTCCCTTTCAGGATTACACAATGCACCATAGTAGCACAATGCAAACTCCACCTCACACTCTATAACTTCCTGCAACCCTCTCATCACACATATTTAGGACCAGGAGTTTTTCCTGACCAAAATACCTATAGTCTTTAATAGGGCCCAACGTTTTCACAGATCAGCTGGTGTGGTCAGGAGAAACTGGCACTATACATCATGTGTTTCTCTGGGATCAGTAATGTTTATCATGTGTTGTGTTGGCATGGTGTGGAGCAGGCCAGTGTCGACTGTTTGATATTCATGGAGGAAGCTGGGTGGAGACCTTCTTGTGATGCACATATTTTAGCCCTTTCTTCTCTCATTTGCTCTCTCTGGCTCTTCATGTCTCTCTTTGGCTCTCCCTCCCGCTCTCCCTCTCTTCTCTCATTAGTTTTTCTCTCTCTGTCTATCTGCTCCCCATCTGTACCCAGGGCTGCAGAGAAGAGGTGCACTATACACTCCAGTTCTTGAGGGCAGCAGGAATTTCCCAGGTCCCATGCTCCATCTAACCTTCTCTTTGACTCACTCTCTCTTTCCAGGTTCTGTCTTCCAGGGTTTGTCTTCATTTCCCTCTTTCACTGTCTGCACCCCTCCCTCCCCCTCCTGCCCTCTCTCCGTTCCTCTCCCTCTGTTTCTGTCTCCAATATGCACAGCGGTTGGGCTACTCTAGCTGCAGGCTATTTTCTTTGGTAGACTTTAGCAATATGCAAATGAAGCAGTTCCCTTAACAAAAAAACACATCAATTTCACATGTGATCACGTGAAATAAATGTCACGACATGGGGATGCAAAATTTCAACATGTGATACCATGAAACAGCACGTGACAACATTTGAATGTTTTTCACATGTAAAACTGCTTATACGATTTTCACATGCAAATGTTTTCCATCTGATGCAATTCCACATATGAGAGTTTGATATTCCCATGTGAAAGTTTTTCACATGTGAAAGTGCAAATTCAATCAAAAATAGTGTAAACATCTTTAATCAATGTGAATACATTTGACATGATCACCTATTGACTTTTCAATATGACCCCACCTGGGATTTGACCTTACAATATCTGGATTCAGGAAACACTGACCTTTCTGCTGTACCAAAAAGTGTAGCATTCTCAGAATTTCCCTACAGGTTCATAACCTATAATACATAGGTATTTAGCAAAACAGTGCCATCTGGCTTATTTATGAATTAATCTGACTATTCTCTCATCATTGATTTAATTGATTTATTTTAACAATTTGAGGGTTTTCTGTATAGTTGTCTAATGTTGGTGGGGCATATTATTTGATTTAAATGTTACTGCTGAATCACTATAATAAATATAATAATTTTTATAAAGTGTACCTTTAACAACTCTGAGATCTACTTTAAAGTCCAAAGTGTAGGAATACAGATGAAACCAGTTATTGACACAGACATGGTGGCATAGCTGGAAGATAGGAACAATGTGAACCAAAAGGTTGTGAGTACAAATTCCAGGTGAAGACATGTTGAATAATAATTACTCTATAAAAAAACATACACAATGTAATCGTGTGTGTCAAATATGTCAATTGAAAACAACACTACTTTGTGATTTTCTGGGAGATCCAAACAGCTTGTTTCTGTTTGCCATGCATCACCTGTGAAAACTGGTGAAATATCATCACATGTGAAGTGTTCCCAAACCACATGATTTCACATGTGAAATAAAATTGTACATGTGAAATCCATTTTTTCCCCCTTAATGGTTGAGAACTGCAGAGGAGAAGAAAAGAGGAGCACTCTGCATCGGTGTAACTGGACTTTTCAGCTCTGAGAGACACATGGTTTGCCTTTCTCTGTACATCTCTCTATCAAAGGAGTGGTACAGGACTTACCGACAGGAGAGAGAGAGAGAGAGAAAAAGGAAGGAAGAGACAGATAATTTAGTTGTCATTCATCCTCCATAGTTATAATGGCTCATTTGGTTATTCCCTCCCTCTGCTGCTCTCTCCTGTATCTAAAAGAGATGGCGTCAAGACCAGATGGAACCCCTGGAGGCCCAGAACCAAGACCCCAAGTTGTTGATTCATCATGGAGAGCTTGACTGGTTCATTGGTTCATATATGACAATGTGTTGACATCTCTTCCAGTATCAATTAATGGTACACACTTCCCTTGTTTCACTCCCTCCTCGACCCTCAGATTGACCACAGTTGAACCTCTCTCCCTCTCCCTATAGGGGGTTACTATTGCTTCTCTCTGCCCCATCATTCACACATACACAGCATCTGAGACTGATACAGGAGATTACTGTATCCATGCTCATCATGCGCACTCTCTCTTTCGCTCCTCATTCTCCAAGTCGCTCTCTGAGAGCTGTCTTCTCTCTTTCTCCCACACATGCAACTTCTTTCATTTGTCTTTCAGTTCCAGGAGTAGAGACTCAGGCTCACCTTACTGCTCTCTCGCTATCTCTCTCTCTCCACACCTTTTCTCACTACACACACATACACCCACTTTCATCTTATTTTTGCTCCATTGTAATTCCTTAGAGGCTGCAGGATTCCTATCCCCATTCAGGGATGGCCCCTACTCTTTGTCCCCTTGTAAAGCTCAGACATGCCGGTAGGATTGTCAAATTTTTGCCTGCTGACAGTACTCAGCACCTCTGAACAGTGTCGGCAGTCTATCTCTTTTGTGTTCACACAGCAAATACCTTGGAAGTCGTCAGCCACTCAGCCTTGTTAAAATACTCCAAACCAGAAGGTGTCAGTAGCGTTGTTTGGCAATGCATATCCGTGAGTATTACTTATTGTCTAGATTCCTTGCTATCTGTGCTAATGTTCCTATTTTGTAGAAAGCCCTTGTTGATACTAGCCAGATGTCTACAGCTAGATACTACCTAGCAAGATGACGAAGAAACAATTTAATTCACTCTCCATAATCCCATACGGCAGTGCCAGCCCATAGCCAAATGTTTAGCTACCTGGCTAATGTTAGCATATTTACTAGCTAGCAAAATATAGCTAGCTAAGGACACTGCCTACATTGACTCCATCTTGTGGGGGTTTGTGCTCTCTGCTTTGCTCAAAGTCAAGTTGTTGGCCACTGACGAGCATTGTGATTCTACAAGTAGAATCGGTAGGTTTGTCGGCACACAGCAGGTACCGCTTTTGTTCTAGCAAGAGAAGGAAGGGCCTCCTACTGTGATAATAAACTGTAGGCAGCCTATCGGCAGTGAGATTCTCGGTGTGTTTCATGCTTTAGAGAGTGTGTGTTGAAAGAGGAAAATAAAAGACTTTCCCACTGAGCTCTTCTGCCCTTCCCAGCTGCCCTTCATGGTGTAATGTTAATTAGCTCATTCATATTCACAGTTTTAGTGCACATAGACAGTGATGTCATAGTGATGTCACTAAGCAGTCAAAAGACGCGTTCCTATGCTTAAACGTTACTGATGCCTGTCAGATCTTACAATACCTTCATAAGTATTTGAAGTATCAGCTAACCACATCATAGAGTATGATATAGCAATTTGTCAGTCGATGACATAGTCGATGACGTGGCACACAACCATTGGTTGTTGCATCACCTCGCCTTAGCTGTGGAACACGTCCAAAGTCATAGAGTCAATAAAGGTGTGTGTCAATCAGAGATGTATGAACACTGTAATTCAGTCTCTCTCTCTCTCTCTCTCTCTCTCTCTCTCTCTCTCTCTCTCTCTCTCTCTCAAAATAGTTTGACAACACTTTGAGGAATGAGGAAGAGGAGGAGGAAGACAAGGTGAAAGAACTAGATTGATACGTTTCGCTCTGTTTTTAAATAGATAGAAATCTATCACTCTTCCTCCTTCTCCTCCTTCTCTTGTTCTGATTGGGAGTGTGTCCGACCTTCATCTCATCCCTGAGCCAGAGACAACCCTCGCAGTAGGAGACGCCTTCTACCCACAATCCCCTGCTGCGTGTTTCTACCACAGACAGAGGGAGTCACAGAGAGAAAGGGAGAGAGAGCGAGAGAGAGGGAGTGAGAGATGGTGGAAGAGGATGAAAGGGAGAGAGAGAAAGAGAGAAAGAAAGAGTAAGAGAGAGCAAGAGAGAGAGGAAAAAGGGAAGCTCTACAGTGATTATAACACCAGTGCGTAGTCAGTGCCCGTATCCAAATAGAAGAGAAAACAGAGCATGTTCATTAAAATGTACTAGAACTCCCAACAGACATCCGGAGAAGGAGTGGAAGTGAAGCCATAGTCTAGCTTGGTTGTTTGGGCTGTGTCAATATCATTGATGTATATAGGCTACCTCTTCTATCTTGTCAACAGTTCATCTAGAAAATACCTGTACAGCTTCAAGTGGGTCCTCAAAGAAGAACATTTGGGAAGCCCTTGGAATACAGCATTTTGATGTGAAGTAATGAGGGAAGGTGGGAACAAGGGAATGAGGGAGGACAGGAGAAGAGGCAAGAGGGAAACGTATTTATAGCTCTGATTGGAACACAGTCAATTGCCACCCACCGCTGTGGCCCAAATGATCAGGCCAAATGGACAGATGCACTGGTTAAACGTTGTTGTGGGGTAGTCCATTATGTGTGGATGGGGGTGGCTAATGTGTGAAAATGACATTCATTAATTTCACCACATGATTTTCACAAGGGTAAGGGGAGCTTTGAGGTATGACGAGAGAAAGACACCATTCACTGTATAGTGTATGCGTGTCACACCTGATGGCAGATTATGTAAGGAATAATCAATGAGGAGCTATGCGTCCTCTGGAAAATAATGAATGACATCAAATCAAAA
Organism: Oncorhynchus nerka; assembly: GCF_034236695.1. NCBI lineage: Eukaryota > Metazoa > Chordata > Actinopteri > Salmoniformes > Salmonidae > Oncorhynchus > Oncorhynchus nerka. The sequence goes on from NC_088396.1 coordinate 21,792,496, forward strand.
ATCACATTTTATATGTCACATGCACCGAATACAACAGACCTTACTGGGAAATGCTTACTTACAAGCCCTTAACAAAAAATGCAGCTCAAGAAATTGAGTTAAGAAGATATTTACTAAATAAACTAAAGTAAAAAATCAAATAAAAAGTAACACTATAAAATAACAATAACGAGGCTATATGCAGTGGGTACCGGTACCTAGTCAATGTGCGGGGTACAGGTTAGTCGAGGTAAATTGTACATGTAGGTAGGGGTAAAGTGACTATGCATAGATAATAAACAGCGAGTAGCAGCAGTGTAAAAACAAAGGGGGATGGGGTGTCAATGTAAATAGTCTGGGTGGCCATTTGATTAATTGTTCAGCAGTCTTATGGCTTGGGGGTAGAATCTGTTAAGGAGCCTTTTGGACCTAGACTTGGCGCTCCTATACCACTTGCCGTGCGGTAACAGGAGAACAGTAGATGACTTGGGTGACTGGAGTCTTTGGAAAATAAATTTGGGCCGTCCTCTGATACCGCCTAGTATATACAGTGCTTTCTGAAAGTATTCAGACCCCTTGACTTTTTCCACATTTGTTATGTTACAGCCTTATTTAAAAATGTATTAAATAAAAAAAATCCTCAACAATCTACACACAATACTCCATACTGACAAAGCGAAAACAGGTTTTTAGACATTTTTGCAAATGTATTACAAATAAAAACATAAATACCTTATTCACATAAGTATTTAGACGCTTTGCTATGAAACTCGAAATTGAGCTCAGGTGCATCCTGTTTCCATTGATCATCCTCGAGATGATTCTACAACTTGATTGGAGTACACCTGTGGTACATTTAATTGATTGGACATGATTTGGAAAGGCACACACCTGTCTATATAAGGTCCCACAGTTGACAGTGCATATTAGCGCAAAAACCAAGCCATGAGGTGGAAGGAATTGTCCGTAAAGCTCAGAGACAGGATTGTGTCGAGGCACAGATTAGGGGAAGGGTACCAAAACATTTCTGCAGCATTGAAGGTCCCAAAGAACACAGTGGCCTCTATTACTCATACATTGAAAATGTTTGGACCCAACCAATACTCTTCTTAGAGCTGGCCACCCAGCCAAACTGAGCAGTTACCAGACCAGGAGGCGATGCAGCCGGTCAGGATGCCCTCGAGGGTGCAGCTGTATAACTTTTTGAGGATCTGGGGACCCATGCCAAATCTTTTCAGTCTCCTGAATGGGAAAATGTGTTGTCGTGCCCTCTTCATGACTGTCTTGGTGTGTTTGGACCATGATAGTTTGTTGGTGATGTGGACACCAAGGAACTTGAAACACTCGACCCGCTCCACTACAGCCCCCTCAATGTGAATGGGGGCGTGTTCGGCCCTCCTTTTCCTGTAGTCCACGATCAGCTCCTTTGTCTTGCTCACGTTAAGGGAGATGTTGTTGTCCTGGCACCACACTGCCTGTTCTCTGACCTCCTCCCTATAGGCTGTCTCATCATTGTCGGTGATCAGGCCTACCACTGTTGTGTCATCAGCAAACTTAATGATGGTGTTGTAGTCGTGCTTGGCCACGCAGTCGTGGGTGAACAGGGAGTACAGGAGGGGACTGAGCACGCACCCCTGAGGGGCCCCCGTGTTGAGGATCAGCTTGGCAGATGTGTTGCTGCCTACCCTTACCACCTGGGGGCGGCCCATCAGGAAGTCCAGGATCCAGTTGCAGACAGAGGTGTTTAGTCCCAGTGTCTTTCGCTTAGTGATGAGCTTTGCAGGCACTATGGTGTTGAATGCTGAGCTGTACTCAATGAACAGCATTCTCACATAGGTTTTCCTTTTGTCCAGGTGGGAAAGGGCAGTGTGGAGTGCGATTGAGATTGTGTCATCTGTGAATCAGTTGGGGCGGTATGTGAATTGGAGTGGGTCCTCCGTTAAAGATGTGTTCCCCGCAGTGGCGGTCAGTGCCGTTTAAGATCAGGGAGTGCATTCTTTTTCATGAGCATGGCCTTATTGCTATTACAGCATATTGGATGACTTCATTCATATTCCATTCACCCAGTTCAATGCAACAGCGATTGATTTAGGCTACTACATGATACTCACATTTTTCCTATACCCAGGCTAGGTTGTAGCAACCTCATGATATGTATGACAGTTTACAACGTAGGTCCACACAGGTCGAGAGACATATTTGAAGTGACAGACAGTGACACATGGACAGATAGTGACATTCAATACCGCTTTGCACATTCTTGCCTGCATCAAGCTGATATAGAATGTAATCATTAGTCCAACAGTTGCAAACAAAAGTTTCTATTGAACAAATTCAAGTATGTTTATCCCCGTTTTGTTCCATTTGTTTCCGTTTAAGAAACCTTTTTCAACAGAATCGAAATGAATACACACCTGCTCATGCGTAAACATACAGCCACACTGTCTTCCTTCTCACATTTATGCGATCTCCTCCTCTCACCTCTTCCCTTTGCTTGTGGACTTCAATGCACAATACATCAGCTGTATGTGACCAGGCAAAAAAAACTTTCCAAGCCAACCCGCTACACACAACCTACATCTTTGTCACCATATTAGCTAAAGTAACATCATAGTCAGCATAGCTAATAGAATTAATGCGCTAGAAAACCGGCTACAATCAGGCAGTAATGTTACAGTGTACAGTCAGTAAGCAGTTACACCGGCGGGCCCCAGTGGCAGTAAATTAATAAAACCAAAAGCTTACCTTGACTTGGAAGAGTTCCAGTGTTGTGTTCGATAGTCATAGCCAGCTAGCTAATATAGCATCCATCTGTTTAACAGGGTGTTTCAGTAGGCTAAACTAGCTAGCTAAGTAAGTGAAACTGAAAGTGAAAAATATATATATTTCTCTCTTGCTTCATCTTCATTTTGTATGAAATGAATTTGTTCAAAACGGTTCAACTATTGTCTTTCTCTTTGAGTCAACTACTCACCACATGTTATGCACAGCAGTGCTAGCTAGCTGTAGGTGATGCTTTCAGTACTAGATTCATTCTATGATCCTTTGATTGGGTGCACAACATGTCAGTTCATGCTACAAGAGCTCTGAAAGCTTGGAGGACATCCTCCGGAAGTTGTCATAATTACTGTGTAAGTCTTAGGGGGTGAGAACCATGAGCCTCCTAGGCTTTGTATTGAAGTCAATGTACTCAGAGGCCCAGAAGCTAGCTGTCCTCCGGCTACACCATGGTGCTACCCTACAGAGTGCTGTTGAGGCTACTGTAGACCTTCTTTGCAAAATAGTCTGTTTTAATATATTTTTAGTGACGTGATTATATTTAGTATAGTTTTATCTAAAAAGGATAACTTTTTAAATTTTTTATTTTTAGTAAATTCACTGAGAAGGATGGTCCTCCCCTTCCTCCTCTCAGGAGCCTCCACTGGTTACACGAAGTGCTAGCAGGGTGGAACTAACCTTCCACAGAGTTGCATTATTTTCCAGAGAATGCAGAGTCCCAAGTTGGTTATCCCTTTTATACCATGGCTATAATTTAATACATTTACTGCTAGAAATGTGTTCATTTGCAGGTAGAAATGTGTTCAACATCCACTGAGGTAGTTTGCAAATTTACTAGATAGCGACAGTAGTTGCCTTGGTAACCAAACAAACAGATTTACTAGTTTACTAGTTTAGCTAACCAAACCATCAGTCCTTGCTTGCTCTTATGAAAATCGAATTCAACAATGCCAGTAATGTTTTTAATTTGACTTTTGCTTTCAAAGGCAGCTCAAACATAGAACATGTAAGAATGAACTATAACCATTGAATTCTACAATGCAAATATACATTTACATTACATTTAAGTCATTTAGCAGACGCTCTTATCCAGAGCGACTTACAAATTGGTGCGTTCACCTTAAGACATCCAGTGGAACAGCCACTTTACAATAGTGCATCTAAATCTTTTAAGGGGGGTGAGAAGGATTACTTTATCCTATCCTAGGTATTCCTGAAAGAGGTGGGGTTTCAGGTGTCTCCGGAAGGTGGTGATTGACTCCGCTGTCCTGGCGTCGTGAGGGAGTTTGTTCCACCATTGGGGGCCAGAGCAGCGAACAGTTTTGACTGGGCTGCGCGGGAACTGTACTTCCTCAGTGGTAGGGAGGCGAGCAGGCCAGAGGTGGATGAACGCAGTGCCCTTGTTTGGGTGTAGGGCCTGATCAGAGCCTGGAGGTACTGAGGTGCCGTTCCCCTCACAGCTCCGTAGGCAAGCACCATGGTCTTGTAGCGGATGCGAGCTTCAACTGGAAGCCAGTGGAGAGAGCGGAGGAGCGGGGTGACGTGAGAGAACTTGGGAAGGTTGAACACCAACATGGGCTGCGGCGTTCTGGATGAGTTGTAGGGGTTTAATGGCACAGGCAGGGAGCCCAGCCAACAGCGAGTTGCAGTAATCCAGACGGGAGATGACAAGTGCCTGGATTAGGACCTGCGCTGCTTCCTGTGTGAGGCAGGGTCGTACTCTGCGGATGTTGTAGAGCATGAACCTACAAGAACGGGCCACCGCCTTGATGTTAGTTGAGAACGACAGGGTGTTGTCCAGGATCACGCCAAGGTTCTTAGCGCTCTGGGAGGAGGACACAATGGAGTTGTCAACCGTGATGGCGAGATCATGGAACGGGCAGTCCTTCCCCGGGAGGAAGAGCAGCTCCGTCTTGCCGAGGTTCAGCTTGAGGTGGTGATCCGTCATCCACACTGATATGTCTGCCAGACATGCAGAGATGCGATTCGCCACCTGGTCATCAGAAGGGGGAAAGGAGAAGATTAATTGTGTGTCGTCTGCATAGCAATGATAGGAGAGACCATGTGAGGTTATGACAGAGCCAAGTGACTTGGTGTATAGCGAGAATAGGAGAGGGCCTAGAACAGAGCCCTGGGGGACGCCAGTGGTGAGAGCGCGTGGTGAGGAGACAGATTCTCGCCACGCCACCTGGTAGGAGCGACCTGTCAGGTAGGACGCAATCCAAGCGTGGGCCGCGCCGGAGATGCCCAACTCGGAGAGGGTGGAGAGGAGGATCTGATGGTTCACAGTATCGAAGGCAGCCGATAGGTCTAGAAGGATGAGAGCAGAGGAGAGAGAGTTAGCTTTAGCAGTGCGGAGGGCCTCCGTGATACAGAGAAGAGCAGTCTCAGTTGAATGACTAGTCTTGAAACCTGACTGATTTGGATCAAGAAGGTCATTCTGAGAGAGATAGCGGGAGAGCTGGCCAAGGACGGCACGTTCGAGAGTTTTGGAGAGAAAAGAAAGAAGGGATACTGGTCTGTAGTTGTTGACATCGGAGGGATCGAGTGTAGGTTTTTTTCAGAAGGGGTGCAACTCTCGCTCTCTTGAAGACAGAAGGGACGTAGCCAGTGGTCAGGGATGAGTTGATGAGCGAGGTGAGGTAAGGGAGAAGGTCTTCGGAAATGGTCTGGAGAAGAGAGGAGGGAATAGGGTCAAGCGGGCAGGTTGTTGGGCGGCCGGCCGTCACAAGACGCGAGATTTCATCTGGAGAGAGAGGGGAGAAAGAGGTCAGAGCACAGGGTAGGGCAGTGTGAGCAGAACCAGCGGTGTCGTTTGACTTAGCAAACGAGGATCGGATGTCGTCGACCTTCTTTTCAAAATGGTTGACGAAGTCATCTGCAGAGAGGGAGGAGGGGGGGAGGAGGATTCAGGAGGGAGGAGAAGGTGGCAAAGAGCTTCCTAGGGTTAGAGGCAGATGCTTGGAATTTAGAGTGGTAGAAAGTGGCTTTAGCAGCAGAGACAGAAGAGGAAAATGTAGAGAGGAGGGAGTGAAAGGATGCCAGGTCCGCAGGGAGGCGAGTTTTCCTCCATTTCCGCTCGGCTGCCCGGAGCCCTGTTCTGTGAGCTCGCAATGATTCGTCGAGCCACGGAGCAGGAGGGGAGGACCGAGCCGGCCTGGAGGATAGAGGACATAGAGAATCAAGGGATGCAGAAAGGGAGGAGAGGAGGGTTGAGGAGGCAGAATCAGGAGATAGGTTGGAGAAGGTTTGAGCAGAGGGAAGAGATGATAGGATGGAAGAGAAGAGAGTAGCGGGGGAGAGAGAACGAAGATTGGGACGGCGCGATACCATCCGAGTAGGGGCAGTGTGGGAAGTGTTGGATGAGAGCAAGAGGGAAAAGGATACAAGGTAGTGGTCGGAGACTTGGAGGGGAGTTGCAGTGAATATACTATGTGTTATAGGGAAATAATCTTGATCTAGAATGCCCTTCAAGCATAAAAGGACAAAAAGAACAACTAAACTGGACTGAGACATGAGGTAAACAGTTAGACTCATATTCAGGCAGTGTAGAGGAAATTGGAAGAAAACTAGACTTCTGGTTTATATTAAAAGATGAAGGTCTTGTGCAGTGCTGAATATGGAGAAGAAATGCAACAGACACAAATAAATGGGAAAAGAGAGTGATTTGTTTCCTTCTACCCTCTAAGTCTGATTTTTTTCTCCCCCCTCCTCTAAGTCTGATTTTTTTTACCCCCCCCCCCTCCCCCTCAATTAAATTCAAATTGAAAGGCTTTATTGGCATGGGAAACATATGTTTACATTGCCAAAGCAAGTGAAATAGATAATAAACAAAAGTGAAATAAACTATTTTTTAAAAGTACACTCTCTCTCTATATATATATATATATATATATACACACATACAGTAACAGTATAACGTTTGGACACACTTTTATTTCATTTTACTATCTTCTACATTATAGAATAATAGTGAAGACATCAAAACTATAAAATAACACATGGAATCATGTAGTATCCAAAAAGTGTTGAACAAATATATTTTACATTTGAGATTCTTCAAAGTAGCCTCCTTTTGCCTTGATGACAGCTTGCACAATCTTGGCATTCTCTCAACCAGCATTATGAGGTAGTCACCTGGAATGCTTTTCAATTAACAGGTGTGCCTTGTTAAAAGTTCATTTGAACATTTCTTTCCTTAATGCGTTTGAGCCAATCTGTTGTGTTGTAACAAGGTAGGTGTGGTATACAGAAGATAGCCCCATTTGGTAAAATACCAAGAACAGCTCAAATAAGCAAAGAGAAACGACAAGAACATGAAGGTCAATCAATCCGGAAAAATTCATGAACTTTGAAAGTGCAGTCGCAAAAACCATCAAGCGCTATGATGAAACTGTCTCGCCACAGAAAAGGAAGACCAATAGTTACGTCTGCTGCAGTGGATACATTCATTAGAGTTACCAGCCTCAGAAATTGCAGCCCAAATAAATGCTTCACAAAGTTCAAGTAACAGACACATCTCACCATCAGCTGTTCAGAGGAGACTACGTGAATCAGGCCTTCATGGTCGAATTTCTGCAAAGAAACCACTACGAAGGATACCAATAATAAGAAGAGACTTGCTTGGGCCAAGAAACACGAGAAATGGACATTAGACCGGTGGAAATCTGTCCTTTGGTCTGATGAGTCCAAATGAGATTTTTGGTTCAAACCACTTTGTCTTTGTGAGACTCAGAGTAGGTGAACGGATGATCTCAGCATGTGTGGTTCCCACCGTGAAGCTTGGAGGAGGTGGCGTGATAGTGTGGGGGGACTTTGCTGGTGACACTGTCAGTGATTTATTTAGAATTTAAGGCACACTTAACCAGCATGGCTACCATAGCATTCTGCTGTGATACTGTATGCGTTTAGTGGGACTATCATTTGTTTTCAACAGGACAATGACCCAACACACCTCCAGGCTATGTAAGGGCTATTTGACCAAGAAGGAGAGGGATGGAGTGCTGCATCAGATGACCTGGCCTCCACAATCATTTGACCTCAACCCAATTGAGATGGTTTGGGATGAGTTAGACCGCAGAGTGAAGGAAAAGCAGCCAACAAGTGCTCAGCATATGTGGTAACTCCTTCAAGACGGTTGGAAAAGCATTCCAGGTGAAACTGGTTGAGAGAATGCCAAGAGTGTGCAAAGCTGTCATCAAGGCAAAGGGTGGCTACTTTGAAGAATCTCAAATATAAAATATATTTTGATTTGTTGAACACTTTTTTGCTTACTACATGATTTCATGTGTTATTCATAGTTTTGACGTTTTCACTATGATTCTACAATATAGAAAATGGTTTATTTTTTATAATTTTTTAAACTTTAATGAGTAGGTGTGTCCAAACTTTTGACTAGTACTGTATATACAGTTGAAGTCAGAAGTTTAAATACACCTATGCCAAATAAATATAAACTCAGTTTTTCACAATTCCTGACAATTAAACCTAGTAAAAACTCCCTGTCTTTGGTCAGTTAGGATCACCACTTTATTTTAAGAATCTGAAATGTCAAAATAATAGTAGAGAGAATGATTTATTTAATATTTGACTTCTTTCATCACATTCCCAGTGGGTCAGAAGTTTACATGCACTCAATTAGTATTTGGTAGCATTGCCTTTAAATAGTTTAATTTGGGTCAAATGTTTTGGGTGGCATTCCACAAGCTTCCCACAATAAGTTAGGTGAATTTTGGCCCATTCCTCCTGACAGAGCTGGTGTAACTGAGTCAGGTTTGTAGGCCTCCTTGCTCGCACAACCTTTTTCAGTTCTGCCCACAAATGTTCTATAGGATTGAGGTCAGGGCTTTGTGATGGCCACTCCAATACCTTGACTTTGTTGTCTTTAAGCCATTTTGCCACAACTTTGGAAGTTTGCTTGGGGTCATTGTCCATTTGGAAAACCCATTTGCAACCAAGCTTTAACTTCCTGACTGATGTCTTGAGATGTTGCTTCAATATCTACACACAATTTTCCCTCCCTCATGATGCCATCTATTTTGTGAAGTGCACCAGTCCCTTCTGCAGCAAAGCACCGCCACAACATGATGCCACCCCCATGCTTCACGGTTTGGATGGTGTTCTTCGGCTTGCAAGCATCCCCCTTTTTCCTCCAAACATAACGATGGTCATTATTGCCAAACAGTTCTATTTTTGTTTCATCAGACCAGAGGACATTTCTCCAAAATGTACGATCTTTGTCCTCATGTGCAGTTTCAAACCGTAGTCTGGCTTTTTTATGGCGGTTTTGGAGCAGTGGCTTCTCCCTTGCTGAGCGACCTTTCAGGTTATGTCGATATAGGACTCGTTTTACTGTGGATATAGATACTTTTGTACCTGTTTCCTCCAGCATCTTCACAAGGTCCTTTGCTGTTGTTCTGGGATTGATTTTCACTTTTCGCACCAAAGTACCAAAGCACCAAAGTTCATCTCTAGGAGACAGAATACGTCTCCTTCCTGAGAGGTATAACGGCTGCGTGTTCTCATGGTGTTTATACTTGCGAACTATTGTTTGTACAGATGAACTTGGTACCTTCAGGTGTTTGGAAATTGCTCCCAAGGATGAATTGCTCCCAAGGATGAACCAGAGGTCTTGGCTGATTTCTTCATATTTTCTCATGATGTCAAGCAAAGAGGCACTGAGTTTGAAGGTAGGCCTTGAAATACATCCACAGGTACACCTCCAATTGACTCAAATGATGTCAATTAGCCTATCAGAAGCTTCTAAAGCCATTATATAATTTTGGGGAATTTTCCAGGCTGTTTAAAGGCACTGTCAACTTAGTGTATGTAAACGTCTGACCTACTTGAATTGTGATACAGTGAATTATAAGTGAAATAGTCTGTCTGTTGGAAAAATGACTTGTGTAGTAGATGTCCTAACCGTCTTGCCAAAGCTATAGTTTGTTGACAAGAAATTTGTGGAGTAGTTGAAAAACAAGTTTTAATGACTCCAACCTAAGTGTATGTAAACTTCCGACTTCTACTGTATATACTGTATATATATATAATCTCTTATATCTCTGTCTCTCCTTCCCTCCTTTTCCTTGCCCCAACTCTCACTCTCTCTGCCACAAACACAAATCACTGCCATCCAGCCTCTAGAAAATAAGACTGAAAAACGACCAGGGAAAAATGGGTCAGGAAATACCTCCAGTTCTCCAGGCTATAAGTATGGACAACCGTCCCCCTGTACCCAAGCCCCGAGGCTGGCCAACTCAAACAACCTGGTGTCCCTGAGGACCAAACTGGTCAAACAGACTCTGACCGGGAGATTATAGAGGCCCTCTGTAGTTAAGGAGCTTTCCCTGGTGGGTTCACTAGGATTAGGAACATGTATCAAATGAAGAATAACTGCAACTGCTCATACCAGCAGTATTATTTATTTTTTGACTGTTTCTCCTGATATCCAACTGTTGTTAGAAATACTTATGATATGCTGCAATTCATTACTTGCCCACTGGAGACAAATCATTCAATTTTCACATTTTGACAAATGTTACTTTTGTAATCATAGACTAAAGATCAACATCTCCCCAAATTACCATACAACAAACACTAATAATTAACAACTACAGCTAATGGAAATTCTAGGGTCTCTGGAAAAATCTGGAGATATTTACATTGTGTTGAAACAAACAACACGCTGTTACTACTGTCTTGCTGACTCATAACTCTCAGAACTGTGCTCTTGGGCATGGCAATCCAGTTTATGCCCACAGTAAGCAATTCACAGTATATTTTTTAGGCCTATGTTTATCTGGCTTAATTTGTGACTTTCATTTAGTGAAATATTTCTGTGGGGCCTTTGGATTTCTTAGCATCACAGACAAGATAGCTCGGAAAGGGTGCGGGAGATGAAGACTTAATGGAATCCACTGCAAAACAACCCATCTCTCCCTCCATCCAAAGCACTTTTCCTTTTTCCCTTTCTAACCCTCTCTTTTTTTTGTCATTGCCTCATGGACAGTATCTGCATGTGACAGATGACTGCCAAGATTATCGCATCATTATGATTTTTCCATAAGAGGAGATCATAGAAGGGATAGAGCAGTGACTTGAAGGAGCAGGTACACTGAGATCAACCATTCAGAGGTGCCTCATTCCACCAGAGAATGGGGAGCTCAGTGAGTGAGCCAAGTGCTATTGTCCCCTCCCATTTCAGACACACTGCTCTCCACAACTTCAATGGGACCCCCGCTAAACCAATTAAAGTGATATGTCCCACTCAACCTGAATATCTCTTCCTGCTGGAGCTCTGAGTGGTACCGCCCGCTTTGATACACAGCTGGGCTCCTTCAACTGTAGCGTCACGCACACACACACACACATATATACGCACGCATCACACACACGCACGCCCACATACACACATACGCACACATACACACTGTCCTGGCTGAGTGGGATGACCTGCTTCGACACAGCAGTCACATTCAGAGTGAAGGAGCTGATGGGTGCTATTCAAGCCATTGCTTTGTGCTATTGTTCCACATGGGGTATCCTTTACTTGTGATGCACTCTTCCACTCTTTTACTGCAATCATGCAACAATTCCATTTCATCAGCCTCAGTCACACACGCGCACGCACACGCATGCACGCACACGCACACATAGGGTTGCGAAGAGAGGGTGGATGAGTGTAAACTTTTTAAGTTTACCAGTAAACTACTAGAATTTTGGTATCTTTCAAGGATTTTATGTAATCTATCACAAGGCATCTAGTGGCCCTTGTGGGTACTTCAGATTATCACAGGTGTCTGTAATTATCTCTGGCCCTCTGTGTGGCCTTATCATACTGTAAGTAAAATATATGAAATAATTAAATAACATGATAAAAAAAATGGAATGACAAAGCTACAAAACATGATCCTAAATATAAACCATCAAATTAGTGAATACCATAGGTGTTTAATATGAGGGTTTCAGCAATAAATTGTATAATTAAGGGGCCTCCTGAGTAGCGCAGTGGTCTAAGGCACTGCACCACAGTGCTAGCTGTGCCATTAGAGATCCTGGTTTGAGTCCAGGCTCTGCTGCAGCCGGCCGCAACCAGGAGACCCATGGGTTGGCGCACAATTGGCCCAGCGTTGTCCGAGTTAGGGGAGGGTTTGGCCGGCAGGGATATCTTTGTCCCATTGCACTCTAGCGACTCCTGTGGCGGACCGGGAGCAATGTGCGCTGACACGGTTGCCAGGTGTACGGTGTTTCCTCTGACACATTGGTGCGGCTGACTTCCAGGTTAAGCGGGCATTGTGTCAAGAAGCAGTGCGGCTGGGTTGTCTTTCGGAGGATGCATGGCTCTCGACCTTCGCCTCTCCCGAGTCCATACGGGAGTTGCATCGATGGGACAAGACTGTAACTACCAATTGGGGAGAAAAAGGGGTACAAAGAAAATAAGAAATTATATTATTTTACACACTTTTATTCATATGTATTTGTTGTCAATGCTTCAGTTTCAAACTGGTATCAGATGTGAAAAAGTCAATATTTAGAAGAGTGGCAGAGTTAATTGAAAATAATGCCATTGTTGATTAAATACTTTTTTCATTAATTAGGCTTAATTTCTTGAACCATATGGTCTATCTATTATAAACTAATGAACAATATGGACACAGATATAAAAAATAATAACACTATATATTATTTTTAAAATGTAACATATATTTTCTATTAATTATCAAAATGATTGAAGATTCCAGTGACTTTGGTAAATTACTGGTAGCTTTGCACACAGAGAGAGGAAAGCACTTACTGATTGCGGAGTCATATGCGGTGGCGTTGTGAGTCTGTTGAGACACAGGAAAGGGGAAGAGGTAGGCGTGTGTGCAGACTTTAGAATGGGGCTGATTGGCTAGGGAGAGACAAACAGGCACATTGTTAGATACATTAAATCATATCACATTATAGAACTAATAAAAATAGCAATAGGTTGTGGCACTGGCATTAGCAAATACTGGTAGCTTTGCACACACACACACTGAGATGAGTTTAGATCATAAACTCCAGCAGCAGAAGGCCACATATTTATGACATCACAGCATCATCAGAGCGATACAACATGATCCAAGCAGCATCTTCTAACCTCAGAAAACAATTGCCCTCCAGTCCTGTTTAACCCCTCTGAACCAGGTCTACAGATCCAATAGACCTGATCTTCTCAATGATTGCAAATAAACCTACCCAGCACAGGCAGGCAGACTGGCCTCTGAATACTGCTAACTACACACAGCCAGGCAGGTTGGCCTCCCCATATTGCTAACTACACACAGCCAGGCAGGCTGGCCTCCCCATATTGCTAACTACACACAGCCAGGCAGGGTGGCCTCCCCATACTGCTAACTACACACAGCCAGGCCTCCTCATACTGCTAACTCCACACAGCCAGGCAGGGTGGCCTCCCCATACTGCTAACTCCACACAGCCAGGCATGCTGGCCTACCCATACTGCTAACTACACAATTAGGCAGGCTGGCCTCCTCATACTGCTAACTCCACACAGCCAGGCAGGCTGGCCTCCCCATACTGCTAACTCCACAGCCAGGCAGGCTGGCCTCCTCATACTGCTAGCTCCACACAGCCAGACAGGCTGGCCTCCCCATACTGCTAACTACACACCCAGGAAGTCTGGTCTCCTCATACTGCTAACTACACACAGCCAGGCAGGCTGGCCTCCCCATACTGCTAACTACACACCCAGGAAGGCTGGCCTCCTCATACTGCTAACTACACACCCAGGAAGGCTGGCCTCCTCATACTGCTAACTCCACACAGCCGGGCAGGCTGGCCTCCCCATACTGCTCACTACACAGCCAGGCAGGCTGGCCTCCTCATACCGCTAACAACACAGCCATGCAGGCTGGCCTCCCCATACTGCTAACTCCACACAGCCGTGCAGGCTGGCCTCCCCATACTGCTAACCCCCCACAGCCAGGAAGGCTGGCCTCCCCATACTGTTAACTCCACACAGCCAGGAAGGCTGGCCTCCCCATCCTGCTAACTACACACCCAGGAAGGCTGGCCTCCTCATACTGCTAACTACACACCCAGGAAGGCTGGCCTCCTCATACTGCTAACTCCACACAGCCGGGCAGGCTGGCCTCCCCATACTGCTCACTACACAGCCAGGCAGGCTGGCCTCCTCATACTGCTAACAACACAGCCATGCAGGCTGGCCTCCCCATACTGCTAACTCCACACAGCCATGCAGGCTGGCCTCCCCATACTGCTAACTCCACACAGCCAGGAAGGCTGGCCTCCCCATACTGTTAACTCCACACAGCCAGGAAGGCTGGCCTCCCCATACTGCTAACTCCACACAGCCAGGAAGGCTGGCCTCCCCATACTGCTAACTCCACACAGCCAGGAAGGCTGGCCTCCCCATACTGCTAACTCCACACAGCCAGGAAGGCTGGCCTCCCCATACTGCTAACTCCACACAGCCAGGAAGGCTGGCCTCCCCATACTGCTAACTCCACACAGCCAGGAAGGCTGGCCTCCCCATACTGCTAACTCCACACAGCCAGGAAGGCTGGCCTCCCCATACTCTCCACACAGCCAGGAAGGCTGGCCTCCCCATACTGCTAACTCCACACAGCCAGGAAGGCTGGCCTCCCCATACTGCTAACTCCATACAGCCAGGAAGGCTGGCCTCCCCATACTGCTAACTCCACACAGCCAGGAAGGCTGGCCTCCCCATACTGCTAACTCCATACAGCCAGGAAGGCTGGCCTCCCCATACTGCTAACTCCACACAGCCAGGAAGGCTGGCCTCCCCATACTGCTAACTCCACACAGCCAGGAAGGCTGGCCTCCCCATACTGCTAACTCCACACAGCCAGGAAGGCTGGCCTCCCCATACTGCTAACTCCACACAGCCAGGAAGGATGGCCTCCCCATACTGCTAACTCCACACAGCCAGGAAGGCTGGCCTCCCCATACTGTTAACTGCACTCAACCAGGCAGGCTGGATCAGAGAGGACCTTGGGAGGCCGAGGGACGGGATGAAAACACACAACGGTCTACTTTACTTCTCCTCTTTGATCTGCACTATCAAAGACACCTCCCCTCCTCCCCCTTTTCTCCTTTCCTCCCTGGACTAAAGGCTACACTGTAGTTGTTGTTTGTTGTTGTTGTTATTTATATTGTTTTTCCCCTTTGTAACACAAAGCCAGCTGACCATGACTCTGATGCTAATGTGAAGGTGGAGAGGGTTTTTTAATGAGCGCCAGCGCAGATCAGAGGGGCTCGGGCCGGGGGGAGAGGAGAGGTGAGGAGATTGTAACATTGAACATCAAACCCACACAACTATCAGAGGAACTTCTGTCTTTGACCAGCCATGACCTCCTCTACAGTACAAGGCCCCAGTCTCAATGATTTCAGGGGTTAACTACAACATAATAATTTCGCTATATGAAATCATAAAAACTTTTTTGTTTTGTATCTCATATTTGCTTTGTGCTTTTCTGGATTCACACCATCATGGTTAGGGCCCTGAGTCGTTCCAGACCACCTAACCTCACCAGGATAAACTCGGGCTCGTATGGGCTATAGAGAATGGAGTTTTTCCTGGTTAGGCCACACAGTTATTGGATTTGTTAGCCCGCTTTGCTCCTCAAGGAAGTGTGTCTCCTCTGTTTCAATTGGTTTACCTGAACAGGAAATTGATGCTACATTGGTTGCTCCGCTATAATCATTGAAAACCGCATCTGCAATCTGAACCAGGAAGCGCATGCACAGTTGACCCTCATTATTTGTAGGGACAGACATAACAGAGGATGGGGAAAGGGAAAGATGGAGTGAGGAGAGCCTGAGAGGGGCTGTTGAAGAAAAAAAAGGGGAAATGGCCAAACCCTCTTCCATGTCCACCTTTCCTTTTTCTTCTCACCCTCATGACGTGTAATCATTAAGGATCGGCAATGAAGAAAGAAGAAAAAGAGGATAGTTAATTATGCATACAGACAACACAAAGGGGAGGAAGGAGAGAGAGAGAGAGGCAGAGAGAGTGTGAGAGAGAGAGATTTGTTTACCTTCCCCCCTCTTCCACCAGTAGAGAGGGGGATTCATTAGAGTCTTGTGTAAATCAATCTGCTTCTCCTTAAAGTGCTGTCAATTACAGCCATGACGCCTGCCAGCCTGACATCACTCTGTGGAGATTTAACTTGAAGGCCAATTAATCATCATGATTAATTCACTCACAAACCAGGTGCAACTGTTCGACTTGTGCTCACATACACATGGGTGACTCGCATGGACGTACACACACACGCGCGTGCGTATGCACACACAGACACACACACACACACACACACACACACACACACACACACACACACACACACACACTAACAAGGGGAGGTCCTCAAAGGGGGAGAGATAAAGTGCCCACATGCTGCTACAACAACCCACCTGATACTCTACTTCAGCTCAATACTACTCACACATTAAGAAAGGGACATACAAAAACTGCATACGTTTGGAAGCACATATGTACAAGCCGGCACACACACACATGAACGCTCGCACGCACGCACTCACTTACCATCAGCCACCAACCTTTGTCCAAGGATATAGGATCCTGTTTGAGATTGGTTTACACTGCAGCAGTGTAGCGATAATGTTGACACAGCCTTGATAGTTGAATACAAAATCGCAGGAATTAGCTTGCTCCCATAATGAATTATATCTTCCATTACACAAGGTCTCGTGTCACCCACTGTTCAAGTGTGACATGCAGGCAGGGAAGGCCTTGCTTACCTTGTGATAATCTAATAGAAAAATGTATTATGTAAGCCCACATTTGTTTTATAACATATACACAAAAAAATATATAATAATTGTAATCTAATGTTTTTTCTCAATGGTTCTGGTGTTTTTATGCTC
Source organism: Oncorhynchus nerka (assembly GCF_034236695.1). Taxonomy (NCBI): domain Eukaryota; kingdom Metazoa; phylum Chordata; class Actinopteri; order Salmoniformes; family Salmonidae; genus Oncorhynchus; species Oncorhynchus nerka. The sequence goes on from NC_088396.1 coordinate 21,809,173, forward strand.
AAAATCAAAAGATTTGCTAAAACTGCATCAAAACCGCCAGGGTATGCATGCCTTCCTTTCCACACATTGAAATTGATTGAAATTGTTGATGCGTGTGTGCGGCCGTTCAGTCACTGTTGATGGACAGGATCAGCATAGGCCTCGCTGCTTTGACTAGCTTCCTTCATTGCATTGAGCCAATTTCACATTTTGCGCATTCACATTTGGGCGTGTCTACATCATTTGGCGCTCACATCCCTTGAACTGAACAAAGCCAGCTAGCTAGCAAAAACAACCTGACAAATGGACACTATACTGCACCTCAGACTATTTTCCAAGAGGTTCACCCTGAAGGACAGATAAATGGACTTCATTTACAGGTTAAGGTAGGACTAAATGCATTTTCCTTGGCAATTTACGTTTTGGCTATTAGTTCAGTTCATTAATTCGACCATTTTAAAAAACAAACACACATAACACTTGAAAAAGCCATACATGCACATGAGAAAAATCATCAAGGATATCACACAATAAAGTCTGGGACTTAATTTCAATTGTGGTCCTCTTGAGACAAGATGGCTAGGAAAGATCGAACTAGGTTGAACACAGTACGGCAGTGAGATAATAAAACATAAAAACAAAGAAGAAGAAAATCTATCTCATCATCGCAGTTACATCGTAGGGTACATTCACATGGGCACAGAAGACATCACATTTTTAAAGCTGCCCAGAAGGAACGTCGAATGAACATGAGAATAGACAACTTCCCTTTGATACATTTGTTTTTATCAAGCTTCACCACCTGACCAAAAGTAAGTAGACATCTCGTTCCAAAATCATGGGCATTAATACGGAGTTGGTCCCCATTTTGTTGCTATAACAGTCTCCACGCTTCTGGGAAGGCCCTCCGCTAGATACTGGAACATTACTGCAGGGACTTGCTTCCATTTAGCCACAAGAGTGTTAGTGAGGTCGGGCACTGATGTTGGGCGATTAGGCCTGGCTCGCAGTCGGCATTCCAATTCATCCCAAAGGTGTTCGATGGGGTTGAGGTCAGGGCTCTGTGCAGGCCAGTCAAGTTCTTCCACACCAATCTCGACAAACCATTTCTGTGTGGACCTTGCTTTGTGCACAGGGGTATTGCCATGCTGAAACAGGAAAGGGCCTTTCCCAAACTGTTGCTACAAATTTGGAAGCACAGAATCCTCTAGAATGTCATTGTATGCTGTAGTGTTAAGATTTCCCTTCACAGGAACTAAGGGACCTAGCCCGAACCATGAAAACCAGCCCCAGACTGTTATTCCTTCTCCACCAAACTTTACAGTTGCATTCGGGCAGGTAGAGTTCTCCTGGCAATCGCCAAACCCAGATTTGTCTGTCGGACTGCCAGATGGTGAAGATTAATGAATCACTCCAGAGAATACAAATTGCAGGTCCACTGTTCCAGAGTCCAATGGCGGCATGCTTTATATTACTCCAGCCGACGTTTGGCATTACGCATGGTGATCTTAGGCTTGTGTGCAGGTGTTCGGCCATGGAAATCCATTTTATGAAGCTCCTGACGAAAAGTTATTGTGCTGACGTTGCTTCCAGAGGCAGTTTGGAACTCGGTACTGAGTGTTGCAACCAAGGTCAGACAATTTTTACACGCTTCAACACTTGGCCATTCCGTTATGTGAGCTTGTGTGGCCTACCACTTTGCAGCTGAGCCGTTGTTGCTCCTAGACCTTTCCACTTCACGATAACAGCACTTACAGTTGACCGGAGCAGCTCTAGCAGAACATACATTTGAAGAACTGACTTGTTGGAGAGGTAGCATTCTATGACGGTGCCATGTTGAAAGTCACTGAGCTCTTCAGTAAGGCCATTCTACTGTCTATGGAGATTGCATGGCTGCGTGCTTGGTTTTATGCACCTGTCAGCAGCGGGTGTGGTTGAAATTGCCCTATCCCCTAATTTGAAGGGGTGTCCACATACTTATATATAGTATATATAGTGTAGAATATCATTTTGATGAGGCACTTTTTTAATGTTTTGAACTGTATTTTTCAGTCATTTTGAATGTTGATATGGACATTTTGTTAGAACCTTATTAATTATATATGTGTGAAACAACATTTTAGACAATAATATTATCCATATTATTGTGTGTGTGTGTGTGTGTGTGTGTGTGTGTGTGTGTGTGTGTGTGTGTGTGTGTGTGTGTGTGTGTGTGTGTTGCAATTGCCGTGCTCGGTGCATTGGAAGAATTGTAAATCCATTGTGAAAAGCTATTGAGTTTGCGTTGCAAACTTTTCTGATGAAATGTGTCCAAATATTGGTCTTTAAGTGTCACCTATTGGTTGTAACTGTGGATGCTTAATCGGTTTATGGCTGATCTGAGTTGAGCAGTGTGTCATTTTGTTGGATGATATGAAATATGCCACCATCAGAGGCTATGGTTTGTGTATCTTGGCTATGTTGGTATTTACATTTGGTTAAAAAAATTGTACATTTCAGTTAATAGTCTATGTCACTCTGGTTGTTGGAGTTATCTGCTGTATGGGAAACTTGGGCTCCATCAAGGTTTATTTGTGAGTAAATCTGGCTTTGATTATAGCAAGTGCCTATCCAGCCACCGACCTGACAACACTTCACTGCTGTTTCAAGTGTTAGGTCTACTTACTGTAATATCTCAATTTGATCACTCTTTTGTTGCTGAGAATTGTTCTGCAAAGCAGGAAATTAAAACTTGTAGTGTATTTGAGTTTTTAAAAGGCTTCTAAAGTTTGTCTTTTTCACTTTGAAATTTAAGACACGATTTGCCTACAAAAATGTCCATTAGTTATAATTCACAAAATAATTCACATTATTTTCCTGCTGCAGCAAACTGGCTCAAATGAAGATCCTACATACTGTATGTATATGAATTGTCCTGAAGTTATTAGCTAGCTAGTCTCTCAGATGAGATCAAGGAAACAACCCACATTGTGTTAGTAGATTTACAGAGCTTGTGGTCAGCTGCTGTAGCACAGAGACAAGTCATGAAGAAGACATTTCATAGAGATATTTGAGCATACTACGCCCTCTGCTAAAAAGGTCATAACCTCTATGGCACAGGTGGCATTGTACTTTTCCCATACCAGGAAGGTCTCTGGTACAAGCCCCCTAGCCAACTATACCCAGCAGATCAATTGAGCAGGAGTTACCTGAAGCTGGGCTCTTGCATCTTGGGTCAAAGACACAGGCAGGGTCCAAAGAGGAGTACGGTGAAAGTACTAGCACTGACCGTAACCCTAATCCCAGAATGGTAAAGCAATGTATTTACAGCAGTAACCATAGCCCCAACCCTGGCTTCATGCTTAACCATAGCTTCATGTCCACATCCCGGTTCAACCCTAACCCTAATCTTGGTAAAACCCTAAGTCTGGACTTAATTTAAATCTTGGATCCTGCAAATAGGGCACCCCCTCGTTTGAATTTCTAATTGAATCCCTGACCATATCCCCTAAATTGTTACCATAGGCTAAACAGTTAGCCTTTCCACTGGTCTGTTGTGCCACAAACAATAAGAAAACCCTAGTGTTATTGGATGAAGTATTTAAATGTAATTAAGGCTTCCATAGAATATAGCTATTGTCTTTTAATAATGCGTGCTTCTCTCCATTTCACTGATTAAGTGGCTGCTGTAAAGGGTCCTATTCAATTAAAGAACTGTGTTTCGCTCTTCATAATGAATTATGTAATGATTATATCTTCTATACATGAGTGTGAGGAATGAGGCTCTCCCTCGATGGATGGTTAAGGTGTCTCTGCTGTCTCATTGCTTGTCATGGCACATTGTATGTGGGAAATTCCATTTTCATGCCTGGTGTTTGCTCACATAATTACAATGGAAACTCTCTTCTTGACATAGTGTTTATACTGTTATGCATGTTAAGCATTAATGAACACCAATTTGTTGCTTTATTATGTTTTGACGTGTACTATAGTTTAATGCCAGCCTAGAATGGGGATCTCCAACTACCCAGTGTGCAGGCTTTTGTTCCAACCCAACAACAACACACTTGATTCAGCTAATCACAGTCTTGATAAGCAGTTGATTAATAGAATCAAAAGAAATAGAGAGATTGAGAAAAGACAGGGTATAGTATGATCTCTGTTCTACCTCTCTGTCTATCATCCGCCTGCGGTATGAGACTTTTACACATCCCATAGCCCAGCATTCTATAGCTAGAGGACTCCTGATTTCTCCAGGACTGCTAAGCATAATTTGTTGTCTTTATTTGTTATGGACTAGTACTGTCTTTTTGCTAGCTAGGGCCATCTACTACAAGTGTTGCATGTCTTCCCAGTGGCCTATCTGGTGTGGGAACTGCTGACTGCTCATAATTTGCAGAGAGTTGTTTACATTTCAACCAGGATCAAGGGGCAGGGCAATATGTGACTTGTTTTGGTAATCAGTGGCTGTTTTGGAGGGGGAAGGGTTTCATCTCTTTTCTGGGTGTATATAACCAGCTTTTCAGGCTCCATCTCAGTGTGCCTTATTCTATAGCTAGAGAACTCCTGATGTCGCCATGATTGATAAGTATACATTTTTGTCTTTATCTGTTGTGGCCTACCTGGTGTGTGAACTGCTGACTGCTCATCATTCACAGATAGTTGTTGACACATCAACCAGGATCAGGGCAATTTGTGGCTTGTTTTTGGTAATCAGTGGCTTTATTAGAGGGGGAGTTGTTTCACCTCTCTTAGGCAATCAGCAACTAGTACAGCGAGGTGTGCTCTCCACCTCTGCTAGGCAGTTAGCAATTAGTGTTAGTACTTCAGTCTCCTCTGGATTCTCAGCGGCAGCTGACAAAACTAAGAATGTTGCCGAAACAAAGATGGTTCTGCCGAGTTGTTTGAGGAAGGAAAGAGAGGAAGGCTCCACACCACTCTCTCACTTGAGTATCTTACTTAGTTGTTTTCAGATGATCTCATTTTGCTCTTGTAGCTTTGGCAACTATGTGTGTGTTTCAATACCTGTTTGCACCTTTACCTGTAGGCTTTACAGACACTCCCCACCCCTTAGCTGCAAAAACTTCTAATTTAGTGTGCCCTGTACGCACAACCTATGTAGAATTCCTGGTCTCTGGCATCGTTTGCGACTGTCGATCTGCGGTCAAGAACGCGGAGTTCTTCTCAGCCTATTCTGCCCTTTAGTCCCTTGACTTTTTGGCCATGACAGACATTTATAACTCCAGAGAACACTGCTACCTCCAGCTGCTCGTTCTTCATCTGACTACATTTTCTCTCGTAGTCCGAGAACATCTGGTCCTCGCGGTTGTGGCACAGGTCTACTCATTTCTAAGTGGAGATTTTCGCTTTTCTCCCTCTATCACCTGTCCATCTCCTCATTTGAATTCCATGCTGGCACTGTCACTTGTCCACTCAAGCTTAACATTATTGTCATCTGTCACTCACCAGGTGCCCTTGGAGAGTTCCTCAATGAGCTTGACACCTTGATAAGCTAATTTCCTGACGATGGCTCACCGCTCTTCATACTTGGTGACTTCAACATCCCCACTTCTGCCTTTGATTCAATTCTTTCCAACTCTCTCTTTTCCCTCCTTGCCTCTTTTCACCTCACCCTTTCCCAGTTCCCTTCAGCTCACAAGAGTCAATACGCTTGACTTCATCTTTACTAGAGGCTGCAGCCAGCCTGGTTTTCGACCTTCCCAAGTTTTCTCATGTCACCCCGCTCCACTCCACTGGCTTCCAGTCTAAGCTCGCATCCACTACAAGACCATGGTGCTTACCTACGGAACAGCAAGAAGAACTTCCCCGCCCTACCTTCAGGCTAGCTATGATCAAGCACTACACCCCAACCCGAACACTCCGTTCTGCCACCTCAGGTCTCTTGGCCCTCCCACCTGTACAGGAGGGCAGCTCCCGCTCAGCCCTACCTCTTCAAACAGTGTCTGCTAAATGACTAAAATGTCAAATGTAGATGTAAATATCTTAACCAAACAAGGGTTAGATGAGACAGGCCGGAGATAGAGGCAGAAGGTGGTCTTTGTTAGCCTATTCCTACCTATGAAGTGTAACACAGAACATATCCTCTCCCCAGCACAGAAAGCCACTGATCTATCAGATCAAAACTAGGATCTTAATTAACCGATCCTTCCCTCCCAATTGAACCCCCCGCTGGGCCAGACAGTGGGCCGGCCCGTTCGCCATTCTGGCTCTGCCTCGCTCCAGTCGCTGTTTGAAGAGTGGAACATGAAAGCGACTGCAGCCCGTTCAGCGTGGGCCAGCACGGGGATCTTAATTAAAAAGCTTTGCATGTTATTTGCCATAATAAAGGGGAATTTGGAGTTTAGTTAAATCCAATTAGGGTTGGGCCGATGTCTCAGGAGATGAGAGAGTAATTGGTGTTTGAACACCCACTGCTTTGTTCCGTGCACCAGGAGATTGATCAAGGCAATAAGCAGACAATGCCGACTCAGAGAAGATGATGGGTCTCTGGCTGTGAACTTTAGTGTGGAGGCTCGAACATGACGGGACGACATTAGGAGACAATTAGCAGAAAGATGAAACATTGCCTCGGCTCGTTATCAAAGAAGTTGCAATGGCGCAGAAGGGCGGAGTCCCACTGAGATGCAGGTGTGTCACGAAGTGTGAAGATTGTCGAAGAGGATTTGAGGTATTTGATCATATCTGTGGATATCTCACTAAAATATCAACTCTGCTGGTTGACAACCGGGTACAGTAATTTGTGCTAGCGCAGTACCGCAGCAGAAGAAGATCTGAGGAAAATCATCCCAATGTCTACACATTTTTAAGTGCCTGGAAAGGCTCTCTGTTTGTATCCCTGTATTTGCTTCTAGTCGAGGAAGCCTTTATTGATCCCTCCCTTCCTGAATGTTCCCCGATTTGGTTTATGGTAGAATCAGGTGGTCTGCAGGAGAAAATGAATTATCTGTTGAAGTGAAGCTATTGATGATTGGGGGAGGTGGGTACCTTTTTAGTTTTGATTCTGATTCAGCATTATCTTCAACCATCACCATATATATATATATATATACACACACACACACACACACACGACCTCTCCCCTTTGACCTTGTCTGATGACCTATTGATCATGTCTGGACCTGCTTTGGATCCGATTACCAATAGTAGAGGGGAAATGGATGTGTTTGAATGGGATTATTGTAATGATATCGCTGTTATAATCCTGTTACCTGGCCGCGTCCCCAGTGCACTAAAGTCTATACGTTTCCATGGATGGGGAAAATAAAGGTTGATCTTTAGATTTATGTTACACAATACTGGAAGTATTTTCCAAGATGTTTGAGAGAATGCCATGGACGGTTCCCTCAACAAAATACGTTGAAAATACATTCCCTCTACCATAGTTGAGGCAGTCAGATCTTCAGCGAGCAAATAAAATTAAATAAAATGAAATTGTATTTGTCACAGGCACCGAATACAAGTGGTGCAGACTTTACCGTGAAATGCTTGCTTTCCAGCCCTTCTCAACAATGCAGTTTTAAAGATAAAAATAAAATAGTAACAAAAGAAAAGTAAAATAAACTATGTATATGAAGGCAGGGCAAAGTGGCTCGGTATCAGAATAGATCATTTAAAAAAAAGTCAAATAAAGAACAGAGCAGCAGCAAATAATGAGTGTGAACGTGTGTGTGTGTGTGTAATGTGTATGTACCGTGTGTGTGTGTTTGTTGTGTCGATCTGTGTGTGTGGGAGTGTTAATGTAGTGTATGTGAGTGTGTATATGGTTTGTATACAATGCTGTGAAAAAGTATTTGCCCCTTCTCTATTTTGCATATTTTTGATACTGGATGTTATCAGATCTTCATCCAAAACCTAATATTAGATACAGGGAACCTGAGTTTGCAAATAACAAAAAAAAGATATATACTTATTTTATTAACAAAGTTATGCAACACCCAATTCCCTTTGTGAAAATGTAATTGCCTCCTTACACTCAATAACTACCACCTTTTGCTACAATGACTGCAACCAAATGCTTCCTGCAGTTGTTGATCAGTCTCTCACATCACTGTGGAGGAATGTTGGCCCACTCTTCCATGCTGAAGTGCTTTAAATCATTTGTGGGTTTTCGAGCATGAACTGCTCGTTTCAAGTCCTGCCACAACATCTAAATTGGGATTAGGTCTGGACTTCGACTAGGCTATTCCAAAACTTCAAATTTGTTGCTTTTAACTGTTTTCATGTATAATTGATTGTGTTTTGGATCATTGTATTGCTGCATAACCCAGCTGCACTTCAGCTTCAGCTCACAGATGGATGGCCTGACATTCTCCTGTAGGATTCTCTGATACAGAGCAGAATTCATTATTCCTTCCATTAAGGCAAGTCATCCAGGTTCTGAGGCTGCAAAGTAGCCCCAAACTATCACACTACCACAACCATGCTTGACTGTTGGTATGAGGTGCTTGGTTTTTGCCAGGCATAATAGGACCCAAGTTGACTGAAGATTGCCAAAGAGCACCTGGAAGCACCTGGATGATCATCAAAATCAAATCAAATGTCTTTATAAAGCCCTTCTTACATCAGCTGATATCTCAAAGTGCTGTACAGAAACCCAGCCTAAAACCCCAAACGACAAGCAATGCAGGTGTAGAAGCACGGTGGGCAGGAAAATCTCCATAGAAAAGCTTAAACCTAGGAAGAAACCTAGAGAGGAACCAGGCTATGAAAGGTAGCCAGTCCTCTTCTGGCTGTGCCGGGTGGAGATAAAGACACTTCAAGACACTTGAAAGAGTGTTCTATGAACAGATGACTCAAAATAATATATTTTCGGATGACATTGGTCCAATTGTGCCTGGTTCCCTTTATCTAATACCAGGTTATGGTTGAAGATCTGATAACATTCAGTATCAAAAATAAGTGGAGAAAATTAGAAAGGGGGCAAATCCATTTTCACAGCACTGTATATAGTCTAGGGAGTGTGTGTAGGGTCAGTGAAAGATAAGACTCAGTGATATCAACACAGTAATCCCATTCAAACACATCCCTTTTCCCTCTACTATTGGTGATCGGACCCAAAGCTAGTCCAGACATGATCAATAGGTCATCAGAGGCCTGGGAAACCGATCTTACAGGTCGCAAACCTTCATGCACCACTCCGGCAGAGAAGAGTGAAACAACCATAACTCCAGCTCCTTGGCTGACTGACAACATCAAGACACAGCTGAGTCACAGAGATGCTGCTCGGCTAAAATGAGTGAAAACAAAAGCTGAAAACGCCTGGGAAGAGTATTGTTGTCTCAGAAACAACGTAACTGCTGAAGTAAGAAAGGAAAACTACTACTCAGCTGCTCTACACAAATCTAAGGTAGACAACTGTGCAAATTGGAAAATAATCAAATATTTCACTGATAAAGCTAAAAGAGCATGCCAAGCATGCCCTGGGACTAAACACCTCCCTCTACCACTGGATCCCGGACTTCTTGACGGGCCGCCCCCAGGTGGTAAGGGTAGGTAACAACACAACCGCCACGCTGATCCTTAACACAGGGGCCCCTCAGTGGTGCGTGCTCCGTCCCCTCCTGTACTCCCTGTTCCCTCATGACTGCATGGCCAGGCACGACTCCAAACCCATCATCAAGTTTTCTGATGACACAACAGTGGTAGGCCTGATCACCGACAACGACGAGACAGCCTATAGAGAGGAGGTCAGAGACCTGGCCATGTGGTGCCAGGACAACAACCACTCACTCAACGTGATCAAGACAAAGGAGATTATTGTGGACTACAGGAAAAGGAGGCCCGAGCACGCCTCCATTCTCATCGGCGGGGCTGTAGTGGAGCAGGTTGAGAGCTTCAAGTTCCTTGTTGTCCACATCACCAACAAACGAACATGGTCCAAGCACACCAAGACAGTCGTGAAGAGGGCACGACAAAACCTATTCCCCCTCAGGAGACTGAAAAGATTTGGCATGGGTCCTCCGATCCTAAAAAGGTTTAACAGCTGCACCATCGAGAGCATCTTGACAGGGTTGCATCACTGCCTAGTATGGAAACTGTTTGGCCTCCGACCGCAAGGCACGACAGAGGGTAGTGCGTACGGCCCAGTACATCACTGGGGCCAAGCTTCCTGCCATCCAGGACCTCTATACCAGGCGGTGTCAGAGGAAGGTCCTAAAAATTGTCAAAGACTCCAGCCACCCTTGGGCATTTTTCTTAAAACTGTATTGTTGGTTAAGGGCTTATAAGTAAGCATTTCTATGTAAGGTCTACTACACCTGTGGTATTCGGCGCATGTGACAAATATCATTTTATATGATTTTCATTTGAAGTACGGAGTATACAGTGGCAAGAAAAAGTATGTGAACCCTTTGGAATTTTTGAAAATGAAAGAGGAGACGCACACTCTAGGAGCTCCGATGCAAAAATGTAATTACCAACGTTTCGACAGCCAAGCTGTCTTCATCAGGGTATAATCACAAACACTGCGGGAACCCTTTGGAATTACCTGGATTTTTGCATAAATTGGTTCTAAAATGTGATCTGATCTTCATTTAAGTCACAACAATAGACAAACACAGTGTGCTTAAACTAATAACACACAAATTATTGTATTTTTCTTGTCTATATTGAATACATAATTTAAACATTCACAGTGTAGGTTTGAAAAAGTATGTGAACCCTTGGATTTAATAACTGGTACTAAACAAACTTCTGAAGATCGAGCAGCAAAAAGCCACAGGATCAGACGATATTCCTGCTTCTAAAGGACCCTGCCACATTGATAGTGGGTCCACAGACTCATATCCTCAATCTGTCAATCTCAAAAGGGGAGATCCCATGTAAATGGGAAACTGCTTGTATAACACCACTCTACAAGTCCAGTGTTAATTATATGTGCTGTCTCCAAATGTTGGAAAGGCTGGTGCACACACAGGTTGCTAACTACAGTATGTCTCACTAAAAGTGGTTTTCGGAAGATACACAGCACATCTACAGCAGTGCAAAGGGTTGTGGAGGACATCAAGTCGGCTTGTAATAGCCAGGAGGTCACAGCAGCACTCTTCTTGGGTCTGAAGAAAGCTTTTAACACTTTTCACCACCACACGCTCCTGAGGAAGCTTGAGAAACTTTGACAGCATTGCAATCAAGTAGTTTACATCATACTTACAGGGGAGGAGTCAGTACTCTAAACTGCATGCAGTCAGCCCAGGTACCTGTGGTGAATGGAGTACCACAAGGGAATGTGCTTGGATCCCTGCTGTTCTGCATTTACATATGAGCTTCCATCAGCACTGGATAAATTCCATATACATATATATGCAGATGACACAGTCCTGTACTACTCAGCTAATACCACCAGGGAGTGTGAGGAGTCAGTGTCAAATGACATCAAGAGGGCAGCAGCTTGGTTCACTGACAACAAGCTCTCCCTACGCCCTCAGAAGACCAAGGCAATGCTGTTTGGCAACCCACAAAAGCTTAGATACACAGGCAGAAATATCACAATAACAGACAAACAAAACACTTATGAATGCGAAACACCATAAAGAACCTTGGGATGAAGTTGGACCCACACCTACACTGAACACAGCATGGTCACAAGGAAACTACTGTCTGGACCTGGCGCTCTAAAAAGGGTAAGGGACTTTGTTTCCAAGAACATCATCCTGACAATTTACCACACCAGGATAACACCCAGTCTGTAACCCAACATCTTGACCACCATTGTCGCTGTTCCCAAAAGCTCCAAGGTAAACTGCCTAAATGACTATCACCCTGTTGCACACACATCTGTATGAAGTGCTTTGACACACATCAACACCATCATCCCAGACACCCTAGACCCGCTCCAATTCACATACCGCCCCAACAGATTCACAGAGGACGCAATCTCAATTGCACATCACACTGTTTTCTCCCACCTGGAGAAGAGGGGAAATAACTATCTGAGAATGCCGTTCATAGACTACAGCTCAGCGTTCCACACCATAGTCCCCTCCAAGCTCCTCACCAAGGTGGTGAAGTTAGGCAACAACACCTCTGCCACGCTGACCCTCATCATGTGGGCCCCCTTATGGGTGTGGGCTTAGTCCCATACTGTACTCACTGTTCACCCACAACTGCTTGGCCACCCACAACTCCAACACCATCATCAAGTTTGCTTTACGACATGGCAGTGGTAGGCCTTATCATTGACGGCGATGAGTCAGCCTACAGGGAGGAGGTCAAAGACTTAGCAGTGTGGTGCCAGGACAACAACCTCTCCCTCAATGTCAGTAAGACCAAGGAACTGATTGTGGACTATAGGAGAAAGAGGGGAGAGCACGCCGCAATCCATATTGGTGAGGCTCTTGTGGAGCAGGTCGAGAGTTTCAAGTTCCTTGGCATTCGCATCACTATGGAAATATGCATAGCCTGGAAATGAGATGGAGATTTGAAACAGTCTTAGCAGACATATATATACATCTGGCAGCCATCTGAGAGGACATGGAACTATGTCCTATGACATGCAATATGTGTTTAGTGTATATAGAAGTGTTGGACCTATGGCTTTTAGGAGAAGTAATGCGTCTGTCCTGTCTGTCTGTCTGTCTGTCCATATCTCTGTCTGTCTTTCTGCCCATATCTCTGTCTGTCTTTCTGCCCATATCTCTGTCTTTCTGTCCATATCTCTGTCTGTCTGTCTTTCTGCCCATATCTCTGTCTGTCTGTCTTTCTGCCCATATCTCTGTCTGTCTGTCTTTCTGCCCATATCTCTGTCTGTCTGTCTTTCTGCCCATATCTCTGTCTGTCTGTCTGTCTTTCTGCCCATATCTCTGTCTGTCTGTCTGTCTTTCTGCCCATATCTCTGTCTGTCTATCTGTCTTTCTGCCCATATCTCTGTCTGTCTGTCTGTCTTTCTGCCCATATGTCTGTCTGTCTGTCTGTCTTTCTGCCCATATCTCTGTCTGTCTGTCTGTCTTTCTGCCCATATCTCTGTCTGTCTGTCTGTCTTTCTGCCCATATCTCTGTCTGTCTGTCTGTCTGTCTTTCTGCCCATATCTCTGTCTGTCTGTCTGTCTGTCTTTCTGCCCATATCTCTGTCTGTCTGTCTTTCTGCCCATATCTCTGTCTGTCTGTCTGTCTGTCTTTCTGCCCATATCTCTGTCTGTCTGTCTTTCTGCCCATATCTCTGTCTGTCTGTCTGTCTTTCTGCCCATATCTCTGTCTGTCTGTCTGTCTGTCTTTCTGCCCATATCTCTGTCTGTCTTTCTGCCCATATCTCTGTCTGTCTGTCTGTCTGTCTTTCTGCCCATATCTCTGTCTGTCTGTCTTTCTGCCCATATCTCTGTCTGTCTGTCTGTCTTTCTGCCCATATGTCTGTCTGTCTGTCTGTCTTTCTGCCCATATCTCTGTCTGTCTTTCTGCCCATATCTCTGTCTGTCTGTCTGTCTTTCTGCCCATATCTCTGTCTGTCTTTCTGTCTTTCTGCCCATATCTCTGTCTGTCTGTCTGTCTGTCTGTCTTTCTGCCCATATCTCTGTCTGTCTGTCTGTCTTTCTGCCCATATCTCTGTCTGTCTTTCTGCCCATATCTCTGTCTTTCTGTCCATATCTCTGTCTTTCTGTCCATATCTCTGTCTTTCTGTCCATATCTCTGTCTGTCTGTCTTTCTGCCCATATCTCTGTCTGTCTGTCTTTCTGCCCATATCTCTGTCTGTCTGTCTTTCTGCCCATATCTCTGTCTGTCTGTCTGTCTGTCTTTCTGCCCATATCTCTGTCTGTCTGTCTGTCTGTCTTTCTGCCCATATCTCTGTCTGTCTGTCTGTCTGTCTTTCTGCCCATATCTCTGTCTGTCTGTCTGTCTGTCCATATCTCTGTCTGTCTGTCTTTCTGCCCATATCTCTGTCTGTCTGTCTTTCTGCCCATATCTCTGTCTGTCTGTCTGTCTGTCTTTCTGCCCATATCTCTGTCTGTCTGTCTGTCTGTCTTTCTGCCCATATCTCTGTCTGTCTGTCTGTCTGTCTTTCTGCCCATATCTCTGTCTGTCTGTCTGTCTGTCTTTCTGCCCATATCTCTGTCTGTCTGTCTGTCTGTCTTTCTGCCCATATCTCTGTCTGTCTGTCTGTCTGTCTTTCTGCCCATATCTCTGTCTGTCTGTCTGTCTGTCTTTCTGCCCATATCTCTGTCTGTCTGTCTGTCTGTCTTTCTGCCCATATCTCTGTCTGTCTGTCTGTCTGTCTTTCTGCCCATATCTCTGTCTGTCTGTCTGTCTGTCTTTCTGCCCATATCTCTGTCTGTCTGTCTGTCTGTCTTTCTGCCCATATCTCTGTCTGTCTGTCTGTCTGTCTTTCTGCCCATATCTCTGTCTGTCTGTCTGTCTGTCTTTCTGCCCATATCTCTGTCTGTCTGTCTTTCTGCCCATATCTCTGTCTGTCTGTCTTTCTGCCCATATCTCTGTCTGTCTGTCTTTCTGCCCATATCTCTGTCTGTCTGTCTTTCTGCCCATATCTCTGTCTGTCTGTCTTTTTCTGCCCATATCTCTGTCTGTCTGTCTGTCTGTCTTTCTGCCCATATCTCTGTCTGTCTGTCTGTCTGTCTTTCTGCCCATATCTCTGTCTGTCTGTCTGTCTTTCTGCCCATATCTCTGTCTGTCTGTCTGTCTGTCTTTCTGCCCATATCTCTGTCTGTCTGTCTGTCTGTCTTTCTGCCCATATCTCTGTCTGTCTGTCTGTCTGTCTTTCTGCCCATATCTCTGTCTGTCTGTCTGTCTGTCTTTCTGCCCATATCTCTGTCTGTCTGTCTGTCTGTCTTTCTGCCCATATCTCTGTCTGTCTGTCTGTCTGTCTTTCTGCCCATATCTCTGTCTGTCTGTCTGTCTTTCTGCCCATATCTCTGTCTGTCTGTCTGTCTGTCTTTCTGCCCATATCTCTGTCTGTCTGTCTGTCTGTCTTTCTGCCCATATCTCTGTCTGTCTGTCTGTCTGTCTTTCTGCCCATATCTCTGTCTGTCTGTCTGTCTGTCTTTCTGCCCATATCTCTGTCTGTCTGTCTGTCTGTCTTTCTGCCCATATCTCTGTCTGTCTGTCTGTCTGTCTTTCTGCCCATATCTCTGTCTGTCTGTCTGTCTGTCTTTCTGCCCATATCTCTGTCTGTCTGTCTGTCTGTCTTTCTGCCCATATCTCTGTCTGTCTGTCTGTCTGTCTTTCTGCCCATATCTCTGTCTGTCTGTCTGTCTGTCTTTCTGCCCATATCTCTGTCTGTCTGTCTGTCTGTCTTTCTGCCCATATCTCTGTCTGTCTGTCTGTCTGTCTTTCTGCCCATATCTCTGTCTGTCTGTCTGTCTTTCTGCCCATATCTCTGTCTGTCTGTCTGTCTTTCTGCCCATATCTCTGTCTGTCTGTCTGTCTTTCTGCCCATATCTCTGTCTGTCTGTCTGTCTGTCTGTCTGTCTGTCTGTCTTTCTGCCCATATCTCTGTCTGTCTTTCTGCCCATATCTCTTTCTGCCCATATCTCTGTCTGTCTTTCTGCCCATATCTCTGTCTGTCTGTCTGTCTGTCTGTCTTTCTGCCCATATCTCTGTCTGTCTTTCTGCCCATATCTCTGTCTGTCTTTCTGCCCATATCTCTGTCTGTCTGTCTGTCTTTCTGCCCATATCTCTGTCTGTGTTGATCTAACTATCCATGCCATATAAAATGGAGCAGAATGTTGTGTTGCAGTGTGGTCTGTTACAGCTAAGTTGGGAGCAGAACTGTCAGAGCTGCCTAATACTGTGATCCATCACCCACTACATCCTGTGTGTGTGTGTGTGCGCGCACATGTGTGCTTGCTTTGTGCATGCTCATGTAATTAAATCACTAGATCGATACCGCCTATGACTCCCTCTCAGGACTGTTACAACAAGCCACGTTCTTCCCCTCCCTTTCTCATTCTCTCCGTCTCCCTCTCTCCCTTCCTTTATGTCTCTCTGTCTGTAAATGTAAGGGCATGCTACGAATCAGAGCTCAAGCCTGGGGATAGATTGTTTCTCTGCAGCCCTTTTGACCGCTATTAACCTTCAGTTTGTGCTGTTGCCTCAGAGGAAGTGGGGCTGGTTGGGGATGGAAGACAGAGAGGGGGGATGCCACAAAAGCTGGTAAAACGCCACCCGGCAAATACCACATATGGGAAAGCCTTAAGGGTCAGGGGTCAGATGCTAGGGATCAAAGGTCAGTTTGCTGCCTTTAGGCCAAGGCCAAGGTGGCAGAGGTCAGCAAGGGTCAGTCACCTAGGTTTGAGGCTAATTCTGACCTTGGCCTTGGGATGATCAATAAGAGCAGAGTTGCTGTCCTCGTCTGCCTCACAGATCAATGATTCATTTACATCCCCTCTCTGGCCGTTGGGCTCTTATAGCTCTCTCCTTCATTGATTCCTTTCTTTCTTTTCTCCCCTTTCCTCTAATCACATTCTCTTCTACACATGGGACACCTTTAAGGAAAAACCACCCCTGGAGGTTTGTCTAGTTGCGATGAAAATACAGTAAATGTGCAACTAGTTGCTGCACCAACAGGTCTATGGACATGATGGAGATTGGATCTACAAAGCTATATGGAGTTGTTTTAAGGATTACCGAGGATCAAGGACAACCAAGGATAATTTTGCTATTTGATTTAGAATTTTAAGACTCCTTGAAGTATACAAACAATATTTGACAAAAATATTTGATTAAACATTTTATTTGGCTTGACTGCTATTAGCCCATACAAATACATTGAGTAACAGATTCACCACATGGAATAACAGATGGTCCACCCCCAAAAATATAAAGGAAGTTTGTTCTGAATTGTCTATCCCGTATCTGAGAGATACTAGAAAGGATTTTTTTTTAAATAATTTTTTAAATGTATTTAACACTGTCACTAAACAGTCTCCATGTATACAGTACTTCCATAATGTTTTTCAAATGGTACTGGGGGACCTTCAGACGGGTCTTGTGGGTGTCCTAGAGTCTCACCTTTTACATAGAGGGGTCATATTTGTGTATAGGCCAAACTATTCGAACGCTACAGACAGAAGTTGGCTGATCGGCTGTACCAACTTCAGACGAGTCCCAAGACACTTGTGGGGGTGTAGAGCAAAAAGGAACCATAGTGTTCATGAGAGTCTCATCTTTCCACAGAGGGGTCATAATAGTTTTGCAGGCCAAATCTCTCAGACGCTAAGGACGATTTTGTGAGGAGATTTTAGGGATGTCTCATGGTCTGACAAACTTCGCTCTAGCTCTTTCACCGCAGACGCAGAAGTGTTACATAGGCAGATGCGGTGGATTGAGATGCAAACAGATATCTCTAGTTTACAGTAACAGATTTTAATTCGTTTTTTAAAATGACTTTTATCTCTTATTCTTATCTGTATTTTTTTTTTTGAACTGCATTGTTGGTTAGGGGCTCGTAAGGAAGAATTTCACTGTTGTATTCGACGTATGTGACTAATACAATTTGATTTGATAAATGACTATCGCCCCCTAGCACTCACTTCTGTCAAATCAAATCAAATTGTATTTTTCACTTGTGCCAAATACAAGAAGCCCTTAACCAACCTTCCCAAGTTCTCTCACGTCACCCCGCTCCTCCGCTCTCTCCACTGGCTTCCAGTTGAAGCTCGCATCCGCTACAAGACCATGGTGCTTGCCTACGGAGCTGTGAGGGGAACGGCACCTCACTACCTCCAGGCTCTGATCAGGCCCTACACCCAAACAAGGGCACTGCGTTCATCCACCTCTGGCCTGCTCGCCTCCCTACCACTGAGGAAGTACAGTTCCCGCTCAGCCCAGTCAAAACTGTTCGCTGCTCTGGCCCCCCAATGGTGGAACAAACTCCCTCACGACGCCAGGACAGCGGAGTCAATCACCACCTTCCGGAGACACCTGAAACCCCACCTCTTTAAGGAATACCTAGGATAGGATAAAGTAATCCTTCTCCCCCCCCCCTTAAAAGACCTAGATGCACTATTGTAAAGTGGCTGTTCCACTGGATGTCATAAGGTGAAAGCACCAATTTGTAAGTCGCTCTGGATAAGAGCGTCTGCTAAATGACTTAAATGTAATGTAAATGATGTGGACACCAAGGAACTTGAAACTCTCGACCCGCTCCACTTCAGACCTTCGATGTTAATGGGGGCCTGTTCAGCCCTCCTTTAGTCCACAATCAGCTCCTTTGTCTTGCTCACATTGAGGGAGAGGTTGTTGTCCTGGCAGAACACTACCAGGTCTCTGACCTCCTCCCTATAGGCTGTCTCATCATTGTCGGTGATCAGGCCTATCACTGTTGTGTCATCAGCAAACTTAATGATTGTGTTGGAGTCATGCTTGGCCACGCAGTCGTGGGTGAACAGGGAATACAGGAGGGGACTGAGCACGCACCCCGTAGGGGCCTCAGTGTTGAGAGACTGCTGCCCTATATACATAGACTTGGAATCACTGGCCACTTTAATAATATAGCACGAGTCACTTTAATAATGTTTACATATTGCTTTATTCTTCTCATTGTAATGTGAGCCCAACTCACACTGCCAAACACTTAGATCCCCGGAACGCAGCCCACTTTCCAACTCACTCTCCAGATCCCAACCACCTGTTCACACACCTGCATGTCATCATCCCACACTATTTAGTTCAGTTCCTTGCACCCCATCATTGTGAGGTGTTGTTTGTTTTGAGACACTTATTCGGAGCTCTGTTTTCCCCCTCCTTCTCTCCTCCAGTGTATAATAGTTTTTGCCTGCCTCACTCACAATGCCCTTTGCCTATTCCCTGCCTGTACTATTGCCATTTTTGGACCTACCGTGTATGACCTTCTGCCTGCCCCTGGACCCAGCTACCTGCCTCCTCCTATGGTCCCTTTCATTAAACACCTGCTGCGTTCTGCGTTTGAAACCAGCTCTCTGTCTCCCTCGTGTTCATTCATGTGTATATACTGTATTTTAGTCAATGCTACTCCGACATTGCTCGATCTAGTATTTATATGTCTTAATTCCATTCTTTTAGATTTGTGTGCATCGTTGTGAATTGTTAGATACTACTGCACTGTTGGAGCTGCTGTAGGAACACAAGCACCCACAATAACATCTGCTAAATATGTGGATGTGACCAATAGAATTTGATTAGATTTTTTTAATGTATCTGTGACTAACAGATGCGTATCTGTATTCCCAGTCATGTGAAATCCATAGATTAGGTCCTAATGAATATACACAGCTCAAAAAAATAAAGGGAACACTAAAATAACACATCCTAGATCTGAATGAATGAAATATTCTTATTAAATACATTTTTCTTTACATAGTTGAATGTGCTGACAACAAAATTACACAAATTATCAATGGAAATCAAATGTATCAACCCATGGAGGTCTGGATTTGGAGTCACACTCAAAATTAAAGTGGAAAACCACACTACAGGCTGATCCAACTTTGATGTAATGTCCTTAAAACAAGTCAAAATGAGGCTCAGTAGTGTGTGTGGCCTCCACGTGCCTATATGACCTCCCTACAACACCTGGGCATGCTCCTGAGGAGTTGGCGGATGGTCTCCTGAGGGATCTCCTCCCAGACCTGGACTAAAGCATCTGCCAACTCCTGGACAGTCTGTGGTGCAACGTGGCGTTGGTGGATGGAGCGAGACATGATGTCCCAGATGTGTTCAATTGGATTCAGGTCTGGAGAACGGGCGGGCCAGTCCATAGCATCAATGCCTTCCTCTTGCAGGAACTGCTGACACACTCCAGCCACATGAGGTCTAGCATTGTCTTGCATTAGGAGGAACCCAGGGCCAACCGCACCAGCATATGGTCTCACAAGGGGTCTGAAGATCTCATCTCGGTACCTAATGGCAGTCAGGCTACCTCTGGCGAGAACATGGGCTGTGCGGCCCCCCAAAGAAATGCCACCCCACACCATGACGGACCCACCGCCAAACCGGTCATGCTGGAGGATGTTGCAGGCAGTAGAATGTTCTCCACGGCGTCTCCAGACTCTGTCACGTCTGTCACATGTGCTCAGTGTGATCTGTGAAGAGCACAGGGCGCCAGTGGCGAATTTGCCAATCTTGGTGTTCTCTGGCAAATGCCAAACGTCCTGCACGGTGTTGGGCTGTAAGCACAACCCCCACCTGTGGACGTCGGGCCCTCATACCACCCTCATGGAGTCTGTTTCTGACCGTTTGAGCAGACACATGCACATTTGTGGCCTACTGGAGGTCATTTTGCAGGGCTCTGGCAGTGCTCCACCTGCTCCTCCTTGCAAAAAGGCGGAGGTAGTGGTCCTGCTGCTGGGTTGTTGCCCTCCTACGGCCTCCTCCACGTCTCCTGATGTACTGGCCTGTCTCCTGGTAGCGCCTCCATGCTCTGAACACTACGCTGACAGACACAGCAAACCTTCTTGCCACAGCTCGCATTGATGTTCCATCCTGGATGAGCTGCACTACCTGAGCCACTTGTGTGGGTTGTAGACTCCGTCTCATGCTACCACTAGAGTGAAAGCACCGCCAGCATTCAAAAGTGACCAAAACATCAGCCAGGAAGCATAGGAACTGAGAATTGGTCTGTGGTCACCATTTGCAGAACCACTCCTTTATTGGGGGGGTCTTGCTAATTGCCTATAATTTCCAACTGTTGTCTATTCCATTTGCACAACAGCATGTGAAATTTATTGTCAATCAGTGTTGCTTCCTAAGTGGACAGTTTGATTTCACAGAAGTGTGATTGACTTGGAGTTACATTGTGTTGTTTAAGTGTTCCCTTTATTTTTTTGAGCAGTGTATTTCAATTGACTGATTTTATAATATGAACTGTAGCTCAGTAAAATCTTGGAAATTGTTGCGTTTATATTTTTGTTCAGTGTAGAAGCTTAAGTATTGTTGTCCATTAGTACTTCCGGCGCCGACAGAGATGGCCGCCTCGCTTCGCGTTCCTAGGAAACTATGCAGTTTTTTTTTTTACGTGTTATTTCTTACATTGGTACCCCAGGTCATCTTAGGTTTCATTACATACAGTCGAGAAGAACTACTGAACATAAGAGCAGCGTCAACTCACCATCAGTACGACCAAGAATATGACTTTCGCGAAGCGGATCCTGTGTTCTGCCTGTCACCCAGGACAACGGAATGGATCCCAGCCGGCGACCCTAAAAAACGACTTCGAAAAAGGGGAAAACGAAGCGGTCTTCTGGTCAGACTCCGGAGACGGACACATCGTGCACCACTCCCTAGCATTCTCCTCGCCAATGTCCAGTCTCTTGACAACAAGGTTGATGAAATCCGAGCAAGGGTAGCATTCCAGAGGGACATCAGAGACTGTAACGTTCTTTGCTTCACGGAAACGTGGCTCACTGGAGAGACGCTGTCGGAGACGGTGCAGCCAGCTGGTTTCTCCACGCATCGCGCCGACAGAAACAAACATCTTTCTGGTAAGAAGGGGGGCGGGGGCGTATACATTATGGTTAACGTGACGTGGTGTGGCCACAACAACATACAGGAACTCAAGTCCTTCTGTTCACCTGATTTAGAATTCCTCACAATCAAATGTAGACCGCATTATCTACCAAGGGAATTCTCTTCGATTATAATCACAGCCGTATATATTCCCCCCCAAGCAGACACATCGATGGCTCTGAACAAACTTTATTTGACTCTTTGCAAACTGGAATCCATATATCCGGAGGCTGCATTCATTGTAGCTGGGGATTTTAACAAGGCTAATCTGAAAACAAGACTCCCTAAATTTTATCAGCATATCGATTGCGCAACCAGGGCTGGAAAAACCTTGGATCATTGCTATTCCAACTTCCATATAAGGCCCTGCCCCGCCCTCCTTTAGGAAAAGCTGACCACGACTCCATTTTGTTGATCCCTGCCTACAGACAGAAACTAAAACAAGAAGCTCCCGCGCTGAGGTCTGTTCAACGCTGGTCCGACCAATCTGATTCCACACTCCAAGACTGCTTCCATCACGTGGACTGGGATATGTTCCGTATTGCGTCAGACGACAACATTGACGAATACGCTGATTCGGTGTGTGAGTTCATTAGAACGTGCGTTGAAGATGTCGTTCCCATAGCAACGATTAAAACATTCCCAAACCAGAAACCGTGGATTGATGGCAGCATTCGCGTGAAACTGAAAGCGCGAACCACTGCTTTTAATCAGGGCAAGGTGACTGGAAACATGACCGAATACAAACAGTGTAACTATTCCCTCCAACAAGGCAATCAAACAAGCTAAGCGTCAGTATAGAGACAAAGTAGAATCTCAATTCAACGGCTCAGACACGAGGTATGTGGCAGGGTCTACAGTCAATCACGGATTACAAAAAGAAAACCAGCACCTTCACGGACCAGGATGTCTTGCTCCCAGGCAGACTAAATAACTTTTTTGCCCGCTTTGAGGACAATACAGTGCCACTGACACTACCCGCAACTAAAACATGCGGACTCTCCTTCACTGCAGCCGACGTGAGGAAAACATTTAAACGTGTCAACCCTCGCAAGGCTGCAGGCCCAGACGGCATCCCCAGCCGCGCCCTCAGAGCATGCGCAGACCAGCTGGCTGGTGTGTTTACGAACATATTCAATCAATCTCTATCCCAGTCTGTTGTTCCCACATGCTTCAAGAGGGCCACCATTGATCCTGTTCCCAAGAAAGCTAAGGTAACTGAGCTAAACGACTGCCCCGTAGCACTCACTTCCGTCATCATGAAGTGATTTGAGAGACTAGTCAAGGACCATATCACCTCCACCCTACCTGACACCCTAGACCCACTCCAATTTGCTTACCGCCCAAATAGGTCCACAGACGATGCAATCTCAACCACACTGCACACTGCCCTAACCCATCTGGACAAGAGGAATACCTATGTGAGAATGCTGTTCATCGACTACAGCTCGGCATTTAACACCATAGTGCCCTCCAAGCTCGTCATCAAGCTCGAGACCCTGGGTCTCGACCCCGCCCTGTGCAACTGGGTACTGGACTTCCTGACGGGCCGCCCCCAGGTGGTGAGGGTAGGCAACAACATCTCCACCCCGCTGATCCTCAACACTGGGGCCCCACAAGGGTGCGTTCTGAGCCCTCTCCTGTACTCCCTGTTCACCCACGACTGCGTGGCCACGCACGCCTCCAACTCAATCATCAAGTTTGCGGACGACACAACAGTGGTAGGCTTGATTACCAACAACGACGAGACGGCCTACAGGGAGGAGGTGAGGGCCCTCGGAGTGTGGTGTCAGGAAAATAACCTCACACTCAACGTCAACAAAACTAAGGAGATGATTGTGGACTTCAGGAAACAGCAGAGGGAACACCCCCCTATCCACATCGATGGAACAGTAGTGGAGAGGGTAGTAAGTTTTAAGTTCCTCGGCGTACACATCACAGACAAACTGAATTGGTCCACCCACACAGACAGCATCGTGAAGAAGGCGCAGCAGCGCCTCTTCAACCTCAGGAGGCTGAAGAAATTTGGCTTGTCACCAAAAGCACTCACAAACTTCTACAGATGCACAATCGAGAGCATCCTGTCGGGCTGTATCACCGCCTGGTACGGCAACTGCTCCGCCCACAACCGTAAGGCTCTCCAGAGGGTAGTGAGGTCTGCACAACGCATCACCGGGGGCAAACTACCTGCCCTCCAGGACACCTACACCACCCGATGTCACAGGAAGGCCATAAAGATCATCAAGGACAACAACCACCCGAGCCACTGCCTGTTCACCCCGCTATCATCCAGAAGGCGAGGTCAGTACAGGTGCATCAAAGCTGGGACCGAGAGACTGAAACAGCTTCTATCTCAAGGCCATCAGACTGTTAAACAGCCACCACTAACATTGAGTGGCTGCTGCCAACACACTGACTCAACTCCAGTCATTTTAATAATGGGAATTGATGGGAAATTATGTAAAATATATCACTAGCCACATTAAACAATGCTACCTAATATAATGTTTACATACCCTACATTATTCATCTCATATGTATACGTATATACTGTACTCTATATCATCTACTGCATCCTTGTGTAATACATGTATCACTAGCCACTTTAACTATGCCACTTTGTTTACATACTCATCTCATATGTATATACTGCACTCAATACCATCTACTGTATCTTACCTATGCCGCTCTGTACCATCACTCATTCATATATCTTTATGTACATATTCTTTATCCCCTTACACTTGTGTCTATAAGGTAGTAGTTTTGGAATTGTTAGCTAGATTACTTGTTGGTTATTACTGCATTGTCGGAACTAGAAGCACAAGCATTTCGCTACACTCGCACTAACGTCTGCTAACCATGTGTATGTGACAAATAAAATTTGATTTGATTTAGTTCACTCCAATTAGGGCAGGGTTAGGGGGAAATAATAAAGGAAGCTATATTAAAAAATAAGAAAAATAAATGGGGGATTGGAAATTATGTAAACAATTACATTGATAGATTGTGGGTTTTATCTGCAATATGAAATATTAAATCTGATCTACCCCCACCCCCCAACATTCTTTGTAGAGTTATCTTCAACAATCATTACCTGGCCTGCATCCCAGTGCTAGCTGTGCCACTAGAGATTCTGGATTTGAGTCCAGGCTCTGTCGCAGCCAGGTGACCCATGGGGAGGTTTGGCTTGGTTGCGGCTTGGCTTGGTTGGGTTGTGTTTCGGAGGACGCACGGCTCTTGACCTTCTCTTCTCCCGAGTCCGTACGAGAGTTGCAGCGATGAGACAAGACTGTAACTACCAATTGGATACCACGAACTTGGGGAGAAAAAGGAGTCAAAGTAAAAAAACATTATTTTAAATATTCATTACCTATAACACATCTCTGCACTTGGGAAAAGAGTGCCATCTGCACTGCTATTTTAGTTACAAGTTATTTCAGCAATTTGAGGGTTCTCTGTATAGTTGTCTGGGCATATTATGGGGCATATTATTCTGTTACTCCTGAATCACTATGATAAATATAAAAACATTTCTTGAGTGTATTTTATAACAACTCAGATCTACTGACACAGGTATGGTGGTGTAACAGGCAGATCGGTGAACCAAGAGATTCCTATTTCAAATCCCAGGTTAGGACATGTTGAATAATTATAATTACTACATACATAACCATTTGGGATGTATGTCAAATATTTGTGTTAAAAGCACTGTGTGTAGCATAACGACTCATTTTTTGTTTTGCACAGAAACATCTGTGAAATCACATCTGAAAATTAGAATCGACATGTGAAAGGTTATGTGATCACGTGAAAATCCACATGTGAAAGGTTATGTGATCACGTGAAAATCCACATGAAACTTCATGTGAAATATCATCAGATGTGATGTGTTCCAAAAACACATGGTTTCACTTGATTTCGCTTGTGGAAATGTCACATGTGAAATCATGTGTTTTTCCATGTGAAATCTTGTGTATTTTCCATGCATTTACTGTCCCCCCTTAACCGTTAGTCCTCAAACTCAGGGTATTACTTTTTCTCTCAGTATTTATCAGAATGCGTCTTCACTTTTTCCCATGTCTCGTTGCTCTCTTTAGATGCAATAATCACATCAATTTGTATGTATTCCTCACATCCCTTACACATCCCTTCTTACATTATGACAATACTCCCATAATATTTCTCTCCTCTGATATTTCTCTCTCCATTTCCCTCCTTCATTCTCTCACCTTCATGCTACTAGGGTCACTGCTATCTTGCTGTGTTTTCACATCCCACGCTTTCCTCTTCAGTCCCAGATCCACTCTGTAACATCAGGAGCTTCTCTGCGACCAGGGACATTACAACAGATTGGAGCAGTATTGTTTGGACAGTGTTTCTTATTAAAAGGCCTCTCCTTTATATTCACACGGGTGCGTTCTCCGTCCCATAGCAGCGAGAGGCAATTATCCACATGACTAGTCTTAGAGCCAGAGGAACAGGCTCAGTCTTTATCACAGAGCAATGGGAGTCCAGCAGAGCTCTCTGTATTTCTGTAGCCATCTGCATTTCCATTAAAAGCAGACCAATACGCTTTCTTTCATTGTACTCAAATGCAGTGAGGAAGGTTCATGGTGAAAAGAAAGACACGTGAATCTTCAATTGGGATTAGTTGGATAAGTGGCAAATGTTGGAGTTGCTGTCATATGCAGATCCAAGAAAGCATTGTCACAGGAAAACACATTACAGTAAACTTCTTACACCTATAGAGCAGTTTCCCAAACTCGGTCCTGGGGCCCCCCTGAGTGCACGTTTTGGTTATTGCCCTTGCGCTACACAGCTGATTCAAATAGTCAAAGTTTGATGAGTTGGTTATTTGAATCAGCTGTGTAGTGCTAGAGTTTTAAAACATGTTGGGAAACCCTACTATAGATGGAATGTTGCTAACCCAATGCAGAGCAATTGCGGTGTGATCGCTCTGTATTGCTCCGCTATCTAGGGACAGATTGAATATAGTCAATATAACAGGTCTAATAGACATAGTGTCAACAAGCTAACAGGCCAATAAGGCTTTGTCTGGAGGAGACAGGGGACAGCTGATTAGAGGAAGGCTAGCTGTTAATGGTGCCTAATTGATTGATGCATCTTTCCACCTCTCTCTCTCTCTCTCTCTCTTTCTACAACTCTCTCTCCCCATTTTCTCTCCCTACTCCTCTATTACAGCCCTCTCTATTTACATGACATCACAAAGCACCCTTATCAAAACAGAGAAAGAAGCCCTACTCCAAGTCCTTCTCTTAGCTGTTGAACAGCATCGCACTTAAATAAACAACACACTTTGTATCCAACTTTCTCTGCACAGTATGGGACATCCTAGACTGCCACATACTTGTACTGGTTGCAGACAGTGTCCCCTCAACCCACTATCACAAACTATTGTGAAATTGACTCAAATTGCTCATTCAAAATTGGTGAAATAGACAGAAATTACTTATGCGAAAAATGATAGGAGGAAGGTTGGTCAGGGAGGATGTGTGGGCGTGTAACGCGAAGGTCCAATCACATGATGGACAACTTTTTCATGATAGCTAATTAGCAACTTTGCAACTACTACTATTTTTAACTACTTAGCGAGCATGTTACCTAACCCTAACCTCTAATCATAGCCTAGCTAATGTTAGCCAGCTATCTAACCTAGCTAACTTTAGCCACAACAAATTGGAATTCTTTATGAAGAAAAGTGTGTAATGGACACGAATGCGTTATGAATCAAATAATTTGGTGGACACGAAAATCATGGACTGGACACATGCATGATGAAGAAAATGTGTCGTAATTGGTGTATATCTGGTGATAACCTGTGAAAGTGTGTTAGTCTCCTTCCTCCCAGGTTTGGCTTTGATAAAGTGCAGTGAAAACTCCCGAGTCTTTCGTCACTGAGCTCTTCAGTTGTAACCCCACCACTGGCTCAACGTCAGACAGCCCAGCAGAGCGCTCAGATGAAGGGTTAAAGGAGGAAGTGATTGAACCCCCTGTCTACATTCCTAGTGGGGAGTACATATAGATTGGCATTCATGTACTATTTTGAGTCAGTGCTGTCTTTGTGTTTGATCACGTCTTAATGAAGAGAGAAACTGACTAGAGTTTTTTTTTCCTTTATCTTTATGTACATGGAGGATGACTCTGAAACGCTGTTGGATAAAACGGATGGATTAACTTTTGACGACTGTGTAGAGTCCCAAATAGTGTTGTTTTGGGACGATGTACTGTTACAAAGCACTTGACATCATTGGAGGATTTAATGAGCGTTCACTTCAAAAAGCAAAGTTTGTCAGACGTTATTGAACGAGGATGGTCTAGTGTTGAGAGTCCACATCTGTTGTGTAGCTCCAGCAATATTCCTCATTAATAAATCAAATTAGACGGTTCATATCGTTCTCATTTATCATTTTATCCAGTGCTTATCTTTTATCATTGATTTGAGGTTCAGGCATATTAATAGCAGTAATAGACCAGTAATAAATGACTGGCTCTGATAAACTGGTCTAAATGATAATGATACTGCATATATTGATTGGGGATGACATAACCATACAGTGCTGTACCCGTCATGGGGGGGCTGTTTTTAAGTCATTCCCTAAGTAACTACATGTGCCCTCCCCCTCTCACTCTAGCATACGAGCCATAGCTGATTCACCATTTAAGTCATTACCAGAGTTAATGCACAGACACAGAACAGAGTGCAATAATTGATTCTTAAAAGGTTCATATAAGTTGTTGCTTAACATGAAACCACTGATCTAGGATTTTGTTACCCCCAATCCAAGACCTAGCCATCAGTGGAACAAATATCTGACCCTATATCGTGATTAGGGGCAACTTTTGAAAAATAACATCATTTAGATGTTTTGAGCTAAATCTTACCTTTACACTTTTAAAATGGTCCCAAATGATTCAAATGTTTCATATTTTTACATCTAATACCCCAAATACTCTCTGTATTCAGGTCTCAACATCGTTGGGTAGGGACCAATTACAATCATCACACAGTCAGGCAATTACTGTATCACCAGTAATGCAATTGTGAATTTGATTCATTTCTTTCTTATGAATTACATTACGCATCTAATTATTTCAGCTCAAATGACAGAGGCAAACTCCGAGCCAGTATCGCTGGCCAAGAGAGAGATATCTACATTGAAAAACCTCTTCCTTGTATTTCCATAACTTTATTCATGGTGTCTTTTGTATTTTCTAATATCCACAACCTCTCATTCCAATTAGCAGATCTTAACTGTTAATGCACATTACAAAACATATACCCCCCCCACACTTCCATACACACAACACACACACACACACACACACACCAAACTTCATCAATTCAGTTCTCTTTCATACAGCCCATTCTTTAGAGATCCAATGGGTTCTTACATGTAGCTTTCAAGTGGATGTAGCTATGACCAGGTTGTTGCTGCGCGTCCTTTTGATTGCAAGACGTTTGTGATTCAGGCTGCGGCCCTGTTGTTTCAAAAGCAGCTCATAGCCCTACATTAATTAGCCTCCTATTAGGTCTGGCGTCGCATGAATCGCCTGCTCTCTCCCTCTATTCTCTAGCTTGTTGCTCACATAAAAGACTGTTTGAAGATAACATTCATGGGAGGACGGGGACGGGGAGGGGCACTCAGAGCTCATTTCAATCTAACCCGCACCGCAGTGTCTATATAGTATGCTATTCTTCCCATGGTCAAGTCAAATCAAAGGTTTTGGGTATTGAGAAAACCTACCAGTATTCATAGGTGGACTCCCTTAAACAGAGAAATGCTTCCAGTATTCATCAAAATGACACGTTTGTGTGGGGGCAGTAGAATGCATCATCTAAAGGAGGTTTCAGGAGTCTGCCAGATGCAGGTGACAAACACTTCCCTACATGACGATGCAGAGTTTTGAATGCATGAAAAAATGATGAGATCGATTGATTTGAATGAGATCTACTGTCTTTGGATTTTATAATGGTTTTATATGCAAAATACTTATTGCTTATTCCGTTCTTGTGGTCATTCAACATTTTATTAAATTTTTGCTTTATAAGAATCACTGAACCATGAGTTCTAGTGCAATGGAGGGACAACGGCTGATGCACCAAGTTTTCTGTATTTGAATAGCAAATTCAATCACAATGCAGGTTAACCTTCAAGCTACAGTGTGCATTGATTCACTGTTAAATATGCATTCAGAAGATGTATTATCTAGCAGGGGCTGGACAAACGGTACCATCTACATTTTCATCCTCTTCCCCCTCTTTTTTCCCCTCTCTTGTCAACGCTGTGATCTAAAATCAGAACTATCCATCACTGTGGCATGTAAAACAAAAATAAATGAAAGTCGGTGAGAAAATATATTCCTGGGGAATAAAATGAGAATAAAATGCTGTTGAAGCGTTTAGTGAAGGTTTAGAAAAGGAGAAGACAATTGGTAATGCATGCAGCTTCAAACTTTTACTACTTTAAATGACTGTTTTTAGAGTAGTTATTATTTTTGAAAACATTTTTTTTTATTACGTAGTTGATGTTAGCCACACAATGCATTTGAACTTAGCTTGTGTAGCTATAACTTAACAAAGGAAAAGATTGAAACATAATCATTATTTACAGACCAATACTACAGTTGATGTACTGTAGATAAGTCGTTTAAAACTGAAAATGGTATTAAATTCATATATGTGTAAAACATGTTAAACGTGTCAAACTAATCTAATACACTCGGTTCTCTAAGGGCAAATATTGCTAATGAAAATTTTAAATAAGAATGTATAACAAGTGTATCTAAAAATGGATCATGATGCTAATACCTCGAATATCACATTTGAAATAAGTCCTGCACATAGATTTTTTTGTGTTTATATCTGGTTTACATGTTTTTACAGGTTTTAACATTATGGCACTGATCGATAAAATATGCAGAAATGTCAATCCATTTTTCAAAGAATTGATTATATGAATAAATGCAATCATATAGATTCAATTCCTGTTACTTTCTGCTCTGTACGAGCACTTGTGTATGTGTGTAGATATCTGCACAAAACTGACAGAGACAGATCAGGGGCCAGGAAAAAGGAAAAGAGAGAGATCCACTCTAATGGAACGGCCCATAAGACTGCGTCTGTAATGGCACCCTATACCCAGGGTAATGGCACCCTATACCCAGGGTAATGGCACCCTATACCCAGGGTAATGGAACCCTATACCCGGCCTCTGTAGTGCACTTCTGTTGACCAGAGCCCTATGGGATGCATCCTATGTGTGCCAGGAGTGCCAGGAGGGCATAGCGTTTCTTCCTCACACTAAACTCCCTGCTGCTCTACCCATGATGCCTTATGCTCATGTCAGGGCCCGTTCAGAACCCAGTTGCCAAGGGCAACCCATGCACATTTCTCCCTCTCCCTTTCTCTCCTCACACTGAGCAGATGCCCGTCCCAGAGGCGCAGATGTCACCATGCCAACAAGCAGGTGTCCAACATTCCAATGGGCAGGTGTTGCCATGTCAACAGGCGCCAAGTGTGTGATTAGAGGAAAAAATAGGGTTGTGGTGGTGCAGGGATAAAGGTGTATGGAGCAGGGGGGCACACAAATACACACAGCCAGATGTATTCACACATTCTATTCAGCTGGACACAATCATAAAAGCATATGCCCTCTCTGATAGAGACGACAACACATGCACAAATATACACACACTCTTCAACAAGACACACCTGTGTCACACACACATGGCTGTACATATCACACACACTTGGTACTGACCATATCATCTGTCAGAATCTGAATCTGAGCGACCTAGAGGGGAAGATAAATAATAAGTCAATCAACCCCATAGTTAGATCTCCATCTTTTGGTGTCTGTCTTGATCTGCTGTCCTCTTTGAGTCCCAGCAGAGAGGACAGATAATCTACGTTGCCACCTTGTGGCTTAGAATGTTCCTAGAAAAATAAATAGAATTCACATACCACTGTTAATCGGTTATCACTAATGTAGCGATGAGACTAGGCCTATGTTATTGGTGCACAATGTGATGACAATCCCCCCACACCAGGGTTTCCCACACTCGGTCGTAAGTTTACTGTAATGTGGGGGAAACATTATAAGGCTAATCTTCATATATTCTCTTATTTCTCCAGTTAGATACTAGGGGGGATGAGGGGATGATTTTGTATGCTAATATGAACCACACATTCACATGTCACCAGTGCACAGCTGCCTGGTGGCTGTGAGGAAATTGACTCGGTTATTATTCATTTCATTCAGTTTGTAAATTAAATATTCTTTACCCTGAGAGAAACGAATCAAATGAACCAAGACGGCGACCGGGACCTTCTAACAGGACCTGACAGATCTTTTAAATAATGTAAATAATGTAAAATGTTTATTTATCAATGCTAACATTCACAAAAAAAACTTAACACATGCATCCCCGCTGGCTGCTGACCTGCTTTCTAAGCTGCATGGCCTCCCAGTTTGGCTTCTCTGGATAGAAGTTCTCTGTAAAAGTTTAGGAAAATGGCAAAAGACATATTGTTAGTGTTTGGCGTGGCTACTGAATTATTTTCCATTCTTAGAATCAGGTAGAAAGGGTGCTCTTTGGAAACAATTGTCCTTTTGCAATACATTGAAAGGGTTGTTACAGTAGACGTGAGAGGGTGTAGACGTGAGAGGGTTGTTACGGTAGACGTGAGAGGGTTGTTACGGTAGACGTGAGAGGGTTGTTACGGTAGGCGTGAGAGGGTTGTTACGGTAGACGTGAGAGGGTTGTTACGGTAGACGTGAGAGGGTTGTTACGGTAGACGTGAGAGGGTTGAGAGAGGGTTGTTACGGTAGACGTGAGAGGGTTGGTTACGGGTTGTTACGGTAGAGAGAGGGTTGTTACGGTAGACGTGAGAGGGTTGTTACGGTAGACGTGAGAGGGTTGTTACGGTAGACGTGAGAGGGTTGTTACGGTAGACGTGAGAGGGTTGTTACGGTAGGCGTGAGAGGGTTGTTACGTGAGAGGGTTGTTACGGTAGACGTGAGAGGGTTGTTACGGTAGACGTGAGAGGGTTGTTACGGTAGAGGGTTGTTACGGTAGACGTGAGAGGGTTGTTACGGTAGACGTGAGAGGGTTGTTACGGTAGACGTGAGAGGGTTGTTACGGTAGACGTGAGAGGGTTGTTACGGTAGACGTGAGAGGGTTGTTACGGTAGACGTGAGAGGGTTGTTACGGTAGACGTGAGAGGGTTGTTACGGTAGACGTGAGAGGGTTGTTACGGTAGACGTGGGTTGTTACGGTGGCGTGAGAGGGAGGGTTGTTACGGTAGGCGTGAGAGGGTTGTTAGAGGGTTGTTACGGTAGACGTGAGAGGGTTGTTACGGTAGACGTGAGAGGGTTGTTACGGTAGACGTGAGAGGGTTGTTACGGTAGACGTGAGAGGGTTGTTTGCGGTAGACGTGAGAGGGTTGTTACGGTAGACGGAGGGTTGTTACGGTAGAGGGTTGTTACGGAGAGAGGGTTACGTTGAGAGGTTGTTACGGTAGACGTGAGGGTTGTTACGGTAGACGTAGACGTGAGAGGGTTGTTACGGTGAGAGGGTTGTTACGGTAGACGTGTAGACGTGAGGGGTTGTCACGGTAGACGTGAGAGGGTTGTCACGAGAGGGGTTGTTACGGTAGGCGTGAGAGGGTTGTTACGGTAGGCGTGAGAGGGTTGTTACGGTAGACGTGAGAGGGTTGTTACGGTAGACGTGAGAGGGTTGTCACGGTAGGCGTGAGAGGGTTGTTACGGTAGACTTGAGATAGTGGATATACTGTACAGCAGGTTGTGGAAATCTGTTGCACCCCTTCTGCTCTTTCTAAGGACTAAGCATACCTCAAATAAACTCCTCTTTTGAAGCTTCCTAGAAGGAAAGACCCCTTATTTAATTCCAGAGGGTGAATCTCAAAAACAAGTGAAAGATGTGTGAATTCACTAGAGATGGCACATCTTGTGACTTGCGAAAAGTCTTAAGCCTAAACTAAACATCTATCCAAATGTATGAATTAATAAATTAATATATGAACACATTCATTTATGATCTGCAGTTCTGCAGTTATGAGTTACATTATGCATTGACCCCCCTAACATCCCAGCTCAGGATATCATTATACTTCAATTAATACTAAGTCTGGCTTTACCATTGCAAACCAGTAGACAGATCTTTTCCATAAAATATATTACTTTCAAGAAATGTCAATCCCACTCAGGGTCACGGGTAGTATTTGCAAGTCGATCCCTGTATAAAAACACTTCCGCTCCGAGGATGAGATACCACTTGTAGTCTTTTGAGAGTCTTGTTGATGGTCCTCCGTGGTTTTAAGGACGCTCAGAAAAGACAATGCAGGATTGAAATTAATCGTACTGGGAATAACACTTGAATGGGTGGATTGTCTACCACCCCAGGTACTGTCTCAGTGAAGCCAACAAGGAAAGATCAACAACAGATATTTACAAGGACCTTCACCTCATCAGGTCTGTCTGTCTGTCTCTCATATTGCATTGAAATCTATTGCTGAAGGGGCTCAGGATTTTTTCATGTGGGAGTTAATTGATTTGGTTTGGTTTGGTTTTCTCAGTTCATCTGGATGCCCAGGTAAACCTGTAGTCTGTCCCTGTTCTTTCCACGTCTGCTTCCAATGTCTTTCCTCCACACTCTCCCACAACTTCTTATAACAGTTGGAATGTGAGGGGAAGACAAAAAATAACCTTGTTCATAGGGATTTATTCAAGCGATGTTAATAGCAGATTCACCAGTGGGTCAGTTCTGTTCAACCGTCCTGTATATTACTGACACCCCCATTGAAAAGCCTGGATGTGTTATCCTAACTTCCGAGAGATGTCACCTAGATTAGCCAAACTGCGTGACTTTTATGCCTGTACTGGTGTAGTTCAAGCGTTAGTAATATGCCTGTTTTGTTTTGTTTAATTCCGATACATAATACAACATGATTTTCATAAATGTTACTCTAATTAGGTTAGGGTCGCATATTAAATAACTCTTATGAATACACATGAAGAACAAAACAAAGAGAAATGTTAATCATTTGAATAATCACATTAGAATTGTATATTTCTGTAATAAAATATTTGTCTGTGTATATTTTTTTAATCCAATTCCACAAGCTGACATAGCTACAGAGAAAGAGATATGACAGTGCCTTCTTGTAAGATGGCATTAATAAACATGTATAGCCTTAATTGTCACAAGAATTATGGTTCAGTGACTTGAACACGTAGAAGACAAACTTTCTCAAAAGATGGAGAAATGAGAAATTACTTAGTTTGGGACTAACTACAAAAAGAAGACCTCAGACAGGGAGGGAATTATATCATATTCTCACATTTTCCCTACTGTATAATGTATCTATAGTAGTAAAAGTCATTTAAATCCTTGAGAGAAAAAAATATTGGTTTATTTTTTTTCAGCAGTTGAAAAGGTAAACACTATTTCACTTTTTTTTTGGGGGGGGGTGTTTGTGGTGGTAATGTCAGCCACAGTATACGTCAATTCAAACACCAAATTATCAATAAAATTTACAAACTGCACCTTTCAGCTTTGGTGCGATAAAGCCTGTACCCCTGAACTCCATCCCAACAACACTGAATAGAAAAGTGATATTTCAGCCATATTTGAATATTCATCAGCAGTCCACTGGCTGAATGTGGTTCCAAGGCATGAATAACTACTGGAGGGGAAACCAGGCCCATATAAGGAGCAGCATGACTGCATAACGTTCCCCATGCCCAAATAAGGAGTTATATTTAAACAGTGAATTCTGGACTCTTCCATAGCTGCTGTACTCATTATAAATGTTAATAAGGCCATGTATTTACTGATAAAAATAAAAGAGAATTAACAGAATATTCTACAAATATTTGCTGACAACCATTGCCATTTCTATAGTTATTACAAGATAGAGTGTTGTAATGGAAAAAGCATATTTACATTTACATTTAAGTCATTTAGCAGACGCTCTTATCCAGAGCGACTTACAAATTGGTGCGTTCACCTTAAGACATCCAGTGGAACAGCCACTTTACAATAGTGCATCTAAATCTTTCAAGATGAGAAGGATTACTTTATCCTATCCTAGGTATTCCTGAAAGAGGTGGGGTTTCAGGTGTCTCCGGAATATTTGTTGATGAAAAACCAAACACACTTTGCTTGTGTTGAAATAGTATGATGAAACTGTAATTGAATGCATAATGGAATATTGGTGGGATTAAAGGGGATATGTGCAGTATGTACAGTATGTAAAAATGTATGAATAACTAAATCGAAGACCGTCCTGCCTCATTAGAGAGCAAACTATGAGAGGATGATTGGCTTTTGTGAAATAGACTCTACCAGAGACAAAGAACATCAAACATATCCTAAAATACACATATTTTGTTTTATTTTAAAACATATACAAATGTGAAAACTCTGCTTAGGCAGTTGAGGAGGATGATAATAGACCCAGACTCTGTTTGGTTTGGTTTCTCAGTTCATCTGGATGCCCAGAAACTTAACATGTGTAAATATTTGTATGAACATAACAAGATTCATAAACTGAACAAGTTCCACAGACATGTGACAACAGAAATTGAATAATGTGTCCCTGAACAAAGGCTGGGTCAAAATCAAAAGTAACAGTCAGTATCTGGTGTGGCCACCTGCAGCATTAAGTATTGCAGTGCATCTCCTCGTCATGGACTGCACCAGATTTGCCAGTTCTTGCTGTGAGATGTTACCCCACTCTTCCACCAAGTTACCTGCAAGTTCCTGGACATTTCTGGGGGGAATGGCCTTAGCCCTCACCCTCCGATCCAACAGGTCCCAGATGTGCTCAATGGGATTGAGATCCAGGCTCTTTGCTGGCCATGGCAGAACACTGACATTCCTGTCTTGCAGGAACTCACGCACAGAACGAGCAGTATTGCTGGTGGCATTGTCATGATGGTGGGTCAGGTCAGAATGAGCCTGCAAGAAGGGTACCACATGAGGGAGGAGGATGTCTTTCCTGTCATGCACAGCATTGAGATTGCCTGCAATGACAACAAGCTCAGTCCGATGATAATGTGAGATACCACCCCAGACCATGACCCTCCACCTCCAAATCGATCCAGCTTCAGAGTACAGGCCTCGGTGTAACACTCATTCCTTCGACGATAAAGGCAAATCCGATCATCACCCCTGGTGAGACAAAACCGTGATTCGTTCCTGGTGTAACTCCGGCAGCTGTTGTTGCCATCCTGTACCTGTGCCTCGGGCGGGATGTTCGGATGTACCGATCCTGTGCAGGTGTTGTTACACGTGGTCTGCCACTGCGAGGATAATCAGCTGTCCGTCCTGTCTCCCTGTAGCGCTGTCTTAGACGTCTCACAGTACGGACATTGCAATTTAATGCCCTGGCCACATCTGCAGTCCTCATGCCTCCTTGCAGCATGCCTAAGGCACGTTCACACAGATTAGCAGGGACCCTGGGCATCTTTCTTTTGGTGTTTTTCAGAGTCAGTAGAAAGGCCTCTTTAGTGTCCTAAGTTTTCATAACTGTGACTTTAATTGCCTACCGTCTGTAAGCTATTAGTGTCTTAACGACCGTTCCACAGGTGCATGTTCATTAATTGTTTATGGTTCATTGAACAAGCATGGGAAACAGTGTTTAAACCCTTTACAATGAAGATCTGTGAAGTTATTTGGATTTTACGAATTATCTTTGAAAGACAGGGTTCTGAAAAAGGGATATTTCTTTTTTTTGCTGAGTTTATTACTTATTGTGTTGGGATCAATGAGGAAGAGCGATGCAGGTGGGCTCAGCAGACAGACAGACATAAACGCTGTTCCGAGATCATGGTTGAAGAGATTAAGAGAACGTAATGGAACCCTCATTAACAAAATGGAGCCCACTCCATATAACATGTAGATATAGTGTAGGCTTATATGTCCATTTTGGCAGCAGTTTAAAAGGAACTTGGGAGAGATGATTAAATAACGCATTAGTATTCCTTTGAAGAGAGTGGCCTTGAGTTGGTGAAGAGGGCTTTCTCTACGGCTGCTCAGTAGCCACATGAAGAGTATACAGAGGCTTGAAGAGAATTTGCCTCAGAGAAATTAAACGAAATAATTTACATTTAAAAAAAGTATTACCCCTTGATTAGATCTCTTTATTTTTTTGACGTCATTATCTAAAACAACGTGTGGCTTTACAACGTTTTCACTTCATATAGTACAATCAGTCTTTCTTTTCCAGTACTTGCTATATTCCCTGGACCCAATCACTTTTTGCACATTGAGGAATTGATGTAATGTTATGACGAGCAGTATTGGCAGCACAATAAAAGATAGTGTGTGTTTTCTGTGTTTAAGATAGCTTATTTTAGCTTATTTTATATTATTACTACTATAAAAGTCAAATATGGTGTGCATTCTCACCAGACTGCTGAGATTTTACATAACGTTTTACAACACCATGAAGGACCAGCAGCACTGAACTCCCCTGAATTATGCGCAGTAGTAATTATACAACCCTGTGTTCTGAATTGTAAATTCTCACATTAACATAGGCCCATTGTCTGTTAATTATTTCAAATGGAATGGGACATTATGTAAAACTATCTCTAAAGAAGAGTGTAGCGTGTAACAGGACTTGCCATCTTGTTCATGCAATTCAAATATATCCTGTGTCTGTGAGGTGAAAGCCATCAGATTTAAATCAAATCTGACGTTAATGTCGTCTGGGTTTATGAGATATTAGGATGATAATCTGTGTTAAGCGGCCTGGCTGAGCCATGAGGTGATAGTACATGTTGGGAAATAGTATTTTTGTTTTTTATTATTAACTTAAAGCGTTCCTAAAGATTTTGACATAAATACAAGAGGTGCATGTGTTTGTTTCTGTGTTTTTGAAGCAGGAGTCTAGCAACTTTGACAGTTTAAAGTACCACTAGGCTAAGGTTCTCTCCTTCCTCTTGCTCCCCTATTTTCCAGCCTGGCCTCAGAGCCATATGAAACATACTTTACGTATGTCCAAGATGTATGATACCTACTAAAGGTTGGTCATGTAGAATAGGTGGACGTAATCCGCGACCGTCTAGCAAGCCAACAGTTGCGTGTTCAATTTGCGTTGGGGACAACTGTAGCATTTTAGCTAACCCTTCCCCCAGCCATTATTCTAAACTTAACCCATTTCATCTAACCTGATACATAAACTCTCCTAACCTTTGTTGTTTTAGTTCTCATAACGTTTGACATAAATTATCCTAACCTTTGTTGTTAGTTCCCCTAACTGCCAATAGACATTTTCCCGAAATTCTCCTTTGTTGTTACAGTTGCAACAAGCAACCTGCTCTCAGAGAAAGAAGTATAATAATATACATCCTCCAGGTTGTATAATATGCTGCGTCCTATAATTCGTATGATATAGATGGGTTAGCTGACAACTTCACGAGAATGATGTGCACACTTCAGTGGGGTAAGTCCATAAATTGTTGTGGTCCTGGATGGCCAGATAGCTACCAACAATGGCAAGAAACTGCCATGTGGGGAATCGTGAGTGACTCGTTTAAGCTAGTTTCATCTTGTTCTTGATACCATATCTTGTTTCAAGGTGTTTTGATTTCATGTCAATGCTAATATCACTAGCTAGCTAACCAACAACTGTAATTATGTATTTGAATGACAACAAGTGCTCATTGTGCACATTTATTTATGTTTTCAATAAACATTGGAGACTAAATATAGTTTACATGTTGTCAGCAATCTAAGCCAACTCCGTATGTTTTGCCCCATAGTTGTGCACGTGCCGGTTTTGCTGCTAAACAACCAACCCATCTATTGTACAACCACTATTCCATTCATGTAACC
The DNA here is from genome assembly GCF_034236695.1 of Oncorhynchus nerka. Lineage (NCBI taxonomy): Eukaryota > Metazoa > Chordata > Actinopteri > Salmoniformes > Salmonidae > Oncorhynchus > Oncorhynchus nerka. Next base: position 21,848,470 of record NC_088396.1, read on the forward strand.
TAATTTAACGTAATATATCATACTAAATTGAGTGTCACAGATTTACACACGGAATAATACGAATTGCCCTGAGACCAAGTTGTATTTTCTTCCTCTATAGTGTTTTATCCCCTTACACCTATACCCCTCATTTTCTCACCCCCTTTTTCACTATCCTCCTCAACCCTTCAACCCCTATTCGCCTCACCCCCCCGTCACACCTTATCCCCTCTCATCCTCAAACCCTCATCTGCTCACCCTCAGCTCCTTACCCTTACCTATTCATCCCGCTCACCTCCTCTCCTCAATATGCCATACCCTCTCTTTCTCTCCCCTTCCCTCCATCACTTTGCTGAGCACAGGTATTTGTTTAGGAATCTCAAGGTGGAAATTATACTCTATCTCCCTCGCTCGCTATCAACACACAATTATCATTGGCAACCATGCGGAACAGAGCTGAATTCAGCTGGGACTCCCGCTCTGATGACATTACTGTCTTCTAGGCCTGGCTCTGGAGGCACCTGCAGCACAAATACAAACACATACACACACACACACACACATGCACGCATGCATGCATAAACTGACACACACACATATGCAGGCATGCACACACACCTCAGAGATAATTATTTTTTCTATTTAACTTTCATTTAAACTATCAAATCACATTGAGATAAAGAATCTCTTACCAAGAGAGACAATAAAACACAGGACAATCCTTTGGTTTAATATGTTTTAATTGTATCTCACTCATTTGTTTTTCATTCACCTTGTTACTCATCTTTACAGTCATCTCTGTCTTTGACCTCCTATGATCATGTAAGGGCTCTATTCAATCCGTATCGCGGAGGATCAGCGTTACAGTGTAGCCTAGTAGCATGGGGCGGCAGCGTAGCCTAGTGGTTAGAGCATTGGACTCGTAATCGAAAGGTTGCAAAATCCAATCCCTGAGCTGACAAGATACGAATCTGTCATTCTTAACCCACTGTTCATAGGACGTCATAGAAAATAAGAATTTGTTCTTAACTGACATGCCTAGTTTTAAAAAAAGGACATTTTACTGCATTAGCAGAGACTGCATTCACGGTAGAAGCTGCATATGTCTGTTGAAACAGAAATGACCTTGATTTCTGTTGCGCAATCTGTAACACTTCAGCAATCCAGATTGAATAGAGCCCTAAGTCTATGGAGGTTTGTGACTTGCATGGCACCTATTCCTGGAGTCTGAAAACTCCTAGAGAAGGAGGGGCAGCTTTTGCTGACACATTGGTGGATTTAACTTTGAAAAAATCGTGGGCATCTGCACAGTGTTTGGCAATTTGACCAGCTCGTGCCTTTCCCATTCAGCGTGTTTTCCTTATTTTAGAGAAGAGAATTGTGTCTCCATTGCTTTACACAACCCAAACATCATCATCTCTCTGAATAATCACACTGTCATAATGTGCCACTCTGTTCTTACAGGAAGTCACACGCTGTTGTTGTGTGGAATGGTAAATGGATGTCATTTGTTGAAAGGTAAATTAATTATGATGTATGAATGAAGGGTATTTGATTGACACAGACTCAGGAGAATCAGCAGCAAAGGACTCTGATCAAATCCTCCATTCATGAGTAAAATTACCCTCCTGCTATCAGCCAAGGTGTGAACACCTTCATATCCAGCTACACATATAAACAGGAACTGTATACAAATCATACTTCTGACAGAATGCATAATCATCCATACAAGTTCATTAGAACTCCAGATGAAAAAAGTATGGTTTGTTTCAATAGGAAAACGCTGCCCTCTAGTGGTTAGGATATGAACAGATACCTGTGTTGTTGAGATCCCTGTTTATTATTAACTCCACATTTTCAAGTTTGGATTTGGTTCTGTCATTTTACAAAAAATTAGGCACATTTTTATTTGTTTAATTGGTCAGATTTACATGAACAATTATGTCATAAAGACCAAGTTCTAAGTCCCAAGAAACAAAGAGATCTTCTGTTGGATCTGACAATTAGTCTTGATGGTTGTACAGTCGTCTCAAATAAAACTGTGAAGGGCCTCGGCGTTACTCTGGACCCTGATCTCTTTTTTGACGAACATATCAAGACTATTACAAGGACAGCTTTTTTCCATCTACGTAACATTGCAAAGATCAGAAACTTTCTGTCAAAAAATTATGCAGAAAAGTTCATCCATGCTTTTGTCACTTCTAGATTAGACTACTACAATGCTCTACTTTCCGGCTACCTTCCTGTTTCCATTGATCATCCTTGAGATCTTTCAACAACTTGATTGGAGCCAACCTGTGGTAAATTCAATTGATTTGAATATGATTTGGAATGGCACACACCTGTCTATATAAGGTCCCACAGTCTACAGTGCATGTACGAGCAATAACCAAGCCATGAGTTCAAAGGAATTGTCTGTAGAGCTCCGAGACAGGATTGTGTCAAAGCACAGATTAGGGGAAGGGTACCAAAAAATATATCTGCAGCATTGAAGGTCCCCAAGAACCAAGTGGCCTCAATCTTTCTTAAATGAAAGGAGTTTGGAACCACCAAGACTCTTCCTAGAGCTGGCGGCCCGGCCAAACTGAGCAATCGGGGGAGTGCCTTGGTCAGGGAGGTGACCAAGAATCCAATGGTCACTCTGACAGAGCTCCAGAGATCCTCTGTGGAGAACCTTCCAGAAGGACAACCATCTCTACAGCACTCCACCAATCAGGCCTTTATGTTAGAGTGGCGAGACGGAAGCCACTACTCAGTAAAATGCACATGACAGACCGAGAGTCAGACTCGGCCGATGTCATGTGGCCCGAGTCTTTGGCAGTATTACTTATGGCTAGGATGCAGGGATTGAGCTCTGGCCAATTCCGGTGTGAGTTATCTGGCCCAAATGTATTACTTAGGGCTCGGGCCGATTCCGGTGTGAGTTATCTGGCCCAAATGTTTTACTTGGGGCTCAGGACAATTGTGGCTACTCTCTGGCAGATGATTACACCAGCTGCTTTATATAATTAACATTTTATTATTTATTTATTTATACAATGCTCTACTTTCCGGCTACCCAGATAAAGCACTAAATAAACTTTAGTTAGTGCTATACACGGCTGCCAGAATCTGGACTCGAACCCCCAAAAATAATATTTGATCATTTTACTCCAGTGTTAGCCTCTCTCCACTGACTCTAGTGGTTATAGCGTTGGGCCAGTAACTGAAAGGTTGCTGGATCAAATCCCCAAGCTGACAAGGTAAAATCTGGTATTCTTCCCCTGAGCAAGGCAGATAACCCACTGTTTCTTGGGTTCTGAAGATGTAGATGTTGATTTAAGGCAGCCCCCCCGCACGTCTCTGATGCAGAGGGGTTGGGTTAAATGTGGAAGACACATTTCAGTTGAATGAATTCAGTTGTACAACTGACTAGCTATCCCCCTTTCCCTTCTTGCTAAGGCTGATTTCAAGGAGGGGTGCGTGGGTTGAGTCACTGATGTGATCTTCCTGACCAGGTTGGCGCCCCCCTCTGGTTTGTGCCATGGGGGAGATCTTTGTGGCCTATACTCAGCCTTGTCTCAGGGTAGTAAGTTGGGGGTTTGAAGATATCCCTCTAGTGGTGTGTGGGCTGTGCTTTGGCAAAGTGGGTGAGGTTATATCCTGCCTGGTTGGCCGTGTCCGGTGGTATCGTTGGACGGGGCCACAGTGTCTCCCGACCCCTCCTGTCTCAGCCTCCAATGCTGCAATAGTTTATGTGTCAGGGGGCTAGGATCAGTCTGTTATATCTGGAGTATTTCTCCTGTCTTTTCCGGTGTTCTGTGTGAATTTAAAGAATTTCTTTATTTAGTTATTTAGTTTATTTAGTTACATCGGCTGATGTAAAAAGGGCTTTATAAATACATTTGCTTGATGATTGATTGAACTCCTAGAGCAAGCATTTTAGCAAGCATTTTAGCTAGGTAGCCTATGACAACAAAAAACTAAAAGTTTACTGTATGACATTTTTTTTAATGCACGCACAAACACAGAAATCAGTATGGGCAGCCACATCATATCTTGCAACATTGAGTGGACTAAATAGTTTTTGGTATCTTTAAATTTGTATATATATATATTTTTTTTAACTAGGCAAGTCCATATTTACAATGATGGCGTAGGAACAGTCGGTTAACTGCCTTGTTCAGGGGCAGAATGACAGTTTTTTCCTTGGCAGTTCAGGAATTCGATCTAGCAACCTATCGGTTACTGGCCCAACGCTCTAACCATTAAGCTACCTGCCGCCCCATATATACAGCGTATACAGTGCATTCAGAAAGTACTCAGACCTCTTGACTTTTTCCACATTTTCTTACATTACAGCCTTATTCTAAAATCTTTTTTTTTTATCTCATCAATCTACACACAATACTCCATAATGACTAAGCGAAAACAGATCTTTTTAAACATTTTTGCAAATGTATTAAAAATAAAAAACAGAAATACCTTATATACAGAAGTATTCAGACCTTTTGCTATGAGACTCGAAATTGAGCTCAGGCGCATCCTGTTTCCATTGATCATCCTTGAGATCTTTCAACAACTTGATTGGAGCCAACCTGTGGTAAATTCAATTGATTTGAATATGATTTGGAATGGCACACACCTGTCTATATAAGGTCCCACAGTCTACAGTGCATGTACGAGCAATAACCAAGCCATGAGTTCAAAGGAATTGTCTGTAGAGCTCCGAGACAGGATTGTGTCAAAGCACAGATTAGGGGAAGGGTACCAAAAAATATATCTGCAGCATTGAAGGTCCCCAAGAACCAAGTGGCCTCAATCTTTCTTAAATGAAAGGAGTTTGGAACCACCAAGACTCTTCCTAGAGCTGGCGGCCCGGCCAAACTGAGCAATCGGGGGAGTGCCTTGGTCAGGGAGGTGACCAAGAATCCAATGGTCACTCTGACAGAGCTCCAGAGATCCTCTGTGGAGAACCTTCCAGAAGGACAACCATCTCTACAGCACTCCACCAATCAGGCCTTTATGTTAGAGTGGCGAGACGGAAGCCACTACTCAGTAAAATGCACATGACAGACCGAGAGTCAGACTCGGCCGATGTCATGTGGCCCGAGTCTTTGGCAGTATTACTTATGGCTAGGATGCAGGGATTGAGCTCTGGCCAATTCCGGTGTGAGTTATCTGGCCCAAATGTATTACTTAGGGCTCGGGCCGATTCCGGTGTGAGTTATCTGGCCCAAATGTTTTACTTGGGGCTCAGGACAATTGTGGCTACTCTCTGGCAGATGATTACACCAGCTGCTTTATATAATTAACATTTGATTATTTATTTATTTTTCCATATTTTCTCATTATTTCTGTGATAAAAAAATTTAATTAACATTTAAATTGAATTCTTTAAGAGTCCTGTTTAAGTAGTATTTAGTATTTTGATACTTTGTGCATGGCAATTGATAAGCATGAAAAACTTTGTGGATGGGTCCTCTCGAGTGGCGCAGCATCTAAGACACTGCATTGCATTGCAAACTACGTTGCTACAGATGCTGGTTTGATAGCCGTGCCGGGCGTGACAAGGAGACCGATGAGGCAACACACAATTGGTCCAGCGTTGTCCGGGTTAGGGGAGGGTTTGACCGGCCACAATGTTCTTGTCCCATCGCACTGTAGCGACTCCTGTGGTGGGCCAGGGACATGAACGCTGACACGGTCACCAGGTGTACTGTGTTTCCTCAGACACATTGGTGCGGCTGTCTTCTGGTTTAAGCGTGCATTGTATCATGAAGCAGTGCAGCTTGGTGGGGTTGTGTTTCGGAGGACGCACAGCTCTCAACCTTCGCCTCTACGGAAGTTGCAGCGATGGGACAAGACAATTGGATATGACAACAAGTATGTAAAAGAAATTGTGCATGGGTATAAAATGTATAATAGTAGTATTTAAAATGACTAAATAGGGTAATTATGTTTACATTTATTTAAAAATGCATCGGGCCGCTTCTGGAGGGATTCTGGTAAGATCCCTGCAAAGTCACCTGAATTCTGGTAGACGGAAACAGCGTGATGTACTTAGGCGATTCAGGGCAGTCATTCATTTTGATTCCGGGCCGAGTCCGACACCCGATTCCAGGCCGGTTCCTCATTGCTAGCTGGGAAACAACATTGCCCAGCTATTTACCGCTCCCGAATGCAGATGTCGAAGTTATCTTTTAGTTTTACTGCAGCCAACATTTTCGCCCTCTGGTTGGTATTATTATCGGATCAATTAAGTCTTCCTTTAAAAGCAGACTATGGGCGATGTATCTATTTGATGTTCATTACATACAACTGAAAAAAGGATTTCCTTGTTTACCACAGCAAATCTATTGTGGCAGTTTACCCAACACTTTGTATGAGTTAAAAACTAATAGTGTAGCCTACTCATATTATTATATTTGTTTCCAATTTACGTAATCCATTAAATACAACCGTCTTTAAAAGAAAATTGTCTGATATGGTCATTCCTTATTATTATTATTATTATTTCACCTTTATTTAACCAGGGTGGCCAGTTCAGAACACCTTTATTTAACCAGGGTGGCCAGTTGAGAACACCTTTATTTAACCAGGTGGCCAGTTGAGAACACCTTTATTTAACCAGGTGGCCAGTTCAGAACACCTTTATTTAACCAGGTGGCCAGTTCAGAACACCTTTATTTAACCAGGTGGCCAGTTGAGAACACCTTTATTTAACCAGGTGGCCAGTTCAGAACACCTTTATTTAACCAGGTGGCCAGTTCAGAACACCTTTATTTAACCAGGGTGGCCAGTTGAGAACACCTTTATTTAACCAGGTGGCCAGTTCAGAACACCTTTATTTAACCAGGTGGCCAGTTCAGAACACCTTTATTTAACCAGGTGGCCAGTTGAGAACACCTTTATTTAACCAGGGAGGCCAGTTGAGAACACCTTTATTTAACCAGGTGGCCAGTTGAGAACACCTTTATTTAACCAGGTGGCCAGTTGAGAACACCTTTATTTAACCAGGTGGCCAGTTCAGAACACCTTTATTTAACCAGGTGGCCAGTTCAGAACACCTTTATTTAACCAGGGTGGCCAGTTGAGAACACCTTTATTTAACCAGGTGGCCAGTTCAGAACACCTTTATTTAACCAGGTGGCCAGTTCAGAACACCTTTATTTAACCAGGGAGGCCAGTTGAGAACACCTTTATTTGACCAGGGAGGCCAGTTGAGAACACCTTTATTTGACCAGGGAGGCCAGTTGAGAACACCTTTATTTGACCAGGGAGGCCAGTTGAGAACACCTTTATTTAACCAGGTAGGCCAGTTGAGAACACCTTTATTTGACCAGGGAGGCCAGTTGAGAACACCTTTATTTGACCAGGGAGGCCAGTTGAGAACACCTTTATTTAACCAGGGAGGCCAGTTGAGAACACCTTTATTTAACCAGGGAGGCCAGTTGAGAACACCTTTATTTAACCAGGGAGGCCAGTTGAGAACACCTTTATTTAACCAGGGAGGCCAGTTGAGAACACCTTTATTTAACCAGGGAGGCCAGTTGAGAACACCTTTATTTAACCAGGGAGGCCAGTTGAGAACACCTTTATTTGACCAGGGAGGCCAGTTGAGAACACCTTTATTTAACCAGGGAGGCCAGTTGAGAACACCTTTATTTAACCAGGGAGGCCAGTTGAGAACACCTTTATTTAACCAGGGAGGCCAGTTGAGAACACCTTTATTTAACCAGGGAGGCCAGTTGAGAACACCTTTATTTAACCAGGGTGGCCAGTTGAGAACACCTTTATTTAACCAGGTGGCCAGTTGAGAACACCTTTATTTAACCAGGGTGGCCAGTTGAGAACACCTTTATTTGACCAGGTAGGCCAGTTGAGAACACCTTTATTTGACCAGGTAGGCCAGTTGAGAACACCTTTATTTGACCAGGGAGGCCAGTTGAGAACACCTTTATTTAACCAGGGAGGCCAGTTGAGAACACCTTTATTTGACCATGGAGGCCAGTTGAGAACACCTTTATTTAACCAGGAGGCCAGTTGAGAACACCTTTATTTGACCAGGAGGCCAGTTGAGAACACCTTTATTTAACCAGGGAGGCCAGTTGAGAACACCTTTATTTGACCAGGAGGCCAGTTGAGAACACCTTTATTTAACCAGGAGGCCAGTTGAGAACACCTTTATTTGACCAGGAGGCCAGTTGAGAACACCTTTATTTAACCAGGAGGCCAGTTGAGAACACCTTTATTTAACCAGGGAGGCCAGTTGGAACACCTTTATTTAACCAGGTAGGCCAGTTGAGAACACCTTTATTTAACCAGGTAGGCCAGTTGAGAACACCTTTATTTAACCAGGGAGGCCAGTTGAGAACACCTTTATTTAACCAGGGAGGCCAGTTGAGAACACCTTTATTTAACCAGGGAGGCCAGTTGAGAACACCTTTATTTAACCAGGTAGGCCAGTTGAGAGCACCTTTATTTGACCAGGGAGGCCAGTTGAGAACACCTTTATTTAACCAGGTAGGCCAGTTGAGAGCACCTTTATTTAACCAGGGAGGCCAGTTGAGAACACCTTTATTTGACCAGGGAGGCCAGTTGAGAACACCTTTATTTAACCAGGAGGCCAGTTGAGAACACCTTTATTTAACCAGGGAGGCCAGTTGAGAACACCTTTATTTAACCAGGAGGCCAGTTGAGAACACCTTTATTTAACCAGGAGGCCAGTTGAGAACACCTTTATTTAACCAGGGTGGCCAGTTGAGAACACCTTTATTTAACCAGGTGGCCAGTTGAGAACACCTTTATTTAACCAGGGTGGCCAGTTGAGAACACCTTTATTTGACCAGGTAGGCCAGTTGAGAACACCTTTATTTGACCAGGTAGGCCAGTTGAGAACACCTTTATTTGACCAGGAGGCCAGTTGAGAACACCTTTATTTAACCAGGGAGGCCAGTTGAGAACACCTTTATTTGACCAGGAGGCCAGTTGAGAACACCTTTATTTAACCAGGAGGCCAGTTGAGAACACCTTTATTTGACCAGGAGGCCAGTTGAGAACACCTTTATTTAACCAGGAGGCCAGTTGAGAACACCTTTATTTGACCAGGAGGCCAGTTGAGAACACCTTTATTTAACCAGGGAGGCCAGTTGAGAACACCTTTATTTGACCAGGGAGGCCAGTTGAGAACACCTTTATTTAACCAGGGAGGCCAGTTGAGAACACCTTTATTTAACCAGGGAGGCCAGTTGAGAACACCTTTATTTAACCAGGTAGGCCAGTTGAGAACACCTTTATTTAACCAGGTAGGCCAGTTGAGAACACCTTTATTTAACCAGGAGGCCAGTTGAGAACACCTTTATTTAACCAGGGAGGCCAGTTGAGAACACCTTTATTTAACCAGGAGGCCAGTTGAGAACACCTTTATTTAACCAGGTAGGCCAGTTGAGAGCACCTTTATTTGACCAGGGAGGCCAGTTGAGAACACCTTTATTTAACCAGGTAGGCCAGTTGAGAGCACCTTTATTTAACCAGGGAGGCCAGTTGAGAACACCTTTATTTGACCAGGGAGGCCAGTTGAGAACACCTTTATTTAACCAGGAGGCCAGTTGAGAACACCTTTATTTGACCAGGGAGGCCAGTTGAGAACACCTTTATTTAACCAGGGAGGCCAGTTGAGAACACCTTTATTTGACCAGGTAGGCCAGTTGAGAACACAGTTGGCCAGAAACACCTTTATTTAACCAGGTAGGCCAGTTGAGAACACCTTTATTTAACCAGGTAGGCCAGTTGAGAACACCTTTATTTAACCAGGGAGGACAGTTGAGAACACAGGGAGGCCAGTTGAGAACACCTTTATTTAACCAGGGAGGCCAGTTGAGAACACCTTTATTTAACCAGGTAGGCCAGTTGAGAGCACCTTTATTTGACCAGGGAGGCCAGTTGAGAACACCTTTATTTAACCAGGGAGGCCAGTTGAGAACACCTTTATTTGACCAGGGAGGCCAGTTGAGAACACCTTTATTTAACCAGGTAGGCCAGTTGAGAACACCTTTATTTAACCAGGTAGGCCAGTTGAGAACACCTTTATTTAACCAGGAGGCCAGTTGAGAACACCTTTATTTAACCAGGAGGCCAGTTGAGAACACCTTTATTTAACCAGGTAGGCCAGTTGAGAACACCTTTATTTAACCAGGGAGGCCAGTTGAGAACACCTTTATTTAACCAGGGAGGCCAGTTGAGAACACCTTTATTTAACCAGGGAGGCCAGTTGAGAACACCTTTATTTAACCAGGTGGCCAGTTGAGAACACCTTTATTTAACCAGGGTGGCCAGTTGAGAACACCTTTATTTGACCAGGTAGGCCAGTTGAGAACACCTTTATTTGACCAGGTAGGCCAGTTGAGAACACCTTTATTTGACCAGGGAGGCCAGTTGAGAACACCTTTATTTAACCAGGGAGGCCAGTTGAGAACACCTTTATTTGACCAGGGAGGCCAGTTGAGAACACCTTTATTTGACCAGGTAGGCCAGTTGAGAACACCTTTATTTAACCAGGGAGGCCAGTTGAGAACACCTTTATTTGACCAGGAGGCCAGTTGAGAACACCTTTATTTGACCAGGGAGGCCAGTTGAGAACACCTTTATTTAACCAGGGAGGCCAGTTGAGAACACCTTTATTTGACCAGGAGGCCAGTTGAGAACACCTTTATTTAACCAGGAGGCCAGTTGAGAACACCTTTATTTAACCAGGGAGGCCAGTTGAGAACACCTTTATTTAACCAGGTAGGCCAGTTGAGAACACCTTTATTTAACCAGGTAGGCCAGTTGAGAACACCTTTATTTAACCAGGGAGGCCAGTTGAGAACACCTTTATTTAACCAGGGAGGCCAGTTGAGAACACCTTTATTTAACCAGGGAGGCCAGTTGAGAACACCTTTATTTAACCAGGGGGAGGCCAGTTGAGAACACCTTTATTTAACCAGGTAGGCCAGTTGAGAACACCTTTATTTAACCAGGGAGGCCAGTTGAGAACACCTTTATTTAACCAGGAGGCCAGTTGAGAACACCTTTATTTAACCAGGAGGCCAGTTGAGAACACCTTTATTTAACCAGGAGGCCAGTTGAGAACACCTTTATTTAACCAGGGAGGCCAGTTGAGAACACCTTTATTTAACCAGGGAGGCCAGTTGAGAACACCTTTATTTAACCAGGAGGCCAGTTGAGAACACCTTTATTTAACCAGGTAGGCCAGTTGAGAACACCTTTATTTAACCAGGGAGGCCAGTTGAGAACACCTTTATTTAACCAGGGAGGCCAGTTGAGAACACCTTTATTTGACCAGGGAGGCCAGTTGAGAACACCTTTATTTAACCAGGGAGGCCAGTTGAGAACACCTTTATTTGACCAGGGAGGCCAGTTGAGAACACCTTTATTTAACCAGGGAGGCCAGTTGAGAACACCTTTATTTGACCAGGGAGGCCAGTTGAGAACACCTTTATTTAACCAGGTAGGCCAGTTGAGAACACCTTTATTTAACCAGGTAGGCCAGTTGAGAACACCTTTATTTAACCAGGGAGGCCAGTTGAGAACACCTTTATTTAACCAGGGAGGCCAGTTGAGAACACCTTTATTTAACCAGGGAGGCCAGTTGAGAACACCTTTATTTAACCAGGTAGGCCAGTTGAGAACACCTTTATTTAACCAGGGAGGCCAGTTGAGAACACCTTTATTTAACCAGGTAGGCCAGTTGAGAACACCTTTATTTAACCAGGGAGGCCAGTTGAGAACACCTTTATTTAACCAGGGAGGCCAGTTGAGAACACCTTTATTTAACCAGGGAGGCCAGTTGAGAACACCTTTATTTGACCAGGGAGGCCAGTTGAGAACACCTTTATTTAACCAGGGAGGCCAGTTGAGAACACCTTTATTTAACCAGGGAGGCCAGTTGAGAACACCTTTATTTAACCAGGTTGAGCCAGTTGAGAACACCTTTATTTAACCAGGGGAGGCCAGTTGAGAACACCTTTATTTAACCAGGGAGGCCAGTTGAGAACACCTTTATTTAACCAGGAGGCCAGTTGAGAACACCTTTATTTAACCAGGTGGCCAGTTGAGAACACCTTTATTTAACCAGGTAGGCCAGTTGAGAACACCTTTATTTAACCAGGGAGGCCAGTTGAGAACACCTTTATTTGACCAGGGAGGCCAGTTGAGAACACCTTTATTTAACCAGGTAGGCCAGTTGAGAACACCTTTATTTAACCAGGTAGGCCAGTTGAGAACACATTTATTTAACCAGGGAGGCCAGTTGAGAACACCTTTATTTAACCAGGGAGGCCAGTTGAGAACACCTTTATTTAACCAGGGAGGCCAGTTGAGAACACCTTTATTTAACCAGGAGGCCAGTTGAGAACACCTTTATTTGACCAGGAGGCCAGTTGAGAACACCTTTATTTAACCAGGGAGGCCAGTTGAGAACACCTTTATTTAACCAGGTGGCCAGTTGAGAACACCTTTATTTAACCAGGGTGGCCAGTTGACCAGAACACACCTTTATTTAACCAGGTAGGCCAGTTGAGAACACCTTTATTTAACCAGGGAGGCCAGTTGAGAACACCTTTATTTAACCAGGGTGGCCAGTTGAGAACACCTTTATTTAACCAGGTGGCCAGTTGAGAACACCTTTATTTAACCAGGTGGCCAGTTGAGAACACCTTTATTTAACCAGGTAGGCCAGTTGAGAACACCTTTATTTGACCAGGTAGGCCAGTTGAGAACACCTTTATTTAACCAGGGAGGCCAGTTGAGAACACCTTTATTTAACCAGGGAGGCCAGTTGAGAACACCTTTATTTGACCAGGAGGCCAGTTGAGAACACCTTTATTTAACCAGGGAGGCCAGTTGAGAACACCTTTATTTAACCAGGTAGGCCAGTTGAGAACACCTTTATTTAACCAGGGTGGCCAGTTGAGAACACCTTTATTTGACCAGGTAGGCCAGTTGAGAACACCTTTATTTGACCAGGTAGGCCAGTTGAGAACACCTTTATTTGACCAGGGAGGCCAGTTGAGAACACCTTTATTTAACCAGGGAGGCCAGTTGAGAACACCTTTATTTGACCAGGGAGGCCAGTTGAGAACACCTTTATTTAACCAGGGAGGCCAGTTGAGAACACCTTTATTTGACCAGGTAGGCCAGTTGAGAACACCTTTATTTAACCAGGGAGGCCAGTTGAGAACACCTTTATTTGACCAGGAGGCCAGTTGAGAACACCTTTATTTAACCAGGGAGGCCAGTTGAGAACACCTTTATTTGACCAGGAGGCCAGTTGAGAACACCTTTATTTAACCAGGAGGCCAGTTGAGAACACCTTTATTTAACCAGGGAGGCCAGTTGAGAACACCTTTATTTGACCAGGGAGGCCAGTTGAGAACACCTTTATTTGACCAGGGAGGCCAGTTGAGAACACCTTTATTTAACCAGGGAGGCCAGTTGAGAACACCTTTATTTAACCAGGTAGGCCAGTTGAGAACACCTTTATTTAACCAGGTAGGCCAGTTGAGAACACCTTTATTTGACCAGGTAGGCCAGTTGAGAACACCTTTATTTAACCAGGTAGGCCAGTTGAGAACACCTTTATTTGACCAGGTAGGCCAGTTGAGAACACCTTTATTTAACCAGGTAGGCCAGTTGAGAACACCTTTATTTAACCAGGAGGCCAGTTGAGAACACCTTTATTTAACCAGGAGGCCAGTTGAGAACACCTTTATTTAACCAGGAGGCCAGTTGAGAACACCTTTATTTAACCAGGTAGGCCAGTTGAGAACACCTTTATTTAACCAGGGAGGCCAGTTGAGAACACCTTTATTTAACCAGGTAGGCCAGTTGAGAACACCTTTATTTAACCAGGAGGCCAGTTGAGAACACCTTTATTTAACCAGGTGGCCAGTTGAGAACACCTTTATTTAACCAGGTAGGCCAGTTGAGAACACCTTTATTTAACCAGGTAGGCCAGTTGAGAACACCTTTATTTAACCAGGTAGGCCAGTTGAGAACACCTTTATTTAACCAGGGAGGCCAGTTGAGAACACCTTTATTTAACCAGGGAGGCCAGTTGAGAACACCTTTATTTAACCAGGGGCCAGGCCAGTTGAGAACACCTTTATTTAACCAGGAGGCCAGTTGAGAACACCTTTATTTAACCAGGTAGGCCAGTTGAGAACACCTTTATTTAACCAGGAGGCCAGTTGAGAACACCTTTATTTGACCAGGGAGGCCAGTTGAGAACACCTTTATTTAACCAGGGAGGCCAGTTGAGAACACCTTTATTTACCAGGGAGGCCAGTTGAGAACACCTTTATTTAACCAGGGAGGCCAGTTGAGAACACCTTTATTTAACCAGGAGGCCAGTTGAGAACACCTTTATTTAACCAGGTAGGCCAGTTGAGAACACCTTTATTTAACCAGGTAGGCCAGTTGAGAACACCTTTATTTAACCAGGAGGCCAGTTGAGAACACCTTTATTTAACCAGGAGGCCAGTTGAGAACACCTTTATTTAACCAGGGAGGCCAGTTGAGAACACCTTTATTTAACCAGGTAGGCCAGTTGAGAACACCTTTATTTGACCAGGGAGGCCAGTTGAGAACACCTTTATTTAACCAGGGAGGCCAGTTGAGAACACCTTTATTTAACCAGGGAGGCCAGTTGAGAACACCTTTATTTAACCAGGTAGGCCAGTTGAGAACACCTTTATTTAACCAGGTAGGCCAGTTGAGAACACCTTTATTTAACCAGGGAGGCCAGTTGAGAACACCTTTATTTAACCAGGGAGGCCAGTTGAGAACACCTTTATTTAACCAGGGAGGCCAGTTGAGAACACCTTTATTTAACCAGGGAGGCCAGTTGAGAACACCTTTATTTAACCAGGGAGGCCAGTTGAGAACACCTTTATTTAACCAGGGTGGCCAGTTGAGAACACCTTTATTTAACCAGGTGGCCAGTTGAGAACACCTTTATTTAACCAGGTGGCCAGTTGAGAACACCTTTATTTAACCAGGTAGGCCAGTTGAGAACACCTTTATTTGACCAGGTAGGCCAGTTGAGAACACCTTTATTTAACCAGGGAGGCCAGTTGAGAACACCTTTATTTTACCAGGGTAGGCCAGTTGAGAACACCTTTATTTAACCAGGTGGCCAGTTGAGAACACCTTTATTTAACCAGGGAGGCCAGTTGAGAACACCTTTATTTAACCAGGTAGGCCAGTTGAGAACACCTTTATTTAACCAGGGAGGCCAGTTGAGAACACCTTTATTTAACCAGGGAGGCCAGTTGAGAACACCTTTATTTAACCAGGGAGGCCAGTTGAGAACACCTTTATTTAACCAGGGAGGCCAGTTGAGAACACCTTTATTTAACCAGGTAGGCCAGTTGAGAACACCTTTATTTAACCAGGGAGGCCAGTTGAGAACACCTTTATTTAACCAGGAGGCCAGTTGAGAACACCTTTATTTAACCAGGGAGGCCAGTTGAGAACACCTTTATTTAACCAGGTAGGCCAGTTGAGAACACCTTTATTTGACCAGGGAGGCCAGTTGAGAACACCTTTATTTAACCAGGGAGGCCAGTTGAGAACACCTTTATTTAACCAGGGAGGCCAGTTGAGAACACCTTTATTTAACCAGGTAGGCCAGTTGAGAACACCTTTATTTAACCAGGGAGGCCAGTTGAGAACACCTTTATTTAACCAGGGAGGCCAGTTGAGAACACCTTTATTTAACCAGGAGGCCAGTTGAGAACACCTTTATTTAACCAGGGAGCCAGTTGAGAACACCTTTATTTGACCAGGGAGGCCAGTTGAGAACACCTTTATTTAACCAGGGTGGCCAGTTGAGAACACCTTTATTTAACCAGGTGGCCAGTTGAGAACACAGGTGGCCAGTTGAGAACACCTTTATTTGACCAGGTAGGCCAGTTGAGAACACCTTTATTTGACCAGGTAGGCCAGTTGAGAACACCTTTATTTGACCAGGGAGGCCAGTTGAGAACACCTTTATTTTACCAGGGTGGCCAGTTGAGAACACCTTTATTTAACCAGGTGGCCAGTTGAGAACACCTTTATTTAACCAGGGTGGCCAGTTGAGAACACCTTTATTTGACCAGGTAGGCCAGTTGAGAACACCTTTATTTGACCAGGTAGGCCAGTTGAGAACACCTTTATTTGACCAGGGAGGCCAGTTGAGAACACCTTTATTTAACCAGGGAGGCCAGTTGAGAACACCTTTATTTGACCAGGGAGGCCAGTTGAGAACACCTTTATTTAACCAGGGAGGCCAGTTGAGAACACCTTTATTTGACCAGGGAGGCCAGTTGAGAACACCTTTATTTAACCAGGGAGGCCAGTTGAGAACACCTTTATTTGACCAGGGAGGCCAGTTGAGAACACCTTTATTTAACCAGGGAGGCCAGTTGAGAACACCTTTATTTAACCAGGGAGGCCAGTTGAGAACACCTTTATTTAACCAGGTAGGCCAGTTGAGAACACCTTTATTTAACCAGGGAGGCCAGTTGAGAACACCTTTATTTAACCAGGTAGGCCAGTTGAGAACACCTTTATTTAACCAGGGAGGCCAGTTGAGAACACCTTTATTTAACCAGGGAGGCCAGTTGAGAACACCTTTATTTAACCAGGTAGGCCAGTTGAGAACACCTTTATTTAACCAGGGAGGCCAGTTGAGAACACCTTTATTTAACCAGGTAGGCCAGTTGAGAACACCTTTATTTGACCAGGGAGGCCAGTTGAGAACACCTTTATTTAACCAGGGAGGCCAGTTGAGAACACCTTTATTTAACCAGGGAGGCCAGTTGAGAACACCTTTTATTTAACCAGGGAGGCCAGTTGAGAACACCTTTATTTAACCAGGGAGGCCAGTTGAGAACACCTTTATTTAACCAGGGAGGCCAGTTGAGAACACCTTTATTTAACCAGGGAGGCCAGTTGAGAACACCTTTATTTGACCAGGGAGGCCAGTTGAGAACACCTTTATTTAACCAGGGAGGCCAGTTGAGAACACCTTTATTTGACCAGGGAGGCCAGTTGAGAACACCTTTATTTGACCAGGGAGGCCAGTTGAGAACACCTTTATTTAACCAGGTAGGCCAGTTGAGAACACCTTTATTTAACCAGGTAGGCCAGTTGAGAACACCTTTATTTAACCAGGTAGGCCAGTTGAGAACACCTTTATTTAACCAGGTAGGCCAGTTGAGAACACCTTTATTTAACCAGGTGGCCAGTTGAGAACACCTTTATTTAACCAGGTAGGCCAGTTGAGAACACCTTTATTTAACCAGGTAGGCCAGTTGAGAACACCTTTATTTAACCAGGTAGGCCAGTTGAGAACACCTTTATTTAACCAGGTAGGCCAGTTGAGAACACCTTTATTTAACCAGGGGAGGCCAGTTGAGAACACCTTTATTTAACCAGGTGGCCAGTTGAGAACACCTTTATTTAACCAGGAGGCCAGTTGAGAACACCTTTATTTAACCAGGGAGGCCAGTTGAGAACACCTTTATTTAACCAGGGAGGCCAGTTGAGAACACCTTTATTTAACCAGGAGGCCAGTTGAGAACACCTTTATTTAACCAGGTAGGCCAGTTGAGAACACCTTTATTTAACCAGGTAGGCCAGTTGAGAACACCTTTATTTAACCAGGAGGCCAGTTGAGAACACCTTTATTTAACCAGGTAGGCCAGTTGAGAACACCTTTATTTAACCAGGGAGGCCAGTTGAGAACACCTTTATTTAACCAGGGAGGCCAGTTGAGAACACCTTTATTTAACCAGGTAGGCCAGTTGAGAACACCTTTATTTAACCAGGGAGGCCAGTTGAGAACACCTTTATTTAACCAGGGAGGCCAGTTGAGAACACCTTTATTTAACCAGGTGGCCAGTTGAGAACACCTTTATTTAACCAGGAGGCCAGTTGAGAACACCTTTATTTAACCAGGGAGGCCAGTTGAGAACACCTTTATTTAACCAGGAGGCCAGTTGAGAACACCTTTATTTAACCAGGGAGGCCAGTTGAGAACACCTTTATTTAACCAGGAGGCCAGTTGAGAACACCTTTATTTAACCAGGGAGGCCAGTTGAGAACACCTTTATTTGACCAGGGAGGCCAGTTGAGAACACCTTTATTTAACCAGGTAGGCCAGTTGAGAACACCTTTATTTAACCAGGTAGGCCAGTTGAGAACACCTTTATTTAACCAGGTGGCCAGTTGAGAACACCTTTATTTAACCAGGTAGGCCAGTTGAGAACACCTTTATTTAACCAGGTGGCCAGTTGAGAACACCTTTATTTAACCAGGTAGGCCAGTTGAGAACACCTTTATTTGACCAGGTAGGCCAGTTGAGAACACCTTTATTTAACCAGGTAGGCCAGTTGAGAACACCTTTATTTAACCAGGTAGGCCAGTTGAGAACACCTTTATTTAACCAGGGAGGCCAGTTGAGAACACCTTTATTTAACCAGGTGGCCAGTTGAGAACACCTTTATTTAACCAGGGAGGCCAGTTGAGAACACCTTTATTTAACCAGGGAGGCCAGTTGAGAACACCTTTATTTAACCAGGTAGGCCAGTTGAGAACACCTTTATTTAACCAGGGAGGCCAGTTGAGAACACCTTTATTTAACCAGGTAGGCCAGTTGAGAACACCTTTATTTAACCAGGTAGGCCAGTTGAGAACACCTTTATTTAACCAGGGAGGCCAGTTGAGAACACCTTTATTTAACCAGGGAGGCCAGTTGAGAACACCTTTATTTAACCAGGAGGCCAGTTGAGAACACCTTTATTTAACCAGGGAGGCCAGTTGAGAACACCTTTATTTAACCAGGTAGGCCAGTTGAGAACACCTTTATTTAACCAGGGAGGCCAGTTGAGAACACCTTTATTTAACCAGGGAGGCCAGTTGAGAACACCTTTATTTAACCAGGTGGCCAGTTGAGAACACCTTTATTTAACCAGGGAGGCCAGTTGAGAACACCTTTATTTAACCAGGGAGGCCAGTTGAGAACACCTTTATTTAACCAGGGAGGCCATTTGAGAACACCTTTATTTAACCAGGGAGGCCAGTTGAGAACACCTTTATTTCACCAGGGAGGCCAGTTGAGAACACCTTTATTTAACCAGGTAGGCCAGTTGAGAACACCTTTATTTAACCAGGGAGGCCAGTTGAGAACACCTTTATTTAACCAGGGAGGCCAGTTGAGAACACCTTTATTTGACCCGTTGGCCAGTTGAGAACACCTTTATTTGACCAGGTGGCCAGTTGAGAACACCTTTATTTAACCAGGGAGGCCAGTTGAGAACACCTTTATTTGACCAGGTGGCCAGTTGAGAACACCTTTATTTGACCAGGTGGCCAGTTGAGAACACCTTTATTTAACCAGGTAGGCCAGTTGAGAACACCTTTATTTCACCAGGGAGGCCAGTTGAGAACACCTTTATTTAACCAGGGAGGCCAGTTGAGAACACCTTTATTTAACCAGGGAGGCCAGTTGAGAACACCTTTATTTCACCAGGTAGGCCAGTTGAGAACACCTTTATTTAACCAGGGAGGCCAGTTGAGAACACCTTTATTTGACCAGGGAGGCCAGTTGAGAACACCTTTATTTAACCAGGTAGGCCAGTTGAGAACACCTTTATTTGACCAGGGAGGCCAGTTGAGAACACCTTTATTTAACCAGGGAGGCCAGTTGAGAACACCTTTATTTAACCAGGTAGGCCAGTTGAGAACACCTTTATTTCACCAGGGAGGCCAGTTGAGAACACCTTTATTTAACCAGGGAGGCCAGTTGAGAACACCTTTATTTAACCAGGAGGCCAGTTGAGAACACCTTTATTTGACCAGGGAGGCCAGTTGAGAACACCTTTATTTGACCAGGGAGGCCAGTTGAGAACACCTTTATTTAACCAGGAGGCCAGTTGAGAACACCTTTATTTAACCAGGGAGGCCAGTTGAGAACACCTTTATTTAACCAGGTAGGCCAGTTGAGAACACCTTTATTTAACCAGGAGGCCAGTTGAGAACACCTTTATTTGACCAGGGAGGCCAGTTGAGAACACCTTTATTTAACCAGGGAGGCCAGTTGAGAACACCTTTATTTGACCAGGGAGGCCAGTTGAGAACACCTTTATTTGACCAGGGAGGCCAGTTGAGAACACCTTTATTTAACCAGGGAGGCCAGTTGAGAACACCTTTATTTGACCAGGAGGCCAGTTGAGAACACCTTTATTTGACCAGGAGGCCAGTTGAGAACACCTTTATTTAACCAGGGAGGCCAGTTGAGAACACCTTTATTTGACCAGGGAGGCCAGTTGAGAACATCTTTATTTGACCAGGGAGGCCAGTTGAGAACACCTTTATTTAACCAGGGAGGCCAGTTGAGAACACCTTTATTTAACCAGGGAGGCCAGTTGAGAACACCTTTATTTAACCAGGGAGGCCAGTTGAGAACACCTTTATTTAACCAGGGAGGCCAGTTGAGAACACCTTTATTTAACCAGGAGGCCAGTTGAGAACACCTTTATTTAACCAGGGAGGCCAGTTGAGAACACCTTTATTTGACCAGGGAGGCCAGTTGAGAACACCTTTATTTAACCAGGGAGGCCAGTTGAGAACACCTTTATTTAACCAGGTAGGCCAGTTGAGAACACCTTTATTTGACCAGGTAGGCCAGTTGAGAACACCTTTATTTGACCAGGTAGGCCAGTTGAGAACACCTTTATTTAACCAGGGAGGCCAGTTGAGAACACCTTTATTTAACCAGGTAGGCCAGTTGAGAACACCTTTATTTAACCAGGGAGGCCAGTTGAGAACACCTTTATTTGACCAGGTAGGCCAGTTGAGAACACCTTTATTTGACCAGGGAGGCCAGTTGAGAACACCTTTATTTGACCAGGTAGGCCAGTTGAGAACACCTTTATTTGACCAGGTAGGCCAGTTGAGAACACCTTTATTTAACCAGGTGGCCAGTTGAGAACACCTTTATTTGACCAGGTAGGCCAGTTGAGAACACCTTTATTTGACCAGGTAGGCCAGTTGAGAACACCTTTATTTGACCAGGTAGGCCAGTTGAGAACACCTTTATTTGACCAGGTAGGCCAGTTGAGAACACCTTTATTTGACCAGGTAGGCCAGTTGAGAACACCTTTATTTGACCAGGTAGGCCAGTTGAGAACACCTTTATTTGACCAGGTGGCCAGTTGAGAACACCTTTATTTGACCAGGTAGGCCAGTTGAGAACACCTTTATTTGACCAGGTAGGCCAGTTGAGAACAAGTTATCATTTACAACTGCGACCTGGCCAAGATAAAGCAAAGCAGTGCGACAATAACAACACAGTTACACATGGGATAAACCAACGTACAGTCAATAACACAATAGAAAAATCTGTATACAGTGAGTGCAAATGAAGTAAGGAGGTAAGGCAATAAATAGGCCAATAGTGGCGAAGTAATTACAATTTAGAAATTTACACTGGAGTGATAGATGTGCAGATGAGGATGTACAAGTAGAAATACTGGTGTGCAAAAGCAAAAACAAAAACAAATATGGGGATGAGGTAGGTAGTTGGTTGGTTGGGCTATTTACAGATGGGTTGTGTACAGCTGCAGTGATCGGTAAACTGCTCTGACAGCTGACGCTTAAAGTTAGTGAGGGAGATACGTATAAGTCTCCAAATGCAGTGATTTTTGCAATTCGTTCCAGTCATTGGCAGCAGAGAACTGGAAGGAAAGGCGGCCAAAGGAGGTTTTATCAAGATGGGGGTAAATAAAATGTCCCAGGACAGTCCATATTTGAAATGTGTAACTAAATCAGGTAAATCATTGAGTTAAGCCGATAATCTATATTATTTTATCAACTGAAAATGTCGTCTATACAGTTATTTTGAATGGCTTATACTGTATTATTGTGTAATTTAAGGTGAAACGTTTGATCAAAATTATAGGCTACTACTTCGATATTATTTTGCTCAAATAAGTATTTTTACATTCATCACCAGCATTACAGTTTCCTATGCTACTTGATAGGTCGATATTTCACTGGGGGCGGGAGTAGAGAATCTAGATCAGCTGTCCGGTATCATAATCACTTGACACGGTAACGAGAGATCAACTGATCTAATGGTTCATCCTTGTGGGGGTTTTCGCAGGGGCATTTCATCTCCTGTCAGAAGTGTTTTAAGGAATCCAGCGGTAACCTGCAGGAGTGCATTAAGTTCCAAGCCTGTTAGTTGAAATCGACGATCAGAAAATTACATGTGTGATTTCAAACTCACTCAAAAACACAGTTCTTGATTTAAAGAACACAAAAAATTGGGGAAGGGTACCAAACAATCCTGTCTCTACAAATTGGAAGATGGTCCTCTTTTGATGAAGAGGTAGTTGAAGACGGTAAATGGAGAGAGAAGGCAGAAGAAGAGCTCAGTGACAACCAGGTTGAGGGCAAAGATCTCCTGGGTGACCTGAACCAGAGGCCCCCCAGTGACCATCCACAGATACCAGGTGTTGGTGACACAATAGTCTTCCCATGGAAACTTGGTGGTGTGGTTTGTCATGGGAGGAGTTTCTAGAAATCCTGGTGGAAGGATTCCAGATGTCCTGTTAATTCCCAGGAATCTTCCAACCAGGATCTCTGGAAAAGTTTCCAGAATTGTAAAACCCTACCTAGAAGTCAACTTATGATGACTTGCAAAGTGATGTGTTATACCTGTTCGAATCCAACCAGAACATCCAGCTGTTGGAATTGTTATTCACCTGCAACTTGCATTGTGAACGAGGTTAGAAACATTGTGGGACGACGTAAATCATTCCTGTAACGGGGGCAAAATTCTAACGCACTGATTGGATTCGTTTAGAAAACATTTGTATGTTCAAGTAATCAACGCATGTTCATTTAGAATAAAATGGCAACAAAAAAACACATTCATGAAACAAATGTCATCAATTTATTTGTGTTTTAAACTGCATGTAGTAATTTCATGACAGTGTCTACTATTTACAGGGCAAACAAATACTTTACTAAAACATTTTAACCAGAGCTGCATATGTCCGCTCAATCAGAAATCATCTTTACATTTCTGTCACGCAACATGTAACGCTTCAGTGATCCAGATTGAATAGAGCCCCTAATCTTGATTTCTATACCTTAATTCTAACTCTTCACACCGCATGCTTATATAATGGTAAGGCATTCACATTTCTCTCAAAAAGTGTTAATAATTGAAAAAGGAATACGTGTAATACATGTATTATATTTATAAAGTGGTAATCAAATCTATAGAGAAGCATATAAAGTGACTTGTTCACCCTTCATTTATGTTAAAGCACCTCAACACACTCAGCAAATGACAGTAGCAGCCTTCTAAAACCATTTGACTAAAAATACAAATACAAAAAAAGAAAGAATTCAACAAACAAAACATCCTATACCAAAGTCATTCCTAACTCGCTGCTATGGCAACATGTGACATGTGACAGCCGACAACCTGTATAAGCAAATCACCAACAGCCGCCACCACAGTTCAACCAACCAATCCTGTGTCTCTCAGTACTGTAGATGTCAGGTGAAGAGCATGTAGTGATGGGGGACTGAGGGGTTGTCTGTGTCTCAAATGGTACCCTATTCCCTATAGAGGCTCTGGTGAAAGTAGTGCACTAATATGATGGTATAGGGTGTCATGTTGGGTGGAACTCTGTCAAACACTTGCAGTGACTGAAGCATGTCATTGTAACCTGTCAAATCAGTCACACCACGGAGTTCAAAGAAGTCCCATCCCATTTCTGGATGATTGACAGAACACAGAGATTTCCGACACATTCTTGAAGTTACAGAGCAGGGTTGGGGTCAATTCCTTTTCAATGAAGTAAATTCAGGAAGTAAACTGACATTCTAATTCCAATTTACCGCAATGCTTAGCTATAAGACATTTTTAAAATTGGAATTTCATTTGACTTCTTCAATTAAACAAATTGAAATGGAAATGGCCCCAACCGTTGCAGCGTTCCGGAAGTCTCAGCGCCCCGCCTTCTACCATGGGCATCATCACACTCTTGCCACAGCGACAACAATCAGTGGTACTGCATCCGTACGGACCGGCCAATGAGGAGGAAAAGGAGTCCTGCCAGCAGGCAGAAGGAGATGCCGACGGGGGCGAAGAAGAAGGACAGGCCGTAGTGGATGGTGAGGTCAAAGGTGGGACAAATAGAGGAGCGCTGGTGGTCCACGTAGACCTGTACCACATCCAGCACCTCCACCCACAGCACATACATCACCACCACAACAAGAAGGAACAGAGCTGTAGGGAGCAGGAAGGGTGAGAGAGAGAGAGACAGCGGTAGACTGTATCAGATTGGCTGCAGTAGATATTTGTATTAGTGATGGTATGGATGAGCTCTTCATCTTTGTACATCTCTTCAACAGAGATAAACTGTTGTGCTCAAGCCTATCTTAAATGTTGTATCCTAAAAATGATGATGATATAGGCCAATAACTCACCAGATGTCAGGAAGAGCACACCCCCAGCCTTATATAGACGGTGACTGGCAAATGGGGCGGCGCAGATGATGAAGAACCCACCTAAAACGACGGCAGCCACCCCAATTAGCATGAAGATACTCCAGAAGCCTCTGTAGACTGGACAATAGAAATGTCAATCATTGTTAGAACCATGGCAACCAGTGAGCAACAGAATTATACTTTAATTTGAATACTCACTCACAATCTCAAAGTAGGCTACATGGCAATGGCATATAAAATATATATACACACAGAGATAGAGAGAGAGAGAGAGAGAGAGAGAGAGAGAGAGAGAGAGAGAGAGAGAGAGAGAGAGAGAGAGAGAGAAAAGCACTTACTGATTGCGGAGTCATATGCGGTGGCGTTGTGAGTCTGTTGAGACACGGGAAAGGGGAAGAGGTAGGCGTGTGTGCAGACTTTAGAGTGGGGCTGATTGGCTAGGGAGAGACAAACAGGCACATTGTTAGATACATTCAATCATATCACATTATAGAACTAATAAAAATAGCAATAGGTTGTGGCACTGGCATTAGCAAATATCCTCTCCCCATCAAGGGCCCTTATATTCCAAAGACAGCATATACTAGTAGGATCAATACAGAGACTAAGCTGGCATTGTCTTCAGGTTTTATCGAATGCATTAAATTTGATAATTGAATTAAATCTAATCTAATTTGTACTCTTAATACTTTATTTGTATCTATTTATCTTCCTCCTCTCCCTCTCTCCTCTGCCCTGTGGAATTCAGCAGACCCTCGCAAGGTCGTTCCCTGAGCTTTAGGGTGTTTGTGACAATGACCCTCCCTGGATGTTCCCTATTAGAGATTTTCAACACATTTCATCAGATGGAAAAGGACTTGAATAACATCACATGATACAGCCTTTCCATAGAGTCACATGACATAACATCTCATGATAGGAGTCTCATACTACCTCAAAGCATCAGAAGTCACATTCGATAAACAAGTGATTTAGCTTCATGACTTTCATGAACTGTTTGCATTGTTCTACTGTCCCTGTACTGGCCCAAATGTAGATGAAAGAAAGTAATGGGATAGAGTGAAAGAGAGTGAGAGTAGAGAATGGAGAGGTAGGGTCTAAAGCTTCAGGCATATGTGTTTCCCAATATCCAAACATGCATATAAACACATGTGTTGTACATGCCTACTAAAAAGCACTGGGGCTGTTACACACTTTGTCCGAGTATACAAACCAGCATATTGTGTATGGCCAAAACCCCAGTGTTATACTTAATACAAGTACACAGGAAATTGGTCGTTGTTACCTAGTGTTGATTTTTCTGTGTAACATTTCTAGTGTTGATTCAGGAGTTAAATTAACTCTCTAAGAGTGAATAACCAGTGTTGAATGGGAGAGTGTGATTGTGTCAATTTACTCTGCGGAGAGTAAAACGTTCCCGTCAAAACCACGCCCATTATCATATTTCCCGCATTCTCTACTGCAGCTAGATTTTTAGGATTGTTTTTAATATCTGTGTTTGTGTACATTATTTGATTGATTAATCTTGTCACACAAAGATAAATAACATACATTTTTCTAAACTAATCCAATCAGTTAGTTACATTTATTGCACCCGTTACAAAAATGGTTGTTCAGTTTAAAATGGTGTTGGTAGTCTCTTTTATTAATGTTCCTAACCCTGACAGTCATTCTGCATGCAGCTTGCGGGGGAATAAAAATACCAACTGTTGGTTGTTCTGGCTGAATTCCAAAATGAATTACATGCCAGCATAATTTGACTTGCAGGACCGCATGAGGCCTGTAAACCATGAGGTTCCTAACATCACTGTGATATGGTAAAACTTGATCATCAAAGTAAGGCCTTGTAATATATGTAATGCATTTTCAAAAACTGTTTAATTAGTGATAACATTCACCTACAGTCAAAACGCACTCGGTGAAGTCCAAAGGACTGAAGATGAATGAATTCAATAACCATGTCTCTGTTACAAACAAATGTAGTCATGCGTGGTAACTACAATTCCCTTTAAAAGGTAAGGCACACTGGGAAATTATATTGGAGGCATGGCTTAGTGGGCGACATGGCTTTCAATTAGTTACTTTTGGCCAACCGTAAGTGGAAGTGTTGTATCAGTTTTAGTGGTCTATGGTTATGTTAATTAAGTTTGAGTGTGTCTGTTTACAGCAATGTATTCTTTTGAAATGGTTACATAAGCACATGTAGCAATCAAAACATGTTAATATTATTGTAATGTCCTTAACCCAACACTGAGTGACCTCATCAAGAGATATAGACTTCTTGGTGTAATGGTTAAAAATACTATATGAGGTGTTATTGCTTTCACCATTAGTGTAAACTATATACACTTCCTAGTATTAAAAATAGCATATGGGGTGTTATTGCATCACATTGAAAGTGTTAATTCACACTGTTGAAGTGTGACAGCTTCAGCACTAAGCACAGGGTTAATTTAATATTTTAAAAGTATGGACCCATATAGACACTTGCTCAGTGTTAAATTTAACAGAATTTGCAGAATATGTTATCTGACTTACTGATCCAGAACTTCAAGAGGGTATCATCGTCCAGGTTTCCCCCGAAGGAGCACCTCCAGAAGAAGCCCTCGTGGTAGAAAGTGGTGTCTGGGGGGAACCCCATACCGGGTTCCACCAGAATCATGTCACCACGCTGAGGGAAGATAATAATAGTAACAACACATTAGTAGAACCCTCCATCATAAGTCCTTCATATTACAGCCGTAACAATGACATAATAACATGTCATAAAAAGTCTTAGTCGTCTTTACATTTTGCCTGGTATTTTCTTTTCTAGCATTAGCCATAATGTAATGTATTATGTCGTACCTTGCTAACTGGTTCACATAAATGTTGTCACAGTATATGGTGCTAGTGCTACAACTGCTGACTGTAAAGGTCAAGGGTCACGCTGAGGGAGCACCTTTAGCTTTTTTTGATCGTCTGGATATCATGCAGACATTCCTTTGTCATTGCTCATTGTGAGAACCTGGATCTGCTGTAGTGAGTGATATTTGATATTCAACTACATATCACTGTGGTGTTGTATTTCTAGCACTCAGGAATCCAAGGTGTCTCATTTGCTGGATGGTTGCAGAGCAACTGCATTAAACAGTGTCTGGTTTCACTAGCAGCCCCTAGGGAGGTATGTATACTGTAGTGGGGTGCGACTTTTGCTATAGGGACGGGGTGGACATGTCCCCCAGACATTCTGAAATTGCATTTTTGTCCCCCCCCAGTTTTATCATAATTGTTGTTGTTTTTTAAACCACGACTGTGTGCTTTAGGCCTCTGATGCCTTGAGTAGACTGATAGCGTCATTGCATCAATGCTGCATAATAAATTCTGCAGTCAAACTTTTCATTATGTAATCGAAAATTGTGAGCAACAAAAGTTCACATTCACCTTTTGCTGCTATTTCTGCCAAGTCTACTCAAACAATTTGATGCGCACATTGGATATATCCAACGTATGCACCACACAGAACACAGAACACACTGCAACTTCCTCTGCAACACAATGCTGCAAGGCAAATGCAGCGTTCCATGGGAAATGAATGTACTTCTGGTGTACCAAAAAGCAATGACGCTGTCGGTGTAATCGAGGCTATTTGACCAGGCAACCAATGTTTTTCTAAAGCCAATGAGGCATGTTGAATTAGTTTTCTTCCTATGAATTTGGCTCTAGTATTTGAACGGTTTGAACAGTGACAAAACCACACATAATGACTGGGGGAAATGAATTGATCTTCTGCTCTAAGAAAGATGAAATACACAATGATGCTGGTGATCTTCCTTCTGCTTTCCTGAACCTGTCAATACCTCTCTGATGCATTTCAATCATTCAAGCATTCTCATTTAGACTTAAATTTGGCATTACCTGATTTGACATATCTTATTGTTATTTCTAAGGCCAGATTAAAAAGTATCATCAAATCATTTTTACACATTAGTTTCGGATACCCCCAAGTGCCCTAAAATAGAAAATAAAATAGTGTGGTGGTCCGTGTTATTACTTTTTTAAAACAAATATGTCTTAATAGGGCAGTAATATAATACAGGAAATGCTATTCAGAGGAATTGACTGTAGGCTACTTCAGCATTGTAAAGGTCTGTCCCCCCCCTCCCACACACACATTTTTGTTCTAGCCCAGCACCAACACAGCTGATGCAACTAATTATATAAACATCAAGGCTTTGATTAGTGGAATCAGGTTTGACCTTGACCCCGACACCACTTCCTCTAAGGAGACTCCAACCAGAAAAGGAACAACTTTCCTTGACTTCTATGGTCTATAATCAGTCTCTGACCAGCTGATCCTCCCAGACTACCTAAACCCACCATAACCCTAACCTCCAACCCCTAACCCTCAATTCAGCAAATAGAGACAAAACAACAGTCTTAGCCAATGTTACCCCCAATCTTACACCAATGACTACCTTTTTCGTCTCCTTTGTTTGTATTTTGTGACCACTGATATAAAGAGAAACGAGGACCAGGAAAAGGAACATCCCAGAGAGGCTACATCAAACCTTTTCTTACTTTCACCTGCTGTTTCCACCTGCTGTAGTGCTGGTTGTTTCAATGAAAAGTTATTACTTTGTCATTATTACATGATTATTACATAGGTAATAATATAATGGGTAAATATTGGACTAAAATATTTGAAGTATAACAACAGAAAATCTCATGACGGTAATCAGGAAGATCCATGTTCCTTACCTCTATGGCAACGCCCCCAGGTCCTATGGTTCTGTTAGTTTCTTCGTCGCATGTCTCAGAGGCCAGGAGCCAGTAATCTGTCCCGAAGGAGAGGAGGACAAACATGGCTGCCAGTGCCCCGAACAGCCCCGCGAAGAACAGAGCCACACTCAGCTTCATGGTGCAGGACAGGCCAGACACACTGCCACTGTATGGAGAACCTTGGCCCAATCAGCTAGCCCTGTATGTGCTTGTGTGTTCCTCTGAGAAGTCAAGCACACTCTTTTCCCGCAGTCGGAGTGTGTCTGCCAATGCAGGGTCCACTAACACACTTCTATAGCTATGTGTGTATATTCCCAGTGTCCCAATATATTCCAAGCTGAGATTCTTTCTCCAAGATGGAATGTCACTATGCTGTGTATTGGTCTTATCCTGGCTCTTCTCTGTTTGTCTCTTTGTGGGTTGCTGTGAACGGGAATGGGCTGGGCTGGACTGGACTGGGCAGGAGGTGATAGTCAGGGAACTCACAGGGGCGTGGATCCCTCTCCCTGTGCTATTTTGGGGGGCTGATTGAAGGTGCCTGCTGCCCACACTCTCCCGACTGTCACGGGGGGGGGGTCCAACACAGAAATATCTACCAGCAACTGGACACCCCCCACATGCACAAGAAAATCATAGAGGGAGGGGGTAAGCAGTGAGACTGAAACGTTGCCTCCTCCAAGTTAAAGCCCATCACACACACACACACTCACACACACACTCACTCACAACCCCAAGCCACCACCCCATGGTGGGATGTGGCGATAGTAGGTGGTGGGTATTGAAAACAGGATGCGTCACTTCCATGGGATCCACAGTTGTCATCTGACTCCATGACAGCAGAGACAGAGATGATGTGACGCCAAACTCTCTTATCTTCTCTGAGATCTGGCTGATAGAACGGCCAGGGCCTCCAACGTTTTATTACTCCACTGGCATCTGTACAGTTTAATTGGCTTGGCAGCATAGCCTACTGTAATTTAATATCACACGTAATACTTTAGCACAGTTATAGCAGTGAGGGACCCTTCTGATTGGAAATAAACAAAGTACTGAGCACTCTGAGAGTAGGATGGTGCAACATATTGGTAGTGGACTGAGCAAGTACCAGTATACACTTTAAAGAGATTTGAGAACTAAAATCGCTGTATAAATAGAGAGCAGTATACACCAAGCTATTTTCCAACCAGTTTGTAGCCAATGGCCTGGCTGAGTGTGAGTGGAACTGAGCTTAGCTGGCTGCTCATTAGTGTGTAACAGGGATATTTAGCACATTGCCCATAGAAACACACTGCCATACACGCACACACCACACACACACACACACACACACACACACACACACACACACACACACACACACACACACACACACACACACACACACACACACGCACACACACACGCACACACACACACACACACACTCACACACACACACACGCACACACTACACACACTCGCACACACCACACACACACACACACTCACACACACCACACGCACACACCACTCACACCCACACACCACACACACACACACACACACACACACACACACACACACACACACACACACACTCACACTCACACACACCACACACACACACACACAGGGATATTTAGCACATCGACAATAGAGGCACACAGCCTAATTAGCACAGTGCTGCCACTGAGGACACAGGAAGCAAACTATGGGCTTTTCTCCGCTTCTCTTTACTTTCCACTTTTATCTCCTCTCCTCTGAGATCGGAATGCAGATGTGGGATCTTAATTTAATCACTCTTTTGTTGCTGAGAGTTTTCCTGCACAGCAGGAAATGCAAACTTGTAGCATATTCTAGGTTTTAAAAAGGCTTCTAAAGTTTGTCATTTCCACTTTAAAATGTCAGACTTGATTTGCCCTAATGAAAAATGTATCAACACCTACAAACAAGGTCCATGAATTATAATTCACATAATAATTCACATTTCCTGTCGCTGCCTGAATTTTTTCCTGCTGTATTAAACTGGCTCAAATGAAGATCCTACATCTATAAACAAATACTCACCAACTAGCTCTCACAGTCTCACGTCAGAATTAGACGTTCATCCATGTTTCTCAAACGTCAAATTTCGAAGTAGTTTCAAATGTCAAAGTTTTTACAGGTTAAGTTCAGGAATTACTTCCAAAGTTTAAAGGTTAGGGTTAAGTTCAGGCATTAACTACAAATTATTAAGCTTATGCATTACCTCTGAATGGTTATGGTAAGGATTAAGTTTTGGTATAGGCTTAAAATATATATATGGAAAAAAAGCTATATTACTGGATTTGAAATTGCAACCTTTGAAATCAGAAGTACATGCTTACATACTTACAGCCATCCACCATCCTTGTCCACAGTGTCCTAGCTAAAGTGAAACCTACTTAAAAAGGTAACAGCGCTCACTGTTGCCCCTAGTGGCCGGTTTCGATGTCATTCCCGACTTGTATCGCCGATTCCTGTATTGAAGACTTTTCCTTTGTTTCGGGTTTAAAAATGAATATCATTAAGTCAGAAAACAAAGAAGAAATTGAACCTCTGGTTGCTGAGAGATAAGCCTCACAACCTACGGAAAAATATTCTCACTAATACCCAAGAACAAGCAGGTCTTGAGGTTTTAGATTTCAATACTCTAAATAATACTTTTTAAATAAATTGGATTCTGAAGTATATTAAGAACCAGAACAGTATTTGGAATGTATTCCCTAAGTATATATTTGACTCTGTTGGTGGTTTAGAATTTTTGCTTCGATATAATTTTGATGTTGATAAAATCCCAGTAAAATTGGCCAAATTCCATAAGCAGGCAATTTTAGCTTGGATGTTAGCGTATTAACACAATTTTTCTCCTCACAGATACTTTCCATGGAACAACAAAATAGACGATTTAAAAATAAGTATCTTTTTTTTTAGTAACTGGTTTGAGAATAAAATTGTTTTGGTTGGTCAGTTACTGAATGAGGATGGATATCTACTCTCATATGGGGAATATCTTGATAAATGTAAAATTCCAATAACCCCAAAAGAATATGCAATTGTTTTGATGCGATTCCAAGGGGTGTTGTATCTCTTTTAAATTCCTCTGTGGTTGATGTAAGTAACATAGATTTACATGAAAATATATTAATTGGCAATACTAACGTCAAATATAAATGTAGTAATAAACAGATTAGGAATATTGTTTGTGATACTACAATTCCCTCAGCAAGATTATTTTGGCCAAATATCTATGGTGATATACAATGGGGGAAAGCAGGGAAAATTGCTAACAAATATTATATCAGTAACAAGGTAAAGGAAGTTTCATTTAAAATGTTACATAGAATTTATCCTGTAAAACATGTTTTGGAAAGATTCAAGCTGAATATTGACTCTAAATGTGATTTCTGTGGAATGGAGAAGGAGACCATTTTGCATTTGTTTTTTGCCTGTATTTATAGTAGAATTTTTTGGAATTGACATACAGAATTTTGTTACAAAAAAATATGACCGGATGTACTATTAAATGGTTTTGATATAATGATTTATTTCAGAAATTCTGACATAGATGAAGTATATTTAATTCAACTGCTAATAATACTAGGTAAATGTAATATTCACAAATGCAAATGATCTCATTCAAAACCCGACTTTTTTCACTTTATAAATTAATTTAAACAATATGGCACTACTTTAACAAAATGAAAAACAAAAAGGCAATTAAAACTTGTATTATTAATGAATATGATTTGTTTGTTTAGGATTTCTGGCAATGTACATAGTTTGTATGTATGCTTGTTTGCATGTGACTATTCCTCTTTTGTTTGTTGATATTTGTTAATAAAAAATGTCAAATGTAAAAAAAAGACTAACTTGTATCACAGGTGACCTGGCTGAAAAACACATAGTTCAGGAGCAGACAAATAACAAATAAGCACTTTGCACAGAAGCACAGAAGGAATAAAGCAAGCAAGCCTAATGTTGTTTGTTATTGTGAGAGCCATGGTCTAATAAACTGAGAGATTTCCAGTGGGTCTCTTTGATCCCTCTGTGTCACAGGAGAATTTTCAATCCCAATGATAATAACAATCAATCAATAGCTTTGACCAATCCCCGAGGTTTATAAGACCATGGGTTTAATAATAATTAGTCAAAGACTCAAAGAGTTTATGCAAAAGGTTAGTGCAGTTTATTCACGAGAACGTTCTGAAGTCCACAATACAAAGACATCCATTTTATAGCAGCGCACATACTTCCGCAAACAGTAGATATCATACGCACAGACATACACACGAACAGTAGATATCATACGCACATACATACACACGAACAGTAGATATCATACGGACATACATACACATGAACAGTAGGTATCCTAAACACATACTGTATCATTACCCAGCCGACAAAGATTATGGAGACCGTGAGAAGCACTCCCTGTCCTCCCCCAAGATTATGGAGACCGTGAGAAGCACTCCCTGTCCTCCCCCAAGATTAGGGAGGCCGTGAGAAGCACTCCCTGTCCTCCCCCAAGATTAGGGAGGCCGTGAGAAGTACTCCCTGTCCTCCCCCAAGATTAGGGAGGCCGTGAGAAGCACTCCCTGTCCTCCCCCAAGATTAGGGAGGCCGTGAGAAGCACTCCCTGTCCTCCCCCAAGATTAGGGAGACCGTGAGAAGCACTCCCTGCCCTCTCCCAAGATTAGGGAGACCGTGAGAAGCACTCCCTGTCCTCCCCCAAGATTAGGGAGGCCGTGAGAAGCACTCCCTGTCCTCCCCCAAGATTAGGGAGGCCGTGAGAAGTACTCCTTGTCCTCCCCCAAGATTAGGGAGGCCGTGAGAAGCACTCCCTGTCCTCCCCCAAGATTAGGGAGGCCGTGAGAAGCACTCCCTGTCCTCCCCCAAGATTAGGGAGGCCGTGAGAAGTACTCCCTGCCCTCCCCCAAGATTAGGGAGGCCGTGAGAAGTACTCCCTGCCCTCTCCCAAGATTAGGGAGGCCGTGAGAAGTACTCCCTGTCCTCCCCCAAGATTAGGGAGGCCGTGAGAAGTACTCCCTGTCCTCCCCCAAGATTAGGGAGGCCGTGAGAAGTACTCCCTGCCCTCTCCCAAGATTAGGGAGGCCGTGAGAAGCACTCCCTGTCCTCCCCCAAGATTAGGGAGGCCGTGAGAAGTACTCCCTGCCCTCTCCCATATCTCTCAGTGGCCCCTAGCCAAGGAAGGGCAGCGAATTTTGCTCATATAATCTGTGTTTAAGATACTATAAAGACATAGTGTACAGATATATTGTTTTACCCTAATTCTGACAAAACTACACACATCATTAATGATACTTTTACTGACTAAAATTACACACATCATTAATGATAATTGTATTATTCTAATCAATTTCATACAATTATATGGTTTCTGGGTGGAATATTCTAATCATTAATTTAAACATATAAATTCCATTAACAGTCACTCTCCAGAGAGATGGAGATAACAGCACATCATACTGTTACTTTTTACATCATTAGTGCTAAGTGACTAGTGCTTTTTGATGTCGGTTCGGTTTTGGTTCCATTATTAAAAAATAATCATGGATTACGATTTTGGTTTTGATTATTTGGGTTGAATGCTGTATTATTTGATTACTTTATTATTTAATTCCGAGTCATCATCTCATCTTTATAGCGCTACTGCTTATGCTGTCTGACAAAATCACTATTTGTTAGTTCTTCAAAATAAATAAGGCAGACTTGTAATTAATTACATGTTAAGTAATTTAGCAGACACACTTGTCCAGAGTGACTAGGGTTTAGTGTCTTGCTCAAGGGCACATAAACTGATTTTTCACCTAGTCATCTCGGGAACCATCAACTTTTTGGTTACTGGTCCAACGCTCTTAACCACTAGGCTACCTGCCACTGAATGCCGACTATCAATCACTAAGATCATGCTTTTTCAGGTAGAGATACCTTGCGAAGCAACAGCTGCTCTATATCCCCTTACATCACGCATTCTGCTCAACACATATCACTTCAAACACACCAACAGCTGTTTGCATTTTGGTACACAAGAATTACATTAATTTCCAATGAAATGCTGCGTTTGCCTTGCAGCATTGCGTTGCAGAGGCAGTTGCAGTACGTTCGGTGTGGTACATATGTTGGATTTATCGAACGTATGCGTCAAACGTAGACGGCTTGACAGAAATGGTAGCAGAAGGATGAGGAACTTTGTGCATACATATCCAGATGATATTGCATACTATTTTTTTGCGCAATGACGCTGACGGTGTGGCAGACGAAAAATAAATACAGACCGGACAAGTAGATGCACAATGGGTTATGGTCATTGTAGTTAATTACAACATTTTATGCGCTAAACAATGGAGAATATTGGCCTGTTGGAAACTACAACTCCCTACTACATAGCAAAGTTATGGCTGGATCTGATCTAGCTCTAGAGAAACTGTAAAATGAGCGCATTGAGCTCACAGATATAAACGAATGAAATGGAATTCAAATAATTGAACCGATGTTGGTCAATTTGTTGTTTAAAAACCAAACAATAACTGAGATTTCAGTTAATTGCCAACACTATACATCATACTGTTACTTTATTACAATATACTGTTACTTTATTACATCATACTATTACTATATTACATCATACTGTTACTTTATTACATCATACTGTTACTTTATTACATCATACTGTTACTTTAATACATCATACTATTACTATATTACATCATACTGTTACTTTATTACATCATACTGTTACTTTATTATATCATACTATTACTTTATTAAACACAGACAGAGAGCGCATTGGCGATCTCAGGCAACAGATTACATTTATGTTGGTCTTCAAAGCACTTCCCATCATGTAAGCCGACTGAGACTGATAGTTTGTACAGAGCTTGTATTTGTGTATGCACCATACATTAGATAGTCTGCTGTGTGTCTCCCCTGCATGTTTAGTGTGTGTGTGTGTGTGTAGTCATTTGGGAACTATCAGTGTCTCAGCTGTTCAACACAGTGTACACAGCAGCAACCTGATATCCACACTCCACACCCCTTCAGTCCCGCTACACACCATGGGTAAACAAAATTCCACTAGACATACTGTCTATAAACAGAGGCTGACTTAGTTTTCCCACAGGGCGTGTGTGTGTGTGTGTGTGTGTGTGTGTGTGTGTGTGTGTGTGTGTGAGATCAGATCAGATCAGATCAGCTAACCTGATACCTTGGGAAAATCTCCATTGCATTTCCTTGATTTGTGCGTCATCTCATCTCCTTTTCAAAATCCATTGGACGAGAAGGTCCCTCTGACCTTTTCTTCCAATGGGTATTGAGGAGGCGAGGAAAGAGGAGTCAGAGGATGCGGGGAATCAAGGAAATGCAACTAAGATTCTCCTCTGGAGAACTCAACCTCTGGGTCCCTGGGCCTGAAGAAGATGAGAATGAGGAAGGGAATGCCTTCATCTACCTGCTATGACAGTGTGAAATATGCCAGTGATAAATAAGTCTGTAAGTCTATATCTTCGATGAAACAGATGCTAGAAAAGTGGAATGCATAGTGAGAAGGGGCAGCATTTAATGTTCCAGCCGAGTCCAGTAGGTGGAGTAATAGCAACCGTAAAATGTTCCTACTTTTACCACTTACCCAATCACAGACATGCCTTTATTGTATGCTACAGTGTTATTGCATTTTATGAACAATCTTTCTACCTGTGACAATGTGGCTTTGTGCCAACATTGCACAGTCAGAACATGTCATTCTCAGCAAGTGCAACTCAATGGTAAATACCTGTAGTACAAAATGTTCCTACTTTTACCACTTACCCAATCACAGACATGCCTTTATTGTATGCTACAGTGTTATTGCATTTTATGAACAATCTTTCTACCTGTGACAATGTGGCTTTGTGCCAACATTGCACAGTCAGAACATGTCATTCTCAGCAAGTGCAACTCAATGGTAAATACCTGTAGTACACTGAAAATAATTGATAGACGTGTTTATTCTAGCCTTTTCTTAGTATTCTGGATATATTTGTATATATTCAAGTTGACTGCCAGACAGTGAGCACCATGCTGTAAGTAAAACACCTGGCTTCACCTGGAAGATTGCTGTCCAGTGCACGCCATGTCCCTTGGCTGTCAGAATAACAAAGAGTCCAGAATATAACAATATATACTTTATATTATATTGTATATATGATTTTATATTATATTCTAGGCTGAGTGTCTTGTTCCCATCAGAGCTGTATGGTGCCCTTGTGACTGACAACTATATTAAAATACAGCGCTTGGCCTTGTCTGACGTCTGGTCGATACCATCTGGTAGAGCTCTCGTTGCGCCAAATGGGAAGAGATGAGACCTCAGCAAGCTCAAACATTTTTTTAATCCACATTGATTAAATGTAGGCTATTTTCTGTCGAATATGAAAATATTGGCAATTCATCAACAGAATGACTTTCGGTTCTCGGGAAGTTGAATCGAACAAGAACATCCCTGAAGAGAGCGATTATCGCACGGACCGGGGGGTGTTCTTTGTTATGGCCACAGAGTTTCTACAACCATAGGCGCATCATCGCGAGACTTCCAGGAACTCTTGCAGAACAGACCAAACAGACTACGCCGAGGTTTGGGGTTGAGAAGTCAATGAGAGAAGTGAAAACATATTCCCTAGTTGTTAATCTTCTCGAAATCTAATTGCAGAACCTAGATTCAAGGCAATATATTACGTAGATTAATATGTTATGACTTCAATCTCGTGAAAGTGACAAACTTATAGATTTTAAATGTCTTCAAAAACTACTTTATATCCAAGAGGTGCCGTTTTTTTGATGGCCTGCACATGCGCAGTTCTGCAGGAGACGACCGTTAGACCCGATGACGTGTTTCTACGCATGAGTTTAGCTAGCTAACGTCGCCATGACATCGCCTACAATTGTGATCATGGATTTCTATTGGAGAAGCAGTTGTAGCCTATCTTCATACTGTACTGTCTTCGTTATGGTTGATCGGCATTGTAACAGCCAGTGAGCGCTTCCGCATTGACAATCGGTGAGCTGTCATTGCGGGAGAATGAATAACGCGAAATGTAGCATATTAAATCAGATACCAAGGAGACGAAAGCGGATTATACAATGTGTCTATGTGGTGGGGTTCATGGTAAGTGCAACATAACCTTTGTTGAACATGTGGCTACATTTGAGAACGTTTGGTATTGCTGTCATTCTTTCATTTCTTTCCCAAAAGGTTATAGAACAGCAGTTCACTTTGGACACAACCTTACGGTTGAGGCAAATGAGTGGCGATGACATCTGTTTATTGATCTGTTGGCTGTAGTCAATTGTACAGAGGCTACATCATGACATTAGGGGCTTTAGACTATGTAAAATATTATTCTGGTTCAGGCGGCTCCTTGCTCCATCATGACATTTGAGAACCTGACCTGCAGGCTACCACAAAATACATCAGATGTATTAAACAGCCTACTCGATTGTTCTTCAGTCACTCAAATGCTGATCCAGCTATTTAGAAGAGGCGGGTTGAGCCCTATCATAGCACTGTCAAAACAACCTGTCCAGCAGAATCCAGTCCTTGGAAATCTGAGTTCGCCTCAGAATGACTTGTTATTCTGAGATGCTCAGGGTGTTCACAAGAACATCACACTGACTCTGTAAAACTCAGTAGGATAAACATAAATATCCTGTTGTACAGGATTAGATTGATGTAATGTTTATTTAATCTGATGTGGATTTTGGACTGGACACACACTTAGCATAATGTAAACTCACAGAACTGGAGTGTCACAATGATCATTTTGAAGACATTATATTGGGGAATGCTAAACGTTTTCTGTGTGTAATGCTATCCAGATAAAAGGAATGGAAGTGAATGCTGCAGAACATCTCATGAACATTCTCAGCCAAAGAATATTCCCCTGTGAATGGTCTCTCTCTCTCTCTCTCTCTCTCTCTCTCACACACTATTTATTTATTTGACATTTTAGTCATCTAGCAGATGCTCTTATCCAGAGCAATTAGGGTTAAGTGCCTTGCTCAAGGGCACACACACACACCGTATATTTGTGCCCAGTTTGAATACAGAAGTAGAGTTGAACTGAGGAGAATCAAACAGTTAGTTTAATGGGTGGGGCTGTGAGATCGCAGGAGCTACAGTGTGACTTCAATCAAGTCTCTGGCAAGAGCCTCTCTGGAGATGGCCTCATAAATGCAGATAAACAGGTTTGGAAAGTGTCTATTTCTCTCCTCAGGCCCTGAACTCTCTCTGTTGCACACTCACTAAACATCAGGCTAGAAAAAACTGGTATTCCCTAGGTCTCTAGCTGATCTCTCTAACTCCAGCCACAGAGCAGCCATGGAGATACCAGCCCATCCACAGAGAAGAAACTATCTCCAACAACACTGGTGGTTTGTCATGCAGTGGCTTCACTATGTTTGATTCAGTCATTGTCCTTTTGAATAAATCAGTTCCACAGACAAAACAACTGAATCTCTAATGCCTCATTACCCTGCTGAATATAAGTTTCAGCGTTTGTGAGCCCCACCCTTTATAAACAGTTAGAACATTTTAAAGCAAGGGCACACACACACATGCACTAACGTTGATGCATGCTGAATATTAGAAAGGGTGATTTGTCAGGCCGGTCACATTAACCCTTAGTCACATTAACCCTTAATGTGACTGTGTTTTCATTGGCTATTGATAGGTCAACCTCTGATCATGATACACATCATTCAACTGCTTCCTGGATTTTTGTTTTTGGTCATTGTTTGTTTACGTGTCTATTTATTGTCTATGACAATGCAGTTACTGTAGCTCAACAGGGTTTAAACTGAATGTACACCTACTGCAGTCACTCAAGTCTTTGGTGTCATTCATCATTGTTTTTCTTCTTCTCTCTCTCCTCACCAGGACCTGTTTGGGGTGAGCATGATCATTCCCCTGCTGAGTCACCATGTCAAGGCGCTGGGGGCCAGCCCCACCGTGGCAGGCTTAGTAGGTAGGTGGGATGATGATGATGATGATGTAATACATTAAATATGGAAGAGTTCACATCAGCGCCAAAGATTGTAAGATGTTTTCATACAGTACATCAGACGTGGTTGTATAATTTAGCAGGAGCAGGCAAACCAATACATTGTAAAATTCATTTTAATGCATTAAATATTGCCAAATATTGTATGGAACAAAATGAAGAAGACCTCTGAGGACATCAGGCATCGAAGGACGACAGATTAAGGAATGGCGTGTAGCGTAACTGTTTGAAATCACCAGCTGATATGCTCAATCATATGTCTAATTTCATAACTCCATATCGCTGTGGGCGCTGATTGAGGTCACAGGGTCTGATAGTTTCTGCAAAGCGGCATGCATTGTAGACTAGCTGTAATCATAAATGTCCTTCATGTGCCATAATCTGTACCTAATGCATTGATTCATGTTTCAGGCTCCACATATGGGATCTTACAACTCTTCTCTAGCACTATAGTAGTAAGTATTCTCTTTGTGTTCTGAAGACAAGTATTTGTGTTGTAGTACTGCATGCCTTGTGCTATACCAGTGTAATGCTTGCACACACACACGCAGACACACACACACAACCCTACCATAAGACCTCTCCCGACATGGTGTTTGTGTCATTTGTCAACATCTGAGGTTATGATGGTACGCCAGCGGTGGACTGGAGCTGGATGCTCCACCATGCCCTAACCATTAACACTCAATTAACATCCACACATTCCTCTGAATCCATGTCTCTTAACAAGGTTGACTTGTTACTGTACACTGAGTGAGGCCTTCTCTGAAGAGAGATCGAGATTCTCATAGTTGAGTTGTGTAAGGCACTCCTCCTCCCCCATGGTCTCCTGAAATTGGTTTAAATCTCAGGGGTCATGAGACAAATTAAAGGAGGAGAAGGAGTCATTTGTGGTCCCAGTGAACAGACAGGCAGGGAGGGGTAGTGTGATGGGGGGGAAGAGGGAACAGCAAGGCCTCTATGGTAATCCTCACAGGCCACATCCAGAGCACAGCAAATTCAATTTACCCTGATTTCATTATATTGTCATTGCGTGCGTGTGTCCATTTCTACATGCACACTATCTAGTCAAGTTTTGTGTTATGTGTTTGCATGTGTAGGCCCACCTACGTGTGTGTGTGTATTTCTAGCTGTGCATAGAATTGTGTGTGTGTGTCATTCATATATCAGTGTAGTGAGAGACTGAGTGGAGGCGCCTGGGTTGCTTGGCCAAGAGGACCAGGCTGTGGAATTCCTCTGTTTGGGGTCACCTGACCACTCACACTCATGTCCTCGTGTTACGACCTCAGAGAGAGGGGCGGGCTCTCATTATCTTATACATATGTTGTTTGTTGGGCAGCCAGGCTGCATCTCAATAGTTTTAAGTGGATTCCTTTCCTCGTCTACCTGGGGCTTTGAAGGAAAGAAAGCCAGTGCTAACCATTGAGATGAACACTGTATCCAGCAACATTGTGGAGATGTTTAATGCCTTGTGTTATTATGTGAGAAAATACTCCTCTTTCCTATATGCCACTTCCAGTGATGTGATGATGGCGGTTGTGATTGGCAGGGCAGCTGGAGTGACGTGGTGGGGAGGCGGTACTCTATGCTGACGTGTCTGCTGCTGAGTGCTCTGGGCTACGGCCTGCTGGGGATGTCCACCAGCATCGGCCTGTTTGTCCTGGCTAGGATCCCTGTGGGTGAGTCTGTCTGGGGGGGAAACGTCCTGCTTCAGAGGCTTGGGCATTGAAAGAGCTCTACCTTTTATGTGAATCTTAATCACATGTAATTAAAACAAGAAAATACATTGATGTTCCACAAAGGGTGAATTTGATTGCACCGTGATGTCCACTACCTACATAAATACATACATTAAAGACATAATTCATCAGTAACATTCTGTTACACACAAATATAACAAAAATATAAATGCAACCTGCAACAATTTCAAAGATTTTACTGAGGTACAGTTCATATAAGGAAATCAGTAAATTGAAATAAATAAATTTGGCCTTAAACTATTGATTTTACATGACTGGGAATACGGATATGCATCTGTTGTTCACAGATACCTTTAAAAAAAGGTAGGGGCTTGTATCAGAAAACCAGTCAGTATCTGGTGTGACCACCATTTGCCTCATGTAGCGCGACACATCTCATTCGCATAGAGTTGATCAGGCTGTGGATTGTGTCCTGTGGAATGTTGTCCCACTCCTCTTCAATGGCTGTGCGAAGTTGCAGGATATTGGCGGAAACACGCTGTTGTACACGTAGGTCCAGAGCATCCCAAACATCCTCAATGGTTGACGTGTCTGGTGAGTATGCAGGACATGGAAGAACTGGGGCAGTTTCAGCTTCCAGGAATTGTGTACAGATCCTTATGACATGGGGCCGTGCATCATCATGCTGAAACACAAGGGGATGGTGGCAGATGAAAAGGCACAACACTGGGCCTCAGGATCTGGTCACCGTATCTCTGTGCATTCAAATTGCCATCGATAAAATGCAATTGTGTTCATTGTCTGTAGCTAATACCTACGCATATCAAAACCCCACTGCCACCATTGGGCACTCTGTTCACAACGTTGACATCCGCAAACAACTTGCCCACACAACACCATACTACTCACTGTCGACCATCTGCCCGGTACAGTTGAAACCCGGATTCATCCGTGAAGAGCACACTTCTCCAGTGTGCCAATGGCCATCGAAGGTGAGCATTTGCCCACTGAAGTCAGCTACGACGCCAAACTGCAGTCTGGTCAAGACCCTGGTGAGGACGACAAGAAAGCAGATGAGCTATCTTAGGGATAAACTATTCCCTGAGACGGTTTCTGACAGTTTGTGCAATACATTATTTGGTTGTGCAAACCCACAGTTTCAACAGCTGTCCAGGTGGCTGGTCTTATACGATCCCGCTGTTAAAGAAGCTGGATGTGGAATTCCTGGGATGGCGTGTTAACATGTGGTCTGCGGTTGTGAGGCCGGTTGGACGTACTGCCAAATTCTCTTAAAACAATGTTGGAGGCAGTTTATGGTAGAGAAATTAACAAAAAATTATCTGGCAACAGCTTTGGTAGACATTCCTGTAGTCAGCATGCCAATTGCACACTCCCTCAAAACTTGGGAGACATCTGTGGCATTGTGTTGTGTGACAAAACGGCACATTTTAGAGTGGCCATTTATTGTCCCCAGCACAAGGTTCATCTGTGTAATGACCGTGCTGTTTAATCAGCTTCTTGATGCCACACCTGTCAGGTGGATGGATTATATTGGCAAACGAGAAATGCTCACTAACAGGGAAGTAAACACATTTGTACACACAATTTGAGAGAAATAAGCATTTTGTGTATATGGGACATTTCTGGGATCTCTTATTTCAGCTCATGAAGTATGGGACCAACACTTTACATGTTGCGTTTATATATTTTAAATCTGTGTCGTGTCCTTTCCCTCTCTCTCTGTCCTCCAGGGCTGTTCAAGCACTCCCTGTCTATCTGCCGGGCCCTGCTGTCTGACCTTGTGTCTGAGGCAGAGCGCCCCCTGGTGATGGGACACTTCAATGCTGCCTCCAGCGTGGGCTTCATCTTGGGACCCGTGGTGGGGGGATACCTTACAGAGCACGAGGGGGGCTTCTACACCTCCTCCTTCACCTGTGCCGCAATCTTCCTCCTCAACACAGGTGGATGGGGAGAGGGGAGATGAAGGGAGGGAGGGGCAAGGAGAGAGGGGATGAGCAGGAGAGCAGGCAAAGGGGGTGTAAGGCAATTATGTTGGTTTTCACAAATTCCCACCAATTCTACATCACCTTAATTCTAAGCACTTTGTGAATGTGAAAGAATGGGATAGGTGCAAGCAATATAGTGAAAATAAAATCAAAGTTTATTGGTCACG
This sequence comes from Oncorhynchus nerka, assembly GCF_034236695.1. Taxonomy (NCBI): domain Eukaryota; kingdom Metazoa; phylum Chordata; class Actinopteri; order Salmoniformes; family Salmonidae; genus Oncorhynchus; species Oncorhynchus nerka. Next base: position 21,892,701 of record NC_088396.1, read on the forward strand.
TGCACAGTTTAGCAGATGTTATAGTGAGTGCAGCTGAATGCTTGTGTTACTATCTCCTAACAATGCAGTAAAATGTCAAACAAGTACACAAGTTTTAAAAAATTTAACAAGAAATCAAGAAATATCGTAACGAATCCAATTAACAACCAAAATAGCACTGTATCGGTAATCCAAATGCAATCTATACGTATATACATCGGATTAATTTACACAAGATATACTAAGAATGATATGTACTGCAGTAGATATATTAGAATGAGCCATGTCAAGAATCCAGTATATAAATAAATAAATATGGTGTGTACAAACAGTGTAACTAAAATGCAATGTACAGTAGTAGATTTTTATATATATATATATTTCACAAGGTAGGCCAGTTGAGAACAAGTTCTCATTTACAACTGCGACCTGGCCAAGATAAAGCAAAGCAGTGCGACAAAAACAACAACACAGAGTTACACATAAACAAACATACAGTCAATAACGCAATAGAAAAAAATATATCTATGTACAGTGTGTGCAAAAGTAGAGAGTAGGGAGGTAAGGCAATAAATAGGCCATAGAGGCGAAATGATTACAATTTAGCATTAACACTGGAGTGATAAATGTGCAAAAGAGCACAAGGATAAATAGCAATGTGGGGATGAGGTAGTTGGGTGGGCTATTGTGGGACAGCAGTGTTGGACAGCAGTGTTGGCTGTGGGACAGCAGTGTTTGCTGTGGGACAGCAGTGTGGGACAGCAGTGTTGGCTGTGTGTGATTGTGAGTAAGTCCATGTGTTGTTAGTATGGGAGTGTGTGTGTTAGTGAGTGTATATGTGAGTGCAGGAGAACTGTGCATGAGGTGTGTGATAGCTTGTGTGTGTGTTTTGTGTGAGTGAGTGTGTGTGCGCACCAACTGGCTGTTCAACAGTCTGATGGCCTGGAGAGAGAAGCTGTTTTTCAGTCTCTCAGTCCCGGCTTTGATGCGTCTGTAGTGTCTCAGATATTATCATACAGCACATGCGTAGCCAGTCTATGTGCTTTCTAACCTTGTGTTTGTCGTGTTCCATCCAGGTCTGGTTTGGCTGCTTCCCTGGAGCGATGCGCTAACCCCACGGGCCAATGCTAACTACAACAGCAGCGCTAGTAAAGCCAGCTGCCACGTCAACGACAACCACGTCACCTCGACACAGCAAAACTCATCCCATGGCAACAGCAACAACCACACTACAGCGTCGGGGCCAGCAGTCACAGGATCGGGGGCTCCAGAAACAAACCAGAGGGTCTGGAGCTGGGACCTAGACTGGGGGGAGGTGTCACTGCTCCAACCTGCCTGGCGTCAGCTCTCCTCAGTGGGCTCCAAGATCCGCACGGTGGCCTCCTCAGACATGTGGGACCTGTTCCTGGTGCGTCTGCTCATGGCCATTGCCATTATGCTTTACTACAGCAACTTTTCTCTGGCCATGGAGGAGCGCTTCATGCTGAAGCCCAAAGCCACAGGTTATCTAATTAGCTACAGCTCTACCCTGGGGGCCTTGGCCGGCTGCTTGGTGGGGCCCGTCACCAAACTGTACGGTAACGACATGCCGGCATTGTTGCTACACTCTACAGTCCTCACGTGTTGCCTGATCCTGCTCTACGCCATGGCGCCGAGTGTCTGGCACGTGTTGTTAAGTTCCACTTTCTTCGCCATCTCCACGACCATCGGACGCACCTGCATCACAGACCTTGAGTTGCAGAAAGGGGGAGCTCACGCCAGTGGCACACTAATCGGGGCAGGGCAGTCGGTGACTGCGGTGGGTCGGGTGCTCGCCCCCCTGCTTTCGGGGCTGGCCCAGGAGTTTAGTCCCTGCGGGCCACCGAGTCTGGGGGTGGGGTTGGCGTTAGCGGCCGTCGCACTGCTGCTGGTAAGAGTTCCCAAATGGGACGGGAGATGCAAGAGGAAAGAGGCCAAACTTGATAAAACACACAGAGAGTGAGAGTGAATGAATGAGAGAGAGAGAAAGAGCACCGACGCGAAACTACCATCCTCAGGAGATGTCTGGTCTAAAGACAGCACTGGAGAGAGAACTGATACAGAACTGTTGGGGTTTGTTGTTGACATGTCAGCGGGGTGTTTCGTTGTTTGTTTTGTAGCTGTTGACAACGGAACCACATCTCCGCTCTGCCGTTCTGTTGGTTTGGTCTCAAAGTGATGACATCACAGCACCCTGAAAGGAACCGGGTCATCATCAGCATTGCTGTTCCCGTCCTTCAGTACACCAAACAGGTTTAACTGTGAACAAACACCTAGGCCAGCAGCCCTCTGTAAAAGGAGTGAGGGGGTCAATGCTCAAATAGACTAGCATAGGTCATCATGTCAATGGCACATACAGCCGTGTTAATAAAGCCTAGGAATAGTCACATTTTTATATATGTCTCTTGTGAGAGACAATAATAACATTAAAAAACACAAAATATAAATATAATGTACTCCTGCTCTTCCTTTATAACCACTACAAATAGTCTAGGAATGCCTTGAGGTTTCTTTGTCCTGAAAATGCACTTCATTTCCCAAAATGCTCTGTTTCTGACCTACCCTATGAGTGTGGGCAGCAGGTGAAGAACCTTCTCTTACCTCTCTGGAGCCGAATTCCATTTTCTTTCCCTTCTCACTGCAGTGTGTACTCATTCACCCTCCCTTGAGGGTTGAAAATAATTAGATTGGTGTGAAAGTGTCCACACCAATCCAATACCTTTAAATCCATTGTGGGGGAGTGAATGAGTACACACTTTGGGGAAAAGGGTCAAGCACTGAATTGAGCTTGAGTAAGGGTAGTCCACAGCCACAAATCTAGGATAAGCTTACATTTCCCAAATTCTAACCCAAAAGTGTCTTAGATCAGTGTATGTTGGTAACTTCAGCCTACTTCTTTTTAAACCACTGTTTACCCTCATTGCACTGCTTTTTAACAGGATCCTGTCGAACTAAGGTATCAGGACACTTTCAATGGACGTTTGTATATATTTTTTGCTTTTAATTTTAAACCCCATAGTCCATATTGATTTTATTCAAATTAATTGATTTATCAGAAAGTGGGCTTAATTATCAATCAAATAAAAACATTTGAATTATTATTTTGATATGACGTTTTCCTCTTATTTTGAATGGGGTTGCCCTTACAATGACCCAAATGCTACTGAATGTTATGAAGACAAAATTATTTTATTGAATGATAGATCAATCCAATTCTAGTATATCTAAACTTGTGAATGCCAACGACAGTTCCATAACTTACGTTTTATTAAATGTTTTATTTGATGATGGATGACTGAATGTTCAAGTTTTTGTGAGATTTCTTTCTCCTACAAGGTGGTTTTAGCTCTGTTACTATTGGCATCTCGATACGACTGAGGGAAATCAACACGAACGCCCCTCCAACTTGTAATTACTAGTGAGAAACTCGTCTATCATCCCTGTGCTCCCACATGTTGAACTCTGACATATCCTACTAAGGAAATGACCTTGATAACAGCGTTTTCAGCAGTTAAATACAACAAGAACACATTATTTATTCGTTTTTTTAACACAAACTTGTTTACAAGCATAATAGCTGTACTTTTAGTTTGTAGTTGACACTGCTTGTTTGCCATTAGCCGATCTGCATTCGTAATGAGGTTAAAGCAACTGAATGCACTCAACTTGTTGCTCCCGGTTTATAATTAGTATTTTTTGAATTCCCACTTGTCATGAACGCAGCATAAGACTATGAACACTGTTCCATCTCTAACAAGACCACCATGATATATGGGCCTAAGGCCGAGACAATAAGACGAGACAATAAGACGACACACCTTGGTTTCATCACAAACCCGGAGAGCAACATCTGTCTGGTGAAGTCCACAAAGCACATTGCATGTAACAAATGACCTACAGCATGGTCAAGCAAGTTAATGTTTCTGACATTTTCAGACTAACAACCTTTGATTTAGAACCACGGAGAGTTACTGCAAGTCAAAAAGAAAACAGGAGCTGCCTCCAATATTCCAACAGCATTTTAACATGTTCAAATCACCTATGCTTAGTCTAAAACAGTGACAACTAAAATATACCCATAACTATTTAGTCCAATCAATGTAAGCTAAATATGATGTGGCTGTCCATGGTACTGATGTGTGTGGTTGTGTGTGTGTGTAAGTAGAAAAACCTGTTGACTCACCCTACTAAAATGCTTGCTAGCTAAGATAACTTCCGGTCATGGGCAACGATGCACCAGGCCAGCTAGTTAACACGAGCCTATTACATCTAATTAGCTACACTGAGCTTCCATGCTCTCAGGCCAGGGGCACAATGTATACATTTATAGTTGGATCAGAATCACCGTTAGAATCACTGTTATAGTCATTGACCAATATGGATAATTAAGTAAAACCACAAGTCCAAATCTCTATCTCCATTCATGGCTAGCTAGCAACCGGAGGACAACACAACGAGATGCAACAAGTCAAGTTTTTTTGCAAATAACATTTAGCTTTTGATGTGTGATTGGTGTGAAGCCAAATCCAAACTGGCTTCCCTTGACACTTCCTTTTGATGTGCCAGGACCATTCACAGTTGAGCTCACTCAGTTGAGCTCAACACTGATTGGCTATAAAAAAAATAAAAATAAAAAAAATATTAAGGGAGGCCAAATGCTCTCTGGCTTTCCTTACATTCAATGCTATGGGCGGCAACAATGTCACACTCTATTTGACCAAACAGCATCAGATAGATTCTCAGGTTAGATACATTCAGCCTCTTGCAAATTGAAGGAATTTATGAAACACAGAAATGAACGATACATTATTGGTTATCTTTTGGGGGAAGCCTTGCTTCCCTTGGTAGCCATGTATACACGAAGTTAGGAGACACACTACATGACACACTGGCACGACTCTTGGTGGTAGTAACGCCTCGATCACACCTACATTGTTTTTGCGTTTTGGTTACACCAGAAGTACACGTATTTCCAATGGAACACTGCGTTTGCCTTGTAGCATTGCGTTGCAGTGGGTTCGGTGTGGTGCATAGCTTGGATTTATCGAATGTATGCATCAAACTTTATGTGTAGACGACTTGACAGAAATGGTAGCATCAGGTGAATGTTGAACCTTTGTTGCCCAAATCCAGATGGTGCTGTGTGCCATTTTGCGTAATAAAACTATCAGTGTGATCAAGGCATAAGAAAGCCAACGCCATCTTCACCCATCTGCTTAGATGTACCTTTTTATTACTTCTAAACAAAATAACTTTTGGGGGTTTTCATTTACTTGCAATGGTGTGTTGGTTCTTGCTTGAACATTCGCTAAGATTATATTTGGTTGTGATCTTTGCAACATAACTATTTTAGATGCAGCAGTTGTTAGCTGGAATGCTATCGCTCATTGATATAGGCTGTAGCAAAAGCTAGCCAGAGAGCCATTTTACTGGTTGAAGTTGGAAATGTTTTTAAGTATAATGCAGTTGATTTGGGATGATGACACAAACATTATATTGCCTAAAGAACAATACAATATAAACGAATAAGCACAATATTTAATATAATTCAGGCCTAAAGCAAATATGGCACAAATGTGGAATCACAATTACTATTTCAGTTCAACATCGCCACAATTTATGAAGCACGAGACTGCAGATGGAGCGCGCAAAAGCCCCACTGGAATGGATGGGCGGGCCTCCCAGCAGGGTTATTACGTAAAAATGTGTCACTCGGAGCATGGGGTAGGGCAAATCCTGTACCACTGCAGACTCCGTCGACTCAAGGAGGAACCGAGATGAGCATCACTAGGCTATCAGATAAACTGCACACTTACCGTTTCAATACAGGGATGGTTACCCGTTACCCGTCTCATAAAGTAAGTATATTTAAATACGTATGCGTTTATCGCTGAAATGTATTAGGCTATATATTGACAGCCCACAATAAACACGTTATAAAATCGCTATTCTGTGATGTCAAATAAAAAAGGTCTGTTTGCATGACATGACCATCCCGTTGTAGCATATTTCTGAATAACGGAACTGCTCATCCAATAAGCATTACCAACAACGAGTTACCTTTGAATGAGCTTCAGAATAGCAGATTTCATCATGACACAATATTTGTTATTGTCGGAGCATCAGAGGAAATAACACTCATTGAGACTGGTGTAGGCCTAGTGCAATAGAATACAAATAACAGTATGATTGATTCAGGTACTATACTTATCCAATGGTGTATGTAGCCTAATTTCTTTATGTCTGCATCATACAGCCTATAGTACAGCCCTAGACAAACTGCGGGTGGTTTGTTGACGCCCGGATCAGTCTTACAAAGAGCAGCATCACTTAGGCCTACAGCAAAGGCAGTGACTGGTATTGCGTGTGGTTGTATTTAACTGTGGGCTAAGTGACTGCATGAACGAGATGTTCAAAATCATTATGTTCTGGAGAGGATTAGCTTTGATCTGTTTAATCATTAGCAGTTTATTTATTATGACAAGACAGCTATGTGTGTGATGAACACAGACTGATTAAAACCATTGACCCTAAGCAGCGCAAGGCTATCTCTCTCAAGTCTTTATCATAGACCCTCAAGTGTCAGTAAAGCAGTCCACTAAGTAATCATTTATAGCTTCAACATGATTAAAAGCTCCATGACCAGTAGTGTGTGTGTGTGCGTTTGTGTGTGTGTGTGTGCGCGCGCGCGCGCGTGCGAGAGAGAGTCTGACTCAGAACAGCATAATTATGAAGATCAAGGTCTTGCTTCTTCATCTTCCTCCCCCTCATTAATATTAATAAAGGTCACTTTCTCATGCTGTCTGACAGTGTGGAAGAACAACCTTGTTGTCCAGGTGTAACAAGAGCTTCTTTGTCCTGGGTTCCTTCCTCATTATGTGTCTGGTTTACCTCTGAGAGTCCCCTGAGTGTGCTCTGCGTCTCAAAGCCGCCATAAGGGGTGTATCTCAATGGTCTCAAGTGACCTCCTCTCTTAATATCTCTGTCTTTATCAACACTGATTTAAGAACACCTTCACAGTGCAGACACCTTCACAGTGCAGATGAAGGAAAGGATAGGAGAGTCATCTGTTTAGATTGGGATTTACACAAAGATTTATCTCCTCTATGGCTAAAGGATGTACTGGGTTGTTTGATATTAAACCTCAGCTTTTACCTGATCAATGAGAGGGATTGATTGGTTAGGCCTGGGAGATCAGAGTCAGATCAGAGTTACCACCACCTACAGTACATTCTCCAACACATAGACAATATATCAGTTCTGTCAGGATTCTGTATCTATGCTCCTACATGTGTGCCAGCTAGAGATTCCACATGTCAAATGATATATTTCCATTCTGCTCACTACAACCACATTGGTCAGTCACTTAGGGCTCTGGTAGTGTACTACTGAATAGGTAATAGTGTGTACTTTCAGACAGATCCAGAGTCTTAGAAATAAGAATGAATAGAAAGGGCATCTCCATTCAAGTCAGTGGTGGCATGAAGCCATTTTGAGTGTACCCACGCCAGGAAGTCAAATCAGGAAGTGTACCCTTCAATCTGTGTAATGATTTGTTGAGTAAACTCAACTGACATTACAAAAAATACATTCCATTCCATGAGCCACAGCAGTTAGCGTCATTTGAATGAGCATTCTGCATTACCATGGCAATCCATCATCAGTTGATAGAACATTCCAAAACACCATGGAAATGATTGCATCCTAACAGTGCGGAGCAAGGTCAGCTAAACCCATATTCTGATTGGATCAATAGATCCTGTATGGAAGGAGAGAGCAACAGAAGAGAGGTGAAAGGACGAGACAAGAGGATATGGAAATAGAGCAATAAAGAGGGGAGAGGGGATGAGATGAGAGAAAAATAGACTGGGGAGCAGAGAATAGAGTGAGACAGAGAGAGAGAAAACCACAGAAGAGATGGACAATGGTAGGCAGGGGAGAGGAAGGGGGAGAGGAAAAGGGGAGGTGGACAGGAAAGAAGGAAGAAGGAAGGGGAATAGATGAGGATGAGAGATGCTCCAGTCCAGACAGTACTGACAGTCTCTGCAGGATGTCTTCTGTACCACACAGCCAGAGCCAGGTCCTCCTAACTGGGTCACTGTCCTCACCTTCCATGCATCCCTGGAGAGGGGTGTCTGAGCTGTCTGAGCAGCTGACTTTGAACTGGCCTCCTCTCAACCCTGACCCCTTCTTTCAGCCTCTCCATCACAGAATTGAAGTACCCCAAACCCCATAGGACCAGCTACTTTACCTCTCTCTCAACCCCCACCCCACTCACCTTATGACAGGCAAGACCAATTTCTCTTACCACTTTCTCTCCTCAAAAAACAGGATACCTTTCCCCCCACCACCTTTCATTACAATGCAAAATCCCCTCTCTCATCCTCCCTGCCCAAGAAGGAGGAGCCTCCCCTTCAAACTCCCAAAACCACTCATCTACCAAATTCCCCCATCCTCAAGCCCATAAAGCTATCCCTTCTCTTGACAGGACCCCGCAGACTGTGGATGTCTGATCTGTGATGGATCTCTGGAAGATCAAAATCAAAGTTCAAATCAAAGTTTATTGGTCGCGTACACAGTTTAGCAGATTTATGTTACTAGCTCCTAACAATGCAGTAAATGTCAAACAGTACGCAAAAATACAAAATAAAATGAATCAAGAAATGTCTAATACAATTAACAACCAAATAGCACTGTGGCAGTAATTCAAATGCAATCTATATGTATAAACACCAGATTCATTTACACAAGATATACTAAGAATGATATGTACAACAGTCAATGCATTTGAGTGGGCTATGTCAAAAATACAGTATATAAATACGCAGTGCAAAACCGTATGGCAAAATGGATAGAATTGCAGGAAATTAGCATCTGGTCCAGAATCTGGAATATAACTATATATAGTTGAAGTCGTACGTTTACATACACCGTAGCCAACTACATTTAAACACAGTTTTTCACAATTCCTGACATTTAATCCTAGTAAAAATATCCTGTCTTAGGTCAGTTAGGATCACCACTTTATTTTAAGAATGTGAAATGTCAGAATAATAGTAGAAAGAATGATTTCAGCTTTTATTTCTTTCATCACATTCCCAGTAGGTCAGAGGTTTGCATACACTCTATTAGTATTTGGTAGCGTTGCCTTTAAATTGTTTAACTTGGGTCAAACGTTGCATGTAGCCTTCCACAAGCTTCCCACAATAAGTTGGGTGAATTTTGGCCCATTCCTCCTGACAGAGCTGGTGTATCTGAGTCAGGTTTGTAGGCCTCCTTGCTTGCACACGTTTTTTCAGTTCTGCCCAAATTTTCTATGGGATTGAGGTCAGGGCTTTGTGATGGCCATTCCAATACCTTGACTTTGTTGCCATTTTGCCACAACTTTGGAAGTATGCTTTTGGTCATTGTCCATTTGGAAGACCCATTTGCGACCAAGATTTAACTTCCTGACTGTCTTGAGATGTTGCTTCAATATATCCACATAATTTTCCCTCCCTCATGATGCCATCTAGTTTGAGAAGTGCACCAGTCCCTCCTGCAGCAAAGCACCCCCACAACATGATGCTGCCACCCCCATGCTTCACGGTTGGGATGGTGTTCTTCGGCTTGCAAGCCTCATCCTTTTCCCTCCAAACATATTGATGGTCATTATGGCCAAACCGTTCTTTGTTTCATCAGACCAGAGGACATTTCTCCAAAAAGTACGATCTTTGTCCCCATGTGCAGTTTCAAACCATCGTCTGGCTTTTTTAATGGCGGTTTTGGAGCCGTGGCTTCTTCCTTGCTGTGTGGCCTTTCAGGTTATGTCGATATAGGACTCATTTTACTGTGGAAATAGATACTTTTGTACCTGTTTCCTCCAGCATCTTCACAAGGTCCTTTGCTGTTGTTCTGGGATTGATTTGCACTTTTCGCACCAAAGTACGTTCATCTCTATGTAACTGACAATTAGCCTGTAAGTCTATGTCGTTGTTTTTTGTTTGAATTGTTTACGTGTTCGCTATGCGGGGGAAATGATACGACAAGTGGAAGTACGTGGCTAATAACTGTTGTAACGGGGATCATTATCGTAGCAACACACCTTTGAAGTGAAGGCAATCCCGCGCTGTGTTAGCTAAGTTTTCATGTCATCGGGTGTAGTTCGTAAAGGTTGAGGTGTGTATGTTAGGATGGTAACGTTATAATAATTAAGGATGAAGTGTGTATGTTAGGATGGTAACGTTATAATAATTAAGGATGAAGTGTGTATGTTAGGATGGTAACGTTATAATAATTAAGGATGAGGTGTGTATGTTAGGATGGTAACGTTATAATAATTAAGGATGAAGTGTGTATGTTAGGATGGTAACGTTATAATAATTAAGGATGAAGTGTGTATGTTAGGATGGTAACGTTATAATAATTAAGGATGAAGTGTGTATGTTAGGATGGTAACGTTATAATAATTCAGGATGAAGTGTGTATCTTAGGATGGTAACGCTTTAATAATTAAGGATGAAGTGTGAATTCATGCCAGGAATAATAAGTGTGAGGTTTGATTTCCTCCCTTCTGTAATAAGCAGCCAATGAGGTATTTTTCCTTTATTCATGTGTTTAATCTGATACGGTTACAGCTCCGGCTAAACTGTTTATGTATGTAAGCACTTCAGAGTTATACCAAGCTAATAAGTCACTCGTAAGATAAGAAGGTTGTAAGAGTGTGCTTAACTGTATTTTCATTTACTTTATAGTTCTCATGGAAGGTGATCATTCTGACTAAAACTACAGAGTAAAACCGCCAGTTAAAATCAAGGAACGGTTGTGCCCGTGGTTACTGGAGGGAGCTACACTCTAGGAGACAGAACGCGTCTCCTTCCTGAGCAGTATGACGGCTGCATTGTCCCATGGTGTTTATACTTGATGAACCTTCAAGCGTTTGGAAATTGCTCCCAATGTTGTACCTTCAGGCTTTTGAACCAGACTTGTGGAGGTCTACAATTTTTTTCTGAGGTATTGGCTGATTTCTTTTGATTTTCCCATGATGTCAAGCAAAGAAGCACTGAGTTTGAAGGTAGGCCTTGAAATACATCCACAGGTAAACCTCCAATTGACTCAAATGATGTCAATTAGCCTATCAGAAACTTCTAACGCCATGACATAATTTTCTGGAATTTTCCAAGCTGTTTAAAGGCACAGTCGACTTAGTGTATGTAAACTTCTGACCCACTGGAATTGTGATACAGTGAATGATAAGTGAAATAATCTGTCTGTAAACAATTGTTGGAAAAATTACTTGTGTCATGCACAAAGTAGATGTCCTAACTGACTTGCCAAAACTATAGTTTGTTATATAGGATGAGTCATGACTAGAATACAGTATATACTGTACATATAAAGTGAGTAAAACGATATGTAAACATTATTAACCTTTTACTGCAGTGGGCTAAATCAGGGTCACACAAGGTGCTTCTTGATGGTCTTAAACAAATCTACTTTGAAACAAAAGTATACACCTCACACACATGGTTATGGGCTTAAAAAAACAAGACACCTGTACCATGTCCGATCAAATTTACGTTGAAATGTATTACATTTTGAGTTTGCATCCCAATATTTACACTTTATATACGTCATAGGAGACTGAAATATAACAAAATCGTTTGACATAGAAACACCGGATTTTCAGTGATTTTTTTCAAATAATGTTTATTAATTAATTATGAAATTATGAAAAATATTAATAACATTCCACCCATTAGGCCACTAGGTCATTTGACTGCAGGAAAGGGGTCTACAGTGACTAATGCTCAATGACTCTATGTACATATGGCAGCAGTCTCTACGGTGCAGGGTAGAGTACCGGCAGGCAAGTGACAGTGTCTACGGTTCAGGGCAGGGTACTGGGTGGAGGCTGGCTAGTAATGACTGTTTAACAGTCTGATGGCCTGGAGATAAACAGCTTCTATCAGTCTCTCGGTTCCAGCTTTAAAGCACCTGTGATGTCTCCACTTTCTAGATGGTAGCGGGTGAACAAGCCGTGCCTCGGGTGGCTGAGTTCCTTGATGATCTTCTTGGTGGTCCTGTGACATCGGGTGCTGTAGATGTTCTGGAAGGAAGGCAGTGTGCCCCCAGTGATGCGTTGGGTCAGATATCCACGGTTCTGATGTTTCAGTCTCCTGGAGCAGGGTGCTTAATGCAACACCAGTGTTGTGGGGTTTGATCCCTCCTGCTGGGCCACATCCACTGATAATGAACTACAAGTCGTCATCATCATGATTTGTGATGGATGTCTGATGTCTGATTGGCTCCCCATGGCTGTGCCTCAGATCCAGAAAGACAGGGCATCACACAGTCCTTCTCCCAGAGCCCCAGGGGCCCAGGCTATGAGGATTACAATGTGTTAAAGCCTGTTCCCGCTGACAATGACTCATACAGCCTAATGATACCAGTGCCCATTACCAGACTTCTAGTGGTGCTAATTGCCCACTGTCTGGTTTCATACGGAGTTGCCAGATTACCCTGGCAGTGATTGAATGGGTAAACGAGCAGCCTTTCTGGGAGGGTAGGAATCTTTATGTCTGTATAATGGTGAATGCGCGCTTCTCTGTGACTGCCTATGTTTTCATGAGTAGGAATGTGTGTGTGTATGCTAAATAGACTTGCATACACAGAAGCCCTCTGGATGGATGCACAGGCACACACATGAGGGTCTCTATTCAAGTATCATACACAGTCACAAACAAATAGCTGCATGTGCACACACACACATACCCATCCACCTACTGTTACACACAAAGGCTTAGCTTGAGTTCCTGTGCCCTTTTGTCCCAGTACTGAAAAAGTATTATTTACCCGACAATAAACAGATCCGGAAGACAGATCGGAAGGAACGTGTGTGTGTGTGTGTGTGCATGCGCTCACCTGTGTGTGTGTGTGTGTGTGTGTGTGTCTGTGTGTGTGTCTGTGTGTGTGTCTGTGTGTGTGTGTGTGTGTGTGTGTGTGTGTGTGTGTGTGTGTGTGTGTGTGTGTGTGTGTGTGTGTGTGTGCATGCGCTCACCTGTGTGTGTGTGTGTGTGCGGTGTGCGGGAGTTTCTGTAAGAGGAAATGTCAAGCATGTCAGACATGCCACAGGAAAGGAAAACGTTTGCTCTCAGGGCGAGCTCAAAATCCTTTCAGGTTAGATTAGTTCTCAGAAGTACTTCTCACTACTTTCTTTTTTCTACTCTTTCCTTTCTCTTTTTATCTTCACTCTCTGTCTCTCATCTTTTTCATGTTCACTTCTTTTATTATGTTATGTTATCTTTTCATTATTTTATTATCTGCTGCCTCTATTCTAGAAAAAGAAAAGCTGTTAAGTTGGGGTGGCAGGTTGCCTAGTGGTTAGAGCGTTGGACTAGTAACTGAAAGGTTGCAAGATTGAATCCCCGAGCTGACAAGGTAAAAATCTGTCATTCTGCCTCTGAACAAGGCAGATAACCCACTGTTCCTAGGCCGTCATTGTAAATAAGAATTTGCTCTTAACTGACTTGCCTAGTTAAATTAAATAAAAAATTAATTTGTTGAGCAGTGAATTTTGGAATTTACTCTCTACCTAAAAATGTATCACATCCTTGATGTGTTGCTGTGTCTCTGCATATCAGTAAGAAGTAGACCAGGTTAGTCATATTGCTTGTGTCACCGTACTTTAAAACCTCATGGCTAAGCAAGACAGCACCTCTGTGGCTGTGCTCCGTGATTCTGACTCAAGTGACAGTTGTCACTCAGTGTTGTCATCAAAATGCCTTCCCCCTGTCTGTAAAAATCTTCTACTTGTCAGTTTATGGTTCCTATTCCTCCACCACTCCGTTCTGCCTCTTCTGTCTTGCTGAAATCAGAAGTGGTGTGTGTGTTGTGTAACAGAACCGCATTGATCAGCTGTTAACAATACTGCAGAGAAGAGAGGTGAGAGTGTGGGAGATCATTTTGTAAGAAAGGGATCGAGAGAGAGCAGAGAGAAGGAAACAGAGTTGTTTTTAAACTGATGTGATTGTACAGGGTTATGCAATGAGCAAATCAAATGAAGGCCTTGTGAGGGCTCTTCTGCCCTGAAAACAACTCTGAGGTCAAAGGGGGAGAGAGAGAGAGAGTGTCACAGTTCCCCCCCTGGTCTGTGACCAGGAGGACATGGTTGTACGTTTGTGTTTGACAGTTAGGCAAGGCGACAGAGTGAGTTTCCTGTTTCCTGTTTTCATTCAGTTGTCTAGGTGTAGCTGCTGCAGCAGTAAACATCTCTGTGACAAAATTCATATTGGATGCAAATATGCACACTCGATTAGAGGTGAGAGAACGGTCATTAATACACATATTTATACATAGAAACAGAGCTCCTTATAGATACCATGTTAGTGTAGAATAAGGAACTGGCAAGCTCAACTCAGTATAGACATAAGTATTGTATTTCTGGTAGGGATTTCATTCTTCCGATACTTAAAAAAGACACCTTCCTTCCTTGAAGTACTCACTGATCTGATGGTAAACAAGAAGTGAAAGCAGTGTCCACTTTCTTTCATCTATCCAGTCAGATGATCTGTTATTACCTCCAGGAACCATCCTATTTCTTGAAACAGGGCTAATGCCAAGAGGGAGGAAGGAGCAATGAATCAAAGGATTCTGGGAGCTTGGCCTGCTTTTCATGCTGTGTGTAGCAGGTGTTCTCCCTGGCTAGGACCATGCAAACTGGGATGTGTGTGTGTTATTTAATTTTATTTGACTTTTATTTCATCATGGGAGCCCATTGAGACCCAGCGGCACAATGGAATCAAGACGCAGGGAGTTCTTTAGGTTATTCAAAAACTGAAGGCAGATTTATCTTATTCAGTGGAGATCCCACAAAAAAATACTAACAAATGCTGTGGGGAGAGGCTGATTTGGGGGAAAAGTGTGTGTGTGTGAGCGTTCGTTCATGCAGTTGTGCGTCGTGTGTGCTATCTTTGTCTGTAAACTATTGCTGGGAAAAATAATGAGAATTAGACAAGCACCAGTAGTTCTTTGACACAAAAGATGAAGTGTTGATTTACTTTCCCCCTAACTCAGCCTCTCCCCACTACATATGTTAGCACTTTTTGCAGACAGTCGCACACTGTGTCTGTACATAGTCAATGGTAGACTTCGAGGGGACTACTACGGTAGGTACACCTACAGCTCATCCCTTGGCAGTAACACTGTAGATTACTTTATCACTGACCTCAACCCAGAGTCTCTCAGAGCATTCTCAGTCAGCACACTGACACCCCTATCAGATCCCAGCAAAATCTTAATCTACTGAACAGTGCAATACTGAATCATGCAAAATCAAAGCCGAAATAGCTGCCTACTATTAAAAAACGCTGTAGATGGAAGCAGGGTGGTGTAGAAACCTTCCAAAAAACTATTTGCAACAACAAATTAAATCCATTTTTAGACAACTTGGTTTGATGAAGAAAGCAAAAACCTAGGAAAGAGAATTGAGAAACCCATCCAACCAAGAAAACCTGAGCCTTCACTATGGTGAAACACTAAAACAGTACAGAAATAACAGAATAATACCAAACACCAAATAATGCACACAGAGCAAAATTAGGACAATACCCACTAATTATCAAAATCCAGAAAAGAGCTGTTAAATTCTTTAAACACTTAAAAGGAAGTGATTCCCAAACCTTCCATAACAAAGCAATCACCTACAGAGAGATGAACCTAGAGAATAATCGACTCAGGAAGCTGGTCCTGGGGCTCTGTGCACAAACACAAACAGACCCTACAGAGCCCCAGGACAGCAATGCAATTAGACCCAACCAAATCATGAGAAAACAAAAAGATCATTACTTGACACATTGGAAAGAATTAACAAAGCAAACTGGAATGTGACTTGGCCCTAAACAGAGAGTACACAGTGGCAGAATACCTGACCACTGTGACTGACCCAATATTAAGGAAAGCTTTGACTATGTGCAGACCTGGCTCTCAAGAGAAGACAGGATATGTGCACATTGCCCACAAAATGAGGTGGAAAAAATATTTGTGACCTGTTGCTTCAAGAAATGGGCAACCAGTGAAGCACAAACACCATTGTGAATATAAACTATATTTATCTGTCTATTTATTTTCCCTTTTGTACTACAACAATTTTCACATTGTTACAACACCTTACATAGCCGTAAAATAACATTTGAAATATCAACAAAAAAAATGTGAGTAATGATTACTGTTCATTCCTGATGATTTATTACTTGTTTATTATTTATTCCACTTGCTTTTTAATGTTAACACGTTTCCCATGCCAATAAAGCCCTTTGATTTGAATAGAAATCAGTCGCCACTGTGCACAGATTATCCATCACGGTGTACCTCATCTTCTACCTTTCACTCACTGTTGTCATATGCTTTCCTTTTGGAATATCCAAAGATTCCTAGCACTTCACACACATTCGCTGTCCCCCCAGGCTCTGGAGTTTGGAGTTTTCTGGATCACACTCAACTCTCCCATCAGTTCATGAAAGCGGAAGTTTTCTTGGTTGTCATCCCTGTCTCCGAGCTGTTGAATATTTCAATGTGTTGTTAGGAATCAATAATTATAGAGGAGCACCAACTGAGACCGGAATGGAAAGTCAACTTTAAAGTATAAATGTAAGACTACTTAAAGGCAAGTACAGTCAAGTCCATAATTATTGGCACCCTTGATAAAGATTAGCAAAAATACTTTTTATAGCCCTCAGAACAGCCTCAATTCCTCGGGCATGAACTTTACAAGATGTCGAAAGCGTTCCATAGGGATGCTGCCCCATGTTGACTCCAGTACTTCCCACAGTTGTGTCAAGTTGGCTGGATGTCCTTTGGGTGGTGGACTATTCTTGACACACACGGTAAACTGTTGGGCGTGAAAAACCCAGTGTTGCGACACTTGACACACTCAAACCAGTGCGCCTGGCACCTACAGTACTACCATACCCCGTTCAAATGCTCTTAAATGTTTTGTCTTGCCCATTTTCCCTCTGAATGTCACACATACACAATCCATGTCTCAAGGCTTGAAAATCTTTCTTTAACCTGTCTCCTCCCCTTCATCTACACTGATTGAAGTGGATTTAACAGGTGACGTCAATAAGGGATCATAGTTTTCACCTGGATTCACCTGGTCAGTCTATGTCATGGAAAGAGCAGGTGTTCCTAATGTTTTGTACACTCAGCGTATAACTCAATATTTGTATAAATAAATTATACAAATAGTGAGCTATATTGTATGCTCAAAAAGTTGGGACATGATATTATTTTATACTAATACAATTGCTCAGAGAACAAGATTGTGTTAAACAAGTAATAAAAAAGACGGGTCAAAATGATTGGCACCCCTGTTTTCAATACTCTAGCACCGTCACCTTCTGAGGATAATGACACTGAGCCTTTTTCTAAAATATTTTATGAGATTGGAAAACACGACGGGAGGGATCTTATACTTTACCTCCGTACAGAATCTTCCCAGATCCTTGATATCCTTCGTCTGCTCTTATGGTTTCCTCTTCAATTCAAACCCCATGTTTTCAATGGGGTTCAAGTCCTGTGACTGAAATCCCATTCCAAAATGACATTGTGTAGTCAATTAAGCATTTATTTGTGGATTTTGATTAATGCGTGGGGTTATTGTCTTGCTGAAAGATCCACTTGCGGCCAAGTGTCAGCGTCCTGGCAGAGGCAACCAGGTTTTTGGCTAAAATGTCCTCATATTGAGTAAAGTTAAAATGATGCTGTTTACAGGACCAGTGGAAGCAAAATAGCCCCATAACATCAAAGATGCACCACCATATTTTATCGTAGCTTTGAGATATTTTTCTGCATATGCTTCCGTTTTTCAACGCTAAATCCACCACTGGTATGTGTGGAGTTTGATAAACGGCATTGGCACTTGGATTGGAACCAACACTATGGTCAGATGTCATGAAAATAGAGCTCTTTGGCCACGCACACCAATGGTGAGTTTGGCGTTGAAAAACGGAAGCATACAGTTGAAGTCGGAGGTTTACATACACCTTAGCCAAATACATTTAAACTCAGTTTTTCACAATTCCTGACATTTAATCCTAGTAAAAATGCTATGTCTTTTGTCAGTTAGGATCACTACTTTATTTTAAGAATGTGAAATGTCAGAATAATAGTAGAGAGAATTATTTAATTCAGCTTTTATTTCTTTGGGTCAGAAGTTTACATACACTCAATTAGTATTTGGTAGCGTTGCCTTTAAATTGTTTAACTTGGGTCAAACGTTGCATGTAGCCTTCCACAAGCTTTCCACAATAAGTTGGGTGAATTTTGTCCCATTCTTCCTGACAGAGCTGGTGTAACTGCGTCAGGTTTGTAGGCCTCCTTGCTCGCACATGCTTTTTCAGTTCTGCCCACAACTTTTCTATGGGATTGAGGTCAGGGCTTTGTGAGAGCCACTGCAATACCTTGACTTTGTTGTCCTTAAACCATTTTGCCACATCTTTGGAAGTATGCTTGGGGTCATTGTCCATTTGGGACCAAGCTTTAACTTCCTGACTGATGTCTTGAGATGTTGCTTCAATATATCCACATAATTTTCCCTCCCTCATGATGCCATCTATTTTGTGAAGTGCACCAGTCCCTCCCTGTCAAACGATGTATGGAATCAATCTTTAGGATGTTTTTAACATAAAACTTCAATAATATTCCAACCGGAGAATTCCTTTGTCTTCAGAAAAGCAAAGGAACGGGAGATACCTCTCATGCACGTGACCAGCGACTCATTCCTCTCTCATTCGGTCCCACTTCACAGTAGAATCCTCAAACAAGTTTCTAAAGACCGTTGACATCTAGTGGAAGCATTAGGAAGTGCAACATAACCAATATCCCATTGTGTATTCAATAAGGGCTGTTTTGAAAATCGACTAACCTCAGATTTCCCACTTCCTGTTTGGATTTCTTCTCAGGTTTTTGCCTGCCATATGAGTTCTGTTATACTCAGAGACATCATTCAAACAGTTTTAGAAACTTCAGAATGGTTTCTATCCAATACTAATAATAATATGCATATATTAGCAACTGGAACTGAGGAGCAGGCAGTTTACTCTGGGCACCTCTGGGCACCTTTCATCCAAGCTACTCAATACTGCCCCTGCAGCCATAAGAAGTTTTTAATTAACAAGAAATTTGTGGTTGTAGTTGAAAAACGAGTTTTAATGACTCCAACCTAAGTGTATGTACATTTCCGACTTCAACTGTATGTAGAAAAGTACCTCATACCTACAGTAAAATATGGTTGTGGATATTTTATGTTATGGGCTATTTTGCTTCCACTGGTCCTGGAGCCCTAGATGTTTTTTAAAATTGTTCTCTGAGCAATTTTGTTAGTATAAAATAATATAATAAACCCATTTTGGAGCATGCAACATAGCTTATTTTATACTGTCTTTTTTGTTAATCTTTATCAAGAGTGCCAACAATTATGGACCTGACATATGTAGATGTAGAATTGACTAGAATTGCACATAGGAGATGCAGCTGGGTTTCATTGCCATTGTTTTATTCATGACACTCCTTAGCTACAGTGTATGTGCATCACCAGCATAACAATACCTGCTTAATTCAACTGAGAAGGGTAATGTAGATGTCAAATAAAGATCAGGTGAAGTGTGTGTCCACTCCATCTATTCACTTTCTATGTTGACGTGGCTAATACCTTTGTTGTCATTCTCTCTCTCTCTCTCTCTCTCCCTACAGCTCCACACTAAGAGTCCAGAGATTGAAGAGATAATCCCACAGGAAAGGATCCTTCCAAAACACACATAGGGATCTGATCTGCAGAGAGTGTGTGTGTGTGAGAAGGACGTGTGGTATTTGTTCTTAACCCCCTCCACCCCTCTACTCTTTACCCAAAATCCCGTTCTCCAACCTCCCTTACCCCCTGACCCTTAACCCCCAGACATGATGTCGGGGAAGGGGAAGGCTAGCCCGCGTCATCGGCCATGGTCCGTGTACCGGGCTAACACCTTTGACCTCTCGGCTGAGATAATGGGGCTGACTCTGGCAGGTAAGGGCCATGTTACCATAGTTACCGTAGTAACAGTATTCCTGTATGTTTGCCCACTGAAAATAAGTATGTGCATAAAGTTGCCTTGTTTGTCGCTGTAGTTGTAAAAAATATATAATAATAACTTGTGTTCTTGTAGGTAACAGTCAGGACCCAGATGAGCCAGTGCTGGAGTTTAGCCTGGGTGAGTGATGTTGCTGAAGTCCTTCTCACTCTGTTCAATTGTCTTTGATATTTATAACAGTACCAGGGTTTCTGTTAGCGGTTAATAGCCGGCTTTTGTCCAGTTAAAAATATTGAAAAGTCCATCAATAAAATTGCCGCTGGTCAATTGTCAGCGTCCCATTACGAAATTATGCTTTTTAGCCTATTCATTGATGGAAATACCAGTCGACAGAAATACATTTGACTGGTCATGCTTATCGGTCTATAGGTTCATTTGCATGATTTAACGGAATTAAATTGGCGCGTGTACAGTATATTTGTTATGTAGGCTATCTTATTTATCACACGCTGTCAGACAGCGCAAGAGCTGCTGCTGCAACATCTTGTGGTGCTTTCAAGACAACTGAAGTCTGAAAAATACAAGGTCAAATCGTGATGTCAGTGATCTTCAGGTAGGAAAGTCGGCACTCTAGAAAGAGGCCTGAATGTTTTAATACATATTACGAGGCATGTCTTAACTTTCTTCAAAGTAGCCATTTAGATCTCCTCTCTTTCTAAATTTGTAACTGATATTTGCAGCTCTGTCACATGAAACCTCTGGAATGTGCAGTGCCCTTTTGACAACAGTGTTTGGCTGCTAATTGCATTATGGAACGAACACCCGCACGTAGCCTACTGCCTTGTACGCATTGCTGTGAAATATTATATTGTGAAAAAATAATTGTTTATCAACATTTCAAGCTAAACGTTCTCATCTGTTACATCAGACTCTTGCTAGGCCAACTGGTTGTATGAATATTGGATCTGTCCCAGAGTTTGGAATAAACAATATATTTCTCGACAAGCTGATCAATAGAATAAGTAGCCTAAACGTTTCTACTATAGTAGATTGACATAGCTAGTGATTTTGCTGATCGTCACACGTGTTGTTGTCTAAGGAAAAGTAAGTGTGGCGCCGAAGAACATGGCTGAGGTTTTACATTCTCCCAACCAATTGTTCTATTTTGTTCGTTTTTTGAGTTTTGTGTAACTTATTTTTTAAACTTATTTTGTACATAATGTTGTTGCTACTGTCTCTTATGACTGAAAATAACTTCTGGACATCAGAACAGCGATTACTCACCATATAGGCAAATTATTACAATTTAGGTAGTTGGGTGGACAATTTACAGATGGGCTGTGTGCAGGTTCAGTGATCGGTAAGCTGCTCTGACAGCTTATGCTTCAAGTTAGAGAGGGAGATATGAGTCTCCAGCTTCAGTGATTTTTGCAATTTGCTCCAGTCATTGGCAGCAGAGTACTGAAAGGAAAGGCGGCCAAAGGAAGTGTTGGCTTTGGGGATGACACGTGAAATATACCTACTGGAGCGTGGTCGATGGGTGGGTGTTGCTATGGTGACCAGTGAGCTGAGATAAGGCAGGGCTTTACCTAGCAAAGACTTATAGATGACCTGGAGCCAGTGGGTTTGGCGACAAATGTTTAGTGAGGGCCAGCCAACGAGAGCATACAGATCGCTGTGGTGGGTAGTATATGGGGCTTTGGTGACAAAACGGATGGCACTGTGATAGACTACATCCAGTTTGGTGAGTAGAGTGTTGGAGGCTATTTTGTAAATTACATCGCCAAAGTCAATGATTGGTAGGATAGTTAGTTTTACGTGGGTATGATTGGCAGCATGAGTGAAGGAGGCTTTGTTGCGAAATGTTGCGATTCCAGATTTAATTTTGAATTGGAGATGCTTAATGTGAGTCTGGAAGGAGAGTTTACAGTCTAACCAGACACCTAGGTATTTGTTGTCCACATATTCTAAGTCAGAACCATCCAGAGTAGTGATGCTAGTCGGGCAGGCGGGTGCGGGCAGCAATTGGTTGAAGAGCATGTATTTAGTTTTACTAGCATTTAAGAGCAGTTGGAGGCCACAGAAGTGTTGTATGGCATTGAAGTTTGTTTGGAGGTTTGTTAACACAATGTCCAAAGAAGGGCCAGATGTATACAGAATGGTGTCGTCTGCGTAGAGGTGGATCAGAGAATCACAAGCAGCAAGAGTGACATCATTGATGTATACAGAGAAAGAGTCGGCCCGAGAATTGAACCCTGTGGCACGCCCATAGTAAATGCCAGAGGTTCGGACAATAGGTCCTCCGATTTGACACACTGAACTGTATCTGAGAAGTAGTTGGTGAACCAGGCGAGGCAGTCATTTCAGAAACCAAGGCTATTGAGTCTGCCGATAAGAATGCAGTGATTGACAGAGTCAAAAGCCTTGGCCGGGTCGATGAAGACGGCTGCACAGTACTGTCTTTTATCGATGGCAGTTATCATATCGTTTAGGACCGTGAGCGTGGCTGAGGTGCACCCATGACCAGCTCGGAAACCAGATAGCATAGTGAAGAAGGTACGGTGAGATTCGAAATGGTCGGTGATCTGTTTGTTAACTTGGCTTTCGAAGATTTTAGAAAGGCAGGGCGGGATGGATATACTGTAGGTCTATAACAGTTTGGTTCTAGAGTGTCTCCCCCTTTGAAGAGGGGGATGACCGCAGCAGCTTTCAAATCTTTGGGGATCTCAGACCATACAGAAGAGAGGTTGAACAGGCTAGTAATAGGGGTTGCAAAAATTTAGGCTGATCATTTTAGAAAGAGAGGGTCTAGACTGTCTAGCCCAGCTGATTTGTAGGGATCTAGATTTTGCCGCTCTTTCAGAACATCAGCTGTCTGGATTTGGGTGAAGGAGAAGTGGGGGAGCAAGTTGCTTCAGGGGGTGCTGAGCTGTAGGACGGGGTCGGATAGGATAGGATAAAGTAATCCTTCTCACCCCCCCCCCCCCCCCCCCTTAAAAGACCTAGATGCACTATTGTAAAGTCGCTGTTCCACTGGATGTCATAAGGTGAAAGCACCAATTTGTAAGTCGCTCTGGATAAGAGCGTCTGCTAAATGACTTAAATGTAATGTAAATGTCGGGGTAGCCTGGCCAGCCGTAGAAAAATGCGTATTGAAATGATCGATTATCATAGATTTATCGGTGGTGACAGTGTTTCCTAGCCTCAGTGCAGTGGGCAGCTGGGAGGAGGTGCTCTTTTCTCCATGGACTTTACAGTGTCCCAAATCTTTCTGGAATTAGTGCTACAGGATGAAAATTTCTGTTTGAAAAAGCTAGCCTTAGCTTTCCTAACTGACTAAGTACATTGGTTCCTGACTACATTGGTTCCTGAAAAGTTGCATATCGCGGGGGCTATTCGATGGTAATGCAGAACGCCACAGGATGTTTTTGTGCTGGTCAAGGGCAGTCAAGTCTGGGGTGAACCAAGGGCTATATCTGTTCTTAGTTCTACATTTTTTGAACGGGGCATGCTAATTTAAGATGGCGAGGAAATCATTTTTAAAGAGCAGCCAGGCATCCTCTACTGATGGGATGAGGTCAATATCCTTCCAAGATACCTGGGCCAGGTCGATTAGAAAGGCTTGCTCGTTGAAATGTTGTAGGGAGCGTGATATTGATGAGGGATGGTCGTTTGACCGCGGACCCATTACGCACGCGGGAAATGAGGCAGTGATCGCTGAGATCCTGGTTGAAGACAGCAGAGGTGTATTTTAATGTGATTAAGACAAAAGAGCTGATTGTGGACTGTGGTTCATCACCAATGAACTATCAGTCGTGAAGAGGGCACAACAAAACCTTTTCCCCCTCAGGAGACTTAATAGATTTGGCATTGGTCCCCAGGTCCTCATAAGGTTCTACAGCTGCACCATCGAGAGCATCCTGACCGGTTGCATCACCGCCTGGTATGGCAACTGCTCGGTATCTGACCATAAGGCACTTCAGAGGGTAGTGCGTATGGCCCAGTACATCACTGGGGCCAAGTTTACTGCCACCCAGGACCAAAATAATAGGTGGTGTCAGAGGAAAGCCTATCAATTTGTCAGAGACTCCAGTCACCCAAGTTTTAGACTGTTTTCTCTGCTACCGCAAGGCAAGCGGTACCGGAACGTCAAGTCTAGGGCCAAAAGGCTCCTCAACAGCTTCTACCCCCAAGCCATAAGACTGCTGAACAATTAATAAAATCACCACCGGACTATTTACATTGACCCCCCCCCCCCCTCCCTTTTTACACTGCTGCTACTGACTGTTTATTATCTATACAAAGTCACTTCACCCCTACCTACATGTACAAATTACTAACCTGTACCCCGCACACTGACTCGGTACTGGTACCCGCTATATATAGCCTCATTATTTTTATTAATTTTTGTTACTTTTTATTATTATTTTTTTTACTTTAGTCTATTTCGAAATATTTTCTTAACTCTTCTTGAACTGCACTGTTGGTTAAGGGCTTGTAAGTAAGCATTTCATGGTAAGGTCTACACTTGTTGTATTCGGCGCATGTGACAAATAAAGTTTGATTTGATTTTAGTCTAACATTTTCAAAGTGCACTTAAGAATTCGGTAAGAAGGGCCGCACATCGTTGCATCCTCAACTTGCATGTTCTGTTAATATGAATTACCATATTCTAAATTTGATTTATGTCATTCTGAGCACTGTGGGAGGACGCCCTAATCAGGTTACGCACCCAATGCATATGGATCCGGTAAATGTTTTAAATGTCCGGTCAATTAAAATGTTGCCGGTCAAATGGAAACCCTAAACAGTACCCATTGATTCTTGAAGAATAAAGCTTATAAATGCCTTATTAGTTTATTACAACAGTCTTACTTATCATAACACAAAAAAGTTACTTGTATTACTCTGACTATGAATTTGAGAAAGGTAACCAATTACATTTCCCCGGCCCCATCCCTATTTTAGGGCCAGGATTGAGATGACAGATTTTTCCTTTAATGTTCACTTCCCTGTTGTACCCCCAGCGTGCAGTGAGCTGATCACCCCAGCATTGGACCGTAAACCAACCAGCTTTGTGGCGGTCAGCTGTACCACTCCTCCCCAGGCCTTCTGGACCAAATATGCTCAGACAGAGATCATAGAGGTAGAACCACACCCAGAGATGGGCAGTATTGAATTACTTATGAACTACATTCTAATTTATTGTGTAACTTTTCTATACCATTCTTTATAGTGGTTCACAATTTTGTGACCCCCTTTAACCATGCATTGGTATCAGAAGGCTGATGGCACTAGGGTGTGATAAGAGTGCTGGCTAAATGACCTAAATGTAAATGTAAAATGAACACTTGTAAAGCATGCTGGATATTATTATAATGAGCTCTGCCTCCCAAAAAAGGCCAATAATAATTCCCAGTGTGCTTTTTGGTCATTTAGCAGACTCTCTTATCCAGAGCGACTTACAGTCAGTGAATTCAACTAAGGTGGATAAACAACCACATATCACAGTCATTGAAAGTACAATATTTTTTTTTACTGATAAGGATGTTTTAGTGAAGGAGTGGTCTTGCAACTCTCTCTCTCTCGCTCTCTCTCTCTAGGGTACTAGTAATCCTATCTATCTGAGCAGTATAGCATTCTTCCAGGACTCTCTGATCACTCAGCAGACCCAGGTTAAGCTATCTGTGTATGACGTCAAGGACCGCTCCCAGGGCACGGTACGAAATTTCACCCTCAAAAACTACTCCAACTCCCCCACTAGAGTCAACTGCCCAAAACCTCACAACCTTCCTAACTCTTCAACCCCAAACTAATTAAACACTCTACTCCCAGATGTACCTGCTGGGGTCAGCCATGTTCCCTGTGAAGGAGCTGCTGCAGGACAAGCACCACAGACTCCACCTAACCCTCAGGTAACACACACACACATACACACATATACACACACACTCACACAACCTCCACATACATCCTCAGCTATTGTTAAATAGTAGGGCCGGGTATGGGCATAAGAGCCTAAGTACTGTAGAGACACCTATTACTGTCTGTCCCCAGGTCAGCGGAGAATGAGCGCATGGGCAACATCACCATCATCGCCTGGCAGATAGAGGAGAGGAGGGAGCAGAGAGCCCCTGTCGCCCGGCAGGACACCATCAATGGCAGGGTGAGTGGCCTGGTCTGGATCTTACTGAGGAAGGAAGACCGTAAGGTCAAAACTTAGTAATATCCATATTATCTCATTTGTTTGAAGATGGACCACAGAGTATGTACTGTAGACCTACTTTGTTAAATGATTGTAGGATTATATTTTGCACTTTTCTGGCTTACCTGTCTGTGTTCAGATCACTGCCCGAGGCAAGCTAGGGACAACCAAACTGCTTTCAAGAAGGACAAGGAGAAAGATTAAATCCACATGGTAGAAATTCAGCCAGTCGGTTCAGGTTACTGTTCAGGTGAAGGGCATCCAGGATGAATCACACAATGAAGATGTCTGTTCCTTTTGTGTTTCTCAGATGGTTCTTCCAGTGGATGATAGCCTGACTGAGTCCGTGAACATCAGGGCCAAGTCTGCGTCTCTGTGCAAAGACACACTGCTGAAGGCTGGTGAGTGTGTGTTCCAGTGTGTGTCAGCGTGTGTTTCTCTATTGGCAAGTGTGTGTTGGTCTGAAAGGGCAATTCCGCCACTTTTCAACCTCATATTTATTATCTCCAGCACCAAAACAGTGTATGTGAAAACAGCACATTTCTATAATCTGTGGTTAAAAAGAAAACAAAGGTCCTAAAAAACGCTTCTCTGTGACATCACAGAGTAGGATTAAAAGTAAAACATTTAATTTAAAAAATGCAATTTTCAAATCGGGGAATGAGTTTCTATCCAGAGGGAGGGTATTTTCTTGATTGAGACATTTTCACAGACATGTTCAATCTATCCTCATGCCAGTGTAACAGTATAACTTTAGACCGTCCCCTCGCCCATACCCGGGCGCGAACCAGGGACCCTCTGCACACATCAACAACAGTCACCCATGAAGCATCGTTACCCATCGCTCCACAAAAGCCATGGCCCTTGCAGAGCAAGGGGAACTACTACTTCAAGGTCTCAGAGCAAGTGACATCACCGATTGAAATGCTATTTAGCGCGCACCGCTAACTAAGCTAGCCGTTTCACATCCGTTACACTCACCCCCCTTTTGACCTCCTCCTTTTCCGCAGCAACCAGTGATCCGGGTCAACAGCATCAATGTAACAGTATAACTTTAGACCGTCCCCTCGCCCATACCCGGGCGCGAACCAGGGACCCTCTGCACACATCAACAACAGTCACCCACGAAGCATCGTTACCCATCGCTCCACAAAAGCCGCGGCCCTTGCAGAGCAAAGGGAACTACTACTTCAAGGTCTCAGAGCAAGTGACGTCACCGATTGAAACGCTATTTAGCGTGCACCGCTAACTAAGCTAGCCGTTTCACATCCGTTACACCAGTCTGTAATCCCAGTCTGTAATGCCGCCCCGCTTCGTGGGGCGGCAGGGTAGCCTAGTGGTTAGAGCGTTGGACTAGTAACCGGAAGGTTGCAAGTTCAAACCCCCGAGCTGACAAGGTACAAATCTGTCGTTCTGCCCCTGAACAGGCAGTTAACTCACTGTTCCTAGGCCGTCATTGAAAATAAGAATTTGTTCTTAACTGACTTGCCTAGTTAAATAAAGGTTAAAAAAATATATATTTTTTAAATAATAAAATAAAATATATATTTTAAACTGATCACAATTGTCCCTGTTCCCAAGAGCTCCAAGATAACCTGTCTAAATGACTATCGCCCTTCAGCACTCACATCTGTAATTATGAAGTGCTTTGAAAGACATGATACACATCAACACCATCATCCCAGAAACCTTACTGTAGACCCACTCCAATTTGCATACCGCCCCAACAGATCCACAGATGATGCAATCTCTATTGCACTTCACACTGCCCTCTCCCACCTGGACAAGAGGGGAAATAACTTTCTACACCATAACAACACTTTCAACACCATAATCCCCTCCAAGCTCATCACAAAACTAGGGACTGCAACTAGATCCTTGACTTCCTGACCACGGGCCCAGCCTTCAACACAGGGCCCCTCAGGTGTGTGTGCTCAGTCCCCTCCCGTACTCCCTGTTCACCCATGACTGCGTGGCCACGCCTGACTACAACACCATCATCAAGTTTGCTGCCGATATGGCGGTGGTAGGCCTGATCACCGACAACGATGAGTCAGCCTACAGGGAGGAGGTCAGAGACTTAGCAGTGTGGTGTCAGGACAACAACCTCTCCCTCAACGTCAGTAAGACCAAGGAACTGATCGTGGACTATAGGAGAAAGAGGGGAGAGCACGCCGCCATCCACATCAACGGGGCTGTTGTGGAGTGGGTCGAGAGCTTTCCTTGGCGTCCACATCACTAAGGACTTAACATGGTCCACATACACCCCCCACAGCCGTGAAGCGGGCACGGCAGCACCTCTTCCCCCCCAGGAGGCTGAAAAGATTGGGCATGAGCCCTCAGATCCTTAAAAAGTCCTACAGCTGCACCATCAAGAGCATCTTGACTGGCTGCATCACCGCTTGGTATGGCAAATGCACCGCCGTTGATCTCAAAGCTCTACAGAGGGTGGTTCGGAGGGTCCAGTACATCACTGGAAGGGGGCAATTACTTTTTCACACAGGGGCATTGGATGTTGTATAACTTTGTTAAGGAAGTAAATTAAATAAGTATGTAATTGTTGTGTATTTTTTCATTCAGGTTCCCTTTATCTAATATTAGGTTTCGGTTGAAGATCTGAT
Organism: Oncorhynchus nerka; assembly: GCF_034236695.1. Classification (NCBI taxonomy): domain Eukaryota; kingdom Metazoa; phylum Chordata; class Actinopteri; order Salmoniformes; family Salmonidae; genus Oncorhynchus; species Oncorhynchus nerka. The sequence goes on from NC_088396.1 coordinate 21,921,569, forward strand.
AACATTCAGTATCCTAAATATGCAAAAATAGAACAAATTAGAAAGGGGTAAATACTTTTTCACAACATACATACATACACATTACACTCACACACACACACACACATTTACACTCATTTACTGCTGCTACTGTTCTTTATTTGACTATTATTATTATTATATATCCTGATGCCTAGTCACTTTAGCTTGCTTTCATTTACATATCTATCTCAAATACCTTGTACCTCTGCACATTGATCTGGTACTGATACTTCCTGTATGTAGTGCCATTCTTGTGTATTTTATTTGATTTCTCTGTGTTACTATTTTATTTATATTTTAAGACTCTGCATCGTTGTGAAGGGCTTGTAAGCAAGCATTTCACATTAAAGTCTACACCAGTTGTATTCAGTGCGTGTAACAAATCAAATTTGATTTGAGTTGATTCCCACGTCACCATGATTCTCAGTGTTAAAAATTATTGTTTTTAAAATGTTTTAACTTTTGATGATGTCATCGGGTAGAACTTTTTAACTATGTCTATTCTACAAAACATAGAAATGTGCTGTTTCACTTCTGTAGACACTGGTATTGTGCTGGAGATAATGAACATTTGGTTGAAAGTGTTGAAATGACCCTTTAAGTGTGTGTTTAAATGAGATAGTATGCATGTCCTTCTCTATTCATAGCACACTCTTAGGTTCTAATTCTCAGAGTAAAAAACTCTGACACTATGCAAGCTTAACCAAGTTTAATTCTTCCCAGAAGATCAATACAGCTGCATTCAGACAAAACATGTTTCCACCAACACAAGTATATATACTCCAATTTAGATGCACTCCTCCTTCTCTCCAACCCTTACATCTGTTATGGTTCGACAGGAAGACGAAGTGATGGGGTAATAAACCATTCCTTCTCCCTTAAGGTGACCTGACCTGACCTCAACCCCCTTGATGCCTAATCCAAAGTTCTCCACCCATATCACCTATAGCACTCCCTTAACTGCCTCCCCTCTACCCAGCACATTCCAAAGCCATCTGGCTCCTACAGATAACCATTTAACTTCTGATGTCAAAACCAGTCTCTATCACTCATCAGATACTATAGTATTACTTCTGATGTATCATGTCTCTAGTATAACAATGTTCCAAGTTTAACCCAGAATCTAACAATACAGAGAGTTTACAGATTTAGGAATTATGACTGACTGACACACTGTATCCCACTGCTGGCTTGCATTTGAAGTTACGCAGGGTTGGTCCTGGTCGGTCACTGGATGGTAGATCAAATGCTGCTGGAAGTGGTATTGGAGGGCCAGTAGGAGGCACTCTTTCCTCTGATCTAAAAAAAAAAGATCCCAATATCCCAGGGCAGTGATTGGGGACATTGCCCTGTGTAAGGTACTGTCTTTCGGATGGGATGTTAAATGGGTGTCCTGACTCTCTGTGGTCACTAAAGATCCCATGGCACTTATTGTAAGAGTATGGGTGATAACCCTGGTGTCCTGGCTATATTCCCAATCTGGCCCTCATACCATCATCGCCACCTAATCCCCAGCTTCCAATTGGCTCATTCCTCTCCCCTGTAACTATTCCCCAGGTTGTTGCTGTAAATGGGAATGTGTTCTCAGTCAATTTACCTGGTAAAATAAGGGTTAAATCAAATAAATGCATTTAATAAATTATGATTTGAATGATTAATTGATGTATTGACTAGTGTTTTGCTGTGTTGTCAGTGTTTGGGGGCACCATGTCTCGTATGTACCGTTTCCCCACCACGGATGGGAACCACCTACGTATCCTGGAGCAGATGGCTGAGAGTGTCCTCTCTCTACACATCCCTCGGCAGTTTGTCAAACTACTGCTGGAGGAGGACGCTGTCAGGTACGCTGCTATACACTGTTAAAATGAAGTGCTTTGTAACACCAAAACTAATTGCAACTGAGCTGCCACCAAGGTGAAGGAGACGAAACATTAACTCTGCTGGAGTATTGAAACATATCATCCTGAGAAGTTTTTAAGCATTACATGACGTGTGTAACAAATCAAATCAAATGAAATGTTATTTGTCACATGCGCCAAATAGAACAGAATAGAACCTTAAATGCTTACTTACAAGCCCCTAACCAACAATGCAGTTCAATAAATAGAATTTACAAAATAAACTAAAGTCCAAAATAAAATAAAAAGTAACACAATAAAATTACATAACAATAACAAGGCTACTATATACAGGGATTACCGAACCGAGCCAATGTGTGGGGGTACAGGTTAGTCGAGGTAATTTGTAAAGTGACTATGCATAGATAATAAACAGCGAGTAGCAGCAGTGTAAAAAGAAAGGGAGAGAACTGTCTATGACTTAGGTGACTGGATTCTTTGACAATTTTTTGGGGCTTCCTCTGACACCACCTAGTATATAGGTCCTGGATGGCAGGAAGCTTGGCCCCAGTGATGTATTGTGCCATACACACTACCCTCTGTAGCACCTTACGGTCGGATGGCGAGCCAGATGGTGATACCAGATGGGCCGCAAACGGTCAGGATGCTCTCGATGGTGCAGCTGTATAACCTTTTGAGGATCTGAGGACCCATGCCAAATCGTTTCAGTTTCCTGAGGGGGAAAAGCTGTTGTCATGCCCTCTTCACGACTGTCCTGGTGAGTTTGGACCAGGATATTTTGTTGGTGATGTGGACACCAAGGAACTTGAAACTCTTTACCCGCTCCACTACAGCCCCCTCGATGTGAATTGGGGTGTGTTCGGCCCTCCTTTTCCTGTTGTCCACGATCAGCTCCTTTGTCTTGCTCACATTTTGGGAGAGGTTTTTGTCCTGGCACAACACTGCCAGGTCTCTGACCTCCTCCCTATAGGGTGTCTCATCATTGTCGGTGATCAGGCCTACCACTGTTGTGTCATCAGCAAACTGAATTAATGATGGTGTTGGAGTCGTGGGTGAACAGGGAGTACAGGAGGGGACTAAGCATGCACACCTGAGGGGCCCCTATGTTGAGGATCAGCGTGGCAGGTGTGTTGTTACCTACCCTCATCACCTGGATGGCCCATCAGGAAGTCCAGGATCCAGTTGTAGAGGGAGGTGTTTAGTCCCAGGATCCTTAGCTTAGTGATGAGCTTTGTGGGCACTATGGTGTTGAATGCTGAGCTGTAGTCAATGAACAGCATTCTAACATAGGAGTTCCTTTTGTCCATGTGGGAAAGGGCAGTGTGGAGTGTGACTGAGATTGCGTCAACTGTGGATATGTTGGGGCGGTATGCAAATTGGAGCGGGTCTAAGATTTCTTGGATGATGGTGTTGATGTGTGCCATGAACAGCCTTTCAAATAACTTCATGGCTACCAACGTGAGTGCTACTGGGCGGTAGTCATTTAGGCAGATTACCTTCAAATTCTTGGGCACAGGGACTATGGTGGTCTGCTTGAAACATGTAGGTATTACAGACTCAGTCAGGGAGAGGTTGAAAATGTCGGTGAAGACACTTGCCAGTGGGTCTGCACATGCTCTGAGTGGGTCTGCGCATGCTCTGGCTTTGTGAATGTTGAGGCGTGATCACACAGTTGTCTGGAACAGCTGGTGCTCTCATGCATGCTTCAGTGTTGCTTGCCTCGAAGCGAGCATAGAAGGCATTTAGCTCGTCTGGTAGGCTTACGTGAACTGGGCAGCTTGCGGCTGTGTTTCCCTTTGTAATCCATAATAGTTTGCAAGCTCTGCCACATCCGACGAGCGTCAGAGCCGGTGTAGTAGGATACAATCTTAGTCCTGTATTGGAGCTTTGCCTGTTTGATGGTTCGATTGAGGGCATAGCGGGATTTCATATAAGTGTCCGGATTAGTGTCCCGCTCCTGAAAGATAATGCCTGGAATATGCCTTTAGCTTGGTGCGGATCTTGCCTGTAATCCATGGCTTCTGGTTGGGATATGTACATATGGTCACTGTGGGGACGACGTCGTCAATGCACTTATTGATGAAGCCGTTGACTTAGGGGCTATACTCCTCAATGCCATTGGATGAATCACGGAACATATTCCAGTCTGTGCTAGCAAAACAGTCCTGTAGTGTAGCATCCGTGTCATCTTACCACTTCCGTATTGAGCGAGTCACTGGTACTTCCTGCTTTAGTTTTTGCTTGTAAGCAGGAATCAGGAGGATATAATTATGGTCAGATTTGCCAAATGGAGGGCGAAGGAGAGCTTTGTATGCGTCTCTGTGTGTGGAGTAAAGGTGGTCTAGTTTTTTTCCCCCTCTGTTTGCACATGTGACATGCTGGTAGAAATGTGGTAAAATGGATTTAAGTTTCCAGTATTCCAGTCCCCAGCCACTAGGAGCGCCGCTGCTGGATGAGAATGTTCTTGTTCGCTTATGGCCTTATATAGCTCGTTGAATGTGGTCTCAGTGCCAGGATCGGTTTGTGGTGGTAAGTGATGGCTACGAATAATATAGATGAGACTCTCTTGGTAGATAGTGTGGTCTACAGCTTATCATGAGGTACTCTACCTCAGACAAGCAATACCTAGAGACTTCTTTAATATTAGACATCGCCCACTAGTAGTTATTGACAAATACACACCACAGCCCCTCGTCTTACCAGATGTAGCTTCTCTGTTCTCCCAATGCACAGAAAACCCAGCCAGCTCTATATTATCCATGTCATTGTTCAGCCACGACTCTGTGAAACACAAGATATTACAGTGTTTAATGTCCCATTGGTAAGATAGTCTCGACCGTAGATCATCGAGTTTGTTTTCCAGTGATTGCAGGTTGGCCAATAGAACAGATGGTAATGGTGAATTACTCACTCTCCTACGAATCCTAACAAGGCACCCCAACCCTTTTCCTTGGTATCTCTGCCTTTTCTTCGCGCTAATAATGGGGATTTGGGCCTGTTCTCCGGAAAGCAGTATATTCTTCCCGTCTGACTCATTAAAGAAAAAATCTTCCTCCAGTTGGATGGTGAGTAATTGCTGTTCTGATGTCCAGAAGCTCTTTTCGGTCATAACAGACGGTAGCAGCAACTTTATGTACAAAATAAGTTACAAACAATGCGGAAAAACAAACAAAATAGCAAAGTAGTTAGGAGCCCGTAAAACTGCAGCCATCCCCTCCAGCTCCATTTTTACATTATTATTACACCACTTAATAAAGAGTTTAGCAACACCTTGCCAGGGACTGGGAGCATATACAGTACCAGTCAAAAGTTTGGACACACCTACTCATTCAAGGGCTTTTCTTTATTTTTACTATTTTCTACATTGTAAAAACTATGGAATAACACATATGGAATCATGTAGTAACCCAAAACAAATCAACAAATCAAAATATATTGGAGATTTTGTTACGATAAACTATGAGTGGTGGGTGGAATCAGGCGCAGAGAGCAGGGTTCTGTCGTTTATCAAAAATTTATTCACTGGTGCAACCAAAATGAATGACGCCAACACACAAGGTGTATAAGTTGCCAGTCCAAAAACAACAGGACAAAAATAGACCGGATAAATAAAGAACACGAAAAGCAATACACCATCAAACACAGAGTAACAATCAACAAGCCTGCACAAAATACCCAGCAGGCCTAGTGCCCTTAAATACCCTACAAACAAACCCTAATACAAAACAGGTGTACCCAATTAACCAATAACAAACACAAACGGAAAAAGAATCGATGGCAGCTAATAGGCCGGTGACGACGACCGCCGAGCCCCGCCCGAACAGGAAGAGGCACCCTCTTCAGCGAGGTTCGTGACAGATTTGAGATTCTTCAAATTAGCCCCCTTTACATTGATGACAGCTTTGCACACTCTTGGCATTCTCTCAACCAGTTTCATGAGGAAGGCTTTTCCAACAGTTTTGAAGAAGTTCCCACATATGCTGAGAACTTTTTGGCGGCTTTTCCTTCACTCTGCCATCCCACTCATCCCAAACCATCTCAATTGAGTTGAGGTCGGGTGATTGTGGAGGCCAGGTCATCCAATGCAGCACTCCGTCACTCTCCTTGGTCAAATAGCCCTTACACAGGCTGGAGGTGTGTTTTGGGTCATTGTCCTCTTGGAAAACAAATGAAAAACAAGCTCAAACCAGTTTTGATGGTGTATCGCTGCAGAATGCTGTGGTAGCCATGCTGGTTAAGTGTCCCTTGAATTCTAAACAAATCACTGACAGTATCACCAGCAAAGCACCCCTACACCATAACACTTCCTCCTCCGTGCTTCACGGTGGGAACCACACATGCAGAGATCATCCGTTCATCTACACTAAGTCTCACAAAGACACAGCGGTTGGAACCAAACATTTGGACTCATCAGACCAAAATACAGATTCCCACCGTTGTTTCTTGGCCCAAGCAAGTCTCTTCTTCTTATTGGTGTCCTTTAGTCTTCTCTGATCAGTTGATGTTGAGATGTGAGATCTCTTACTTGAACTCTGTGAAGCATTTATTTGGGCTGCAATCTGAGGTGCAGTTAACTAATGAACTTACCCTCTGCAGCAGCGGTAACTCTGCATCTTCCTTTCCTGTGGCGGTCCTCATGAGAGCCAGTTTCATCATAGCGCTTCATGGTTTTTGCTACTGCACTTGAAGAAACAAAGTTCTTGAAATGTTCCATATTGACTGACCTTCATGGCTTAAAGTAATGATGTGCTGTCATTTCTCTTTGCTTGTTTGAGCTGTTCTTGCCATAATATGGACTCTGTCTTTTACCAATCAGGGCAATATTCTGTATACCACTCCTACCTTATCACAGCACAACTGATTGGCTCACATTCATTAAGAAGGAAAGAAATTCCACAAATGAACTTTTAACAAGGGCCACCTGTTAATTGAAATGCATTCCGTGTGACTACCTCATGAAGCTGGTTGAGAGAATGCCAAGAGTGTGCAAAGCTGTCATCAAGGCAACGGGTGGCTACTTTGAAGAATCTCAAATATAAAATATATTTTGATTTGTTTAACACTTTTTGGGGATATTACATGTGTTATGTCATAGTTTTGATGTCTTCACTATTATTACACAATATAGAAAATAGTAAAATATAGAAAAACCCTTGAATCAGTAGGTGTGTTGAAACATTTGACTGGTACTGTACATGTTCATTTAGTGTTTTGATGCTCCCTTTGACATGCACTGAAACCCCAAAAAGTGTTTTCACAACATTCTCTTAAAAACACCAATATTCAGATTGAAGAACCACTTTGGGTTTTTGAGAGGACAGTCATGGCCAAAAGCTTTGAGAATGAAACAAATGTAAAATTTCACAAAGTCTGCTGCCTCAGTTTGTATGATGACAATTTGCATATACTCCAGAATGTTATGAAGAGTGATCAGAAGAATTGCAATTATTTGCAAAGTCCCTCTTTGCCATGCAAATTAACTGATTCCCCAAAAAACATTTCCACTGCATTTCAGCCCTGCCACAAAAGGACCAGCTGACATCATGTTAGTGATTCTCTCGTTAACACAGGTGTGTGTGTTGACGTGGACAAGGCTGGAGATCACTCTGTCATGCTGATTGAGTTCGAATAACAGACTGGAAGCTTCAAAAGGAGGTGATGCTTGGAATCATTGTTCTTCCTCTGTCAACCATGGTTACCTGCAGGAAAACACGTGCCGCCATCATTGCTTTGCACAAAAAGGGCTTCACAGGCAAGGATATTGCTGCCAGTAAGATTGCACCTAAATCAACCATTTATCAGATCCACAAGAACTTCAAGGAGATCGGTTCAATTGTTGTGAAGAAGGCTTCAGGGCGCCCAAGAAAGTCCAGCAAGCGCCAAGACCGTCTCCTAAAGTTGATTCAGCTGCGGGATCGGGGCACCACCAGTACAGAGCTTGCTCAGGAATGGCAGCAGGCAGGTGTGAGTGCAGCTGCACGCACAGTGAGGCAAAGACTTTTGTAGGATGGCCTGGTGTCAAGAAGGGCAGCAAAGAAGCCACTTCTCTCCAGGAAAAACATGTGACAGACTGATATTTTGCAAAATGTACAGGGATTGGACTAATGAGGACTGGGGTAAAGTCATTTTCTCTGATGAATCCAACTTTCCGATTGTTTGGGGCATCCGGGAAAAAGCTTGTCCAGAGAAGACAAGGTGAGCGCTACCATCAGTCAGTCCTGTGTCATGCCAAAAGTAAAGCATCCTGAGACCATTCATGTGTGGGGTTGCTTCTTAGCCAAGGGAGTGGGCTCACTCACAATCTTGCCTGAGAACACAGCCATGAATAAAGAATGGTACCAACACATCCTCCGAGAGCAACTCCCAACCATCCAGGAACAGTTTGGTGTCAAACAAAGCCTTTTCCAGCATGATGGAGCACCTTGCCATAGGGCAAAAGTTATAACTGAGTGGCTTGGGGAACAAAATATCAATATTTTGGGTCTATGGCCAGGAAACTCTTCAGACCTTAATCCCATTGAGAACTTGTGGTGAATCCTCAAGAGGCGGGTGGACAAACAAAAACCCACAAATTCTGACAAACTCCAAGCATCAATTATGCAATAATGGGTTGCCATCAGTCAGGATGTGGCCCAGAAGTTAATTGATAGCAGCGGATTGCAGAGGTCTTGAAAAAGAAGGGTCAATACTGCAAATACTTGCATCAACTTAATGCAATTGTCAATAAAAGCCTTTGACACTTATGAAATACTTGTAATTATACTTCAGTATTCCATAGTAACATCTGACAAAAATATCTAAAGACACTGAGGCAGCAGACTTTGTGAAAATGTATATTTGTGTCATTCTCAAAACTTTTGGTCACGACTGTACTTATATTTGTCACGTTCGTTATATGGAGGAGACCAAGGCGCATGTGTGTACATACTTATTTTATGAAGAAAACACTAAACAAACTTACAAAAACAACAAAACGAATGCGACGCTATAATATAATAGTGCAGACACAGGCAACTAGGCATATACAATAACCCACAGAGAACCTAAGGAATATGGCGCTGCCTAAATATGGTTTCCAATCAGAGACAACGATAAACAGCTGCCTCTAATTGAGAACCAATCTAGGCAACCATAGACATACATAACATTGAGACTGGTGAACACCCCCATAAACATACAAAACCCCTAGACAAGAGGAAAACACATAAATCACCCTTGTCACACCCTGACCTAACCAAAATAATAAAGAAACAAAGACTACTAAGGTCAGGGCGTGACAATATTGTTTTAAAACAATTTCTGTGTATCAGAACACTTACATTGGGTCTACATTCAAACACCCTCCAAACACCAGATCTCAGGTTAGGTGCATTACTTTATATGGTTTCATTACACAATAATGGTGTTTTGAGTATTTTTACTTTTGCAGTGTACTATTTTGTGTGTGTGTGTGTGTGTGTGTGTGTGTGTGTGTGTGTGTGTGTGTGTGTGTGTGTGTGTGTGTGTGTGTGTGTGTGTGTGTGTGTGTGTGTGTGTGTGTGTGTGTGTGTGTGTAGGGTGTGTGAACTGGAGGAGTTGGGGGAGCTGTCTCCATGTTGGGAAAACCTGAGGAGGGAGATTATTGCTCAGTACCAGACCATCATCCTCACCTACCAGGAGACCATCGGCGACCTACACGAATATAAAGGTTAGCGCCATACTTTATAGAACATACCAGAATACATACCAATCCTGCTAGACTGCACCTAAACATTTTAAAACATATTACTAATATCAGTGTTGTTAGTATAAGTGTTAACAACACCGCAATCAGTGGCGATTTTAGCATGTAAATCTTGGGGGGAGCCTTGTCTCAGTGAAACAGTTAATTCAGCCTCATTTACTGCCTTTTAAAAAACATAGCTGATATGGCTGACAAATTTGGTTTTTAATGACAATTAAGATGTACAAATTATAGCACAAGCGGATAAGAGGCAATCCCTTATTTCGATAAAGACATTAATGAGCGAGCTAGGACGGACGTAGTCAATATAACTATTTGTTCAGCACTTTTGAAATGTACACCAACAGAATTCAAAACATGGGCTGTTCTTACATTATTCTCCCTGTACAACAAGTCAGAACTGTAGGATAAATAAAGGGGGCATTTTAGCAGACAATGAAAGCTCTTACAATATTCGATGATTACATTTCTCTAAAACAGGTTATAGGCTACATATGCACCACCAAGTCAGAACAGTAGGGGAAATTAAGAGGCGTAAATATATGAAATTATTAGGGTGAGGCACATGGGCTACTAACAGTTTACTACACAACATACACTTTGTATTACTTTATTAGCTACAGTATACATATCTCCCTGGTATATTACATCATTTATGCAGTAGAATACAGTACAAGACATTTTTGGACTCACCTTGTGATGTGCTCACTTGAACAGGAAGGTGGCGCAGTGGTCCTTCGTGGGAAAATGTTGTCATCAAAGTCTGGCATTCTCTGGATTTATGGTGCTTTCAAAACAACTGGGAACTCGAGAGAAAAAAACAAGGTTGAAAAAAAAACATGATGACGTCATTGATCTTTAGGTCGTAGCTCTAGAAAGAGGCCGGATTTACAATTCCGAATTTAAAATGTATTTTCCCAGTCAGAGCTCGTTTATTTCCAACTTCCCAGTTGTCTTAAACTCACTGAAGTCACATTTTCGCAGTACGAGATAACAGTTGTTTTGAGCGCAGCGCAAATCATGCTTCATTGACAGCATGGCCAATGTTGAATGTTTATCATTTTAAACTTGGAAAAGAGACCCTTAATCCCAGATTTGGGACCACACAGCCACTCCACTGAATAGCAGGCTAGTGATTGCTTTGCAATTTTTGCAGTTAGCCACTGTCACTGATTCCTTCCAAACCACTCATTGTTGAATTTGCGAATCCCAACTTGTTGTGTAATGTTTATGTCCAATGGCCGATGAGCACAGATACGTTTTATCTTCATTATTTATATTCATATTACAAGGATTAAAAAGGATTTGCCAGCAGATTGACTTGATTCATGATGATGACTGCTAGCTAAGATTCTGAAAGTATGATGTTAACATGATCAGCCCAATCAAAGCTATTGTACATATGAAGTGATTTGACGTCATTTTATCTGTGGCCATTGACCCTATGCCTTCTTGGATGGGCACTTCTAATGTAACTCTATGGCATCACCCAAGGGGCTAGAATATTCTAGCTCTCCCCTTGACTTGGCGGTGATGTAGTTTCCCCATGAGTGACAGAACACTGAGCCAATCACGGTGCAACACTCCGTATTTTCTGCTGGCTGGCCCCACCACTACAGAAAGCACTGAGATAGGCTGAAACACCTGCATTTTGGAGTTGCCTTTGCCCAACCTGCCCTGAATGACGGGTCGCCACTGACTGCAATGATTAGCCCTATAAATGGCATGCCAAATTTATGGTTATTTTATATGAACTTTTACATTTGGTCATCTAACATATTCATAACATAAATAAAAAAGACAATGTCCAAATTTTAAAGTTTATTTAAAATATAATGAATTTCGCATACAATTTATAGGGCTATGCAATGACATGCTACAACATGTCACTACAGATATATCAGAAACCTGCTACATTAGCACTGTTAGCACTATAATATAATATTTAATATCACTAATGCGTCAGTAACAATCAGAAAGAGACCATCAGCAACATGCAAAAGTACAATAGTTGGCATCATCATAACATATCCATCCTACTCCTCTTCCAGGTCCCTCCTTTAAGTCCAGTACTCTGAAAGCAGAGAAGAAGCTGGAGTTCATCCCCACTAACCTGCACGTCCAGAGGATGAGAGTACAAGGAGAGTCTGGCTATGGTAGGGGACCTGTTATATCTATCAGTCTCTATGGTAGGGACCTGTTTTATCTATCAGACTCTATGGTAGGGACCTGTTATATCTATCAGTCTCTATGGTAGGGGACCTGTCATATCTATCAGACTCTATGGTAGGGGACCTGTTATATCTATCAGACTCTATGGTAGGGGACCTGTCATATCTATCAGTCTCTATGGTAGGGACCTGTTTTATCTATCAGACTCTATGGTAGGGACCTGTTATATCTATCAGTCTCTATGGTAGGGGACCTGTCATATCTATCAGACTCTATGGTAGGGGACCTGTCATATCTATCAGACTCTATGGTAGGGGACCTGTCATATCTATCAGTCTCTATGGTAGGGGACCTGTCATATCTATCAAACTCTATGGTAGGGACCTGTTATATCTATAAATCTCTATGGTGGGGAACCTTATATATCTATCAGTCTCTATGGTAGGGAACCTTATATCAAATCAAATTTAAAATCAAATGTATTTATATAGCCCTTCGTACATCAGCTGATATCTCAAAGTGCTGTACAGAAACCCAGCCTAACACCCCAAACAGCAAGCAATGCAGGTGTAGAAGCACGGTGGCTAGGAAAAACTCCCTAGAAAGGCCTAAACCTAGGAAGAAACCTAGAGAGGAACCAGGCTATGAGGGAGTGGCCAGTCATATATCTGTCAGTCTCTATGTCCTTTATATCCATCATTATATCCATCTGGTTCAATGTAATTCTCCACAGCAAGCATGTTTATATCTGTCTAAAAGTGCTCTCTACCCCTTCAACTTCCTCTCCTCTCCCTCCGCCTCCCTGTCTCCCATCTCTCCTCTCCCTCCTCTCACTTCCTCCCTCCATCTTCCTCTCCATCTCCCTTCCTCTCCTCTCCCAGACAGGACCTATGACGTAGTGACTATAGGTGCCCCAGCAGCCCACCACCAAGGCTTTAAGCACTGTGGTCTTCGGAAACTCATCCACAAGTTTGAGGAGGCTAGGAAACAGTGAGACCATATTTTCTTGAGCATATGGTTGGGGGACCGGAACAGCATTTTGAATAATTTATACACTGCAAATTCACCACAAAAAGCTCAAACAAATATAGTATTTGACAAAAACATTTTTTTAAAACTTTTATTATATTGGAATATGATCACATATGCCTCTTTATTTATGCATGGGAATATTTGGGAACAGATTTCCTAAATTTAAATAACTGAGCTGATTTCCTGGTGATTTTACCGTCTTTTATGTCCAACACCGAAAATGTGTATTAATATTTATTTGCTTAGAAAACTTGGGAACCAAATAAAATCAGTTGGGGCTGTCAATTGGGAAACCCTGCTATAGATACATCAGTTCATGATTTAATTGTTATCATTCATTTAGATTTCTAACCTTTGATTGAAATGTCTCCTTTTTGCTTGCTTTCTGATCAGCGCATATGAGGAGGAATGGTGAGATCTGTCACCTGCTCCGTTTATGTGTGCAGTATCAGTGGATGTGTTTGTTTGTGTTCTGTATTACATCGTTTTAAACCAGCACATTTTCACCCTGATCTCTCTCTCTCTCATTCTCTCTATCTCTCTCTCTTTCTTTCTCTCCCTCTCCCTCTCACACACACACACACACACACACATATAAACACACACCTACCAGCAGTGCTGGGTCTGGCTCTAAGCCAGTAACCTACCTGCCTCAGGATGTGGTAAGAGCGAAGGAGCTGATTGGTCAGATCAACACCTTGAAGACCCAGGTGTGCTACTACACCGAACGTTTGTCCCGCGCTGCCAAGGAACGCTCAGCAAACGCTCTGGAGAGAACCCTCGCCATCCTCTCTGAGAAGGTATGAGAGGGGTAGAGAGGGAGGCAGGCAGGGAGGGAGAAGGAGGGAGGGGGAAGTCAGAGGGGAGAGAAGCATTGAAACATGTATCTATCTATACAATCAATATGTATTTCACTGTATTAATACACACTATTATATATCCCTTGTCTCCTCCTCTCCCTGTCTCTCTATCCTCCTCTCCCTGTCTCTCTTCAATCTCTCCCCTCTCCCTGTCACTCTTCCATCTCTCTCATCCTCTCCCTGTCTCTCCTCCATCTCTATCCTCCTCTCCCTGTCTCTCTTCAATCTCTCCCCTCTCCCTGTCACTCTTCCATCTCTCTCATCCTCTCCCTGTCTCTCCTCCATCTCTCTCCTCCTCTCCCTGTCTCTCTTCAATCTCTCCCCTCTCCCTGTCACTCTTCCATCTCTCTCATCCTCTCCCTGTCTCTCCTCCATCTCTCTCCCCCTCTCCAGACTCGTCAGTTGGTGACAGTTTGTGACTCTAAGCTGCTGTCCTTGGCCATCCTGGCCCTCTCTGCTGCCCGTCCAGAATGCATTTCCCAGAAGGGCACTCCTTCCCCCTCATCCCTCACTCCTTCACCCTCTCCATCCCGCTCTCCCTCTCGCCACTCTACTTCCCCCTCTCGCCACTCTACCTCCCCCTCTCGCCACTCCATCTCCCCTCGCCACTCCGTATACCAGGAAGGAGAGGGGGGGAGAGACAAGCGCTCCTCCCTACAAGCTGACTGGCACGAGGAGAACTGGGTAAGATGACATTGATATATTTTGTTTAAGAATTGAGAATAACAACAATATTGTATAGAATTTATATAGAAAGAAAGTGTATTTCATCCCTCTCGCTTTCTGTCGCTCTCAACCCCCCTTCAGGAGAAGGTATGGTTGAATGTGGATAAGAGTCTGGACTGTGTGATCCAGAGGGTGGACAGACTGCTGGCCAAAGACAGGATGCAGAGTGACAGCAGCAGTGAGGATGTGTTCCTGGACGTTCAGCAGCAGACCAATGCCACTACTAAGAAAGGTAAACACGCCGCAGCAGACCAATGCCACTACTAAGAAAGGTAAACACGCCACAGCAGACCAATGCCACTACTAAGAAAGGTAAACACGCCGCAGCAGACCAATGCCACTACTAAGAAAGGTAAACACGCATGCACTGAAATGAAATGAGGCAGCTGTTAAAGTAAAATAGGTAAACTGATTGATTGGTTAATTGGGTTTTTTAATATATTGTTTAATTGATTGACTGGTTGATTGGTTGATTAATGTAGTGTTTAATTTATTGACTGGTTGATGAATGTATTGTTTAGTTGGTTGATTGATTGATTGGTTGATTAATGTATTGTTTAATTGGTTGACTGGTTGAGTGGTTGATTAATGTATTATTTAATTGTTTGATTGGTTGGTTGATTGGGTCAGGGGATAAAAGCGAATGTGTGTGAATCCCTTGAGGTATCCATGGAAACAGAGAAGCCTTCTGGATACACCCAGAATCATCATCTTCATCTCCTTCTTCTTCTCTTCCTCCATCATCATCATCATCATCCTCATTGTCATCATTCCCTAATCTGACCATCACATGTCAGTCAAACCATGAAAGACAACAGCACTGTAGGTTCATGTCCAGTTTGACTCCTCCATATTGTAATATTGTTCTGTATTATTCTTTAACTAGCAGACATGCATTCACAAATGCACACATCACTCTGTCTTTAAAATAAATATGTTATTATTATCTCCCCTTCAGACAGCAGCCCAGATGTAGAAAAGGAAAAGCCCTCCCCAGGTAAGAACAATAATATGTGTGTGTGTGTGTGTGTGTGTGTGTGTGTGTGTGTGTGTGTGTGTGTGTGTGTGTGTGTGTATAGATATACTGTATAACCTCTCTCCTTTCTCTACCAGGTGAATGGAGTGAGGCCTTGTACCCCCTCCTGACCACCCTGTCAGAGTGTGTGTCTCTGATGAGTGACAAGGCTAAGAAGTCCATGGTGTTCCTCCTAATGCAGGACAGTGCTCCCACCATTGCCATGAACCTCACGCTACAGTACAGGAGAGATGTGGTCTTCTGCCAGACGGTGGGTTTACACACACACGCACACACACACACACACACACACATGCGCGCACGCACATGCACGCACACACGCACACACGTACACACACACACACACGCACAGAGATGCACACAAATGCACACAAAGATGCGTTCACACACATGTACAAAGATACGTGTGCACGCGCACACACACAATTATATTAGTATGAATGATGTTCTACATCGGACATTAATAGTTGTATAGATGATGAATACTTGTATTGGTGATTATATAGATGATGAATAGTTGTATTGGTGATTATATTGATGATGAATAGTTTTATTGATGATGAATAGTTGTATTGGGGATTATATAGATGATGAATAGTTGTATTGGTGATTATATTGATGATGAATAGTTTTATTGATGATTAATAGTTGTATTGGGGATTATATAGATGATGAATAGTTGTATTGGTGATTATATTGATGATGAATACTTGTATTGATGACGAATAGTTGTATTGATGAAGAATAGTTGTATTGATGATTATATAGATGATGAATAGTTGTAATGGTGTTTCCCCTTTTGTAGCTGTCAGCTCTGATATGTGGTTTCATCATCAAGCTGAGGAACTGTCTCCATGACAATGGCTTCCTCAGGCAGCTCCACATCATCGGCCTGCTAGTCCAGTATGAGGGCCTGCTCAGCACCTACGGTAACCTGCTGACTGTGTGTGTGTGTGTGTGTGTGTGTGTGTGTGTGTGTGTGTGTGTGTGTGTGTGTGTGTGTGTGTGTGTGTGTGTGTGTGTGTATATTCTTGTGTTTATGACTTAGAATACACACACAAATATGTTGATTTGAAACCTACTCATTTTCTATACTTTATTTATAGATTTTCAAATAGACAACTGAAACCTAATCTTACCCGTTACTCTCTTCAATCTTAAAGGGGAGGAGCTGGCCATGTTGGAGGACATGAGTGTTGGTGTGATGGACCTGCGAAACGTCACTTTTAAGGTTACCCAGGCAACCTCGGTCTTCGGCCCAGATATGTTGCCTGTCATCACCGGGAACCGGGATGGCTTCAACGTCAGGGTTCCGTTACCAGCAGCGATGTTTGATGCGTTGCCGCGGGAGATCCAGAATGGAATGCTGCTGAGGGTTCAGCCTGTTCTCTTCAATGTGGGAATCAATGAACAACAGACGCTGGCCGAGAAGTGAGTAAACGAGAGAGGAGAGAAGAGGAGAGATGAGGAGAGACAAGGAGAGGAAAGGGGAGGAAAGAAGAGTGGGAGAGGTTATAAGTGGATTGAAGGAGATACGGGATAAGAGGAGAGATGGAGGTAGGAGAGGACAGCAGCGCAATGGAAGAGAGAGGGTAGTCAGGAGGTGTGTTACCATGGCAATAGCAGCCAGCTGACATTTGTGGTAATACCATATAAGTGATGATGGTTACCTCGAATAATCACGAGCATCTGGTTATTGTGTGTTTTCGAAGCGTGTTTATTAGATTTGCCACTACAAACTAGAGATGATTGTAAAAAACGCTATGGTAATTCCTCAACGATGCCAATGATGGAGACTGTGAGAACATTAGGTCTACTCCCTATAGACTGTAAGAAATTCTGATGTGTTGTAGCTTTGCTTAATGAGCAGTACAATTCCCCCTGAAAAAAAATCCAATCTGTCTGTCTGTCCATCTGTCCATCTATGTGTCTATAGGTTTGGAGACACGTCTCTCCAGGAGGGGATTAACATGGAGAATATGGCTCGACTCAGCTCATACTATGACCAGTTTAAAGAGGTCCTACCTGAGGACTGTGAGTCACACAGCCTCATCTTAACCTCAACCCCTAATAAAATGGTAAACAACCTGGTTCTTAAAATGTATGTCAGTGCAATGATACTCCTCTCTCCTCTCTCTTTCCAGGCCTCCCTTGTATCCGTAGTCAGACCAGCCTGCCTGAGCTGCTAAAGCTGCTAAGTCAGAACATCAACGCCAGGAAGAGCAAGAACGTAGAGATCCTGTGGCAGGCAGCGGAGGTAGAGACATTCTCTCTTTCTTCTCTTTCTCTCTCTCCACAATACACTTCTATCGCGTCTGCCTAACACTCTATACTTCCCCATTCCTTCCTCTACTCTCTACGTTCCTCTCCTCACCCATTTTCCTCTGCCCCCTCTTCTTTCTCTCTCTCTCTCCCTGTCTCTCCCTCCCCAGGCTTGTCGGCGTCTGAACGGAGTGCGTTTTACCAGCTGTAAGAGTGCTAAAGACCGTACAGCCATGTCTCTAACCCTGGAGCAGTGTCTCATCCTCCAGCAGGAGCACGGACTGGCCCCACAGGTCTTCTCCCAGGCCCTCGACTGCATGCGCAGGTCAGCTGGCCACACAACTGCCTGAACAAAACGAGACAATATGTAGCGTTTATCATGTCAAATTTGAGGAAAGGAAGAATTATGTCAATGTTTATAATAACTTCATATTTTCATATACCCTCTAACTCATCTCCTTTTACCTTTTAACCAATCACCCCCTCTTTTCTCCTCTCCTTTTCTCTTCTCTCCTCCCCTCTCCTTCTCTCTCCTCCTCTTCCCTTTTCCTTCTCTCCTCTCCTTCTCTCTCCTCTACTTTACCCTCCCTTCCTCTCTCTTCTCATCTCCTCCTCCCAATAGTGAGGGCTGCAGACGAGAGAACACCATGAAGAATGTAGGATGTCGTAAATACGCCTTCAACTCCCTCCAGCTGAAGGCCTTTCCAAAACAGTACCGCCCACCTGAGGGCACCTATGGAAAAGTAGAGACCTGATTGGACAGACCAGCTGCCCATCTCTTAAAGTAGCCAATAGAAGGGGAAATGGACTAAATAACATCAACAACAACATAAAAGCAAAACAACATCACAAAAGCAACTACCCCCTATATATAGTGCTGCATCCCTGTTGATGATTTAATGTTATCTGTGGTAGATTGTTTGATAGCAATTCACTCTCTTTTGCGATTGTCACTCCGTTATGTCATGACAACCACTACACATACAACAACAACAACTTAAGAACAGCTTTTCAAATTGTTTTAGTTTTTATTTAGAAAGGAAAAGTGGAAGGGGAGACCTCGTCAGTTGCACAACTGAATGCATTCAACCAAAATGTGAGCTCTTATCATAAGGCCTGTGTTCTAACCACTGTCTCTCATGGAACTTTAAAGAGAAAATTCAACTCAAGTACATTTAAAAAGAACAAAACCTTTGTATGCAGTGCATCAAGACCTTACTTGCTCTCACACTCCACTCCTACAACAAGCACAGGGAACTGATGATATACAGAGATCAGACAAAGACATACTTGTATCTCTGATGTATGAAGACTATTCCATCTAATGTTATTTTATTATCCCTTTTCTATTTGGTAATACATCTAATGGACAGGGTTCGTGTAAAGTAGAGGGCCAGTATCCTGTGTTTTAGTTTTACAGCAAAGATATTGTGTATGCAAGGCTTGGTAGTCCACTGAGAGGCATATACAGTTACATTGGTCAAGGTTCATCTTTCACTTGCCACTACATGTTTGTTTAAAGTGTTATATTTTGTCATTGAGTGCATGGTACAATGCTCCACTATATAAGATGCAAGCATGGATAGATTTTACACACAGCTAACTTAATCCAAAAACAACACAACTAAATTCTGTGCTCACATGCGTGTAGATTTTATTAAACTGAAAATGAATATATTGTCCAAATCTTGTACCCCCCCACAACCCCTCTCTATTCATGAAGTTGTTTTTATACAGGTCCAGGTTCTAGATGGTAGGCATATTTTCTGTACATCAGACTAGAGACTGAGCCAAACTAGAATATTAGCACAGAGTAAAGGAACAGTGTTATAGGAGACATGAAGAAAGTTCCTGCTCTTTTGCATGTCCGCAGCTGTTCTCTGTGAGTTCACCTCGTCTCTTATTAAAAGAGCTCCTGGTTGACTTCACGACAGGACCAAAACACAACACCGGCTTGTTCATGTTACAACCAACGGAGCGAAATGGAGGTGTCTGAATGCATGTAGATAGAGAATCATCACGTTATTATTGTACTCTTGGAAATAAGGGACTTGTACACTGCCTGTTTAAAATGGACAGTGTTTTGCGTTACAACTGTATTGTGAACCTTTCACTGGCTTCTGTTTCCATGTCTACCTATAGATTTTATTCTCCATTACAGAGACATTCAAAACATTTGTTTAAACGTTATTTTGCTAAATATCCTTGATGCTGATGCACTGACAATTGCTGAAAAAAGTAGCCAAAATGCTGCCAGAATTTTACTCATTTAATTTTACTTTTTTTTTTTTTTGTCTTTGTATGTAATGAATGTTATCGAACCACACACTTTCAAGTAGGAGCATCTGTATAGGTACAGGCTTTGCTGTAAAATGTGCTTTCATAAACTCTCCTCAGTAACTTGAGCTGTTAAAATGAGAGCATTAAACTGTTTCACCAATTCCTGTGTGACACTTGTAAAGTATCCCTCGAGTCTCTATCGTCTGTCTGTCTGCACGCACGCATGCACACGCACACACAGTTCTAAACTGTCTTGAAAAGGCCCCTTTAAAGGGATAGTTAACCCAAATTACAAAATGACACATTGGTTTCCTTACCCTGTAAGCAGTCTATGGACAAGGTATGACAGCAATCGATGATTTGGTTAGTTTACCTGGCACTGTTTCCACATGCTAACGTTTTAGCATTCAAGTCATGAGACCGATTTAGCATTATTCGCGTATCATGTCCAAATAATCCGAAACGATCTAAAATTGATTGTGAAGCTTCAATAAGTCACTTATAGGTGTTTTGACGATTATGGGGGGAAAATGTCTTATAGTGGTCCCATGACTTGAATGGGATTTGTGCCAGAAATGCTAAATGGGAATTGTACCACAAATGCATTTGCAAAAGCTCCCGGGTCTAGCAATGGCATTGTCACCCAGGAGGCCTTGCTAGATAGCTACAGTGTTTGATTCATATCAGCCATTTTCTTATAAAACAACTCAGCTAGCTATAAAAATTATAATTTGCGATGCTAGCTAACGTTAGCTAGACTCGGGAGCTCATGGGGACATAGCCTTCATGAACCAGAGGTTTAGATATGATTCCACAATGGGCAACAACAACTGGCTACTAATTCGTTTTCAGCCAAAAATGTTCACATCATAGTTTATCCAGTGACCATCGCATTTAGAAGGATAGCTACTGACGGAAATGTATCTGGCTTGCTAGCATGCTGGCTCTCGCTGGAGGTTCAATTTCCTTCCATATATACAGTACCGGTCAAAAGTTTGGACACACCTACTCATTCCAGGGAATGCTTTTCCAACAGTCTTGAAGGAGTTCCCACATATGCTGAGCACTTGTTGCCTGCTTTTCCTTCCAACTCATCCCAAACCATCTTAATTGGATTTAGGTCGGGTGATTGTGGAGGCCAGGTCATGATGCAGCATTCCATCACCCCCTTTCTTGGTCAAATAGGCCTTACACAGCCTGGAGCTGTGTTGGGTCATTGTCCTGTTGAAAAACGAATGATAGTCCCACTAAGCACAAACCAGACGGGATGGTGTATCGCTGCAGAAGGCTGTGGTAGCCATGCTGGTCAAGTGTGCCTTGAATTCTAAATAAATCACTGACAGTATTTTACCAAATAGGGCTATCTTCTGTATACAACCCTACCTTGTCACAACACAACTGATTGGCTCAAACGCATTAAGGAAAGAAATTCCACAAATTAACAAAAGCACACCTGTTATTTGAAATGCATTCCAGGTGACTACCTCATGAAGCTGATTGAGAGAATGCCAAGAGTGTGCAAAGCTGTCATCAAGGTAAAGGGTGGCTACTTTGAAGAATCACAAAAATATCAAATATATTTTGATTTGTTCAACACTGTTTTGGTTACTACATGATTCTATATGTGTTATTTCATAGTTTTGATGTCTTCACTATTATACTACCATGTAGAAGATAGGGAAAAATAAAGATAAACCCTGGAATTAGTACTGTATATTTACCAAAAAAAGGTGTCTCTTCTGTCTTGTATTTAAATGTTGACACCCAGTAGACTGGACGCGAAAGAAACGCACACCTGTTTAGCTGAAATAATTTAATGACCAACGTTTCAACAGACAAGCTGTCTTCATCAGGGTATAATGACAAACACTGGTGGTCACTAGTTTATAAGAACACACAGGTGTCTGTAATCATGGCCCGGTGTTTCATTTATTTAACTAGGCAAGTCAGTTAAAAACAAATTCTTATTTACAATGACGGCCTACCCCGGCTAAACCCTAACCCCATGAATGGTTAGCATACATTCATAGATACAATTTGGCTACATAGGCCTACAAACATTTACAATGAGCAGCAAAATCACAATAATCACAAGAATGGCTTCAGATCAAAGTCTACTTTGAGACTGAAGGGAGCAAGGGTCTTTCAACTAAAGATCCAGGCAACCTCTTGTTTTAACAATAAATTGTAACGGTCACCCCCTCTCCTAGGGAGGGTGACGTGTTCGATGCCAATATAACATAGGGACGAAATAGAGTGGTTCGCTTCCAAATAGTGGGCCGCAACTGGGCGACACAGTTAAATTGATCATGTTGTGAGATTGAAGTTACTTTGTTTCACCTGTGCTGGCCCAGGTGATATTGGCTGGCCCAGTGTTCCAGTTGGCTTGAGAGATGGAGGGAAAACACCTTTAGTTGACTCTCTCGGTTTGATTTATTTTTTAATTTAAAAAAAATCCTTTATCTGGTCTCTCCTGTTTTCATTTTGGTTTGCTTCCTGTCTTTAAGTTTGGTGTGGATTTTATTTTGTTTGCCTCTTCTTGGACAAATGTAGTTGGTGCTCCTGGTGGGTGACTTTTAAAAACCAGGAGGACTAGCAAATAGAAAAGGCAGGCGCACGGGAAATACATGCTGGTTGACTTGAACATAAAAGACAAACTGGCGCAGAGAGACAGGAAACACAGGGATAAATACACTGGGGAAGCAAGCGACACCTGGAGGAGGTGGCAACAATCACAAGGACAGGTGAAATAGATCAGGGTGTGACACTTTGTTAGTTCTACCTTCTGTTTGAGTGAGAATTTGGGTTTTTCTTGCTGGAGCACACAAGCTACATTAGCCAACTGGTTAGACATTACCCCATGGGCAACAACAACTGGCGACTAGTTCATTTTCATACAAATATATTCAACTCTTACATTTACATTACATTTAAGTCATTTAGCAGACGCTCTTATCCAGCTAGCTACAGTTTGTCCACTGATCACTGCGTTTAGGAGGATAGCTAATTACTGAAATGTAGCTAGCTAGTTCACTGGCCAGGCAGCAGCCATTAACTACTCATGGACTCATGACATATTCGTTGATACATTTGGGTTAACTTGCTCATATCAAGCAACACATACCAGATCGTTTGTGGAAAGGTAAATATAACAATTAGTGGGCTCATTTTTTGAATGATCGGACAGTGAAACTAAAATAGATTTGTAGCTAGCTGGTGCTTTACTTTATTTCCCAATTCATTTGGGGATCAAGCTGAAGCTGGGTTTCCCAAAAAAAATCCCAGTCGGAGCTCGTTTTCCTAGTTCTCGTGAACGCACTGAAGTTTGCAATTTCCGAGTTCCCAGTTGTTTTGAATGCAGCTTAAGAACACAGATGGCTCTTTAGATGGCTCTCTAGAGCATCTGTATGACGTCACACACTCAAGAAGGCTCAACCATTCACCCGAAGGGTTTTTGCATGGCTGATTGGGCTGCATGACAAGTCAACCAGTGCACTGGTGTTAGATCTATGTGCCTGCCATTTTTTTCACTATCATGAGAAAACACCGGAAATAACTAATATTGATAACCATCTAGATGTCACCTTGATACAGTATGTTCAGTATGTGGGGATACCTAGTAGCCAATATTAGGGTGACAGTCACAGTAAACATATGCACACAATGCATGAAGCAACTGTACACCCATCAGCAATACTTTTAATTTAAAAAAATCACACACAAATTTCACACGCACTTTCACACACACACTCCCTTCCACACACACACATTTCCTTTCGACACACCTACTCCGTTCCACAAACCCACTCGCCCATACTCCGGTCCAGTGATGCCAATTTAGCAATTTTGTTGCTAGATTTAACAACTTTTCAGACAGCACCTAGCAACAAATTTGGCTACTTTTAAAAATGTATTTGGAACTTTTAGCAACTTTTGAAAAGTGACTAAAATGCTAAAATGCACGCATTTTTCCTCTAAATGACACAAACAAAAGATTTTCTCTTTCACACACTCAGTCATGACACATGTGCCTGGCTGCAAAAATGCATTGTGAGTGACATCAGCAGCAGGCGCTCAGCTCGTGCACAGGCAGCAGCAGGCCAGCATCAATTTCAGTAAATTGCAAATCATTGTTGGCTGACTGCAGCAGCAGGAGTAGGGGTAGAACGAGCCAAACCCAATGAATATAGTTGGTCACGAATGAACTTACAACATCAATCAACATGTCTCAATCAAAATTGTACAGCCAGAAGAACAGAAAAGAGTGGGAGTCTGTACCAGAACAAATGTCAAATCATATTTTTGCCGAGATGGCCAGTCAATTTGAGTAACGTTAATGTGTATTCTACGTAATGACGCAGTTTTACGTTATCACGCAATGACATCACAATGTCATTTAGCAACAAATCAACCTGCCTCTAGCAACTTACCCTGAAAATTAGTTGGCAAGATGTGCCAAGGTGGCGGCTTGAACAGACGCTTTTTTACCGAGCTCCGTACCAAACTTCAGAAAGATTGTGAAAAAAAACAAGTTTACAGTCATTACTATCACCTAGATTTGAGTTAAAGAGAGGAATTAGGCAAGGTTGTCCTATCTCTCCGTACCTGTTTTTACTAATCACCCAACTTCTAGCAAATTCTTTAAATAATAGTCCTGCACAAGGTATTTCCATAGCTGGTAAAGAAATTATTACAAGCCAGCTGGCTGATGATACTACACTTTTTCTGAAAGACGCTAACCAAATTCCCATATCGATCAATGTGATACAATTATTTTCCAAAGCGTCTGGTCTATATCTTAACATTAATAAATGTGAACTCATGGCTGTCAAAGATTGTGTGACACCTTCATATTATGGTATTCCAGTAAAAGAAGAATTTACATATTTATGCATAACCATTACAAAGGATCAGAAGTCTAGAGGCGTACTAAATTTGCACCCTCTTATTAAAAAACCCCAGAAGAAGCTAAATCAATGGCTACAGAGGGACTTATCTTTAAAAGGTCGAGTCCTAATAACCAAGTCCGAAGGTATCTCTAGACTAACATATGGCGCTCTATCTTTATATCTTGACAGTAAAATAAGCAACTTTCTGTGATGAAACTGTACCCATTACATTAGGAAAACTGTTGTAATGAACACTTATGAGAATGGTGGGCTGAGTTTTCTGGACTTTCTTACACTACCTTACATAATACTTTTAAGATCAATTGGGGGAAAAAATCCTAAGAAGACCCTGGAATTTTATTCCTCATCGTGTCTTCTCTACTTTTGGTGGCCTTTACTTCATGTCGTTTTGCAATTATAATATTGACAAAGTCCCAGTGAAACTTTCTGCTTTTCATCGGCAGGTTCTTGTCATGGTCCTTAATTTATAAACACCATTTTTCTCCACACAAATATTATATATGGAATAATCGGGATATATTGTATAAAAATACTTATTTGTTTTTAGAATATTGGTTCTGAAATAATATCCTATTGGTGAGCCAACTGGTAAATGCAGAGGGTCTTTTACTCAGTTATAAGGAATTCTTATCACTTTACAAGGTCTCTGTAACACCTAAATATTTTGCAAATGTTTTAGATGCCATTCCCTCAGGTGTTGCTCTATGATTCAGGAACGTGTCAAGACCTGACCCTCAGAGCCTACCTTCCATTAACCCTGTTGACTCATCAGTAAGGAAAGATTTGTTTCTCTTTTGGTCCATTCAACAACAGAGCGATACGAACCTTGTTTCATCAGGATGTTGTATCTACTATACCTTATTGCCTTATTGGAATGGATTTATTGATAATATATGTTGGAAGAAAGTTTGGATGTTGCAACACACATACCTACTTGTTAACAAAATTAAGGTAGTTTCCTTTAAAATGATTCATAAATATTATCCTGCCAACCACTATATGAAGAAGTTCTGCTAAATGACTTAAATGTAATGTAAATGTAAATGAAAACATCAACTCAAATTGCTCCTTTTGTAATGACCACCCAGAAACAGTGTTGCATCTTTTTTGGCATTGTATTCATGTAAGAAAACTGTGGCAAGACATCAGTAGGTTTATAATTGAACTTTTATGAAGGTCTTACACTATTGTGGAGAGATGAACTGCTTGGATTCTTTACCTACGATAGAAATAAGCTGAAACATTTTTATGTAATTCATTTCATTATTCTTTTGGCCAAATTTCACATTCACAAATGTAAATTTACAAACAAAAAAAACTAATTTTCTTACCCTATAAAAAGAAATTGAACTGGATTTTAAGACAATTAAATACTCTACTAACAAAAAAGCTGTTAGAATTATAAGTGTATTCATGTCCCTTAAGGTCTTTGTGTAATGTGATATTGTAACCCCTAGCTCAATTTCCATTGTATATAATATATACTTGTGTCCCCTCATGTACTCTATGTATTGATTTGTTGTTAATAATTAAAAAAAAATGTTTTTAAAATAGTTGGCAATACCGCTCCAGCCGCCATATTGGGATGCAGCGCACGGATGGCCCAACCCGGAAACGAGAGAAAGGTCTATGATTGCGGCAAGATTATCGAGATTTAATGTTGAAATCGCATTGGAGGTTGTTCATCTTTACCGTAGACATACACGGAGGTTAGCGGAAAGCAGGTGCCTATACATTTATTTTGGATTAAAACATTGCGAATATTAATTTAAAGCGAGGCCTATGGATAGAGCTTATGCCATAACTTTGGGACACAACATCGTGAGACTTTATTCGTTCAACCAATACAGACTCCCAAATGTTGTGTTCCCGTAGCTAATATGTATGGAACGCCGTTTGGGTCTTTACGTGTCAAAATAAACTTTTAATTTGACACGTCAAATAACACAATTCTATTAGAATGCTGTGTGTGATGAATTTGCACGTATAAACCAAGCGCCACCACTATCAATCAGTAGCACTGTCAAAGCTGTACCTAAAAGTCTGTTTCAAGCACACACTGGCCACAACCGATGTGTTTACAATAACGCGATGGTAATGAGGCATTATTTTTTCGACCGCAACTTCTGGGGTAGCTAGTTTTAGCTTGGTACCTAGCTAGCACCAATACAACCAGCCTGAAAACAATGACCAGTAGAAACTGCAGTCATTTTAATTATCCTTAACAATGATTTAGGAATCCTTGTGAGTATGTATTAACTAGGTAGCCACTTGTTGTTCGCCTATTGAAATTCAGTTCATTAAAAGTTCATTAAGTAGCCAGCTACTTAACCCTGTTGCCCAAAGCTAACGTTTTTAGCAGCCAGCTAGCCTCATCTGGCTAGTGAGGCTCGACCGCACTGGGTTATGTGTTGTGAAGCTAGCCACAATAAGGATTTGGCACTATAGTGGAATTTGCGGTTTGCCTTCAAAATAAAATGACCTATTTGAAAGTGACGCAGAAGGTTATAATTGGTGGAATTATGCCATATTTAGACTAGATAATGTTAAACAAGGTTAGAATGTGAAGCAATGAAATGGGTTACCATTCTACTCGGTGACACCCTCAGAACACAACTGTGAAGAGTTTATGCAAATGTTAGTGTTGTAGCTCTTATCTCAGGACTGACTGAATTCACCTCCCCAGTCAGCCTATTGTGTGCATTGACATTCATATTGCACTGTACAGCTTTACCTAAGGGTTGGGGTTCAATGAAATGGGGTATCAGTCTACTCAATACCCAATATAGTTTTCCCAACATCCTCCTCAGTTATCAGACTCCAAAACATTCACGCAGTATTGTTTATCCTCTTGAATGGTGTTCAATACACATGGGTTGATAATAAATGTGGCTCAATTCACAGTTGTTCCAGATGTTTCTCTGGGTGTCACTGAGTAGACTGATACCCTATGTTATTGATCCGCAATCCATAGGTTAGGCTGTACAGTGAAATAAGTATGCCCCCAATGCAATTCTAAAGTCCAATACATCCAGTTTGACTTCAACAGCATTGTGTCAAATGAACAAATGATTGTATTTTGTTGATTTTATATAACAACATTTCAACTTCGTTTAGCATGATCTATTCAATTATGGCATAATTCTATTTGTATTCGTTTGTATCGCTGTCAATTACATACTTTTATTTTGAAGGCTAACTGCAAAGTTCACTATTGTGGCTAGCTTCACATAAATGGGTCCCGACAACCATTAATCAAATGAGAACTGTTTTATAAATGAGGGTTATTTTAGATGATGACACATACAGCGGAATCTAAAACAAAAATCCAGAAAATCACATTGTAAGATTTTTAAGTAATTAATTTGCATTTTATTGCATGACATAATTATTTGATCACCTACCAACCAGTAAGAATTCCGGCTCTCACAGACCTGTTAGTTTTTCTTTAAGAAGTGCTCCTGTTCTCCACTCATTACCTGTATTAACTGCACCTGTTTGAACTCGTTACCTGTATAAAAGACACATGTCCACACACTCAATCAAACAGACTCCAAACTCTCCACAATGGCCAAGACCAGAGAGCTGTGTAAGGACATCAGCGATAAAATTGTAGATCTGCACAAGGCTGGGATGGGCTACAGGACAATAGGCAAGCAGCTTGGTCAGAAGGCAACAACTGTTGGCGCAATTATTAGAAAATGGAAGAAGTTCAAGATGACGGTCAATCACCCTCGGTCTGGGGCTCCATGCAAATCTCACCTTGTGGGGCATCAATGATCATGAGGAAGGTGAGGGATCAGCCCAGAACTACACGGCAGGACCTGGTCAATGACCTGACGAGAGCTGGGACCACAGTCTCAAAGAAAACCATTAGTAACACACTACGCCGTCATGGATTAAAATCCTGCATCGCACGCAAGGTCCCCCTGCTCAAGCCAGCGCATGTCCAGGCCCGTCTGAAGTTTGCCAATGACCATCTGGATGATCCAGAGGAGGAATGGGAGAAGGTCATGTGGTCTGAAGAGACAAAAATAGAGCTTTTTGGTATAAACTCCACTCGCCGTGTTTGGAGGAAGGATGAGTACAACCCCAAGAACACCATCCCAACCGTGAAGCATGGAGGTGGACACATTCTTTGGGGATGCTTTTCTGCAAAGGGGACAGGACGACTGCACCGTATTGAGGGGAGGATGGATGGGGCCATGTATCACAAGATCTTGGCTAACAACCTCCTTCCCTCAGTAAGAGCATTGAAGGTGAGTCATGGCTGGGTCTTCCAGCATGACAACGACCCAAAACACACAGCCAGGGCAACTAAGGAGTGGCTCCGTAAGCAGCATCTCAAGGTCCTGGAGTGGCCTAGCCAGTCCCCAGACCTGAACCCAATAGAACATCTTTGGAGGGAGCTGAAAGTCCGTATTGCCCAGCGTCAGCCCCGAAACCTGAAGGATCTGGAGAAGGTCTGTATGGAGGAGTGGGCCAAAATCCCTGCTGCTGTGTGTGCAAACCTAGTCAAGAACTACAGGAAACGTATGATCTCTGTAATTGCAAACAAAGGTTTCTGTACCAAATATTAAGTTCTGCTTTTCTGATGTATCAAATACTTATGTCATGCAATAAAATGCAAATTAATTACTTAAAAATCATACAATGTGATGTGATTTTATGGATTTTTGTTTTAGATTCCGTCTCTCACAGTTGAAGTGTACCTATAATAAAAATTACAGACCTCTACATGCTTTGTAAGTAGGAAACACTGACGATTTTGCAGGTTATCAAATACTTGTTCTACCCACTGTAGCTGTATAGTTAGCTAGCTAACTATAATTACTTAAACAGTTTTGCTATGTTTTGGGGAAGAACATTGTTTGCATCCATGAGCTAGCTTTCTTTTATGACCAGCACTGAAAGTGCGCGAGACAACTTTACCAGCATCATTGCATGCGTATCAATGAATCGTTTTACATATGAAATACTAGTGATAGTGTAATCAATGTGTAATAACTACGTAAAAAATTAATGAACGTGTTAAAATATTATATGACGTGGAGTCATATTCAGGTCCTGATTGATCAACTATGGAACGCATAGTCAACAAGCTTATTTGACACGTCAAATCGTGGAGCTTTTTTGACATGCAAAGACTCAAATGGTTCCATAAATATTCCCCAAATTCAGAGTCTGTTTACATTCAGCGAAAGATTTGTGCATTCAGACTCGCTGCCATGTGCGGAGTTGTATTGCCTTTGACAGGTTCGATAGCACCACTGTTGTTATAAGGTTACACCGTGTGCTCTCTTTCAAGGTGCATATACAGAAGTCGCACTACTATTCCCTAGTTGCTAAAATTCTAAGAGTTTGCCTAATTTCCGTTTATGTGACAAATAAATCCAAATATTGTATTTTCCGCTGTTTGAAGCTGGTGTACAAAACAAAACTGAAAAGACGCAACTTCAAGACCACTGAACACGCGTTTGGCATATGTGTTTTTCTGTTGCTCATTTGAAAAACGAGATGTCAGCCTTAGAGGTGTTTCCTGGCCGATTCTCTTAAAAAAGTGCTTGTGTAATAGCCGTCTCGCTATGCTATTGGATAGAGAAATCACCACAGCTGTTCACCCCGTGTTGGTGGGAAAATGGACAAATCAAAACACAACCTGCATTTACCCTTTGTGACGCAGTGAAGTTCCAAACTCCGTTTTAGACAGACAGACTTTATTACCAAAATTATCCAATTGACACTTTATAGTCAATTTTGACACTAGAATAACTGACTCCTATCAATATCACAGGGCGTTTTCAAAGGGATTTGTTGCTTTTTAAAGCCAAGCATTGAAAATAGCTCAGAACAGTTTTACCGCTTCTTAGACTTGCTTCCGATGAGAATGACATACCTATAACTATCATTTCTATGTGAATTTGTTCGGTTGCCTAAAAAGTTACATATTGCAGCTTTAAATAATATTGATGTGTTT
Organism: Oncorhynchus nerka; assembly: GCF_034236695.1. Lineage (NCBI taxonomy): Eukaryota > Metazoa > Chordata > Actinopteri > Salmoniformes > Salmonidae > Oncorhynchus > Oncorhynchus nerka. Next base: position 21,952,427 of record NC_088396.1, read on the forward strand.
ACACAAAACTCTATACTGTAGCAGACTGCAAATCATACAGGAATTTAAGCCATTCAGCTGCATGATCATTCATCCAGTCTTGTTCTTCTCTAGTCCCGATTGTGGCAACACATTCGATTTACACAGAAAAAAAAATAAACATCCCTTGTCTGTCAAGGAATGTTGAATACAATTATATTTGAACTGAAGATTGTCCGTGGAGTTGATCCTTCAGTGGGTCAACATTTTAGACAAAATATCCACCAGAAAGTATTAATAAACCTACTTCAAAACACAAGTCTCTGTCTGTAGCAATCAAGATTTGTTTGCTCATGACCTAAGGCACTTGCACAAGACAGAAGCGCATGCTTCCGATGCATGCCGAAGTCTTGCAGGTGTTTACATGGTTTTGCCCATGTGCCAGGTGATACACTACCAGTGGTTAAATAATATTTATCCTGGGGATATTTTGTCTGAAAATTCGTCCCACTGAAGGACCGAGCGCTCAGACAACCGGTAGAGTAAATTGAAATGTCATTTCATTAAACATTCTGTCCTGTAAGGAAACTTTCCAAGTTTTTGCAGTGGCTTGTTTAACTGTATACCAACAATTGGTATCTCAGTCTGATTTATTAGACAAGTTCTCCTCTAGTTTATAGTAACTGACTTCACTCCTCCCTCTCTTTCACAACCCTCCTGGCTGCTCAAAGGTTCCCAGTTGCATGTGACGGTCACTTGTTAGCCAGGCCAAGAGGAGTAGCAGCCTGTCCACACCGACACAGCCCAGTCCTATTCTATTCAACTACAGGTAGGCTGTACCTATATTCTAAGATGTCATGTACTACATGTCATGTCGGTGGGTCCTGTGTGATTATGCTGTCCGACTTCATTGTAATTCTAAATTCCAGGCCACTGAACAATATAGGTATGGTCGATGTTCTCTTTATTGCAATTGTGCAACAATAACTGCAGATGATCAGATCTCACAATACCTGGACAGGTGTGAACATATTGAGACACTGCTGAGAGAGATTGTGAGATGCAGGTTTGCTTTTATTGCCATGAGTCTTGTCCTGGAGGCAGAACTGAGCGATTTCCCCATAGATAAGCCAGCTGTAAAGTAAAAATGAATGAAAACAAAAATGTGATTTTTGGTCTTAATTTAAGGTTAGGGTTAGCAGTGTTGTTAAAGTTAGACTGTGGCTGTGCCAGCTAGTGACCACTCTGGAGTGCTAACCTGCTTGTGAGACAGGCAAAAAGCTCATAGAGGTTAATGGACTCATACTGGAGCCTAGAACACAGCCTGATCAGAACACACCGAGACAGCAGAGTCAGACCATGCATGTAATAAGGAACATTTGTGTTTGTTCCATTATCACGTGCATGGTCTGACTCTGGTATCTCATTGGGTGAGAGGTTGTTCAACTTGAAAGAATAAATACATCTGTGTATAGATGACAGTACCTCAGTTACCTTTTTAGTAAAAAAAAAACATGACTAGGCTACTTATTGAAAGCTTGGATCAGACTGCATATTGAATATTAATGGGTGTTTTAGTTTAGAAGTTTTCTGTGTGTACCAATTCTAAGATTGAAGCCAATATTTCTGTTCCTGTGTTAATGTATCATAGTGGTTAGGTTATAATTTTTTTATCTGTCTCTGTTAATGTATCATAGTGGTTAGGTTATACTTTTTTTTATCTGAATCCAATATTTCTGTTCCTGTGTTAATGTATCATAGTGGTTAGGTTATACTTTTTTTTATCTGAATCCAATATTTCTGTCTCTGTGTTAATGTATCATAGTGGTTAGGTTATCATTTTTTGATCTGTCTCTGTGTTAATGTATCATAGTGGTTAGGTTATCATTTTTTGATCTGTCTCTGTGTTAATGTATCATAGTGGCTAGGTTATCATTTTTTGATCTGTCTCTGTGTTAATGTATCATAGTGGCTAGGTTATCATTTTTTGATCTGTCTCTGTGTTAATGTATCATAGTGGCTAGGTTATCATTTTTTGATCTGTCTCTGTGTTAATGTATCATAGTGGCTAGGTTATCATTTTTTGATCTGTCTCTGTGTTAATGTATCATAGTGGCTAGGTTATCATTTTTTGATCTGTCTCTGTGTTAATGTATCATAGTGGCTAGGTTATCATTTTTTGATCTGTCTCTGTGTTAATGTATCATAGTGGTTAGGTTATTTGATCTTTCCTTGTGTTCTGTGTCTCAGGCTCCAGTATGAGTAGTAAGAAGCTGCTGGTGGATGTGGACTGTGGGGTGGATGATGCTCAGGCTATCATGATGGCACTGGCCACCCCTTATGTAGAGGTCCTGGGCATCACCTGTGTCCATGGCAACACCAATTTGGAGAACGTGTGCAAGAACACGCTGCGGGTGCTCCAAGCCTGCAACAGACTGGAGGTATAGTATTTGTTGAAGTAAACAAGCACCCAATGGGATACAGGGAATATGCTTATATTGTCACGAAATATAGAAAGTGCATTTAACGGTAAAGCTTATACATTGTGTACAAAACATTAGGAACATCTGCTCTTTCCATGAGACTGACCATGTGAATCCAGGTGAAAGCTATGATCCCTTATTGATGTCACTTGTTAAATTCACTTCAATCAGTGTAGATGAAGGAGAGGAGACGAGTTAAAAAATTACTTTTTTTGTGTCGTTCAGAGGGTGAATGGGCAAAACAAAACATTTAAGTGCCTTTGAACGGGGTATGGTAGTAGGTGCCAGGCGCACCGGTTTGTGTCAAGAACTTCAATGCTGCTGGGTTTTTCACGCTCAACAGTTTCCTGTGTGTATCAAGAAAGATCCACCACCCTAAGGACATCCAGCCAACTTGACACAACTGTGGGAAGCATTGGAGTCAACATGGGCCAGCATCCCTGTGGAATGCTTTCCATATCTTGTAGAGTCCATGCCCCTATGAAATGAGGCTGTTCTGGGGGCAAACTCATATGTAGGAAGGTGTTCCTAATGTTCTGTACATTCAGTGTATAGACTAATGTATGCATACCCTTACACAGAGGGGAAGAGATCACATGATGGAGAAGGATGCAATAATAGTCTGTTGACCTCTCTCTCTTCCTCTTTGAATATACACTGTTGTTCTCTGTCTCAGACACATGACTGTGGAGCTCTACCCAATTCTAGAGCTCTGGAAACTGAGATCTGATTTGACATAATGTTCTGTTTACAGCAGTAGTACATAGACAGAGCATCATTGTGGAGAGGCTGGAGTTTACATCAAACGTTGCCATGACATAAACAAAGTAGTTGGTTTAAGAAACAGATTGGCACCCAGACTAGTTTTTGACTCCGTGTTTTGGGATGCCCACTTACATAAGCTGGGCTCTTGAATTCATAGCAAGTGAATGTGTAGAGGGAATACTATAAATGTTGCAATTTGAAACTATTGCATTCAGGTTACTGACCTCTGTTCTGTGTTCTAGATCCCGGTATTCCGTGGTGCTGCCAAGCCTATCCTGGGGAATGTGATCAGTGCGGGAAACTTCCATGGCCAGGACGGGCTGGGGGATGCTCCAGACCCAAACGCTCCGGGGCTGGACATGCTGCAGATGGAAGGAGCGGTATCTGCACTGATCCGGATAGTCAATGAAAACCCTGGAGAGGTGAGAGAGCAGTAGACGCAGGCTACTCAATATATGTGTGTGTGTCCCTGTTGTAAATGCAGGTGTTTCTCCCAGGTATCTCTGGTGGCCACGGCTCCCCTCACCAACCTAGCTCTGGCTGTAAGAATGGAGCCATCCTTCCCCAGCAAACTTAAAGGCCTTTACATCATGGGAGGCAACACAGAGTGTAAGGGCTATGATTTATTTGCTTCAGAAGATCAACTTATCTAGTATACCAATGGTAAATAGATAAATGGGTCGATTGCCATAGGTTTTAATAATGTGGTACCTGTCTTCAGCCAGAGGAAACACCACAGTGTGTGCAGAGTTTAACTTCGCTGCCGACCCGGAAGCAGCTTACATCGTACTGAATGACTTCCTGTGTCCCACTTACATAGCCAGCTGGGAGTTCACCTGCTACAGCAAGCTGCCCTGGGTAACATTCATTTCATGTCATCAATAAATGATAAAACACTACCTTCCACATTATGATTGATGTTGTTTTCCTATTCTGGTTCCACCTGACAGTCGTGGTGTGATGACTGGCTGGCCCAGGAGTCAGAGAAGGCTCGCTTCATGGCCCGGATCTTCCGCCACAGTATGGAAGAGTCGAACAGCGAGCGCTCCCAGGCGGAGATGGTTGACGGCATGGGCTTTGTGTCATGTGACTCCTACGCCATGGCGGCAGCCATCGACAACACCTTTGTCACCGAGAGCGACCACATGGCGGTGAGCGTGGAGCTGACGGGCACACACACGCGTGGCATGATGATCCTGGACACACTGGGCATGCTGAAGAAGACTCACAAGGCCTTCGTCATGAAGAAGGTGAACATGGTGAGGTTTGAGCAGATGATGATGGACGCTCTGAAGTAATCTCTAGGTCTGCTACAGCTTACCACTAGACTGTAGAAGTAAACAAACAACTACGAGAACGCTCTATGGGACCGTAACCAGGGAAAAGTGACAACTCCAACCTCATCCAGTCACCCCAAGACCGTGGACGTCAAGGCAGCCCTCAACACCTCTCTGATTGAGGGGTTGGGTTAGATGTGGAAGACACATTTCGGTTAAATGCATTCAGTTGTGCAACTCTTTTCCCTTTTACTGTATTGTCAGCTCACGCTGATGTCAAGAATCATGCCTTGTCATTTAGATAAACATTTTTAAATAAATCGATTGAATTACAACTCATACCAGCAGTCGTGTGCATTAAACACTCCATTATGTCACAAGCACATTCGCAACACTTAATCCGTTTTATTGATACATTTATTACACCCAGTTGTTCAAAACAGATGCACAATTTAGAAATCTATCTTCAGAGCAGTCAAGGGGAAGGACAGTCCTGGGTATAATGATTACGCCAATTCTATTGCAAAACATTTCACAACAGAAACCGTTTAGGAGAGTTTAAATTAGACAAATTCAGGTAGGTCCCTCCCCGTTTCGTTGTTTCCATTTGGTTCTTAAACGGTAAACATTTTCCGTAATGAATACACCTCTGCTTTATAGTTTCTTGAAGTTTGCTCATTGCAGAACATGGAAGCAGAAGTACAGCCCAGCATAGAGTTCTCCCGCACATATCTTTAGTTGTAATTGTGGGAGGCCTATTCACAGCAACACTTTAGTTTCTACCCATCATGGCAGGAGGAAAAAAGTCTACCAAATATTCTTTGATCACTATATCCAGTGGTGGAAAAGTACTCCGTTGTCATACTTGAGTAAAAGTAAAGATACCTCAATAGAAAATGACTCAAGTAAAAGTGAAAGTGACCCAGTAAAATACTACTTGAGCAAAAGTCTAGTATTTGGTTTTAAATATGCTTAAGTACAAAAGTAAATGGAAGTTTAATTTTTTTTAAAGTATTTTATTTTGTATTGACTGATAGCCAGGGGTACACTCAGACAATTTATAAACAAAGCATTTCTGTTTAGTGAGTCCACCAGATCAGAGGCAGTAGGGATGTTCTCTTGATAAGTGTGTGAATTTGACAAATTTCCTGTCAAAATGTAACAAGTACTTTTGGGTGTCAGGGAAAATGTATGGTGTAAAAAGTATATTCTTTTCATTAGGAATGTAGTGGAGTAAAAGTTGCCAAAAATATCAAAAGTAAAGTACAGATACCCCAAAAAAACGACAAGTAGTATTTTAACTGAAGTACTTTACACCAGTGACAACCTCAATCACGTTCTCAGGTGAAGTTAGCATAATAAATTACAATCCCCATACTGACCCTTTTAAGTTAGTTAAGCTACTATTTACAATTAATAATTTCAGTGCTGTCATTGTTCCAGAGATTTCCAATGTTGGTCCATTAATAGCCTTTCCTGCCCCGGAATTTAGACCTGTTATCTCAAATGAAATCGTATTTGTCACATGCACCGAATACAACAGCTGTAGACCTTATGGTGAAATGCTTACTTACAAGCCCTTAACCAACAATACAGTTTTAAGAAAAATAAGTGTTAAGTAAAAAGTAGAAAATAGAGGTAGATCAGAAGCTAGTCAGTTCCATACATAAGGATTAAGTGTTGAATTAATGTAATTGCTGTCACTGATGATCTCACCACAGATCTCTTGCACTTCAAGAAAGAAGTCTGCAATGCACAACAGTGGCCCTCCTTCAGACACTGACATCTCCCCCCTGCAGAAACAGACAACACAGGGTTAGCTAAATACTTAATTTTTTTACCAAGACTGGTGTTGTGTTTTTGATCATTCTCACCGTTTACATTGACCACACAACATATATGCATGAATACATAAAGCCTACCCACTACTACTACTAATGACACGTTCAAAACAACTGGGAACTAAAAAATACGACGTCAAATCATGACATCAGTGATCTCCAGGTCGGAAAGTCAGTGCTCCAGAAAGAGACCCGAGTTCCCAGTTAAAATTCCGAGTTGAATGTCTGTTCAAATCGATTTTTCACAAGTTCCCAGTTGTTTTGAACACTCGTAAGTTGGAGATTTCCGAGTTTCCAGTTGTCTTAAACGTGGCATAACTATGGCGTCAAAACCGATCCAAAAGACGAACTAAATATAAACTAAATGGCGCGGGCGAGCAAGATGAAGCGTCATTGCATGAGCAATCACTGAGTCGAGAGAGGAGAAAATGGTCAAGCCAGCAGAGGACGGGTACCGCGAGTGCACAGGACTGTCTAGAGTGTAAATTAAACTTGAGAGTTTACAAGTGCGACTTTAAGTAAGCAGAACATCATTGTCACATATCAACAACAACAAACAATATTGAACTATAAGAAAATAAACGTGAATTAAACGTGTATATTTTGGGTGGTGGAGGGGTCGCTTTAAATTTTTAAACCAGAAATAGCCACTTGTCATTGTCAAGTTTTCGCTCTCAATTTATCAAATTGTTATCTCTCAAAGTCTTGTCACCTTTGGCAGGGTTGCCAGGTCTGGCAGAAATGTATAACTTAATGACAAAACTCACTCAAAAATGATTTTTTTTCGCAGCAAGAGCAGGGTTGCCACATCAATCCAATATTTTTTTCCCCAAGAATTTTATCGGGCGAATTAAGGAATATCAACGTACTTTCTAACAGCATAGGCTAAGAAGCAACATTCTGGTTTCCATCAAAATTATAATTCTTGCGAGTTTAAGAATATGTCACAAGAGAAAAGAGAAATCGCCCTTATTAAACACTCCAGATCATTTGACTTGTTTTGACTGCTATGATTAAACAATAAAGCTAAGGGCTGTCTTAGGACATAGCCCTTAGCAGTGGTATATTGGCCATGCTTTATGGAAAAAGGGTGTCTCCATAATGACCAATCTAAATAGCCTACTTTCAACTGGTAAAACGTAATCACGACGTGCGCGCTGCTGTTTCCATGATATCTGCAGCTGTCTCTCAACCGGGGCTCTCTCAACTCACCATTCATTCATTCACTCACTCAGTAACAGCCTGCTCACTGCCTGATAGTTAGCAGCAGCAGGTATCTGACATATATATGTGTTTTTAAAGAGAATGCCATTGCGGCCGCGGTGCAATTTAAAAGTAGCCCAAAAACCTGCACCCGCAACCAATACATTTTTTCAAAGTATCCCAATTCACAAGAAAACTACGAACATGGCAAGGGCGGGTTTATAGGCGGGTGCGTGATGTGATGGACGAACTAGCTACATTTCTGCCATTGTGTTGTGTTGTGATTGGCTATTACGAGCCTTCTGTTTGCGATGCACTGCAAAGCCGTCTGTTTAGCTAGATAGCCGGGTTCAGTAATAAGTGCCGAACGACTTGAGGAACCCAGCAGCTTGATAATTACATTAATTAGGAAATAAATTATAATAGGTACACTATACCTTGCTCTATCAACGGACACACCCCTCAAAACCTCCCCACCATTCACTCACTCATTCCACGTAGAGTGGAATGTACTTGCTAAACGAAAAGCAAAACGAAAAGCGGTCAGCTCTTCTGACACCATGAAACGAGTTGACTAATTGCAGGCAGGAGCCAATATTTGGGGTATTAAGCCTAACAAAGGACACGCACAGCACGTTCTTAATTTTTTTTTTTTTTAAGTATTTGAAAATACAAAAGGGGAATCTTCTACCTCTCATCCAGAGCATAACCAATCACAAATAATACAATGTAAACTGAATCAGCTTTATTCAACAAATACATTTGCATGTTCAGGAACTTGACTGAAATGGTGCTGCCACAAACAATATACAGACAAAGAAAATATCCACATATAGTATGTACACTTTAAACTGCAGGTAGCCTACAGGTTAAGAGCATTGGGCTGTTCTTCCAGGTCGCTGGTTCAAATCTCAAGCAGACGGTGAAAAATCTGTCCATGTGCACTTTGGCGAGGCACTTTACCCTATTTGCTACCTGTATGTCGCTCTGGATGAGAGTGTCAGCTAAATGGCTAAAAAATGTAAACATATGCTAAATGATGCATATAATAGGAGTGTAAGGTGCATAGTCTGTGGATGAATAGTGCAAAGTCCATGGATGAGAGGACCAGGTGGACGGTTGGTGAGGGCCAATGACAAAGGGGAAGAAACTGTTCTGTGGCAGGAAGTTTTGCCAGAGGGGAATGTTTGGAAGAGGGGGTGGAAGGGGTCGGCAATGAACTTCCCAGCACACTTCTTTGCCTTCGATTCGTGCAGGACAGCCAATGACCCTCTCAGCAGACCAGACAATCCGTTGCAGTGATGGAGGTGGTGAGGATGGACTCGGTCATTTAGAACAGAATCTGTACACACAGCATTCAAAGGAGGGCTGAGAACAAAAACACCATGCATTCTCCAAACATTGCACTGAGGAAAACAGATTTTTTTTAAATAGTAATTGTCTGATTGAGAACTACTATTATCGATCAATTACAGAATCTAAAATTATTTATAGTTGACAATGGACGTTTTATTGAATAGTCAGTAATAGAGTCAAATTGCACAGGGAGTCTCATCAGAGCAGATGTTATCAGCAAGCCAGAGCAATCTGAGGAAAGAGCACAAAGTAGAACAAAGATTTACATTTATTCTGTTCGCACTTACTGTATCATTTGACATAAGCCCTGTCCCAATGAATCTTTGCTCAACTCTTCACTTCCTTTTCAAAACCCATTGGAGGTCTTAGGCAAGGAACTTTGGGTCATCTCTTTAAGGAGGCGGCGCGATGGTCAGTCCTTGCATCCATAACGCGGTCTATGAGCGGTTACATGTCCCCAGCCCCATGCCTCAGCTTTTTACTAAACAGGGGCAAGAAGAACGCTTTGTTATTGTTTCAACTGCTGATTGTCACTTTAAGAAACAAATAAATGAGCATACAAGTATGTTTAAGCATACATGACTTGAGTGTGGTGCCATACCTTTAACTCCCAAATTAAAATCCTTGTACAATCCATAGACATGGGTAAAAAGGTAAACAAAAGTATGACAATGGAGATTGAGGAAGGTGGAGCGATACATATGTGCAGAGTTGTTTAATTAAGGCATAACATTAGTTTGTAGTCCCCCGTATTTGTGAGTGCAGTAATTTCTGAATCTCGATATGTAGAAAATATTTATTCAGGTTAACAAAAAAAAAACTAATTGAATTACGTGCGGGAATGAAGTTCTGCTCACTCACTTGTAAACTCTCAACTGTAATATGTGCGCACCACACCGGTCTACGCTCCCTGAACCCGTCCTCTGCTCGCTCGACCACATTTCTTCTCGAGCAATGTTTAATCTAGCTCGCGCGCGCCATCTAGTGCTCGTTCGACTTTTGGATCGGATTTGAAACCCTACATAACTAGAATTATTCAGGCTGGTGCAGAAAGATGTGCACTTTGCAATGGAAGTGTGGCTTAGCCAACCAACACAATTAATGGTAGGCCTACGTGTTAAAATAAAGGATGGTATACAAGTTAAACTGTCAACATTACCTAGCAGCCAGGTCCTCAGTTAGGAAAGTCTAACGGTAACGTTACCTTTATAACGCAGTCGTGTTGGAGACATGCGTTTAAGACAGCTTTTGGATCAATTACGCAAGAAATGTATAAGAAAATACTATTTGACACGGTCGTTGTTATGCAAGCCACCATCTTTGATTCGCAAAGTATCCTGGGAATGCGGAAGTGAACTATATGCATGCTGGGAGTGTTTAGTTCCTGTATTTAAAAAAAGTTAACGATTGTAACGTACTTTTTCAAGTCTACTGCTAGGGGCCACTCAAGGCTCACAGAACATCAAAAGGAGTACGAATGCAAGGAGAACTCAAATATAGCAACTTTGAGTCTCCAACATGATGCAGTCTGATTCGATACTGGCTGGTTGGTTAGTTCCACATGGATGTGTGGCTGATGGTGATGAGTCATTCTCCTGAATATGTTACTTGAAAAAAATGAAACCAAGGCAGAAAACAGATGGGCATGAATTGTTTCAACAAATTTGATTTATTTAAAACGATGAGAATGTACATCCATGTCAAAAGCAGAGGCAGACATACTAATGTACATGAAGGCACATGGACTGATGGGGAGTAGGTGGAGACAGGCAGGGGTGGGAGAGCCTGGCTGTCTCAATAGTCTATCCTTCATCCACTCCTAGGGTCTAGGCAGGCATCCTCCATATTGCTTTTATATACAGTCTTCGATAAGCGTGGATGAAGGGCAAAATACAAAGATAAAAGGAACCCAATTTAAACTACTGAGGCACACCCACAGTTTGCGTTCCCCTCTGCCCCAGCCATCCTCCACATGAATGGCATGAGTTTATACAGGAAGTCGCAAATACATTTATCTGCAAAGCTCTGGCAAAGTAATGTATAGATCTGGCACGATTCGCAGTTCTAGAGTATCAGATCTAAATAATACATTTCTATCCGAAAGTTTTAGAATGTTGCACTCTTTACATGAGCCCCAGGTGTGAGCAAGGATCTGGTTTGACCAGGGGGCTCAGGGGAAGGGCCAGCTCCATGCAAAGGGGGTTGGTTGACCAATCAAATCACACACACCATCAATAACAAACATTTACAAACAAGCAAACCTGGTACGAGGTGTCCAGCTTTTGAAAGTTTTGCCCAAATCCCAATACAGTACCACAGTATGAGTCATAATAGCCATAAAACCTATCGGTCAAACATGAAAATAGCTCCAATCATTTTAGAAACACTAAGGGCTGTGTTTGGTGTAGGCTTACCCTGACATGACATTTTGATAAGTGTAAATATCTCTAGGACAAGGTGACATATCAATATATTTGCTTGTATGTTTACCCCCAAAATTGAAACGCTAATTAGCTGCTAATGTGGCCAACATGAAGAGTTACAAATGCCATGATCTGGAAGAGACGAGTCAAAGGTAAGGCTCTCTGGATTAACTAATGTTAGCTAAATGTAGTAATGAATCAATTTGATGAATTTCTTTAAATGGACAACTCTGAACGGTCTTGTGCAAGTTTTACATTTACACAACACCTCTTAGCAAAGGGTATCAGCTAGAGATGACATGCAAGAGCTTGCAGGGATTTGTAGTTTTGTGTGATGTCTGTTTTGACGCTATTTATTATTTTCAAATTTCAACGTAAATCGAGCCTAAATACATAGATTTTTTTTTTTACATTGGACGAGAGGAATTTACATGGCTATCAAAATGTCACACCAGGGTAAGCCTACACGAAACACAACCCTTTAAGTGTTTCTAGAATCCCCTATGGGGAGAATTAAGGTGGGAAAACGATTGGAACTATTTCCCTGTTTGACAGCTAGGTTTTATGGGTAGTAATGACACCTCCACTGTGGGGCTCTATCGACCCCTAGTCTGTATCCTAGCAAGGACAAAAAAAAAAAAAGAAGATTGGTCAGGAATTCGCAATAGCACCACCCTGCTCTCTTATAGTGTAGATGAGATTTGTTCCTTATAGCTGTCCAACCCTTCTAGATCAACATTAAGTGCTGAGGGGTTGGGGCTAGGGGGCTATTTAGAATTGGACGTGTGTGTGCATGCACATCTGACATTTAAAATAGCACCCCCAAATAAACCGATCATCTTCTCAAACGTGGATGGATTTCTGGTAGAAAAAAATCCTTCATAAAATCTTACTGTATAAACATCTCATGGAAACCAGTTTTGACCTATCCTGAAATGAGGCAACGAGCATGTAGGGCATTTAGACAATGCAATGTGCTTTTCTGTATATCTACAGAGTGAATAAGGCACCACTCCAAGTGGAGCCTGGCCCTCTGCAACAAGACGGCACAGAAAAAGTACAGCAGTCGACATCCTGTCCAACAACTAACTACCAGCAGTCTCAGATTGGACAGATTCAGGCATCACATGGGTTAGAACTCATGAGGATGTCAGAAGTGTGAAATGACATCCATTGGAGATGGTAAATGAGAGCACACCAAAAAAAAAAGTATAGAACATTAAAAACAAATTCAGTGCAACTTTCTAAATAGCATTTGATCGTCAGTTTACAGAGATTCCTTCCCAATTTACAGAAAATACAATTTAATAATGTCCCCAAAAATATATTCCCCATTGCTGACGGTAAACATGTGACACACTGTATAATTGGTGGTGATTTATGGTGCGGGACGGCAGCGTAGCCTAGTGGTTAGAGTGTTGGACTAGTAACCGAAAGGTTGCAAGTTCAAATCCCCGAGCTGACAAGGTACAAATCTGTCATTCTGCCCCTGAACAAGGCAGTTAACCCACTGTTCTTAGGCCGTCATTAAAAATAAGAATTTGTTCTTAACTGACTTGCCTAGTTAAATAAAGGTATAAAATAAATGGTGGAACCACTACCCCTGTGTAGCCATCTGTCAAGCAAGTATCATGTATTCTGTAAGGACCTATAGCATTTCAAACCTCCAAGGGCAACACCCCCCTATGTAGGGTAGAGGAAAGGGAGGGAGTGAAGGGTTTGGAACAGAGCCATTCAGGAAGTTCTGCTTCATCTCGGATGAGCAGGATTTTAAAGGCACTTGGGTCTGATCTAGCACAAGCCTCGGTCAGCATCTCTGGCTTAAACTTGCTACATCCATTTTTGGAATTATAAATACACACCCATTGATTCGTGAATAATATAACCTCATTGAACTTGGTTCAACAGTCGTACCCCCTCAGAACCCAAATAAGCTGGTTTTACTCCAATGTTAGTAAACAAACTCTGTATAGCCTTGGTTAAATCTATCATTTTGATATATTGGATGGTCAGTCCATTGTGAATTTGAGAGTGGTTACATTTCTTCAGGCCAATCTCTGCCTTTTATTATTATTATTTTTTTACCAAAACAGAAGCAGGTTCAACATAATGTTTCAATTAAGGGTTCTAGCTTCAAGGACTGTTCTGACATCTCTCATTTTAACTTTGACTGTCTAGGAAAGGTCATCCAAAAACAGACTCTGGACCAGCAGTTGGAGCCAACCTCTATCTGAACCAACCAGCAGACAAGAGAACATGGAACACCAAGCCGCACTGAAAACAATTATTCATTTTCGGAACAAAAAGAGCAGGTGCAGGCACATATCAACTACCGTAGTATAAACTCTTCACAGAATAAAAAATACAAATTCTGACTTTTAACCTCTTGTACAAATTAAGGATTTATTTCAAATAAATTAATTCACCTTCATAGATCATTGTCATAGTAGTAATAATATCATCAATATAGAAATATCCCTTCAGGTAAGCAAAGTCGAGGCCAAAGTCTGATTGGTTTACCACTAAAAGGACATCTTTCAGCCTGGCTTCCTGTCAAACGAAGTAGAACGATAAATATGGTTTCCTTCAGTCACCAAGATTATTCATTTAATAATGAATAGGAATAAACTGTCCCAGACACAGCTCTTAGATAATGTAGGTTTTTGCCCTAGAATGACTAGGGTTGGGACCGGGACAGGTAGGCTGACCCTAGATCTGCGCCTACAGGTTACTTTTACCCAGAGCATTCTTCATCAAGAGATAGTCTGGCAGACCTGTCACTTTAAAGATACGGGAACCACATTTTGTTTTCCGCTTTGTTTGCCATCATTCCCTCAAAAGAAGAGCTGAGGAGAAAGGGACAAAGGCAGTTATCCACCACCATAAGATGACTGACACCTTACTTGGTCTATTACTTGCTGTTTAGCAAGAACACAACGAAAAAAAAGCAACAGGTCCATGAGGCTAATACACATCCTTCAGTCACCAGCAGGGGGCTCTGTGGCTCCAGTGACAGTGCAATTCCCCAGCTGACCAGACCAGAGATGGTTGAGAGCACATTAAGCAGTGAGCACCTACTTTGCACCAGTGTTTGGGTGACATCAGCCCCTCAGGTCAGTCTCTCCGAGTCACAAGCCCTCTGTGTAACACACAGTTACCTCAACTGTCAGAGCTGGGAACGGAATTCTGCAGGACACACCCAATTCCTTCTGATACTTTAAAATGTCTCTTTTTTTTTACAGTAGTATTCACATTTACGCAAAAGGATAGAGGAGAGCAAGAGTGAGAGCAAGTGAGCGAGAGACAGATTGAATGAGAGTGTCCTCAGACAGAAGCCCTGAGAGAAGTGGCTCTGGTGAGCTCTGAGGATGTCACTGCTGGTTGCCAGAGGGCCCCTGGTCAGCAAGTGTTAGGCGCGTCTGCGAGCACCCCGGGGCCGGGGGCCTGGATTGTGGCCCCCCGCCTTATGTCAGCCTGGTAGCTTTTTTATGTGGATCTACAAAGAGACACAGGAACACAGACATGTCACACACCTGGGTACATAGAACAATAGATACATTTGATACAAAAGATTAAAAGACAGATGACACTGTGATTGGCTGACCTCGCTGAGGATGGCCCAGACAGCAGAGTCTTTGATGACAGAGAGACGCAGCGCCACCACCGGGTTGAAGGAGGCGTCTACAGCCCCCTCTGCCACACCCTTCTCAAACTGACCTAGAGAGAGAGCGGGAGAGAGAGAGAGAGAATAAGAGCTGGGATTGAGTTTGTACATTGTTGATCAGTCTGTGGCAGGAAGAATGCGAGTGGGTAATGTGATCAGGGTGCGTTCTGAGTAGAGAAAGATAACAGGACAGGAGGGTTGGTGCAGGTCCACTCACCGATTTTGTAGTAGCGGTCTTCAGTTCGCTTGTACTTCTCTTTGGTCTTTGGTCCAGTTTCCTTCAGACAGACATTTTGGGATTATTTGTGTGAGGTTCAGCATACACTAAGTAGAGAGCCTTGTTAACGCTAACATACAGAAAACTACACACTGTGCTCATCTCCCGCCTCCTGCACTGATATCGATTGTAGCAGGCAATGCTCATGATCGTGTCAATAACCAAATCAATACACATTGAGTGATCGGTCAATAAACCAAATCAGACAAGTGCCCTGCCTCTGTTTAGACATCATTGCACACTGTCATCTGAATGTTGTCGACTTACCAAGAAGGGCAGTATCTCTACGGTGGTGTTCTCTATCCTGTCCCCAGGGTGTTCCTGGTTCCCACTGCGGAACAGGAACCTGCCAATCACACACCTATTAATGCATATTCACGTCCCATGGCACACTCATGAATACGCATACCCACACCTTCCTTACACGCAACACTGTCCTGTCACACAATGTGCTGTGCTTTTAGAACGACATCTGACAAGTCTAAACTAAGCCTGAGGCAGCAATGGCACACGAGCACACCCACCCACCCCTCCACTTAAGCTGTTAATGAATCTTGTCACACGTCACATGGCTAACAGGTGCAAATCAAGCCCAGACACCAACACTGGAGAGAGGTCACCGACTGCTATGAACAGAAACACTACACATGAAACAGTGATGAGTTGGTCTCTCCTCCTGTCCCTCTGAAGCTCCCTGACTTCTAAACACCTCTATAGCCTCTTCTCACCTAGCCCCTTCTTCCACATCCCCTCACCTAGCCCCTTCTTCCACATCCCCTCACCTAGCCCCTTCTTCCACATCCCCTCACCTAGCCCCTTCTTCCACATCCCTATCTTAGCCCTTCCTTTCTCCCCCCCAAACCATTCCGCTCTTTCTTTCCGTGAATCTCTCTCCCTCTCCTAGGAGGCAGTCCTGGGAATTCTTATTTTAGAACACTCATTAGCACACTGAGCCCCAGAGAGACAGGCACGCTAAAGCTTGTGGAAGAGTGTGTGCACACAAACTCCCTACTCACCTCTCTATGCTGACGGGCCTGTCGAACTTGAAGAGGACGTAGTCTCCAGCAGTAGGGTTGATGGCCCAGAAGAAGTCTTCTCCTAGGTAGGTCTTGTCCAGCGTGTGGCCCTGGTACACCTACACAGCACAACATTAGCTAAATGCACTCAAAACCTTTCAGTAAACTTCTCAAATAATTATACAAAGCAAACTTTTAAAACGCATTTCAAAACACTCAATACCGGGCATACTACCTTATTGAAATAAAAAGCCAATAATGAAAACATGCGTAAAAAAACAATATACATCTTTCAACTCATAAGGCCAAGGTAGAAAGTTGTGTCTTAAAGGTGATGTACCTTGAGAGACGTGGACACCTCAGCAGGCGGGTTCACGTGGATTTTATGGAGCAAGGGTTTCAGGAAGTCCTTATCCTAAACAGGAAGAGGAAATGAGACACCAGCAGGGATGACAGGAAGTGGTTGGGAGAAAGAGTCAGCAGTATAATGGCCGTGAGTTGGTCGGTTTAGGACATATCAAGGTAGTGATTGGGGGTATTTAGGAAATATGGTACAGGAAATTTGATCAAAGGCTGATGCAGGGTGAGTGATCTAGAGGGAGGGTGATAGAGGTTTATGACCCACAGTGAGTTTCTGGATCTTTCCAGCCAGAGAGGAGTGTAGCCCCACATGTTGAAAGAGAGAAGGCCTGAACCGCACACGCAGACTCGACTTTTGCCGCTCACAGTGCTTCTGTAGGGAGAAAGGGTAGATGGAGAGAGTCAAGAGAGTTGATGAAGATACCACACACACACAAACAACCAAACAGGGTGTGTACGTACTGCGTCTTTCTCCGGGTTACACACTTTGACCCAGAGGATGTGGTCCAGTAGCCAATCAATGGGCTTCTCCTTATAGAACATGAAGATAAACTCTACGATCAGATTGAGATCTGGAGCCTGGAACATCTTACCTGAGAGAAGGAGAGAGGTAGATGGGGAGGGAGAGTGGAAAGAGGAGAGTGAAACAAGGAGAGGGGGGTATGGGGAATGAGGATCAAGGGAAAGGAAGGTGAAAAAGTGGGGAGGGAGAGAGAGAAGGAAAACCAGTGGGCTGGCTATTCAAACCATGCTCTGTTTTTTTTATACTCCAAAAGTCTCCTGATGTTTGTTGACTTTCTTTCATTTTACCTGACAGTCATTGTTCGTTAAGGGTCAAGGATTCCTCGTTAAGCCCCAGTGACCATTAGTTAAGGACCATCAATTGCTGACTAATAGCTTGTTAGAGGGTTGCTAAATGCCCAGAGTTTGCGCGTGCGTGTTACCGATGAAGCCGAGCTGGGAGAACTCGAGGATCATCCAGTCCTCGGAGGAGAGCTGCAAGGCAAAGTTCTTCATGGTGGCAAAGTAGTTGGGTTTGGCCACAATGTCATCCTCCAACTGGAAGGAGAGAGAGAAGGGGACGACGACTGGTGAGCAGGGGTTTGGCCATCACATCTCGTCATCTACTAATCACAAACACGGAACACCACACAAGTCTCTCACTAAGCTACTTTCTATAGGCACTGTATGATGTCTACGGCCTACAATAAGACTGAACTACACTGTCAATGACAGCATTCATTACCTCTGCCCACTCCTCCCGAGTGGAGAACACAGGACGGAAGATGAAAACAACCAAAACAGAACGACAGAAAGAACGACAGAAGGGGTTAATAGAGGATGCGATCCAATGTGTTAATTCATTATACACTGAGTGTACAAAACATTAGGACACCTTTCCATGACAGACTGACCAGGTAAATACTATGATCCCTTATTGATGTCACCTGTTAAATCCACTTCAAATCAGTGTAGATGAAGGGGAGGAGACGAGTTAAAGAACGATTTTTAACCCTTGAGACATGGATGGTCTGTGTGCCATTCCGAGGCTGAATGGGCAAGACAAAATATTTAAGTTCCTTTCCAATGGGGTATGGTAGTAGGTGCCAGGCGCACCAGTTCGAGTGTATCAAGAACTGCAATGCTGCTGGCTTTTTCACACTCAACAGTTTCCTGTGTGTATCAAGAATGGTCCACCTCCCAAAGGACATCCAGCCAACTTGACGCAAATGTGGGCAGCATTGGAGTCAACCTGGGCCAGCATACCTGTGGAACGCTTCGACAGCTTGTAGAGTCCATGCCCCGACGTTTTGAGGCTGTTCTGAGGGCAAAATATTAGAAAGATGCTGTTCATGTTTTGTACACTCAGTATATGTATGCATGTATGCATGTATGTCATCAAAGGGAGTAGCAGGTGGTATGATAGATATACTGTACAGGTTGTTGTACGTCTGATCTTTATATTCACTCAGAGGAGAAAAGGGCTGCCCAACACTCAGACACAGTATGTTCATCTTATACCAACACAGACTAGCAAATGGCCTGATGTAATGTAAAGAGCACGTCCAAATTGGGCACACCTTGTTCCAAACTACCGGCTTACCAGTGTTTCCGTGGTAACAAACCCTATAATGCTGAAGTATGTTGGTACAAGGTGTACTACAGCTCTGCCCCAGACAAATACCGCTCCTGCCGGGCACATTCCAACGGGTTGCCATGGGAACACAGGTTTAGTAGGGGCAGAATGTGTGTCTGTTCCAAGGACATACATACCTGGACATAGTAGACTCCTTTGCTCACAGCATACATCATGAGGAAGGAATAGTCCAGATTCTGCTTGGTCCGCCATCTACAACACAAACACACAATGAATCATTTCCTCATACCCGGTTACTAAATAACTGGTGGCTGGAGGGAGCAGGTGTGCACATCACTGCCCGACGAACGGTGTTGGGACCAGCATAAGCGCATACAAACACACACGTGGGCGAGCACCCACCCACACACGCTAATGAGTTGCATTGTTCTTCATTCCACCTCAGCAGCAGGGATTCCAGTGAGCTTCTCATAAATATTCAATGAGCCAGCAAAAATATCAAGAGCTAACAAAGGGCAGCACACAACAAGCACACATCAGACCAATTTCAAACATGGTTTACCCTCAAACATCAGCTCTCCATCAACCCCCACACATGCAAGAGGGAGCCGCGCGGCAGAGAGCGCAACAAGAGAGATGGAGACAAGAGGTTTCCACAGCACAGTCAATGTAAGAGGGTGGGGGGAAGGGAAGGAGATAAGAGGGGTGCAGTTGACCTTGAGGTCACTTTGAGAGATGCCTGTGGAATACTGAGCACCTGGCCCACCCCTTACAGCTCCTCCCACTCTCCTCTCTCCTTCTCACCTTATTGTCAATGGTAATGCCCACCGGATGTGACACATCAACGACAAATACCCAGAATAAATCCATTTTGGGGTGTGAGCAGTGGAGATCGTCTGGAGAGGCCCAGGCGCGACGGTGTGTGGCTGTTATTTGACCGTTTGCCAACATTTGTCACCAATTGAAGATTAACTTCCTTGGATTCTTTACAGAATCAAATGTTGATAGTTTTACTTTGTGTGTTTTCTTACCTGACCCGCTCTCTGGAGTCTCCAAAAGTCTCCTTGAGTTCTTTGAGATCTGGGTAGTAGCTGGCAGGAGGAGAGATCAGCTCCAACAGACCTGAACTGAACTCTGTAGAAAACCTGGGATAGACACATGCACACGTTGTCATCCTACTTCTGTTCTCGCTAAACCGCCAGGGGGTTTATCAGACAGGAAACATCACAAAGACAGGAAGCTTAAGGACAGGAAGTGATGTCACTCACTCTTTCTCCAGTCCAGTAACCACGCTATGGACGTATTCCGTGTCCATCTGCAAAGACCGAATATAATATTATTTGCATATCACAGTGTGTGTTTGTTTATATATATATATATATACACACACACACACACACACACACACACAGTTGAAGTCAAAAGTGAACATACATTTAAACTCAGTTTATCACAATTCCTGACATTTAATCGTAGTAAAAATTCCCTGTCTTAAGTCAGTTAGGATCACCACTTTATTTTAAGAATGTGAAATGTCAGAATAATAGAAGAGAGAATGATTAATTTGAGCTTTTATTTCTTTAATCACATTCCCAATGGGTCAGAAGTTATAACATACTAATTGAGTGTATTTGATAGCATTGCCTTTAAAATTGTTTAACTTGGGTCAAACGTTGCAGGTAGCCTTCCACAAGCTTCCCACAATAAGTTGGGTGAATTTTGGCCCATTCCTCCTGACAGAGCTGGTATAACAGAGTCAGATTTGTAGGCCTCTTTGCTCACACACACGCTTTTTCAGTTCTGCCCACAAATTTCTATAGGATTGAGGTCAGGGTTTTGTGATGGCCACTCCAATACCTTGACTTTGTTGTCCTTAAGCCATTTTGCCACAACTTTGGAAGTATGCTTTTGGTCATTGTCCATTTGGAAGACCCATTTGCAACCAAGCTTTAACGTTATGACTGAAGTCTTGAGATGTTGCTTCAATATATTCACATAATTTTCCATCCTCATGATGCCATCTATTTTGTGAAGTGCACCAGTCCCTCCTGCAGCAAAGCACCCCCACAACATGATGCTGCCACCCCTGTGCCTCGCGGTTGGGATGGTATTCTTTGGCTTGCAAGCATCCCCCTTTTTTCCTCCAAACATAATGGTCATTATGGCCAAAACATTCTATTTTTGTTTCATGAGACCAGTGGACATCTCTCCAAAAAGTATGATCTTTGTCCCCATGTGTAGTTTTAAACTGTAATCTGGCTTTTTTAATGGCGGTTTTGGAGCAGTGGCTTCTTCCTTGCTGAGCTGCCTTTCAGGTTATGTCGATATAGGACTCATTTTACTGTGGATATTTATACTTTTGTACCAGTTTCCTCCAGCATCTTCACAAGGTCCTTTGATGCCGTTCTGGGATTGAGTTGCACTTTTTGCATCAAAGTACATTCATCTCTGGGAGACAGAACGTGTCTCCTTCCTGAGCGGTATGACGGCTACGTGGTCCCATGGTGTTTATACTTATGTACTATTGTTTGTACAGATGAACGTGGTACCTTAAGACATTTGGAAATTGCTCCCAAGGATGAACCAGACTTGTGGAGGTCTACAATTTATTTTCTGAGGTCTGGGCTGATTTATTTAGATTTTACCATGATGTCAAGCAAAGAGGCACTGATATACATCCACAGGTATACCTCCAATTGACTCAAATTCTGTCAATTAGCCTACCAGAATCTTCTAAAGCCATGACATAATTTTCGGGAATTTTACAAGCTGTATAAAGGCAGTCAACTTAGTGTACATATACAGTGAATTATAAGTGATATAATCTGTCTGTAAACAATAGTTGGAAAAATTACGTGTCATGGACTAATCATATATATATATATATATATATAATACACACACACAGCTCAAAAAAATAAAGGGAACACTTAAACACAATGTAACTCCAAGTCAATCACACTTCTGTGAAATCAAACTGTCCACTTAGGAAGCAACACTGATTGACAATACATTTCACATGCTGTTGTGCAAATGGAATAGACAACAGGTGGAAATCATAGGCATTTAGCAAGACACCCCCAATAAAGGAGTGGTTCTGCAGGTGGGGACCACACACCACTTTTCAGTTCCTATGCTTCCTGGCTGATGTTTTGGTCACTTTTGAATGCTGGCGGTGCTTTCACTCTAGTGGTAGCATGAGACGGAGTCTACAACCCACACAAGTGGCTCGGGTAGTGCAGCTCATCCAGGATGGAACATCAATGCGAGCTGTGGCAAGAAGGTTTGCTGTGTCTGTCAGCGTAGTGTCCAGAGCATGGAGGCGCTACCAGGAGACAGGCTAGTAAAACAGGAGACGTGGAGGGCAACAACCCAGCAGCAGGACCGCTACCTCCGCCTATGTGCAAGGAGGAGCACTGCCAGAGCCCTGCAAAATGGCCTCCAGCAGGCCACAAATGTGCATGTGTCTGCTCAAACGGTCAGAAACCGACTCCATGAGGGTGGTATGAGGGCCCGATGTCCACAGGTGGGGGTTGTGCTTACAGCCCAACACCGTGCAGGATGTTTGGCATTTGCCAGAGAACACCAAGATTGGCAAATTCGCCACTGGCGCCCTGTGCTCTTCACAGATGAAAGCAGGTTCACACTGAGCATGTGACAGACGTGACAGAGTCTGGAGACGCCGTGGAGAATGTTCTGCTGCCTGCAACATCCTCCAGCATGACCGGTTTGGAGGTGGGTCAGTCATGGTGTGGGGTGGCATTTCTTTGAGGGGCCGCACAGCCCACCATGTGCTCGCCAGAGGTAGCCTGACTGCCATTAGGTACCGAGATGAGATCCTGTGAGAACATATGCTGGTGCAGTTGGCCCTGGGTTCCTCCTAATGCAAGACAATGCTAGACCTCATGTGGCTGGAGTGTGTCAGCAGTTCCTGCAAGAGGAAGGCATTGATGCTATGGACTGGTCCGTCCGTTCCCCAGACCTGAATCCAATTGAGCACATCTGGAACATCATGTCTCGCTCCATCCACCAACGCCACGTTGCACCACAGACAGTCCAGGAGTTGGCGGATGCTTTAGTCCAGGTCTGGGAGGAGATCCCTCAGGAGACCATCCGCCACCTCATCAGGAGCATGCCAATGCGTTGTAGGGAGGTCATACAGACACGTGGAGGCCACACACACTACTGAGCCTCATTTTGACTTGTTTTAAGGACATTACATCAAAGTTGGATCAGCCTGTAGTGTGGTTTTCCACTTTAATTTTGAGTGTGATTCCAAATCCAGACCTCCATGGGTTGATAAATTTGATTTCCATTGATCATTTTTGTGTGATTTTGTTGTCAACACATTCAACTATGTAAAGAAAAAAGTATTTAATAAGAATTTCATTCATTCAGATCTAGGATGTGTTATTTTATTGTTCCCTTTATTTTTTTGAGCAGTAACACACACACACACACACATATATAGTGAGTTGCGAGTGTGAGAATGCATTTCCCCACACCTCTCCAACGAAGACGATGATGACACAGTCAAGTTTCTCCTCAGGTGATAGCTTGTCGATGAGCGAGTGCAGAGTCTCGGCCAGGTACGACTTCACTTTCCGCTTTACGGTAGGAATACCCATCACCATGGAGACTAGGCAGAGATGAGAGGCCCAGGGTAAGAACAGGGTCAGACCATAGAGGAAGAAACACAGGCAGAGAACAGGACGTGTTAAATGTGGTAACGGCCAAGTCACATTGTATTACAAGAAAACAATCATTTTCAGTTCTTGGAGGGCAGAAGTTCAACTAAGGAAATAGAGAGGGCAAGGGAGATGGGTGAGACGGCAGATTGTTATTCTCCTGGCTATCAGTCCTATTGTATGTGTCCTAAATGGGGAAGAGACGGTTCTGTACCTTAGACGGGGAGATTCACTGAAAACCACACTGGAACGAAAGACTGTATTACAGACACATTACTCCATTTGTATCACACAGACACAATAGGCCCAGGGATCCCTTCGCTGGGAAAGAGGGGGGTGTGTGTGTGTGTGTGTGTGTTGTACTCGATAGCACTCCGCTCTTCATTCTCACTGAGGACCACATAAAATGTACTCCCTCCCTCGCTCCCACTCTTTCTTATTTTAGACTGGAGAGTGTGGGATGTTCGCCTTCCAAATATTCAAATTGTGGGTCAGAAAAAAAGGAAAACATTCTTTCTCCCCAAAACACTACCCATTTGCACCAGGAGTGAGAATGAGAACCGGGAGTAACACAAAGAGTGACTGTAGCACTATGGTACAAAGCCTCACGTGCCTACAGTGTGTGGGTGTTTCATCTCTATTATGGGGCTAATATGGAAAGCAGCTCTAGGACAAACACGGGAAAATAAGGGGGAACGGTTGGGGAAGACAATACACAGAGAGACGGAGATGAGAGTGGTGGACTGATCTGGACAGCGTGGCGAATCAATCCACGTTTTGCTTTGTTGCTCCACACAGCAGAGAACAGCACAGACACAAACTGGACCAGGAAAGTAGGTTGAGTATGAAAGGAGAGAGAGTGGGAGGGAGAGGAAAAGAAAGAGAGAAAGAAAGAGAGAAAGAAAGAGAGAAAGAAAGAGAGAGAGAACGAAAGAAAGAAAGAGAGAGAACGAGAGAAGATGGTGAGAGGGAGAACAAGTGTAAAGGGAAGCTAAAGGGACAATGGGGGAGGGGGGAACAAACCATCCCTCCAGTTCTGTCTTTACTTCTCATGCCATCCCTCAACAACCCCCCCCCCCATTATCTCTCAGAACAGAACCCTGATCATCACATCCATCTGGGCCTCCTCTGACAGAAGTAAATGGTGATTGGTGAGCTGACGTCTGCACAGAGACAGAATAAGGGGGGGGTCCAGGGTGTATAGTAAGGCCTGGTAGACAGAGGAGTGATGCGTTTGAGTTTAGATCCTAGACAAGGGGTCATCAACTAGATTCAGCCGTGGGATGATTTTTTTCTTAAGCGGATGGTCAGGGGGCCTGAAAATGTAATTTTCGGAGCTAAGAAAACTTAGGTGACAAAATAAAACCACCCGCGGGCCGCTACATGGCAATCACTCATTCCCACACAATTATACAAAACAAGACAAATTTACCTAAATAAAACCTGAACACATATGAATAGATGTTCCCTATGAGTCATGCCTAAAAGACAGGCTGGAGAGAATCACTCCTACTCCCATTCTCAGATCTTCAGCATTTAATTTCTCTCTCCATCTCACTCTCTGCATTCTGATGTCCCAATTTGCACTGCTTTAAATAACCTTAATGTCCCACACCCTCACTAAGAGAGAAATTGAGGAAGAAAACAGAAAGTGAATGAGGGAGGATAGAAAATTAAATAGACTTACTGAGAGGGGGGAGATTGAGAGAGGAGGGCAGGTAGGGCGCTCTTGACCCTAAAACCAAGTTATTGTTCACTTGTTAGATACTAACTGAATTGTTAGATACTACTGCACTGTCGGAGCTAGGAAGACAAGCATTTCACTACACCCGCAACAACATCTGCTAAATACGTTTCCATGCAGTATGACATGGCATGTTGTGTTAGCTAATCTAAATTGATCCTTTAAAATGGCTAATTGATCATTAGAAAACCCTTTTGCAATTATGTTAGCACAGCTGAAAACAGTTGTTCCTAATAAAGAAGCAATAAAACTGGCCTTCTTGAGACTATTTGAGTATCTGGAGCATCAGCATTTGCAGGTTTGATTACAGGCTCAAAATGAACAGAAACAAATAAAATTCGTCTGAAACTCCTCGTCGGTCTATTCTTGTTCGGAGAAATAAAGGCTATTCCATGTGAGAATTTGCTAAGAAACTGAAGATCTTGTACAACGCTATGTACTACTCCCTTCACAGAACAGCGCAAACTAACCAGAATAGAAAGAGTGGGAGGCACCGGTGCACAACCGAGCAAGAGGACAAGTACATTAGTGTGTCTAGTTTGAGAAACAGACGCCTCACAAGTCCTCAACTGGCAGCTTCCTTAAATAGTACCCGCAAAAAAACACCAGTCTCAACGTCAACAGTGAAGAGACGACTCCGGGATGCTGGCTTTCTAGGCAGAGTTCTTCTGTCCAGTGTTTGTTCTTTTGCCTATCTTAATTTTTTAATTGGCCAGTCTGAGATATGGCTTTTTCTTTGCAACTCTGCCTAGAAGGCCAGCATTCAAGAGTCGCCTATTCACTGTTGACGTCGAGACTGGTGTTCTGCGTGGAGTATCCAATGAAGCTGCCAGTTGAGGACTTGAGGCGGAGAAAATTGTATTTGTCCAAATCGAGCTAAGTACATATTATTGCAAGAAGCGCTCAAATAAGTTAAGAGAAACGACAGTCCATCAATACTTTAAGACATGGTCATTTGATCAGGAAAATTTCAATAACTTTTAAAGTTAATGTGCAGTCGCAAAAAAAAAAGTGCTATGATGAAACCGGCTCTCATGAGGACCGCCACAGGAAAGGAAGACACATCAACATCAACTGTTCAGAGGAGACTGCGTGAATCAGGCCTTCATGGTCAAATTGCTGCAAAGAAACCACTACTAAAGGACACCAATAATAAGACGAGACTTGCTTGGGACAAGAAACACGAGCAATGGACATTAGACCAGTGGAAATCTGTCCTTTTCTCTGATGAGTCCAAATTTTAGATTTTTGGTTCCAACCGCCTGGTCTTTGAGAGGCAGAGTAGGTGAACAGATGATCTACGCATGTGTGGTTCCCACCGTGAAGCATGGAGGTGGTGGTGCTTTTCTGGTGACACTGATTTATTTAGAATTCAAGGCACTCTTAACCAGCATGGCAACCAGAGCATTCTGCAGCGATTGTCCTACTAAGCAGATGGGATGGCTTATCATTTGTTTTTCAACAGGGCAATAACCCAACACACCTCCAGGCTGTGTAAGGGCTATTTGACCAAGAAGGAGAGTGATGGAGTGCTGCATCAGATGACCTGGCTTCCACAATCACACCGACCTCAATGGCTTCCACAATCACACCGACCTCAACACAATTGAGATGGCTTGGTATGAGTTGGAACGCAGAGTGAAGGAAAAGCAGCCAACAAGTGTCCAGCATATGTGGGAACTCCTTCAAGACTGTTGGAAAAGCATTCCAGGTGACTACCCCATGAAGCTGGTTGAGAGAATGCAAAGCTTTCATCAAGGCAAAGGGTGGCTACTTTGAAAAATCTCAAATATAAAATATATTTTGATTTGTTGAACACTTTTTTGCTTACTACATGATTTCATATGTGTTATTCATAGTTTTGATGTCTTCACTATTATTCAACAATGTAGAAAAATAGTACAAATAAAGAAAAACTCTTGAATGAGTAGGTGTCCAAACTTTTGACTGGTACTGTATGTGAGCGAGCAAATGTATGTGTGTGTATGTCTCACCTCCAGTGCGGCCCATGCCCACCTGGACAGCGGGGTGCAGACTGCCCTCATTGTTGAGCAGGTGAGGCATATGGTGGTAGATGTTCGGCACCTGAAGGGGCTTCCTACTGGCCAGCTCCTTCAGCAACTTCTGTGTCTCATCTGCCATAACAATACAAGAAGGAATCAGAGTTGGTAGAATGGTTGAGAATCATAAAGTTACAACTGGTAGAACAGTTGGTGGTAGTGGTGGGGGGAGTTAGAGGTTCATGGTCATTTTACTTCTAGTCCAGCATTACTAAAGGGCTGGGTAGGATGGAGATGGACCACAGCCAGAAGGCAGCAGTCGGAGTGAGGGGAAAGACACTATTATATAAGAGGAGAACTGAATGATCCAGTCTACTCAACCTGAGTTCCCAATTAAGAAAAGGGTGATGTTTGCATGATTCTTGATGTGGGAGTATATTGTGATCAGTGACCTGAAACTAGTGAATGGAGATCCATCCTGTGTATGGTGTGCTTGTATTACTATCTTTGTGGGAATCGGAAATCCCCCAAGTCCCCACAAGGATACTAAAACAAGGAAAATTCCCCCGTCCCCACGAGGACAAAGGTTATTTTAGGCTTAGGGGTTAGGTTTAGGGAAAATAGAAATCAATTTTAGATCCCCACAACGATAGTAAAATATATTGTGTGTGAGTGTGTACCTGAGAAGTTGATGAGAGCGTCCTTGCTGCCGTTGGTCTCAGCGATGGCCCGTCTGAACTGCTCCAGGATGTTGTTGAGCTCTGAGGAGCGCTGCAGGGTCCGGTGCTCAGCCACACGGAGGCGCTCTTTCAGGGCATGGAACTCCCTCTGGTACGCTACCAACTTCTCTATAGGGACAGAGAGGGGGAGATAAGAGGGGGGAAGGATTAGTTCTCCTGCTCTTTATTCCAACATTAATCTCACTGTGTCCCAGCATAGGCCAATAGTCATGTAACAACTTCGAATACAAAATAGAGCATTAAGTGTTGTAAGAATCTTTACAAACTGTGGGGGCAGTATACGTCCCCCTTAGTGCTGTGGTAGTAGACAGTGGTGTCATATCTAGGAAATACTGAGTGTTATGAGAAACCCTGTTCCTGGTATTGTTATCTAGACTGGTGCGAGGGAGGAATGAGAATATTGAGGGGAGGTTGTGGTCAGAAAGGAGGAAATTGAGGGGGGTAATTTTACTGGAATTAACCTCTGCTGTTTGAGGTTAGTGATGCAGTGCTCATGCCTGGGTTTTACTGAGAAACCAGCCTGTTACACACGGTCTTTGTTTGCGTGCATACACAAGTGTGCATTTATATACAGTTTGTTATTAAGGCACACGAAAGTTCACATGTTCAAGAAAGCATTTCTGCCACAAAACTTTTTATTCTTATTTTTTTAAATGCTTATGTTCAAAACGTCTCCTGTGAAGTCGTGACTTGCGACATACGCCTAGTTTCCTGAAACGGGTCACATATGTATGCGTGTGAAAGTGCAAAAGAGCAAGTTTGCACCTCAACCTTCCTAAACCCTAGGCAACACACGAGGAGGATTAGCTCCTCTAAGACAACACTTTTACAGAATTCACTCAAGAAGCTAGATCACACAGGGCAATGTGGAAATGTCAATGTCAATGTACAGTAGTTATTTGTGTGTGCCTACGCAAGTGCGTTCGTGTTCTCTTCTACCTCACTCTCCTTTTCACTCTTCCTAGTACTTCATCTAGCTCTCTTTATCCCCCTCTCCCTAAGGTTGTTGAAACAGAAAAAAACTTGATGTTAAGCATAAAGTAATACGTGGTTAGCTTGTCCCTAGTGGCTGGTATTAAAGACATCTAGATTCATGACATTGCTGTTTGATGTGTGTCTCACACCCAAACTCACTCCCCAACCCTCGCTCTACCTCGTTCTCCCTCCTTCCCCTCCCTGGCTTGCCCGGTTGTCCCCCTTTAACCCCAGAGAGGAAGCATGTGCAGGGGAACACCCAGGATCAACAGTAAGTGGCATCACTAAGGAGGAAATGCTGAAGAAACTGCCGGTTCTGAGACGGAGCACACAATGAGAGAACACACCACTCCAACAGACAGGATCAAGTCACTCAGTCTCCTGGAGTTATTCAGTCTCTGATAGGATCAATAACACACCCCTACACCTCTGTTGATAGTGAAGAAAACTCCCCAAATAAAACAGTCTTTATGATGTGCAGTCAAAATCACTACCACACATAGGCTACTAGCAACATGAACCACACTCCCAAAATGCCGTTGATGACTTTGTCCGCACCTACTTCCTACTGTAACACTGACCTCGTGTGTGTGTGTGTGACCTCCATACCCCTCACTGATTCATGCTGCTGACGGTGTGTTCATGAGTGCTGATGAGGTACTTGTACAGTTTTAGTGTGTGTGACAGTATTTATGTGGGTGGCTGAGTTAACTTGACGCTGAAATGTTCTCACTACCCCTCTCTCTAAGTGTCCTATATCTTGAGAACCAGGCATCTCACCAAAGTTCTCATCAGGTCAATTGATTTTCTCAAACCATTTCACAGCAACACCCTGTATATGGATAGGAGTTCCCATACAACATGTTGAGACTGGCACAATAAAGAAATAAAAAAAATCAATCAAGACATCCATTAGTGCTTTGTTTGGTGGCTCATACCCATTAGAGTAAAAATGGAGAATGTGTGAAGGGGAAAGCAGTTGACGTGGCGTGCGTCTGAGTGACTGTCTCCCAGTTGGAGGTGCACCTACAACCTCCTTGCCATGCCACAATGCCTTGCGGCTGTGATCTTTCTGCCTGGAGCACGGCAACACGTTTCTAAGCTACTTTCTTAAAGTAGGTCAGCCGTTCCAAGAGGGAGAGACAGAAATCTAGAGAGAGAATGCTGAACACAGAACAGAGAAGAGCAGTCAAATCAGTCTCAAAGCCACTTATCCCCAGGTTAATACAATGGAATGTCTCCATCTCATCTGATGTGGAGGTGAAAGCTAAATCAACTGACTGACAGCACGAGTCAATCCCTCTGAAGTTAAAACACACAGCATGAACAGGTTGCCATTGCAGAAGACACAGGTCACACACACTGCAGTAGTTGTGGTTATTGATCTCTGATGGTGTTCCCGAGTGTAGCGGTGTGTCGATCCAGTGCGGGCTGATCTTGTGACGCTATAAGGGATACAGCCTATACACGCTGCCGAAGAGAAACCACCTCCCCACCACACATACTTCTACCGTTTCAGCCTCCAAGAACAAGACTCCTGACAGAGCTTAAACCACAGCCCTAAATCTCTCTCACCTTGGACTGGATGGTATACCGTATTTTACAATCTACCGGTATTGATGCACGGACCGGTTTGGGTTTCTACTTTACCTTTAACGGTATTTTAATGTTTGATTTGTTAAATGTGATATGCCGTGTGTAATGTCCATTTTTATTGTTCACTCCGCTACGTTAGTCATCCCTCTGTCTCTCTCCATGCCGCTTTCCACACAGACGTAGCCCCGTCCCGGCACTCAAGGACCGCAAGTTGTTGCTTCAAGAGGCACTTGTGTTCAGTCTACATGGTCAATGCAGCACAAGCAATAATGTTCATGACAACAATGCCGTTTCCACTTCGCTTCTTAATATAAATCCACTAGCGACTATATTTTTCACTAGCTATTTTGTATTTTCTTAGCAAGTTTTAGCGAAATCATGTTATCTAATAAATGTCAGAGTCAGAGCAAACTTATCTAGCTAATACAGCCTGAAACCAGTGCTGGTGTCGGCCTATATCAGCATGTTTGTGGAAAGATATCTTCTAAATCAAGAGGAATAGGCAAAGCATGAATATGTTGGCTACTTGAAGATAAATTTAACGTAGCTAAAGATTATAGGGTCCCCTAGGAAACACACCCTTACTTTGGTTCCTAACCCGTCACAATAACTTCTCCCTGGCATTTTGATTCGTTGTCATGTCAAACACTTAAGTGCCCACTATATATTTATATTCTAAGTGTAGAATTAACATTCTATTTCCATGACAATAGTTCACCCAAGGATGTGTTTGTATAGTGACTCTGGAGTGCGTAGATTCGAAGCATTCTGCTCTCGGAGCGTTTAGAGCACACACTGGACGCTCTGGCCGAGGAGTAGGTTTGATCCAAGTGTTCTGACCTAACAAGGGCAGTCAAGCACCCAAGCTAACTGGCTAACGTTGGCTAGCTACTTCCAGACAAATGAGAACTCACGGACCATTTTACTTACCACGTACTCCAACTGCTTACCACCTCCCTCTGGTTTTCCCCTTAAATATGAACTGTTATATGGAGCATTGGTGACTAACTGTGATGTTATAATTTAATTCTGTTTTTTTACAGACTTTTACTGACACCAGTCATATCCAACCAGGTTGTGCGCTCTGGTACACTCAGACCAGAGTGCTCTGAAATCAGAGTAGATAGCCAGAGTGAATTTATGTGGCAGTGTAGAAATGATCTCAAATGAGTGCAGAATATTCTGAAAATAATTTTTGGGTTGAATTGAACAGTTTAAAACAATCACACACTACTCAAAGCAAATTCAGAACTATTATTCAAAAACATAAAATAGTCAAGAACAAAAAAATACTGACACATTTTGCCCATATTGTGAGCCCTACTGTCACATGCCCATCTTTTGCAGTAGTTGTTTTGAAAACATTAAGCAAAGGTCAAATGGTTACGCTTCTCAGAATCTCTCCCCCTCCTCCGTGCACACAGTGGGAAGAGTGAGTGGCTCGCTCACACAGCAGCCAACAGCGAGATGAAGACAAGCAGATCATTTTATAGCAGGAATCAACATAATGCATAGGCTATTACTGTTGACAGAATAATGGTTTTTCGAACAAAGACATCTGCAGAACCGTTATTTAGGCATTTTTCGGTATATTGTCCCAGCTCTACTTCGCACTCACTCCATCTCTCACTCTAATCCCCCCCCACAGATGTGACATGGTTGGCGTGTGCCAGTAATGCCCTCTCGTGTCACCATGCCA
The DNA here is from genome assembly GCF_034236695.1 of Oncorhynchus nerka. Lineage (NCBI taxonomy): Eukaryota > Metazoa > Chordata > Actinopteri > Salmoniformes > Salmonidae > Oncorhynchus > Oncorhynchus nerka. Next base: position 21,984,590 of record NC_088396.1, read on the forward strand.
AAATCCTTTGCCCTTTCAAGGCTGGCGCACACACACACACTCAGTATCCCGCCATCTGTCCCTGCTCCTTCTACACTTCTCACCCTGCTCTCTGTCACCATCTTACATCTCCCTTAATCCACAAACAAATGCTACACCAGCCAATGGACTTGTGCACTATAAAATGAACATCACCCAGGCATGACCATGAGTGAGAGGAAATTACTGCATCACTGTGAAGCAAGGTAGTTCCATATTGCTGATTGTGTAAGATCAGAGACAGGCTAAATAAAGACACAGAAAGAGAGCAGTAGGAAACATGTCCACTGTTCAGTCAGGCAGCTGCATTAAAGGAAAGTGGTGGTGTGTGTGTGTGTGTGTGTGTTCAATGCTGCCCATGTAGTCAATAGGGTACAAGAAAAACCCTAAAACTGTGACAATTGTCCCGTTAGTGAGGAATGCAGAGGCAAATGGGAACGGGAGGGATGAATGAAGAGCAGACGACCTGGGAAGAGGAAGATCATGAAAAAAATGGAGTGTTAGTGAGGCTGAGGGACTGTGGACACTTGTTCTTGTTTATCAAGAGTTGAGACCAGTGTGTGTAAAAATGAAAACACATTTAGGATGGAAAAACACTGTCTAAACTAAAAATGACTTAAACCAGATATAAAGTACAGTGACTTCAGAAAGTATTCACACCCCTTGACTTTCTCTACATTTTGTTGTGTTACAGCATGAATTTAATAATGGATTGAATAGAAAGTGTGTCACTGGTCTACACACACACACACAACCCCATGTCAAAATGGAATTCTATTTTTTGAAATTAATAAAATAAAAAGCTGAAATGTCTTCAGTATTCAACCCCTTCGTTATGTAAAGCCTAAATAAGTTCAGGAGTAAAAACTTGCTTAACAAGTCAAATAATAAGTTGCATGGACTGTGTGCAATAATAATGTTCACCTTGATTAACCTTTTCATGCACAAGTTCCAAAAATATCGACAGTCACCCGTGTGTGAGTTCTCATGCGCGTGATGTCAGGATGCTCTCACTTTTCCAAAATATGATTGTTATGCAACAGGATAGTTACCTGTGCTGCCCTCAAACCAAGGCACACTGCCTGCTCATTATATATAGGCTGTTTTAAACTTCTCAATTTCAAAATATTTTCTAACAGTTTGAATTGAGGTGTGTTCCACCTTCTCGTTAATTCACATAAGAAGTTGCCCGTTTCACCGTTGCGGACAATTTACGTTTGAGGCTTTACTGGAGATGGAAAACTTCTCTTCAATGAGAGCCTAAGCACTTCCCCAGTGTTTCCCCAGATCAAGTATGAAGACATTGCGCATCTCTGGGCAGAACAGGCCGTGCACAAACGTTTCCCCCCAGCACATTTTCTGCCTGGTGCCCGCATTGCCTTCATGGTTGCTTTCCTTACAAATTGGACTTTGAATACATGTGCATTCCTTTCAAAAGTAAGTGGCTTATTTTCTGTATACCGTGTTGTTTCTGCTGTAGCACACACGTATGTGTGGATCATAATGTATTTACTGGTTTTATTCACCTTTTCAAGTACTGGTGACAAAACATGCATTCTGATTCTTGCATAGATTGCAGTGGACACAGGACACGTGTGCAAAACACTTTGAGTGTTGTAATGATTATGATGAGCTAAAGCCAAGCTATTTAACAGCTGTGTGTGGCACCATTTTGTTGATATCATACAATGCATTCTGGTTGTCACTTCAGCGTCTGTCAGACCAAAGATGTTATAACAAGGGATAGTTCACTCGACTGACTTATGGTGCTTTCAAGTCAACTGAAAAATCATGACGTCAACGATCTTCAGGTTGGTAAGTCGACAAGCTAACATTAAAGCAGGAAGCACCAGTGACTCAGTCAATAAAGTGGTCAGATGACACGATGCTAAGCTACAGGAATGTTTTGCTTAGCCGAGACTGGAATATGTTCCGGGATTCTTCCGATGACATCAATCACTGGCTTCGTCCCCACAGTGACTGTACGTACATACCCCAACGAGCTAAATTACTTCTATGCTCGCTTTGAGACAAGCAACGCTGAAGCATTTATGAGAGCATCAGCTGTTCCCGACAACCCTGTTCACTCATGACTGCATAGCCAGGCACGACTCCAACGCCATCATTAAGTTTGCCGATGACAAGTGGTAGGCCTCATCACCAACAACGACGATGAGACAGCCTATAGGGATGAGGTCAGAGACCTGGCAGTGTGGTGCCAGAATAACAACCTATCCCTTAACGTAACCAAGACTAAGGAGATTATTGTGGACTACAGGAAAAGGAGGGCCGAGCACGCCCCCATTCTCATCGACAGGGCTGTAGAGGAGCAGGTTGAAAGCTTCAAGTTGCTTGGTGTCCACATCAACAACAAACTATCATGGTCCAATACACATCAAGTCAGTCATGAAGGCACAACAAAGCTTATTCCCACTCAGGAGACTGAAAAGATTTGGCATGGGTCCTCAAAGATTTCTACAGCTGCACCATCGAGAGCATCACTGCCTGGTATGGCAACTGCTCGGCCTCTGACCGCAAGGCACTACAGAGGGTAGTGCGCATGGCCCAGTACATCACCGGGGCCAAGCTTCCTGCCATCCATACCAGGCGGTGTCAGAGGAAGGCCCTAAAAATTGTCAAAGACTCCAGCAGCCCTAGTCAGACTGTGCTCTCTGCTACAGCACCTGGTGGGGTATATACAGCCCCCAATTCCAGCTTTAGTTTTTTGTAGGAAGTAGGTTAAAAAAGGTTCAGTTAGCTAGTGGATCCAGCTAAAAGTAATCTATAGAGATTATTTCACGTCCGGATGAAAAAAGTGTGCCCAAAGTATACTGCCTTCTCCTCAGGCCCAGAAGCTAGGAAATGCAAATTAGTAGATTTGGATAGAAGACACTGAAGTTTCTAAAACTGTTTCAATGATGTCTGAGTAGAACAGAACTTATTTGGCAGGTGAAACCCAGAGGACAAACCATCCAGGATTTTTTTTTTTTGAGGTCACTTTACAATGGGTTTTCTATGTGGATCTAGATTTCTAAGGCACTTGCTTGCCGTTCCTATCGCTTCCACTGGATGTTAACAGTCTTTAGAAATTGGTTGATGTTTTTCCTTTGAGAAATGAAGTAGGGCTGTTCAGAATGAGGGTCGAGTACTGTTGTGGTTGGGGCGCACGACCTGAAAGTTTGCTCCACTTTGTTTTTATCCGCTATTGAAGGCAGTTTATCCTGTCTTAAATTTGATCGGTTATTGACGTAAAAAAATACCTAAAGTTGTTTGAAATGTTTGGACAAAGATTATAGGTAACTTATTAGATCTTTTGAATTCATGTTGCGAGAGTTGGAACTGTTTTTTTTTATGGATCAAACGCGCCAAACAAATTGACATTTTGGAGATAACGACGGAATTAATCTAACATAAAGGACCATTTGTGATGTTTATGGGACATATTGGAGTACCAACAGAAGAAGCTCTTCAAAGGTCAGGCATGAATTATATCGTTATTTCTGAGTTGTGTCGCGGGATGAAATATGATTGTCTGTGTTTGTTTGATGGGGTGCTGTCCCCAGATAATCACATGGTTTGCTTTCGCCATAAAGCCTTTTGAAATCTGACAGTGGCTGGATTTGCAAGAAGTTAAGCTTTATTTTCAAGAATGTTAAATATTTACAATTCACTTTCACTGGATGTTGGTCAGGTGGGACAGTAGAGTCCCATCTAGCCTAGAGAGGTTGATACATTTAAAAAAACTTAGCCCTAGAGAGGATGAAAACCCTTTACACAAACAGACAAATGCTATTGGACAAACACTAACAGGGCTGAACTTGCTGTATGTAGGGTTGCATCATGTTGGCCTTTGCATCTTAATTAAGAAGATAATCATACAGTGATTAATTCCAGTCAATAATTTGGGATTAAAAAGGCATAGGTAGCCTAGCCTACACAATGTTACAGCCTTATTCTAAAATGGATTAAATAGTTTACCTCAATCTACACACAATACCCCATTATTAAAAAGCAAAAACAGTATTTTATACATTTTTGCAAATGTATTAAAAACACAGAAATACTTTATTTACCAAAGAATTCAGACCCCGAAATTGAGCTCAGGTGCATCTTGTTTCCATTGATCATCCTTGAGATGTTTCTACAACTTGGTTGGAGTCCACCTGTGGTAAATTTAATTGATTGGACATGATTTGGAAAGACACCTATCTATATAAATGTCTCACAGTTGACAGTGCATGTCAGAGCAAAAACAATGAGGTCGAAGGAATTGTCCGTAGAGCTCAGAAACCCGGATGGTGTCGAGGCAGAGATCTGGGGAAGGGTACCAAATAATATTCCCTAAAACACAGTGGCCTCAATCATTCTTAAATGGAAGAAGCTTGGAACCACCAAGACTTCCTAGAGCTGGCCACCCGGCCAAACTGAGTAATCGGGGAAGAAGGGTCTTGGTCAGGGAGGTGACCAAGAACTAGTCGCGATGCTGCCATCTCAGTCGGCGCTGCTAAAACCCGACCATTGCTATAGTACCTTCCAGAATGCATAGAAGGCCCTTCCCCGTCCTCCATTTGGCAAATCGGACAACAATTCCATCTTCCTCCTCCCCTCCTATAGGCAGAAACTCAAACAGGAAGGTGGGGAGGGCCTTATGAGGACTAGTCAACGCTGGTCTGACCAATAAGAATCCATGCTTCAAGATTGTTTTGATCACGCGGAGTGGGATATGTTCAGAGTAGCTTCAGAATAGACAAATATATCGATACGGTGAATGAGATTCAGGAAGTGCATAGGAGATGTTGTATCCACTGTGACTATTAAAACCTACCCCAAACAGAAACAGTGGATAAAAAGGAAGCATTCCCGCAAAACTGAAAGCGCGGAACTACCGCATTTAACCAGGGCTAGAAGACTGGAAATATGGAAGAATACAAACAGTGTAGTTATTCCCTCTGCAAAGCAATCAAGCAGGCTAAACGTCGGTATAGGGACAAAGTTGAGTCCCAGTTCAACGGCTCAGAAACGAGATGTATGTCTGTAGACCCTGCCACAATCACAGATTATAAAAGGGAAAACCAGACACGTGGCGGACACCAACGTGTTAGATCCAGACGACGCAATCACCACCACACTGCCCTGTCCCATCTGGGCAAGAGGCATACTTATGTAAGAATGCTGTTAATTGACTATAGCTCAGCATTCAACACAATAGTACCTTTCAAGCTCATCAAGCTTGAGGCCCTGGGTTTGACCCCCGCCGTGTTCAACTGGGTCCTGGACTTCCTGACGGGTTGCCCCCAGGTGGTGAAGGTAGGAAACAACATCTCCACTTCACTGATTCTCAACACTGGGGCCCCACAAGGGTGCATGCTCAGCCCCCTCCTGTACTCCCTGATCATATTGCATCACCCATCTCATATGTATATACTGTACTAGATTAATTAGGGCCGATTGCAAGTTCACAACAAACACATTTTTGGGCGCCGATTTTGCCGATTTCTTTTTTTTATACCTTTATTTAACTAGGCAAGTCAGTTTTAAGGACACATTCTTATTTTCAATGACGGCCTAGGAACGGTGGGTTAACTGCCTTGTTCAGGGGCAGAAAGACAGATTATCACCTTGTCAGCTCGGGGGATTCAATCTTGAAACCTTACAGTTAACAAGTCCAACGCTATAACCACCTGCCTCTCGTTGCACTCCACAAGGAGACCTGTTACGTAAATGCAGTTGAAGCCAAGGTAAGTTGCTAGCTAGCATTAAACTTCTTATAAAAAACAATCAATCAATCATGATCACTAGTTATAACTACACATGGTTGATGATATTACTAGTTTATCTAGCGTGTCCAACGTTGCATATAAATCGACGCAGCGCTGGGGGATGATTTAAAAGCTCATTTGCGAAAAAAGCAAAACTGTTGGACTACTGTACCTAACCATAAACACAAATGCCTTTCTTAAAATCAATACATAGCTAAATATGCAGGTTTAAAAATGCATAAATCTAAAAGAAATCCAGGATAGCAGGCAACATTAACCAGGTGAAATTGTGTCACTTCTCTTGCGTTCATTGCACGCAGAGTCACGGTATATGCAACAGTTTGGGAAGCCTGGCTCATTGCGAACTAATTTGCCAGAATTTTATGTAATTATGACATAACATTGAAGGTTATGCAATGTAACAAGAATATTTCGACTTAGGGATGCCACCCGTTAGATAAAATACCGAACGGTTCCGTATTTCACTGAAATAAACGTTTTGTTTTCGAAATGAGTTTCTGGATTCGACCATATTAATGACCAAAGGCTTGTATTTCTGTGTTATGTTATAATTAAGTCTATGATTTGATAGAACAGTCTGACTGAGCGATGGTGGGCACCAGCAGGCTCATAAGCACTCATTCAAACAGCACTTTCGTGCGTTTTGCCAGCAGCTCTTCGCAGGCACAGCGCTGTTTATGACTTCAAGCCCATCAGCCTAATGGCTGGTGTAACCAATGTGAAATGGCTAGCTAGTTAGCGGGGTGCGCGCTAATAGCGTTTCAAACGTCACTCGCTCTGAGACTTGGAGTAGTTGCTCTGCAAGGGCTGTGGCTTTTGTGGAGCGATGGGTAACGCTGCTTCAAGTGTGGCTGTTGTCGATGTGTTCCTGGTTCGAGCCCAGGTAGGGGCGAGGAGAGGGACGGAAGCTATACTGTTACACTGGCAATACTATAGTGCCTATAAGAACATCTAATAGACAACCAAGACGACACAGGAGTGGCTTCGGGTCAAGTCCCTGAATATTCTTGAGTGAATCAGCCAGAGCCCGGACTTGAACCCGATTGAACATCTTTGGAGAGACCTGAAAATAGCTGTGCAGCAACGCTCCCCATCCAACCTGACAGAGCTTGAGGATCTGTAGAGAAGACTGGGACAAACTCTCCCAAAAATAGGTTTCATACCCAAGAAGACTCCGGCTGAAATCACTGCTGAAGGTGTTTTTAACAAAGTACTTATTAGTAAAGGGTCTTGAATACGTAGATGTAATTATTTAAAATAAAACAAAATTGTAATACATTTTATAGAAACCTGTTTTTCTTTGTATTTATGGAGTATTGTGTGTGTGAAGTTGAGGGGGGAAACTATTTTAATACATTTTAGAATAAGGCCGTAACCCAGCAAAGTGGAAAAGTCAAGTGATCTGAATACTTACCGAAGGCACTAGCTATTGGATTTTCCATTATTTCTGTTGCATTTTAATTTCGGGAATAGGCTGGCTTGTCGGGTACTCCATTTTATTACACCACCCCATTTTCCCACATTAATTCAGCGTTCTGATCAGGAACAAAAACTATTGAAAAGTGAGGTGTGACTTTGCATTGAGACTTGATGCGTATGCTAATCCATATGTTACGTTAATGCCTACCATTTTAAATTCAGACCTTCCCCTGCTTTAATTTCTTCACATTCACAACAGGAAGTTAGCAGCTTTGCCATAGCCTACTTGTAAATGTATGTTTTTTTTTCTCCTTTTACTGTGAATAAAAAGTTTGCTTCTCAAAACGTTGTCAGATATGTTCTGGTAATTATGAGCTGACTAGACAAATCCATTATTTGTTTATACAGGTCCTAAGAAACATTTTAAGACTAATCAAATATATATCAAGAATTATTTTTTAAATAGCAGTGTGCTACACTGCATTCCCCCAGGCTAAATGTCCATCGCCACAAAATGCTTTGGCAAGAACAGCTCAAGAACAGATTACTGCAACTCGCTGTTGGCTGGGCTCCCTGCCTGTGCCATTAAACCCCTACAACTCATCCAGAACGCCGCAGCCCGTCTGGTGTTCAACCTTCCCA